>NW_027223757.1:88392016-89672814 GCF_028538775.1 Myotis yumanensis
CTGACACGCCTGAACTAGCTCCTCTCCCAACCAGGTGGACGGGAAATCTCCGCACAGACCAGAACCTCGGCTCTGACCCGCCTCGTGGCTCTGGTCCAGTGCCTGTCCCTGCTATGGCCCTCACCTGTTTCCTCCTTCCTACTCCCGTCACCTTTACCGCAGGCTGCGGCACGGAGATTGTAATAGACCCCTCCATCCTCTGCTCTCTAGCCCATGCATGTCTGCCCGAGTGACCTTCCCGGAGGACAAGAAAAGGTTCCGAACGGCCCACAGCACCACCTCCACGATGCCTGGCTTCTCACCAGATCGAGAAAACCCTTCCTCTGGGAACTGAGGCTCCCAGTTCACGCACTCCCCGCCTTTCCTCCTCACGCTTCCGTCTCTACCGTCAGGGGCCACTCAAACGCCACTTTCTTTTTTGGAGGGTGGGGAGGAGCAGCAAGAAAGTGATTTATTAAACTATATACAGAGGGCAACACCATAAAGAAAAGATTGAAACATTTCCCCATGCGTCAAATAACCTGACAAATTCCTGACTTACCCTGCAAAGGTGTGTTTTCCAAGGCGCTTTTCTGATCTCACCAAGCGCATGTAACCTCTCCCTCCTCTTAGACCGAACGTGTTGTTCTTATCGCTCTCATCACACTCAGGCGGTTCGGCCTTGTTTTGCAGTTATTTTATCCCCTGTAGGAGGCTGCTATTTCTCTTAAAACAATGTCTGCTTCATCTTTGTATCCCAGACACTAGCATGCTGGGTGTGCATAGCACTTATTTTGCTGAACTGAATGAAAATACTTTTGTCTTAGTTATACTTTAACACGGAGATAAGCAACGAATGGGATTAACTTCAACTGTGAGCCCTCACATTCATTCCTGCCTGAGGAACCGCTCACCTGCAATGGAACCCTCACCACCAGCTGCACTTTCCCACCCCTCAGCATCCGGGCCTCCTCGCCACGGGCAACAGTGACCAACCTTCACGTAATTACATAACTGAGAATCATAGCGTTAACACAGCCCTGAAGCACGCTACCTTGAGTAACCAGAGCACAATGAATGGAAATCAGAAAAAAAAGGGGCATAGATAAAGAGCTTCACTTTCCTGACAACACAACTGCTCTACTATGTTGTAGAAATTAGTTTACAGCCCACCCGAGAGCACATCAGAAGCGATATCCTTTACGCCACATCCATATTCCAAACCCTTCACCTTTGATGAGAGCGTGGAACTCTCGGTGCTTCACTGTTCCTCTCTGGAGGTCGATCTTCAAGGTCATGAGGAGCACAAAGAGGAATTTGTGGTTTTCGTACAGGCCTCTGACAGAGTATGTAAAAACTTCGTATGTCAGGTACTCGATAATATTTGTAATTCTCTTTTGAGGGAGTGGAGACTTCTCAGATCTGCAATACATTTTAAAAATCAAAGAAGTAGGAATATAAACAAAAGTGTTTAAGTTGCTGCTCTGGGGGGGAAGGT
Source organism: Myotis yumanensis (assembly GCF_028538775.1). NCBI lineage: Eukaryota > Metazoa > Chordata > Mammalia > Chiroptera > Vespertilionidae > Myotis > Myotis yumanensis. The sequence goes on from NW_027223757.1 coordinate 88,393,494, forward strand.
CGTGAGGCCCACCTGGCCATGGACTGGTCAAACAACTTCAAGAACTGGGCCAGGGAGGTCTGGTACATGATGTTGACCATGCTCATCTCTGTGATGAGGAAGTAGAGGATGCTCCCGCGGGTGGCCGCCGGCCGGAACTCCTCCTGAGCCAGGTTGATCTTGATCTCCGTTTCCGCGGCCACGTGCAGCTTTTCACTCACTTCAGCTGCTGTCAGCTTGGTGGTTCGGAGGACACCGATGAGAGACTCATCATCTACCAAAGAGCCTAAAAACCCAACAGGAAGAGGGTGGGAACTGTAGGACACAGGCGGGGAAGCTGGGAAGCCAGGTGCCTCCGTTCAGAAACCTCCCCGTTAATTTTCAACCCCATTTCTTCAGAGGTCAGAAGGCTTCTAGTCTAGCTACCACCCGATGCCTGAATCCCTCCAAACATTCCTCCATTTGTATTGGCCCGTTGCCAATACAAATCCATTTTCCATTATTTCCTCTCGCTGCCTAGAAGTCTGCATCCCCAAGGCAGCCCACCCCCAGGGGCCTCCGCTGTCACCTCCATTGTCACCCTGATGGCGCCCTGCAGTGTCATGAGCTCACCGGCCCGCCCAGCTGGGCTCCCAGCGGCGCTGCCCCGAACCCCGAACACTGCACACCGGCTTGCAGGCTAATGGTGCACTCTCCACTGCTGCCTTAGAGAACAGCCCTTCCACTGGCAGGAGTGTCTCCACAGGAGAAAGACCCTAATTTTATTTTTACCCTTCATTATTGTTTCTAATAGATAGAACATGTTTGTGACAGTGAATTTGATTTTAAGACATGGAAGGCACTTTGGACATGCTGAGCGAATCGCCACGATGTCTGCAAACAGCAGTGCTCTGGCCTGGCCCAGCGTTCAGGGCAGGGCCTGAGCTGCCGGAGGGTGTGGAACTGCTCCGATGGGCACTAGGTCCACAGATGGAGTCCAACTTGCGGTTAACCTCACAGGAAAGAGACCTGGAGCCAGCACACTCTTGGCCTGGTCAGGAGAGGAGCCCTCAGCCATCTTTCTAATATTTAGAATCCCCAGAGGAACCAAATGGTAGGAGAACGCACTGCACCAAGAGACAGACAGACTGCAATTAAGGCAGAAAATGGGACTTCCGTTCAGGTCACCTGGAAGGTGATGCTAGGGACTGCTGTGAGAGAACACATAGAGTTCTTCTGGGAGGTTAAGATTTTTTTTTAATCCAAGGATTAAAGTGCTATTGGGAAGTATTCATCATTAAACTTCTAATTAATGGTAGAATTTACATGGCATTAAGCTGCCTACTGTAGTGTTTGTTGATTTTATTTCCTTGGGATAAAATATTTTTACATATTCAGAGAGAACACATCCCCAAATCAGGGGGTGGTGCGAGGATCTGACTGCCCAGGCAGAACCTGACTTCTAAGTGGGAGGTCAAGTCAAACCAAGCGTAAGCTGGGTCCTCGCTGGTTTGGCTCAGGGGATAGAGCGTCGGCCTATGGGCCTGGGTTGCAGGTTCAATCCCCGGCCCTGCCCTGGTTGGGGCATTGATCTCTCACATCGATGTTTCTCTCTCTGTCTTTTTCCCTCCCTTTCACTCTCTAAAAAAATAAATGGGAAAATATCCTCAGGTAAGGATTAACAATAACAACAAAAAAAAGGGGGGTCAACAGGGCCTTGGGTGCTGAAGTGCCTCCATCACAGATTACACACCTCAGAGCCCATGTGGTGATTACATTTCAACGCCAGTTGAAAGCTCGAATCTAAAAAAAATAGATGGAGCCCATTCGTTTCCGTTGGGCAAGCAAATTAGCCTATTATGAGTTACCTAGCTCTACTGGGAGCCCTTCCTTTTCTCAGGAGAGAGCAATTATATCAAGAAAACGGTTATTCTCAAATGCGCAGACCTTGTTTGCTAATTCAGTAATCAGATTCCCTGCCGTCTCTCTTTAATGTCTCCATGGGAATTGCCTCGCTGGTCTTTGCATTGATAACTGTTTCCTAACATCTGTCATCCTGGGGCCGTTGAGAAGAAGATACAAGAAATCCTTCTTCAGAATCCATTATTTGATTATGTCGTGATAACACAATACCTTTTGTAGCACTTAATTTGAAGAGGAGGTTATCTTCAAGTTCTTTCATCTTCCGCTTATTGAAAGTCACGTCCTCCAAAAGTTTAACCCTCTCAGACTCTAGCTCCTGTTATTAAGAGACACAAAACAACCTCGGAACGTTACCAGTTTTTACCGTAAATCCGACTTACTAGTGTTTATTACAAACTTTTAAAAGTGTAACCCCAAATGCCTTTTGAATGACAGGAAATTGCTACCACTAGTCAAACCTATTTTTCCATATTTTTGTTTCTCTAGACAGGTTTTTTAAAATTATGCCCAGTAGCATTTAGTTTCCATAGCACTTACACGGGCGTGCATGTGATTACCTTGCTAAAATAATTTTGCCCAATTATCCCCAGCTGTCTTTCCAGCTCTCCGTTTATTTAAATTAGAGCGTCCAATTCTCTTGGCCCTGTGTCCACATTGGCTCTGGGAGAAATGTTAACTTTATTTGCAGTCAGAAGTGGTAGAAACAAAGAAGCATTAATTAATACCAAGAAACCACAAGGCAACCCAAGCCAAAAGTGAGCGCTTCGCTTGGGGCCTGTCTATAGGGACTCCAGGTGCCTGGTTTGGCATAGCCAGTTGCCAATACAAATCCATTTTCCATTATTTTGCAGCTCCTTCTACAACAGGGGCTAAATTGGATGTTTGGGAGGTATATTTTTCATACATAAATGATGTGTTTTTTTAAATTACATTTTGAAAATTTCCCAGCTTTCAGAAAAGTTGCAAGACTGGTACAATGAGCTCTCACAAACCCGTTACTTAGGTTCACCAAATAGCATTTTGCTTTATCACTCTTTCTCTCTCTATAATATTTATTATCATCATTGCTGAACCATTTGCCAATGTCATGATCCTTTCTACCTAACATCTTCAGCAAATCTCCTAAGATCCAAGACATTCTCTTACATAACTATAGTGCAATTTTCAAACTCAGAAATTTAACGTGGATATAATACTCTGGCTAAATGTAGAGTAAACTTAAATAGTCTCAATAACAGTCTTGATAGCACTCTCTTCTGATTTTATGCAGAATCACAACTTGTACTCCGAACTGTGTTTTTAAACTACTTAGTTGAGGAAGTTTCTTGAAAAACTGCTTTGGAAATTCCTCCATTTTCAGAAGGTCTTCCTAAACCAACCCGTCAATCAAGAGCCACAGCACAGCACCCATCGGCATACCTCCCACGACGTGCGTCTCAATTAGAGCCGTACATCTAACGGGCAGGAACTTGTCCTACGCGTTCTTGTATTCTTGGCAGCACTTACCTCAAGGCTTTGCAGAGAATGGACTCAACCCAGTAAGTATTTGTTAAGTTGAAATGTGCTGAATTTATTCATCAACTTTATTTTACGTCTGGGGAAACTGAGCACCCAGAAATATTAACTCCAAATAGCATTTCAATATAATATGCATAGCTAGCTACTGTCAGAGAAAGGCCTAACAGCCTTGTTATTCAACTCCAAGACCAGTGTACCCAGTGTATAATACCATTCAGTATCAGGTTTGCAGTCTGTGATGAAGTGGCAACGAAGAGCTGAAGAGCCTGGCTGTGTTTGCAGGGGAATAGCTAATGTATTGTTTTCATTAGCATAGTCACCCCTGGGTGGCAGTATAGGAACACGTGGACAAAATGAATACGGTTAGCTTCCCTGTCGGTAAGATACAGAAACACAAGCATCACGGTACAGTGGATGCTTGTGAGCTTTACAGCATGACCTGTAACGTTTACCGAGGAGGTCTGGCAGGGCGGAAAGCCTGTGTGCTCTTACAGGTTAAGACCCTATTCTCTCTGGTCTCCACTTGTTCACCTGTAAAACGGGTTTCAGAGCAGGTTGTTAGGAGGGTGAACATAACGGTCAGGAGGTCTCCTGCAGACTAAGTGTGCATTGTGTTTCTCCAGCAAGCCTGGTGCGAACATCTTAGCACATCATTTGAAGAGGGAGCCCAGGCCTAGAAGAATGAGTGTAGGCGCTCTGGGACACGGAGGGGCCCACCTTACAGAAGCTAGTGTAGCCTACATGGGGGGTCGGGACCATTGAGGAATCATCCTGGAACAGACTGACAGTACCAAGCAGACCACAAAGGAAGGACTAGTTTTTACCAGTTGACACCACGAGGCCTGAAGAAGTAATGGAGGGGCCCGTGCTCTCTCTGCCCGGCTGTGGAAGTGGAATGGATTCTCTTTCTGGGTTGCATAAGCCCTGGGCTGTTTGTTGTTAACTAGGATCAAGTGAGCGTGGAAGCTGGGACTGTGCCCTTCCCTCCACCAGACTGGCTGTCCTTCCAGGCCTGCGCCAAGTGACCATCTCTATGAACGAGGTAGGATTTCACTTCTCCTTTTACTATCTCTCTATTTTTTTTATTTTTATTTTTTTTGCGGTCAGTGTCATTCCTCCTTCCGTTTTTGAATGTCTTTCCTCTCTGTTTGTGTCCATCTGTTCGGATCTCTTGCCTTTTTTCCTTTCCTTGTCCTGTCTCCTTCTGCCATCTTCTCACCCTCCCATTGTATGCCTCTCTGGTCTTTCTATTTCTAACCTTGCCTTTCCGCTGAACCCTTAATACCAGAATTAATTATATTTGTGCAAATGTATTTTATATCTGCAGATATAGAAAATTATATTTTGTGCATAGCATTTAACATTTTCTGACATTTATCCTAACAATTAGTTTAATCTTATTTTAATTGCTCTTAGAATCACCCCATCTTAAGTTGTTCTTTGTTTGATTAGAACCCTCAATTATACTTAAATATGTTCCCTACTTTAGTGCAAATTTCACTTGATTAAAATAAAAGTATGGCTCTCCATATTATTAGATTATTAGATTGTAGTGGTTGAAACTACTACAGTGGTAATAATACTCATTCAGAGCAATTTCTTTTTCTCCGGAATCATTATTTTATCAAACTTTTCAGTTATATCCAAGACCATCCATCCACAGGACTATAGAGATGAAAGTCAACATACCCAAAGGTTTAAAGTCAGATGTAGGAAGTGGAAATAGGGGTGTGAATGTGTGTGTGTGTGTGTGAATGTGTGTGTGAGTGAGTGTGTGTGTGTGTGTGTGTGTGTGTGTGTGTCTGAAGTTGGAGGAGAGGTAAGTTAGTTACATGATTTCCTGACAGGATTTGAGACTACAAAACAAATATTTATGTTAACAAAAGTAAACAGGATTTATTTAATAGTTTTTTGTCCATAGACTTAACAATTTCCCAATAAAGTTTAAACATTTATTATAGTTTAAGTCAAAGTTCTTTACCTTGAGAAATTATTACCTGTTTCTCCGTTAGAATTACTCTCCTTAGTAACTGATTCTCAAGTCCTTTCATTGTAACGGTGAAGTCAATGACTGATGTTTTAGCATTGATCTCGGGGGTAAAGGCAGGGTTCGGTAACTTTGTAGTAATATAAAGTTTAAATGAATCCATGATATCACATTCCTTATCACCGACTTTCACCTACATCAATGCAAATATAAAGTTTAAAAAGGCTCAGAGGACAGGACTTGCATGATGGGCTCAATTTAAGAAATACTTTACCAGAGGCTAGTGCTGTGAACTTGGAGGAACTGCAAAGAAAGTTGTGAAATTTTAATCGTTGATCTTAAAGAATAAAGCCTATCTCTTTAGAATAAGTTACATTTCTGGTCCTGCTTGGAGATGTTTTTAGCCATAACACCAAGCAAATTCAATGAAAATTTTATCCAAGACAAATGTTGAATAAAGAAAAACTCAGTCAAAGACTTGACTGTTTTTTCCACTTGAGAAAATTATTTCCTGCTATGGAAATTTGTCGTGTTTATAGAATATATAATTTCTTCTTCCATTTCACAGTCATATCTGAAGCACATTTAACAACAGAAAGGGTTAACAAAATTTTCAAAGAAAAAACATGCCAACGTATTTTTCCCACTTAACAACAGAAAGGGTTAATAACATTTCCAAAGAAGAAAAGTGCCAATATAATTTTCCAGAAAGATGGCATTTATCTTAAACACTACAATCTGCAGTATATTGAAAAACAACAGGTTTTGCTGTCTAGAAATTAGGTGGAGCCATGGCTGGTTTGGCTCAGTGGATAGAGTGTCACCTCCAGGACTGAAGGGTCCTGGGTTCAATTCCAGTCAAGGGCATGTACCTTGGTGGAAGGCGTGGTCCTTGCAGGCTTGATCCCCGGTCCTGGTCATGCAGGAGGCAACCAATCAGTGTTTCTCTCTCACATCGATGTTTCTCTCTGTGTCTCTCCCCTTCCTTCCACTCTCTCTTAAAAAAAAAATAAATCAATGGAAAAATATTCTCAGGTGAGGATTAACAACAACAACAAAAAAGTCAGGCGGAATTTATAACATTTCTACATGAATTAGATTTTAATCTTAATCCACATGCTTAGGGGGGCTAGCACATTCTCAGGCAGCAGGCCTTGACACTGCGGTTAAGAATTGGGGGTCTTTTAAAGGACTTTCAGGAATGGCGAGTCTGCAACCTCCTTTGGCATATTAAACATGGCATATAAAAGAATTCACATTATGAAGGCGTTTTTTCTACATAAATCTCTTTGTTTAGCGAGGAAAATTTTCAAATTTCAAATTTTATTCACTGATATTCATAAAATTAAGTTGTCCAAATAAAAAAAAAATTCAACCAGAAAGGCTGTCATTCATCAAAAAATAAAAATCCGAAGAAGCCTAAAGATAGAGAATGACCAATGAAAAAAGAAACAGACTGAAAACAATTATAATAAAAAATCAGGAACACTATTCCATAGCTTCCAGCAAAATCCATGAATTTAGACTGAACGTTAAGAGAGAAATGAACAAATTAATGTTCATAGACTTTATTAAAATGCCATTTTCTCCAATGAAATACAGGTTTTATTGTATAGATCTATATATGGCTTACAAAACCAATTTTCTTGGAGTTGCTAAAATACATATAATAATACCTTATTATTATGACTACACGATGTCTTTCCTTAATATATTATTTAGTTTCAGTGAAATGACTACTCTTAGCAAAAAATTGCCCTCCCCCTATATTTTTTATTAAAATATATATGTGTATCTATATATTTTAATATTTCTAATATTGTACTACAGTATGTATATATTTTTAATATATATATTAATATTTTTATTGATTTCAGAGAGGAAGGGAGGAGAGAGAAACATCAATGATGAGAGAGAATCATCGACCAGCTGCCTCCTACACGCTCCACACTGAGAATCGAGCCCACAACCCGGGCACATGTCCCGACCAGGAATCCAACCATGACCTCCTGGTTCATAGATCGATACTCAACCACTGAACCACGCCAGCCAGGCTATTACTATGTGTTTTTAAAGGAAACACTGAACATGAGTTTGGAAATTATTTTTTCCAGGATACCAAATACTTGAAAGAAATTGCCTTTACTGCTATGCTCAAAAAGATAAGTAGATGTCACCATTATTCTTTTCTTTCTTGTTTTTCACAAAGCTCACCTTGAAATTGGTGCCTGATTTAATGAAATTCTTTTCTAACACATTGTCCAGGGCCGGGTCCAGCTCTTCACGAATGTCCTCGATGAGCAGCGGTCGGCCCAAGGAAAGGCTGTCCTCCAAGTGTGTGCGGAAATACTTATGGTTCAGAGATGTCACCTAAAAACAAGAGCTCATCACTCTACAAATGGCACAAAGAATGTGCCTCTTCCTCAGTGGAAACCAAGAGTTAACTTCAAATTTTGAGGGCTATTTGAGAAGCCTTGTTTATAAAAATAAAAGCAGCAATTTTCAAAGATCAGTGAGTTGTGGCCTGTGGAAGTCCTGGGTGTGTAACGGGCTCTCTGTGATGGAAAGAGGAGGAGAAGGGGCACTCCTCAGACCCAGAGAATTCTTGACAAAGATAGTGTTGGATGTGGACTTTGAGATATTTAAGATTTTTACCTGCGATGTAAGGGAAGTGGGCAGTGGGGTGGAGAAAGACATCCTCATTAGGAGAAATAGCACAAGCAAAAATATGGATCCAGGAGGCTTAGAACAGTGTCTAGGAAACAATGAACAGTCCATCTGGGAAGCTGAATTGAAATATCAATGGTGATGAGACTCCCCCGGGGAGTCAGGAGGGCTGGAATCCTGCCCTTCGCTTTCAGGAATGAAAATGAACACCTTATTAGACACCAACCCCAACACTGGACCCTCGTATGCTATGTAGTACCGAGTGCCTGAGCGAGTGATGCAGGTGGCCTAAATCACAAGTTCTTTGGCTGCTTTCCTGTAAGCCCAGACGCAAGGCCCAGGATAGAAGCCATATCTCACATCCACAATAGAGCCAGGGCAATGGACAGAGAGGGGAGAGTGCAATCAACGGAGAGCACAAAAGAGAGAAAATTGCAAAGCCTTTGCCCCAACCCCTGTTACAAAAACTCAAGGGTGTAAATTAGCAAACAACTACAGAGATGACAACTTTGTGACTGGCAGATTCAATGGAAATTTGAGGGATATTTCATGATTTCGAGATTACTTTCCCCTGCACCAAATGGTACACACCTGCAGGTCATTTTCTTTTTCCTTTGATTTAATCCAAGTTTTGCCTTGAGTTTGTGGATCTATGAGGAGTGGGTATCTGGTGGCCTTCGTCACAATAATGCCATTCTGAATCGAGAGGTCATCTCCTGGTAGGCCCTGCAGTCCCCACTCGCCAATCTGAATGACAGGAAGTGGACATGGCCATTCGAAGGAGAACGAGAAAGCTTTCATTAGTAGTTAAAAGCACCACAATATAAAAGAATTTAACATTTGGACATTTATTTTTCCATTGAGAAAGTGCAACTGGTACCCAGAAAAAAAAACCCAAATTTGTAAATGTGAACCAAATAATATTAAATTTTTAAAAAAAACAGTAATAAATAAATCCTTTCTCACATGATGCAAGACTAGGTTTAGTTCTGTATGTTATATTTTCATGCTTGAGTTAATATTGTTAAATTGATTACATGAAGCTTGGTTGCTGAGCATTCGGAGAACACAGGGGCTTAAAATATGGTGAGGCTGGCTTTGTGGGTGGGGTCCAGACTGGCTAAAGGAGGCAGAGATAATGGTTACAGGTGATAAGATGTCAGAGAAGCCATAGTCGGTTTGGCTCAGTCGGCCTATGGACCAAAGGGTCCCAGGTTTGATTCCAGTCAAGGGCATGTACCTCAGTTGTAGGCTCATCCCCAGCCTGGGCCCTGGTCGGGGTGCGTGCAAGAACCAACCAATCCATGTGTTTCTCTCACATTGACATTTCTCTCTGTCTTTCCCTCTCTCTTCCATGCCCCCTAAAAAATCAGTGGAAAAATATCCTCGGGTGAGGATTAAAAAAAAAAGAAGAAGAAAAAGAAAGATGTCAGAGAAGATAAGCCCTTGAAACTTCCCCTTCCTGCCCTTGGTTCTGCTTTTGTGGGGTCCAGGGTTGCGTAGCTGGAGGGAGAGAAGTCAGGAGAGACAAGATATTATATTGGCAGGAGCTCACCAATGACATTTAAAAAAATATTTCTTTTCCAAAATCCGAGGGAATTGCCAGCCTGCTTCCACGTGTCCATAAAATCACCCAGGATCCAACGAACCAACCAGCCTCCGCCTTCAAAGGCCATAACTAATAAAGAATAGCCGGGCCCACAGAGCCTCACCAGTGACCCACTGTATTCAGTACCTGATCGAGTCCCTGTCAGGACCATGTCAACATTGTTTGAATTGGAAAGACTAATTTTTAAGTAGAGAGAAGATGCAATTAATAGCATGGCGTCTCTAGGGCAACTGGGGAGCATATTCACGAATCAGAAAAGCAGCTCATGAAGACAAATGGCCTGGCACGCGTGTACTGCCACCGGAGCCCTGCAGGGGGCACTGGAAATGGGCAGAGGCGCCCAATTCCCCAGGAGGGAGGCTGGGGAGGTAGGTCACGCTGTTCCTCGGTGACACAGAGCGTGCTGCTAATAAGGGATCGCTAATGACCAAGAGAAGGTTAACACCAGTGCTTGGGGCCTAGCTAATGTCTGCACTGGCCTAAGATGTTTGCGAGAGCGCGTGGTTTAGTAAGATGGTGTAGGGCTGTCAGGAGAGCTCACTGTTCGCCTGTCTGTAACTCACAAATGGCCTTTTCGTTCACAGCAGTGCAACTGGGACTCATTGGAAAGGAGGATTTCTTAAAATGCAGAGTAACTTTTATACAACAGAGAAAATCCATTTTTGGAGCTCTTAAGCATTTTCAAACAATCTTTTCCATTAAATGAAAAGAAAAAAAAACCCCACAAAGTAGGTGTACCTTGATTTCTTAGTAAGAAATAAAATGAGACTGAAATTCAAATAATGTGATGAGGACAGAAACACTCACTGTTGGAGGATCCACCAGCATTGAAATGAGATTCAGGTTTTCACTGAAAGGAATCTTCCGCGCCCTCAGCTCCAGCTCCCACAGCTCTTTAAGCAGATAGTTCCTAAATATCTGATTGAAAGGACCGAGGTAGGAGAGGAATCCGGTGCACAGCAGAATGTCACCCACGAGCCTGTGGAGGAAAAAACACAGTCACCCTCCACAGGGTAAGGAGTTGGAAGGGCCACACGGCTGAGCCTGCGTGGAGATGACAGGTGCCTCACAAAAGTTGCTTCCCTCTCTGTTTCACCCAGAGCGAGAGCGCAGAACCTAAGCTGCAAGCAGTTTCTTAGACGGAGGAATTCGGCGATCGGAGATGGGTTTTACATTCTCTAGCATCACGAAGAGGTGGTGTTAGGGGTGGTGCCCGAGATGGAGAGCGAGTATAACAAAGACCGAGATGCATACCTGTTAATCTGAGCTTTGAACTCTTTGCTTTGCTGAGTCCATCGGATCTTCTCTCCACTCAGCCCGTCGATGAGGGTGGAGGCTGCCTGCATCTTTTTCCGGCACATGTCGGCATCGTTGAGCAAGTCCTGTGTTCATAAAGGAAGAAGGTCTTAAGAACTTCTTAAATCCCTGAATTAAATTCCCATTATATTCGCCTGTAAAATGCCTGGAGGAATTTCTTAATGTGTAAAATTAATATAATCTAAAAATACAGTGGAAGGGAAACCTTACCTGTTAAATTCTGGTAATTTATTCAGTATATAGTTATTTTACATTACAAAATTTCAAGAAAAGCAATTTTGTAAGCTAGAATACAAATCACATCAATTAAATAGTATTTCTATGGGGGGGCAATGAGGGGATAAGGACACATATGTAATACCTTAATCAATAAAGAAAATTTTTTTTAATAAAATAAAATAGTATTTCTATTAAATATTTTCAAAATAGAACCAAAACAATAAAATGTAGTGCTTTTAAAAGACGTGGATTTAATAATAATTCTGAGTTCTTTGCAGTTAGCCAAGATTTTCCTCCAGAAAATTTCTACGCAACAGTCGTGTGCCGCAGGCAGCTTGCATCCGCTCACAAGAGCCAATTGTGAAAGTTGTAGGGAATGCGTGCTGGTGTTAAATAGCCGTTATTAAAAATTAAATTATGTAAACTTATAATTAAACAAATCATAATAAAAGAAAAGGTAACGGATCACCAAAACCCATCACCTCCTAATTACTTACTCCGTCTCAGTGTTACCTAGTTGGGGTTGCTAGGCCCGCCGTGTCGGCATGGTGGAAATCCTATGTTGTGGCGCTGCTGCCGCCACACGTTTTTCCCAATCTGGGTTCAGTGTCCTCACAATGACAGCGTAAGAGTGGCAGTGATGGGTGGACCCCAGAAGCCAGCAAACCCTCCACACAGGGCCTTGTTCTTCCCCTGGCCCCCGCCTCACAACCAGGCCACCACTTCACATCTGACCTCAGAGGTCGGATCAGGATCCCCATTGGATGGATAATTGAGGACAACTACCCTCAACTTCACAATTAATAAGCGCCTGAGCGGGACCTGAAGCCCAGTTTCCCAACCGCAAAGTCGGTGCCCTTGAGGCAGCACGTCACAGTTCCCCTTATGGAAAGTGATGGTTAAAAAGAACTTGGAGTGTCAAAGATCCAAAATAAATAGACATCGCTAGCAGGGGGCGGCATTCAGGTAAATCTTTTCGGTCACACACATGGACCTAATTTCTAAATGCAACATACTGTATACTTGTGTAACATTTCCATGCGTTTCCTTCGCTTTGGGTACTTAATCTCACCATTTTCTCATTCATTGCCGCGTCGAATTTTGCTTGCACTTTATCCAGCTCGGCTTGTTTCTCATCAAGCAGTGCCTGCGCCTTCCCCAGCTCAGCATTGGCGACTGCTAAGCGGCCCTCCTGCTTGGCCAGGTTAGCCTTGGAAGGAAGAGGGGGTGATTAGACACCTGACTTCCACCGGTAGGTAAACCACACCCCCCATGATGTTGCCCTATATGTCTGGAGGTCACCCGTGTCAGTGCTTTCAGCTGGGGAAGCAGAGGGTCTTGAAGACACTTCATTAAAGCTCTTTTTCTTTTAATTATTCATGTTCACATGGACACTGCAGCAATGTGTAGGAAGGAGAACAAAAATTACCCGTGATTTGACCCAGTGACAGTCTGAGTATCGTATGAAGAGGTTGATCCCTGGCATTTTGATTGCCCCTATCTCCCCCTCCCCCACCTAAGGTAGTAGAATCGTTTCCTTTGTCCTTAAAGCCTTTTCATGAACATCGGTTATATGGCTGCATAATATGCAGTTTGGATGCATCCTTTTCTGTACTCTCAGACACCCCCCCCCCCCCCTTTTTAATTGTTAGAAGCCATGCTGGGATGAGTACTGTTGGGGATGTAAACATTGTGGATGGTTTCCTTGGTAGAGGCTCTTTGAAGTGGAGTTACTGCCACAGTAGTTTTCCATCTTTTTCTAAGTCTTACAACATGGTAATTCTATTTCCTTGTACATATAAAGTAATTAATCAGCAAAGTGAGATAGCCCAAGAGCCTTCTGGCATAGAAGTTTTTGGAAAATTTTCTCAATTTCTTTCTCAGTATTTCATTTATTTGAATTTAGCCCTTTTCCCCAGGAAATGTTCACTTCATTTAGATTTTCTAAAGTATTTACATAAAACTGTGTACAATTTGCTTTTTAATTACTTAAATCTACACATCTGTGATTACATGGATTTCTCTTTCTATTCTCATTGGTTCTATATTTTCTTCTTGATTAAATTTTCTAACACTATATTTTGTTTTTGCAAAGCACCATTTAGTTCTAGATTTATTCATTAATTCTACTTTACTCTAATTTTTAATGTTATTTTTATTAGCTCTATTCCACTTTCCTCAAACTTTGTGCATATGTGCGCTTATAAGTGAGTATGTACTGGATTTAGTATCTTTGATTCATTTAAGGGCAAAGAACGTATCATTTTACCAACTCAAAAAAGTTTTGGTAGCTAGCTGTTTGTCATCATTTACTAAATAAAAGTGACTGACTTTTTAAAATGTAAACTTTCTAATTTTATTGCTTATTATCAGAGAACAAGGCCTCAGTGATTTTTGCTTCTGGGAATTAAAGCAAAGTCTTCTTTTAGTATTGAACATGATCTATTTTTGTAAATGATTCTTGGACAATAGCAATCATATTCTTTGTTTATATTTTAAAAAGTTCAAGTAGCTAACTTTAAAATAATATGGTGTAAAACCTCTCTATAATTAATTTATGCCTACTCAGGATTGGATAAATAATTTGCAGGGCCCCGTGCAAAATGGAAAAGTGGGTCCTTGTTCCAATATTATTAAGAACATCAACAGGGTGACAGCAGAGCATTTAGCCAAGCGCGGGCCCTTAACATAATGTGCATAGGTCACACCCAGAGAGTCAGCGCTAGGCCCACCCGATCTGTGCTGGAGTGATGTTGTGTGCCACAATCTCAAATTACAATATTATTTTTATTAATCTCCACCTAAAGTAGTAATGAATTTTGCTTTATGTACCTTAATATTACTATATTTAACTATTTATATTATATATTATATTTGGCCCGGTGCACAAAAATTTATGCACTCGGGGGGGGGGGGGGGGCGTCCCTCAGCCCAGCCTGTGCCCTCTCGAAGTCTGGGACCCCTCAGAAGATGACCACTTGCTGACTTAGGCCCGCTCCCTGGGGTATTGGGCCTAAGGTGGCAGTCAGACATCCCTCTGGCAGCTTGGGAGCCCTCGGGGAATGTCCACTTGCCAGCAGGGAGCAGGCCTAAGCTGCAGTCGGACATCCTTAGCGCTGCTGAGGAGGCGGGAGAGGCTCCCACCACCACCACTGTACTGGCAGCTGTCAGCCTGGTTTGTGGCTGAGCAGATCTCTCCCTGTGGGAGCCCACTGACCACCAGGGGGCATCTCCTGCATTGAGCGTCTGCCCCCTGGTGGTCAGTGTGTGTCATAGTGACCAGTCATTCCCAGTAGTTCTGCTGTTAGGGTCAACTTGCATATTACCCTTTTATTATATAGGATAGAGGCCTGGTGCATGGGTGGGGGCCGGTTGGTTTGCCCTGAAGGATGTCCCGGATCAGGGTGAGTGTCCTGCTGGAGTGCCTGGCCAGCCTGGGTGAGGGGCTGAGGGCCATTTTCAGGCTGGCCACACCCCCTTCAGGGAGGGGGGTCCTGCTGGGGTGCCTGGCCAGTCTGTGTGAGGGGCTGATGGCTGTTTGCAGGCTGGCCAAGGCCCCTTCAGGATGGGGGTCCCCACTGGGGTGCCTGGCCAGCTTGGGTGAGGGGCTGATGGCTGTTTGCAGGCTAGCTACGGCCCCCAGCCACCGAAGCTCCCGGTGGAGGCTGGCTGGAAGTAGGTATCTGGGATATATTTATCTTCTATAATTGAAACTTTGTTGCTTTGAGCAGAGGCCACAGCCGGCCAGGGTAGGCAGAAAGCTTGGCTTCCTCCATTGTCAGGGCAACCAAGCCTCCTGCTTGCTCCAGCTCCGTGGCTGCTGGCCGCCATCTTGGTTGGGTTAATTTGCATATAGTTGCTCTGATTGGCCAGTGGGCGTGGCTTGGGGCATAGTGGAGGTGCGGTCAATTTGCATGTTTCTCTTTTATTAGATTAGATTATTGCAATTGAGTCTCACTGTAGACTTAATTGTTAGGAATAAAAATTTTGATCACTAAAAAATAACAGCTCTTTTAAGTCTTTTTTTTTTTCTCTTGAATTCTGAAATTTATGTAACATTTCTCTCTTGGTTCCTTTTTGTTTGGGTGTGTTTGTTCTATAGTCTCATCATTTCCCTTTGTTAAAACTTTATTTTTCATTTATTTTCTATTCGTCATGAAGCATAGAGTTTAAAGAGGCAATCCCTTCTATAAGGCTTACTATGAAAACCAGCAACCTGCCCACCTCCTCACCAGTTCCTATTCCACAGAACAACCACTTTCAACTCTTTCACCTGCACGGGGCTGGGGTGGGCAGCAGGGCTGTGTTTGTCTGGGTGAATTATTTTATGTCTCCTTGGCATTCCTGAGAAAGTCCTTCTGCTCCCTCAGATATGAAGGACAGCCTGGCCCAGCATAGATGTGTGTGTGTGTGTGTGTGTGTGTGTGTGTGTGTGTGTATTTACCCTCAATACTTAAATTACATCCTTGAGAAAGTCTTTTTGTTTCCTCAGACACAGAGGGCAGCTTGGCCAGATACTGAATCCTCGGAGCAGGGCAATGTCCTCCTCACTGCTCTACGTGCGTTTTTCATTCTGTCCTAGTGTTAGGCTGGGGGGAAGTCTGCGGCACCCTGAATTCTCTTCTTTTGTATCATTCTTTTAAATTTTGTTTTATTGTGTCTTAGATGCATAAGAGCTCCCCTTTCTGTCTTTGAAATGTAAAACATTTCTAGGTGGTGATACAAATTTTTATAAATTTTGTTTGGAATATAGCAACCAAATTCAGTCTCCAAACCTTATCCCCAAACTTCAAAGAAATGGCAAGTGCTCTTCTACTAGTATGACAGCTTGGTTATTATTCCCAGTAAACTCCTTCCCTGTCCAAGTTAACAAGCTGGTTCCAGTGTCTTGCCTGAGATGCCTAAAACATGTAACAGAAGTAAAAACTGCGCGAGATGGTGAGACGGTGAGCGGGCAAACAGAAAAAGAGGAAAACGTTGGCCACCGGGACATCTACCTTGACTCGTCAGAATGATGCCTTGCCTGTTAACAGCAGTAACACGAAGGCTTGGTGTTACTGAGCACCGAGTTACTGGGAGAAGGAAGGAAACATACCTTCAGGGGCAGCACCTCCCTGTTGATGCCATAAAATATTGCCATAGCGAGTGTCCAGGACAGCAGACCAGCCACATTCCCACAGACTTTTTTGGCACTTTCAAAAGTGTAATCATCCATATTAAAATACGGCTGCAGCAACTCCACCGTCTCTTCGTTGATGGTGTCCTTGGGGAACTGCTGCAGGCTCCACAGGAACCCCGTGGCGCTCATCAGCTGCAAAACACCAGCACCGCAGGTCTGCAAGGAGATACCTGCCCGCTCCCCAGCCAGGCTGCTCCAGAGTGACAGCGGGTGGGCTGCGCCATACAAACCAAGACTAGGACAGGGCCAGCCTGAATCTGTGAACCGCAAACTGTCCTCTCATTTCTAAAGATCCAAGCTCCCCTGAAGCACCCATCTTAGATAAAAACTGCTGTTTGAAATGTTCACCCTGCTATTCTGGCTTCTGTAAACACTTGCTTGCTTAAATAATAAGGAAAATAAGACGACTCGCATTCCAGAGGGGCCATAAACTACGCCCCAGACAGAGTTGTCAGTGCTGACGCCAGGCCAGGCCTTGGGATATGGTCGCATGGCCCCTTCCCAGCACACAGGCCTTCTTTCTCAGAAGGCCCGGAAGTCTCCTTCCAAATTTGGGAGACAAAGGACTGGAAAAAGTATAGAGAGAGTTTCCTCCATGTTGGGGGCCCCAGAATTTGAAAGACACATTTTTCCCTGGGCCTGCGCAGAATTTATCATTAAAATGTCACTCCCTTTCTCTAAGCATGGCTTGGTTTTTCTCCAGTCACCTGTAACACCCCCAGCTTCCTGTCCAGGGAGTGCATTTAAATGGGTTGACATCAGGACGGCCAATACTGGCCACTGGTTCCGGACAGACTGTGCAGAAAGCAAGCGTTCAGCCTAAACCTCTTTCCCTACTTACATTCTGGGAGATGCAGAGTAAGAGACACTGTTCGATACACAGCGGTCGACTTTCACCGGCCAGCCTGTGTGGCCTGTATCGAGTGCCCGGGCTGAGGACACCCGAGCGCCGCACGGGGCCTATAAAATAGATTTCACTTACTTTCAGCGACTCTCCCCATGACGGCTTGCAGCAAGGTTTTTCTGGATCCATAGTAACAGGATCAATTTTCTTTTGAAAGAGTAACAGAACGCAGTCCATGATTCTCATAATAAGATGCGGGGGCTTTGCAAGTTTCCTGACCGTGGCAATGTCGTTTGGTTTGATAGTCTGTATTGGGGGTGAGGAATCAATATTTTTGTTGTTGCTGAGCAGTGTTCATAGTCATGTGGCAATCTAATACTTTTAAATAACAAAAGCAGAGAACTTTAAAATGCATTTTCTCCCCAAACCCTGACATTATCGCCTTAACCATTTGCATTCCAAGATTTTTTCCTAATAGTTCCTTCGCTGTGATTCTAGGATTTATGTTTATTTCAGTGTTGTTTTTTTCCCTCTATTGCCCTCAACTAGTTCCTTGGAATATCACTACCATTCATTGCCCACCCAGCAACCACCACCACCCGCCCCCCGCCCGCTGCCCCGCCCCAGGCCTTTGTTAGCAACAAGCCTCAGTGATGGGAAACAGTTAGATAACTTGCATCTTCAAAGCACAGAGACTATCTTATGTGTGGATAACAAAGAGGAGCAAGGCCGGAGTAGCAGAAGCCTCACCTCTGGCCTGCACTTTGAGGGCTGCCCTACCCATGGAAGGGGGAGGAATTCAAAGGAGACAAGAGAAGTTATTATAACACCTGCCTCCTAAAAATGTTTTTTTGACAATTTCTGTATGTGAGCTGGGTTTCGAATAAGTCATTACCAGACATTCAAAGCAAGAAGGACCGGGACATCCCATAAGTCAAGAAAATCTCCTAAGACCCATTTGATTCAGTGATATCTCTCTCTCTCTCTCTCTGTCTCTCTCTCTCTCTCTCATCATCATCATGGAATCCATAAAGGGAGTGGGGATGAAGAATGTGCCCTGGTCGTCACTGTCACAATTTTATTAAACGATTATCATAAATCTATTCATTCATATAACAACTACAGCCATTCTCCCATATAAAACAAACAAACAAAAATAGCCCTGTCCTCATATTTTTCCAAGACAGAGAGAGAAAACACAGTTACCCTAAACTAGGATTATGTGTCATAACAGAAGTTCATGGGTGATGGGCAAATAAAGGAGAGCAGGGAGACCAACATTTTCTGGATGTGGTGAGGTCTGAGCCTGGTCTTGAAGATTGACTCTTACTAGGCAATGGAGGCAGGTGAAGCATTCCTGGCAGAGGGAGAGACTCATTTAAACACCATGATTTTCCAAAGGCCTAGAGCTTTTTCTGTGTGTCTGGTCATGTTGTGTGGGGACAGACAACGAGAGTTCAAGGAGTAGAGAGAAGCCAGCTTAGCCGCAGCAGCAGCAGCACTAATATTCATCGAGTATTTTCCACGTGCCCAGCAAACGGCACTCATGAGCTTTAACGTTTATACTGACCCTCCAAGGATCAGTGAGGAATTGCAATCCCCATGGAGACTTACGGAAGGTAAGTCAATTTACTTAAGTGGTGGCCCCAAGAGGCAGATGCCGGTGTGCCTGCCTCCGAAGCTGTGCCCTCAGAGCCCTGGACGCCTGGCTGGGGACTTATCCTGAGAGCAACGGGAACCATATGGGGATTTCAAAGGGGCTCATGACAATCTGAACAGGGTTCTAAGTGATCTGAATCCCTTGTGCATGGCTTAGGCATTAATCGCCAGTACGGTTCCCAGTTCTCATGGAAAGCCAGTTTACAGGATGCAAAGAGTAAGTTACAGGATGTAAAGACTTAAAAAAAATTAGAACTTGGAAAACTTGATCCATGAAAAGATTTGTTTCCAGACTCAGTTTCGTGATTACAAAACCTCTAGTTATTTCATGCCGTGGAACGCAGTGCTGCAAGGACTTGTGTGTGTGTGTGTGTGTGTGTGTGTGGAGGGGGGGCGGTGCAGCAAAGCGCTACTCACATTCAGGGCTGCTTCCGCCTCCTCCAGGGCAGGCTTAGCGGCCTCGAGTTTGCTCTCAGCTTTTACTTTTTCACTGTCAATTTCATCCACAATTTTTTGGGCTTTGTCTTTCACCTCCTGCACCTCGTTTTTCACCTTGGCTGAAGCCTGAGCACTTACTGTGACTTCTGCTAATACCTGTTAAATTGAGGAAACACACGAGAACAAACAGAAACCTCAGAGCAGCATTTACAGATTTGAGTACTGAGAGAATATTCATTCACTAAAATGTAAAACATGAATAAGAGCAAGTTGATTCCCCATCTAAGATATATATGCTTATTTTAGTCCTCACCCAAAGATGCTTTTATTGGTTTTTAGAGAGAGAGGAAGGGAGAGAGAAACATTGATGTGAGAGAGAAATATGGATCCATTACCTTTTTTATGCACTCCGACCAAGGATCGAACCCACAACCTAGGTATGTGCCCTGACTGGGAATTAAACCTGTAACCTTTTTGGTGCATGGAACGACACTCCAACCAACTGAGCCACCGGGCCAGGGCTGTCATCTATATTTTAAGGTGTATTAAAGTACACCTTAAGCAGTCCTTACAGTCTGTTATTTCCTAAGCTTTGTTCAGTCTTAGAATATATAAATAAACTAGAGGCCCCGTGCACAGATTTGTGCAGGGGGTGGGGGGGGGGGGCGGGGGGCGGGGGGGAAGGGGCCCCTTAGCCTGGCCTGCAGGGATTGGGCCTAAACCGGCAGTCAGACATCCCCAAGGGTTGTAGCAGTGAGTGAAGTGGCAAGAAGCCGGGGAGGAGCCTGAACCAGGCCGGGCACTGCCCGGCTCTGTGCTCGGCGCTCTCGTCACACTCTCACTCTTGCTGCTCCTTAGCACTGCTGCAGAGGTGGGAAAGCCTCCTGCCACCGCTGCTGTGCTCACCAGCTATAAGCCCAGCTTCTGGCTGAGTGGTGCTCCCACTGTGGGGGCGCACTGACTATCAGGGGGCAGCTCCTGCATTGAGCATCTGTCCCCTGGTGGTCAGTGCACGTCATAGCGAACAGTTGTGGTTGTTCAGGTTGTTCCAGTCGTTCTATCATAACAGTCGTTTAGGCTTATATACATATAGATAGATAGATAGATAGATTGATTGATAGGTATTTAACCTTTCAGAAAAATGGTATTTCTACTGTATGTAATTTCTAAAAATTAAAACAATATAAGTAAGTATAATGGAGTAAGATCAGAAACCATATTAAGCTTCATGTAAATAACAATAAAAATAGCTCATATTTTGCTAAGTGCCTACCATATGCCAGAACTTTGCTAAGTGCCTCTCTTGACTCTCTCCTTTCAGCAACTGGATAAAGGTCAAGATTTAAGTATCGATTCCTACCTGGCCCTCAGGGAGTGGAAGTGGACACAGCCTGAGGGGTGGGGGGCGGTAGATAAAGGAGCAGCACCATGCCCCTACCGCCTGGGAGGAGTATCCTTTTTTTTAACTTCACCAACTCCTCCTCTTATTTTTCCCCTGCTTGACACAAGCTTCAGATGAGACTCGGGGCATCCTAGGAACCTAGAGTGCGCAGGACCTTACCACACATAACTACAGCCAAGCAGAAATGTCATAAACAGATGAGGGAGAACAAGAGAGACAGAGCCAGAGAAGAAAGAACAGCCTTAGACCTGGTGGGCTAGACTAGCTTAGGTATGCCTTGGTATGAATTAAACAAAATATCTAATGGTCGTTGGGAACATTATCTTACCAGAAATAGTCTAAGTCTATACCCTGTAAGCTTCTAAATGCTTTTTCTCTAGTTTGGAAAAATGTTCCTCGCTGCTCGGGATAAAACAAATGCAAACTCACTTCATCTGCTTTCACAGACGCCACTTCCAATTCCTTCTCCTTCACTGCGAGGTCCTGCGAGAGCTTCGCAACCGATTCGCTTGCCTCCATGAGCTTGTCAAGACCTTTACAAACACACATATGTACATGCTTGCTGAGTCTATGAATCCCCCTCCATCAAATATTTATTCAACATTTACTACTCCTAAGGCACCATATAAGTACTATAACAAACATAAGGTAATTAATTATGGACAGATGCTTTAAAAATGCACCTATCTTAGGAGCAACAACCCTGACCATATTTCTGAGAGCTTCAGCAGGGGGTGAAGAAAATCGCTCTGGTGGGAGAATATCATCTGGCCACACTGAAGGGAAGTCACAGGGCCGCACCGAGAACGTCGGTTATTGGACTTGCTTGAGAAACGTGCTTGACAAACCTACGCTCCCCTGGGCTTTGCAAGCAATTTGTGGCTGTCATTTGTTGCCTTTGAGTCTTATTGCCTCTGAGACGGCCAATGAGACGCATAATCTAGTAACATTTTTGTTGTCCTCTTCACTATAAAAACAAAAATAACCGCTAAAACCCGTGCACCTGGCTCTGTGGCTTCCAACACACTGGAGAGGACAGCAACCAACCAGCTTTCTCACATCTCAGCTGGGTTCTAGGCAGGGGTGTTTAGTGAATGTTTAGCATCTGGTCTCTTGACGGGGGAGGGGAAGAACTCATTTGTATGTTTCTGGCGTCCATGGTGTAAATACTCCCACGTGGCTGATGTCAAGCTACCGAGAGATTCTCAGTGGCACACTGAGATATTTCTACCAGGCAGGTAGAATGGACATAACCTCAAGAACAATAATAATAGCAAAACAGAGTAAAAACAACTCAGAAGTGATATGTTTTGAGTAGCTTTTGCCTTCGCTTTTAATATACTTTATTTAATTGTAAGTTTATGTAATTTAATTTTAATAAAGGCTGTGTTTAACAACCAGATCAGACAATTCCTAACTAACCCCGGCTCCAGTGAGCCAGCGCATGGGGTCCACACAGAGCTGGTCCTGAGCATCACGCAGAGCCGCTGCGGGAAGGTGAGCGAGAGGACAGCGAGGAGCTTTCTCCCGCTGCTCCCAGCATCCCTTAACTTCCCGCCCTTGAGCTCAGTTAGGCTCCGTGACCGCGTTTCGTGTAGGAGAAATAAAAGGACAGCACTAACGTATTTTGGAGTGTGCGGGTCAGGTGTTTTCTGGACCTATAATTGATTCTGATTTCTATTTTTTTCTACTTATATATACTGAACACTCAGAAAACCATCACTCAAGTAAACTCTCTCTTTTTGTTTTTGTTTATTTGTGTTTTGCCTTTTCCTTTGTTAGAAATTTGAGAAGCATTAACTTCACAAAGTTTATACAAATTGAGGGAAATTGCAATGAAACCAGAAATTGAAAATGTGGTCAGTTCCCAAGAGCTGGCTATTCCCCAAGTGACCGTGGTCACTCGCTGCCCAACCAGTGGTCCCAGAGTTGAAGGAGGGGGCGGGGGGAGAAATGGTCTAGAGAAAAACAGGCCACCTGCTTGGACTTTCTTCTGCCCAGAGTTTCTGGACAGGTCAAAGCAGCCTGAAGCGCCTTTCCTCAAATACTCCGTTACTAACAATACAGTCCGTCTTTCATTTTCAATCACAACAGCAGCCACCAAACGCGATATTGGGGTCCCTATCAAACAAGCCCGTACAAATCCCATGCTGCTTACCAATATTCATCCGTTCAGCCTGCTCATTGATAAATTTCACCTTTTCCGTGTAAATGTTTTTATAACCGTTTATAAACGAGAGGTAAGATTTGGGAGTCACGTGCGCTCTCCGGCGGTACCTGAAAGGGAAACACAGTGAGCTTCGTGGCTGCGTCCCGTGGCTGCCACACAGGTCGGAGCCCCTGCTCTTCCCACGAGAGCGAGTCACTGGTAGGGAGGCAGGGATTGTGAGTGGTTTCCCTGGAGATGAGATGGTGAGATCGTTAAATATCTATCTTGACTTTTTGGGGGTTGTTTCCTCGTCTGGGGAACTGATGGGGGGGAAAAATCACTGCTCTACACCTGCCAGAGTTTTGTGAAGATAAAAAATATATATAAATAGCAAATGCGCTTTGCAGACTTTAGGATTCTGTGCAGATGTCAGGGATAAGTGAGGTGGTTGAAGTGTTTTCTTCTCGACTGATATTGGCTACACACCTCTTCACAGCCGGGCAGCAGCTGGTGGTCGCCTCCGGGGGCCCCCCAGCTGCTCCCTGCACTGCTTGGGCTGCCCTTAAAATCCAAGCAGCCACACTTGATTCAACACTCACCTCCTTATGGGCTTAGCATAGCAATGATATTTAACAATAGAAATAAATAAAAATAATAATTTTATACGGAAGAAACTCAAGTCAGAGAACTCCACATATACATAAAATCATTTCACCTTTTATATTAATTTTGTACTTTTGGCTTTCAGAAGATTTTTGACATTAAAAATATTTCAAGAACTTGGCATATAGATGACTATCATTAAAGTGTTATGAAAATATTACATTCAGAATAAACTTCTACCGCCAGAGAGGATATGAAAAATACACCAAGTTTTTCAAAAATAGACATGGGTTTCTGTAGCTCTATGAAGGTGAGGATGGCTCTCTACAGGTAACAGTAGCAGGAAGAGTTCAAATGAGGTAGAAAGAAAATCATCCTCACAGTAAAAATGAGTGCGCATGAACTCACCGGAAGATCATCTACAACTAACAGTTCAGGAGGGGTGGTCTAGGTAGGGTTTCTCATACCCTTTGCGAGATAGGGACCCCGTGGAAAATCAGTGAGATGGAACCCAGAGGGTCTCTCTGCAGAAGAACAGACATGGTCTTTCTGGCGGGTCCAGCACCCCTCTGGCCCACCCGCTAACCCTGAGGGAGAAGCCCACTGCTCCAGAAATGCAGGCCGGCCCAGCGACATTCACATCTGTCAGTGGAACGCAGAGACGATCATGCTGGGGGGAGGGGAGGGGAGCTTCTAAACTGCTGACATCAGCTTTCACATATGAGTCGCTTCTCCTACAGTCAATTACAATTTTGTTTCACAATTATTTGGCCTAAAAACATGATGAAACAGGCATCACTTGATCAGACTAAGTGATGCAAATACAAAACCTAAGTGTTCTTGTAACAGAAGGCAGCGATGAAGCTTTAAAGCAGCGCACTTCTTTAATCACAATGAATAATGCACTTGAACAAGAAACTAATTTTAAATGGTTTGTGATGAATAGTTAAGTCATTTTAGGGGAAAAAATTAAGTACACAAAATAAAGTGATTCATTAAGCATGTGTTACTTTGAGGCCCAGAAGGAAGGAGGTACTTAAATATGGACACTAGTTAATTTTTAAATCTCGTTTTTTACTACCCTTTCAATCCATAACCACTGGAAAATCAAAGCAAGAAAAAATGTAAGTGCTGCTGGGACCCTGAGCTCCGTCAGCACGAGCCCTTTCCTGGATGTTCCAGGCGATTCTTCCTAGGAGGGAACTTAGCGGTCCTGCAGCTCTCGTGCGTTTGCCACGTCACCTACCTTTGGAAATAACTTTCACAGTTCTCTGAAACCATGTCATGGAAGAGGCCCATCGTTTCCACAACTTGTCTTTTGGTGTCAGCAGAGCAGACGATGTTATAGCCTGAAAGGAAGTAGGAGGCCACGGCGACCAGCGCCTCCCTGGGCCAGCGACTGAACCAGTCCATAGTGCAACCTGATATCAAGCCAGGAAATTTCAAAGACCGGGCGCGGAACTTCTCGCCAACCTATCACAGCAAAGTCAGGAAGCATTAGAGACACAATCGGATTACAACTTGGCTAGAGAGAGTTGTGTGTGCATGCTGAGTCAATGGTGTGACGTCACAATTTTTTAAAACTCTTGGGCTGCATTAATAGATAAAGTGTCCAACCGGAGGGGTGAGGGCATGAACGGGAGTGGGGTGGGGGTGGGGCAAAGGGGGGGATAAGGACACATATATAATACCTTAATTCAGAGGTTCTCAACCTGTGGGTTGCGACCCCTTTGGGGGTCGAATGCCCCTTTCACAGGGCTCGCCTAAGACCATCGGAAAACACATATATAATTACATATTGTTTTTGTGATTAATCACTATGCTTTAATTATGTTCAATTTGTAACAATGAAAATACATCCTGCATATCAGATATATACATTATGATTCATAACAGTAGCAAAATTACAGTTATGAAGTAGCAACGAAAATAATTTTATGGTTGGGGGTCACCACAACATGAGGAACTGTATTAAAGGGTCGAGGCATTAGGAAGGTTGTGAACCACTGCCTTAATCAATAAAAAAAATCTTAAAAAAAAATAAAGTGTCCAGATGCAGGGAGGTTATATTTCCACACCCTTCCCGTTTCTAAAACTACATCTGCATTCTTGGATTCCATTCTAGGAGCTACCTTGTAAGAGTAAGAGGAAACTGACAGAGAGACGAGCAGGACATGAACGGCCTGGATCTTAGAGCAAGTGAGAATAGCAGAAGGAACAGGAGGTGTCTGATCTAAAAAGGAAATAATTTAGGGAGTCTGCAAAAACTTTCTCCAAATATGAGGAGCTGTATGTGGGAGACGGTTGGGCTCATTTTACAGGACAGAAACAGAATCACGGGGGAGTAAACAGACCAAATTCAGTTGATTGTAAAGAAGACCTTCATGGCTATTACATTATCTAGAAATGAAGCAGCTGCCTTATAAATTAGTGAGCCCCCACCCCCACCCCGCCAGCAGAGCTGACCAACAGAACTTTCTGGGGAGATGGACATTTTCAGTAAGTGCTGTCCAGCATGGTAGCCACTAGCCACGTGCAGCTATTGAGCATCTGAAATGGGGCAAATAGTACAAAAAATTGGATTTTTATTTTCAATTAATCTTAATCAATCAACATGTAAATAGCCATACGTGTCTACTGGCTACTACGTGGACAGTGCAGTGAGCTACAGATGTCCAAACGTACATCAGGGACATTCTAGGTGGCCTGTCTGCACTGGAGGCAGAGCTGGACAAGATTACACCACCAATTCCCTTCCAATTCAATCATCTCTGTCTTTAGGTGATGAAAGTTGCAGTCTACGCAATCATTTCTCATGAGATGAAATCTTAAATTATTACACTCTGATATGAGATTTGGGCCATGGAGACTGGTGGTAGTAAAGTGTTAATTTTATTTCAATGTAAATAAAATTACATTGTGTCCAGCCAGGGGGTGAGGGCATGAACGGGAGTGGGGTGGGGTGGGGAGCAACGGGGGGATAAGGACACATATGTAATACCTTAATTCAGTGGTTCTCAACCTGTGGGATGTCAGTAGTGGTAACTGACATCTACTTACAGCTCACGGAACCCTCCCAACCCTTCTCTAGTCCTGTGTTAGATCCTGAGCCAATCATCTCATCAGAGAAGGTAGACAAACTACCTGACTACATTTAGATCAGTAGCTCCTCCCACACGGACATGATAGAATAAGCACTCACTGGAGAGAAGCAGAGCACCACATGCAAGTTCCTCCTGGACCTCGAGATGAAGTACTCGTACAGGTTGTCGAAGGTGGGAGGGTGGCGGGGCAGCTCCCTTTTCATCACCGCGATCAGACCCTGGGTGATCTCGTCTATCTCATCCCGCGCAAACAAGTTGGAGATCTTCGAGGAATGGACAGACAGTGTTCTGTGCTTTCAGAGTTCCCACAGCCAGCTCACTGCCAGAGTCTGGTCCTCTTCCCCTCCCCTCTCCCCCTTCTTGTCGTCTTTTTCTCCTATTTTCTTTCTGTATCTCCACAGTTAAACTGCTGGTTTGCTAGAGATTATCAAGATTGCAACCATTTATTGAGCAGACTGAGCTGTTTGACCAGGAGCAAATTATGTTTCTTTCCCTTTGTCAAAATAGCTATCACTAAAACGCGGTCTCTCCGCCATGGTGATCATTCCTTTAACACGTCCAGTGTTGCCCTCTGTCCTCTGAGTCACTGTCAGGCTCAGTTCTGGCCCCACGCTGGTTAGCCAGCTCATGGCCAACAAGCATCCACCGACACCAGAGGGCTGGGAAGCGTGAACACCGCGGCCTGACATTAGGAAGGGTGTGCGCGCAGGGCTGGCATCTGGGACCCTGGCTTTGGAATGTCTCCCCCATTGCTCACTGATAGGTTGTTCCACTGCGCCCAGACTATTTATGCAAACACTGGGAGAGATGGTGAACATCTGCGTTCCTCCTGGGAGTCTGCAATTTGGGCAGCCGTGGCTGGGCAGGGAGTGACCACATGGCCAGCGCCAGTGACAGCATTGGCCTCTGAGCCCCAGACAGGCTCCCTGAAGGGCAGTGCATGTGGGTGGCTCTTCTCTGCTGCGGGAGAAGCACCCCCCAATGGCCCTCTGGCGGGAACAGAGGCAGCCTGCACGAGGATTTCTCCAGATCCACCCAATGGGTCTTTGTCTTTGCTCATCTGACCGTGACTCCCTACTGTGTTGCTTTCATAAATGTTACGCCTAAGTCCTTCTAATGAAGTACCACGCGTGGGAGGCGTCGTGAGGGCGCTGATATAGTGGGGTCAGAAGTGGTAACTCTGACATCTACTTACAGCTCACGGAACCCTCCCAACCCTTCTCTAGTCCCATTAGGGAGGCGGGTGGGGGGGGGGGGGGTGGATAGATAGGTACTTTGCTACTCCTGAAATAAATCATAGGATCAAATTGGAGACTAAAGAGACAAATAAGCAATCGTATTTAAAATGGAACAAAGCATAGAAAACAAGCTGGAGACAGGCAGCATTAATTTCACAGGAACTTCAAAAAATGGCCAAATCTCATGTGTTAATCACTTCTGAAGTGAAACGTGTGTAACCATTGGCCTCACTTGCTAAAGGTTGCTGAAGGGTCACTGCTCTTTCTATTCAAATAGAATGTACATTTAAAAAAACATGAGGGTTTTTCTTTTCTCCACTTTTGAGACCTACCTCCCCTGAAGATAGCAGGTTGTTAAGATATTCTAGAAATGCCTCATCTTTTATTTCATTGTCAGTAAAGATGAAGGTGATGCCTTTTCCTTCAGCCCCCGCAACTTTGTACAAAACTTTTAAGTCATCTGTTAGGTTAGCC
The DNA here is from genome assembly GCF_028538775.1 of Myotis yumanensis. NCBI lineage: Eukaryota > Metazoa > Chordata > Mammalia > Chiroptera > Vespertilionidae > Myotis > Myotis yumanensis. The sequence goes on from NW_027223757.1 coordinate 88,421,782, forward strand.
ACATTATAAGACCTAAAAACAGAAGTGGTAAAAAAAAATTTTTTAATTACAACATATATATAGTCTTAATTTATCTCAAAATTCAATAAAGCCCATAATGATTAGAGCATAAATCTGCACCTGCTGCAAGAGATATTAAGTAACAATGTCTGCTAAAAACACCAAGATTAGCATGGCCACCATGGCTCAGCGGTTGAGGGTCAACCTATGAACCAGGAGGTCACAGTTAAATTCCCGGTCAGGGCACATGCCTGGTTGCGGGCTGGATCCCAGTAGGGGGCGTACAGGAGGCAGCTGATCAATGATTCTCTTTCATTGAAGTTTCTATCTCCCTCTTCCTTCCTCTCTCTCTAAAAATAAATAAAAATATATATTCTTAAAACCACAGATTAGCATAAAATAGCTGTGTGTTACGGTTCCAAACACATGTTCTATTTAACTTGAGAAGTGAGGACTGGGCAACTGACCATCAGTGACTCTCGAAGGATAACTGGGACAGGGAAATGAACAGTCCTCAGCACAGATTTTGCCCAAAGGGCAAATATGTATAGCATCTAAAACAAATTAGAAACTTGGATGAGTTTGATAAAAAAGTAAACACAAATTATAAATAAAATCAGTGATTAGTGATATAGAGTGGTAATTTGTGCATCTCTCTGAGTGGCTAGATGCAGAGAAAGCCTACAGAAAAGATGCACTGTGCAGTGTGGTATAAATAACAGAAATGCCATCATTGTGTGGTTACGGATTACGAAAAGAAGACCTCGGTCTCTGGTTTCCTGTTTCCTACTGAATGTGTGTGCTGCCGAGCTGGTGTGAGTGTAAAAATGAAGCAGCCACTTTCTCGAGTGTGCGTGTAAATCTTCATGAGTAAGCTGAGGACAAAGACCATGAAGAAACCCCACTTGAAGGAGGTTTTACAGTGCAAGGAAGAGGGAGTTTCATGGAAGCCACGGGGTGTACTGGGGAGACTATGGACCTCGGAACCAGAAGGGCCTGGGTTCAAATCCCCTTTCTGCAGCTTTAGGAACGTTCCTTCACATTCCTCAGACCTGTTTCCTCATCTGAAAAACGAAGGGAACACCTATTGGTAAAGGTTGCTGTGGGCATTAGAGATGATGTAGCTTGAGTGAACCTATCCGTGGTCGGCAAACCGTGGCTCGCGAGCCACATGCCGCTCTTTGGTCCCTTGAGTGTGGCTCTTCCACAAAATACCACGTGCGGGCGCGCACATACAGTGCGATTGAAACTTCGTGACCCATGCGCAGAAGTCGGTATTTTGTGGAAGAGCCAGTATTTTGTGGAAGAGCCACACTCAAAGGGCCAAAGAGCCGCATGTGGCTCGCAAGCCGCAGTTTGCCGACCACTCAATGAATGAGGAGCTGGTTTTTACGCTGGGAGCATCAGCTAGCTACCCTCCGCTGAGGGTAAAAAGGCTTTGTGACCCGGCTATGCAAGAGGCCAATCTCAACAGGCTTTGTTTTCCTGACCCACCAACACCCACCAGCAGTGCATTGAACTATCCGTGACGTCTGTTTTGAAATGAAATAGAAGGTGTTTGAAAATAGAATTCAACTGTTTTCATTAGCAAAAGGAACTCCATCAAACAGCACATACATTCCTTTAAAATAAATCCCAAGACGGAAATTCATTAAAGAGACGCTTTGCTGAGACGCCACTGCACCTGTGGGCGGAGCCCAGCCACACCTTCCTGCAGGGGCCGTGCAGGTGCTGCTCTCAGACGCTCTCTGACAGGCCAGTCTCTGAAGGGCCCAGGCCTTGAGGTCTCAGAGCCACTTTGGCTGTTTTTGTTTGTGTGCGTCTGTGTGTGTGTGTTTTAATGTTTTTTATTGATCTTTTAGAGAGGGAGGGAGGGAGGAGAGAGGGTTTTTTAATTAAACGGACTGTTATGTATTGTTTTTGTGATACAAGGACACATTCACAACACACCCCTGTCTAGGCCCTGACCCCTCTCCTCTCGTTTCTGTCATAGCTAAGCTTCTCGAGGAGTTTCTAAACTTGTCTCTGCTTCTTCACTTCTTCAAAGCGACGTGGCTTCTGCACCATCCACTCCACTGAGAGGTTTGTTTTTTTAAAAATATTTTTATTGATTTCAGAGGGAAGGGAGAGGGAGAGAGATAGAAACATCAATGATGAGAAAGAATCATTAATTGGCTAACTCCTGCACGCCAAACACTGGGGATCAAGCCCGAAACCCAGGATGTGCCTTGACTTGGAATCGAACCCTGACCTCCTGGTTCATAGGTGGACACTCAACACTGGGCCACACCAGCTGCGCTCCACTGAGAGTTTTGACACGGTGACTGTTAGATACCACTTTTCATACCCCAGAGAAATTAACTATAGAAAAACATGTTGCCTGTTTTACGTTATCTTACCTGGTTAACGTTATCTGGAATATCTGATACCCGGCTATGAAAGAGGCCAATCTCGACAGGCTTTGTTTTCCTGAGCCACCAACACCCACCAGCAGTGCATTTCCACATGATGTTCGAATTATTCGTGAAATCTGTTTTTCAATAAAATAGAATTTATTTGAAAATAGAATTCAACTACTTTCCTATCCTTGCACTAAATGGGCCCAAGATTTGACCATATACTTCCAGATTATATTAAACCTTTTCTGTTTATGATCTATCTCAGAATGTCAAAAATTAAAGTTCATGTTGATTTATTTGATTCAAATTATTTCCCTGTCCATCTATATTTTCATCATGAAAAACAGACCAAACGATCTTTCCTGTCCTATTTCAAAACTATTCTGTGTTTGTGTGAATTTTTTTTTTCTTTTTACTTTTCAAATGAATGGATGGTGGAGCTGCACTAGCCAATCTGCACAAAGTGTAGACTCACCGGCTTATTACTCACCAGTCTAACACCTGACTTACTAGACAGGTAGCTCTATCATATCTCTCCCAAAGAAAATTCTTCAAAAGTATCAGAATTCTACTTGCAATGGGGGCAGAAAGGCATTTGTAGAAGCAGAATGAGAGAAAGAATCTGTCTAATCTTGTGTTGCTTTTCTTGTGGTTGATTTCTTCAGTGAGAACAAGTGGTTCAGATCTAATGCAGGCCAATGGCAGACACTGCTGAAAAGCTGCCTTTTACCTTAATGTCACCGTGAGGAAGAAAGTCTAGATGGATCACTAAATTCATTATCACCACTAAAAATAATTTTTAAGTGCAAGTCTATAGATGTCAGATAAGTAATGACACCTTGATATGTATTAATCCTATCATTATATTTTAAAATACGTTAATCCCTTATAGGTTTTGCCCCTAGAACACAGTCCCAGGCCCCCAGGAACTAGCTGCAAGGGTACTCGAGAATTACTTGTCGAATGAGAAACAGCCCTAGGACTTCTAGAAATTCACCAACTTTGCAGACAACAACTGTACAGTTGTTCGAAAGGAAAATAATGCCAAAATGAATAAACAATAACACAAGAATAAACTCTCTTTCACATACTCACAACTGTAACCTATTTTTGCCCCACCCTGTATGATAAACAGAGTTACATGCTTCTTCTTTTTCACCTTTCTACTCTGTGTTCTGACTCCTGGAGAAACTCCGTTTTGATCTACAAATTATACAAATAAACTACTCTTCTCTGTAGCCTCCCAGACTTGGCCCAAACCACCCTTCTCCTCGATGCTGCCTCTAGTTGGATTCTGCTTTTCCATCAACCCTATTCCCCTCCTTCTCCCTTTCCCCATCTGTCGACCCCTCATCTGTAAGCCTGTCATGAGATGGACATTTTAAAAGCATCAACTTTTCCTCTACGAGGAACAGAATTCCCATTATGTCAAAATATGATTTAAGGAGGGAATATTTCTTCACAGGGTTCTCCAGCACACTTTCTAGGAAGGTAAAACTGACTCAGTGCGTCAAAAGCTCTGAACACAAAACCCATCAATTTGCCCTGGAGAAACATCTGCTGTTATACGGGTGGATTCAAATAAGGGGTTTCTAATTAAGCCTTTGTTTTCGGAGACAGTGAATGAGTCCACTCTTCTATATGCTACCTGATACTATATATTTATTTTCTTAAGAGGTTTATCTGTGCAATTTACTAAGCTTTTACATGCTCTGTTTATGTCAGTAACTAGTCCACAGTTAGAACCTTAATAAGATGAGTCATTGCATCTTTAAAAAAGACCAGGTCAAGAGTTGTTCCTCTAATGATTTCATTGAACTGTCTCTGGTAAAACTGGAGCTTTTCAGACAGAAATTCAAAGGATGGCACCTATGGGTGGGAAGAGAGGAAAATATAGGTAAGGTCCAAAATTTATAAAAGTATCAACTGTAAAGACACTCCAAAGTAATTCCACATTTTTAAAAACCTATTGCATTTCTAAAAATTTGTCATGGGTTAGTTGACTTTTAATTATTTCCATTTTCAGGGGCCTGAAACCCAGCTTTCCAATATGAAATTATTCCTGACTTTTGCCTTCAAAAACCCCAGCATCCACTCCAACCCACGGTAATGAAGGTTGGAATGTAACAAATATTTTTTTCTGAGTTTTTATTTGCTTTTTAATACTGTTTATGCATTTTTAACAAAATATACAGAGGTTTCACATTCTTTTTTTTTTTTTTTTTTTTTTTTTTTTTTTATTTTCCTCTTAAAGTATTACAAAGGGTATTACATAAGTATCCTTTCCCCCCCCCCCCCCCCCCCCCCCCCCCGCCCTTGACAAACCACTACCCTCCCTTACCCCCCAGTGTCTTATGTCCATTAGTTATGCTTATATGCATGCATACAAGTCCTTCGGTTGATCTCTTACTCCCCTCCCTCCTGCCCCCCAACTCTCTCTGGCCTTCCCACTGCAGTTTGACAATCAGTTTGAGGCAGCTCTGCCTCTGTATCTATTATTGTTCAAAAGTTTGTAATGGTCTTTATTATCCATGAATGAGTGAGATCATGTGGTATTTTTCCTTCATTGACTGGCTTGTTTCACTTAGCATAATGCTCTCCAGTTCCATCCATGATGTTGCAAATGGTAGGAGTTCCTTCTTTTTAACAGCAGCATAGTATTCCATCGTGTAGATGTACCACAGTTTTCTAATCCATTCATCTACAGATGGGCACTTAGGCTGTTTCCAGATCTTAGCTATGGTGAATTGTGCTGCTATGAACATCTGGGTGCATATATCCTTTCTGATAGGTGTTTCTGGTTTCTTGGGATATATTCCTAGTAGTGGGATCACAGGGTCAAATGGGAGTTCCATTTCCAATTTTTTGAGGAACCTCCATACTGCCTTCCATAGTGGCTGCACCAGTCTGCATTCCCACCAGCAGTGCACAAGTGTTCCTTTTTCTCCACATCCTCTCCAGCACTTGTCGTTTGTTGATTTGTTGATGATGGCCATTCTGACAGGTGTGAGATGGTACCTCATTGTTGTTTTGATTTGCATCTCTCAGATGATTAGTGACTTTGAGCATGTTTTCATATGTCTCTTGGCTTTCTGAATGTCCTCTTTTGAAAGGTGTCTATTTAGATCCTTTGCCCATTTTTTGATTGGATTGTTTATCTTCTTTTTGTTAAGTTGTATGAGTTCCCTATAAATTTTGGAGATTAAGCCCTTATCCGATATGACGTTGGCAAATATGTTTTCCCACGAGGTGGGTTTTCTTGTTGTTTTGTTGATGGTTTCTTTTGCTGTGCAGAAGCTTTTTATTTTGATGTAGTCCCATTTGTTCAGTTTCTCTTTAGTTTCAACTGCCCTAGGAGCTGTATCAGTGAAGAAATTGTTTTGGCATATGTCTGAGATTTTGTTGCCTTTGTATTCTTCTAGAATTTTTATGGATTCCTGTCGTACATTTAAGTCCTTTATCCATTTTGAGTTTATTCTTGTGTATGGTGTAAGTTGGTAGTCTAGTTTCATTTTCTTGCATATGTCTGTCCAATTTTCCCAACACCATTTATTGAAGAGACTATCTTGGCTCCATTGTATGTTCATGCCTCCTTTGTCAAAAATTAATTGAGCATATTGGTTCGGGCTAATTTCTGGACTCTCTATTCTATTCCACTGATCTATATGTCTGTTCTTGTGCCAGTACCAGGCAGTTTTGAGAACAGTGGCTTTGTAATACAGCTTGATATCTGGCATTGAGATCCCACCTACTTTGTTCTTTCTCAGGATCGTTGCAGCTATTCGGGGTCTTTTTTTATTCCAGATGAATTTTTGGAGAGTTCGTTCTAGATCTTTGAAGAAGGCCATTGGTATTTTAATGGGAAGTGCGTTGAATGTATAGATTGCTTTGGGTAGTATGGACATTTTAATGATGTTGATTCTACCAATCCAAGAACATGGTATGTTCTTCCATCTGTTTATGTCTTCCTCTATCTCTTTTTTCAACGTCCTGTAGTTTTCTGAGTAGAGGTCTTTAACCTCTTTAGTTAAGTTTATTCCTAGGTATCTTAATTTTTTTGGTGCGATGGTAAATGGGATTGTTTTTCTGATCTCCCTTTCTGAAAGTTCACTGTTGGTGTATAGAAATGCCTCAGATTTCTTGGGGTTAATTTTGTATCCTGCTACATTGCCAAATTCATGTATTAAGTCTAGTAGCTTTTTGATGGAGTCTCTAGGGTTTTGTATGTATAATATCATGTCATCTGCAAATAAGGACAGTTTTACTTCCTCTTTTCCAATTTGGATGCCTTTTATTCCTTCTTCTTGCCTAATTGCAATGGCTAATACTTCCAGTACTATGTTGAACAGGAGTGGTGAGAGTGGGCATCCCTGTCTTGTTCCTGTTCTTAGGGGAAATGGTGTTAGTTTTTGTCCATTGAGTATGATGTTGGCAGTGGGCCTGTCATATATGGCTTTTATTATGTTGAGGTATGATCCTTCTATTCCCACCTTTCTGAGAGTTTTTATCAAAAATGGGTGTTGGATTTTGTCAAATGCTTTTTCTGCATCAATTGATATGACCATGTGGTTTTTTTCTTTCAATTTGTTTATGTGATGTATCACATTTATTGATTTACGGGTGTTGTACCATCCTTGCATCTCTGGGATGAATCCTACTTGGTCATGGTGTATGATCCTTCTGATGTACTGCTGGATCCGATTTGCTAAGATTTTGTTGAGGATTTTGGCATCTATGTTCATGAGGGATATTGGCCTGTAATTCTCTTTCATTGTGATGTCTTTACCTGGTTTTGGTATTAGGGTGATGCTGGCTTCATAGAATGAGCTTGGAAGCGTTCCTTCCTCTTGAATTTTTTGTAGTAGTCTGAGGAGGGTAGGTTTTAGTTCTTCCTTGAATGTTTGGTAGAACTCCCCTGTGAAGCCGTCTGGCCCTGGGCTTTTGTTTGCTGGAAGCTTTCTGATGACTGCTTCAATTTCTTCCATAGTTATTGGCCTATTGAGGTTTTTAGATTCTTCCTGATTGAGTTTTGGAATGTTGTATTTTTCTAGGAATTTGTCCATTTCCTCCAGGTTGTCCAGTTTGTTGGAGTAGAGTTGCTCGTAGTATTGTTTAACAATCATTTGTATTTCTGTGGGGTCTGTTGTTATTTCGCCTCTATCATTTCTGATTTGGTTTATTTGGGACCTCTCTCTTTGCTTCTTGGTGAGCCTGGCTAGGGGTTTGTCAATCTTGTTTATCCTTTCAAAGAACCAGCTCTTGGTTTCATTGATTTTCTGTATTGTTTTTTTGGTCTCTATTTCATTGATTTCTGCTCTAATCTTTATTATCTCCTTCCTTCTGCTCACTCTGGGGTTTTCTTGTTGCTCTCTTTCTAATTCTTTGAGTTGTAGAGTTAGATGATTGACTACCATTTTTTCTTGTTTTTTGAGATAGGCCTGTAGAGCTATAAACTTCCCTCTCAGGACTGCTTTCATTGTGTCCCAGAGGTTTTGGATTGTTGTGTTTTCATTGTCATTAGTGTCCAGGATGTTTTTAATTTCTTCTTTGATGTCATCGGTAACCCAATCAATATTTAATAACATGCTATTCAGCTTCCAAGTGTTTGAGTATTTTGGGTTGTTTTTATTGTAGTTTATTTCTAACATTATGCCATCGTGGTCTGTGAAGAAGCTTTTTATGATTTCAATCTTCTTGAATTTGTGGAGACTTTGCTTGTGACCCAATATGTGGTCTATTTTTGAATATGTCCCATGAGCACCTGAGAGGAATGTATATTCCGCAGCTGTGGGGTGAAGTGTTCTGAAGATGTCAATTAAGTCCATCTGATCTAGTGAGTCATTTAGGATTGCTGTTTCTTTGCTGAGTTTTTGTCTAGCGGATTTATCCAGTGATGTCAGTGGTGTATTAAAGTCCCCTACTATGATTGTATTGTTGTCGATCTCTCCCCTGATATCTTCCAGAAGTTTTCTTATGTATGTGGGTGCTCCTGCATTGGGTGCATATATGTTTACCAGGGTTATATCTTCTTGTTGTATTGATCCCTTTAGTATTATGAAGTGGCCTTCCTTATCTCTGGTTATGGCCTTCACTTTGAGATGTACTTTGTCAGATATAAGTATTGCTACCCCAGCTTTCTTTTCCTTTCCATTTGCGTGAAAGATATTTTTCCATCCCTTCACTTTCAGTCTGTGTGAGTCCCTTCTAATGAGGTGGGTCTCTTGTAGACAGCAGATGTATGGGTCATGTTTTTTTATCCATTCAGCCACTCGATGTCTTTTGGTTGGAGCATTTAGTCCATTTACATTTAAAGTTATTATTGAAAGGTATTTGTTTGTAGCCATTTCTTTTTGTGTGTGTGTGTGTGGCTGTTTTCTTTCTGAGCTTGATATTTCTTCTTTTTACACCAGTCCCTTTAGCATTTCTTGCATGGCTGGCTTGGTGGTGATAAACTCCCTTAGCCCTTTTTTGTCTGTGAAGCTTCTTATTTCCCCTTCAATTTTGAATGATAGCCTTGCTGGATAGAGTATTCTTGGATTCAGTCCTTTGCTTTGCATCACTTTGTAGATTTCCGTCCATTCTTTTCTGGCCTGATGTGTTTCTGTTGAGAAATCATTTGATAATCTAATGGGAGATCCCTTGTATGTTACTTTCCGTCTCTCTCTTGCAGCCTGTAAGATTCTCTCTTTATCCTGAACATTTGCCATGGTAATTATGATGTGTCTTGGTGTGGGTCTTTTCGGGTTCACCTTGTTTGGGACTCTCTGGGCTTGTGTGACTTTTTTCTTCCCCACCTCAGGGAAGTTTTCTGATATTATTTCTTCGAATAGGTTTTCTAATCCATGTTCATCTTTCTGTTGTTCTGGCACCCCTATTATTCGTATGTTGTTTCGTTTCATGTTGTCCCAAAGCTCCCTTAGGCTCTCCTCCTGTCTTTTAATTTTTTTCTCCATTTGCCGTACAGTTTGAGTGTGTTTTGCTTCCTTGTCTTCTAATTCACTAATTCGGTCCTCCGCTTCTCCCAGTCTACTGTTGATACTTTCAATGGAGTTTTTTATTGAAGCTATGTCACTCTTCATTTCTTCTTGGGACTTACTTAAGTTGTTGATTTTTTCATCTGTTTCTTCTAGCTTCTTGCATAAGTAGTTGAGTTTTTCATCTGTTTCTTCTTGCTTCTTGAACATGTGGTGCATGTACTCTAGGAAACTTATTCTGAATTCTTTTTCCGTCATGTTGCATATCTCTGTCTCACTTAGCTGCTTTTCTGGCGAGTCCTCCTTTTCTTTCCTTTGGGGGTTTCTTTGCCTACCCATGTTTGATCTCGCTGACATATGTAGATGTTGAGGTGTTCAGTGGCTGCTCCCTGGGTGGCAGGGGCTCCTTGGGTTGTGGTTGCTGCTCAGACGGTTGTGGTAGCAGCTACTTTCCAGTTGGCAGCAGCTCCTCTGGTGGGTGTTGTTCACAGCTGTGTTGGCTCTTCTGGCTGGTGGGGGGAGGCTTCACATACAGTTGCTGTTCCACAGACAGAGGGTGTGGTGATCAGGAGGCTGTGGTGATCAGGAGGCTGCGGTGATCAGGGGGCTGCTGTTGCTTGGATCTGCTGCGTTGATTTAAAGGCACAAAATACAACAGAGCAAGGCACAACGTACCAGGCACTGAACACAAGTATATTCACAATATTAATAACTCCAAATAAAGGTGATCACCCGAATTAAGAGTATTAGGGGATAAGGGAGAAAGAAGAGAAGAAGATAAAAGAGAGAACAGAAAAGAAAAATAAGAAAAAAACAAACAAAAAAGGAGTGCAAAAATAGAATTGGGAAAAAAGAGGGGGGAAAAAAGAGAGCGAAAAAAGAGAATGAAGTAGAAGTGGGGAAGAGACTCCCCGTATGAGGAGCAAACTCCAATAGAACTGCCACTAATCTCAACAAATTCCAGCAACAGATCCCTGGAGATGAATGCAAACTACAAACCACCAATAATATCCAGAGGGGTAAGGGAAAACAGAAGCACAAAAATAGCTGGGGTGGGGTGGGGGAGGGAAGGGAAAAACCAGCAGAAAAAAAAAAGAAAAAGAAAAAGAAAAAGAAAAACAACCTCACAACCAGTCCTAAAAAAGAAGAAAAAACACAAAACAAAACAAACAAACAAATTAAAAAAAAAAAAAAAAAAAAAAAAAAAAGCCCAATATATTCAACAATCAAGAAAACAATAGAAAGATAAGAGAGAAAAAAAAAAATGGTTGGAAAGTGAAGAAGGATAAAGAATAGGTGTATAAGGATTTAGAGCAGTAGATTGGAAATAGGATATATAAGTAGGGTGGAATTAGACAGGGGGTAAAAAGAGGGAATTGGGAAAGTCTGGAGCAGGAATAGGGTAAGAGAAACAGGACACCAAAAGGGGAAAAGTAAGGAAGAGGGTTTTAGCAAAGAGGTGGAATTGAGATAGGGAAAATTAATGCTAAAGGAACGATGAAAATAGAATGGAGAACACTAATCCCAAAAGAAAATAAAGAGAAAATAAAATGGCACTTTAAAAAATGGTAAAATGGTAGGAGTAATAATACTGGTTAAAAATAAAAATGTGGTAATTGAAAGGGTAAAATCAGGTGATGGAAAAAGAAGAAAAAGAGAAAAAAAAAATTGGTTTCTTAGTAAAAAGGTGAAAAAATTAAAAAGAAAAAGAAAAAGAAAAAATTTGCAGTAGTGATGGTCTTTCGGTTCTTCTACTCTTCAGCCTGGTTCGCCTTGGTCCTGCCAGGTATTTAGGAGAGTGTTGCCTGCATTACACTGTTCCTCCGTGTTGTAAATCACAGTCCTGATTTTAAAGCAGGCCGTATTTGTGATCCAGTCTGCCTTAATTTGTATTCCCCTAAGAGTCAGTTTGTGGCTCAACCTCTGGGTGGCAGTGTTTTTGGGTTGGCCTCTGAGGCTATACAGCTTCTCTATCCTTTTTTAATCCTTACCCTGCTCTGTGTTGTTGGTGGGACTGAAAATCCCTCTATGGGCCAGACCCTGGTAACTCCCAGGGACTAATCAGCTTGTTTTAGTCCTTTATCTCATACAGGGTGGAATCTGGGTGTGGCTGTGCTCCTTGCCTGGGGGGCTGGGGGGAGGAATTCCACCCTCTGGAGGAATGGCTGCCCCAGTCCTGGGCCCAGGGGGGTCTCAGCACTCAATTCGCTGCCACCTCCTCCGGCTCCCCCTCTTTCCTCAGCCTCTCCCCAGATTCCCCTCGTCTGCACCTTCACCCTCTCTTCAGCACAGGTGAGTGTCTGTATCCGAACTGTCCTATGAGCAGGGTTCAGTGAAAACAAAGAAACAGACAAACGCCGGCCGGCCGCGGAAACGCTCCTCTTACCGGTCTGGGAAACGCTCCTCTTACCAGCACTGCATGGTCTGGGAAACGCTCCTCTCTTATGGGCACTGCACGGTCTGATCAGTTCCTCAGGATGCCCCCTTTAGTCTCAGTTCTCCGCAATCACAAAATCCAAATCTCAAATCTCCTGGCGCCAGCAAACCCGCGGAACTCCTTACCCTGGTCAGGGTCTGTGTCTGTCCCAAGAGACGCGGCTGTCTGCCATGCGGTCTCCCTCCGACCCTCTGGGCTCAGGTCTGGCAAACTTTCCTGCCCAGATCCCTGGTTTTTAACCTTTCCAGGGGAGGTCTGCCCTTCCAGGCTGCAAGCCCTCTCACCAGCTGAGTAAATTTGCCAATTCGGGGTGGGTGTTATTAGTTTCAGCTGCTTACTCCGTTTGCTCCGGGACAAGACCTGGGACGCGTCTGCCTATATCGCCGCCATCTTGCTTCCGGTTTCACATTCTTTATGTAGTCAAATTGTTCTGAAATAAATATTCACGTATTTGCTTTGCAAATTGTTCCTCCCCATTTATTTTTTGATCAACATGCACTCCAGAATTGCTCCGCATCCCTTTGGAGTCTTATTTCAAACTTCATTAAACCTATGCATTAATTTAGGAAGCCCGATGGGTCATTCAACCAAGTAGAGTTTTATCATGTTTATTCCTAGGTATTTTACATATTTTTGCTGTTGAGTAAAATACTTTTAGGCTACATTTTCTATCTTGTGATTTTTTAGCAAGAGTTGGCAAACTTTTTCTGTAAAGGGAAAGATAGTGACTATTGTAGGCTTTGGGGCCCGTGTGGTCTCTGGAGGCTACTCAGAGCTCGGCTCCTGTCCCGTGAAAGCTCTCAGACATTTATAAACAAGTGGGCGTGGCTGTGTCCCAAAAACCGCTGTATTATGAACCCTGGTGCTTCAAGTCCGTATAATTTTCACGTGACACAATGCTATTATTCTTTTGCTTTTCTCCTACCCACTTAAGAATGTAAAAATCATTCTTAGCTCACAAATCTAACAAAACACAGGCAGTCAGCTGGAGGTGGCCCATAGACTATAATTTGCTAACCTCTGGTATAGAGGATAGTTCCTGAGTTTTATATTTATATCATACTTGGTCATCTTACTGAACTCTTAGCACTTAAAAGAGATTTTAAATTCTCTTGGTTTATATGAAGAGATAATCATATCATCTGCAAGTAAATGGTATTTTGGGGGGGGGGGTTTCCCATCTGATAATTTTTTTTAAAATATATTTTATTGATTTTTTACAGAGAGGAAGGGAGAGAGATAGAGAGTTAGAAACATCGATGAGAGAGAGACATCGATCAGCTGCCTCCTGCACATCTACCACTGAGGATGTGCCCGCAACCCAGGTACATGCCCTTGACCGGAATCGAACCTGGGACCTTTCAGTCCGCAGGCCAACGCTCTATCCACTGAGCCAAACCGGTTTTGGCTCCCATCTGATAATTACATCTATTTTCTTTTTGCCATTTTGTTGCAGTGCCTAGAACTTTCAAACCAATTCTCTATATATAAAAGCCTAAGTGACCGTTATGACTGGTCAACCAAACACTCAACACAGGAGCTGCCCCCTGGTGGTCAGTGTGCTCCCACAGCCAACCTCCCTGGGCCGACCAACCTCCCGCAGTCCCTCCCCCAGGCCGGCTGGCTGGCCTTGACTGACCCCAATCGGGACTGGGACAGACGGCCCCGATCAGCCCAATTGCCAGCCGGGCCGAGGGACCCCACCCATGCACAAAATCTGTGCACCAGGCCTCTAGTATTAAATAATAGTGATAAGATCAAGCATCCTTGTCTTGTACCTAACTTTCATGGGATCGCTGCTAAATTTAATTGGAAGAAATATTTTACACTTTGTGTATGATGATATGAATCACAACTGATAACTAATGTAGAAGTTACAGTGACTCCATGGCAAGGCTCCAATATAGGGAGAAATTTCTAGTTAAGCGAGTGATCCTCAAAAAATTCTCTTTAAAGGTGAAAATAAATACCAGTTCATAGATTTTGGGCACTTCAAATATACTGTCTTCAGGTTCATCACCAGTCGGTTCAGGCATCTCACGGAGAAAATCTACAAAGTATGGCTCAGGATGAATATACGATATCACCTCCGAGTTGATATTTTCTTCAATTGCACGAACAATATGTGCATTGAACCACTGCTCGTCCTCAGGCATTACAAATCTGCAAGAAGAGTCCAGTAGTAAAAATGCAAAATGTGGAGGCATCTTTCCTCACCGAGCGTGGTTTCGACCCCTCTCCACCTCCTCTGGCCCCATCCCGCACCTCCGTCACATCAGCAAAGGGAAACACTGTTCTGCCTTCTGATAAGAAGGACCGAACCCAGCTAACAGAGTTGTAACATTCACAGTGTTACTTACAGAAAATACTGACGAGGAGAGACCCTCCTTGACCAAACTGAGGCTCCTCTGAATACTCTTCCCTCGGCTTTGCTACTTCCATGCCCTTCTCTGCATCACCCGATTTTAGCACAAATCTTGTTAAGTACATTTAACCAGAATCCTCCACCCCCAATATCTGATCACCCTCGTGTGTGACCAAATTCCACATTCTCCTTCATCCCCCTGGGGTAACATGTGATCGCCTGGCCTGCAAGAATCCTACTTAGGTCCATTGAGCCAGAATTCCCCTATACCTGAGGTTTCCTCTTGCTGATTTTCCACCTGCCAACCTTCCGCACCCTGTTCCTTGCCTATAAACTCTCACTTCTTCCTTTTTGGGTTTGGAGTTGAGCCTCTGCCCACTATTGTAAAGCCCCATGGCAGCAGTCCCTCTACTATCACGACAGTCGACAGTCGCTTTAACCAGTGTCATGAATAATTGTTTTGTTTAACAACACAGGTGAGTCAACTGGGTGAGGTCAAAGGTCCCTAAAACTTGCAATAAGAGTGCAGAAGTGACAGTCAGTGTGGGCGCACATCCTCTTTCTGGGTTTGTGGGCACACAGTGCATGAAGGTCCTTTTCAGACTTACGGTATCGGGGGGACGAGAGGAGGATGGGGACTGACACTGGACAAATGTCACCTGTGTGTGAGACACTGGTGGCCTTTGCAACTTGGTAAGACTGACGTTACCCTCCACGTTTCACAGAGGGGGACACAGGCTCAGAATGAGGACTGAGTTTATGTACCAGATTTTACCCCAAAACTACACAGAGCTCCAATTTTTTAGAAAATGTAAGTCACTAAAATTTGCCTCTGAATGTTACCAGCTCTCTTATAATGTGGTGATTTCAAAAGATGTCCTGTTGAATGTGGCACAGCAATCTTTTCAAGGCGACCAGCAGGTGGGAAACGGCATCGATGCCTCAGAAGCCCCAGAGAAAACTAAGACACTATTCCTTACTCTACTCATTCACTACTCCTCACTCTACTGATTCACTACTCCTTACTCCACTGACTCACTACTCATTACTCTACTGATTCACTACTCCTTACTCCACTCATTCACTACTCCTTACTCCGCTGACTCACTACTCCTTACTCCACTGACTCACTACTCCTTACTCCACTGATTCACTACTCCTTACTCTACTGATTCATTACTCCTTACTCTACTGATTCATTACTCATTACTCACTGATTTTCTTCTCCTTACTCCACTGATTCACTACTCCTTACTCCACTGGTTCACTATTTGTTACTCCACTGATTCACTACACCTTACTCCACTGATTCACTACTCCTTACTCCACTGACTCACTACTCATTACTCACTGATTCACTACTCCTTACTCTACTGATTCACTACTCCTTACTCCACTGATTCACTACTCCTTACTCCACTGACTCACTATTTGTTACTCCACTGATTCACTACACCTTACTCCACTGACTCACTATTTGTTACTCCACTGATTCACTACTCATTACTCCACTGACTCACTGCTCTTTACTCCACTGATTCACTACTCCTTACTCCACTGACTCACCACTCCTTGCTCTACTGACTCACTACTCCTTACTCTACTGATTTGAGCAGACAATGCTGGAGTTAATCTATTGTATACACTTTTTGTTGTTGTTGTTAATCCTCACCAGAGGATATTTTCCCATTGATTTTTAGAGAGTGGAAGGAAGAAGGAGAGACACAAAGAGAGAAACATCAATGTGAGAAAGACACATGGATTGGTTGCCTCCCACATGCGCCCGACCTTGTCTGGAGACATCGCTGGAGACCAGGGCTGGGGATCAAGTCTGCAAGTAAGGTGAGCCCTTGACCGTTGCCTCCCACATGCGCCCGACCTTGTCTGGAGGCATCACTAGAGACCAGGGCTGGGGATCAAGTCTGCAAGTAAGGTGAGCCCTTGACCGGAATCAAATTCGGGACCCTTCAGTCCACAGGTTGACACTCTACCCAGTGAGCCAAACCGTTGAGGGTGACTATATAAACTTTGACATAGAACATTGAACCCAGGCACTGTGATACACACCTGTCTGCAATGACTCTGTTGCACTCGTGTTTGAAAAGTGACAGGAGAACAGAGATCGAATTACACTCGTCAGCTCTTATGTTTAACATCCCTTGCCAAATTCTGGAAAGATCTCGAAGATTGAAAATGTAATGAAATTTAGAAGGAGTTGGCAGCATCTTCACCTAGAGATAAAAAACAAAAGAGTGACACTCATTCACTTTTCTGATAAACTAAAAGTAGAAGTGTTTTTAGAACTATTTTATTTCACAAGTCCTATTTTAAATTAAATAGGCTTAGCATTAAACCAACGTTAAGTTTATATTTTCATTAGCGTTGATGGAGAGAACACATAAACCACCATAGAATGTAAAGGAGCATAAGCCCTTGAATGGGAGGGATTCAAGCATGACATACGGGACACAGATCCCAGCCCGTTCTACCACCACTAGCTGGCTTTGAACAAGTCACTTCCCCTGACTTCTTAAAAACGATGTGAGTTGTCAGAATGAGCATTCCTGGTCATTACCACCTCATTAGTGTTATTCGGAAATAGGTCCTAACAAAACACGGTGTGAGCTGGTCACCAGGTTCACTTCTCAAGTCAACAATGATTATGTTCTATAGACTGTCTGATCAGGGGCCTTCATGAGCTTGTATTTCCACATGTACATCTGTATATTGAAATCTAAGTTCCACAAAGGGGACCCAGGCTCAGTCCACAGGCTCTCATATGTCTGCACACCTGGAATAAATCGGCAGACACATAGTCTGATGTGCAGCTGTTAGTACTAGGTGGTGTTCCTGGGTTTTGTTTGTTTGTTTGAACACTAATTTACTTATTATTCCTACCAACTTGTAGAATCTAAACAGGCACAGCTGTATCCATGACCAGGTGGGGATAAACTTCAGGTGTAGCAGGTGTGGGGGGCACTGCTGGCCATGAGGAGAGTGTATTGGCATCATCAGCATCGCTTTCCAAAGCGAAGCTATAATTCTGGAGAAACAGAGCAGACTTTCCACAGGATGCGTTCAGGAGTACACGTTCCCTTCTGTTCCCTCGTGGAATGAGCCCTCTCTTTGTTGAACTAGTCTCCCATTGAGTTTGGAGAACGATTTTCACAGGCTAATTCACAGTGGAAGTAAAAACAGCAGGTAGCAAAGGAGAGAGAATGAAGAGAAGTGTTCTTTCCCTCTTTGCTCAGTTCCATGCTGAGTGGAAATGTAAATCATACACTTATGTTACAGATATGCAAAAATAAAGGGACAAGGCCATGGGAATGCTGCTTTTCCTTCTTTGCTGTAAAAGACAGCCATCAGCAACTGGAGTGGCCGTTAAAGAGAATTAGGTAGGTGCTGCTCATTTATGAACCTGCTTCTTTCCTTCTCTTCTAGTGCCTCCCTTTAATTTTTTTGTCAACTTCCTTCTTTTCGGACCTGCTTCTGCTTTAGAGCTACGTTAAGTTCTATGAAGGTGAAGCGATGCACAGCGAGTGGATTAAAAGTGTGTTTTGTGAAGACGGGGGATTTGAAAAAATATCGATAAAGAAGGCTGTTTATCTGGGGGTGGGCAGAGGAGGAAAACTTACTTATTTTTCAATGACAATGTTTGAGCACCTCCCACTGCCCTGAGAAGACACCCAGTAAACGAGACCGCTAGGTCTGCTGCCCTCAGGGAGCTTCCGATCTAGTGGGAAGCCAACAATACGTAGGAAATAGGCATATTGATAGAGAAACAATAATGATATAAATCGTGGTTAGAACAAACGGAGTCCTGAGACAGAGAATGCCTGAGATGAGGCCCCGGACAGGCACTTTGGAGGAAATGAAGGTCAGGAGGACGAGAATCAGTCACATGAAGTGTCCTGGCTCCGAGGTGGAGAAAGGCGTCATGGCTGGAGCAGAAGGTGGGAGGGAGACAGGTGAGCAGGGCCAGCTCAGGGCGAGGGCACAGCCCCAGCCAGGTGGTGGCTTTCACTGTGAATGTGACTGGGAACCTACTAGTGCTTTTGAGGAGAAGAAAGGCTCTCTGGGTTACTTCCTGTAAAAGCGTCTCAGGACTGTGGCAGGACAGTCTCAAGGAGGGCAGGCAAGGAGGCTGGCTAGGAAGGTGCTGCGTGGTCCGGGCAGGTGACGGAAGCCCCCATCAGGGCTCACGGTGAGGTGGCTCTAAGCTCTCAGCGTGGGGCACATTGTGAAAGCAGGTCCTGAGACTTGCAGCTGGAATCAGGGGATGGGACAAGTGGAGCGTGGGCCAGTTTTCAGCCCGGGGAGCAGGACAGTTGTTGCTGGTAACTGAGATGCATAAGGCTGGGAAGGGGCACATTTAAGGACAATCAGGAGTTCTGTTCGGACATGCTAACTTTGAGATGGTTGTTAGATATCGAAATGGTGACGTCTACTAAGCAGTTAGAAATAGGTCTGGAGCTGAGCAGCGAGGCTGGGATACAGGTCCTGATTTTGATGCCATCAGCATAGAGAGGTGTTCCGAGCCCCGAGGCCAGATAAGATTCGGGGTAAAGACTGAGACAGAGCCCTAGTCGGTTGGCCTCAGTGGATGGAGCGTTGGCCTGTAGACTGAAGGGTTCTGGGTTCAATTCTGGTCAAGGGTACATGCCCAGGTTGCGGGCTAGATCCCGTGCAGGCAATCAATGATTCTCTCTCATCATTGATGTTTCTATCTTTCTCTCCCTCTTCCTTCCTCTCTGAAATCAATAAAATATATATATATATATATATAAAAGACTGGGACAGAAACCACGTCTGGCATCCCAATCGAGTGCACCCAATACTTGGAGGGGGTGGAGAAGGGGCTTAGAAAAGGTAGCCAATGACAGAGGAAGCAAACCGAGTGGATGAGCCCCCTCTGAAGCCGAGTGAAGAAAGTTCGTAGGGACCATTTATGTCAAATGCTGCTGAAAGTCAAGTAAGAGGAAGAAGACATCAGCCTTTAGCGATGGCAACACCGAGTTCTTGGGTGACCCTGATGAGAGCAGTGGAAGTGAAAGCTCGTGCACAGAGGGTTAACGAGGCAACGAAAGGTGAGGAAGTGGAGCCACTAAACCAGTGATGGCGAACCTTTTGAGCTCAGAGTGTCAAAAAACCCTAACTTAACTCTGGTGCCGTGTCACATATAGAAATTTTTTGATATTTGCAACCATAGTAAAACAAAGACTTATATTTTTGATATTTATTTTATACATTTAAATGCCATTTAACAAAGAAAAATCAACCAAAAAAAATGAGTTCCCGTGTCACCTCTGACACGCGTGTCGTAGGTTCGCCATCACTGCACTAAACGGTCAGATAACAAGAGGAGCTTTGACAGAAAGATACCAGAAAGACCAAAGCTTTGCATAAAAATGTGTCTAAAGGCACATTAAATTGAGCAATAGCCCCACTGGAAAACACATGGGTCTTACCACAGAAAATTTTCAGACACTCAGACCGTGCCATTCATTTGGGAGTTTCTTTAAGAGAGGCAGAACAGCACGTGCAAAGGCCCTGTGCTGACGGGGCGTGGGGGGGGGGGCAGGGGGGGCGGCTGAGTGCAGGAGCATTTCATGAGACACACCCACTTCCTGAGAGTTCTGTCTCTGGAATCCCTGAGCCCGCTCCAGAATCAGAGAGGCTGGCCTTCGGTGTCCCCAGGACGTAGCTTCCGCACAGATGTGTGTAAATGGCCTAAAGAATGGATAGTGAACTATGACAACTAATTCTCATCTCTGCCATTTTCTGGCAAACATATCAACTCTGTTTTTATCTCAGACCCACACTTAATTGCTTTTTCATAAGTCTGCCTTAAGCCATCTGGTGACAGGCACAGGTCTGCTGAGCTTTACGTAGGTCACTGACTTGTGTATTGAAATCTAGCCTATTTTTAAGTACATTTCCATCCATTTACTAACTCATGCTCCACCTCTGAGGAACACACCAGTTTTGGTTAGCTAAGAATATCTGGAAACCCAAGCATTCACTCAGTCAGTAAATATCTGGTTCTGACATAGTTTGAGCGGAGCGGGGGGGATGTCTGGGGGGTCGGGGGGTGGGGAAGCCGGCCATACAGAGAGTTACAAATCAAAGTAACAAGTGGAAAAGCAGTGTTTTCATTTCAGCAAAATTCTACTTTCTCTTGGGTGTCATAGCAATACCTCATACATATGGAAAACATCATTCCATCAGCACATGCGCGGCATGGGAGGAAAAGGCGTCCTAAATCTCTCTGAGCACCTAGTTTGTCTTGCACAAAACGGCATTACCACATGTAATGTGATAACTTCGCGGGCCAGGAGTGAGAACTAGGCTGGCTCACACTTGACGTGTTTTTATTATTGGCCACAGACAACGGTACCTTAGTCCACTGCCACAGCACTCTGCCCGCGGAAACCAGACTTGAAATCATCTCACATATTTCAGGTTTGAACTTTCTACAGGGGTCGAAGTATCCGCAGCCAATAACTCCTGAAAAAACAACAACAACAACACAAGATTAAAGGTGCAAACTCATTAAAAGGTTACAAGGTGCCTGTTTATCCCTGAGAATAAATCATTACAAGACTGACGAGGCGGTGTTAAGAATTTCTCAACAGAGTCAGCAGTGGGCCTGGGAAGCTTAGCAGGCTGTGCTGAGCATTTTATATGGACTCGCTCATTTAACCCTCCCAACACCCTCTGAGAAAGAATCTGAGGCAGACATTATTATTCTTCCCGTGTTAATATGGGTTTAGGACTGGCCCACAGTCACACGGCCTGTGGGCGAATCTGAGATTTGAACCCACGTAGCCTGGCTCAGAGCCTGTAGGACAGCACTCATCCTGGGGTGTAGGGAGCTGGCCAAGGACTTAGAAACCACTCCCTCATCCTGCAGGGGAGCAGCCCAGGCCCAGGCAGGTAAAGCAGTTGCTCACGGTCAGCGGAGAGGTTGTTGAAAGAAATGGACTCGGCACCCACATCTCCAGACCTGCGGTCAGTCAATGCCCCGGCCTGGGCTGGCCCTCTGGTGGCTCCCGGGACACACCCAGCACAGACAGTGCGACATAATCGCCCTCGGGAAGGGTACGTTGTAGGGTTAGAGTGTTTGGGGTTCAGACTGCAAAACCGGGGTGCTCTATTCCCCCAGTGAGACGGCACACTGCGTGACGTGCTCGGTGCTGAGCAGGGTATTTTCAGGGGAATGTGAACGTGAATCGCTGTTGGGAGATTCAGAGCAGGTTATGAAGGGGTGGGGGTGGTGGGGAGCTAAAGAAGCTGGGCTTCGTTCACACAGCTCGAAGAAGAGCAGCCTGGAGGGAACATGGAACTGCCCTCCAAAGTCATGGCTGCTGGTGCCAGAGGCCGGGAGGCCCTTTGCTTCCTGAAATCCCCTGGTTCTGGGTCTCCAGCTTCCGGTGGGACACGCGTTCTGTGGGAGCATGGGATCTGGACCCAAAATCAGGATTCGCACCACGCCCCTGCCCTGCACAGGCCACACGGCCCTGATTGGGCAGTTATTTCTCCTTTCTGAGCCTCAATTTCTGGCTTGTTTCCACAGGTAACTTTCAATATTAATCACATTGAAGAGCGTATGAAATAGTGTGGCAAATGCTCACATAGAGACCACTAAGCCGAGAGACACCACAGGGCCTGGGACACTGGAAGCCCGTTTGTCCATCCCTCCCTCGCCCTCCCTTCCTTCTCCCCGAGGTAGCCACCACTCCGACTTGGTGAGATACATAACTAGCTTTTCTTTATGGCTTTGCCATGTATTTTTTCTGAACTTTAACTTTTTTTAACCCTAATTTTTGAAACTTAATTTCATAGAATCATATATCCCTTGGTGACTTGCTTCTTTCACTCCACATGCTACTTCTGAGCTTTATCCATGTTGAACCATGTAGCTGTGTGTGCTCATATTTGCTGCTGTGTGGCATTACACTGTGTACCTATGCAGCAAGTTATTTATCCGATTTTATTGTCAATAAATATGGGGGTTACTTCAAGGCTTCTGCTCTCATGAACACTGTTCTGGAGCACAGATGCAAAATCAGTTACAGGTGGATGGGGGACTTAAACATGGAAGGCAAAGCTATGCAATGCTTGGGAAGAAATACAGGAGACCGTCTGCATGACCTCTGGGGAGGAAAGAACTTCCCAAGTGAGACTCAGAGAGCACACACCATAAAGGAAAACAGCCGGAAGTGGACCTGCTGGAGGTGTGGCCATGGGCTGCTTCTCCAGAACCAACGTCTAATCCCTCCCCACAGGGCTGGCGTCAAACTGTCATCTTCCTGAATATTCATGCTTATCACCTTTATATTGTTTACTTGCTACTTGGTTACCTTTTCTTAAGTATTGGTTTTTCATTGCCCATTTTAATATTGGGTGCTTTGCTTTTCTCTTAATGATGCATACGATTTCTTTAAATATTCAGAATACTAACTTTTTTTGTTTTGTTATATGGGCTGAAATTTTTTTTTCTTCCACTTTCTTGTTTTTTTACTCTATTAATGCTGATTTTTAGAGGAACCACAGTTCTTAATCTAGTCAAGTTTATCATCCTTTTCCCATATGGCTTATGCTTTCTGAGTCTCATCTAAACAGTTCTTTCCTACACAGAGGTCATTTGGATATTTTCCTTTATTTTCTTCCAAATGTTTTATAAGCTTTGATGTCCATATTTAGATCTTTAATCTATCTGTATTGATTTTATCTTTGGTGTGAAGTAGGGGTCCAATTTCAGTGATTTTCCCATAAGAATTAGTAAATATCCCAGAACCACCCATTGAAAATGCCTCTCCCTTCTGATCTACAGTACCTGCCATGTCAAATAATTAATGTCCACATATTCATGAGTCTGTTTCTCTTGTATGTCTTCACAAACATAATTTTTGATGGTATAGTTTAATGTGAACCTAAATTTGGCACTAAAAATTTCATTTTTATTAACATAGCAAACTGCTACATTTGACTTGGTATATTATATTGTTAACCTATGATCAATGTGCAGTCACTCAGCCCAAATTCCTCTTATTAATCATGCCACGAAAACCAAAGCACAAAGATTTGCTTATCTCTAAGCCAACCTTTAACAAGGCTATTTCTAAATATTCCTGAGTCTTAACAGGGGCTATAAACATTCTTCTTAGTATTTACTCCCCTCTTATCTGGTACTTAGCTCTCTATTTCACATACTTAATCCCCACTTCACACAGAGCCTTTTATCTCTTAAAGAAGGTTTTGCATGGTCTATGTCCATTATGTAGGCAATTAAAAAATTAAACACCAAGAAGAGTCATACCAAAAATTTTGTCTATTGAAGCATTGGAAGGCAATGTGCAATTAAACACAGTAAATTGTCTTTTTAAACGTTGGGGAATGTCATTTCGACCCCCTCCAGGGTGGATCATTGCTGCTATGAGCTGTACATCAACAATAGTAGTGAAGTCTCCAGGCTTATCCAAGCTGTACATGCCTTCCATTTCCATCATTTGTCGCACAATCTCATTAGTTATCTGAAATGTTATACACACTATTTTAGTAACATATCGCTATCTCATTCCTCCACAGCTCCTATAAAATTAGTACAGATGAGATTAAAAGAAAATATTCAACTCTTATCAATGAAGTGTTTGTAAATGCTAATGATCACCTTCAAGGCTACACGATTTAACCCGTCACCCATGAAATCTAAACCATAAGTTAAACGTGTCTGGTGCAAGTCCAATCTGCTCCTCATCACATTGATAAAACTAATTTCCAAATACACTTAGATGAATTATGGAATATTTGGCACAATTGCAGTAGTACTCGAGTTGCAAGTTTTGCTATAGGTATCTTTCTCACTCAAAATTCAACACTTCAGAATACTAACATCAGGATGTGGGATGGTTTTACTCCTGAGCTTTCAAAATTTTATCACTGAATGTTTGGGTTTTGGTTTTGCATCCCCACCTTATCTTTCCTGCAGCCTCTAACATTGCTACAACCACCTCCTTATTAAAAATGTTCCCGCTCTTGGTTTCAGAGGCTCAGTTCTTTCCAGGTTCATCTAATGACTTGGGTGGCATCCCAAGCACCATTTTCCACCCGTGAGAGAAGGCAGATTGACAACAGAGGTGCAGTGCTGAAGTGGTAGTTGACTTCTCAGCAGCAACAGGAAAAGAGAGAACAGAAATGATAGATTCAGCATGATGAAGAAATAACTGCCTGCCTCGATTCCTACATCCAACAGCAATTCTTTCAAATAAAAGAGATGAAATAAAGACATTTACAAACAAAAACTAAGAATTCGTCATTAAAAGACCTTCTCTGAAGGAAGTTCTAAAAGCAGAAGGAACATAATACCAGAAGGAAGGCCCAAGATGCAAGAATAAGTAAAGAGCAAAAAAGTGTTAAATATGTGGGTAATGAAAATGAAGACTAAATATATAAAGCAGTACAAATAATGCCTCATGGAAATTTTTTAAAAAAGAGAGAGATAGACCTAAAATACAAGCCAACAATAAAACGCTAAGTCAGGAGAAAAATAAAGGAAATTGAAGTGTTCAAAAGTCATTGGGCATACAAAATGGAAGCTAAAGGGTTAGTTATCTTTATTTTTTTATTATCTGAGTATGCAGATATATTGTCTACGGTAACCACTAGAACACAAAAATTAAGTACAGCCTATCCTATATAATAAAAGCTTAATATGCTAAGCGTCCGGTTGTCTGGTCATCTGTTCAACCAATCAGAATCTAATATGCTAATGATACTCTAAGGCCACTCAACCACTCTCTATGATGTGCACTGACCACCAGGGCACAGAGTCGACCAGTCGACCAGTCGCTATTACATGCACTGACCACCAGGGGGCAGACACTCTGATCAGTAGGTTAGCTTGCTGCTGGGGTCCGGCCGATTAGAACTGAGCAAGATGGGCCGGACATGCTCTGGAGCCCTCCCGCAGTCCCTCCCTGGCTGGCCAACGTCCTGCATCCCTCCCCAGCCCTGATCGTGCACAGGTGGGGTCCCTTGGCCTGGCCTGTGCCCTGCCGCAATCCGGGATCCCTCAGGGAATGTCGGAGAGCCAGTTTCGGCCTGACAACCGAACAACCAGTCGCTATGACACGCACTGACCACCAGGGGGAAGACGCTCAACAGAGGAGCTGCCCCCTGGTGTCAGTGTGCTCTCACAGGGGGAGCGCCACTCAGCCAGAAGCCAGGCTCATGGCTGGTGAGCACAGTGGCGATGGCGGGACCCTCTCCCGCCTCCACGGCAGCATTAAGAATGTCCAACTGCGGCTTAGGCCCGCTCCCCCTGGGGAATGAATTTTGTGCACTGGGCCTCTAGTAGATAATAAACAAAAGGGAAAAATCAATTTCCTCAGAGAAATAGGAAGAAAACTGCAACCCATCTATGCTCAGCTAAGAGTGAGGAAATGGAGGGGTTAGAGGTCTGGGAAAAAGAAAAAAGTATGAAATAGTCATCTCCCAGAGCAGGAGCCTAAAAGGAAATACAGCACAGGCATAGACAGGACAAAGATATAAAACATGAGACATGCAGTATGATTGTTGGGCAGCATTAAGAGCTCAGATGAAAAAGGGGACATATGTCATGCTTTCAACAATAAAGATTTCTTAAAAAAGAACTCAGCCATGATCATGATTTTATTTTATTAACTAGAGGCCCAATGCACGAATTCATGCACAGGTGGGGTCCAGCTGGCCAGGCCCCAATCGGGGTGGATCGGGGCCTGGCCCGTCTGGAGGAGGAGACAGCAGGAGGTTGGCCAGCCAGCCTGCCCTGAATGGGGTGGGGGAGCTGATCGGCATTAGTGGCTGGGGGAGGGGCCGTGGGAGGTTGGCTGGTCAGCCCCACCCCTTGATCGGGTGGTTCACTGGCCACAGTGGGAGGTCATAGTGACCGGTCATTCTGGTCATTATGGAGTTCCGGTTGCTGGCTTTTTATATATATACTAGAGGCCCGGTGCACAAAATCCATGCATAGGTATGGCCCCTAGGCCTGGTCAGCGATCAGGGCCTTCTGGCTGCCTGTCGGGGCCTTCCTTCCCCAGCTGCTGGCTGCTGAATGGGCCTTCCTGCTGGAGTCCAACCCCAGCAGGTCCAGGGGTCCCCAAAGGTGTGGATGGAGTCGGCGAAGAAGGAATGACACGAAGACAGCCTTCAGTTGATCAGCAGCCTAGTCAGGACCTCTAGCCAGGATCTCCAGCCAAAGTTCTGGTTAGGAACTCCAGCCAAGCTCTGGTTAAAATCTGATCAGGATCTGATAAAGATCTGATGTTTATTGTCTTGTTACATCTATATTTATACCAGCTGATTTTAATCCTGTCAATTTCTATTACAAAGGTTAGGGCGTTTCTTATCTCCATTCCAGGGAGTAAAGATTATGTAGCTTAACTACCTGCCTGGCACTTAATTAAGGGGTTGTATCCCCTCCCTAACCTCAGGGAAAAATCCCCACCTGGGGAAACAACCTTTCTCGGAGAGGTGACCTTGGTTAAAACACATAGCGCTAAGGGGAGCAAACATATTAAGAACAATATGCTATATAAGCCAGGTCCATTGAAACATATGTTGTGCAGAGGGAGACCAAGATGGCGGCGTAGGTAAACACCGGAGACCGCTGCCGCAAACAACCATTTCAAAAATACAACTAAAAGACTGAACGGACATCACCCAGAACCACAGGAAGGCTGGCTGAAGAGAGACTCTACAACTAGAAGGAAAGAGAACAGCAAATCGAGGCTCAGAGGCGGCGCAGTGTGGAAAATACAAAGGTACCGAGGTGCGCGCGCAAAGCGGGCTGGTGGCTGAGGGCGCGGTTGTCGTTTTCGGTCGGGAGTGAGTCTCAGACTCTGGGCTCCAGATCCGGGCGAGTCTCTAGGGACCCAGACTCAAACGGGAGAAGCGGGATTATCCGGCATCAGTTGGAACCTGAGGGCAGCTTTCTCTCCGAGGTTTGCAGCGGCTGCGGGGGTTCTGAGAAGCAGAGCCTCTGGGAACGGGACTGAGCGTGGCCATAACTGCTCCCTCCGCCCGCCCTGTTGATCCCGCCCCGCCCAAAGCCTGCGCACAGCCATTTGCCGATCGCCTCAGGCAAAGGCTGGATTAGCACCTCCCCAGAAGGCAGACGTTTTCCATACAGCTGATTCCTATAGCCAGTCGGCCTGGGGGTCAAATCCCTCTAGTGTTAACTACAACAATTAAGGCTTGGCTAGAACAAGACTGCGCACAGAGACCACAAGGGGGTGCACCAAGAAAGCATAAAAGATGCGGAGACAAAAAAACATGACAGAAATGGAGGATATGGAGCTAAGAATCGCAATTTTGAGGGCTTGCCATAAATTTGTGCAGAGCCTCACGAAAACTAATGAGACCCTCGATGCTACGATAAAGAAATTAGAAAGTAAGCATACACGGACTGAAATAAAGAATATTATACCCAATAGCAGACCAGAGGAGTACAATAATCAAACCAAAGATTCGACAAAAAACACCCAATTGGAAAAGCAAAATGAAAAAAGAATCCGAAAGTGTGAAGATAGTGTAAGGAGCCTCTGGGACAGCTTTAAGCGGTCTAATATCAGAGTCATTGGAGTGCCAGAAGATGAGAGACAGCAAGATATTGAAAACCTATTTCAAGAAATAATGGCAGAAAACTTCCCCCACCTGGTGAAAGAAATGGACTTACAGGTCCAAGAAGCGCAGAGAACCCCAAACAAAAGGAATCCAAAGAGGACCACACCAAGACACATCATCATTAAAATGCCAAGAGCAAAAGACAAAGAGAAAATCTTAAAAGCAGCAAGAGAAAGAGGCTCAATTACCTACAAGGGAATACCCATACGACTGTCAGCTGATTTCTCAACAGAAACTTTGCAGGCCAGAAGGGAATGGCAAGAAATATTCAAAGTGCTGAATACCAAGAACCTACAACCAAGATTACTTTATCCAGCAAAGCTATCATTCAGAATTGAAGGTCAGATAAAGAGCTTCACAGATAAGGAAAAACTAAAGGAGTTCATCACCGCCAAACCAGTATTATATGAAATGCTGAAAGGTATCCTTTAAGAGGAGGAAGAAGAAGAAAAAGGTAAAGATACAAATTATGAACAACAAATATGCATCTATCAACAAATGAATCTAAGAATCAAGTGAATAAATAACCTGATGTACAGAATGAACTGGTGACTATAATGAATCAGGGACATAGAAAGGGAATGGACTGACTATTCTTGGGGGAAAAGGGGTGTGGGAGATGCGGGAAGTGACTGGACAAAAATCATGCACCTATGGATGAACTCAGTGGGTGGGGAGTGAGGGTGGAGGGTGGGGTGGGAGCTGGAAGGAGGGGAGTTATGGGGGGAAAAAAGAGGAACAAATGTAATAATCTGAACAATAAAGATTTAATTTAAAAAAAAAAAAAAAAAAAAAAAAAAGAAACATATGTTGTGCAGATGTTTCTTTCCTGCAGCGACTGTGTCAAGCAGCAAGGATGGACCAGCTTCCGGCACCTTCCTTCATTCTGTGCCACCCCTGGTGGTCAGTGCATGTCATAGCAAGTGATCAAGCTCCCAGTCTTTCAGTCGAACTCCCAAGGGGACACTTTGCATATTAGCGTTTTATATATATAGATACAGTAGATATTTTTTAATATGTTTTTAATATTTTAATATTTTTATATGTTTTTATTTCAGAGAAGAATGGAGAGGGAAAGAGAGATAGAAACATCAATGATGAGAGAGAATCATTGATTGGCGGCCTCCCGCACCCTCCACTGGGGATCAAGATGGCAACCTGGGCATGTACTCTGCCCAGAAATCAAACTGTGACCTCCTGGTTCATGGGTTGACGCTCAACCACTGAGACATGACAGCCGGGTTGTGATGATGATTTTAAAATGAAACCAGGTGTGGTTTTCTCCAGCCATGTTTAGCTGTATAGATACCAGTGGGAAGGAGTGCAAACAAAGTTTTGACAGGGCTTTAACATGGTTAAAGCAGGGGGTGTGTGCTACCGTGGTGACAATGATGGATCGTAGAACTTCAGCTGGGAAAAGAAGCGAGGAAATTAGAGGAAATGGGGGATAGTTTAATGATGGTAGGAAAAATGGATGGTAGCTCCATTGGAGTCAGGAGAGGGACCAAGCTGCAGAGTGGATGTGGTGATCAGAGAATAAAACACTTGCAATTGAGAGAATGAGGGAGTTGCACTGATGACAAAGTGTAGAGCATGGCCACAGGAAGGAGTCATTCAGGCAGGGTGGAAGGCATGCTCTTTTGGGAGGCCAAGATCATGTATGTCAGTACTGGCATCACCAAGAGTTGTGAGAGCAGGCTGCATAATTTGCAGGGCCCACAGCAAAATGAAAATGCAAGGCTCCTTATTCAAAAGTTATTAAGAATTTTGAGATGGTGACAACAGAGCATTAAACCATGTGCAGGACCCTTGGAAGTGCGAGTCCCTGTAGACGGCACAGTTGGCACACCCTTGCGGCTGCGCCCTCTTGACAGGGACAGTACTGGAGCGCATGACAGAGATCGGGAACTGAGCCCTGCAGGGAGAGAGGGCTGATAGCCTGACGGGCTTTCAAAGGGAGGGCAGTGAGAAGCAAGGAGAACTCCCCTCACCTCCAGGCCTGGGTTCAGCTTGAGAAGCCTGCAGGGAGAGCAGCGCCTGGGTTCCCATCTAAGCAAGAGGTGAAGGGCAAGTTCAGAGAAGTCACATTTACAGTGAATTTTGTGATGAACTGTGGGAAGGCATGGGGAGGTGGGAGATGAGGTCGGAGAGGGCAGGGCTGTCTGGGCATTATTCTCAGGGTGAGCACAGACCTGGGCACAGACCTGAGCACAGACACCCCAGTGGTGTCGTCTGGGGTGAACCAGGATAGGGGGCGGGATGAGATGGGTCCAGGCCACTCCAGGTGGAGGCTGCTGATAAGGCAGTGCATGGAGTTAGGAGAGAGGTGTTGGGGTCCCACAAGGAACATGCAGAATTCTAGCAGCATCAATAAGCTTCTCTAACAGGGAATGACTCTGGGATTGGCAGATGATCATGACTAGGACAGTGGTGTGGGGCACAGTTATAAAAAAAACAAGTGGTTTTTAAGTCAAGAACTCCTTTGGAGCGTGTCCAGAGTAAGGCTAAACCCTGGGGAATGGGAGAGGAGCCAGAACATGAAATCAAACAGCCAGAGAGACAGGAGGGAGTATTGCTAAAAACCGCAGGGCGATTTCAAGAAGGGGGAATGTCAACTCTAACCGAGAAAAATCAAGAAAGACTAAGAATTATTCCTAGACTTAGTAAGATAAAGACGATGGACATTTTTATATATAACTAAAAATACTGATCCAATACCATATATATATATGTATGTGTGTATATATATATATATATATATATATATATATATATATAAATGCTCACCTGAGCATATGTTTTTATTGATTTTAGAAAGAGAAGAATGAAGAGAGAGAGAGAGAGAGAGAGAGAAACATCAATCATTGCCTCCTTTATGTGCCCTGACAGGATCAAATACGCAACCTTTCTGGTGTGTGGGATGATGCTCCAACCAACTGAGCCACCGGTCAGCGCCTATAGGAGCTATTTTAGTCATACCTGGTCTCCCCATTCATTAATGACGGGCATATTAATATCGTCAATAAATACAGTCATTTTTCTGCCTCCTGGTGGCCCATATGTGCTTCCCATTCGCTTATCCACATAGCTTTCAATTGTTCTCTAGAAAAGAGGAAATCGTTTGTCTCATGCATTAGATCTCAAGCTACATTTCTAAAAATAATGAGCATATTTTCCAGAGTAGAATACTATTTAATATGTATAAATATCATTATTAAAACATATATTATGAATTTTAAAAATAAGTTATTAGAATGTTAATTATGAATTTATTTTAAAAGAGATATACTCAAAAGTCCAGCTCCAGCCTCAATATTAGGCTATTGATCCAAATTTTATGCTATTAATCAATATTAGATTATTAATCCAAATATGCTATTTGGATTTGTCTTTAATCTCAGCCTTAGGGAGGTTAAATAGCTGAATGCCAACATGCAACATCATTTTTAATATATATACCAATGTTTTAGATGCATATACATTATATCATAGCCACAACTTAAAATATGTATTTAATGTTTATTAATTCAGCAAATGAGGAGTTTTACCTGAAACATTATTGGTTCTGTGGCAGATGAAAAGTTTAGACTTTTGGATAACTGTACTTCAGGATCATATTTTTTCAAATAGGCCTTAATCATTACAGTCTTTGCAGTTCCCTGCTCTCCTGTGAGCAAAACAGCCTGCAATCACAGGATAATCATGTTGAAAGGTGTTATAACATGTTTAGTTTTAAAGATCTTATGGTTCAGGTGGCCATGCTTTCATTCTATAAATTACTACAACTCATTTTTTAGAATTACATCTACACAAAAATATATCCTATTTGAGTTAAAAGATTTGAATGTAAAATGTGCACTGTGAAAGTGCTGGAAGGAAATATGGGTGGATATTCACGGGACCACGGGGTATGGGAGGACTTTCCTCAGTGAGCGGGGGCCACAGGGCGGAGGAGATTGAGTTGAGCGTATCCTGGGACCTGGGCTTCATTTCCCGAACATGTTTCTCTCACTGCCTCCAGCCCGCTGTGCTGGAATTTAATTTTTCCATCTGTGGTGTGTGGGAAAGGATGTGCTTCTTCCATGGTTTGCAATCATCTAAGAAACTATCCAACTTACTTTATTTTGTTTTGCAATGGTGTCTATCAAGAAATTTGTTCTAATATTGTCAACATTTGGAACCAAAATTGATGAATACTCTGGAATACTGTCAGTCGGATAAAAATATGGCTGAAGTTTCTTATTCCAGTGCTCCCAATCACCTATACAGGAAGTAAAAATTCATCTTCATAAAACTGCATTCTTCGAAAGTAATCAGAATACAAAAATGCAAGCGATATAAATAATCAACAGAATCATAAAAACATTTTCCTAAAACATTTTCCTAAAACATGTTAACATATGTGCTTATCTAACTTCTTCTCTACTATCTAAACTAATGTTTGCTTATCTAATATTCTGTATGTGACATTTGGTAAATTTGTTTTGCTTTCTTACAAAGGTTTTCAATTGCTAAATTATTCATCCAGAGGGATTGGGCCTGAAATGCAATACAAACCAGCTGGAGGTGAAACCAATGAGATGTGTAGTATCTAGTAGGAAAGCCACACCCACTGAAAGGATGGGAAAGATCACAGAAAGGATAACTATAGAACTGATACCACTTCTCCCTTAACGATCTGGTAGAATTCACCAATGAGGTCATCTGAGCCTGGAGTTTTCTTTGCGAAAAGGTTTTACCCACTAATCACAATTTTTTAAGTAGATATAGGAATATTTAGAGTATCTATTTTCTTCTTGATGATGCTTGGTAGTTTTTTTTTATCTTTCAAGGAATTTGTCCATTTCATCTACACTATCAAATGCATTTTCATAACGTTGCTTCTAATATTCATTTCTTATTTGTGTTCATGTCTGTAGGATCTGTAGTGATCACGAGTTCCCTCTTTCATTCTGGACAACAGTGAGTTATGTCTTTTCTTTCTCCCCTGATATCTCTAATGAGAGATTTATCAATGTTATTGATCTTTTCAAAGAACATCTTTGGTTGGGCTCTGGATCCTAAGAGAATTCGTACCTAGATTTAAGGATGCATTTAGTTTTCGTTTGCATTTTGAATTAGACTTTCTTTTTATCATCCCAAATCTAATCACCTGCTGTAAAATTATTGGTCATTCTGGATAAAGATGGTCAGCTGGAAAAAAATTCATGTACCTCAGTCTCTTTTTAAAGGCCCTTTAAAATACAAACTTTCACTTAATCTCCATTTTCAAATGATTCTCCTTACCCTCAAAGGTGCCTGGTGTCCCCTAAGTCCAGGCAACCCTGTGTTTTACACTTTCCAACCAATAATTCTTCCATCCTTGACCAGCGTGGGGTCGGTGCCGCTGTCTAGCAGTGTGGCTTTGGAAAGAGGACCTGGAGCCGTGTTTCTTAAGCAGACTGACAAGCAGCCTTCCTGTTCTTACCTCCCCCTTTGCCTCAGGGTCCGATGCCTGAGCCCTTTGAAGGTTCTGTGACGTATACCGTATACCACATTGCTGCGTGTAACTCTTCCCACTGCTGGTGCAGGGCTGACCTTTGCCCCTGTGCTCAACCAACTGCCACCTACCTTCCTGCTTTCTTTCTTTCAATATGAAGATATTGCAGTCTACGCTCCTGTTCTTTTGAGTTTGTGCATTAGAAAATACCTTTGCTATTTCAGAGTTTTAGAAAGAATCAGAGGCAAATGCAGTTTTTAGGAAGCATGATTTTCCTTCTCTGAGACTTAGAAGCACTGGGAGTTAGGCTCTGGATAGAGGTACCAAGCTCAAGGGCATTTCTTTTACAGACAGGTGAGCTGGCTCCTGCCACACACGGGCTACACGTAAGGTGGGCCCGTCTGTTTGGCTCACTCTCTACTTACTCTGACATTTCCAACAGGGAAGCTGTGGGATCGATCTGATCCCGCGTCGTGAAGATCCTGTGTTCCCTACACTGCTGCCTTTTCCTTGTCAATCATTTGAAAGGAGGTGATGTACGAGGTATTGCCAACTTGTTTATGCCAGATGTCCCGTAGGCCACTCCAAAAGAAGTCATTAGTCGCCATACCTGTTCCCGGCGTGGCCAACGTGCAAAATTATACTATTCTTTGCATCTGTGACCTTTCAAAATGTTTTAGCAATGATGTCACTCGTAACTGGTTTAATGTTTCCCCATGGAGAGTTCATGGAAGTTTACATTTTCCCCATCTTTAGAAATGTCATTTCATTTCAGGGAGAAGTCGCTATGCTTACCGTAATCAGTAACATAAAACTCGTACATGGTGTAATTTGTGCCTTTAGGGATTTCTGGTAACAATATCTTGCTTTGGTGACTTCTCATAAAGGCTTCAAGCTTATCTCTGCTGTCCAATTCCAGAAGAGCTCCTAAGCTCCACATGAGGCCAAACACAAATAATTTATGAAGATGATCGACACTCGAAATTCCACCTTCTTCCTTGGAGGGAATCAAGCCTTCCAGAAGAGTGAGAGACTGAAAATATTTAAAATACAATAAAATAAATTTTTATATTTAAAACCTTAAATAAAAAACTTTAAACCATACTAAATTTAGAAGAAGGGAAAGAGAAAACAAATGTGTGTCCACATATCGCTTGGTCACTGTCCAACAGCCACCAGCATGTGGAGGGCACGTGGTCCTGCTTTCGACAGGAAGGATGCTAAGCTGGGGACCGGGAGGTGTGGTTTCTACTCCCAGCTCACAGCACTGACCTGAGGTCCCATTTCCTGACCTGAAATGCAGGAAGCCTACACTAGCTGTTTTCTAGTTTCTGGTTCTAAAGCAGCGGTTCTCAACCTGTGGGTCGAGACCCCTTTGGCGGTCGAACGACCCTTTCACAGGGGTCGCCTCAGACCATCCTGCATATCAGATATTTACATTACGATTCATAAAGTAACAAAAAGTAACAACACTACAGTTATGAAGTAGCAACGAAAATAATTTTATGGTTGGGTCACAACATGAGGAACTGTATTTAAAGGGCCAGAAGGTTGAGAACCACTGTTCTAAAGTTTGGTTTCTCCAAGTTTCTAGACCAAAGATTGTCTTTCTTTTCACATTTTGCAGGGCTCCGCAAACTGTGGCCCCAGGGGCCAGCCACCTGTCGGGCAAATGAAGTCTCACTAAAACCCAGTCACGTTCATGTGTGTAGAGTGTCTGGCTGCGTTTGCACTACAACAGCAGAGCTGAGTGGTTGAGACAGAGTGTTGTGCAAAGCCTAACACATGTACTAGCTGCTCCTTTAAAAATGGGTGCCGACCCCCCCTTCGGCTTCAGAAAGAAATAGATCTACAGTGAAACATCCTCAGTCTTGCAAAACAAAATTATTTCAAAATTTCCCACTTTTGTTATGCATTTTAAAGTAATTACTAAATATTTATTTTGACCTTGTGTACTCTTTCTAACCTACCTACCCTCGCTGACAGACGCTCCTTACACTAAGAATCACACACTGGAACGGATAAGGAAGGATCACCTATGGACTAGATAGAAACAGGAGATAAAAGTCTATGCTTAATTCTTTTTTTTTCTAAGGACTAAGAAGGAAAACTGAGCACCGGGGCGGTGGTGGGAGGGGGGGTGGATATTAAAAACTGCCTGGAGAATTGTCTCCAAGTCTCCCCATCTGCTATCTGCTAAATCCGCTCAGCCAAGACGGCATCCAGGTTGAACGGATTGCCAGCAGCTCCTTCCTGTGTTTCCCGTAGAGCTGCGAGCTTTACTTATTTGCCCACTCTCGTTACTGGACACACTTCCTGGGCCGGTCACCAAGCTTGCCGAGGGGAAACAGAGTTCATTCCTCTCCCCCGACTACCACCCCCTGGGAAGTGAAAATAACAGAGAGATGGCAGTCAAGGCATTCCTGAGGCTTCAACAGGAACCCAACTTTGCAGAGCCCTCGCCGCCGCCGCCAGATAAAAACATGTCCATGGGCCCTAACCGGTTTGGCTCAGTGGATAGAGCGTCGGCCTGTGGACTGAAGGGCCCCGGGTTCGATTCCGGTCAAGGGCATGTACCTTGGTTGCGGGCACATCCCCAGTAGGGGGTGTGCAGGAGGCAGTTGATCAATGTTTCTCTCTCATCGATGTTTCTAACTCTCTATCCCTCTCCCTTCCTCTCTGTAAAAAATCAATAAAACATATTTTTAAAAATGTCCATGGACTCATACCTTTCCTATTTCAGATGCCTCTACACTACAACTGAGCAGGAAAGAAGAACCTCAAATCTAATATAACCAAACGAAAACAGAAAAACTTACTTGCACAATATAGTTGCACTCTAAGAGCTGCATTTTGGGGTTGAGGGTTAGTTTCATGTATGTATACACATCTTCGAACACCTTATCGTACAGACTTTGGAACACAGTGGCCTCCTGCGCAGTGCGCTTCTTCAGCCAGGCCTGCAGCACACAAACAGGGTGTGTTTATTAAGAAAGCGGAGCCCGGAAGGCAGAGCGGCTCCGGGTCTCCGTCCCCACCTGCAGTATCGGCCTCCAGTTGAGGGCGGAGCTGCTGATGTAGACCATGCCCATCCGGGACACGGTGGCGGGGGAGGCGTTCTCGATGTTGTGCACCTCGAACAGAAGCTTGCAGTGGGGGGACATGGGGATGCGATCCCCGTTGGCCAGCGTGAGCGTCTTGTTGTCGTCCAGCACGGAATTCAGGTTCTCGATCCAAATGGCATCCACGGGGCCATCCAAAATCAGGAAAATGTTCTCACCTGCGAAGCATTGCCACGGAAAATTAAGCAAATAACTGTTCCTATAAACTGGCGGGGGGGGGGGGGGGGGGTAGGGGGGATCGATCACAAAGGGGCTCTGCGTGGACCTTTCTTAGCTTTTAGTGTTTTTCTCCACAGCGTGGAAAAAATCCCATCTGTCCAGTCGTTGGTGGCCGTGTCCAGTCTGCCGAACATCTGCGGCGCCGTGATGGCCTTGGGGTTCATGCGCATCTCCCGGTGCGGCCGGCCGCAGTCGGTCAGCGCCTTCATCAGGATGGTGATCACCGTGGTCTTGCCCGAGCCGCTGGGCCCCAGGGTCATCAGGCCGTGACGCACCAGCGACGTCTCGTACAGCTGAGCAATGACAGGACAGTCAGCTGGACCAGGCAGCCGACAGGCCTCTCGAGGACGCTTTAATAATCCCCCCAGTAAAGTGAGAAAATGGTTTTTAAAAATGTTTTTTTGTTTTTTGTGTTGTTGGGATTTTTTGTGTGTGTGTGTGTTTGGGTTTTTTTTGGTCTTACTAGAGGTGGAAAGTAAATTAGCACCACGTTATAAAATATGTGATGAAGCAACGACAACGTGGAATTGGAATGACATTTTGGAAATACTTAATCCGGGCCCTAGAGGTTGCTTCTCAAACCTCGTGATTTTATTCCTTGCGATTTTGTTTTGCTGAAACCTATGGAGCAGTTTTTTCACTCTCTCGGCCTGCAGCGTGATGGTATCGCCCCCTGGTGGTGGAAAGCAGCAACACACACCATCCTGGGAGGATCCAGGTTACACAGCTATCCGCCTGGATTCCCTGAGGCATAGCTTGAGATGAGGGTTCTTGTGCCAGTGATTGACTGGGGGGGCGGGAGGGGGGGTGCTCTGAGGGGGAAATGAGGGGTGCGGGGGAGCAGGACAGGAACGGGACAAGCCGAGCACGGGGTGATAAAACCCCAGGCCTGGCCTGCGCCTGCAACAACACCCCTCCAGTTCTCCAGAGCCGGGAGGTGAGTGTGGGTGAATGTGCTAGAATTACACAAAAATGGTAACATACTAAAAAGTGGACAGTGTCTGGGACAACATCCTGTCCATGATGTTGTTAATAAAAATAAGTCAGAGGTCTCACAGCTGATCAGAGGTAGAATTTGCGTTGTCCTAAAATTTAAATAGAAATGTATTACTACTTAACCCATAAGTTCAAAGCGACTGAGGCAGTGGCCACAACATTCCACATAAGAGTAACGTTATTGACATAAAAAAGAAAAACAATATTCTGCCCCCACCCACTGAGGTGACTGGGATTTCAGCGCTCAGTATACTATATCCATCTCAGACATAAAATGATGTTTTCCCAGAAATGAAGAAGGGTTGTAAATGGTTTCCCATACCTGGATGATAACAAATACTTAAACTTTGAAACGTTAACTATTTCCTTGCAAGATCTGGATCTGTTTCATACACTTGCACTTATCATCTGGCAGAAACACTAAGTTAAACCAAAGGACTTGTATGCATGCATATAAGCATAACCAATGGACGCAGACAACAGTGGGTGAGGGTGCGGGCATGATTGGGGGGATGAGGGGCCACGGGAGGATAAGGACCCATATGTAATACCTTAATCAATAATAAAAACGTAAGAGTTTTCATTTTGAAATGCGGTTTTTAACACTCTCCACTGTTTCAGCTCCTTCATATTCCAAAAGCCCTGGAGAATACCCGCCAAAGCGTGAAGCTCATGGAGGCTTCATCCCGCCTCTGCGCCGGCTTCGTGCCGCTGCTGATCAAGCGGCTGTCGCCAGCGGGTGCAATGCGATGCACACAAGGACGCCAAGAGGTGCAGACCCAGACTCGAGTATGAGTGTGGGTGTGAACACGTCCACACACAAAGCGGGCGCAGATTAACCCGACAGACTCCTCAGGCTCCGTGCCCCCGGGAGGCGCCCAGCCACTGGCGATACCGCCACCTGGACCATTGCATCTTCCTGAGTTTGTCTAACTCAACATCCCCTCCCAACTGCTCCTGCGAGTCTGGTCACAGCCCAACCTTCTCACCAGGTGTAAGCACCTCAGTAAACCACTGCTTGTTTGCTGTGACGACGGTCAACCCATCCCATCCCGCTAGGACCAACACGTCGCTCTGAGGCCTCTTCCTGCATAGATGTGTTTTAAGTGAGTTTCAACTTTATATCACGTAGGACTCATATCATGAGTTCTTCTCTTAAAATGCTGACCTTCAACAACACCCGCTTCTCATCATACTGATAATAGACTAGCATTTCTTTACCTGCACAAGTTTGAGATTCCAGGGTGGGTGGTTTATCAGACCTTCTGCCTGAACCTGGCGGGCCACCGCATCTTGTAGTTCCACGTAAGTGTTACTGTCCAGCTGTAGTCCTGGGAACAGGTCGTTGATTAAGCTGAGGAACAGGGGTTCGTCTTCATCAACCTACGATGGCAGAGAATAAACTTACTCCTTCCGCCAACAAACGTGCACCGACCAGCTAGGACGCACACCGCACCCTCACTTCATGCCTAGAAGAAGCTAGTCCTCTCCTCACCAGACTTATCGCTCCCGAACACACCACTGAAGCCATGCTACCTGCAGCATCGCAGCCAAGTTCCCTGGGATTCGACGTCCTCCACAGTCTCCTGCTCCAAGGTGACTTCACCTCAGTCCTTTGTCATATGATTGCTCTGCTTCTCACAGCCAGGTATACACATCAACGTAAAACATGCAGTTAACAGTCCCTACCCCATGAAAATAGAATAGTAATATGTCTTCACTATAAGGATATAGCCATGCATGACTCATCCATCCAACATCAGCTGAAAAACCATCATCCGAGTTCTGACTTCTCCTAAGCAGCAGGTTTGAGTAAACTGAGTCTAAACCTTCTTAGCTACACCTTTAATGCCTAGATCACCCCACTCATAGCGGCTGACCAGGTCTGATCTCCCCTTACTTTCTGGGGCGCCCCTGATGCTTTCTGGGGTGCTTGTCTAGGAGTCTCAAGGATACCATTATCCCAGGGAAGGAGCAGAGGACTCGGCATCAGAAAGTCTTGTGGATTTTTGTCCCAGCTTGCCGGAAGCCGGTTCATCCTTGCTGCTTGACACAGTCGCTGCAGGAAAGAAACATCTGCACAGCATATGTTTCAAGGGACCTGGCATATATAGCATATTGTTCTTAATATGTTTGCTCTCCTTAGCGCCATGTGTTTTAACCAAGGTCACCTCTCCGAGAAAGGTTGTTTCCCCAGGTGGGGATTTTTCCCTGAGGTTAGGGAGGGGATACAACCCCTTAATTAAGTGCCAGGCAGGTAGTTAAGCTACATAATCTTTACTCCCTGGAATGGAGATAAGAAACGCCCTAACCTTTGTAATAGAAATTGACAGGATTAAAATCGGCTGGTATAAATATAGATGTAACAAGACAATAAACATCAGATCCTCATCAGATCCTGATCAGATCCTAACCAGAGCTTGGCTGCAGTTCCTAAACAGAACCTGGCTGGAGATCCTGGCTACAACTTGGCTAGAGAACTTGGCTTGGCTGCTGATCAACTGAAGGCTGTCTCTGTGTCATTCCTTCTTTGTAGACTCCGTCCACACCTTTGGGAATCCCTGGACCTTCTGAGGTTGGACCCCAACAGGTTCTTACGGAAATCTGTTACTTCTACATTTTGAGCATTTATGAATAAACATGTATCTTCAAAACCATCAACCATGAAGCTAAAACAGACTATCCATACCATTTTTTTATATTTAATACATTTTATCGTATCACTTTATACTATTTTAACATACATTCCATATTATTTTTTGTCTGAGTCAAGACAAGAAAAATCAAACCAAATTAAAGCAAAGCCTGTAAATTCAAAACCTGAGTCTGCATACAGATCTGTTAACAGTGTGGATGGCTTGGCCTCAGTATTATACCCTGGCTGTGATACACTAGATAAAGTTTTTATGTATGCAAAAAACAAATTTCAGGACAAAAGACTCTTGGGAACACGTGAAGTTTTAAATGAGGAAGATGAAATACAACCAAATGGAAAAAGTTTTAAAAAGGTTATTCTTGGACACTATAGTTGGCTCTCCTATGAAGATGTCTATGTTAGAGCTTTGAATTTTGGAAATGGCTTACAGGTGTTGGGTCAGAAACCAAAGACCAACATCGCTATCTTCTGTGAAACCAGGGCCGCATGGATGATTGCTGCACAGGCGTGCTTTATGTATAACCTCCAGCTTGTTACGTTTTATGCGACGCTAGGAGGTCCAGCAATTGTTCATGGACTAAATGAAACAGAGGCGACCAACATCATTACTAGTAAAGAAGTCTTGCAAACAAAGTTGAAGGATATAGTGTCTTTAGCCCCACGCCTGCGGCACATCATCGCTGTCAATGGTAAGCTGCCTCCCTGGTCCGAGTTCCCCAACGGCGTCATCGT
Organism: Myotis yumanensis; assembly: GCF_028538775.1. NCBI lineage: Eukaryota > Metazoa > Chordata > Mammalia > Chiroptera > Vespertilionidae > Myotis > Myotis yumanensis. The sequence continues at coordinate 88,462,826 of NW_027223757.1, forward strand.
GCACACCATGGCCGCAGTGCAGGCTCTGGGAGCCAAGGCGAGCACGGAAAACAAACCTCAGAGCACACCGGCATCCTCAGATATTGCAGTAATCATGTACACAAGCGGGTCCACAGGGCTTCCTAAGGGGGTCATGATCTCCCACAGCAACATCATGGCTTGCAGCACGGGGATGGCGGGAAGGATTCCACGCCTGGGAGAGGAAGATGTTTACATTGGCTATTTGCCTCTGGCCCACGTGTTGGAATTGAGTGGGGAGCTTGTCTGTCTTTCTCACGGATGCCCCATTGGTTACTCTTCACCACAGACGTTAGCAGATCAGTCTTCAAAAATAAAAAAAAAGGAAGCAAAGGGCATACGTCCATGTTGAAGCCAACACTGATGGCAGCTGTTCCGGAAATCATGGATCCGATTTACAAAAATGTCATGAGTAAAGTAAATGAAATGAGTAGTTTTCAACGTAATCTGTTTATTCTGGCCTATAATTATAAAATGGAACAGCTTTCCAAAGGGCGAAGCGCTCCCCTGTGTGACAGGCTTATTTTCCGGAAAGTTCGGAGCTTGCTAGGTGGAAATATCCGGCTTTTGATGTGTGGAGGTGCTCCACTTTCTGCAACCACGCAGCGATTCGTGAATATCTGCTTTTGCTGTCCCGTTGGCCAGGGCTATGGACTCACTGAGGCTGCTGGGGCTGGAACCATTTCAGAAGCGTGGGACTACCATACCGGCAGAGTGGGAGCACCTTTAATTTGCTGTGAAATCAAATTAAAGAACTGGGAGGAAGGTGGATATTTTAATACCGATAAACCACACCCCAGGGGTGAAATTCTTATTGGTGGCCAGAATGGGACAATGGGATACTACAAAAATGAAGCAAAAACAAAGGCTGATTTCTTTGAAGATGAAAACGGGCAGAGGTGGTTCTGTACCGGAGACATCGGGGAGTTCCATCCTGATGGTTGTTTAAAGGTTATTGATCGTAAAAAGGACCTTGTAAAACTCCAGGCAGGAGAATACGTTTCTCTTGGGAAAGTAGAGGCAGCTTTGAAGAATCTTTCACTAATAGATAACATTTGTGTATATGCAGACAGTTACCATTCTTACATCATTGGATTTGTTGTGCCAAATCAAAAGGAACTAACAGAACTTGCTCTAAAGAAAGGACTTAAAGGGACGTTGGAGGAGCTGTGCAACAGCTGTGAGATGGAAAATGAGGTACTCAGAGTGCTGTCTGAAGCTGCTATTTCAGCAAGTCTGGAAAAGTTTGAAATTCCAGTGAAAATTCGTTTGAGCCCTGAACCGTGGACCCCAGAAACTGGTCTGGTGACAGATGCCTTCAAGCTGAAACGCAAAGAGCTTGAAACACATTTCCAGGCGGACATTGAGCGAATGTATGGAAGGAAATAATTATTCTCTTGGGCATCAGGTTGCTGCAGGAGCTCAGATCAAATAGGAAAATACTTGAAATGCACGTCTCAAACTGTGAGGCAAACTCCATTCCTCATACTAAACCTAAACTGGTACTTCTCATGACATCACCATTTTTAACTGACAGACAGGCCGAGTAAAATGTTAAGACAGCAAACCTGTGTCTGTCTCTTCTTTCTGGGACTGGGATTGCGGGCGGGTTCTCCAGACTCTGAGTCCCGTGTCCTCACGGGTCATCCACGTCCCACAGAGTGGCTGTGAGACACAAACCAGACAATACCCCCCGAAAAGGCTGTGATGGCAATGAACCACCCCGGTGTTAGTTTTTGTAACTGCAGTGTGAGCTTCCCGAGGACCAGTTCTTCCTCGACCTTGGTCTCCCAGGGCATGGGCACAATACGCAGCAGAAAGAGGCCTTTGAATAAATACCAGGAGAATCTGTCCATCAGCTGGCTGAGAACAACCTGGCTCCGGTGGCAAGAATGAAAGCAGGGTGGCAACTGCTGTCATCTCCACAGCAAGCTTTCTGTGCATTTTGGGAAAACAGAAATGATGCTGATGTTTGGGGAGAGACATAGCTGAGATACCCTAAGCATAGACAGAGCAAAAGGTCTCGTGGTGCCCTGTGAATCCAGATGTCCATGTTTGGAACATGCTTCATTATGAATAATGGCCAAGTACTGGACTGACACCTGGGGGCTGGAGCCCACGGATGAGGCCTGTTCGAGGGCACACAACTGACAAGGGGGTGCACTTCCGGCTCACACTGGTCAAACTGGAAGCACAGTGGTAGGTTCACACTCCCACTGTTGCTACAAGTATTCATGTTCGCAGCCTAACATGAGCCACCCCCGCCACCCACCCTCCCCCACACATACACACACACAAACACACACACACACATCAGCCAAGTAGAAAGAAACCAGGTCACATTCTTGAAAGAGGAGTGAAGTCAGAGAAGAAAGATACCAGTTTAGAAAGGTTCATATCTCTTAGTCCTCTCATGACGATGCTTAATTCACTGTCTTCCGGTCTGGCTCTTTTCTGAGATCCAAGGGTCCTCAATACAGATAGGATATTTCTCAACCCAAAGTCATAGTGAACCTAAGATGGGGGGGAGGGGGAAAGATTATTCAATTGAAAAGCTCTCAATGTAGACCCACTGTATACATATAGTAGGTATTCTGATCCATATGTACTGTAGCTTTGGAGTGGCTGAGCTGGAAAGTTTCAGTAGCTGAATTCTTCCACCTGTCCTTTGACTGAAGAACGATCCTTCCATTGGAAAGATCAAGCTGTATGATAGTGTCCACACTTTTAAATATCTTTGGAGAATAAGACAGTCTGATTACAGTCTGAGAGGCAAACAGATTTAAAATGCATAACCAACAGGTTATGGACTATGTGACTCCATTTATGTAATGTTTCTGAAAGAAAATGATAGAGGTGGGGAAAAGATCAGTGGCTGCAAGGGGATAGGGACTTGGGAGAGAGGGGGCTGTGGCTATAGAGGGGTAGTATGAGGGGACCTGGTGGTGATGGGACAGTTCTGTATATTGATTATGGTGGTGGTTATACAAATCTACTTATGTGATATAATTGCATAGAACTACACACACACACACACACACACACACACACACACACACAGTGCATGATCAACTGGTGAAACCTTAATGAACTCTGGATTTTACCTATGGCCATTTTCTGGGTCTGTTATTGTACTATGGTTATAAGATGCCAACTTTGAAGGAAGTACGGTAATGAATACATGAATACATGGGACCTCCTAGTACATTTCTTGGCAATTTTTGTTGAATTTATAAATATTCAAAAATAAACCGGTATTCAAAATACATAACCAACAGGTCAAAGTAATTAAATTTATTTTAGGAAAGAATCAAAGAGATTTTCAAAATGAATAGCATTTTATCAAGGTAAAATTGCAAAGTAAGAAATCAAGTTCTATAGTTACGGGGGGGGGGAAATAAATGGACAAAGTTACCTGCTTGGTAAGTTGTTCCTCACACAGTTTGTAAAGAACATAAAACTTTTGAGCCAAGATAACATTCTCAAGGAAACCACAGCTTGCAAGTTTAACTCGCATAATGATCTGGAAAATTAATATAGTGAGATTTTCAACAATGTGCATGAAAAACAAGTAAAAATGTAAGTTATGTTATGTTTTTAAATCCCAATGCATACCTGTCTATCAGGAACCATCATAGCAACAGTTCTAAACTGAATTTTTAAGTTCTCAGGTAGTTCCTGGCGCCCAGCATATCCGGGGTTCTAAAAGTTAAAATTATTTAATTTTTATTGCTGATATAAATTTTATTTCATGCATAGAAACACATTTCAGATCCCTAATTCAGATCCTAAGGTGGCATTGAGAAAAATATTAGATTCATAAAACCTCCCTCTTTTCTCAAAAATGTGTATTGGATCATCGATATCTATCAATGTCACATCACTCCCTTTGACATAGCTCCAGTTTCATTATATTAACACAGACACCCATATTACTTTGTGAGCAAAAATTAAGCATCTGTTTATTGGTTAAGAAAATAGAAAAGAAACTGAATAAATATCTAGATAGTTATGATTGAAATGTTATTGAAATAAGAAGAAAATGCAGGGTTCCATACTGATGAGCTTACTTAGATAATTTTTATTTCCTCTCTTTATCCTGTTCAGTCGGAATTACAGAGTTCTTTGGCAGACAAAGTACCATTAAAGAAACCATGGTGGTGAAGGGAAATAAAAATGGGAGTGAAGGGGAAAATACCGAAGAGGACAATGTGAGGTGGAAAGGAAGCGAAGGCCTCATGAGTAGCTACAGGCTGAGGACGGGTCAGACCCAAAGGTCCCAAGGGTAAAGTTAGGGGTCCAAAGTGTAATAATTTAAGATTTCATCTTATTAGAAATTACTGCATAGGCTACAACTTCCATTACCTAAAGACATAGATGATTTGAATTGTAAGGGATTTGGTGATGTAATCTTGGTCGCCAACCTTTCGGACCTTATGGACCACCAATGGTCCACGGACCATCAGTTGGCAACCGCTGATCTAGAATGTCCCTGCTATACGTTTGAACATCTGTAGCTCACTGCACTGTCCACATAGTAGCCAGTAGGCATGTATGACTATTTACATTTTGATTAATTAAAATTAGGTAAAAATAAAAATACAATTATTTTGGGAAAGAAACCCTCATTCTCTGTCTATCAGATATTGTCAATGAGCCAAATACCTTGCTGACACAGGATACAGAGATTGCTGGTTGCCTACCACTACTTCTCCTTTCTCCTTCCTCAGTCACACAAGCCCAGTTGCCAGCTAGGAGCATGACTACCCAGATAAAAAGAACTATGTTTCCCAGCCTGCTTTGCAGCTGGTGTGATTAAATTCTACACCATGAGACCAAAGCCGTATGAGATAACCTTGTTGCTTGAAGGGAGTTAATTCAATCAATTGACTGCAACAAAGCAGAGATGCTTCAGTAGCGTCTTAGGTCACAAGGTGACCTAGACGTTGGAAACCATGATGAAGTAGAAACACAGGAGAAACCTTAAGAGAAAAAATCCTTACATGTTGTCACTATTTTTCGTGTCTCAGCTATTCACAGTCTAATCTAGCATCTAATTGATATTTCCAATATTATTCTTAATCCAGGGAGAATGTTAAACTTTTAAATTATTCTCTGCCACAGTTATCACACTGAGCGAATTTCTTCATCCCATTGTCTTAGTTATAACTGATCACTTCAGGATTATTATTATTAACTGCTTTCCTGGATGTCTGCTTACAGTGAAACTTACCAGAAACTTTCCTTATTTTGCTTCCTATGATTTATCTACTAGGACACTTCAAACTCAGAGTACTTTGTATTATCTTGCAACTTAGAGATAACGGAATAAAAAACTTATATATGAACACATTAAGTAAAACTGGTTCATTAACTTCACTGCTCCAAGTCATAAAAAAAAATCTATTCGTGCCTTTGGTTTTCTATCTGTACAACATTGTATCTCAAAGCTCTGCCCTCAAACACACGTGGTAAATGAACATCCACAATTCTCTGGCATAGGAATTATTTTGGATATTTTAAGTCATTTCCAGGATCTTTTGTTACGTTTCAGAAAAAAACAAGCGTAGAGTTAAGTAGTGAGATCGATGTCAGACAATAACTGTTCGGTATTCGCTGGCACCCTGCCCCGGGGGCGAAAAGACCCCCTCCCTCTCTTGGGTCGGTGAAAAACTGACCTCACCACACTGACGTCCAGAAACTGCCCCACCCCGGTGGAAAGTCCCTGCCGGACAAACGGCTCCTGGAAATGGCCAAAACCACAGGACAGACCGCAGGTTTCACCTGACCCCGGAAAACCCCCACTGCCACAAATTTCTGCCAGCATAAAAACTTGCCCCTGCTCCAGTGTGGCGCGGCTTCTCCTGCTCCCCTCTCGGAGCTGGTGAACCCGCCCGTGTGCTCCCAATAAAGCCTGTTTAATCTGGTCTCTATTTGGACTCACGGTTTTTCCTTGCGGCGGCCTAAAACCTAATAATAACGTCTATCTCTAACTGGCTCTGTGACCTGAGCTAGTTTTTAAATCTCTGCCTCGGGTACCTCATTATAAAATATGCACCATACAAAATGCGACACATGACTACACTGCCATGTAAACTGCTTTGACTAATGGCTGTGCCTTGTGTCACTTCTGGACAGAAACCCTGAGAGGCAGAGCATAATTCTTTATGTCCTGCTTTTTTTCTGCTATGGCCACCAGCAAAGACTGAGACAGGTCCAGAGTAAGGACTTATAAAGCAGGCCTGCCCTCTCCACCCCGGCCCAGCAACAGGGAGAAACAAATCTTTGATGCTTTCAGCCACTAAGATTTTGGGATTGTTACTATAGCTGTCCTGTCTGATACTAGTACATAAAGCACTCAGCCCATCACCTCACACATAATAAGTGCTCAATAAACAGTAGCTATTAGTATCATTAACATATTGCTATTTTGTCTTCTGTCTTGTCTATTTTTACTACTCAAAAAAATCCCATGATAGGAAAGAATCGTTCCTGACCCTGGATAGTCAGTCATCTACCCAGGAGTAGATGCCTTGTTTTACTTAAGTCCATAGCAGTTAAACCAACCAAACTGCACTTAAAACCCATGTTCTCACCATTGTTAAGAAGATTCCAAATTCTGGATTTAAATCAACACAATCGCCATCAGAAAAGATGAACTGCTTTTTTCTCTCTTTTCTTGCTGTCAAAACAATATAAATTTGTTGGGCTGCCACCGATAAGACGGGCAATTCAATTCTGTTAAACTCATCAAAACAGCCCCAGGAACCTGACTGCGCCAGACCTGGTATGAAAAACAGTTGATTTGAAAAGTTTTACTTCTTAATAGCAATCATCTCGCCAAAGCGCCCGCAAACAATTAAATGTTGAAATACAAGGTATATATCAAGTTTCATATCTGCTGTTTTTAGAAAGACACATGGAATTCCAGTGATATACAGAAGTTTCATTGTACATCAGCACCAAGACAATGAAAATAGTTCACTGCCAAAATGAAAGGGCAGATGCGCCCTTGCATCCGGGGATGCTGAGGGTGATAAAATTGGATTCAATCTGTAAGGGTCATCTCCGGTGGGGATGGGGGTGGAAGGAGCCGTGATGTTAGGGGAAACTGACCAAATAAGGAATGCCAGAGTCAGATCCCTCCGTTCCTTTCCTGTTAAAATGAAAGAACTATGAGGAGGCCGGGAAGGACAGAGAATGGCCAAAGGGATTTCTATTTATTGCTTACAAAACCCAGCACAAAGAAAGACCTGGATGGATATTGGGAACATTGCTCCTGTCTCATCTCTAAGGATGAAAACCTTCATTATCTTTACCTGTATGAAATGCTCTTCTTTTATTACCGCCCCCTCCCCCTCTAGTTTCTCTTCTCTCTCCTCTGGGAATTTCCATTACACAGATGTTGGAACTTGGATAGCTACTGTTAGGGGCAAAAAAATAGAATGTTGGGGACTAGCTATGGTTATGGGAAATATTAGTCATGTGCTGTTAACCGTGGTTGCCTTGTTCTGGTTAAAAAAAGGACATTCTAAACTGCCTGGGAATTGTACCCCCCCCCTCCCCCACCCAGGACCTGGGAGTCAACCTTGGAATTCAGTCCATTCTCATTCAAGAACTGCCTATTATCATGGAAAGATTAGCAACCTTGTTGCCCACACAATGGAGTCCCACCTTAGCCTGCGCAGCCTGCTTCCCCATGCCTGCACTCCCTACTTCCCCATGTAATCCTTGTCCTACCCTGTATAAGCAGCTGGTCTATGAGGGGGTTGCGGTGGGGGGCGGGGGGTGGGGGGGGATGCGGAGCAGATTTTTGTGGATGCCCTGCTGCTCTCGCATCCTGCCAGCAGGACTGGAATAAACGCTCATATATGATTCAGCACTGTCTCTGCTGAATTGGACCAAGTAGTGACAGGCAGCCCGGACCCCTTGGTTGTCTGGTTTCACTACTCCTATGACCCTGAAGTTTTTTTTGTAAAATTTCCCATTTCCTTTTGCAATGTATTCTCTTGGCCACATATTCCAATTCAAGAGAGATTTTTTTTTTCCATATCCAAATTTTCCAATTGTTATGTTTTCATAGCAGCCTGTTTCTTTAATTGGCTACATGTGATGCATTCTTGAATCTCTCTAAGCTATTAACTTCATTTATTTTTGAATTTTCTTCTGTTTTCTCTGTTGAACACATGGAGTCAGTAGGTCTCCACTGCTTTGGATGCGTCCCTAATTCCTTCAAATATTTTATGGGACTTTGTTATCGCTGCATAAGTTGCATTTCCTCTTCCGGAATGCAAATTCCTGTCTGCGGGAGGCATGCCTGCCTCTGGTGATTGGAGGGAAGGGATGGAGCCTCGGAGGGTTGCTCTCCAGGGCTGGGGCCGGCAGTCTGTCTGGCCTGGTGCACTGCTTGTCCCTCTGGCAGGAGCCCGCCTCTGGGGTTGGTCTTTGTCAGCATTCCCACCTCAGACAGCTGTGCTACAGCTTTTGTGTGGAGGAAACACACTTTTTCTTTGCCTTCTGCTCTCATTTTGGTTTCGTTGGGTTTACCTTGCACTCTAGTCTGCTTCTCCCAACCACCCCCGACCCTCAAGCTGGGAGTGATCCACAGAAGAACCCTTCTCTTTGATTAGAAAATTATTCTCAGGGCTCAGAAATGTTTGACAGACAGGCGACTAAACAGAATAGTATAATGAATACCCACGTACCCACCTATCAAATCCTAACAATTTGTTTCAGATTTTATTCTTTAGAATCATGTCAAAAGTACTTTTCAAGTCCAGGTATATCCCTCTTGAATCCACACTCCCTCCTTCTCCAGAGGTAACTTCTCCCCTGAATTTGATACCAATGGTTCCTATACATGCTTTTAAGCTATTGCTCTTCTGCATGTATTCATGAACAGTATATATTTCACACGCTCAAAGTTTATATGTGTGTCTATTTATCTAGCTAGCAAGCTATAAAGTGCTGTACATATCCTCCTGAGCTGGGTGTGCAATCTCATGCTATCTGTTCTTGCAGGTAAGAGCTGGGGTGCAATCTCATGCTATCTGCTATGGAGATGTTACTCACATCCCACCAAAAGGAAGGGCTAGATGAATGAACGCATAATGTTCAATACAGAGAAGGCCCAGTGTACTTCTTCCCAATGGTGTCACCCTTCTTCCCTCCCAGAGGAGACATACGCATTCTTATGCTTTTTAAAAAATATGTTTGTGTTGATTTTATAGAGAGGGGAGGGGAAAGGGAGAGAGAGAGAAAGAAACATCAATGAGAGAATCATTGATCAGCTGCCTCCTGCACACCCCCTACTGGGGATGGAGCCTGCAACCCAGGCATGTGTCCTCACCAGGAATTGAACCAGCGACCTCCTAGACCTAGTGCAGTATGGCGAACCTTTTGAGCTCAGCGTGTCAGCATTTTGAAAAACCCTAACTTAACTCTGGTGCCGTGTCACATATAGAAATTTTTTGATATTTGCAACCATAGTAAAACAAAGATTTATTTTTTTGATATTTATTTTATATATTTAAATGCCATTTAACAAAGAAAAATCAACCAAAAAAAAATGAGTTCGCGTGTCACCTCTGACATGGGTGTCATAGGTTCGCCATCACTGGCCTAGTGCATGGGTCAATGCTCAACCACTGAGCCACAATGGCCGGACTCTTTTTACTATCTCTATATACATATCTATGTAATACATATCTTTGGTTTAAACAAATGCAATCATGCTATCTGTGTTTTTGTGAGACTTGCTACTTTCCCTCTAAACTGTGAGACTGCGCTACATCAATGCATCGTGCTGTAGTTACTCGTTTTTACCGCTACACAGCATTGTTATGCATATGATATATAAATCGGATGTCCACAACCTATGTATTTATTTGTCCAGCCCACCACAGAGGACACTCTAGTTATTGCCAGGTGTTGGCGGTTACAAGCAATGCTGCCATGAGCATTTGCACACAGGCTCCCAGTACTTAAGTGCAGTTTACCTGAGCTGAGACCAGAAGGTGGGAGACTGACAATACACGTGTAAGCTTTTTTCATTCTAAAAAAGGTTTACACTGCCACCAGGAAGGAGTGCGTGGCTGTTTCTGCTGCCTGACACCTTGCCAATGGTAGTAAAAAAAAAAAGTCACACTGCCCTAGCTCATTGGTCAGCAAACTCATTAGTCAACAGAGCCAAATATCAACAGTACAACGATTGAAATTTCTTTTGAGAGCCAAATTTTTTAAACTTAAACTATATAGGTAGGTACATTGTTATTAACTTAATTAGGGTACTCCTAAGGCTTAGGAAGAGCCACACTCAAGGGGCCAAAGAGCCACATGTGGCTCGAGAGCCGCAGTTTGCCGACCACGGCCCTAGCTGGTTTGGCTCAGTGGATAGAGCATCAGCCTGCAGACTGAAGGCTCCTGGGTTTGGTACCAGTCAAGGGCACATGCCCAGGTTGCAGTCTCGATCCCCAGTACACAGCGTGCAAAAGGCAGCCAATCAATGATTCTCTCTCATAGTTGATGTTTCTGTCTCTCTCTACCTCTCCCTTCCTCTCTGAAATCAAAAATATGTTTTTTTTTAAAAAGTCACACTTAAATTGTTCTTAACCTGGTGTGCACAAAATGGAATCCTTTTATAGTGTGCAATTCTTTGCTGGTCATTTGGTTTTCTCCACTTGTGTAATACCTATTTCAGACTTTTCCTCATTTTTCTATTGAATTATCTCTTTCTCAATGAGTCATAGGCATTACTCATGTATTGGGGATACTAATCCTTTGTAGGTAATATATATTGCTAATGCCATTTCCAAATTTCAGACATGGCTTTTCTCTCTCTTTTTTTGATACTCACTGATGAAGAGATGTTTTTAACTCAGGGTAGGGAGTGTGTCAATCTTTTCTTTATGGTTTGTGATTCTTGTATTAAAAATCCCTTTCTACTCTAAAAAGAAAGATATTTTCCTTTATTACCTTCTCAAAACCCAAACAATTTTGCCTCCCACATTTAGACGTTTAATTCCCAGAACTGAGTTTTATACAGTGTATGGTTTAGGCATCCAATTTTTATGTATGTAGGGACCCAATCTCCTTTGTTAAATATTGATCAACTGCTGTCCCAGAACAATTTATTGTAAAGTCTGTCTCTCCATCACTGATTTACGGTAATACCTGTGCCACCTGTCAAGTGTCCTTGGCCTATTTTTTCATTTTCTATTACATTCCATTGGTCCAGTCATCAATCCTGCACCAACACCACACTCTCGAAATTACATTCTAAATGATATCTTTCTGAAGTTTTCATTTTCTAACTGTTTTTTTGTGGTTTATAAAAATAAAATTTATTTTGTGTTGATTTTATAGTCTAGGAAATTTGCTAAATTCTATTTTTCTATAGATTTTGTTGAATTTTTTAAAAGTGTACCCTATCCTTTGTGAATAATGAAATTTTGCATTTCTTTCTTTCCAATCTTTGTATTTTTGTTGTTGTTCCTTTCTGCAGGATCTGAAGTACAGTGATGACTAGAACAAATAATAGCAGGAGTCCTTGTCTTATACCTCATCTCAAAAAGAATGCTTTCAAATGTTCAGGTGATGATGTTTGCTGTGGACACCCTTTATCAAATGAGCCATGTGGGGGAATATCTAGACCAGTGATGGCGAACCTTTTGAGCTCGGCGTGTCAGCATTTTGAAAAACCCAAACTTAACTCTGGTGCCGTGTCACATATAGAAATGTTTTGATCTTTGCAACCATAGTAAAACAAAGACTTATATTTTTGATATTTATTTTATATATTTCAATGCCATTTAACAAAGAAAAATCAACCAAAAAAATGAGTTCGCGTGTCACCTCTGACACGCGTGTCATAGGTTCGCCATCACTGATCTAGGGGAAGGACCTAAGGAACCAGAGTAAGGAATCTGAGCGGAAATCTGCTTTGAATGTTTGAGAAACATCAGAAAGGTCAATATGGCTACAGGAGGGAGAGCAAGGGGAGCAGAGAGTAGTAGGGGATGGGTCAGAAGGTCAGACCGACACAATGGGGAGGGCAGGAGTGACTGTAAGACAATGCAGGACCACGGGAGGGGTCTGGCTTTTACTCGGAGTGAAGCCGCTGGGCAGCTCTCAGCAGAAGAGGGTTGTGATCTGACTTCCATGTAGAAGGGTTGCTGTGGCGCTGATCTGAGGCTGCAGGGGAGGGGACAAGAGTAAACACAGGGTCCAATTAGGAGGCTTAGTGGCACAGTACAGGTGAAGGATGACAACTGGCTTGATGACAGCAGTGGGGATCAGAGGTGCCCAGATTTGGGGTGCGTTCTGAAGGCAATAGTGTTTGCTGACAGGACAGATTTGAGTATGAGAGAAAGCAGTAAAGGGTAAGTCTCAGAGTTTTCATCTGCGCACCTGGAAGAATGACATGGCTACGGGATGGGAAAGGCTGAGGATGGAGTGGGCGAGGGGAAGGGAGATCACACGTTTAGACCTACTAAACATTTAAGTGGAGATGTCAAGTAGTAGATATCAGTTGTCTATACAGATCTGAAATTTCAGGAGGTCCAAGCTAGAGATACAAATTTGATCACATAGGTAGTACTTAAGGAGAATACATGTAGGTAGAAAAGAGAGGAAGGCCAGGCACTGAGTTCTAAAGTCAGGCGTGCTCTCTAACCTCTTCTCTTTGTCTATCTGAAACCACTGCCTACCTATCTCTCAGGATTTCCTCAGAATTTCCCATCTGCTGATGGCCCTCCTCCTTGTTTCCCAGTGTGGCTATGCTTTAAAAAAAAAAAAATCAATCATTTCAATGGGATTTAATGCTGGAAGGGAAGTCACATGTGTTTTGTAATCTTCATCTTATCTCCTCCACCATTGTTTCAGGCAGTAATAAATTGGTTCCATTTTCATAAACCACTACACATTCAGCTCGTGGCAATAATACTGAGCCAGGGAAACGGACGGTATCCAGCCATTTCTGACCATAAAAAATGGCACTATCATATGCATCAACTTATCCTAATTTTGGTTCTGTGGGAAAACATCACTTTAGATATAGATCAGAAAATTAAAGTGCAATAAAAGTAAAATCACAGAAAAATAGTTTAAGTGTTTGCCACTTGCCTTTAAAAATCCTTCCGAGCCCTCTGAAATCCATTTGATCTGAGCAGTTAAACACGACCACGTATTTTCCCAAACATCGTCCCATGTCTTTCGTGGTCTCTGTTTTGCCGGTGCCCGCAGGTCCTGCCGGAGCACCTCCCATGTTCATGCCCAAAGCCTGTGCTAACGTGATATAGCATCTGCAGACGTCAGTCAGACAAAGCATGGTGAGTACGGGGTAACACGAGACAGCCACGTGCAAGCAAAAGTCCAATGTCACTGGAATGGACCTGTTACTTCCGAATGTGAGCAGCTGACCTATGAGAGGCAACCAAACAAGGCGGGCGCACCTGACACTCGTTAGCAGTGGGGCAGTGAGTGACGGCAAACATTTCTCGGGACAAACTTCTAAACTCCGCAACAAGCTGGCACGAGCCAACTGCAACACACCACTGCAAATGGTTTGACTATGAAAGGTTTCATTTGTTTAGGTAAGTGTAAGGAATAATCTAATGACTCTCCTTGGACCTGTGACTCAGTTTCAGTGACATCTGTTTTGGATGAAAGTAAAACTCAGTAAAGCTTTGTGAGCCATGAAGCTTCACATGTATACATCCATGGAAGGGAAAACATATTGGCAAATGTATGTGGCAGGGGCACTGAGCATATCAAGGCAAGTTGGATGAATCCAGAGGAGGCTGACGACCAAATTCAAATGTTATAATTTTACCTGGAGGCAGCCCTATGTAAAATAATAGCAGAATTCGTTGTCCTGCGACTCAATTTAAGTCAATTCTACGAATATTTAATGAGTGTCTACTGTGCACAATATATTGAGCTGTTGTGGGTAAAGATGAAAAAGGCCCAGTTCTTGCCTAGTGTCATATACAAAAAAGACTTTGAGCGGATCTGCCATTAACTGATTGTTCAGAGCTGGCCAAGAAACTCCACTTTAGCTATCAATGTCCACAACTTGAAAAAGCAGGATGCTAAATGAGATGCTCTCCAAGGACCCTTCCTTCTTTGTAATCCTCATGACTCCCTTCATGGTCCTAGAGATAAGTTTCCATCTTGCAACCTAAAGTTTGTAACTAATCACTCATCGCCAGCATTCCAGCTTGCTTTTATTCTGTCATCTGTTTCTACTTCATTAAAACGTAATGTACACGTATACATAACAAGTAGGGTTATTTCATTGCTGGACTGACTTTGATGAGCTAGCATAGACCTAACACGACCGCGATAAGCTTTTTTTTCAATATTTCAAATACAATGTAAAAGCAATTTTAAGCACATTACTTAATTACAAAATGGAATTCAAAAGCTAAGTTTCCTACCTATCCGTCAACGGAGTGATAACAAGTCGATCGGTGCATCCCAGAAATTCATTTTGGTAAATAAAGTCAACATCTGTAATAGACACTACAGTCTGATCCAAATCTTCTTTGAAATAAAATCTACTCTGTTTTAGCCATTCAAAGTCAGTTGCTGATTTGATATGCATTTTTACCTTAAAAACATGAAATACAAAGAGATTGCATACTGAATTGCAATAGCATGAACCACGGCATACGGGCAGTTTTCATTCGCTCATTCATGAACTGATTCTTATTCATTTAAAGTGTATTTATTGAGTCCCTCCTTGGGCCTGACACCATGCTGCGTAAACAGAGACAGACATCTGAGGCTTACAGAAAAGGACAAAAGACAAACAGATAAATAAGTAATTGTGATAAAGTATGAAAAGAAATTCAGGGTTTCTGAAAATAACTAGCAAGAGGACCTAACCTAGTGTCAGGTGTCTGAGAGGGGTACTCAAATGAAAAAAAACAAACAAAAAAAACCTTCAAAACTAACACCTGGCTCAGTGAATAGAGCCAAACCTGCCTGTGCACCAAAGGGTCCCGGGTTTGATTCCGATCAAGGGCACATACCTTGGTTGCAGGCTCCTCTCTGGCCCGGGGCCCTGGTCAGGGCTTGTGTGGGAGGCAACCAATTGCTGTGTTTCTCTCACATCATTGTTTCTCTCTGTCTTTTCCTCTCTCTCCCACTCTTCCTAAAAATCAATGGAAAATATCCTCGGATGAGGATTAACAATCAATCAATCAATCAATCAATAAATAAATAAAACCTAACACCTGAATAAATAGTAGGAATTAGCCAGGGAAATGAAACAAAAGGGGTGGGTGATGGAGGTGTGGGAGGGCAAAATGTTTCCGGCAAAGGCCTGGAAGATCTGGTTGGCAGTTCAAGAAACTGAAAGAGCCTGGACAGTGTGGCTCATGGTTGAGCGTCAAACTTTGAACCAGGAAGTTGTGGTTCAATCCCCCGTCAGGGCACACGCCCAAGTTGTGGGCTCGATCCCCAGCAGGGGGTGTGCAGGAGTCAGCTGACCCATGATTCCCTCTCATCATTGATGTTTCTCTCTCTCTCACCCTCCCTCTCTGAAATCGTTAAAAAATATTTAAATAAATAACAGAAAAAGAAACTGAAAAAAAGTTTACAACAGCCGAGGCATCCAGGACTCTGGACAGAGGAGTAAGAGTTGGGGCCTCCCAGGGCACGAGGAACAGGCCGGGCATTGCTCGCATGGCAATGGGAAGCCACTGAAGGGATTAAGCAGGAGATGCTCATATGTGCACACGCACCTTCCTACACCAGCAGTACAGCCAAACCCATCAGCCTGCCCGGTCCCCAGGGTAGACCTGTGGGGCAAGCAGTCCCAGGCTCCCAGCACCAGGGATGCAAGAGGTAGCAACCAGGTAAGCATGTTTAGGAACAACACCCCCACAACCACATTATGACTCCATTGGCAAACTTGGAGAAACTCTAGCCCTGCTCATGGAGGGAAATCAACGTAGGAAAGTGGCAAATGGCCCCCTTCACTGCTCTGAATCCCAGTGGCCCATTTCCAGGTCATTCAGCTGACACTAAAGAATGGACCTCTGGTAACTACAGTGTTCAGATCTCTGTCTAATCAAGTCTCCAAGCTATCTATAAGCTTGCTTTTCGTTGTTGTATTGTTTCATAGTTCATGATGCTGCCTCTCTTCCAGTCAAGAGTTCTGGCTTCCCTCCTGAAGCACAGTTTGTATTTGTCACCTTAAAAGAGCTACTTTTGGGTAACATAACCGGTGCCTCCCCCAGGGTCTCGACTCTCTGACCCGGGACCCCCAGCCATGGGGATGCAGTCAGCCACTTTCAACAATCCGTTAAGATGGTGACGAGGTGATGAAAGAGGATGAAGAAAGAATAGCTAAATTTTTATTGAGTTATTACTGTATAACAGGCTATTCTAAGCATTATACATATAAATGAAAAAATGAAGTGCAAATATGCTGGCCCAGAAATCTCATTTTAGTTGGGATGCAAATAGATCATGAGTTCAATAGTAATTAAGACAAAAAGAAAACAGTTCCATGGTTTTAATTTGTATAGATTTTAAAAATCCATTCTGTATGGAAAGTAATGCTTTGCTCAGCATTTAAATTTAAAAGAAATGCCTTCCATGGGACTTCAGCTTTAAGAATCAATGAGAGATATACGGACATCAGCCTCAATAGTATGCTCTTAGCAGGTACAGTAATGGATTCCATAGGAGTTTCTAGAGGTGGAGTCCAATGAAAGGCAAAGTACAAAGGAAACTGCAATTCAGTGAAAGCAAATCTGTAGAAGACCAAAAAAATATGGTCTAAGTATGCTTGATAATTAGTTTGATCCAGAGATCAATTCCACAACAGTGTTCATACACATATGAACAACCTGGGAATCTTGTTGAAATGCAGATTCTGATTCAGTACATGAGTTGGAGTGGGGGAGAGGGGAGTGGTGGGAGAGGGAGGGGGAAGAGGCTGGAGATCCTGCTTTTCTAACAAGCTCCCCGGAGATGGCAATGCAACTGGTTGGCATACAACACTTTAAGAGATCTACATTCCAGGGGAATAAATAGACTGCAGGTCCTTCAATCTTCAATAATATAACTTATCTGATCAGAACTTCTTATCTGATACAAGTTTGAAACAGATTGCCTGTGATCATATTCTTTAAAAAGGGTCCAAAGTTGCATGAATTATGTGTCTCTAATAAAGGAAAGAGGTGCCTTTAAAAATGAATCAAATGAAAACACACACACACACACACACACACACACACACACACACACATATTAGTTCAAGACAAAGAGAGTCAAATGTTGGTATATCAAAATCTGCTGGGGTCCCTTCCTTACAACAGCTAACCACTGCTTTAGGAGAACTTGGTCTTGCTCAAGGCTGTTGGTTACTGAGAGTTCTATCTAAAGGTGATTCACATACTCCTCCTCCTACTCCCGCCCTACAAAACCTGGGCCGCACCACGCCCATGATGCCCTGCTGGACACCATCAGTTGGACAAATATCCATGAGAGTTCTCTGAAGCTTGAATCTATTTGATTCCTTCCCAATCAGCCCATCATAACTCAGGACTAAGCTCATCAAAATTATATCATGACTCTGTTCTTTGGTTTAATGGAACAATTCATTCACATCACATCAGTTGGTTCCAGACTTTCAGAATGGCAAATATGAATATACATATATGGTTGTTTATACCACCAAATATAGATATTTGTAGACATGGTATACACACACACACACACACACACACACACACACACCCCAATTGTGAAAAAGGGTCAGGTAGATAAAAAGTTTCATATAAGTTAGGGAATATATAACACTTAATTTTTCATTATTAAGAGCACTAAATTATTAACTAATACACTAAATTACTTAAAATTAAGAAAAAAAGATACTTTACCAAGTCATCAAAAATATCTCTCTGATGCACATGGATAGTAATTAGAGTTTCAAATTTCACTCTTTCAAACTTGCTTAGGTCATGTGTTGTCTGGCTAATTAGAACATTTAGAATATCCAAAAATTTCTGGTTGGTTATTTGCATGATTTTCCTGTCATCTTTTGCATTATGTAAAGCCTCTTCTGAATCGTGTGTCCACAGCATCTGAATTCCCAGAAGCCCAACCTACAAATCCAGCAGACAAACAAGCCACATATTTAAAACACATCCTACAGTGAAATTTGGTGGTCACTTATTCACATCAAGGCAAACAGGGTTTTACTCATTTTAAACTAAAAAAGGGACATGCATTTCTCCACTTCCAGAAATAGTTTTCCATAGGTCTCTTTGCAACTGCCTACCTCCTTTCTTGACCTCCACTCCCTTTCATATCCATACCTTTAGCTACATCTACTTTTCTGTCTACATATTTATCTAAAGGAGAGAGACAGAAAGTGAGAAGGGTTCGAGAAGCTTGTCCTTTGTCTCCTGATGAAGCTAAGGAAACTGTGAGAGAATGTCACTTTACCTACAATTTCTGCCCCCAGAAAAGGGAGTAAAAGTGATCATATATCCCCCACCTTCACGTCCTCCATACAGTGGTGGCCCCCTTGGGAGCATTTATTCATCCGCAAAAGAACAGATACAAAGTCATCTGGACCAAAAAGGAACCCACATTTGGCAGAGGATTGAAAGTAGTGTGTGAGGCATGTAGATGCTCCTGGGCACTGCAGTAGGTGAAGGGGAATAAAACCCTTTCCTAATCCCTGCCTCCTCCCGCTAGAGCAGCGGCCAATCCGGGGGTCTGCTGGTGAAGACAAATGAAAGCACAGAATACGGAGGAAGCAGCCAGTGTCAGGAAGCTCCCAATAGCAAGCAGATTCTAACCCTGATGGCCCCAGAACGGGCATTAAGACAGGAAAAGCAAAGAGAAACAATACAAAAACAGCAGGGTAAGGCTGACTTACAGACCCTGAAAAATGACTGCATAGGGGTACATTCCAAACGCGAATCTTTAAAATGACTATCCTGAGTCACCAACAAAAGTTTAAATTACGTTTTCAACTTAGTTTAAGCAGGCAGAGGCTATAAGAACAAAAACTGGAGGATGTCTCATTAAAATAAAAAACAAAGTAGGAATGCTCATTCTTTGCAATATTATTTGATGCCTGTAATTAACACATTAAAAAATACTGAAAGGGAATACATTAAATATTTACAGGCATCATTTCCAAGTGGTAGAAAGATGGAAATTTTTTATTTTCACTTTCATAGTTTTCAAAATGTTTCAAATGTTTGCAACAGGAATCCATTGCATTCATTCATAATCTTAGAAATGTGTTTTGGAAGAAAGCAAAGAAGAAATTTTTTAAATGTCAAATAAAACCTCAAATTAACATTGTAGTGGACAGATTTCAGTTCTTTGAAAAAGTTGCTCTAGAGAGTAAGGTATATAGTGAATGCATATATTTTGAACGAATATATATTCATTATTCTTTAAAGCAATTTTTCCAAAGAACTGATATTCGCCCACTACAATGTCAAGATTCTTATCTAAACTTGTTTAAAATCTCACCTCTTTATTTGCAGATATAAGTATACTAGAGGCCTGATGCACGAAATTCATGCAAGAGTAGGCCTTCCTTCCCCTGGCTGCCTGCACCGGCTTCCCTGTGGCACCTGGACCCGAGTTTCCTTCCGGCCGCTGGCAGGCACCCGGGACCTGGGCTTCGTCCGGAAGGTCGTCCGGTCTAATTAGCATATTATGCTTTTATTATTATAGATATGCACACTGAAGAAAATCCTGCAAGCTAGCCAACTTCCCTGCTGTCTCCTGCTCAACTTGACCACTGCTCTGACCTTGCTCTTCAACTGCTCCACCTGTAACGCTCTGTTGGGGTCCAACCCCACAGGTCCAGGGGTCCCCAAAGGTATGGACGGAGTCGGTGAAGAAGGAATGACACGGAGACGGCGTTCAGTTGATCAGCAGCCTAGCCAGGACCTCTAGCCAAGTTCTGGTCTGGATCTCCGGCGAAGTTCTGGCTCTAGGTTCTCTTGCCAAGTTCTGTAGTCAGGTTCTGTGTCCATGTTCTCTCGCTAGGTTCTCCAGCCAGGTTCTAGCCTGGATCTCCAGTCAGGTTCTGTCACCAGGTTCTAGTCAGGTTCTCTTGCCATGTTTTCTTGCTAGGTTCTGTCTCTAGGTTCTGTGTCTAGGTTCTGTCTTGGATCTCCAGCCTAGTCCTGTCTCTAGGTTCTGTCTAGGATCTCCAGCCAAGTCCTGTCTCTAGGTTCTGTCTTCTGCTGTCTTGTTACATCTGTATTTATACCAGTTGATTTTAATCCTATCAATTTCTATTCCAAAAGTTAGGGCGTTTCTTATCTCCATTCCAGGGAGTAAAGATTATGTAGCTCAAGCATGATTGTTTGTAGTTAAAGTGATTAACTACCCGCCTGGCACTTAGTTAAGGGGTTTTATCCCCTCCCTAACTTCAGGGGAAAATCCCTACCTGGGAAAACAACCTTTCTCGGAGAGGTGACCTTGGTTAAAACACATAGCGCCAAGAAGGTGAGCAAACATATTAAGAACAGTATGCCATATATGCCAGGTCCCTTGAAACAGCGAGGATGGACCGGCTCCCGGCAACGCTCCCTCCTCTGACTAAACTAGACTGAGCCTCTCCTTCCAAATACACAGGTGACCCAGCTTTCCTGGGAGAGGAAAAGTATATTGATTTCGTCTAAGCAGCTATTTCCTCAGCTTATCAGATAAAGTATTTTATAAAGATTTATCACAAAGTTCAGGACGTTGAAAAAAGAGATAGAGGAAGACATAAACAGATGGAAGAACATACCATGTTCTTGGATTGGTAGAATCAACATCATTAAAATGTCCATACTACCCAAAGCAATCTATACATTCAACGCACTTCCCATTAAAATACCAATGGCCTTCTTCAAAGATCTAGAACGAACTCTCCAAAAATTCATCTGGAATAAAAAAAGACCCCGAATAGCTGCAAAGATCCTGAGAAAGAACAAAGTAGGTGGGATCTCAATGCCAGATATCAAGCTGTATTACAAAGCCACTGTTCTCAAAACTGCCTGGTACTGGCACAAGAACAGACATATAGATCAGTGGAATAGAATAGAGAGTCCAGAAATTAGCCCGAACCAATATGCTCAATTAATTTTTGACAAAGGAGGCATGAACATACAATGGAGCCAAGATAGTCTCTTCAATAAATGGTGTTGGGAAAATTGGACAGACATATGCAAGAAAATGAAACTAGACCACCAACTTACACCATACACAAGAATAAACTCAAAATGGATAAAGGACTTAAATGTACGACAGGAAACCATAAAAATTCTAGAAGAATACAAAGGCAACAAAATCTCAGACATATGCCAAAACAATTTCTTCACTGATACAGCTCCTAGGGCAGTTGAAACTAAAGAGAAAATGAACAAATGGGACTACATCAAAATAAAAAGCTTCTGCACAGCAAAAGAAACCATCAACAAAACAACAAGAAAACCCACCTCGTGGGAAAACATATTTGCCAACGTCATATCTGATAAGGGCTTAATCTCCAAAATTTATAGGGAACTCATACAACTTAACAAAAAGAAGATAAACAATCCAATCAAAAAATGGGCAAAGGATCTAAATAGACACCTTTCAAAAGAGGACATTCAGAAAGCCAAGAGACATATGAAAACATGCTCAAAGTCACTAATCATCCGAGAGATGCAAATCAAAACAACAATGAGGTACCATCTCACACCTGTCAGAATGGCCATCATCAACAAATCAACAAACGACAAGTGCTGGAGAGGATGTGGAGAAAAAGGAACACTTGTGCACTGCTGGTGGGAATGCAGACTGGTGCAGCCACTATGGAAGGCAGTATGGAGGTTCCTCAAAAAATTGGAAATGGAACTCCCATTTGACCCTGTGATCCCACTTCTAGGAATATATCCCAAGAAACCAGAAACACCAATCAGAAAGGATATATGCACCCAGATGTTCATAGCAGCACAATTCACCATAGCTAAGATCTGGAAACAGCCTAAGTGCCCATCAGTAGATGAATGGATTAGAAAACTGTGGTACATCTACACGATGGAATACTATGCTGCTGTTAAAAAGAAGGAACTCCTACCATTTGCAACATCATGGATGGAACTGGAGAGCATTATGCTAAGTGAAACAAGCCAGTCAATGAAGGAAAAATACCACATGATCTCACTCATTCATGGATAATAAAGACCATTACAAACTTTTGAACAATAATAGATACAGAGGCAGAGCTGCCTCAAACTGATTGTCAAACTGCAGTGGGAAGGCCAGAGAGAGTTGGGGGGCAGGAGGGAGGGGAGTAAGAGATCAACCGAAGGACTTGTATGCATGCATATAAGCATAACTAATGGACATAAGACACTGGGGGGTAAGGGAGGGTAGGGGTTTGTCAAGGGCGGGGGGGAAAAAAAGGACACTTATGTAATACCCTTTGTAATACTTTAAGCGAAAAAAAAAAAAATAAAAAAATAAATAAATAAAAAAGAAAAAAAAAAAAAAAGATTTATCACAAAGTTAATAATACTAGTAAAAATGTTAAGGCTTGCCAAGAATATTATGCATTATTTAAAAATCACAGTAGTAGAGTGTTCTCTGCAATAAAGATTGTTTCTCTCTCTCTACTTGTGCTGTTTGAGTGGATATTTCATACCCCTCGGCCGTGTCCGCTGTGTGTGCGGTCCTTCAGGATTTGGAGTGCAGGTTGGCAGGAGCAGGTGGAGAGGAAATATGGTTTGGGCAAAAACTGCCTACATTTTCCTTGGATATCTCCTGCCTTCTATCCCATACTGTCTCTCACCCAGATCACAGGACATCATTGGTCCTTTATCCTGGCTAAAAATGTGATGGAACTATTGGCATTTTCTCTATCTGGTTTTAAGAGTATTTGGCACATTGCAATGCCCTTCTTAGAGCCAGAGGACTCGCGAGAGACAGCACCTGCTCCAAGACCAGCCTCTCTCAAGGTCCTCGTGTTCAAAAGTTGGTTGCCTGAGAAGTCCTCCTTTAACAGACTGTGCCAATTCGTAATCACTTGAAGGAAAAATAAATAAAAGGCAAGGTGGATTTTGTTTCCAGAAAAGACATGCTCATTCTCTTTCTATATACTACTAGAGGCCCGGTGCACAAAAGTTTGTTCACTGGGGCGGGGGGGGGGGGAGGGGGGAGTCCCTTAGCCTGGCCTGTGCCCTCTCGCAGTCTGGGACCCCTCAGGGGATGACCACCTGCTGGCTTAGGCCCACAGGGGATCGGGCCTAAGCTGGCAGTCAGACATCCCTCTGGCAGCCTAGGAGCCCTTGGGGGATGTCCACTTGCCAGCAGGGAGCAGCCCTAAGCTGCAGTTGGACATCCTTAGGGCTGCTGAGGAAGCAGGAGAGGCTCCTGCCACCACTGCTGTGCTGGCAGCCCTCAGCCTGGCCTGTAGCTGAGCAGAGCTCCCCCTGTGGGAGTGCACTGACCACCAGAGGGCAGCTCCTGCATTTAGCATCTGCCCCCTGATGGTTAGTGTGTGTCATAGTGACCAGTCATTCCCAGTCATTCTGCTGTTAGGGTCAATATGCATATTACCCTTTTATTATATAGGATAGAGGCCTGGTGCACAGGTGGGGCCAGCTGGTTTGCCCTGAAGGGTGTCCCAGATCAGGATAGGGGTCCCGCTGGGGTGCCTGGCCAGCCTGGGTGAGGAGCTGATGGCTGTTTGCAGGCTGGTCAAGCCCCCCCAGTAGGGACTCTCACCCCATGGGGGTGTGGCTAGCCTGGGTGAGGGGCTGAGGGCTGTTTCCAGGCTGGCCACATCCCCTTCAGGGTGGGGATCCCCACTGGGGTGCCTGGCCAGCCTGGGTGAGGGGCTGATGGCCATTTTTAGGCTGGCCACGCCCCCCCGCGACCCAAGCTCCCAGCCTCTCCTTTTTTTCTTTCTTTTTTTTTCTGGGATTTATTTATCTTCTATAATTGAAACTTTGTAGTCTTGAGCACAGCCCAGGTCCGCTGGATGCCCCTGGCAACCCAGGCTCCTAGTCCCTCCTTGACTGGAAGCCACAGCCAGCTGGAAGCAGGTATCTGGGATTTATTTATCTTCTATAATTGAAATTTTGTAGCCTTGAGTATAGCCCAAGGCTGGCCAGGGCAGGCGGGAAGCTTGGCTTTCTCTATCACCGGGGACAACCCAAGCCTCCTGCTCCCTTCAGCTCTGTGGCCGCTGCCATCTTAGTTGGGTTAATTTGCATACTGGCTCCTGATTGGCTGGTGGGCGTGGCTGGTGGGCGTGGCTTGAGCATGGCAGAGGGATGGTTAATTTGCATGTTTCTCTTTTATTATATAGGAGGATATCCACATCCATATCTGTATCTGTATCTATACCTATGATTTTCACATATAAGGTAAAATTTCCCATAAATGGTTTTAGTCTCTGTATATTCTTACTGAGGGGAGAGTAGTGCAGGGGATGGGCAGGCCTGGAATGGTGTGGTGGACAAGAGGGTGGTTGGGGGCAGTGGGTAGGCCTCCCTAACTAGTTCACAGCTACACCAGGCCACTGCCTCCTGAGCATCCTTCCCCCTTATTTCCATTTCTCATAACCATTATTTAAACAGTGTGCATTCTCACCTGTGCTGGGAAGTGACTGAGGAAAGGTAAGAGTTGAAATCCCGAATCACTGATTTGATAGAACGCAGATCGAATTATGTTATGTAACGATGACATCTGCATTTTTAACAAGTCCAGAAGCCAAATCTCTACGGGACCTTTGGCCATAACAGGACCGTCCAACTAAAAAATAGATTATAAATATATTACATATTGGTAACAAATAGTTCTATATTTTACACAAAATATTTAAAATATGAGTAAAATCAACTAATACTGTAGGTGGAAGGAAGTAGAAAGATCATCTGGTCTAAAACTTTCATTTTATAGATAATGAAATGAGTCCCAAAGAAGTTAGCTGATTATCCAAACTAGTGTGTAACACGAGGCTACAGAACTGGAACCCAGGCCCACCCCCTTCTCATTAGAGAATTGCATTCTCCTCATAACAAAAGTGAAACCACGTTAAATTACAATAATTTTTTCTCCTTCTCTTGATATGACGGCCAGGATCCGATCGTAATCTTTTGCATGAAATGTCACTTCATTTATGTTGTCAGATACTGCAGGGAGGTGTGGCTGTAAGAAGCACAAGACAACGCAAAAACATCATCCAGGAGCCTAAATACAAAAGCCGCTGAGATGTTGTTAAAAGCCTTAATATTTTTAATCTTTGTAAAATATCAAGAATTCATTTCATTGTTTCAAGAAGAAAAAGAGAAAGAAAAGAACCTTTGGCTGAGTTGGGGGCGCACATTTCAAAGCCAGCCCTGCAGAACGTGTCCTCCAAGTCCTTGGATGCCCTCTAGACCAAGGAGATTGGAGTAATGACTGTCCCCTTCCTCCCGAGGGACCGAACCACACGGCCCCTCCCCAGCTCTGTCCTGCCTTCTCTCTTGGCTCCACCTCTGTCTTACGCAGCAGCTTTTGCTTCTCTCTTTTCTCATCCCCACAACTTCCCGGAAACCAACAGGGAAGCTATCATTAGCGGTTTCCCAGATTCCCAAACCAGAACTGGCCCTGGGATGCCTCCCATTCCCAGTTCTCTGTATCTTCCTCCTGGAAGTATTGCCCTGGGAAATGGCTAAAAGCATTTGCAAAGCATTCCGGATAGAAAAAAAAGACAAATCGAAACCACCAGCTCTATTTGATGTAAGAATATTTAGACTAAAATACTCATAATAATGAGTTACAGTTAGCGAGCACGGGATGTATGCCAGATACTCTTCATTGCATTATCTCACGTAATCCTCATGGCAAGCCTATGAGGTGGGGCCATTAATTTCCTGCTTGGACAGACGAGAAAACTGAGGTGCAGGAAAATTAAGAAGCTGCCCAAGGTCGTCCACCTGCTGAGTGGCACAATCAGTGACCTTTGCCTCAGGCTCCAAATACACAGAAAAATGGACATTGTATAATCAGCATAATTTTTAATGCTCTCTTTCCTGCCTCCACTTTTAAAGTGTTAACTTCAATTTTATTGTCCATCATGTAAGCTGGCGGGGGTGGGGGGGGCGGGTGGGGAGTGTTTAGGTGATAGATACTTAGGTTGTACCTGTATGGTATGGGAATCACTGGCTTGTCCAAGAATTTCCAGAAGAACTGGATCAGATACAAAGAAGAATCTCGGAAATAGTAATCGCTTCTTCTCCAAATACCTTTAAATAAAGTCGCGTTACCAAATGAGATGTTTCGGAGTTATTTATTTTTAGCCAAGACATGATCACTAAACGTCGTCAATAAGATAACAGCAAACACCTAGAGTCATTGCCATTTGCCTCTGAAATGTTTTCTTAGAACCAAAGCCCATGCTACACCATGGATGTCACTTGAGAAAATAAGTGAAGACAAGAAAGGGATCCAGAGCAAGCCTGCCCATCTACCCATCATCTTCCTCCTCCTCAGGAGCGGTCCTGCGACCTTCGAGTACTACGAACCTCATAGGATGACGTAACCCAGCGTGAACGTAATTCATCCGCAAACCAGCACATTTTGAGTGAAAGAGGGGACAACGAACCATTAAGCTAAGACAGCAGCATAAACTTAGATGAAGCAGGATATATGTCCACCCCATTTCACAGAGAGCCTGAGAATGAGCTGCTTTATATGAAAATTACCCATGAATTTGTCTGGTTAATTTGTTCTCTTAGTGCACATTCTACTCCATGCCTGTTGGGCTGAATGGAAGCTCCCTCCCCCCCTCAAAAAAGACAGGTCCTCATCCTGTTCCTTGGAATCTGGGAATGTGACCTTATTTGGAAAAAGGGTTTTTGCAGGTGTGCTGAAGTTAAGGATATCAAGAAGAGATCATCCTGGGATATCCAGATAAGCCCTAAATCCAAGAAGTGTGAAGTATGGTAGCAATCATCTCAGGTAGAAACTATAGTTTAACTTTAACCCTGTTGTTTGGCTTCTGTACTTATTTGCTTTGTTTAACAATAGAAAAGTTATTTCGATTTTCTGAATTATATAAATCATCCCATTCGATTGAATACCCTATTGATTGTAATGTGAATACCCCACTGGTTGTGGTCATACTGGTTTTAGAAAGCACATTCTTCTGTACCTGGGAACCAGGACAGCACAATTATCCTAAATTGCCTCGGTGGCCACAGATAATGCGTTCCAGTTGACTCAGTGGTCCCAAGACCAGGACAGCACGATTACTCTAAATTGCCTCGATGGTTCTAGACCAGTGATGGCGAACCTTTTGAGCTCGGCGTGTCAGCATTTTGAAAAACCCTAACTTAACTCTGGTGCCGTGTCACATATAGAAATTTTTTGATCTTTGCAATCATAGTAAAACAAAGACTTATATTTTTGATATTTATTTTATATATTTAAATGCCAATTAACAAAGAAAAATCAACCCAAAAAATGAGTTCGTGTGTCACCTCTGATACGCGTGTCACCTCTGACACGCGTGTCATAGGTTCGCCATCACTGCTCTAGATAATGTGTTCCTGTCAACTCAGTGGTCCCAAGACCCGAAGGCTCCAGATAATGTGTTTCCATTGATTCAGTGATCCGGAGACCCAAAACTATAATTAACATGCTTAAGTCTGCTTCTGTAAACTGCTTTTTTTGCAAACTAGGTTCCTCATTCCAAACTCTGGGATGTAATCGATACCTTTGTGATCTTTGCCTATAAATCTGGTGGTGGGCTGGGGAGGGCACTGCGAGATTTGGAGTGCATGGCCCCCTCGTAGTCCCGGATTGCAATAAATGTGACTCTTTAATTCGACTTCTTGAGGTGTCCTCCTGTGATTTGCCAGGTACATTACAACAGTGTCCTCATGTGAAGGAAAACCCCTATTCTGTAAAACTACTGTTTGGAATTCTCTGCTATTCTTTGGACGGCCTCTTATTCTGGAAAAAATAACTTTGCTTTCTAGCCTGCTTGAATAATGGGGGAGATAAACTTAGCTGTCTGACCTTGTAGGCCAGAGACTAGATACACCCAATGCCATGCCAGGTGCATTTTTTAATTGGATAGAACTGTGTAGTTTACAAGGCCGCCGCCAGCAAGCACACAAAGGGCTGGCTCTTCTGTAAAAAGGGAAGTTCTGCTTATAGCTTTGCTTAGAATTTGGATTCATTTCCCTAAGCCCACCGCGGTGAATAAAGTGTAACTCCAAGCTCTCAGAGCGCTGTTTGGTTCTTGTCCGGTTTTTCTGTAACACTCATAAGAGAAATACAGGATGAAAAACAAAGTGAATTCAGACAGAGAGATTGGAATTATGTAGCCACAAGCCAGGAAACTCCTAGAGTCACCAGAAGCTGGGAAAACAAAGAAAGACCCTCCCTTAGGGCCTTCAAAATTGCTGACACCTGATTTCATCCAAAACTGTGAGAAAATGGGTTTCTGTCATGGTGATTTGTTACCGCAGCCCTGCAAAACCAATACTATGCCGTCACTCACCCACCCCCAAGTTGAAGGTGTCTTTTTTTTGCAGAAAAATTAAATTTATGTGAAATGTTAAATTACTATTTACCCCTCCCACCATCACTACCAAACCAGAAATACAGGGTGTCCCCCAAAAATGTATGTACACTGCAACAGCAGATAGCTCAATTTTGAAAAGGAAATGTATTTTAGTAAACACTGCCTTTATAATTATTCAAAGTGTGTGTATACATTTTGGGGGGGGGGGGGGGACACCCTATATATAACTTGTTTGGGATAAAACACCAGCACGTAAAAAACAATAGGTCATTTAAAAATTAAACTTACCCTGTCAGTGACTTCTGACACACTTCCAGCTGTTCGTGTAAGTGAGGCAACAGCTGACCCATGGTTTCGTCACCCACACAGCAGCTGATCACGTTGGGGTTCTCGTGAGCGCGCTGCATTATCTTGATCCATGACTTGTCAATATTCTGGAAACGTTTTGCTTCCTAAAAACAAATCCACAGTCAGTCAAAATCAGCATTTAGAAACTTGAATAAAGCAAGTATTCACTTTGGAATTTCCTATAGTTCTTCAAATCAGCCTCTATGAGTCTCAGGCTACATAATTTAAAGGGGCGATTCCTTTTCATTTGAATTGATTCTGAACAACAAAAACCCCAAAGTCATAAAACTGCTTATTAAAATACTGCTTCATCACAACAGAGCTGATCACTTGTTTCCTTCTTTTTAATACGTTTTTTCAGCGTACCACGCGATTGTTTTGCAAAGCTATCAACTTCAAGCTCAAATCTAGTCTTTCAGCGCTCCTGGTGTTTTGGTTTGATAAGAAAACTGAAAAAGTGTGAAAACAATTTGATCTCAGGATCCTTGGAATAATTACAGCTCGATAATACCCCAGGAAAAAGAAAGAAGAAAGCAGTAAAAACCCAAAACAAAGCTTCATTTACATTTTTTGCAAATTAAATTTTTCTATTTATGATGGGCGGCAGTAAGCTTTGCATTCAATTGTGAAAATACCTCTAGAAATTGGCATAATCTTGCCTATTTTAAAACTTTTAAGTGCATTTTTTAGGATGCAACTTTCTGATTAAAAAAGATTTGTGTTTTTAAAATGTGTTATGTAACGAATGAAATCTATCATTTTCAAAACTCTTTTATCCTTGATTTTTTTTAAAAAATATATTTTATTGATTTTTTTTACAGAGAGGGAGAGGGATGAGAGAGAAACATCGATCAGCTGCCTCCTGCACACCCCTTCCTGGGGATGTGCCCGCAACCAAGGTACATGCCCTTGACCAGAATCGAACCTGGGACCCTTCAGTCCGCAGGCCGACGCTCTATCCATTGAGCCAAACCGGTTAGGGCTATCCTTGATTTTTAATCTGTATAGATCCTGTTTACAGGTGTGGAAATTCAGAAAAAGGGAAATTACCTTCACAGAATAGCACTATTAGTGAGTTATTGGCATTTATTTAAAAGGTTCCAATCAAGCTGTTTTAACAATTTTGTTACATGCTTCTAAGGCGAAATTTCCTTGCCCCCTGGTGTATTTCTGAACTACCATGAGCCAACTTACTGATAGTTCATTGCACTTACAGAATACAGATTAATTTTAATTCTATTCTCAGTGGGATAGGATATTAATTCTTGGAAGAGATGAGCTGCTGTAATTGAACAGTACCACACTTGAACACACCTCACATCCTCAAACAACCTGGAGAGTTCTCACTGTTGGAAAATATGTGAATTTCCTCTTTCTACTCATGTAAATCAAAGGTCACTTTTATTTTTTTATTTTTATTTTTTTTAATTTATTTATTTTTTTAATTTTTGCTAAAAGTATTACAAAGGGTATTACATAAGTGCCCTTTTTATCCCCCCCACCCTTGACAAACCCCTGCCCTCCCTTACCCCCCAGTGTCTTATGTCCATTAGTTATGCTTATATAGATGCATACAAGTCCAAAGGTCACTTTTAAAAAATTGTTTTGTAAAGGGCCAGATTGCAAATATTACAGGCTTTGCAGGACATATAGTCTCTGTTATAAATACTCAACCCTGCTTTTGTAATGCTAAAGCCTGTAAACAGAACATAAACAAATGGACATGTCTGTGTTCCAATAAAACTTTATTTACAAAAACAGGCAAGTGAACTATAGTTTGCCAGCCCCTAGTGAATAACCAAGCCTTGACTTTTTCAGAGACATGTAGACAACACACACCAAATTATTCTAGCAGAGTTACAAAATCCACATTTACCTGAGGCAGCTGTTTGGCAATATCTCCACCTACGAAGACAGCTTCAAGATAAACCCAAAGGTTCTGGACTACCAGCCACTCTTCAATTATGTCTGAGGAAGTGGACAATTTATACACCCAGTTCTGTATATTTTTTTTAAATGGAGCATTATATCTAAAAAGAGTGGGAAAACATTACATTTCAATGATGACTGAGACAGCAGTACGGCCTAACAAAGTAAATTATAGGAGAAACATTCCTTCGGAAACTGTTAGGCCTGTGGGGCAATACAATCCTTAACGGCCACAGGAGGACAGAGAGCAGGAAAACCTCCTGGACCAGGAATCATAGCACATAAGGAGTTGAAACTGTCCTAAGACCCCTAGTCGCACATCTGCATGCCATCTGCATTCCAAGCGCACCAGCTCAGGCCCCAGACCCACAGAGGACCCAGCACAGATATAGCCACGCTCCGCCATAAAAAAAGTGCAAAGTGGTAAGCGCCAAGCCCCGAATGGTATATTCCTTTCATGTGTGGCCAGCATGCTTTTCCTGGACCATTGGATGAATATTTGAGCGAGTTTAGCCAAGGAGGGCAATGATGACAAATCAGAAAAATGAAAGAGAAAGAACATAAAGTGAAGAAGTCATGTCAGTGGGGAATCAAGATGTTCAAGATATAAGCTACTGCTCAGCCAGCCGGTGTGGCTCAGTGGTTGAGCATCAGCCTATGAACCAGAAGGTCACAGTTCAATTCCCAGTCAAGGCACATGCCTGGGTTGCAGGCTCGATATTCCCAGTGTGAGGAGTACAGGAGGCAGCTGATCAGTGATTCTTTCTCATCATTTATGTTTCTATCTCTCTCTCCCTCTCCCTTCCTCTTTGAAATCAATTTAAAAGAGAGAGAGAGATAAACTGCTAATTTGAGGGAGAATAATTATGGGGACCATCAGAAAAAATAGGAAGGGAAGATGGGTATCATGAAAGGGAGATGGAGGCCATGATAATTAAGGAGGAAAGGTAGTTCATGGAGAGACAGATAAGAGTCAGCACTCTAGGTCAGAATATCATGCTATGCTGCAACTGCGAAACCGGGCTTTTTATACCCCTAATTACCAAAATAAAATTATAAAAGTTAACCCCAAAGTATAAAATTACCTGTTGCTTAGTAAGGAACCTAAGACCATTAAGCTGTCCTCCATCAAGGTGATGATTTCTGCTGACTCACTTCCTTTGAGGAGAAGCTCTCCCTTTCCCTTAAACGCTGCGAAGCTCAGGTTCTGGTTGGTCCAGTTGTCAGTAACCTGTGCCAGCTTGGCTTCGATATCCTTCTCCTTGATGGCAGAGATGCAGATGTCCTTCGGAGAGAAATCCAAGAATGTGTCACAGCATGCCCATTACAGATTAAGTGCACTACAAAACCGCCGAACTTTTTAGCCTGGGCCTGGAAGTCATTTAGTCATTGTATGGCCAAGAAATCTGAGGCGCAAGATCCTTGTGTTACAAGTTCAAACTAGAACCTTCTGAGACCCTGACTGCTAATTGTTTTACTTTACCACACACATAAAGTGATGAAACTTAAATCATCATTTTTCTTGATTATATTTTAACTGGAGTTTTGGGGCCAAAATTGAGATCATCACAGCTGCTCTAGCTCAGCAACTTGCTGGGAGAAAAAAGAGAATATATGTGAGAGTCTTGTGAACTCTTTAAAGTAACATATAAACATTGCTATCTTCCTGCCTGGTCAGGCCCTAATATGAACATCTCATTTGCTTAAAAGTCAATTCTATTTCTATCTGATGGATTTTCCTGTTTTTCTGGGTATTTAGCTGAAAAACACCATGATGGACCTAGAGGGTATTCTGCTAAGTGAAATAAGTCAGACAGAGGAAGGCATATACCATATGGTTTCACTGGTATGTGGAGTCTAAAAACAAACAAACAAATAAAAAAAGCAACACAAAAATAATGATCAAACAAAACAAAAACAGACTCATAGAAACAGAGACCAAAGGAATTGTTGCTAAAGGTGAGGGGTTGGGGAGACGGGTGAAAAAGGTGAAGGGGAGTATAGTCAAAAATATTGTGATAAATTTGTATGGGGGATGATTACTAGAATTAGTGGGGTGCTCATATTCTAAGGTATAAAAATGTTGAATCACTATATTGTACACCTGACACTAATGTAACTAATATCATACTGTACACCAGTGATTCCCAAAGTGGGCGCTACCGCCCCCTGGTGGGCGCTGCAGCGATCCAGGGGGCGGTGATGGCCACAGGTGCATTTGTTTTAACTTTTTTTGTATTACCTTTCTATTCTGAGTTCAATAAATAGTTTCATAATTTCAAACTTCAATGTTTCTAATTTACACCTTTCTTTACTATATTTTACGAAAAAGGTAGAAACATTAATACATATATCTTTCTGTTTAATTGCTATTAAAATTTTTAAAAAATTAATTTCCAGGGGGCACTGAGTAATATTTTTTCTGGAAAGGGGGCGGTAGGCCAAATAAGTTTGGGAACCACTGCTGTACACCGACTATAAATAAATAAATGCAACAGAGTACACATTCTTCTCAAGTGCACATGTCTTCAGGAAAAACCACAAAAAACAAGTTCTAATAAGTTTAAGAAGACTGAAATCATGTCAGGCATCTTTTCTGACTATAATATATGAAACTAGAAATTAATGGCAAGAAAAAATGGGAAGAATCACAAATATGTGGAGATTAAACAATATGCTACTGAACAACCAATGGATCAAAGGAGAAATCAAAAGAAAAATCAAAATATACCTTGAGTCAAATGAAAATGGAAATACAACATACCAAAAGTTGTGGGATGCAGCAAAACCAGTTCTAAGAGGGAAGTTCATAACGACAATTGCTTACATTAAGAAACAAGAGAGATCTCAAATTAACAACGTAACTTTAAACTTCAAGGAAGTAGAAAAAGAAGAACAATCAAAGCCCAAAGTTAGAAGAAGAAAATAACAAAGATCGGAGTGGAAATAAATGAAATAGATACTAAAAAGACAATAGAAAAGATAAAGGATGCTAAGAGCTAGCATTTGAAAAGATAGACAAACCTTTAGCCAGACTCACCAAGAAATAAAGAGAGGTAACTCAAGTACATAAAATCAGAAATGAAAGAGGAGACGTTACAACTGATACGAGTGAATTATGAAGGGTTATATAGGAGACCACTATGAACAACTGCACAAACACGAATTGCACAGTCTAGAACAAATGGATAAGTTCCTAGAGAATCACCTATAAAGACTTACTTATGAGGAAAGACAACATCTGAACAGGCCAATTACTAGCAAAGAGTTTGGATCAGGTATCAAAAACCTCCCAACAAACAAAAGTCCAGGACCGGAGGGCTTCACTGGTGAATTCTACCAAATATTTGAAGAAGAATTGATACCAATCATCTCAAAGACTTCCAAAAAATAGAAGAGGAGGGAACACTTCCAAACTGATTTTATGACCCAGCATTACCCTGATAGAACACCACATAAGAAAATTACAGGCCAATATCCCTGATAAATGTACTAGTAGATGCAAAATCCTCAACAAAATATTAGCAAACCAAAATCAACAACACATGAAAAGGATCATACACCATGACCAAGTGGGATTCATTCCAAGGATACAAGAATGTTTCACTATCCACAACTCAATCAATAAATTAGAAACATCACATGATCATCTCAATAGATACAGAAAAAGCATTTGAAAAATTTCAACACCTACTCATGATAATACCTCTCAATAAAGAGGGTATAGAAGGAAAGTACCTCAACATAATAAAGGCCACATATATGACAAACCCGCAACTAATGTCATTCGCAATGGTGAAAAGCTGAAAGCTTTTCTCTAAGATCAGGAACAAGACAAAGATAACACTTTTTTTCAACATAGTACTGGGAGTCTTAGCCAAAGCAGTTACACAAGAAAGAAATAAAGGCATTGCTCTAACCGGTTTGGCTCAGTGGATGGAGCGTCAGCCTGTGGACTGAAGGGTCCCAGGTTCGATTCCAGTCAAGGGCATGTACCTTGGTTTCGGGCACATCCCCAGTAGGGGGTGTGCAGGAGGCAGCTGATCAATGTTTCTCTCTCATCGATGTTTCTAACTCTCTATCCCTCTCCCTTCCTCTCTGTAAAAGAATCAATAAAATATATTTTTTAAAAAAGAAATAAAGGCATCCAAATTGGAAGGGAAGAAGTTAAATTGTCTCTGTTTGCAGGGGACATGATCTTATATGTAGAAAACCCTAAAGATTCCACACAAAAAAAACCTGTTAGAACTAATCAAAGAATTCAGTCAAGTTTCACAATACAAAGTTAGTACACAAAATTAGCTGCATTTCTATACACTATTAAAAAAGAAATTAAGAAAACAAACTATCAAAAAAACAAATTAAGAAAACAATTCTATTTACAATTGCATCAAAAACAATAAATTAATAGAGATAAAAAGACATCTACAATTAAAATTATAAGATGTTGAAAGAATAAATTGAAGAAGAAATAAGTAAATAGACTATCCATGCTCATGGATTAGAAGAATTAATGTAGTTAAAATGCCCACACTACCTATAGATTTCAATGCAATCCCTATCAAAATTCCAATGTCATTTTTTTACAGATATAGAATAAACAATCCAAAAATTTATACAAAACTACATAAGGCCCTATATAGACAAGGCAATACTGAGGAGGAAAAACAAACCCAGAGGCATCATGTTTCATGATTGCAAACTATATTACAGAGCTATAGAAATCAAAACAGTATGGTATAGGCATAAAAACAGAAACATAGATCAATAGGACAGACTATAGAGCCAAGAAATAAAACCATGTGTATATGGTCTACTAATTTATGACAAAGGATCCAGGAATATACAATAGGGAAAGGGCAGTCACTTTAATAAATGATGTTAGGAATACTGAACAGCCACATGCAAAAAAATGAAAATGGACCACCATTTTACATCCTACACAAAAATTAACTCAAAATGGATTAAAGACTTCACCTGAAGACCTGAAACCATAAAATTCCTAGAAGACAATATAGGTGGTAAGATCCTTGACAGTGGTCTTGGCAGTGATTTTTTTGGATCTGACCTCAAAAGCCAAGACAACAAAAGCAATAATAAAGCAGTGGAACTACATCAAACTAAAAAGTTTCTTCACAGCAAAGAAAACCATCAACAAAATGAAAAATCAACTTACTGAATGGGAGAAAATATTTATAAATCATAAATCTGATTTAAGGGCTGAATATCCAAAATTTATAAAGAACTCATATACCTCAATAGTAAAATAAAACAGCAACAACAAACAATTTGATTAGGAAAATGGTCGGAGGATCTGAATAGACACTCCAAGAACACATACACATGTACAGGTGCTCAACATCACCAGTAATCAGGGAAACGCAATCACAACCACAATGAGATATCACCACATACCTGTTAGAATGGCCATCATCACAAATACAAGAAGTTACAACTACTGTTGAGGATGTGGAGAAAAGCGAATCCTTGTGCTCTGTTTGTGGAAATATAGTGGTAAATTTGTGCAGCTACAATGGAAACAGTGTGGAGATTCTTCAAAAAATTAAAAATAGAACTACCATTGATCCAGTAATTCCACTTCTGGGTATTTATCTGAAGGAAATGAAGACTCTAACTAAAAAATATATCTGCATTCCCACGTTCACTGCAGCATTGTTTACAATAGCCAAGGCATGGAAACAACCTAAGTGTCCATCAGTGAATGAATGGATCAAAAATGTATGGACATTATTCATCCAGAAAAAGGAGAGAAATCCTGCCATTTGTGAAAACATAGATGGACCTTGAGGGCATTATGCTAAGTGAAACGAGTCAGACACATCAAGGAACAAATTGGTGAGTGTGACAGGGGAGAGTGAAATGGATGAAGGTGATCAAAGGTACAAACTTCCAGTTACAAAATAAATAAGTCCTGGGGGTATAATGTACAGCATGTTGACTAACTCTCTCTCTATATATAAAAGCCTAAGCAACTGTTACAATTGAACGACCAGAACGATTGGAACAACCGGTTGACCAGTCACTATGACATGCACTGACCACCAGGGGGCTGACGCTCAGTGCAGGAGCTGCTCCCTGGTGGTCAGTGTGCTCCCACAGGGGTGTGCCGCTCAACCAGAAGCCAGGCTCATGGCTGGAGAGCGCAGCTGCGGTGGCGGGAGCCTTTCCTGACTGCGGCAGTGCTACTGGCGCATCAGGCCGGGATGAGTGCAATCGTCCCGGCACTGGCTTGGGCTCCTGCTGCCTGCCTGCCACTTGGTGCACTGCTACATCCCCCGAGGGGTCCCGAATTGTGAGGGGGAGCAGGCCAAGCTGAGGGCCCCCCCCCCCCCGCCGTGCACAAATCTGTGCACCAAGCCTCTAGTAGTTAATAATACTCTATTATATATTTGAAAGTTGCTAAGAAGTAGATCTTAAAAGTTCTTATCACAAGAAAATAAATTGTATCTATGTGTGATGACCATTTTGCAATATATACATGAGTCATTATGTTGTAAACCTAAATCTAATATAATATTAAATGTCAAATTATATCTCAATTAAAAAAAAATACCATGCAAACACTAAGCATAAAACAACAACAACAAAAAGGAATCAATTAAAAATCTTAGAAAAGGAAAATATAATATTTTAAATAGTTAATAGACATAAGGGAAAGTTAGAATTAGGAATCTGGAAAACGTTCTGAGGAATTCACCAGGTAGACAATACAGAAATAAACATATTTTTAAATGGAATTGTAGTTAAGGCAAAAGGGAGGACAGACTGCAGAACTCCAAAACTAACATATTTCAAATAATCATATTATCTCCCCGAGTTACAGCATTATTTTGCAAAATGAAGAGATGTTCAAGACCATCCCAAATTTTGAGGGTGCATTATATGGGGTAATTAGTATTCCCTTGAATAAAATGTCTGCTTGTATAATTTTCATAAAAGAAAAATGAGATATCCTTTAAAGAACCATCTTATAATTTTATGTACCTCGATGTCATCCTTATTTTTAAGGAGTGGTGCTTCCATAATATTTCTAAGACAAAAGGAATCCG
Source organism: Myotis yumanensis (assembly GCF_028538775.1). Lineage (NCBI taxonomy): Eukaryota > Metazoa > Chordata > Mammalia > Chiroptera > Vespertilionidae > Myotis > Myotis yumanensis. The sequence continues at coordinate 88,500,737 of NW_027223757.1, forward strand.
ATTCCACATCAAATGGGGTTCCAGTTAACTCAGCGATTCGATCCCAGTGTCTCAGCTTCATTGCCTTATTGGTCATCATTTCTAGTAGAGGACACGACTCACTGAAATCATCAATTCTTTTTTTCAGATCCAAAAAAGCCTGCCAATCTTTAAGTCCTTTTGGAAGTTTACGACACCTTTCAGAAAAAAAGAAAAAATATTTCATCTACACATTTCTTTAAAGAAGGTGTTATGTATTTACAGCAATATAACAGAGGACAAACTCATTTGTGATATACCTACAGGATCCTAAGAATATAAGCACTGTAAAAATGTAAGTTTAATTCAACAGAAACCCACCTGTTTTGAAATTCCTGCAGTTCTGCATTAATTTTTTCAATGTCAACATCTCCCCAAAGTATTTCGTAATAACCACTAATATTGCCCATGACGGTGTCATACAGGCCATATAACTTCTGCAGCAAATTGAGTTCCTTTCTGAAACCAAATAATTAAGTCATTATAGAATGTATATTTAAAAAATAAGTTCCATTATAATATAAGCAGAATTAAATCCAATCAAATAAATCATACATTGTGTGTATAAAATCTTATAGATACCAACAGGCATACGACCCTGTCATTTTTCAAACAAAGACTTTATTAAAGCTCCATGCATTCGGTCAAGTTTACAGCTCTGACGTATTCAAAATCATACTATGACCTGACATTGACAAATGGTTTGATCATTATTACCATGCCAATCATTGCAAACAATGTGACCAAAACCTGATAACAAGATCACAGCCAAGGCTAAGGTTTTATTTGATTTTTTTCTTTCATATGCAAGCTGGATTTTTATGAGAATGTCTGCCTTGAAGTCTGACATTAACCATTACTTTCCTACCAAAAGCTTTCCCTCATGTGCCCAAATGGAGTTCTATCCAAAGCAAGAATAAAAGGAGGGATTCCAGGTCCATGTGAAAGAAAAGTCTTTCATGTATAAAACACCAAAAATTGACCCCTCAGCAGCGTTTTGGATTTTGCCAGGTATTCCTCAACCATTAGTGTACAATAAGGGTCCAATGGACCCAGTTTTAGTTTTGTAGTTCATTGCTTCATTAGCCCTATTTGTAAAAATTAATATTCACAACTGTTATTATTTATTATAGACGATGCAGAGGCTAACGCTAAAATTTGCTTATGTTCTGAATGGAGTGAAATTCATTTTATTTTCCAATTATCATATGGGTACACTGGGCCCTTTTCTAAATCTAAGACACATTCTGGAATCCTAGTCTCCTTGTTTTTTCCATTTCTTGTTTCATTTTGCTAATTCATCATCCTGGGAATTATTTTAATTATTAACCACTGATTATTCCCAATTGTGCTAAAATAGTAAGGAAAGAGGAGAATAATGAAATCTCCTCTAAGGATGATGCAGTAGCAGAAAAAAATCACTATTGCATCAGCCTTCAGGTTTCTTACTTTATTTCTTACTAAATAAAGTATTGCATCATTTTGCAAGAAAGTACAAAAAAAAAAGAACTCTGGAGATACCATTTTTGTAATCTTTTTTTGTTTCTTTACTTTTCATTTAAAAGAGTTAAGAACTTAATTTTTTTCATTTTCTACCTAAAACAGCAAAGAGAAAAATATTGACAAAGGAAGATACTTCCGCAACATTAAACAGAAAAGAGACAGACCATGAAAGAGACTGTGTAAGTGAAATCTCAGACTGAGTCTTCAGATGATGATAATCTAGATGAGTTTTATTAAGCTCAACGATTTAGGAGTGAACAATATATTTCCGAAGAGGCAAGGGCTTCACATGCAATATTTTGCAACAAAAATGTAGACGATATCATTCTGCCAAAAAGGTGAGACAATGTTTTTTCATTATTTATGATGTTTATGTCAGTTTTATTTGATACAAATGTCGAAGGCAGATTTGTATTCAAAGAAAATAGATGATACAGAAATTTAAAAAATTCACTGACTTGATCATTCAAACCTCAAAGTGATGATTTTTGAATGTATATTGCAAGAAGGATGATGATCTGAGTTTTCAACAGCCTTGAGTTTTAAAAGTGCAAGGCTAAGAAAAACCCGAGGCGATGAAGAGCTAGAAGCCGGGGAGATGGATCTGCCTCCTGGAATCAGTGTTTACGGGGACGGGATGCTCCAGGGCCATGATTGACAGCTGCTGAGCAGCTGGCTGCAGGCAGAACTCGGTCTCCATTCCGTGTGTATAGATCTTAAAACCAGGACAGTATGGGGGAAAGTGAGTTTTCACTGCTTCAGTTCTCGTTAAATTTTCTAATAAAATTGCTTTTCACCATCCCTTTATTCTTACTTCTGTAAATTATGCATACGTTACTTAAAAATGTTTAAAAACTAAAAACAAAAAAGGATCCATTGGTCCAAATGGTAAATAAGAATGGTAATTTTTTCCTAGAATACTAAGGGTTAAAATAAAGCACTGAGCCCTGGCCAAGTAGCTCAGTTGGTTCCAATGTCATCCTCCTACGCCAAGGTGGAATAACAAATCGATGTTTCTCTCTCTCTCTCTCTCCCTCCACCCTCCGTCCCTCCCTCCCTCTTGCTCTCTCTCAAAAAAATTAATAAATAAAAAAACATTTTAAAAAATAAAACACTGAGTCTCAGTCAGAGTATGGAAAAAATAAAAACTAGGACCTTTTTAAAAATACAGATTTCTAGGACCCAGCCCCAGAGATTCTGATAGAGTAAGTCAGGGTCAAGGGCCAGCAGACACATGCAATTCTAACACACTTGGTCACTGAGTTAAGCTTGGTGAATGAGTACTTTCGGGAAAGAATACAAACCATCTACCCTAAAAGGCTGAAGCATTAATTTACCTTCAGACAATTTCAGGTCTGCTTTGCCATGACACTTTCCTGCTGTGACTTTGAAAGAAGGCAACATAAAGTTCTTTCCTAAAGCCCAGAGCCTAGTAAGTTAATACCAAGACAAGGTCCTAATCAGCTCATTCTGCCCTTAAGGAAATTGTATTTAAAATTCTATTAAAACATACTTGTTTAAATCCTAGATCCACTGTTTATAATCACTTCCGTTCCTTGGCCTTCAATCTCCATGAATTCTATGTCTGCCCAATTAGGAAGAGCACTTAGCACAAATTCCTTAAGAAGATTGAGAGCTGAGAATGGCTACTCCTTTAAATCAACAAGAGTTACCCAAAATTGCAGTGCTTCCACACAATCATTGACACTATAAAAAATAGTGAAAAGAAAACAATAAAGCATAGGCTAAACTTGGCCATGAAGACCCAGAATTTTTGCCATGTATTTTCTCCTATTCTAGAACATTCCTTTTGTATATGGAGACTATGTATACAATGGGTCAGGAACAGCCAAGAACAAGGGGAGCATTTAGGAGTGTTCCATGGGCAGCCACCCTGCTCTACATAATAACGGATTTAATGATGACATGATTCTTCTAATGGACAGCATTTATTTATTTGCTTTTAACATTTATAAAATTTCTAAACTTACCTGACTTTGTGCAAAACCTCATAGTCAGTCACAGGCAATCCAAAAAGTTGTTCACCAGATGAATATGTAACAAACTTTCTCCACAGATCATCAAAATTGGCCTATAAAAGCGTTTTTGAATTGTAGTAAAATATAATTAATTCAGACTCCATTAAAGTAGAATGTATGATAATTGGAATAAAAGCTACATTGAGGTTTATTTAATATGCTCTTTGAAACGACAATTTATGAAGCAAATGAATGCTGATACCAAGCTATGAAAGGAAAAGTTAAGCACTTAAGAAAATTAACTTTCAAGCATTCTAGAAGTCTCCATTTTATATAAAATTATTTCTTTAATAAATTAAGTGGCCCCCAGAAGACCTATATTTCAAGTTCCCATAAATATGTCTGAAACGCAATTTTTAAAACTACATGTAAAAACATCTGTAATTCAGGCTTTATCACTAATTTAGATGGGCCACATCTCCTGCAGGGTTCAAATGAGTGAAGTATCCATATAATCCACTCAACCCTATTTTCTCTGTAAGCAGCAGAGTCTGTAAAATGAATGATTCCATTTTAACACCATTTGTGATCATTCTAACATTTAAACTGTCAAAGTCAATGCATGTCTTTTGAATTGGAATTGGAATCTCCTATAGTTAGAATGCTAAGTATTAACAGTGTTTAAAGCACAAAAGGCAGGAGAAATAGACCACCTATGACAAGATATGTGTGCGCTACTTCAGTGGTGTAACAATAGCAGGAAGGATCCTCAGTGCCCAGCCCTGGAAAACACACAGCATCAGACCTCACAACGCTCAGATAGTGCTATAGTTCTGACAGACACGTTAGCCTATTTTTCAGGAGCCAAAACCGGAAGGTATGAAGACAATGGAGGAACTCCAATAAACTCTTGGTTCCTAGAGGGCAAAGGCCATGTTGTTGGGTGTTGTTTTTTTGTTTTGTTTTGTTGTTTTTTTATTGATTTCAGAGAGGAAGGGAGAGAGAAATAGAAACATCATGATGAGAATCATTGATCAGCTGCCTCCTGCACGCCCCCTACTGGGGATCAAGCCCACAACCCAGACATGTGCCCTGGCCAGAATCGAACCTGGGAACTTTCAGTCTGCAGGCCAACCACTCTATCCACTGAGTCAAAAGGGCCAGAGCAAGACCATGTTTTGTACTCTTTATATTCCTTGGTGGTTAGTATAGTGGGACTATGTGACTCTCAGAAAAGGAGAGACAAAAACTTCAAAGTTAGCATACACTAAAATACTGACGTCTAAAAGCTTGTTCATGTGGTGAAGCAGTGGTTCTCAACCTTGGCTGCACATTAGAATCACCTGGGAATCTTTTTAAAATCCTGATTTCTGGGCCTCATCCTCCAGAAATTCTGTTTCTTTGTTATGGGGTGGGGCCACAACATTAGTAACAAAGAAGCAGATTTTTCTGGAGGATGAGGCCCAGAAATCAGGATTTTAAAAAGATTCCCAGGTGATTCTAATGTGCAGCCAAGGTTGAGAACCGCTGTGGTGAAGACTACTGAAGATGCCAATCACTCACCCCTTTTCCATTCAGGTTCCTAAATAATTTAAAAAGATCCCCAGTACCAGGCAACTGGGGAACAAAATGCCAGCTTTGTCAACAGGCCAGCCAAGTGCCCAGTAACTCCCGAAATCAGAGTATATAACGCTGCACCAGAGAACACTGGCACCACGGCCCAATGTGGGGGTCCGGCTTCTTCCCCAGACCGAGATTTGGCAACTGCTTCTTTGGGAGGACAGAGGGCAGCACCTGCTTTGGGGTAAATTGGGCCTGTAGCTCTGACCCCAAGTCACATGTCCAGACAGATGCATGTCCAACAGCCTGCTGGGCTCACACCCCCAAGCAGAGTAAGCAGAACAGAAGATACTAAAAGGCAAGAGAGGGGCCCTTGCATTGTCTTTCCAATAAAGTGATCGATCACACCCTAGTCCAAGGGTGACACATTAAAGTCCTAGCTGCTGACCCATAAATTGGTACAAAGTCTATCTTCAAAATATACCCAGGCTCCACAGCTCCTCATCAACTCCAGTACCGCACCCCGCCCCCCCCCAGCCTACATCACTAACACCTCGCACCTGGATTATTGCAATGGCCTCCTAATCAGTCTCCCTGCTTCTCCCCTGACTGCCAACAATCTGTTCTCAACACGGCAGCCAGGGCGGCCACTAAAAACATAAATCAGATCATGTCACTCTTCTCACTCGGAACGAACCCAGGGCCCTTCCTGGGCTGGCCCGTCTTCTCCAGCCTGTCCCTCCTTTCCTCTCTGCCCATTGCTATGGCTCTCCCCTTGCTCTTTCCGCTCCAGCCACACTGACCCCTTGCTGCTTCTCATGTAAGCTCTTACTCAGGGCCTTGGCGCTTGCTCTTCCCAGGCCTGGGAAGTGGCTCCTCCAGATACCTGCCTGGCTCATGCCCTCATTCTCTAGGTCTCTATTCAACTATCACCTTCTCAAGAAAGCCCTCTCTGGCGATCCTATTTTAAATTTCACCTCCTCATTCACACAGCCCAGCACTCTATGGCCCTTCCCTGCCACCACTTCCTCCCTCCCCCCCTACCCCCGGGCACTTATCATCATCCAATATTACTATCTCTTCATTATTCATTTTGCTTTTGTGGCTGGGGGGTTTCGCTTGGCTCAGCTGGCAGCGACCAGGTGAGCAGGCCGGTTTTCGTCCTGGCTCCTCCAGAGAAACAGGCCTTTCCCTGGCACTTTGGGTCCAAACCCAAGGACTTCAGTTAGCAAAGGACCAGACCCTCCTCCAGGGTCCGGGAGAAAGTGCTGGCAAGGGTGCTGGGAGGAGCTGGTGTTAGTCCAAGAGTGACCTCCATATTTCTGGGGAGAGGAGAATCGTGACAATAACGGGGCACTTGACTATTTGCCTGAGGACGTCACATGTAAGTGAAAGGCGTGTGCCTGCTGCAACCCAGGGAAACCCTCGCCAACACAGGCACCCTCCTTTATGCAACCCACACGCGTGACTGGGCTAGACCTTCCCGGAACCAGGCGGCGGAGACCTGGGCTCCGGCAGGTGACTGCATCTGCTTCGCACGGTTATCCCACGAGGGATGAAGAAACACTCTTCTCGTCGTAGTATCGATGTTCTATTTTAAAATATTCACATCAAGGGAGCTACTTGCAAGTTAGATGCCACAGGAGAAACTCCAGCTGGTTAGGATGGGGAAAGCCTGAACGACCGCTCCTGCTTTCAGAAGAACCTGCAACTGAGAGACTCATCTAACTTGACTGAACCTTTTTGGTGAAAGGCTGCGTGGAACCAGCCAAACCAGCCATGGAACATAAAATAAGGCGGCAAGAACAGGTTGCTGGCTCCACTCCTCCGTTCACTTGCTTGGGTGAAACCCAGTTATCAAGTGACGTAAAGGAACTCCTGGCAGAGGTAAGGGGACATTTAGAAATGCACCCACCCCACCCCCACCCCCCACCCCCCCGCCTCCCCCCCGCACGTGGTGGAGCTACAGAACGCCTTCCGGTGGCTAGACTGCGGCTCAGCATGGGGAGCCCTAGCCAAGAGGAAAGCACCGGCTTCTGGACAGCAGCTCTGCATCTCCCAGTAGGACGGCCATGAACTGCCCGAGAATAAACGCAGGCAGGACGGGGGCCGGGAAAGAAAGGAGAGGTGAGGTCTGGAGGGAGGTCCAGGACACAGAGGTGGTCATTATTGTTACTGTACTTTAAGAAGAAAAGACAAACAGTTTTAAATGCTGACTAAGAAGATTTAATAAAGAGGAAGAGGCTGAAACTACAGAAGAAAAAGGGTCGTCGACCTCAGAAGAGACCAGGGAGAGAGTAGAGAGCCCGCAGGGACAGGAAGGGGCTCCTCTCTCTGAAAATTACATCTCAGATCCTAAATTTGCTCTGTAAATTTAAAGACAAGGTCATCTGTCCAAAAAAAAAAATCCCAAACTCCTCCAAATCTGATCTTTTTCCCTCAACCCAAGCTCCGAGCCTATTAAGTCAGCCTCTTGACTAACTCATGATCCATCCAGTTTTCTTTATTCCAAGTGCCACTTCTTGGTCTCAGTCTTTCCGTTTCTTGATTGTATTAGTGAAACTGCCATGAACCAGGCCATCCTCCCTCCAGACCACTCTTCACACTGGTGCCAGAGAGATCTTTTAAAAACACAACTGCTGTACCAGCCCAATCTGACTATATCGCTCCCTGCTCAGAGCCCTGCCGCCCTCGGGATAGGCTAGAGCTCCTCATTATAGCCTGCAAGGCCCTCCCCTTAGTGATCGCGGCCCACGCAGCTCCCCCTCCCTCATTACTACCTTCTTTGCCCACTGCACCCCACATTACACTTCTTACATCTCCCGAAAGCTCTCTGCTTATCTCCTCATTTGGGGCCACAAATTCTGCCTAACTTGTTTTTCCTCCTTCTCCTGGCTAAGTCTAATTAGTCCTTCAAGATGCAGCTTGGATGCCTCCTCTTGCAGGGAGCCCTCCCTGTTTGCCCGACCAGCCTCCATTGGGGTGAGGAGCTCCTACATCTGTTTGCATACCACGAGTTCCCATAACCAGATCACAGTGCTCACCACACGGTGCTGCGATTGTTTCTCTAGCTCTCTGTCTCCCTACCAGGTTTTAGCAACTTAGAGGTGAAAGAACCATTTCTTAACTATCTTCCTATCTATCAAGTCACACAGTAGACATCTGATAAATAATTTTTGATAACTAAGAATGCAGGGGAAGAGGGGACATAAGGAGAACATGGACATTTCCAACAGCCACTGCAGAAAGCAGGAGCAAGAACAGAACCACAGAATTCCTGATGCTCTCGGGGAGCTGGCTTACATAGGAATCCATGAATCTGCACAGCATCTATCAAACGAGTGTGTGACTTTTCTCTAGATGTGCAGCAATCTGAGTGCAGAAAAAGACGGTGAATGGCAGCCTGACCCAAGGAGTGTAGTACAGTCCCAGGCAGGACAAAGGAGCAGGGAAGTTGAAAGTGATGGATACAGAAGGAAGAAAATTAATGGATACAGAGGGAGGACAAACCATCCTATCTAATAATAGACAAACAGGGTAATTGACCGTACCTTTGCTACGCCTCCCATTGGCTAATCAGTGTGATATGCAAATTAACCGCCAACAAAGATAGCAGTTAATTTGCATATGTAAGCTCCAAGCGGCAGAGCGAAGACTGAAGGCAAGCCGGAGCAGCAAAGACGGGAGATGGAAGGCGGCAGTCGACTCCGGCGGGGGCCTCGAAGATGGAGGATGGAAGGTGGCTCTGGCCGGAGCCGCGAAGACAGAGGATGGAAGGCGGCTCCAGCCAGAGCGAAGGCCTGGGTCCCGGGTGCCAGAGGAAAACCGGTGCCCGCAGCCAGGAGAAGGGAAGGCCTATTGCACGAATCTCTTCATGCAACAGGCCTCTAGTTAATATTTAAAATTTTATTTGATACACTAGGGGGTCCCTCAGCCCAACCTGTGCCCTTTCGCAGTCAGGGACCTCTCAGGGGATGTCCACCTGCCAGCTTAGGTCCACTCCCTGAGGGATCAGGCCTAAGATGGCAGTCAGACATCCCTCTGGCAGCCCGGGAGCCCTCATGGCAAGCAGGCCTAAGCTGCAGTCAGACATTCTTAGCGCTGCCGAGGAGGGGGGAGAGGCTCCCGCCACCACCGCTGCTGCACTCGCAGCCATCAGCCCGACTTGTGGCTGAGCAGAGCTCCCCCTGTGGGAGCACACTGACCACCAGGGGGCAGCTCCTGTGTTGAGCATCTGCCCCCTGGTGGTCAGTGTGCATCATAGCGACCGGTTGTTCCCAGTCGTTCCACCATTAGGGACAATTTGCATATTACCCTTTTATTATATAGGACTTTATTATTCTGTAATTTTTTATCACTTTACATACAAATGAAATGCTTGGAAATAGAATAAGGTATACACTTAAATTCAAAATTAAAGTCTTATTCTCTAAAAATACAGAGATAGTCTGTGGGAAAGAGCATGGAGGGACACAAGAAAAGAAATTGATTATACAATTTAGCAGATTAGAATACAATTGAAATCTGTATATACTTTAAACATTTTAGGTAAAGTGCATACATTTTTTCCTAAAAGCTTTTTTAAAAATCATTACACATTGCCAAATGTGTAACAGAAAATGTAGTTTTACATATTACCAAAAAACATAGTTTTACCTGAAATATCTGTAGCCTGTTGCTGGCTTCTTGGGGTGGTATATTTGGAACCATGGGTCCTTCCTATAATGAATAATATAATTTCCATTTTAATTCCTAATCATTTGTACTTATTAATTTACTGAATTTATCTATTATTTCTTTTAAGAAAATAAACAATATTTTAAATTTAAATGGTCTAATTTTGTCCTCTACATGAAGTTTTCATTTATTTTTTGTAACAGTTTTGAGGTATGTACAATTCAATATTTTTTGTTTAATGGAGTTGTGTAACCATGACCACAATTAACCTTAGAACACTGCATCACTCCAACTTTCATTCATTTTTAAATTGTGACAATCTTAATACTTCCCATTTGGTTTGACTTGTTAGAATAAGCAGATGCTATTTTTTTTTTAAAAAAAAAATTAAATTGTAGACTTACAGGAGAATTGCAAAGAGAACTCTCATATACCCTTCACTCAGCTTCCCATCATGTTAACATGGTACATTTATCAAAACTGAAAATTAATGCTGGTACAAGACTATTAAGCAGACTTTATTCAGACTTCTTCAGTTTTCCCACTGAAGTCTGTGTTCCATTCCAGAACCTCATCCAGGATCCCATATCACAGTTAGTCACTGTGTCTCTGTGGTCTCCTCTTTTTAAAAAGGTGACAAACTTTCATCCTGTATGACATTTGTGCCACCACAGCTGTTCCATCTCACTTAAGAGTGATGCTGCTGCAGCTGTGCATCAGAATAGCCATTACAGAGCTCTGAGAGCAGCCTCCTTTCCATAGCTCTTCAGCCGCACGTGGAAATAGACACGCACACAGGTTGGACACTAGGAAGAAGCAGTGGGCGGTGTCTGTTGGCATGAGCCAGAAAATAGTTGAAAAAGGGAGCCCAGATAGTCTGTCCAATCATGAATGTCATGGGTGGGCCAGTAACAGACCAGATTCCCAGTATAACAATGACTGGGCGGTCAAATGTTGACTAATACAACCAGCAGTAAAGGGATAAGTTCGGTACATGTAAAAAAGAAAGTGTTAAATAAGTAGCACTAAAGGCTGAAATCTGTTATGAATCCAGATCTGTTGTGATCACTGAATGAAAGGGAAGAATATATCCGACTTCTGAGTTTAACATCTGGAGATCGACCACTGTCAGTCATTATTCCAGGTTGAACAGCCTGTGGGACTGATCAAGTATGACTTTTATTATTTATTTTCAGTGACACTCTAGTTTTCTAAGAGTTAGTGGGGGCGGGGGGAGATCAGTTGGGGAATACCCTGGTATTAGGGCATTTACAGTCTCTTAGAGCCTTTCAACAACTGTATTACATTTTCCACTAAGAGATTCTGGCCTGAGAACGGGCAAAACCAGACCCTTTGTTCCTTCCAGGATCTTTAAATTTATTGCTCCTTTTGGCAGGTAAATCTTTTTTCTAACTCTATAATAAACATGCTTCCGTTTTTGATCGGTGTGAATATGCAAATATAGCCTCTTACATGCAATGTACAAGTCACAGTGTATTTCTTGGGGCCTATCACTTCCATTTCATATAAACATACCAGCATATAGCACAGAGCATGTAAATACTGAAATTACCAACTCATATGATTCTGCAAAGTTCATTACATCCTCACGAAAAACTTCCACAGACTCAAGTAGATTACTTTTAAACTTTGGCTGCACTTGAACTAGTTCATCTTGGACAGAAACCTAGAACAAGAAGGAATACTCAATGTGAGAGTGAAAGTGATATATTAACTGAAAACTACAATTCTATTCCAGCAAGTTTGTTGCCCCACAGATATCACATAAGAACAAAGACATCTCTGCAATGTTTTTGCAAAGTGAGAGAAAAAAAAACCCACAGAAATAAATGACCCAAATGCACTAACTGGAGATTCAAATCATCCTAGTTCATGACCCAAGACATCTTCTCTAACTGAGGTTAGGAAAGTTAGTTTCTGGCTGATCTGTCTCAGGCCATCAGTATAGCCCAGGAAACAGTTACTTCTATGGGCCCAGTCTGGGTCACATGCTGTCTCTGGGGCCAGCTCAAGGTCACGGATTAGCAACCTCTAGTAGGTTCACATGGTTGCAGTGGTTGGAGCTGTTCCCTAAAAGAAAGTGATATTACTCTGGGTATAAAAAAAAATACCAAATGTTTTCCACAATAGTCTTCAAAACTTCTTATTAAACTTTCCATCATAATACCACTTAATTCATGCTTATTATCTGCCAGGTTCTTTATGTGTTATCATATTTAATCCTCAAAACAACCCTGTGAGGTAAAGATTAATATTATACCCATTTCACAAGTGAGAAAACTGAGGCACAGAGAGGCTAAGTAATTTCTTTACGGGTCCAGCACCAGTACGAAGCAAGATCAAGATTCAAAATCTGGCAGTGGGGTTTCAAGGCTCCCGCCCTTAACTGCTCTCAACAATAGCCTCTATCTTGGTTGGACCATACACTACTTTAAGCTTAATGATGACTATAGTACGGAATTGTCTACCTCTACTAAAGGGCAAGTCAGTGGGTTTATTTTTATTTTTTTAAATTATTTTGTTAATCCTCACCCAAGGATAATTTTTCCATTGATTTTTTTAGAGAGAGTGGAAGGGAGGGTGGGCTATGTGTGTGTGTGTGGAAAGAGAGAGAGAGAGAGAGAGAGAGAGAGAGAGAAGCATCGATATGAGAGAGACACATCGATTGGTTGTCTCCTGCATGCACCCCAACTGGGGCTGAGGATCGAACCTGCAACCCAGGTACATGTCCTTGATGGGGAACCGAACCCTCAACCCTTCAGTGAAAGGGCCAATGCTCTAACTACTGAGAAAACTGGCCAGAGCATGGGTCAGTGGGTTTAACACTAAAAGTTAAAGAGATAGAACAACTCACATGAATTATTTCCATTGAACAAGAGAAAGTTGGACTTCACTAAGTCTCAATGAGTGTTTCCCACTTCCTTCCTAAGACTCACTCTCCTGACTAACCAGCAAACAGTTTTCAAAACAAGCATATTAGTCAATATTTAACATGAACTTAAATAGACATGAGCATAAAACTATTTTATATGCATTACTTCAAAGTGAGCCTCATAACCGCATATAAAAATTTCCTAAAATATTCCTAAATGACCACATGAAGAAATTTAGAAACAAAGATTATTAACTTGCATATGATCACCCAATTGGCTGACAGCAGAGATGGAATCCCAATCATGACCCCATTTCAGCTCCATGCCCTGCTACTATGTCTTGCTTCAACCTCAGTGACAAATTTTTCCATACACAATAAATTTTAAGCCATTGTTAATTTAATTAATATTTAATAAAATTTTTCAGTATATTTAAAGAATAAGAACATTCCTTTGGAGTTCATTTTTAATGTCTAATTTGTGGTATGTACATATTTACCTATTTCAAAAATGCTTAGAGAGAAATATATACCTATAAATGCATACATTAAAAATCTCAAATCAGTAACTAACCATCTACCTTAACAAACTAGGAAACACTAAACTCATAGCAAGCAGAAGGGGAGAAATAATTTTAAAAATAGAGCACAAGTAAATGATATAGAGATTACAAAAACAATAGAGAAAAATCAACAAATCTGAAGTTTCATCTTTGAAAAGATCAACAACATTGATAAACTTTTACCTAGACAAACCAAGAATAAAGGAGAAAGGACCCAAATTACTAAAGCTAGGAGTGAAAGGCAGGATAGCACCACCTACCTTACAGAAATAAAAAGGATTATAAGGACACAATCAACAGAGTGAACAGGCAAACTACAGAATGGGAGAAAATAATTGCAAATCATATATCTCATAAGGAGTTAACATCCAGAACTTATAAAAATACTCCTACAACTCAACAACAAACAATCCAATTAAAAAATAGGCAAAGAAGTTGAGTAGACATTTCTCCAAAGAATATATACACAAATTGTTAAAAAGTATATGAAAAGATGCTCAGCATCATGTATCATTAGGGAAATGCAAATCAAACCACAGTGGATACGGATGCCTCCTATCAAGGAAACTAGCATTGGCAAGGATGTGGAGAAATTGGAACAAGTGCACTGTTGGTGGGGATGTAAAATGGTGCAGCAGCTATGGAACACAGAATTATTAATTAAAAATGGAATTATATTAAAATTAAAATAGGATTATATTGCTGGATAGAGATCCAAACACATTGAAGGTAGGGCCTCAATGAGATATTCATACACCCATGTTCATAGCAACATAATTTACAATAGCCAAAAAAGTGGAAGCAAGTCAATAAAATGTGGTACTATGTATATAATGCAGTATTATTCAGACTTGACAAGGACAGGATTTCTCACACATGCTATAACATGGGTTAATCTTGAAGACCTTATACTAACTGAAATTAGCCAGTCACGAAAAGACAAATATTGTATGACTCCACTTTAGAGGGTACCTAAAGTAGTCAAATGCATAGAGAGAGCAAGTAGAATGCCAGGGGCTGAAGGAAGGGAGAGTGGGGAGTTGCTGGTTAATGGGTATAGAGTTAGTTTTATATGATGAAAAAGTTCTGGAGATTCACTGCACAGCAATGTGAATATACTTACCCCCAGTGAACTGTATATACTTAAAAATTGTTAAGATGGTACATTTTAAGTTATGTGTATTTTACCACAATTCAAAAAAAAGAAACACAGTATAAAGCTACAATAATCAAGACAGTATGGTACTGGCATAGGCGTACACATACGCACAACAGAATAGATTGAGAGTCCAGAAATAAAACCTTCCACTTAGGGTCAACTGATGGTCAACAGGGTGTCAAGGCGATTCACTGGTGAAAGGATAGACTTTTCAACAAATGGCATTGAGACAACTGGTATCTACATGCTTTTGCATGAAGCTGGACCCAAAACTCACAACACACAGAAAAATTAACTCAAAATGTACCAGAGACCTAAATGTAAGGGCTAAAAATTACAAAACTCTCTTCTTAAGAAAACATAATAGTAAGTCTTCATGATCCTGGATTAGGCAATGATTTCCTAGATATGATACCAAAAACACAAGCAAAAAAATAAAAATTATGCCAATTGGACTTGTCCAAAATTAAAACCTTTTACTTCAAAAGACACTATCAAGAAAGTAAAAAGACAATCCACAGAATGAGAGAAAATATTTTCAAATTCTTTGATAAAGGACTTATATCCAAAATATATAAAGAACTCTTATAACTCAAAAATAAAGAAATAACCCAATTTTAGAAACAACGGATTTAAATACACATTTCTCCAAAGAATATGTGCAAATGACTGAAAAGCACATGGAAAGATGCTCAACATCATTAGCCATTAGTAAAATAAAGTACTGCTACACAAGACAATACAAATAAACCTTGAAAATATTATGCTAATTGAGAGAAGCCAGTCACGAAAGACTACACACTGTATGATTCTATGTATATTACATATCCAGAAAAGGCAAACCCATACATAGAAAGTAGAGTTGTGGTTGCCAGAGACTGTCATGAGAAAATAGAGAGTAATTGCTAATGGGTTTAGGCTTTCTTTGGGGGATGAAAATGTTCTAACATTAAATAGTGATGGTGTTTGTACAACTCTGTGAATACAGTAGAAATCACTGAATTGTATACTGTGAAATGGTAAATTTCATGTGGATTATCTACACTAATAAAAGAGGAAGATGCAAATTGACCGCACCTTTGAAACACCCACCAGCCGATCAGTATGCAAATTAACCCAACAAAGATGGTGGGTTAATTTGCATACGCAGGCGCTGAGTGGCCGGGGGCAGGGCGGGGCGGGATACTTGTGTTGTCACCATAGTGATGACGCAGGCATTCTGCACCGCCCCAGTCGCTCTGGGCCTCTGGGCAGCGTGGGAAGCCAGAACGAAGGCAGAAAGGCGGCTCCGGCCAGAGCGAAGGCAGTGCCAGCAGCCAGGAGAAGGAAGGCCCATTCTTGCACGAATCTTCATGCATCGTGCCTCTAGTACAGTGGTTCTCAACCTGTGGGTCGCCACCCCTTTGGGGGTCGAAGGACCCTTTCACAGGGGTCGCCTAAATACATCCTGCATATCAGATATTTACATTACGATTCATAACAGTAGCAAAATTACAGTTATGAAGTAGCAACGAAAATAATTTTATGGTTGGGAGTCACCACAAACTGAGGAACTATATTAAAGGGTCGTGGCATTAGGAAGATTGAGAACCACTGCTCTAGTATATCAATAAAGTGATTAAAATAAAAAATATATATCTTTTTAAAACTATGAAATGTGTGTGTGTTTTCCTGGAGATAGTGACTTAAGCCAATCACTATAAGAATTACATAAGAATTTATAAGTAAAAAATAAGAATTAAGTTTGTACTTACAGCTTTGCTCTGCAATTTGTTGAAAGAATATCTCAAGGTATCAACTGCTTCTGATTCTTCTTTGGTTACTTCAACTTCAAATCTGTTTAGAATAGCATAGGCTTCCTGTGGAGTGAGGGTGAGTTCAGAAACATCACAAGGGAAGCCACTGTCAAATGATTTAGATGGCTTCTAGAAACATAGTCCCATGTCTCAGAAAACAGCACACTCAGGAGACTTGTTTCCAATACTAAACATGGAAAGAGGCACCGCTCTATTCTCGCTGACATTGGTACTAACCTAAATCCAAGACCCTGAAATCTGCATGTAATAAGCGCCTAGGTGATTCTGGTGGAGCTGTAGGCAGATCACACGGAGATTCTGCCCTAGAAAATAATCCCTAGAATCATTTTCTGCCTCTCTCTCCTACTTGATCTTGTGTCAACACCATGCAAAATACTGTCTCGTGCTCTATTAAAATATGAGTTGGCTATACAAGGAATGGAACGAAATGATGGTGGGAGAGATATTCCAAAAAACAGAAACTTGAATGATTAAAGAGATGGATTAGCAACTGCTTTTACCAAAAGAATTTATGTTGAAGAATCGACCTTCTGGAGTTAGGGAAAAAATGGTATGATGATTTGCTAAATCTTGAGGAATGGGTGGTCAGCATCCAAAATCCCAAATGTTAATATTTAAAGAAGTAATAAAGGTATGAAGTTCATGAGCTACCAAAAAGTATAAACTCTAAATAGGATCAAGAAAGCTATGCTCAAAAGAAGAAGAAGAAGAAGAAGAAGAAGAAGAAGAAGAAGAAGAAGGAGGAGGAGGAGGAGGAGGAGGAGGAGGAGGAGGAGGAGGAGGAGGAGGAGGAGGAGAAGGAGAAGGAGAAGGAGAAGGAGAAGGAGAAGGAGAAGGAGAAGGAGAAGGAGAAGGAGAAGGAGAAGGAGAAGGAGAAGGAGAAGGAGAAGGAGAAGGAGAAGGAGAAGGAGAAGGAGAAGGAGAAGGAGAAGGAGAAGGAGAAGGAGAAGGAGAAGGAGAAGGAGAAGGAGAAGGAGAAGGAGAAGGAGAAGGAGAAGGAGAAGGAGAAGGAGAAGGAGAAGGAGAAGGAGAAGGAGAAGGAGAAGGAGAAGGAGAAGGAGAAGGAGAAGGAGAAGGAGAAGGAGAAGGAGAAGGAGAAGGAGAAGGAGAAGGAGAAGGAGAAGGAGAAGGAGAAGGAGAAGGAGAAGGAGAAGGAGAAGGAGAAGGAGAAGGAGAAGGAGAAGGAGAAGGAGAAGGAGAAGGAGAAGGAGAAGAAGAAGAAGAAGAAGAAGAAGAAGAAGAAAAGAAAACTATGCTCAGCCTGGCTGGTGTGGCTCAGTGGCTGATCATCAATCTATGAACCAGGAGGTCACAGTTTGATTTCCTGTCAGGGCACATGCTCAGGTTGTGGGCTCGATCCCCAGTGCAGGAGTCAGCCAACAGATGATTCCCTCTCATCACTGATGTTTCTATGTCTCTCTCCCTCTTCCTTCCTCTCTGAAATATATATAAAAATATGAAAGCTATGCTCAGCCATGAGATCGGGTACCAAAAGGAGGCATTAGAAATGCAGGCAATGAAGGAGTGTACTGTCTACAGAGAATTTAAAAAACAGTAATAAAATGAATTAAAAGTCTGATTTTTATTATCACCATGAACCGTGACTTCTAAATATTAGTCACAAAACCCTTATGGTAGACAGAAAAATGGTCTCCCCAAATTGTCCACATCCTAATCTCTGGAACCTGTGATTATGTTACCTTACACAGCATAGGGGGCCTTGCAGAGGTAATTAAGTTAAGCAACTTGATTATCCTGGGAGATTATCCTGGGTTGGCTGTGTGGGCCCAGTGTAATCATAAGGTCCACACAAGGGAACCGTGGAGGCAGGAGAGTGGGAGTCAGAGACGTGAGGACAGAAGCAGAGCAGGAGAGATGCCACTGCTGGAAGGCGCATGAGCCAAGACTGCCGCCAGCCTCTAGGAGCTGAACGGCTTCTTCCCTCGAGCCTCCAAAAGTGCAGCCCTGCTGACATCCCGATTTTAGCCCTAATCGCCCCATTCTCAGATGGCTGAGCTCTAGAACACTAAGATGACAAATCTGCCTTGTTCTAAGCCATTAAATTTATGATAATTTGTTCTTGTATTAGCAAAAGAAAGTGAATACAGTACTCTTCCCTAAAAACATCTGCTCGTCTAAATTCCAGCAGTTTACCATTAAGCCTAAGTGGACCACTCGCACCGTGCTGCCCGTGTATGCCACTGGCCATGAGTGAGACCTAGACCTGGTTTCTAAGGAAAGACAAAGATATTTGGGGAACTTGCCTAAGGTGTGAGGACTGGTGTGAGACAGTGCAACCACTCCCTTCTGTAAAAGGTCAGCGCCAGCATAAAATAAAATGCACACTGTCTAGATCCGTACATCATTATTAATATATTACTATTCCCTTGTTTACTGTTCACTGATGATAACTGTCAAAATACCTCCAAAGAAATCAACATCAGAAAGGAGAAATAGACAGACTGTACCATACATAATGAAATATGTTAACAGAATCAATTTTTAGTGTGTCTCTATTTTTTAATAGCACTCTAAGAATGAAAAATGCAATCATTTCTTACTTCAATTGGTCCCAAAGTCATGTCCATTTGAATTTCATTATCACGGATACAAGACAAGGCTTCCATTGCAAACCTGACATCATCTAAATCACGAATAGGTCTAGATAACTTTTTCAAGTATTCAGTAATAAATGCTATCATGTCTGACATTTTCTTTTTGTATTCTTCATTCAGGTATCGACAGAGTAACATCTTCCATGCCTTAGCCTCAATTGATAAGGCCAATTTCATTGGCTCTGGTGAAGACAAGAAAAGATCAAAATAGAATACACCTGACATTCTGAAATGATTCATTTTATGTGTAATCTGAGCATCTATAACTGCTCTGGCCCATGTGACAGCCACTAGCCACATATGGCTACTGAGCACTTGAAAAGTAGTTAGTTCGACTCGAATGTGCTGTAAGGTTGCTCAATTCTGAAGATTTAATTCCTATCCCCGTGGAGTAAGCTAAGCTGTGCAAGAGGACACTAAAGTCTATGGAGAAGAATTTCAGAAGTTACTTCTAGCACTGTCCAACATGAACCTTGCTCTGCTTCTGGCCCTCACGCATCACCCCATTTTCTTCTAGGTAACCCCACACAGTACAGTGTAATATATTTTTTGTCTTCCAAACCTTCCTGTTTTCTTGTTATTCCACTTCCTTCCTCACCCACATGGCTAGAGAATGTGTATAACCTGACCCTGAACTTGGGCCTCGCTGATGGTCCCAGTCAATCTTGACCTTACATGTACTAATCAGAGTCTGTTCTTGAGAGTCTGGAATAAGACTTAAGGGGAGCCCCCTTGACGGGAAAGCAGGAAAAGTCATGCACAGAGGGGAGAAGAAATGAGAGTCAGAGAGAAAGGATTTCCTCAGCTTCCTATACTGTCCCTGGTTCTGGTCCATTCCGAAAGCCCAGTTGCACCTTGGATTCTGGGATATATTTTTCTCCCTTCACCATAGCTCAAGTAGGTTTCTGATGCTTAAAAACAAAACAGTTCTAACTAGTCAACTCTACCTTCTCTATCCTTACCCATTCCTTTTTCTCCTCTCGGTGACTCTCAGCTCCCCAGCCCTGCCAAACTGGAACCATAACCTCTCCCCTCTCAACCCCTAACACTTAAACTGAGAGGACTAGGGAGCTGAGGAAAGTGTCCCCTGACAAGACACACAGGGCCAGCTGTTGACTGAGGCTGTGAGATTCTACTTCATAAGGTCCGCACCTCCTGGGCCTCTTTTCTCCTTTTCCTCGGGCCCCAGGGATTCAGCCTCCCTTCCCCTTTCTTTATAATTGTTTTCACCTATCCCATTTTCAGTTTTCTCCCTCTAAGAGCAAGTACCTGGCCAACTAGAACACTGTGCTACAGTTAATTTTTGTATTAAGGATCATAGTGCTAACCACTACAAGGGAACAAATAGAACATTACAATAATAGGTAGAGTACAGTTTCCAAAACGTTACCGAAGTTCTTGTAATGATTGCCCTTGATATATCGTTCCTGTTTCTAGCTAAATAATCCCCTCAAGTATTTGTGATTCTTCTGCAAATGAAGTCCCTTCTTTGTAGATATAATAGTATATAATATTTATTAGACATTAACTATTTGCCAGGTACTATGCTAAGCATATATAAAATAGTTCATGAGGTGGGTACTGTCTACACCAGCAGAAAAGGGGTCAAGTAATGTTGGTAGTTAAATTTGAGAGCCACAGTTACATTGATTCCTTGAGCATAGATGTGAAAACCTATGGGATATACCTTTCCTCCCTTCAACATAGCTCAAGTAGGTTTAGTTGATGCAAAATAGGTCATTCAAATATCTTCTGAGAATAATTATCTCACAAACTTAAGACAAAACTGATTGTACCTCTGTAACCATGGCAACAAGTCGCCACCACAACCAGTTTTAAACTCAAACCATAGACCAATTCGCCTTAGTTCACATACTTTTGCAAGTCAATCAGTGTCAGCCCCTCTCTTCTGAATGTCCACCAATCAGGAGGAACATACTCAACACACCCGCCTCTGGGTGCCAACCAATCAGCAATAGTCTCACCCAAGCACGCATCCTTCTACAGATGATGTAAACTCTAGGTCCACAACATGAGACCTCCAGGCTGCTCTGCAGGGAGCTCTGTGCCTGGCCAGCCCAGCTCTCCCTCACTTCAGGAAGCACCAAAGTCACTTCGGGCTTTTATTTCAGACATGCTCTAATCCCAAACAGTTTAACTTTTCAGGAGACTTCAAACTGTTTGACTCCTAGCTCAGGTATACAAGCCCTCCTCACAAAAACTTTCACCTTATCCTCAGCTGTTTGACTGCCAATCGAGGAGCTGTGCTGCCGATTAGGTGTGTTAAGCAACCGTGGTATAATATTATATATAAAAAGACATAATATATCACATCACATACATATTATATGTAACACATACATGAACAATATTGGTGGTCCAGAAATATTTAACATTTAGATCGTTGTACCAAGGTAGCTTAATGACTGCTTCTAAATTAAGTGACGCTTCCTGTGAAAATACAGATATGTTACGGAATATTTTTAAATACCTGTATGCAATTCGAGTGCTCCTACAATGATGACAGGCTTCAGCTCATCAATCTCCTGTTCAAAGGTGGCGTAGTGCAGAATTTCTGACCTGATCTCAGTCAGAGAGGGGTTGTGAGCCAGAAATTCCTGAGGAAACAATCAGTGTTTTCTTTAGCTTTTGATTCTTCTCCAAATTAAATCCCTTACGTAAAAAGTATAAATCCTCTACGTACATAGTCACATTAGAGCACTGCACTTACTCAGGTACTTTTACACTAGTCTGTGCTACCAGGTGAGCAGACCAGGAAAGGGCAAGCTACCTGTTAGTACTGGAAGAGAGCGGTGGGAGGGAAGGTCACAGAAGTCATGAGTGGCTGTTCAGAATTCTCAGGTTCCCTTGAGTCTGACTAAAACTACAGCGGAGCCTCTGTAGGTGTGCACACCCTGAGGGCCTGGCCCCTGGACGGTCCGAACGTAACTGGTCCTCAACTGTTTACCCAAATTACACGAAATTCAGACATGAATTTGACTCAGGGCCTCAGAGTGTCACTGTGAGAGTGACACACGATGCAACAGGTTAGGTGCTTGGCACTTACAGGTTATTGCCCTCTGCTCATGGGTTCCTGTCATTATCACCGATATTTCCTTGGTGCTCCTGCACACACTAGATATAAACAGACCGAACCCCAACTGCATCCCAGGCAGCAGAAATGCACCTTCACTTTCACGTCGCGGTCCTCTGTCCAGAGCGTCTTGTATTTCTGGAAGTCCTGCAGAGCCTCATGGGCCGCCTTCCTTAGAGAATTCACGGAGGAAGAAAGGAGCAGGACCAACTTGGAAATATCCTTGTGTTCTGCTACACCTGGATAAAAATTCTTCAGCTTCCTCGCAGGAATCAGGTCTTCAAAAGATTCTGAAAACAGATGTTTTCACATATGGACAACGTCTATACAACTTTAAATATTATATCCATTTCAATATTTTATAGACTTTTTCAAGCTGTGTTATTTTAAAGACTCCCCCTCTAAAGTAATTAAGAACTATTCTCTTGCTGTCTTCACTTCTTTTTTAAAAAAAATATTTTTATTGATTTTTTAGAGAGGGAGGAGGAGGTGGAAGAGAAGGAGGAGGAGGAGGAGGAGGAGGAGGAGGAGGAGGAGGAGGAGGAAAGAGAGAGAGACAGAGAGAGAGAGAGAGAGAAATATACCTGCAAGAGCAAAACATGGATCGGCTGCCTCCTGCATGCCCCTGACCAGGATTCCAACTGGCAACCTTTCTGTGCACAGGATGACCCTCAACCAACTAAGCTCTTAACTTGTTCTTGTTAAACTATTGTGTCTTAAACTATTTTGAGCCCTGGCCGGCGTGGCTCAGTTGGTTGAGTGTCATCCTGTGACCCTCAAGGTTGCTGGTTCAATTCCCAGCCAGGACACATCCCTGAGCTGCAGCTCATCGATGCTCTGCTCTCGCGTCGATCTCTCTCTCTCTCTCTCTCTCTCTCTCTCTCAAAATCAATAAAAATATTTTAAAATATTTTAAGGTCCAGATTTCTTTAATGTGGAAAAACTGTGTTTTTCAGAGGAGAGAACTGAAAGATACTAATTAACACCCCCGCACCTCCCCACCCAAAAAACTTAAAGTCCTCCAAAAAAAGGTCAAAAAAGTTGAAATTGCTACCTTCCAAAATAGTATGGTGGTTAGAGGGGAGGCACCACATTTATTACCCACATAACCTTAGGCAAGTTATTTAGTCTTCATGGAGATACTTGTGAGAACGAAATGAGACAACATATGTCCGTCTTCAGCTCAGCAGCTGGTACATGGAGCTCACCCAATCACTACTAGCCACCGCTATCAGCATCTCTTGCCAAAATCCGGTCATGTCCCAGCCTCAATGGACATCTTCAAGTATCCTCCATCCGAGACTATGCAGATACTGTTGTCTGACTCTAACAGTGCCTTCCCTTTTCAACCAGCTGCTAACAATGAAAAATCATGGGATTCACACAAAATTCCAGATTTTCAGCTTTTCTCTTAAAAGCTGGTAGCATAGGGTCCACATTTCACGGCAACAATTAGCTGAAGCTGAGTGTCTCCTCCAAGGCCAGTCACTTATTTGCTCTTTTGTCTTATATTTAATCAAAATTCAAGCAAAAGAAAATGACAAGGAATTGGCTTAATTAAGTTAATTAACTAACAGTGCATGTCTGGGTAGTTCTTTCCCTTTTATTGCAGAGAAGTATTCCATTGTGTCAACATACCACATTTTGTTCACCCATTCACCAATGGGTATCTAGGTTGTTAGCATTTTGGGTCTATTACCAATAATGCAGCTATGAACATTCACATACAAGCCTTTATATGGACACATGATTTCATTTCTCTTAAAGTTCCTAAAGGTGGAGTTGCTGAGCCAAATGGTGAAGATATGTTTAATTTTTTTAAAGGAAGGGCCTACCTCGTTCCAAAGTGGCTGTACCTTTTTACATTCCCATCAGTAATGCATCAGAGTTCCAAGTTCTTTGTCAACAATTGGGATTGTCGATTATCTTTTTTTCCCTTTCATTTTAACCATTTTAATTAGTGTGTTACTACTAGCTCGTGGTTTATTAAAATTGCGTTTTCCTAATAACTAAGGGTGTTGAGCATCTTTTCATGTGTTTATTAGCCAATCATACATCATCTTGTTGAACTGTCTAATCCTTTGTCCATGTGGGATAGGGGAAGCGCCTTATTATAATTCAGTTGTGAGAGTTCTTTTTTATATTCTGAACACGAGTACTTTATCAGATTTCTGATTTGCAAACATTTTCTCCCAATCTGTGGCTTTTCTTTTTAATTTTTCTAATGGTATCTTTTGAAGAACAAAGATTTTTAATTTGAATAAAGTTCAACTTATCAATTTTTTTCTTTTATGGATCCTCACCCAAGGATATGTTTTTATTGATTTGAGAGAGAAACATCGATCGGTTGCTATTTTGCAGGGCCCCCTACCTTGTTTTTCTTCACCAATTTTTGAGCTATTTTTGACTCTCTCCACTTCCACATAGTTTTACAATAAATTATTAAAATTAGATTAAGAAAGTATAGAAAAAATTCTGTTGTAATTTTATTGGAATTGTATTGAAGTTGTAAACAAATTAATCAAGAAATTGACTTCTTCATGTTATAAATTCATTCCAGTTGTCATTCAGTAATAACCATTTTCTCCAAAAATGCTGTGAAAATATTTTTTACATTTATTTATAAACTTCATGGTTTGGTGGCTATTGAAAATCTGTTTTTTCTATTACATTTTTTCCAGGTTTATTGAGATACAATTGGCATAAGTGTATTACATTTTAATTGGATTATTGGCCATTACAGATACTCTTTATTTTTATATATAGGTCTTTATACATAAATATTATTGAACTTATTAGTTATAATAGTTGTTTCTAGGTTGCTTGAACTTTCTATGCATGATCTTTAAATAAACACAATCTTGGCTTCTTTTCTAATTACTCATCTAATTTTTTTATTGTTTGACTCATAGTGAAGATCTCCAGTAAAATATTGAATAAAACTGATAAGATCATTTCTTCATTTTGATGGAAAAGAAATGCTTCTAAATTTTTCCATGGATAGCATTATCAGAACATCCCTCATATTCCTAGTTTGCTAAGAGGATGTATGTGGGTGAGTGAACTATATCATATTCACAGAAGCCCATATAACACATTTGTTAAAAAAGAATTAAAAGTATATAGAACATATACTGAAGGAGAAAAAGATAATTTCAATGTACTCAGCACCGGTTTAAGAAGAGAATGCCAAGATATCAGTAACCCTCTCTCGGCCTCTCTCCAATCACATTCCCTGACCCCCAGAGGTAACCACTCTCCTGCATTTTCTTTGACGATGTACTTGAAGGTAAACCAATGTACTTATCTCTAGACAATATGTCGTTTGGTTTTTTTAAAAACTGAGCCAAAGGACACACGTAGAAAGAAAGACATTAATGCTCGTGCTAGATGGAGGCTCCCAGGAGAAAAGAAGCTAGTCTCTGGGTCTAGTCCTGCTGCCGCGTCCTGCAGTCTGACAAAAGCCCTTTGGAGGAAGCCATGGCGAAGGATCGTGAGTGAGTCCTGCAGTATCGAGATAATACAGTTCTCATCGCAATCAGGGCACCTGGCAGGGCCGTGTTTATGAGCCAAGTAATTGGATGTCCAGCAGAAATAGGGCCGGGACAGCGGACTACTCCGTGTTCTCCTGGATCACATCGCCTTCCCTCCAGTTCTCAGTAGCAGCCAAAGCAGAACACTTCGGAGTGACCCGAGCTTCTCCCGCTGACCCAGAGCAATGCGAGTAGAGCAGCGACTCTGTCAGCACATGGTGAAAGCAGGCAAGCACAGACAAGAATATGGACCAGGTTCACCGGGCATTCCGTCTTCAAGTTAAAAGACAGTACAATGGCTCCAGGCACCATGGTAAGAGCAGCAAAAACTTGTCTCTCTCTTGACCCTCTATGCTTAGAATACATGTGTCCCTGTGTACTCATCCTTTACCGTCCACCGGGGAATTCCCTTCACCTCCCTGCTGCATTCCACTCCTGTTTCCTACATCTCCTGTCTTTTCTTTTTTCTTTGCTTTATTTTCTCAATTTGAAAGAGTACAGTAACTTTGTGGAAAAGGGTGCATTGGGTAAAATCTTTTAAGACAGTCAATGTCCGAAAATGCCTTTATTCTACCATCACACTTGGTTGATAATATGGCAGAGAATAGAATTCTTATTTGCAAAGTTGCTGATTAGTCGAAAGATTCTTGCACCTTGTGGTTTTTAGCTTTACGTTTGGCCTGCTACAATAATAGACTAATGGACTGAAAATCAGACAATTGGACTCCAGTCCTCTCCTCTGGATTCATTCCTAGTCCCGTCACTAGGTTTGTATATTCATAGATCCATAGATCCATAGATCCATAGATCCATAGATCCATAGATCCATAGGTCCATAGATTCATTCACAGGCTTTTCCCCCAGACCTCCTTGCCCCTGATTTCCCAGTGTTGGTCCTTCTAGGACCTGCACAACTTGCCCACCCATTGTCACTGCCCACGAGTCCACGTATACCTTCGCTTCAGATCACTTCTCCCTCCTTCAAAAAGAGATGCTACTTGAAGCTCTGCCCACGGGGAAACCCCCTCTCGCAGTCCTTAAGGGCCACTGCTGAGTAGGCTCTAGTGCATTTCAGCTCACACCAACACATCAAGCCAACTCAGCATAGACCAGGCCTGAGATTGTGTTTGTCCTCTATCAGCTGGTTATAGGGAATACCCCGTGAGACTATAGAGATGAGCTGAGAGAGGCGTGTTTGTGGAACATGGAAAGGTGGCATGGGGGTCTGGGCCACCTGTTCCTGTAACTCACACGGCACCTTATGTTTAATTGGCATCTCCCTGGTTACCGGAGGAGGTAGTATATTTTCAGAAAAAGAGTTTTACTTTTTTTAGATTCCACACATAAATGAGATTATCCAATATTTTTCTTCCGCGTCTGACTTATTTCACTTAGCATAATGCCCTCTGGATTTATCGATGTTGTCACAAATAGCAGGATTTCCTTCTTTTTAAGGCTGAAAATATTTACAATGAAAACATTTCATTGTAAAAAAAAAAAATCATAGTAACAGAGAGTAGAATAGTGGTTACCAGAGTCTGAGGGTGGAGAAAAAGGATACAAACTTTCCGTTATAAGGTGAATAAGTTCTGGGGACCTCATGTCGCATAGTGACTGTAGTTAATAATAATGTATCGTATGTCCTTGCTGGTTTAGCTCAGTGGATAAAGCATCAGCCTGCAGACTGAAGGCTCCCAGGTTTGATTCTGGCCAAGGGCGCATGCCTGGGCTGTGGGCACCTCCCCAGTGGGGGGCGTGCAGGAGGCAGCCGATTGATGTATCTCTCTCATCAACGTTCCTATCTCTCTATCCCTCTCTCTTTCTCTCTCTCTAATACCAATAAATAAAAACACATCTTTTTAAAAAGTGGAGGATGGAAAACACTAGTTTTTTAAATGCAAAGCTTAACAAATAAACATATAAAAGTTACTTTTAAAAATATCTACAAGCTGTTGAACCCAGGACGAGCCTGAGAAGAGCACTTGTACATTGTAACCCAAAGACTCTATCGGTCTGAGATGTAGCGCTCTTACTTTCTTCCCTCTTCAGCTGCTTTCCTCCACTTGGATGCGCCAGGTCAGCGGTGCGGCTGGGGCTGACCTTCACGTTCTTCATGTGCCGGGTGGGCTGCTGCCCCCAGTGAGCCACTCCTCTGCTGACCTCCAGGGTTAACTGGATCATCCGGTTAATGGCTTGTTGAATGTCATCCAAGCTCGGAACCATCACCTGTGGAAGAAGAAACAAGCCCCTGGCTCTGTTGGCACATGCGCTCCGTCCCTCTGCTTCTCACCGCCCCCTTCCCTCCCCACTGAAGTGGGGAAAGCCTCAGCTGCCCCCAAGAAACAGCTGCTTTCAGGAGGGGGGTGTGAGAGCAGTGCAGACTGCATGCGGGCTTTCTCAGTTCCTGCAGGCAAGAGGGTCGAACACAGGACCTGGCATCCTTTCTCCCTGGGAGGGGGGCTGGATGCAGCCAACAGTTGTGGACTATGTGTTGGGTGTCCCTGAAGCAAAACCACTGAAGAAGCTCCCCTGCCAAGAGTCTGACCTCAGGCTCTGAACTGTGCCTCCAGGAGGCCACCGCGGGGACGTGGAGCAGGTGAGACACAGCCTGTCCCCCCTGGCCTAACCCTAACCCTCACGGCGTGCACCTGTCAGAGTTCCAGATGCCGGTTGGCAGTGGGTGGTGGGGGAGATGGTCCATGAGAAAGCACAAGGGTCCCATGGTGCTCAGGGTGTAGGCTCTCTCTTTCTTTCTATTCTGCCACGCTTGGTGGGTTGCCTCACGGTCATGTGTTGGAGGTGGTCTTAGATAATTTAATGTTTGAAGCAAGAAAAAGCAAGATTTTTAGAATACTTGCTAACTGATGGCTGACCAGACGCTTGACTCCACTTCAGCACACCATGAGCTATGCAGAGCAATTTTTATAACAGAGGTTAACGATAATATTTTTATTTTTGTTAAATACGGGGGTGAGATAGAAAGATACATAGGACCAAGAGGTTACCATAAATGAAAGTTCAGTTCTCGTGTAACCCTTGTCAAATACATTACCCAAATATCCTTGTGTTAACTTGGCTATTTGATCATTCTTACCACATTAGGAATCGCAAGATGTACTTCCGTTTTTATAAAGGAAATGACATCTTCTGCCCGCTTTCGTCCATAGAGGCTGTAATAAGATGGACATTTAACTGATAAACCTTAACCTATAATTTCATAAATAGCTTGCTATGCTACCACACTCAATCCTAAAATATAAAGATAATTTCAAAGTACTAAATTATATGAAGAGAATGTTTTTATAATGAAACCATAAATTTCAGAGAGCTAAAAGATGACAGTGACAATATTATTGGAAGTAAAATATTAAGTCTCATTTACATTTTCTAGTATTTTAATGTTCTGTTAGTCACAAGCACTTAATAATGTGTTAAAAGCATTCTTTTTTCCCAGCCCCATAACAAATATTGGGCAAGATTCACCAACAAAAAACATATACCTTCATGTATTCTTCTATATATACTTTTTTTGTAAAATTAAACAGGAGGTTTTTGTCAAAGCTTCCAAAAACCTTCCATTTTAAACAATATCTCTCATGCTCAGACAGAAATACAGACATACAAACACAGGAGTGCAAGTAACTGACATATACCAGACCTGCAAATTAGTTTGGTTATCTCCCTCTGCCTTGACATCTGTCCCCATCCCAGACAAAATTATAATAAACTAGAGGCCTGGTGCACAGATTTGTGCACATTGAAAGGAAATTAATTAAAAAATATATTTTAATAACACTATTTGCCCTTTCTCTATAATAGAAGTGTCAACCAAATTCATGGCAGATCGAAACACACACGTGCAATTGGTGCCGGCGAGAGCTTTGTATGTATCATACATGCATGAGTCAACTTAGCCTCTTATATACTAGTATATAGAATAAACTTGCTTAATTAGACCTCATTTAGCTAAACTTTTTCCAGCCCAGTGAAGCACCCCAACTTCTCTTTCAGGTAATTGTCAGCAACACAGCAGTAAATATCAACACAAAGCACATTATTATTGTAGATCATGCAGGGAGAACAAAGGGTAAAACATTTAACTGCAGCGGTGTTTGACGACATTCTTCACAGTGAGAAAACCTAAAGTCATTTTCAAGGTCCACCATTTCTTACTTCTTTTCAGTTGGGTCAAGTTTCTAAACTTTCTAAATCTCCGTTTTCCGGCTAATGAAAAGAAAATAGGATTCCACCGAGTCTCCTATCTACCTACTCCAGGACTTCTGTGAGGCTCAAATGAGGTGAGGCACAGGAAAAAGCTTTACAGACATTTGGTTAAAGTGTAAAATGTTTGCACCTGGCTATAAAGCAGCCGTGTTCCTGGGCTGAAGAAACTCCAAGGAGGCTAGTCACTAGGAAGAGGAAGCCGGATTGCTGTAACTTGGGTAACAACATTACCTGGTGCCCACAGCCACCGTTTCAGAGCTGGGCTGGGCTGGGCTGTGGGCCCCATTTTGCGCCAGAGCATCTTGGCAGCATCGGCTGCAATTTGGTGGGGTGTCACTTCTGGATGGTGGCAGGGCCTGTGTCCCACTTGGGGGAAGCTAAGTGTTGCTTTGTGGACACCAGGTCCGTGGTGCCGATTCTCTGTAAATGGCCGGTGCGTGTCACAGCAGCTCCTGTCTTGAGCATCTGCCCCCTGGTGGTCAGGGTGTGTCATAGTGAGTGGCTGGATGGTTGGATACTTAGCACATTAGCCTTTTATATATATACTAGAGGTCCGGTGCACAAAAATTTGTGCACTCGGCGGGGGGGGGGGGGGGGGGGGCGGGGGGGGTGGAGCCCAGCCCGGCCAGTGCCCTCTCGCAGTCTGGGACCCCTCGGGAGATAACAACCTGCTGGCTTAGGCCTGCTCCCGGGTGGCAGAGGGCAGGCCCAATCCCTAGGTGCAACCCCTGGTCAGGCTCAGAGCAGGGCCAATTGGGGAATTGGGGCGCCGCCCCATCATGCACAGAGCAGGGCGGATTGAGAGGTTGCGATGCCACCCTCAGTCACACTCAGGGTAGGGCTGATTGGGGGGTTGGGGCACCGCCCCCCGTCACACTCAAGACAGGGTCGATGGGGAGGTTGCGGCGCCACCCCCTGTCATGCACAGAGCAAGGCCGATCAGGGGGTTGGGGCACTGCCCCCTGTCATGCACAGAGCAGGGCCCATCAGGGGTGTTGGGGCTCCGTACCCTGTCACGCACAGAGTAGGGCCAATCAGGGGGTTGAGGAGCTCCCCGCTGTCACTCACAAAGTAGGGCCGATAGGGGAGTTGGGGCACTGCCCCCTGTCACACAGACAGCAGGGCGGATCAGGGGGTTGGGGTGCTGCATCCTGTCACACTCAGGGCAGGGCCAATTGGGAGGTTATGGCTCTACCCTGTCACACACAGAGCAAGGCCCATGGAGGGGGGTTGGGGCGCCACCCTCTATCACCCACAGAGCAAGGCCGATCAGGGGGTTGGGGCACCGCCACTGTCATACTCGGGGCAGGGCCGATGGAGAGGTTATGGCTCTACCCTGTCACACACAGAGCAGGGCCCGTGGGGTGGAGGGGGGTTGGGGCGCCCCACCCTGTCACACACAGAGCAGGGCCCATCAGGGGGTTGGTGCGCTGCACCCTGTCAAACACAGAGCCGCAGGACAATCAGGGGGTTGGGGAGCTCCCCCCTATCAGGCACAGAGCAGGGCTGATCAGGGGGTTGGGGCGCCTTCTCCTGTCACGAACAGAGCAGGATGGATAGGGAGGTTGTGGCCCCGCCCCCTGTCACACACAGAGCCGCAGGGCAATCAGGGGGTTTGGGCGCTGCCCCCTGTCACGCTGATCCCAGTGCCGGGAGCCTCGCTGCTCCGCTGATCCCGGTGCTGGGAGGCATATTACCCTTTTACTATATAGGATAGAGGCCTGGTACATGGGTGGGGGCCGGCTGGTTTGCCCTGAAGGGTGTCCTGGATCAGGGTGGGGGTCCCCACTGGGGTGCCTGGCCAGTCTGGGTGAGGGGCTGAGGGCTGTTTTCCGGAAGCGAGTGACTAAAGCTTCTAACTGCTCCTTGTTTTCTTTCTTTTTTTTATTCTGGGCCAGCTTTAGCTCTGAGGCCTCACCGCTGAAAACATCGATACAATGTTGCTAAAGCTCGGCTGAATGAAGGCTGGTCTCTGGGGTTTTGTTTGCCTTCTTATTTGCAACATAGTACATAGTTGCTTAGAGTTGTAGCTCAGAGGCCGGCAAGTGAGGCGGGGAACGTTTGAGTCCGCAGCAAGCAAGCCTCATGTTCGCTTCCAGCTGCCTGGCTGCCAGCCGCCATCTTGGCTGACGGTTAATTTGCATATACTCACTGATTAGCCAATGAAAAGGGTAGCGGTCGTACGCTAATTACCATGTTTCTCTTTTATTAGTGTAGATGTAAAATTTCCATAGCAATAAATACTGTCATTACTGAGAAACTACACCTCCAGTTATAAATACAACCAACTGCCTACAGCTACAGTTTTTCCAGAAGATGCGGGCCTGGGGTGACAGAAGCAAAGGCACAGCACCCCAATAAGCGACTGAGACAGGCCTCTTGTGTGCTCCCTGCTGAACCTGCCATATTCTAGTACCTCTTCAGGGGGCAGTAACTGTGAACCAATAAGACCTGGCTCTGTATTCAAAGTTCTGAGGGTCATGTGGACGCAAAAGTGAAACTCCTAGACAGGGAGATAGGGAAGGAGAGACAAAGACTCAAAAACAAAAAATCTCTGGCTCAAAGAGGACATATGAAGTAAAATCCCAACAAGAATAACTATGTCAAACAGTAAGAAAGGGAATTAAAGAAATCTATAATTGAACCAGAAACTCACTCCAGATAAAAGTCAATGTAGAGAAGTATGACAAACTCTAAAGTAAGTATAATGAGAATGTTCAAAGATATAAATGAAGGCTAAAATTGCTCAACTAAAAAGGCAGAAATGATAAGAGAAGGTATTCATTGAAATGTTTAAGATGCAACAGATAAAATCACGTTATACTAGACTAGAGGCCCAGTGCACCAGTTGGGTCCTGGGCCTGGCCTGCAGGATCAAGCCGAAACCAGCTCTCCGATATCCCCAGAGGGGTTCCAGATTGCGAGGGCGCAGGCCAGGCCAAGGGACCCCACCAGTACACAATCAGGGTTGGGGAGGGACGCAGGAGGTTGGCCAGCTGGGGAGGGACCACAGGAGGGCTCCAGGGTGTGTCCAGCCCGGCTCGTTTAGTCCCAATCAGCTGGACCCCAGTAGCAAGCTAACCTGATCGGAGAGTCTGCCCCCTGGTGGTCAGTGTGCGTCATAGTGAGCGGTTGAGTGGCCTTAACATATCATTAGCATATTACACTTTGATTGGTTGAACAGACGACCGGACACTTAGCATATTAGGCTTTTATTATATAGGATACAGAGATGCTGGCCCATAATGTAGCCCAGAAATGAAAAAAAAACAAACTAAATGACAGAGTAGTTAGGTGTTAGGGAGGAGAGGCCCCAGCACTTGAGATGACCACACATCCAGTGTGCCCAGGACAGTCTGGGTTAAGTCTGTCCTGACCCTTCACCTGAATCATGTTCCTCACAAAAAAAGTGTCCTGGTTGGAATAATAAATTATGTGGTCAATCCATTCAACGTTCAGCTATTGGGAGTTCCATAAGAGAATGTCCCGCCTGGCCAGTGCTGCTCACTGGTTAGAGCATCGGCCGGTGCACCAAAGGATTGCAGGTTCAATTCCTGGTCAAGGGCATGTGCCTGGGCTGCAGGTTCAATCCCCAGCCCCAGTCAGGGAATGATTGATGTGTTTCTCTCACATCGATGTTTCTCTCTCTTTCTTTTTCCATCTCTATCTCTATCTCTCTCTTTCCTCCCTCCATCCTTTCCTCCCTCCCTTCCATTCTTTCTAAAAAAAAAAAAAAAAAAAAAGAATGGAAAAAATATCCTCAGGTGAGAATTAACAAAACAAAAATAAAAAGAGAGAGAGAGAATGTTCCAGAAGCAATAACTGCAGAGAAAATTGCTGGGGATTTTCTGGAATTAAGGAACACTATAAGCCCTCAAATAGAAAGTGTACTCTGAGAACAAAGCAGGATAAGTAAAGACAAGTCCTCACAGGGAGAGAAGACTGCAGAACATCCAGGATAAAAAGCAATCTTCCACTAGAATTACTACAGACTTCTCATCAGCAACAAAAGAGCAGAAAAAATGAAGTACTTTCAAAGTGCTGAGAGACAAAAAAAAAATTGTATCCAGCCAAACTTGTCATGAAAGTAAGAGGGCAAAAAAGGGCATTTTTAGACTCAAAATGAAGAATCAGAGAGTTTACCCCTCACATATTGTAACTAAGCAATCAGCGGGATAAGAAATACACAAGAACCTGAAGACTTTAATAAAATATGCCAGTAAATAAATTATTTTTGAGTGTTCAGGACGAGAAGGAAAGGGAAACACAAATTTTAAGAAAGAGAAAGCACAAATGGCTTATAAACATAAAAATGTGTACAACCTCAACAGTAACTAGGAAAATGATGATTGAAAATCCAATGAGATGCCATTCACACAAGGTTTTTTCACTGAGCAATACCAACTGTGTGCGAGGATGTGGAGCCATGGGACTCTCCTTCTAGGTCTTGCCTGGCGAAGTGAAGCAGGCACATGCTCTAGGGCCCAGCCATTCCACTCTTAGCAGGAGGCAGGTACCAGAATGTTCACAGAGGTTTTATTCACAGTAGCCCAAACCAGAAACAGCTCAAATGGCCATCGCCCGTAGAACAGAAAAACAGATTATGTATGCTTCAACCATATCAAAGTGAAATAAGTTACATCAACATAGATGAATCTCAAAAACATAATGCTGAACATAGTCCAAAACAGGAAAAATTAAATGACACATTGACTGGGGATACAAATATGTAGTAAACCCTAAGGACCATGATAAACATCAAGTTCAGGATAGTAGCTACCTTTGGGTGAGCCAGAGAGGACCAGTAAGGGGACTGTTCTGTGTTTTTCATCTTGGCCTGGCTGCCAGTAACTTGGTTGTTCATTTGATCACTGTTCTTGCAATATTACCCTTATCTATATATATAAAAGCCTAAGAGACCAGCTGACTGGCCAGTAGCTATGACGTGCAATGACCACCAGGGGGCAGACGCTCAATACACAGGCATGGAAACATGGAACAGACATGAATCTCAGAGGAAAGTGAGGAGGGGGGAGAGGGGAGGGCAGGAAGAGATTAACCAAAGACCTTATATGCATACTAGAGGCCTGGTGCATGAATTCGTGCACTGGTGGGGTCCCTTGGCCTGGCCTGCGGAGATCGGGCTGAAACCAGCTCTCCGACATCCCCCGAGGGGTCCTGGATTGTGAGAGGGCACAGGCCAGGCCAAGGGACCCCTCCAGTGCACAAATCCATGCACTGGGCCTCTAGTCTATATATATAAAAGCCTAAGTGACCAGCTGACTGGTAGCTATAATGCACAATGACCACCAGGGGGCAGATGCTCTGACCAGTAGCTATGATGTGCACTGACCACCAAGGGGCAGACGCTCAACGCAGGAGCTGTCAAGCTGCAGTGACTTGGCAGCTGCGGTTCTCGGGTGACACACCCGGAACCAGAGAGGAGAAAGCCCAATTCCGGGGTGCGTCACCCGAGAACTGCCCTCTCATAACCCATGACCCCTCGGGAGATGTTGGAGAGCCAGTTTCAGCCCGATCCCCACAGGCCAGGCCAAGGGACCCCACCAGTGCATGAAGGGCCTCTAGTGTTTTCATACAGTCTTTTCATCAATGTTATATTTTAAATTTTATCATTTTTTAAATTAATAAAAAGGTGCTCTTGTTAGCATTGTTATTACAGATAGTAGTGCCAGATATATTTAGTGTATTTTCAACTTGCCTTGCAACAAATATTCTTTTTTTCATTGTGTCCAAAGATAACCGTGTAGCTTTTTGAAGACTGTCTAGTAATTGATGAGAGAAGAAAGCATAGACCTCTTTACATTCCTGTAATGAGAAATCACATTACATTTGGTACAAAAGATAAAAACTCTAACATCCCCAAAGCAAGAATACAGTATCAGAAGTGTCGTGTGAAAAATGAAAAATCATAAACTACACAATTTCGATGATATTGTATAAGGTCAATCCTAAATGACTTGCTTATTTTTTAAAATGTATTTTTATTGATTTCGGGGAGCCGGGTAAGAAGTATGGCTCAGCAGGTGTGAACCAGGAGGACAAGGCCAGGGTCGGTGAGTTATCCGGCTAAAGCACGGGTGTGACATAATCCATACTGATGTTAGACAGGCCACTCTGGCAGCCATGTGGAAGGTGGAGGCTACCGAGGAGGTGGCTGCATTGATGCAGCCCAGGTGACCCACCAATTCCAGAGGCTCTGGCGGCACTCGGTCTTACTCTGAGGACCCAGCCTGTGTTGCAGGGAAGGCAGCTGAAAGAGAAGGGCCGCTGGCCCGGGACCCCCTCCTGCTCTGGCCGAAGCCTGCAGACTACTAACAGCGGCTGGTGCAAGGTTCTGAGAGGAAATCCGCAGCTAAAATCTAGAATCGGCAAGACAGTGTTTCCCATCAATTGCTGATGATCATCCTTGAGCAAGAAGGTGAGAGTGGAACAAATGTGTGCTACTTATCTCCAAAACTGACTGTAGTACAGTGTGTGTTAAAGTGCAAAAGAATGTGAAATAGAAAGCATGAAAAGACGATGAGCACCACGGGTTAAAGGAAGACTGACGGGAGCAGGGGAAGCAGGAATTAGCACAAACGTGGCAGGGCATTCGGTGCTGATGTCACCTGGAGGGCGAGACCAGAGGAGAAAGAAACCCTGTGCCTCCTTCTCAACCTCCATTCTCGACACAACGTGAAAATGTGCCCACTCGGGGTCTCTCCTGGGGGAGAGTCCACAGGCTGCCCACGGTGCTGATGCAAATGCAGATCCCTGGACCCCGAATGAATCAAAATCTGGGCTTGCAATACAGGCAATGCTGTTAAGCACAATAACAGGAAAACCTTCCCCAGTCTGAGTCAAACAGACCGGCACTCCAGTCCCCGAGTGGCCTTTACTATGTAAGAAAACAGGGCCAATCACCAAAGGGGAAGATGAGTATATAATATAAACATAGTTGACACATCACATTAAAAGTTGATGAAGTTGGGGAAAACTGTAAGGATTGCTGTATCTTGCCAGATTCTTCAGTGCAGAGTTGAACATTACATTTTGTGGACTTTGTGACAAATCCAAATTCGTTATAAATCCCCACGGATTGGTTGCGGAACCTCCTGGATGAAGCACCACTCAGATTACCTACAACCTCTGAGTCCTAACTCTGTGAGATCCAATGAGGTGGTTTCACAATAAATACCTTTTTAAATTCATCTTCTTTCTCGTTAACAGCAACCTCAGGCATAATTGAAGTCTCATAATCAGTGTTTTCAGTCTCTTCTGCTTCACTTCCAAAAACAACATGTTTCCTATGTTCTACAGATAAAATACAAAACAAGACATAACATTTAATATTGAGCACTTGGCTTATTATATATGGCCAAAACTTCTTTTAAGAAAAAAAAAAAAAAAAAAAAACACCTCTTCTTAAAAAGTCCTTAATTTAAAAATTTAAAATTTGTTCCCATAGAAATCATCCTTGAATTCCATTTAAATCACCCATCTCAACAGAATTATTATTCTACTGAGAAATATACTTTTTAAAATATAATGTCTTAGTATCTGGAATTAAGAAACATCTAAGGTTTTCACTTACTATCTTTCTAAAATATTTAGTTACTTTTGGAGTTTTATAATGTAATGAACTGAGATGTTTGTGTTTTGACACTTTTGAGGAAAACTAATTAAACTAAGTGGGAAAACTCTAAGAGAAAGAAGGCATGTATGGATTGCTGTTTAGGCTCAGTTTCTCAGCCTCAGCACTACTGCTATTCTTGGTATCTTGGGGAGGCGGGTGCTGTCCTGAGCATTTAGGATATTCAGCAGCATCCCTGGTCTCTACCCATTAGAGGCTATTGGCACCTCCTCCCCTGGCTGTGTGACAGCCAACAATGTCTCCAGGCTTTTAAGAATGCGAGAGAGAGAGAGGGAGAGAGAGAGAGAGAGGGAGAAAGAGAGAGAGAGGAGATTATTATAGCAAACCTGAGACTGCTATCCAGGAAAAGCTCTGCTTGCAAGGTTGGTCCTTGGTTGGTATCTGGGAACTGGGATTTCAGAAGGTTTCCCACCATTGTCTAACTCAGCGATTTTCAACCTGTTTCAACTCCTGGCACACATAAACTAATTACTAAAATTTTGCAGCACACCAAGAAATACATTATATTTTTTGCCTGTCTGACAAAAATAAAAGGTATAATTTTGATTCATTCACACTGGACATCTATTGTTGTGTTGGCTGCTGTCATCTCTTAATTTGACAACCTAAGGGAAAAGAGGATAGTGCTCCTGGCTAAATAGTCAGGTATTGCATGTTTTAAAAATTCTTGCAGCACACAGGTTGAAAATCGCTGCTCTAACTCATAAAACAGGCTGGCTGGTGTGGCTCAGTGGTTGAGCATCGATTTATGAACCAGGAGGTCACGATTCAATTCCAGTCAGGGCACATGACCAGATTGCGGGCTGTCCCCAGTAGGGGGCATGCACGAGGCAGCCAATCAATGGTTTTCTTTCATCACTGATATTTCTATGTCTCTCGCCTTCTCCCTCCCTCTCTGAAATCAATAAAAATATACTTTTTTTTTAAAGGGCTCACTGTGCCTAAACAATGCAAATAATGCAAACAATGTGGTTGATGCTGAACACCTGCTTTGCTTTCCTTCTGGGAGTCTGGAATTTTGGTTGCTGCTAAGCAGAAGGAGTCTACTTGCGAACATACCTTTAATTCTTATGATTCAAACATTATAGCTAGTGAAATTACCTGATACGTGTTTTCCTATTTTCACACTGTACTTAACTTCATAAATAGCCTCAAATATTGATATAAGTTCTCTGACAGCTTCTTCCACATGCTTACTCTTGTGGTTTAGAATATCAGCCCATTCTCTTGTGTATGTCTATTAAATTAAAAAATCATTATTAATTTCCAGATACTTTTTAAACACTGTGAAAATTATTTTAAAAACTATAATTAACCGCCACTTAAAAAAAACTAGAGATAGTTGCCAATAGCATAATATTTCAGATCCAAAACTGCCAATGGCTAAAGGCACGGCTGCTCAGGCCCAGGCCAAGAGAAGGAGGAGAAAGAAGGAAAATTCAGTCTTTGACCTTTACCTGACTCAATCACACACAGACATCTACATTCACATTTATATGATGAAAAAAAAGAAGGCTGAAAAAGCAGAGACATAATATTGTCAAAAGTTCAAAATGAGTCCGGCCGCTGCGGCTCAGGGTTGAGCATCCACCCATGAACCAGGAGGTCATAGTTCAATTCCCCGTCAGGGCACATGTATGGGTTTAGGTCTTGATCCCCAGTAGGGGGCATGCAGGAGGCAGCCAATCAATGATTCTCTCTCATTATTGATGTTTCTATCCCTTTCCTTTACTCTCTCTGAAATCAATTTTTAAAAAACATATTTTTTTTAAATGTTGAAATGAGAAGTAGTTTGAAAAAGGACAATCCAAAGTGTTGCTGAGATTCAAATGAAATTAGGTTTTTAAGTGAGCATGGTGTATGCCAGCATTAAAATTTCAGAGCTTTGTGTATATTTACTCATTTAATTAAAGGACAACCTCTTGGGACAGGTACTATTATCGTCCCCATCTCACAGATGAGAAATCGGAGGCTCAGAAAGAATAAGAACCATGTCCAAGGTCACCCAGTGGGTGGTAAAAATAGAGGTTTGAAGGCCAGCTCTGACTGATTCTAAAAGCCTGTGCTTTTGCCTTTCTACACTTTTTTTAATATATATTTCTTTATTGATTTCAGAGAGGAAGGAAGAGGGAGAGATAGAAACATCAATGATGAGAGAGAATCATTGATTGGCTGCCTCCTGCACGCCCCCGAATGGGGACCAAGCCCGCAACCTGGGTATGTGCCCTTGGCCAGAATCAAACCTGGGACTCTTCAGTCCGCAGGCCGACGCTCTATCCACTGAGCCAAACTGGCTAGGGCTCTACACTTTTTTAATAGTCAAAAAAGGCTTTAGGAAGAAGTTGAAAACTAATTAAATTCAAAAAAGAAACCAGGTTTATAGAAATGAATAGGTCTTTTGACAACATCCAGACATTTTAGAAAAGGGAAAAGTAAATGGGACCAGCCGACTTGGGCCTCCAAATGACTTCCTTGAAGGAACCCACGCCTGTCTATGCAAACCTCTCTCCAGACGAGCTTTCTGAGGCCCACACTCCCCGTGTGCTGCCCTCGTGTGTTCCTTGGCTACTGGATTGAGGGAGATACTTCTGAGTTTGTCACTTCCATCTATACCACCTCTTCTGTATCTGAACCCATTCCCCATCTTTTCCCAGTCTCCCCGAAGACATTCTCTGATCCTCTGCACCCCCACCAACTCTTCTGACTTTGCTCCATCATTCATTCCTTCCATCCTTTCTAATTACGCAACATAATGTTGAACACTGGAATGGCAATGGTGGCTGAGAGCCACTTCATTCTAGCAGGGAAAACGAGTGCTAAGCAGTAGACACTTCCGGCTGATCCTGGCAGATTGACCACCTATAAACATATGTGTTCAACTGTGTAAATGTAAACACCATCAGCCATCCCCATCCCTGCTTGCTTTGAAATCCCCTGAGAAAAGAACCAGACACTACAAGTTAAACCTGACAGGTTGAACATACATGTTTACTTGGGCAATCCCCTGTTACTTCCAAAAACCTAAAAAAAATAAACAAGTAAATAACACAAAGTAATCTTTTTAAAAGAATATGCCCACATGAATAAATGAGAGGATGCCACATACATTCTTCATATGTTTTCAATACTATATAATAATAAAGTTAATGAGATTCAACAACTGGTGCTGGGACAACTGAATATCTTATCTATTTGCAAGAGAATGAAATTGAATCCTCTCATTACACCATACACAAAAATTAACTCACAATGAATCATAGACCTAAACATAAGAGCTAACACTGTAAAACTATCAAAAGAAAACGCAGGCATATGCTAAAAAAAATGATACCTTACCTTTTTTGACAGCATGGATGAACCTGGAGTTTATTATGCTAAGTGAAATAAGCCAGTCAGAGAAAGACAAATACCATATGATCTCACTTATACATGGAATCTAAAGAATAAAATATCTCCGATACAGATCCTAGGGCATTGGAAACTAAAGAGAAAATAAACAAATGGGACTACATCAAAATAAAAAGCTTCTGCACAGCAAAAGAAACCATCAACAAAACAACAAGAAAGCCCACTACATGGGAGAACATATTTGCCAACGTTATGACTGATAAGGGTTTAATCTCCAACATTTATAGGGAACTCATACAACTCAACAAAAGGAAGATAAACAATCCAATCAAAAAATGGGCAAAGGACCTAAATAGACACCTTTCAAAAGAGGACATTCAGAAAGCCAAGAGACATATGAAAACATGCTCAAAGTCACTAATCATCCGAGAGATGCAAATCAAAACAACAATGAGGTACCATCTCACACCTGTCAGAATGGCCATCATCAACAAATCAACAAACGACAAGTGCTGGAGAGGATGTGGAGAAAAAGGAACACTCCTGCACTGCTGGTGGGAATGCAGACTGGTGCAGCCACTATGGAAGACAGTATGGAGTTTCCTCAAAAAACTAAAAATGGAACTCCCATTTGACCCAGTGATCCCACTTCTAGGAATATATCCCAAGAAACCAGAAACACCAATCAGAAAGGATATATGCACCCCGATGTTCATAGCAGCACAATTCACCATAGCTAAGATCTGGAAACAGCCTAAGTGCCCATCAGTAGATGAATGGATTAGAAAACTGTGGTACATCTACACGATGGAATACTATGCTGCTGTAAAAAAGAAGGAACTCTTACCATTTGCAACAGCATGGATGGAACTGGAGAGCATTATGCTAAGTGAAATAAGCCAGTCAAAGAAGGAAAAATACCACATGATCTCACCCATTTATGGACAATAAAGACCATAATAAACTTTTGAACAAAAATATATACAGAGGCAGAGCTGCCTCGAACAGACTGTCGAACTACAGCAGGAAAGCCGGGGAGGGTTGGAGGGCGGGGGCGGGGGGGGGGGGGTGGGGGGGTGGGTAAGAGATCAACCGAAGGACTTGTATGCATGCATATAAGCATAACCAATGGACATAAGACACTGGGGGGTAGGGGAGGCCGGGGGATTGTCAAGGGCGGGGGGAAAAAAAAGGAGACATATGTAATACTCTTTATAATACTTTAAGCAATAAAAAAAATAAAAATAAATTTTAAAAAATTTTAAAAAAGAATAAAATAAACTGACAAACAAACTGGAAACAGAAGCAGGGATACAGACTGAGAGCTGTCAGACAGGAGGGGGGTTGGTGGACTGAATATAAGAAGGTAAAGCGATTAAGGAAAAACACACACACATGTATATATTACACAAAGACACAGGCAACAGAGTGGTGGTAGCCAGAGGGAAAGGGAAGTGAGGGGTAGGTGGAGGTACACAGGGGGGGAAGGGATGGAAAGAGATTTTGCTTGGAGCAATGGGTGCACAATAAATTCACCCCAATAGATTCAATTTTTAAAAAAAGAGCCCGCCGGTCGCCGGTGTGGCTCAGTGGTTGAGCGTCAACCTATTAACAAGGAGCTCACAGTTTGATTGCTAATCAGAGCATGTGCCCAGATTGCAGGCTTAGTCCCCAGTAAAGGGTGTGCAAGAGGCAGCCAATCAATGATTCTCTCTTATCATTGATGTTTTTATCTCTCTCTCCC
Source organism: Myotis yumanensis (assembly GCF_028538775.1). NCBI lineage: Eukaryota > Metazoa > Chordata > Mammalia > Chiroptera > Vespertilionidae > Myotis > Myotis yumanensis. The sequence goes on from NW_027223757.1 coordinate 88,543,118, forward strand.
TCTGCCTTCCTCTCTGAAATCAATAAAAATATATTTTTTAAAAAAAGAAAACAGGCATAGATCTTCATAATTTTGGATTAGGCAAAATTTTCTTAGCTATGATACCAAAAACAGAGCAACAGAAGAAAAAGAAGATAAATTGAACAACAACAAATTTAAACATTTTGGGGCTTCATAGGACAACATCAAGAAAATGAAAAGACAACCCACAGAATGGAAGAAAAAACGCAAATCATATATCTGATAAGGGACTAGTATCTAGAACATATAAAAAACAATTACATCTAAAAACAATAGGCATTTCTGAAGGAAGATATACAAAAGGTTAATAAGCACATGAAAAAAAAGGTTCCATATCACTAGTCATTAGGGAAATACAAATCAAATACTCAATGAGACACCACTTGACATCCACCAGGATGGCTATAGTAAAAAAGACAAATAATAAGTGTTGGCAAGGATGTAGAGAAATTGGAACCCTTGTACAAAGCTAGTGGGGATGTAAAATTATGCAGCCGCTTTGGAAAACAGTCCAACAGCTCTTCAAAAGGTTAAACTTGGAGTTAACATATGACCTAGCAATTCCACTCCTAGGTATATATCCTTAAAAAATTAAAATGTAGCCAGAGGAAAAGGGAACTGAGGGGTAGGTGGAGGTACACAGCAACATTATCTATACTAATAAAAGGGTAACAAGCTAATTAGACCTGGTTGACCAGACATCTTCCGGTTGTCCGGTCCTCCTTCTGGACAAAGCCATGCTGGCGGGGGCCGAGGCAGAGACGGTTAGGGGTGATCAGGCCGGCAGGGGAGGGCAGTTAGGGGTGATCAGGCAGGCAGGCAGAGGGGATAGGGGTGATCAGACAGGCAGGCAGGTGAGCGGTTAGGAGTCAGCAGTCCCAGATTGCGAGAGGGACATCCCCCAAGGGGTCCCAGATTGGAGAGGGTGCAGGCCAGGCTGAGGGACGCCCCCGCCTCCATGCACGAATTTCATGCACCGGGCCTCTAATTTGTTTATAAATGAAAATAAAGTACATTTATGTTCACAGGAGCATTATTTGTAATGGCCCAAGGTGAAAAGATATAATCATTTCAAACTTGCATGCTCTGAGAACAAGACGTTAAAATGGGCCATTACAGCCAAGGCTGAACAAATAATTGTAATACCCCACACATTATGAAAAAGACAGTTCTTAAAAGGTAGCAGGGAAGGCAACCCTCGGCCCACTGCCCACCTTGAGGTTATAGAAGGGAAGCTTGATCATTGGTAGAGATGTGGTAGAAGTAAGTAAAGGAACTTTAAAAGAACTAGTCAGAGACTCTGACCCAAGTCCTCTTGAATCGGGGATAGAGGTGCAAACCCATGCTTAAGTAGTCCTGAGGGAAGAAGCTGGCTGGGAGCCCCAGCCCCTAAAGGCAAGAATAGATGTTTGGGGAAGAAATTGCATTTTTAGAGAAAGAGGGGCAAAGGCACCTGTTTTCCACAGGCTAATCGGACCCCTTGAGATGAAGCCACCCTTGGTTGTCTTGAAAATGACACTGGCAAGGTGACCCAAGCCAGCAGGGTGGGTGTAGCGGAAGCACAAGGCAGGCAAGAAAGAAAAAGGAGTTCGTTAAAGACAAAGTGGGTGCTTTTGAGAGAGACTGTGTTAGTGTGCCAAGCCTCCACCGTGATTAGACAGGGCTCCTGGCCTGTCCTTTCCAGCCAGTGTATGTTGAGAAGGGTTAGACTTTATCCTGTGGGAACTGGACAGGTTTCCCCAAGGGAGTTTTGCAGTTGAATTTGGTGGAAATGTGGAGACTGGATATGATGGGGCCATGTATGGAGGCAGAGAGACTAATTAGACCATGACATCGATTGCTAAACTCCAAAGGAGCCTTACAGACCTGCCCTAAGACAGGGGTAGTAACCGTGGAAAAGGGGAGGCAATTCAAGCAAAATTTGAGGAAGAAGCAAAACCTGACTAAGTCTGAAGACTGACTGGACTTAGGAAAGGGAGCGAGGAAAGAGCCCTGCTGGCTCCTGGGTGTCTGGGTGACTGAAAGGGAAGTCTGTGGCAGTGAAAACCGTGAGGACAGACAGAGGGACAAGAGCAGTGAGCCTCTGACAGAACCCCGCACGGGGCTGAGGACATTAGTTAAAATAATACCTAGGGCGTGGCCATCCGTCTGAGCTGTTGGAGCCTTGTAAGTTTTGGGAGCTGAGGTTGTCCCCCCAAAAAGCTAGGATATCCAAATACTACTGACACAGATTTCTACTCTCGGATTGTAAATTCACATTTCAGGTTTATGAGCGTCTCCATGATTAAAATCTAACACATCAATGCATACCTCATTGAGCGTCAGCATATCTTCCACTTTGGTAGCACCAGCTTCGGGCAGGGAAATTAACACAGTTTTGGCTATCTCCTTTAGAACTGTATCAATATGCATCTCACACAAGTCATTGATCTACCAACAAGAAGGAAAAAAAAAATGTGGGAGAAAACTCTTCTTTCAGCCAAAATGTACCTGAGTTATAATCTAATTTAGAGGGCTGTAGCTGGAATCCTGCCTCCAGAGCCGAGCATAATTTGGTGGGATTTTTAGATGTATATGCGCAAAAAGAGCTTGACCTGGAACTAAAGTTTTATTGAGCAGCAACGTGTACCATATGCACGATCTCTTCTAAAGCCTCATTCCAGCCCATGAGTCATCGCTATTCCAGTTTTACAGCTAAAGAAACCAATGCTCAGAGCTGTACAGTGGCCGTGGGAGAAACACACGCTGGTGAAGGGCAGAGGATCACACGCAGGTGGATCCGCCTCCCCAGCCTCTGAGTTTTCACGGTACACCACACACTGCCACACCAACAGATGAGCGTATCTAGAAAGAACTCCTACGCACACTTGCATAACCCGTGGACACAGACAATATGTGAGGTGAAGGCCTGGGGAGGGGGCAGGAGTGGGGAGGAGGTGGTCAATGACGAGGAAAAAGAGGTCATCTTTAAAACTTTCAACAATAAAGATAAACTTAAAAAATCATTTAAAAAAATAAAAGCGCCTGAGAGCTAATGATGACCCTCCCACCCCCACCCCCCACCCCCAAAAAAGTGTGCTTCTACCTAGCAAGCACAGCAGGAATCACAGACAATAGCCAACTAGATGACTCCCTCGTTTCATTAATATCAGATGCATGGTTATTTAAGAACTCCGCTCTGGCATTTTTCACAGTCCACAGTTTTGTAAAACTAAGCTGTGGAGGTGAGCCATCATTTTAACGTATTAAAGGCAAGGTCATTCAGAGACAAGAACGGGCAATCCTAAATGAAAAGGGCCAAGAGCAGTTAAAGAAACATAACGCATTAATTGTTTTTAGCTTAAGGGATATCCTTTCAGTTAAAAGTCACACCTTTTAAAGGGGTTTCACAGGTAATCAAACTATTGCTCACAGTCAGAGTATTCATGGGCGTAGTTTTTTCATATTTATCTATTTTACCTTCTTTAAAAGTTGATTGAACATATTCAAAACTGAGTCAACTTCTTGAAAGAAGCTTTCTAGTGTTAGAGATGACCATGTTAATATTGTGAGCCCTTGTCTCAACACGGATTCCACCTAGAAAAAAAAGGCGGGGGGGAGGATGTTTCCATCATTAACAGAAGCATCTGCATTTATTTAAAAGGCTTTCTTTTATTACTTAGAAATATTATAGGTTATATTTCCTTAATTATATTTCTCCTCCATTATACCTGACAAAAGTGACTTTTTGGTTTTTATTGATCATCTTTAGCTATCCAGGAAGCAATCATGGATTTTTAGAAAGCGCTAATTATGTAGATTTAGTTGCTTTTCAAAGGCAACAAAATGTAGACCAGAAACCATTGTGTAGGAATAATAGAGCTATAAAGTTGAACTAGAAAGACAGAGGGTCTAGGCAAGAACTGATGTTCTAAAACCCACCATCTATAGAACTGTAATCTTAAACACGAAAATCGACATAAACCTTCAGTATTACCAACCTTCTTCACTTTAGGGGCCATCAGATTGACAAACACTGAGGGCACTTCCTGGCACAGCTCATCGTAATACTGCAGAAGGTCCTGTCAAAAGTCCAAATGGCACGTCTTACTTTCACTGATTTTACAACAATGGTCATACTTTGATTCAGACCAAGAAGGTTTCATGATACCTGTGTCCTCGCACTCCTGCCAAGATGGAGGGTGCTCATTTAAAGTCATACAAGCTAATGTACTTTTCCCCCACCTGTAAATTACCTGAGCATCCCCTGTAAACAGTAAGTCAATGGGTTTGCATTTTTCATGTTTAGGATTTAATTGTCTTCCTAGATTTATGCTATTTTAAATAGCTTGGATAATTATCTTCTCATGATGTCTGCCGTTACACATTTCCCCCCTTTTTTCCCTTGTCCTCTGACATATGAAAGCATACAGATCACTGATGCCACACTTGTTTTCTTGAATCAAAATCAATGTCCCACAATCAGAATTAATAAGCTTTTTATTTTCTTTTCTATATCTTTCAGAGATGAGCCATCACAACAATCGATTTTTGACTGTTTTGTAATTTACTGCACTGTGTGATGGGAGATGTGGATTCAAGTTAATCCTCCCCCAAAGTAATAATATTAAATTGTTTCAATGTGTACTTGATAGTTTTCAAAGTTATTCATTTCTTTCCTGCTTTATTTTTCTTTTTTTTACTTGCAGTTGAACTTTCATGTTTACTTGACACTTGGCAAAGGACTTGGACTTTCGAAGTATCGTTCAGTACTAACTGAAACCTAAAGGATGCAATGCGAGTGATATGAACCTCAATTTAGAACAGCACTTTGACACTCAATTCTCCAAAGGCACAACTAGCCAATACAAAAGCCTAGGGCTTCCGAGGCTGAAGCTAAAGTTTACATAATGCCAATGCTCCTTTGAGGGTTTTTTTAAAAAGATATATAGCAATTAAATACTATTTTGGCAAAAGCTAAAATTATTAAACTCTTAAAAGAAAGCATAGTTATAAATCTTCATGACCTTGGATTAGGCAAAGATTCCTTAGATATAACACTAAAATCACAAGAGACAATAGAAAAAGTAATGACCTGAACTTCACCAAAATTAAAAATGTGCTTCAAAGGCCACTATCAAGAAAATGAAAGACAACCCTCAGGATAGGATAAAATATTTTCAAATCCTGTATCTGATAAGGTATTTGTACCTAGGCTATGTGAAGAATACTTACATCTCAGTAACAAAAAGGTAGATAGCTCAATTAAAATATGGGCAAAGGATTTGAGTAGATATTCCTTCAAAGATCTAGAAGTGGACAATGTGCACACAAAAAGATGCTCATTACTAACAATGGGAGAAACGCAAATCAAAACCACACTAACACACTGCTTTACATCCAAATGATGTTCAAATGAAAAGGACAGATAGTAACAGTTGTTAGCAAAGATATGGAGAAATTGAAACCCTCTCACAGTACTTGTGGAAATACAAAATAATGCGGCCTCTTTGAAAAAGTGTGTCAGTTATTCAAAAGGTTAAACATAGAGTTACCAAGTTACTGAAACCCAGCAATTTCACTCCTAGGTATCCCCCCTGGAGCAGCAACTTTCAACCGATGTGCCTCAAGAATTTTTAAAAGATGAAATACTGCCCTAGCTGGTTTTGCTCAGTAGCTAGAGCATCCGTCTGTGGACTGAAGGGTCCCGGGTTCAATTCTGGTCAAGGGCACATGCCCAGGCTGTGGGCTCGATCCTCAGTAGGGGGCTCGCAGGAGGCAGTGGGCAGCCAATCCATGATTCTCTCTCATCATTGATGTTTCTATCTCTCTCTCCCCTCTCCCTTCCTTCCTGAAATCAAGTGCTGGTGAAGATGTGGAGAAAAAGGAACCCTCGTGCACTGCTGGTAGGAATGCAGACTGGTACAGCCACTGTGGAGAACAGTATGGAGGTTCCTCAAAAAATTAAAAATGGAACTCCCATTTGACCCTGTGATCCCACTTCCTGGAATATTTCCCAAAAAATCAGAAACACCAATCAGAAAGGATATATGCACCCCTATGTTCATAGCAGCACAATTTACAATAGCTAAGATCTGGAAACAGCCTAAGTGTCCATCAGCAGATGAGTGGATGAAAAAACAGTGGTACATCTACACAATGGAATACTACACTGCTGTAGAAAAGAAGGAACTCTTACCATTTGCAACAGCATGGATGGACCTGCAGAGCATTATGCTAAGTGAAATAAGCCAGTCGAAGAAAGATAAATATCACATGATCTCACTCATTTGTCGAATATAATGAACAATAGAAACTGATGAACAAAAATAGATCCAGAGACATAGGAGCATCAAACAGACCATCCAACCTCAGAGGGAAGGCAGAGGAGGAGTGGGGGGAGGGTAAGAGAGCAACCAAAGGACTTGTATGCATGCATATGGGCATGGCCCATGGACACAGACAGTTGTGGGGTGAGGGCATGTGCTGGGGGGTGGGGACAGCCGGGGAGAGATCAATGGGGGGAAAAGGAGACATATGTAATACTTTCAACAATAAAGAATTTAAATTTAAGAGAAAAAAAAGAAAGAATGAGTGTTGGGGTGAATGTGGAGAAAAGGGAACCCTCATGCATTGTTGCTGGGAATGTAAATTAGTGTAGCCACTATGGAAAACAGTGTGGAAGTTGCTGAAAAATTAAAAATGCCATATGGTCCAGCAATCCACTTCTGTGGAAATGAAACGTTAACTGCAGCATTAGTCACAATAGCTAAGGAATGGAAATAAGAAGGATATCCTGCCGCTTGCGACAATATGGATGGACCCTGAGGCCTGATGCTGAGTGAAATAAGTCAGACACAGAAAGACAAATTCGGTATGGTATCACTTAGATGTGGAATTAAAAAAAAAAACTGGTAAAAATGGAGAGTAGAAAAGTCATTGCCAGGGCCTGGGGGAAGGGGGAAGTGGAGAAAGGTTGGTGAAAGGGTACAAAGTTTCAGTTATAAGATAAATAAGGTCTTGGGAGCAACTGTCTCACACTGCAACTATAGTTGATAACTCTGTGTTGTATAACTGAAATCTGCTTAGAGAGTAGAACTTAAATGTTCTCACATAAAAAAACCAAACCCATATACATATGTATATACGTAAGGTGCTGAATGTGTTAATTAACTAAATGGGAGGGATCTTTTCACAATGCATATGTATATCAAACCATCACATTGTACAATAAATATCTTCCAATTTTTATTTGTCAATTACACCTCAGTAAAGCTGAAAAATAAAAAGAATCAACATAGTAACAGATTTCCCCCTCAAAGCCATATCAGTACTATATAGTACTGCAATACTATATGCTTCCCTGGCCAAAAAACAAAAACTTCAAAACTAATTAGAAAATATAATTTATCTTACCTGCAAATGCAATTTATCTCCTTTCAACTTACTCTCCAGCTTTAGCATTCTCTTTGCCTGATCTGGTACCTCCAGCTTCATTTTTATCATGCACTTAGTTTCCCGAACAACTTCCAGAATTTTGGGATCAAAATTAACCATCAACTTCCCTGATTCTGGATGTCGCACAAAAAGTGTGGCTTGTAAAGCTACAAATAAACGATTTTTTTACTTTAGATATTTTGGATTTATTTCTGCTTCCAGCCCTATGTCACATGCCTATCTTCCCCACTGGACTATTGACTTTTTAAAAAAAAATCCCATATAATAAAAGCCTAATATCCTAAGTGTCCAACCATTCATTTGACCATTTGACCAGTCGCTATGACACACACTGACCACCAGTGGGCAGACGCTCAGACCGGTAGGTTAGCTTGCTGCTGGGGTCCGGCCAATCGGGACTGGGTGAGATGGGCTAGACAAGCCCCGGAGCCCTGCTGCGGTCCCTCCCTGGCCCCAATCGTGCACTGGTGGGGTCCCTTGTCCTGGCCTGCACCCTCTCACAATCTGGGACCCCTTGGGGGATGTCAGAGATCTGGTTTTGGCCCAATCCCCACAGGCCAAGCCAAGGGACCCCACCAGTGCACAAATCTGTGCACCAGGCCTCTAGTGTGTGTATGTATGTGTGTGTGTGTGTGTGTGTGTGTGTGTGTGTATGTATGTGTATATATATATATATATATATATATATATATATATATAATTATTGATTTCAAAGAGGAAGGGAGAGAGAGAGAGAAACATCAGTGATGAGAGAGAATCATTGATCAGCTGCTTCCTGCAGGCCCTCCACTGGGGAGCAAGCCCACAACCCGGGCATGTGCCCTGACCGGGAATCAAACCCTGACCTCCTGGTTCATAGGATGACACTCAACCACTGAGCCATGGGGGCCAGACTGGACTGCTGACTTCTGAAGGACAGAACAATAGCATTGAATATCCCAGTTTCTGACACACAGTAGGTACTCAAGATATAGATAAATAAATGCAGAGTGTCTATAAGGCCATAAAATCAGATTGAGAGAGGAAACTGGGCCAAGAATGGCTAGTCCTTGTGCTATGAGCTCCAAAACTTTTCAGGGTGGGCCTAAGAAAGCTATAATACCATGTTAGTTTATTTTCACAGATGGTGATTGAACCCCTAGGAGAGAACTGGAAGATGTGCACAACTATGAAAATATGACACACCTCACAGATTTCCCAAACCTTTTTCCATGCCTCACCCCAAACTGGCTTCTTTAAGGTTTTCTGAATGAAATCTCCATCCTGAATTTCTGACAACTAGGATCAATATCAGTAAGAAATATTTATTAAACACCATTGCACTGTGAACTCCTAGAGGGAGATTTTTTTACACTACATCTGAACTACTATTGAACATTATTAATATAAATAGGCATTTTCAGATATGCTTTTTATTATGAATCCCTAGGTTCATGCTGAGGAGCCTTAGATTATTTGTTATTATAGCATTAGAGGCCCAGTGCATGAATTTGTGCACCAAGGGGGTCCCTTGGCCTGGCCTGCAGTACCAGGCCGAAACTGGCATCCCCTGAGGGGTCCCGGATTGCAAGAGGGCACAGACCAGGCCGAGGGACCCCACCGGTGCACTATCGGAGCCGGGGAGGAACATGGGAGGTTGGCCAGCCAGGGAGGAACTATGGGAGGGCTCCAGGGCATGTCCGGCCCATCTCGCTCAGTCCCAATCAGCCAGACCCCAGCAGCAAAATAACCTACTGGTTGGAGCGTCTGCCTCTGGTGATCAGTGCACATCATAGCGACTGGTCAACTGGTTGACTGTCCCCTGGTGGTCAGTGGATGTCATAGTGAGCGGTTGAGCGGCCTTAGCATATCATTAGCATATTACGCTTTGACTGATTGAACGGACGACTGGATAACTAGACACTTAGCACATTAGGCTTTTATTATATAGGACTATCAGGCACAGAGCAGGGCTGATCAGGGGGTTGGGGTGCCTTCCCCTGTCATGAACAGAGCAGGGCGGATAGGGAGGTTGTGGCCCCGCCCCCTGTCACTCACAGAGCCTCAGGGCGATCAGGGGGTTTGGGCGCTGCCCCCTGTCACGCTGATCCCGGTGCTGGGAGCCTCGCTGCTCCACTGATCCTGGTGCCAGGAAGCATATTACCCTTTTACTATATAGAATAGAGGCCTGGTGCATGGGTGGGGGCTGGCTGGTTTGCCCTGAAGGGTGTCCTGGATCAGGGTGGGGGTCCCCACTGGGGTGCCTGGCCAGTCTGGGTGAGGGGCTGAGGGCTGTTTTCCTGAAGCGAGTGACTGAAGCTCCCAACCACTCCTTGTTTTCTTTTTTTTTATTTTTTATTCTGGGCCAGCTTTAGCTCTGAGGCCTTGCTGCTGAAAACATCGATACAATGTTGCGGTCTGGCTGGATGAATCCTGGCTGAATAAAAGCCAGTTTCTGGGGTTTTGTTTAGCTTATTATTTGCAACGTAGTACATAGTTGCTTAGAGTTGCAGCTGAGAGGCCGGCAAGTTAGGCGGGGAACGTTGGAGTCTGCAGTCACTGGAGTAAGAGAGCCTCCCTGCTCGCTTCAGTGCATGGCTGCCGGCCGCCATCTTGGCTGACAGTTAATTTGCATATACTCACTGATTAGCCAATGAAAAGGGTAGCGGTCGTACGCTAATTACCATGTTTCTCTTTTATTAGTGTAGATGATAAAAAATAATCACACACCTGTAGATAAGTATGTATGAGCTTGAATATATCTTATATTAACAAACACTACTAACTTGAGGATGCCCACTGTATCTTCCAAGCTTCATATTACTGCACCATATGTGGCTGCATCAAATATCTACTTAAATAGAAGAGTCTTTATATCTCTTTGAAGTTACTGGAGTTTTACTCGTCCCATAAAATTAGTTTTAATGATCCTAGTTTCATGGAGATTTCAACTAAAAATTTTACCCAATTTATTTGAAATCTTCTAAAAATTCTCCACTGATTGGGACTGAGATTTGAATCTATGTCATGATAAAATGAAATATGAAAACTTTCCTAAATACATGGAAAAATATCTATAAAGAGTCTTGATATTTACTTTTGAATACTTTTTTTCAGGAGGAAGTCATAATCTAAGCAAATCAACTTTACGGTCATGACGATTTTTGCTCATAAAGATCAGAGTATTAATAACTATAAAGATACAAATAATTGTATCACCCCCAAATCTCAATGCAACCATCATAAGACTACATGGAAGAGATGTAAAACTTCCCCAGAACCACGAACTCATCCAAAGGCCCCTCCCACCCTGGGGAGCGGAGCCGCGCACCCACCGTACTGTATCTGCGAGATCTCTCTGGTCCACGCCGTGTGGTAGACCAGCTCAAACTCCACCAGCACGTAGGAAATCTTGTTATACTGACGAATGACAGCCTTACCTTCCGAACTTGACAAAATGTCCGAGTTTTTCTGTTTTTTTTTTATGGGAAAGAGAAAGCTTTATTTTAAAAGACTGTTGCTCGTTTCATGCAAATCATAAAGCTGTTTGTCTTTAAAATGGCATCAAATAATTGTGCTACCCATTCAGATTTTACCTCAGAGTAAAACAGGGATGAGGAAGGCTGTACAAGCTAGCCATGGAAGTAGGGAAGCATTGTGGAGAAGGGGGAAACTGGAGAAGGAAATAAAGGATTTAAAAAGAAAGGGCTAGCCCTGCAGCCAGCCCCAGGCACTGAGAGATAGAAACATCAATGATGAGAGAGCATCATTGATCGGCTGCCTCCCTCCCACTTTTCTGGACAAGATGCGATGGACGGATCTCCCTTCAAGTGTGGATATCAGGACAAAGTCCTAAGTTCCAGCACCAAAAAACAGTAACCCAATATCCAAGAAAAACAACCAAATTTCTTTATGCAAATTACTGCACGTTTTATGTTTTGATCCACATATGTCAAAAACAGTCAATCAGCAATGGAGTTCCATCCTGGCCCCTGTGTAAGCCCAGCGTTTCAATGTTTTTTAATATTGAGAACAGTTAAATAAGTGATAGGAGCCAAACACAAACAACAAAAGCTCAATATTTAATAACGTTTAAATTATAATGTTACTCTCAAGACTATATTTTGGTAGCATTTTGTTCTGAATTTAGGCACTAGACACAAAACTAAGCCAACCATCTCCACTATGTAGCTCTGTCTCTTTAAAAAAACAAAGCAAAAAAAAACAACACATACACACATAAAACAAAACAAAAACAAAAAACAAAGAGAAGACAAACTGGTAATTTCAGAATTCCAACAGGGCCTAAGAGTATCCTGGTGCTTTCCAAAAATCGAATACTCTTAAGGACACAGAGAATGAATGTCCTTCATGATTCCCTGCTCTAGGTCTCAGTTTCTCATACAGGAAGAGACTGCGCCTCGCCTCCCCTTTGCTAATACACAGAAGTCATCTCAGCACTTGGCCTGTCCGTTTTTGTTTTCAAAACAATTTTTAGGCGTGACCGGTTTGGCTCAGTGGATAGAGCGTCAGCCTGCGGACTCAAGGGTCCCAGGTTCGATTCCGGCCAAGGGCATGTACCTTGGTTGCGGGCACATCCCCAGTGGGGAGTGTGCAGGAGGCAGCTGATCGATGTTTCTCTCTCATCGATGTTTCTAACTCTCTGTCTCTCTCTCTTCCTCTGTGTAAAAAAATCAATAAAATATATATTTTTTTAAAAACAATTTTTAAAGCCTTTATAAAGTGTCCTGTTTTATTAAAAGTCACAAAGTTTAAGATTCACCCTCTTAGAGGTAACTGTAATGAAACGGGCTTATCTACCACACATGAAACAATTGGCTTAATGTCTCACAAGCATACTTATAAACTAAATTGTCTTCACCCGTAAAATAATGAGCTCTAACTACTTTCTTGGACATAAATACTATGAGATCAAATATATTTCTTGTATTCAAAACCCCAGTCCACATACTGTAAATGTCAGCATTGGCTTACAAAGAAATAGTTGATGGGCTCGCTTATCCGGCGGTAGAGCTGCCTCACCCAAAGTATTTTTCCTGCTATTGGGGGCATGTTGCGAGCCAGAGGGGGGTCATCTTTTTGAGAATGATAAAGCTGTAATGAAAGAGCTGGTATTAATGTTTGAAATTCAATACGATGAAAAAGGCAAAAAATATATATAAAGCTATACTTGTATTGATGTTTTGCCATTATTCCCATGTTTTATACCAAGGAGGTAGTCATTAAAAATATAGAAACACCCTTCAGAGATAATAACCCGAGATTCAGAAACTATGATGTTTAAAATATATGACACTTAATGATCTCTAACCCTTCTTTCCCATTACATGTATATTTCTGCCTTTTATCTCAATTTTTAAAGAAGTATTCAAAAGAGGGAGCACATTGCTACGTTATACCTGTCATAATAGTCTGCTACATTATACCTGTCATAATAGTCTCCAGAGCCCATACTTCTATGGGCTTGATGGGCTTTCTGATGCACGCATGAATGCTGTCACACAAAGGCAGTTCTTAAGAGCACAGGATGTAAGCCTGGCCTCCCAGTGACATCCCCGGTCAGCCCTTCCCGCACTGAGAAGGGACGTCAGAGGGATTTCGCAGTGACAGGACTGCTCCCGAGTTGCTTAGCACAATATAACCATGGCAAATACTTTCTGAATGCTTTTGCTTTTGTACTAAAGTGCCTATCTTTATCATAAACACGATACTTGCCTTCTTAATAGCTTCGAGTTCAGCCACGTAACATTGAAGGATACGCTCAATTGTGTGATTTATTTCTAATTTAAGACAGGGAATGTTCAGCTTCTGGAACCTAAGAGTAATTGAAGGTGAAGAATTAAGAAGTAAATGAGAAACATACTTGAGAATTGCTGCAGACCTAAAAATCCATTCCTTTACTCATTTGACAAATATTCATATCAGGCCTCCTACATGTGCTAGGATACAGTGGAAACAAGACAAGTATGGTTCCAGATTTCTTGCAGTCTGTTATCTTATGGAAAAGGGAGCTATTGGTCAAGAGTTACATAAATAATTATTTAAATTACCAGGGTGCCAGGAATGCATATTAACAGGGAACCCAGCCAAGTCTGGGAAGTCAAGAAAAACTTCCCTGAGGAAGTGACATTAAACTGAGATTGAAAAGGTGAGTGGGGGGTGGCTTCATAAAGATGGAGGGGAGCACACTGACTATCCCTCTGCCAATATTAATGTCACATGATTCCAAATAACCAGAATAATAATATTATAATAATGATTTTGTCAGCCAAATATCACTTTCACTTAGAGACCCAGTGACACACAGGAAGGGCTGGAACCAGAACGTCCTGATAATAAAGTGAATTAACACCAGTATATTATAGGTTGGTGCGGGGGAGGGCAAAGACAGAAGGAAAGAGACAGAGAGAAATCACTAAGAAAATAGAACCTGCCATCTGTCACGCGTTAAAACCACTTTATCTGTTTTGACTCTGATGATGGTCTCATAAGATAAGGTCTACTGATATTATCCATAGTTAGAGAGACATGGAACTACAGCAAAGCTGGGCCCAAGCCCAGAACCACGGGCTCTCAGGAGAGGGTTCCCAAAGGGCCCCTAACATGGTCATGAGCCCTTTCCGAGCTGGAAGCAAAGAGCCCCGAGTCCAGCTCGTCCCTCTCGTCCAGGCTTTCCTGCCCTTTTGGGGGTCACTGTTGTCAGGAACAGAGGGACAGGAGCGGCAGGGGCACTCGGGAGGGAAAACGGGAGTTTGGAGATCTGCTACTCTTAATTGCACTTTTTTCTAAAAGTCCAAACAAAATCTTTTCAGCACGCAGAATTAAACATTATTGTTCCCTTTCCAATAACACCTATGAAACCAGCCTCAAATATATCATATAGCTGGGGGAAAGATGTAAAATATTTCATTTTCTTATTGAAAGACTGTCTGCTACAAAAAAAAATTCAGCGAAAAATATATTTCAAATTTTTACCATTCTATTAAATGGTAACTGAAAGAGCAATGTTTATGAGTTCAAAAGTTTACCTAGAAGAAGAGAGAGAAGATGGTGGCCAAATCTTGCACCTCATCCCAGGGTCAGACTAGAAATAAAATTAAATTGGGGAACATTCACCCGTAATTACCAACCAAGGTCCAGCTGAGAAGGAGACATAGAAAACACCTGGAGACTGACAGGAAGGGCGGCGGCGCAGGAGGGGCTGACCCCGCTTCCTCGGGCGGCCGGCCCAGAGTGCAGAGGGATCCCTTGGGTACAGGAGGGCTTTTCCCCGAGAAGATCAAGGCCTGGAACACAGGCTGGACTCTGCAGCCCAGAGTAACAGGGCTGGGAACGGTGACCCACATAACATCCAGCTGTGAAAGGCAGCAGAGCTTCTGGCCACCAGGGAGACCAGAGCTGGTCGGAGAGAAAGCCTCACTCAGTTTGTTTTGGTTTTTAAAGATGTGGAAACAGCCCAAGTGTTCAAAAGTAGATGAGTGGATAAAAGAGCTGTGGTACATTACACAGTGGAATCCTATGCAGCTGTGAAAAAGTAGGATCTCTTAACTTTTGAAACAACATGGAGGGGCCTAGAGAGTATTATGGTAAGTGACATAAGCCAGTCAGAGAAAGATAAATATCATGTGATCTCACTTCTATGTGAAATCTAATGAACAAAAGAAACTGCTTTAAAGACAAAGAAAGAATCTTACATGGAAGCATGTAACAGACTGATGATTCTCAGAGGGAAGGGGGGTGTGAGTGGAAAGACATTAACCAAAGAACTTATATGCATAACCCATGGACACAGACTATAGTACAGTTAAAGGCCCAGGGAGGGAGGGGATGGGAGTGGGGAGGAGGGAATCCTCAGGGAGGAATAGGGACATCTGTAATACTTTCAACAATAAAGATAAATTTAAAATCTTTTTAAAAAGTTTACCTAGAAGAGATTTCCAAGAACATCTTTTTGAAATTGTATTTTCAGATATAAAGTTATGCCAACTAGAAATTGTGCTGCTTAGTGGATTTATAAATACCTTTGAAGCAGCTGAAGAGCCTGCTGAGAAGATAAGATTTTTCCAAAAGTACTGTTCATAAAGGCCTGTATTTGTACCTAAAATAAAATGTTGATATTTAATGATCTTGGCATTAAGAGATTAGTTTTGTTTAACAACATTTAATGATTTTCCTACAGAATCAATATTGCCTTCAACACACCTACCATCTAAGCATCTAAAACTACACTGCCCAGTGCGATGGCCCCTGGCCCTCACTACTTAGTAGTGAGATACGCTGTACGTATAAAATATGCACTAGGTTTCAAAGACTTAGTACAAAAAAAGAATGCATAATATCTCAATGATTCTTATATTGATGATATGTCAAAATGTTAATATTTTTAATATGTTGGGTTGAATAAAATATATTATTTTTTAAAATATATTTTTATTGATTTCAGAGAAGAAGAGAGAGGGAGAGAGAGACATAGAAACATCAATGATGAAAGAGAATCAACAATTGGCTGCCTCCTGCACACCCCCAACTGGGGATTGAGCCCACAACCCAGCAGGTGCCCTGACCAAGGATCGAATCATGACCTCCTTGTTCATAGGCTGACACTCAACCACTGAGTCATACTGGCCAGGCAAAATATCTTATTAAAGTAATTTTACCTGCTTATTTTAACTATTATTCTCTTGGCTACTAGAAAAATTATAAATTACATATGTGGTTGTTTGGGGAAATTACTGACCTAGAGGATTTTTGAAAGGAGTGAGTGTCCCTTACCAAGCACATTTTTTTGGGATGTTTGGAATTTCTAAGCATATTGGTAGAGCAATGTGATGACACTATGGACACCCAGAATCAACAGGTGTCACTGTCCAACATCACTGCTCCCAGAAACCTCTTTGCCATGCCAAGGAGAAACAAGAAGAAAATATTCTTCTGAAACTCACACCATCCCAAACAGTGAATTCCAAACTCCTGGTACCAATGGAACTGAAACACTCTTTCTAAATTACTTTCACTTTCAGATTATATTGTTACTAGAGGCCTGATGTATGAAAATCATGCAAGAGTAGGCCTTCCTTCCCCCAGCTGCTGACACCAGCTTCCATCTGGCACCCATGGCCCAGGCTTCCCTCACAGCCCCATCTTTGTCCGGAAGGTTGTCCGGAAGGTCGTCCAGAAGGAAGTCCGGAAGGACATCCAGTCTAATTAGCATATTACACTTTTATTATTATAGATGGTCTACTAACCTAAAACACAATGTTAATCAAACATTGGGAAAGGAAGGTAAATTAAAACACTGACACCTTTTAAAATATTAAAAAGTTAATATGGCCTCTAAATATACTGGGAGCTAAAATTTATATCTAAGACCACATAGTAAAGCCTTTACAACATATAATCTTTATTAAAAAATCACAAAAATGATTTAGGCAATAAGTTTTTTTTAAAAAGTCCAAATTCCCATTGCCATAAAGATATAACTCGCAAAGCATTTTAGACAAAAATCCCACCTTGCCTGACTAGCCAACACTAAAAGTAATAACTATAATATATCATAACATCAGAGTCTCACTTTCCAAAACTGAAAGGAAGTCTGTGCCAAAAAGAAAAACTGCTGCTAGAATTTTAGGGTCTATCTTTTTATATTGCCCAGATTACATGTAATATAGTTTTTTAAAAGAATCTTTTTAATAAGAAAATATAAATACATGTTTCCTCACCTTCATGCCAAGAATTGCAGACTTGGGAAGTGGACAGAGTATATTCTTGTCCCTCCCTGTGTCTCCCAGACATTGGGTAGCAAGCAGAGGGCCTTTCCCTGGGGTTAACCTCAGTTAGTATGAGAGTAACTAAAGCCATATAAGCCCAAAGGTAAGAGAGAAATATGGTACCAGACATTATTTTTAGCTACCCTTCATCCGTCTGGAGCCCCAGACGCTATGACAAACAGGACGAGGGCCTCTCAGAGCTGCCCTCTAGGATGCAGAGAGAATGTGGCCAAGGGGAGAGTAAGGCACCTTCCTAATCCATCCTCACATCTTTTCTCACTAAAACAAAGAGCAAAAATGACGAACTTGCCCTCGGACTGAAAAAAATGACATTGGCTTCTTGACACAACAAAAATCGAAAACAAATGTTCATGTAAACTAAAAATGACCCCCAACTACAGTAGTCTTTGGGGCTTCTGGTTGGTTGTTCACTGACATCTTTTATTGATTATGCCCCTTTTTTTCACTTTAAAAAAGGCGGAAAATATTTTGTGGACTAGTTATGAAATTAATCACACTAGCAAATTTTTTTTTATCTATTTGCAAGAGTAACTTATAACAAATAGTAAATATGTGAATTCCAATATTATTAATTACAAGTAAAAGTATGTATAATTACTTACCTCTAAAGCACTGATTTTTGCCATGAAGTCTAAGAAATCTGTGTCAAACTCTATCCTTCTTGGATCCAGAATGTCGTATTGCTTTTTCTTAACCCCGTGATATATATTTTTGAATTTTATTGCCATTATATCTATTCCCTCTACGGTAGAATGACTCAAGGCTGAGAATGTTTGCACAATAGTTATCATTTCTGTAATCTTAAAAAGAGAAGTGTTATTTTATTTTTAAAATGGGATAGTAGCACCCTTCCCTGGAGTAAATTCTTAAGGAATCATTGATTAAAAAGCAGAGCAAGAAACAGGCCCTAGGATCATTTAGCTAAAACCAGCGAAGATAAAATCGATGGTAAATCCCTGTCACTAATCAGTACTCTTCTTCAACTATTTAAATCGATGATGTTCGAGCATATCTTGAAATTTGATCATACTAGTATTATATTTCAAAAGGAGGGGGAAATAAATTTCAGTAAAAGTCCTTGCAGATGTCTAAATAATTTCATTCTTTTATTCTTGAGAATTTTCTGAAAATTATTTCACTGGATTGAGAAGCTGTACCATTCTTCTTGCCCCTGCCCTCACTGTAGTTCTGACATGTAGTTCTGATGTGTAGCACCAGCAGAAATCCGCATCTGTTTTCCTTCCCCATGCATTCAGGTAGAGGGAAGGCCCAAGAAGACTGAAGAATGACTGTAGTCACTTCTGACCCCAGAAGAGTCCCAGGAGATCGTCAAAATGGACTTTATTGCAGAAATGACTGCCTCCATCTCAATGTACCAACACCACCTACTTCACCAAAAAAAATAAAAACCTTTCACGTTCACAGGCTACTCAGTTCCTTAATCTTCATTCGTGATTCCCTATTCTGCTTCCTGCTTTGGAGAACAATGCTCAAAGTTCTCCAGGTTTGCTTCCTGTTTGGCCCTTGGGCAAAGCTTCCCTTTGTCCAACGCCCAGACAGAAACCAAACCCGTTCTCAGGGGAGTCCTCCACAGACTACGCACGGTGGAGACAACACAGAACCAGAAGTCAAAGTCCCTGCGCATGTCAATCCAAAGGGACCACTTCCTGAACAACTGTCACTCTTGGGTCATTGTTTCTGTACATTTCCAACACGACTGTCACCCTAGAAGCCAGGCCAAGCCTGGAGCACACATGGACTACCTAGAATTCACAGCTCGCTATGTACACCCTATATAAAATGAGAAATAGTTGGGCTTCCTACTAATACGTACGCTCCACTCACCTTAACAAAAAACTAAAGGGAAAAAAAAACTTTAAAAGGCAAATTGGAGAACGAAACTACCCACTTGCTCTGTTATTCTAGCCTAAGACTCTGATCTTTATCCCTTACCTTTCCACCTGACCCCCATGGCCAGAGACAGGGGCAAAATCCCTGTCGTGAACATGTCCTCTGACCCCCATGGCCAGAGACAGGGGCAAAATCCCTGTCGTGAACATGTCCTCTGTTTTGTCCATCTGTGGATAATGGGTGGTCAAGAGACAAGGACAGCAGTCAGTCCCAAACTTAGCCAGTGGACCCCCCACCCCCATACACACAGCAACAATATAAAAGCCAGTCATGGTCAGCCAACATGACCCTCCTCCTGCTCGTGTGTCCTGGCCTTGGCTTTTTTTACCAGCTTTCTCTTGATATCAAGTTTTGACCCCTCGGTATTGACAGCCAATTTATAATTCCTCCTCTGCTCACCAATCTTGGCATCCTCTCTAGTTCTCAACTTGCTATGATTCCCTCATCTCAGTGTCACCAGGAGTAAAGACTCTACCCCACCTCTACCTCTAGTTCCTTAACTCTCCCCTGAGCAATACCAGCTTCCCACTTCTCTTCTCTCCCACAGATGTCCAGGGTGAGAAGAAAACAAAACTAAACTCTAAAATCAATAAAAACTTAAAACATATCTTCAAGTGAGGATTAAATAAGAAAAAGAAGAAACTGAAATGACAATCCACAGGATGGGAGAAGATATTGGCAAATCATATATAAGAGACTTATACCCAGAACTCTTGTAACTCAACAATAAAAATACAAAAATAATTAATTATAAAATGTGTAAAAAAATTGAATAGAAATTTCTCCAAAAAAGAACTACAAATGAACATTAAGCACTTGAAATTATGTTCAACATCATTAGTTCATTAGTCATCAGAGAAATGCAAATCAAAACCACAATAAAACACCACTTCACACTCACTGGGATGGCTAAATTTAAAATAACAGATAATAACAAGAGTTAACAAGGATGTGGAGAAACTGGAACTCCCTTAAGTTGCTTATGAAAATGTAAAATGATGCAGCTTGTTTGAAGAACAAGTTGGCAGCTCCTCAAAAAGTTAAACACAGCATTGCCACATGACACAGCAATTCCACTCCTATGCATATATTCCAAAGGAATAAAAATGTAAGTCCATACAAAAATATGTACACAAATGTTCATAGCAGCACTGTTCATAATAGCCAAAAAGTGGAAACAACCCAAATATCCATCAACTAATGAATAGATAAATAGAATGTGGTATATCCATACATGGAATATTATTCAGCAATAAAAAGGAATGCTAAAACCGATGAACCTTGAAACGTTATGCTAAATGAAAGAAGTCAGTCACAAAAGAACACATCAGAGGAACAGGTAAATCTATAGAAACAGAAATATTAATGGTGGAGGGGGGAAAGCAGTGTGGCTGCTGATGGGATTTTTTCAGTGGGAATGAAAATGTTCTAAAATTAGATTGTAGAAATGGTTGCATAACTCTGTGACTGTATGAGAAAATGCTGACTTAAACACCTTAGTGGGTGAACTGTATGGTGTATGAATTATCCTCTATAGTAAAACCCTAATATGCAAATCGTCCAAATGGTGGAATGACCAGCAGCACGACCAGTCGCTATGACGCACACTGACCAACACAGGAGCTGTCCCCTGGTGGTCAGTGTGCTCCCACAGGGGGAGCAACACTCAGCCAGAAGCTGGGCTCATGGCTGGCTAGCACAGTGGCGGTGGTAGGAGCCTCTCCCTCCTCCACTGCAGGTGGGTGGTAAAGGAGCAAGGGGTCCCAGACTGCGAGAACCCCAGGCTGCCAGATGGATGTCTGACTGCTGGCTTAGGCCCGAACATTCTCCTAGGGCTCCCCAACTGTGAGAGGGTGCAGGCTGGGCTGAGGAACTCCCCCAGTGCATGAATTGCATGCATTGGTCCTCTAGTAGATCCATAAAGCTATTAAAGGAACAAGCAAAAACAGCCCCATAGAAGTATGTATTTAGACCCCAAACAGTAAATTGCTTCTCTTCATCACTCATACCTTCCTATCCTAACTGTGTCAGGGGTTACAAATGAAAAATGGGCTCTGGACATGTCTAGGAAATGCCCTTCAACCTATGTAATGCCTCAGCAACTTCCAACAAACAATGAACAGCATTCTAAATATTATCAGGACCTAAAAAGTTGGCAAGGTGGTGGGGGACTGGAGTAGGTCATACCTAAATGATATATCTTTGTAGACTTTTCAAAGGCTACCTCCAACAAGCCTCTGAATGGACAGCCTATATACCCAGAAAACAGTATCACTCCTCCCCAGCCAGCCTTAGCAAATGAATCAGAGGCGCAGAAGTTTCTAACCCATGTATGCCCAGTAAAGACATCACCCACACCATGTCTGTGGATACACCCTGTACACTGGCCTAGAAAGAGAAGGTGCCCACACACCCCGATACATGACCACCGGGTTCTGACAGGTATTGCAGGCATTTCATCTCACACGTCCTCTTGCCCAACACAATGGTGAAGAGCAGAGGCTTTGAGTTCAAGCTCCCTGGGTGGAGGCAGACTTGGAGAAAAGTGAAAGTTTGCCATAGCTTCTGTGTATCTGGCAGAAGACACTAATCAGGAATAAAAAATAAGATATAATAAAATGCAGTGAGTAATATCTCATGAGTCGTACCAACAGTGAGACGAGCAATCTGGAACAATAATTCTCACAGTGCTACGTAAAGTACCACATAACCAGAGAGGTGTGTTTGGGGGTGGGTGCTATGGCTGCACAATGCTTACCTTTTCCAGTCTTTTGCAGAAAGCTTCAAATTTTCCAAATATATACATTTCTGAAACCTCAAAAGACTTTTCCCCTGAGGATTCTAAAATCAGTTTCCTTGTTTTGTGAAAAGATGCTTGATATTCTTTAAATAAGAAAATGCAATCCTGTGGAAAAATTAAAAGAAGGGGCAGAAAGGGTGGTGAGACATTTGTTCAGGAGTCAAAAATTCAAAAATTCTACTCTCACACAGAGCTGATCACATGAGCCCCTCAACAGGGGTTATTACTGTTAACATTAAAAATTCACATTATTGCCTGGCCTGCATGGCTCAGTGGTTGAGCATTGACCTATGAACCAGGAGATCATGGTTTGATTCCCTAGGTTGCAGGCTCAATCCCCAGTAGGGGGCATGCAGGAGGCAGCGATCAATGATTCTCTCTATCTCTCTCTCAGGCTACTTTGTTCAATGTTTTATCAAAATTAACATGCTTTGTGCATTAATAAAGTAAACAAAATTGGGCCAAATGGTGACAGCTTTACTTTATGAAAATAAAAATGCATACAAAATAAAATAAATAAATAAATAAAAATACATATACAAACCTGAATTTTCTTTAGTACAAGGGGTGTTTCCTGATCCCATACATGGTTAATTCCTCCATCAGTAATATAGGCTTTAGATGCTGTCACCATTTGATTTGTTACCTAAAATAAATATTAGTCCAAAATAACTGTAGAGAAATAAATTTTTTTTTCATTTTTAAAATCACAAGCATAAAAATGATAAATAGTGCCCTAACCGGTTTGGCTCAGCGGATAGAGCGTCGGCCTGAGGGCTCAAGGGTCCCAGGTTTGATTCCAGTCAAGGGCATGTACTTTGGTTGCAGGCACATCCCCGGTGGGGAGTGTGCAGGAGGCAGCTGATCGATGTTTCTCTCTCATCGATGTTTCTAACTCTCTATCCCTTTCCCTTCCTCTCTGTAAAAATCAATAAAATATATATTTTTAAAAATGATAAATAGTAAACTTATGTAGTGAATCACAATATATAAATCACAAAGAAATGTACATTCCAGTAAAAAAAAAAGTCACGCTTACCTACAACATTTAAGTCAATGTAATTGAGGCTATATATTTCAAAATCTACTATATTTCCCACTTGTTTATTTCTGCACTAATTAGAACTTGATCTAGTCTAAGTGTGATTCTTCACCATCCTTCAACATGTAAACCAAACGTCATATCCCTCCAAATAGTGAAAAAAGTCAAGATATCTATTTAAATAGTCCGGAGGTTAGATCAAGATGGCAGACTGGCACACAGAAATGTTGGAGAATTCTTAAAATATGGAAAGCATATGGGATCAAATCTATAAGAAAAAAAATGGCTAGAGAAAACCAGAAGCCAGTTCTGGAGAAGGTTATTGTGAAGGTGAAACAACATGGGAACTTTTCAAGATGGTAGATGTCGTGAGGGGCCTTATTTGGAGCAACTTATGCAACAGGCAAAGGGACACATACTGAAAGGACAAAGCTGTAGATGTGAACCAAAGTCTTGGAGAGGTGTGGCTGTGCCAGGTAGCTACTGCACAGCAGGATGACATATCAGAGAAAATATTATTCATACTTCCCTTCCCTACAACAAACAGAACAGGGAGGCAAATTAGAAGTCCCAATATAAAGACTGCCAGACAACCAAGAATCGTCAAGCAATTAAAGAATACAAACTTGGAAACAGAGGCAGTAAACTCAACAAAGATAGGAAATACAGAAGAAATATATGTAAAATCTTTTAAAATCTCTTTTATTAACCAAATCTGTATATATAAAAGCCTAAGCGACCATTATGACCAAACGACCAGAACTACCGGAATGACCAGAATGACCGGAACAAAAAGTCCACCAGTTGCCATGATGCGCACTGACCACCAGGGGGCAGACACTCAACACAGGAGCTGCCCCTGGTGGTCAGTGCACTCCCACAGCCAGCTTCCCGTGGTTCCTCCCCCCTAGTTGCCCCCCCAACAGGCCCCAATGCGGGGGCTGCCAGCCAACCTCCCGAGGTCCTTCTCCCTGGCCAGCCCCCCAATAGGCCTTGATCACAGGCCAGGCCGAGGGACCCCACCCATGCACAAATTCGTGCACTGGGCCTCTAGTTATTTCATAAGAAAGAAATGAGAGGATTTTACAATTAGAAAACTTGGAAATTGAAATTTTTATTCTCAAAATTTTTTTAAATCTATTGATGAATTGGCCAGCATTTGGGGCAGAAATTAAGAACACATAAGTGAGCTGAAAGGTCAAAAGACAAAGATAGACACACACACAAAAAAATAGTTAAGAGAAATGGAAGTTAGAT
The DNA here is from genome assembly GCF_028538775.1 of Myotis yumanensis. Lineage (NCBI taxonomy): Eukaryota > Metazoa > Chordata > Mammalia > Chiroptera > Vespertilionidae > Myotis > Myotis yumanensis. The sequence goes on from NW_027223757.1 coordinate 88,567,374, forward strand.
TCAAAGGGTGAGAATAAACTGAACAAGTGGGTAAGAAATAATCAAAGACAAAAGAGGTAATTTTCCAGGAAAAGGAGAGACAAAAATCTTTGGATTGAAACAACCCAGCAACTATAGAACACGATAAATATAAAAAGAACCACATCACTTTGACATTTTAGAAGTTCAAGGATAAAGAAAAAAATCCTAACAGCTTCCTGAGAGAATAAAACATGATTCCGACAAAGGAAAAACAATCAGATTAGCATCAAATTTCTCATCAGCAATACTGTGTATTGGACAGCAATATCCTCAAAGTTCCAGAAGAAAATACATTGAACTTAGGATTCCAGTGAAATTAGTATTTGAGTGGGAGGACAAAATGAAGGTATTTTCAGACATGTGGGAATTCAGGAGGTTCACCACACACAGAAAAGAAAGAGAAAAGAACCACTTGACAATTTTTTTTGGCAAAAGAAGTAATAAATCATCTTGGTCTGACAGCTCAGATGGTTAGATCATTGTCCCAGTACACCAAGGTTGTGGGCTCGATCCCTGATCAGGGCACATACAAGAAGCAACCAATGAATACATAAATAAATGGAACAAATAGATATTTCTCTCTCTCTCTCTCTCTCTCTCTCTCTCTCTCTCTCCTTATCTCTTTCTCCCTCTAAAAAATCAACAAATTTAAAAAAAGAAGTAATGAATCCACAATGGAAGAAAATGTGGAAATCAAAAAACAGAGATAATCAAAGAAACTAACACTACTTAGATTTTAGTCTGAAAACTTGTTGATTCATAATGTTGAAAAAATATTAATAATAATATGGAACTAGAGATCTCAATATGGAACATAAACAGCGTGAAGGAGAGAAAGAAGTGACAGGGAAGAATACCAAGGTTCTTGCCTTGTTGAGAACATAATGGTTAAATCTATCCTTTGTGGGGGGAGGGGGTGTTAAAGTTGAGATGTGAATGTTACTTATATTCTGCTTGAATCATTTACAAAGAAATTCTATTCATATGTTTCTTGGGCAATTTTTCAAATCATTTAGAATAATTAACCATAAGGCATTACATGAGAGATTTTACACAAACTACAGTGCCGGTGGGGTAGCTAAAGAAACATTGTTAATAGTGGACAGAAACCTTAGCTCTTGAGCAAAACTACTGTGTTTGGAAAGGATAAATATGGTCACCATCTACACTTAAACAAAAAGCCTGGAGGCTTACCGCTGACAAGGAGAAAAGTACCCTTTCAATTAACTACAACTGCCTCCAGTCAACACCTTCCTTTTCTTGTCCACCGGAAGCATTAAAATCCAAATCTCCGACAGGCACCAACCTTCCCATTTCCCTTTTCCGGTTCAGAGGGAGAGCATTATTCACAGAGTTACATGTGTGACTTCCTCCCTTACAAACTTACCTTGATAAACAATGAGGTCATTCTCTCTGAGGTATTATAATACCTCGACACGCTGTGAATCATTCTGATGGCATTAATCAAATTTTGTATTCCATGGGCCATGGAAACCTAAAATTGAAATGTATCAAGTGAATTCCCTCATATACTTATAAGTTTAATAACCAATAGCCTATAATATTCGAAACTCTAAACATACATAAACGTCCAATTTTACTAAAGGCAATGTGGTATCCTAGACTGGATCCTGGAACAGGAAAAGGACATCAGTTCTGACGAATGTGTCAGAGGAACTCAAAATGCTAACAGGAGAAACTGGGTGAAGAGAATTTGGTATTATTGTTGCTTAAACGTTTATTCAAAAATAAAATATAAGAGGTGAAAGTTATTTTAAGGATTCATCGTTCAAGCTGCTCTTTTTAAAGGTGAAGAAACTGATATTTTGAGGGGTAAAGTGACTTACATGGGTCAGAAAGCTAGTTAAAAACAGAGATTAGACTAGTACTCATTTCCATGTGTTTCACTCAATTCACCATGCAGCAAGCATACTAAGTGCCACTAAGTACTGAGAATATTAGGCAAAATCCACAAATACAGAACCTATTCTGGAGGAGGTCACGGCAGAGTGCAAGGGACGTACACAAACAAGTTAAACAGCAGAACAGCACAGAGCAGAGCAGAACAAGTGCACACACAGATAAAACAATTGCTGCCCTAACTGGTTTGGCTCAATGGGTAGAGCATCGGCCTGTGGACTGAAGAGTCCCGGGTTCGATTCCAGTCAAGGGCACATGTCCTGGTTGTGGGCTCAATCCCCAGTAGGGGATGTGCAAGAGGCAGCCAATCAGTGATTCTCTCTCATCATTGATGTTTCTCTCTCTCTCTCCCTCTTCCTTCCTCCTGAAATCAATAAAAATATATTTTTAAAAAACAAAACAAAATAAACCCAATTGCTAATGTGTACCCAGTGCTTACTGTGTGCCAGGCACTTTATGCTGACAATGACCATTCAAGGTAGGTTTGATTTCATCACAGCTAAGACATCTCTGGTTGCAAGACGGTACTGTCCCACTACTTTACATGATACTAAGAAAAGGGCATCTCACTCCCACGTAAAACTAAGCCACCAAATGGCTCCACCCCCTCTGTAACGGTAAGGATGAAAGAGAGGAGCCGTGGAGAAAAAGATAGGAATAAACCTTGTATATCCCAATCCCACTCCTTGTGGAGGGAGGGAAAATGAATTCCCCTGAGAATTTGTACCACAAGCTGGCACTCATTCACTGCAGTCTGAATTCACACCAATGGTACAATAAAATAAAATAAAATAAAATAAAATAAAACAAATTCTACCCCTCAAGAAGAGAACTAATAATCAAAAATGTCGCGTCACATTCACAATGATTCATAAAACTCAACTGACTGAAAGATGTTCTCTGAGTGCAGAGATATTAAAATGTAATAAAAAATGTTTTAGAACCTATAAAATAAAATATTGTTATCCCCATTTTTCCCATGACAAAATGGAGAGGCAGGGAAGTTAACCAGTTCTGTGCCTGAGATGACTGAGGCCTGCTTTTCCCCATGATGCAAATCACGATGGAAGAACAGATAAGGGCGATGGCACTCCCTCCCTCAAGGAGCATGCTTGTTCATTGCTAAGACAATATAAATATAGCAACGGTTTTTAAAATGGTGATGGAATAAGTAAGACCAGAAAGAACTACTACTAAATCATGTACTGTATGTCCCAGGTATGAGGTGTGACAAAGACATAATTAAATCAATTGTATGCGGCTTATGAACATTAACATTATTTCATAGTTAACCTTATATGTCAGAATTCATATTAGATGTGTCACCTGTAGATCAAATAAAAATTCTAATAAAAAAATGTGCCCAGAAGGTGTCCCTGCCACCCTCAACAAGGCAAACCTACGAAGTACCCCTAACTCCAATAAAGAAGGCTTAGGGACAGCAACAAATGGATCAATCAGGAAAATGCCCTTCATCTGAATTTTAAACATCATCTATAATAATAAAAGCATAATATGTTAATTAGACCATACGTCCTTCTGGATGACCTTCTGGACAAAGCCAGGGGGCTACGAGGGAAGCCCAGGTCCTGGGTGCCAGAGGGAAGCCAGTGCCAGCAGCCGGGGGAAGGAAGGCCTACTCTTACACAAATTTCGTGCATCAGGCCTCTAGTACCTTATCATAGTAGCTGCTTGAGTGCATAGTTCTTACCTATTTATACACAGTACTCAGACATTTTATATGTAAAATGTGTAATAGTAGATATGCCTAAAGTGTAATACCAGGATGATAAAATTTATCAACGAGCAATGGAAGCATGAGTCCTCTGCACTTTTCCTGCTCAAATGACAGTGACATACTAAACAGAAATTGTTGGTTGCTTTTAATAAAAAGAAAGAAAGTGAGAAAAAAAGAATTTGTGAAACTACAAAAATAGTGGGTGTATTAGGGGGAAGCACATTCCTACATCAGAGAATGTAAAAAGCTCAATAACAATAAAATAGTAGTAGTAATAATAATAATGTATATCCACAGCTAGAATAAATGAACAAAGTGTTATAAATTACTTGGATGAAAAGAACACCAGCACTAAAAGATGTGAAAATTATGGGAATTTAAGCAAGTCTGTTGAACCAAGAAGATGAAATCAGTAGACCTTAAAATCTAGAAGTCTTGATAACAATAAAAACTATTGTATCTTTTTTCCCACGTTTATTTTTTATACTGGAAAGTTTTAAATGTATAGAAAAGTGAAGAGAATAGTCTAATGATCATCTATCCCCACCACCAGATTTGACAGATGGTAACATTTTGCTATCTTCATTCACCTATTATTTTTGACATCAAGAGCCACTTGTAGGAAGTCCTTCTAGAGTAGGCATCACGTATATGTGTATTTAATATTTGCTTCCTCAAGTCTTGTGAGTAACCCCAAGTGCTTGTGACATGTGATAATTCTAATTTTCTAATTTTTCTTAGACACAAATTTCAATTGCACATGTTATAAAGTCCTTGATCTCTAGAGTGAGCCAAGCAACAGCTATATTTCTCTGTCACCACATAATCTGGGGTTTTTTGCTCATGGTCATATGCACAGAAACACCTAAGATGTTCTTATGTGAAACAGATTTTAAAAAGGTTCCTAACAGAAGTTCAGGAGCCTGTACTAGGAGTAGAAGTGAAGAGAGTACTAGGTGTACCAGTTAATAATGCAGATTTTGTAATCAAAGAAAACCTGGTAATTTCAAGAGAAACATCAAAAGTGCTTTATTCAAAGTAATGTCCATCGCTAGCTACACATTTCCCCCATCTTTCAGGTAATTTGTGGATACCATCCCAATAGAACTTTTCTTGTTTTGAGGCAAACCATTCAGAGACCAGATTTTCTACTTTTTCGTACGTTTTGAAGTGCTGCTTAGAAAGTGCCTGTGCCATTGATCGGAACAAGTGGTAATCTGAAGGAGCAAGGTCTGGTGAATACGGCGGATGGGTTAATACTTCCCAGGCAACATCTTTTAACGTGTCTTTAACTGGTTTTGAAGTGTGTGATGGTGCGTTATCATGAAGCAAAATTACTTTGCCGTGTATTCTGGCACATTCTGGTCGTTTCATGATCAAAGCGTGGTTCAAATTGATTATTTGTTGTCAGTAGAGATCAGTATTAACAGTTTCACCTGGTTTTAGAAGCTCATAATACCTAGTAAAGTTTAAATCATAATTCTCTTTGTAAACAACAAGAAGTTGTTAAAATCCATCATCTTTGTATGGAGTCAATTAAAGAACTGCTTCTGAGAAGTCTTCCTATCCTCTTTCATGGTGCTTCCTGATGGATGATGGATTCCCACATGGCAGTAAGAACTGCACCTGTCCAGGACTCTCAACCCACTTTTCCCTCACCACCCACATGAAATTCCTACCCCAAAAAGATTGGTCACCCAGGCTATATGGCCAATGGTGCCATGTATGTGGAGGATTTGACTATCTCTTCAAAGCTTAAAATGGAGAATGCTGAACACGTGTGTCAGACACGAATGTAAATTATTTCAAGAGCATATAAATTTAGAGAATACCTTGAGGAGGCAGCAAAATGAGGTGGGGGGGGAATACAACTTATAATGTCAAAGAGTGCTGGATTCAAATTCAGCCGCATCACTTACACTTGTAGAAATGCTCAAGTTCAGTTTCCTAGTCCTGTTGTGAATACAGAATGAAAGTATATGGAAACGCCTACAATGAAAGGCCAGGGTTCTCAAGACGGTGGATATCTTTAAAACCACAACTGCCCCAGGTTCTCAACAAACACTGGCTTCCTTGATTTCCCCTCTCTATCTAAAGAAAGGACAGAGGGTTCCCTCTCATTTTCATACTGTCTTGTTTAATTCACAAATGAGGTCATCTTTATGATAATGCATTATATTTAAATGTGGGGTAAAATAATATAGCTTTAATCCATTATAGACATGTATTAGGGAAATAGATCTTTTAAATAATTTTTCTGCATTATAAGGTTTCCCCATATACACATATTAAGTTATTTTTAAATGTGGTAATTTTTAAGCTACACTTTTAAAAGCATACTTACTAGATCATAGTTATAGAGAGGTTGACATACTTTTTCCAGAGTGTACAAATATCTGACATTATCTTTTGATTCATTTGCTGTATCTGTGATTCTTGCATCCAAGTCACGCCAATTCTAAGAAAAAAAAATGTATAAGAATTCTATGACACATCCAAATATATGAGTATGCTAAAGTTTAATCAAGAAATTCAATATATATACTGAAGTAGTAGATAAAGGTGGTTGATATATCTTTTTATTATATTATTTAAGACTTAAAGTTATAAATATTTTAAATGCACTAAACTGAAGATTCATTCCATTGGTAATTAATATCCTGTCTGTAGGCTTAAACTGGATCTGCTTCAACTTGGAATGACTTGTCTAGGTTAGCTATGTACATTATTCTGATTATTCAAGTATGGGTCAAGTTATGAAAACAGAACATTATTCCAAGAAAATATTCCTTATCAGAAAAGTGAGCTTCAAATCCAGCAAGACTGTCCAGAGATGCTCGGGACCATGGTGGATTGCTTCCATCAACATATATAACAACTGATTAATAGCAATAGTAATAAAGAACTCCTAGAATCTGTATAAAATAACTTCTGAATTTTTTAAATTGAGGAAAAATATAAACAGTTAATTCACAAGAGAAGAAATGTAAATAGCCAATAAACTTTAAAAAATGACAACTTCACTATTAATAAGAAAAGGCAAATACAACAAGCCATTTCCACATGTCAGTTTGGAGAAAAAAAATTTAACTGTTAATAAGTATTGACAAAGTTGCCGAGTATACAACCTAGGGAAATACTTGCATGTATGCATATGGAAGTTTTAACTGCAGCAATGTTTGTTAACACATAAAAAGAAACCATTTTCCTCAAAAACTTAAATACAGAGTTAGCATCTGACCCAGAAATTCTACTCCTACATCATATCTCCATGCAAAAACCTGAACAAGAATGTTCACAGTAGTATTGTTCACAATAGCCAAAAGTGGAAACCCAAATGTCTATAAAGTGATAAAATGTGCTATCATTTGCAATGGAATATTATTCAGCTGCTAAAAGGAATGACGTGCTGATACATGCTACAACATGGATAAATCTTGGAAATATTATCTTAAGTGAAAGAAGCCAATTAAGATTATTCCATTTATATAAAACTAGAGGCCCGGTGCACAGATTCGTGCATCAGTGGGGTCACTTGGCCAGGCCTCAGGAATCGGGCCGAAACCAGCTCTCCGACATCCCCCGAGGGGTCCCAGATTGCGAGAGGGCACAGGCCAGGCTGAGCAACCCCACTGGTGCACGATTGGGGCCAGGGATGACGAGGGAGGTTGCACCCGGGGAGGGACCGCAGGAGGGCTCCAGGGCATGTCCAGCCTGTCTTGCTCAGTCCCGATCAGCCAGACCCCGGCAGCAAGCTAACCTACCAGTCGGAGCATCTGTCCCCTGGTGGTCAGTGGACGTCATAGCGAGCAGTTGAGCGGCCTTAGCATATCATGAACATATTACACTTTGATGGGTTGAATGGCCAATTGGACAACCGGACACTTAGCATATTATGCTTTTATTATATAGAATGTCCATAATAGGCAAATAGAGGTAAAAAGTAGACTGGTAGTTACTTAGCCCGGGGGGGGGGGGGGGGGGGGGGGCGGGGGGGGGGGGATGGGGCAGGGGAGAGATGGGTGAAAATGGGAGGTGGCAGCTAAAGTGTACAGGGTTTCTATTTGAGGTGATGAAATGATGAAAATATTCTAATATTGATTATGGTTATGGGTGCATAACTATGTGAATATACTAAAAACCAGTGAATTGTACTCTTTAAATAGGAGAAATAAATAGTATGTGAATTGACATATTAAGGCTACATATTAATTCCTCCCAGTGACACCAACAACAATCAAGGCTCACCTACAGTTAACACTGTTGGGAAAAAAAGAAAGAAAACTGTCTTTCCTATTTATCTATAAACTAGAGGCCCAGTGCATGAAATTCGTGCATGGGTAGGGTTCCTAGCAGCTGCTGGCTGCTGGCTGCCGGCTGGGGCCTCCCTTCCCTGGCTGCCGGCTGCTGGCCAGGGCCTTTCTTTGTTCCCCACCACCCCCTGGTGGTCAGCGCATATCATAACAAGCAATTGAACTCCCGGTCGGTCGAACTCCCGAGGGGACACTTTGCATATTAGGCTTTTATATATATAAACTAGAGGCCCAGTGCACAAAATTCATGCATGGGGAGGAGGGTCCCTCAGCCCGGCCTACACCCTCTCCAATCCGGGACTCCTTGGGAGATGTCCAACTGCCTCTCGCAATCCAGGACCACTGGCCCCTAACCACTTGCCTGCCTGCCTGCCTGCCTGATCGCTCCTAACCCCTCTGATTGCCTGCCTGATTGCCCCTAACCACCTCTGCCTGCCTGATCATCCCTAACCACCTCTGCCTGCCTGCCTGCCTGATTGCCCCTAACTGCTCCCCTACCAGTCTGATCGTCCCCAACTGCTCCCCTGCTGGCCTGATCACCCCTAACCACCTCTATGTCGCCCCACATCCAGGACCCACGATTCCCTCCTCCAGCCAGTCGCAGGCACTCAGGACCCAGGCCAGCTTCGCCCGGGCCGCAGCCACAAGCACCCGGGACCACAGGGTGGGCACTTGTCCCTCTTCCAGGCCGCAGGCACTGGCACCCAGGACCACAGGGCAGGCAGCCTGTCCCTCTTCCAGGCCACAGGCGCAGGCACACCTGCTGGTACCTGGGACCTTGGGGCAGGCAGCTTGTCCCTCTCCTGGGCCGCAGCCCCAGCCACTGGCACCTGGGACCACAGGGCATGCGATTTGTCCCTCTCCCGGGCCACAGCCTGGCTGGTCCCCATTCCTCTCTCGCAAGTTCACTTGTGCCTGGCTGGTATTCCTCTCTCCCCAGTTGTTGAGTGTCTGCGCCGTTACGGTGTGATGGCATGAGGGTGTGACAACCATTTGCATATTAGCTCTTTATTATATAGGATAGGAAAATTATTAGATAAAACCTACTGTATTAACATTCTGGGAAACTACACAGCTCAGTCTGACCAGCATAACTCTCTAAGACACCATATTGGGGAGGAAAGGAAGATGGTGGCCTAGGTAAATACAGTACTCATGGCCTTCCACAACCACTTCAAAATTACAACTAAAATACAGAGTAACCATCATTCAGAACTGCCTGAAATCTGGCTGAATGAAAGTCCTACAACTAGAGAACTAAAGAAGAAAGAACATTGAGACTGGTATGAGGGGTGTAGGGGCAAAACAGACTGGTCTGACACCCACGTGTGGCATTTTTTTAATTGGGATGGATATCTTGGCAGCAAAGGCCTCCCATGAGGAGCAAGGAGTACCAGCCCCACACCAGGCCCCCAGCCCAGGGTTCCAGAGCTGGGAAGAGAAGTCCCCATAACTTCAGGCTGTAAAAAATCAGCAGTGATGTGGCTGAGTGACAAGGAGACTACTGGAGACCAAGATTACTATTAAAGGGCCGGTGCACAGACTTACTCAGACTTGCTCCCCCTGAGCTCCAGAGCTGGGACAGTGGCTTGGAGGGACCCAGGGACATATGGAGAGGAACTGGATTGTCTGACATCAGGACAAGAATTCAGGAGTGGCTTTCTCCAAGAAAAAGGATCTTGAAGGGGTCATTGTTCCTATGCTGAGACCTCGCCCATCACAGAGCTGACTGGTAGTTGCCATATCTGAGTCTCCATCAACCTGACTCACGCTGTTCACTCCTCCCTGATGATTCCCTAAGACCCTGCCCTACCCAAGTTATAGTCCCACCCAAGCTGTTAGCAGCAGTTTTTCCATATGAATGGCCTATCCTGGCCCCGGCTTCACTCTTTCCTAAAATCTCTCAAACAAGCAGCAGCTTGGGTTAGCATGCCCCAAATCTATCAATAAAAGGCCCAAGGCCCAGCCTTAGCACCAGCCCACCTTGCTTCACAGCTGGGCCTCACCTGGGCACTTCCAAGCCCAACAAAAGTAGCAGCCACCTGCAAATCATTCTGTAGCTCCTATTGGGAGGCCCCAGACCCAGTGCACCTGGTGGACAGCTTCAGACCACCCCAGATTACAACTCTACACACCCATGAGTGTCACATTTAAGAGGCAGACTCAGTAAGCACCAAAGCCCCACTGAAGCAACTCCTGCTCCATAGGGGTGTCTCCTGCACAGCAGCTCTTCTGCTGTAGTCACAGCTAGTACTCACAGCCAATAGGCCTGGGGGTCAATTCCTCCCAGTGATGCCAACAGCAATCAAGGCTCACCTACAACAAGACAATGCACACAGCCCACACAGGGGCGCACTTAGAGTGCCCAGATCAGGTGACTGGGGAGGCTGAGCCACTGGGCCCTACAGGACACCTACTTCACAAGCCCACTCTACCAATTCCAGGAGACATAGCAGCTCTACCTAATACATAGAAACAAACACAGGGAAGTAGCCAAAAGAAACATATCACAAATTAAAGAATAGAAGAGGCCCCCTGAAAAAGAACTAAATAAAGTGGAAGCAAGCAAACTACTAGATACAGAATTCAAAACAATGGTTATAAGAATGCTCAAAGATCTTAATGAGAGCTTCAATGGGTTTAGTGAGACTCTCGAGGATCTTAGAATACCAAAGACATGAAAAAGGACCAGTCAGAAATTAAGCATAATTAACTGAATTAAAGAATAATTTACTCTTTATTTCAGGGAATCAACAGCAGAGTCAAAGATGCTGAGAATCAAATCAGTGATTTGGAATATGAAGAAGCAAAAACACCCAATCAGAAGAACAAAAAGAATCCAAAAATATGAAGATAATGTTAGGAGCCTCTGGGACAACTTCAAGCATACCAACATTCTCATCATGGGGGTGCCAGAAGGAGAAGAGACAGATCAAGATATTGAAAACCTATTTGAAGAAATAATGATAGAAAACTTCCCCTACTTGGTGAAAGAAATAGAGTCCCAAACAAGATGAACCCAAAAAGGCCCATACCAAGACACATCATAATTAAAATGCAAAGGGTTATAAACAAAGAGAGAATCTTAAAAGCAACAAAAGAAAAGCAGTTAGTTACCTACAAGGAGCGCCCATACAACTATCATCTGGTTTCTCAACAGAAACTATGCAGGCCAGAAGGGAGTGGCAAGAAATATTCAAAGTGATGAAAAGCAAGGACCTACAACCAAAATTACTCTACCCAGCAAAACTATCATTTAAAATTGAAAGTCAGATGATGAGATTCACAGATAAGAAAAAGCTAAAGGAGTTCATCACCACCAAACCAGTATTACTAGTACATGAAATGTTGAAGGGTATTCTTTTTTTAAATATAGTTTTATTGATTTCAGAGAGGAAGGGAGAAGGATAGAGAAATAGAAACATTGATGAGAAACATCATCGATCATGTACCTCCTGCATGCCCCCTACTTGGGATTGAGCCCGCAATCCAAGCATGTGCCCTGACCAGGAATCAAACTGTGACCTCCTGGTTCATGGGTTGACATTCAACCACTAGGTCTCACGAGGGAGGAGGAGGAGAAAAAATATTAAAAATATGAACAATAAAATGGTACTAAATACATATCTATCAACAAATGAATGTAAAAATCAAAATAAATGAACAAGAAATGCAATGAACAAAATAAACTGATGAATAAAACAGAACCACAGGCATGGAAACATGGAACAGACTGAGAAATCTCAGAGGTAAGTGGGGACCAGGGGGCGGGAAGAAATTAACCAAAGAACTTATGTGCATATATGCATTACCTATGGACACAGACAATAGGGTGGTGAAGGCCTGGGGCAGGGTAGGAATTGGGTGCAGGAGGGCAGTGGGGAGAAAAAGGGGGACATCTGTAATACCCTCAACAATAAAAATTTTAAAAAATATGATATGCTATTGGGAGAAGAGGCAATTGAAGAATAATACATTATGACACTATGTTATAAAAAACAGAAACACAAAATTATGTAATTTTATATGTAGGTAGTATACTCATCCTATATAATAAAAGCTTAATATGCTAAGTGTACGGTCATCTGGTCGGCCATTCAACCAATCAAAGCATAATATGCTAATGATATGCTAAGGCCGCTCAACCGCTCACTATGATGTGCACTGACCACCAGGGGTCAGACAGTCAATCTGTCGACCAGTCGCTATGACGTGCACTGACCACCAGGGGCAGAGGCTCCGACTTGTAGGTTAGCCTGCTGCTGGGGTCTAGCTGATTGGGACTGAGCAAGACGGGTCAGACACGCCCTGGAGCCCTCCCGCGTCCCTCCCCAGCCCTGATTGTGCACCAGTAGGATCACTCGGCCTAGCCTGTGCCCTCTCACAATCCGGGACCCCTCAGGGGATGTCGAAGAACTGGTTTCGGCCCGATCCCGCAGGCCAAGCCAAGGGACCCCACTGGAGCATGAATTCATGCACCGGGCCCCTAGTATATAAATATCACAGAATAAGCCAGTCAGAGAAAGACAAGTATCACATGTTCTCACTCATATGTGGAATCTAATGAACAAAATAAATTGATGAACAAAATAGATCTAGAGACATAGAAGCATGCAAAAGTCTCATGTATTTCAGAAGGAGGGAGAGGGAGACAGGCGGAGGCAGGGGGAGGAAGATTAACCAAAGAGCTTATATGCATAGCCCATGGACAAACAATAGTGCTGTGAAAGCCTGGGGAGGGGGTGGGAGCAGGTTGGAGAGAGTCAATGGGGGAAAGAACGGGACATCTATAATACTTTCAACAATAAAGATTTTTAAAAACCAACAAATAAAAAATTGTGGTTATCTCTCTGTACTTATCATTCAGGAACAGGTCTTAAGGGGTGGGAAGGTGTGTGATTAAGAGAGACTTGTTTTAATTCAAACATAGACAACAGTATGGTGGTTATCATAGGTGAAAGGGGGTCAGGGAGGATGAAGTGTATAAAGGGGGTCAAATATATGGGGAAGGAAGGTGACTAGACTTTTGGTGGTAACCACACAATGCAATATCCTGATGATGCATTATAGAATTGTATACTTGAAACTTTATAATGTTATTACCCAATGTTACCCCAATAAATTTAATTTTTAAAAAGAGATACTTGTTTTATCTGCAATGTTTAAATCTCTTACAAAAAATTATGTATTATTTATAATAATAAAAGCATAATATGCTAATTAAACTGGACAGCTGAACGACCTTCTGCATGTCCTTCTGGATGAAGCCGCAGCGGTGGGGGCCGAGGCAGAGGTGGTTAGGGGCAATCAGGCAGGCAGTCAAGCAGTTAAGGACAATCAGGAAGGCAGAGTGGTTAGGGATGATCAGGCCAGCAGGCGAGTAATTAGGGGAGATCAGGCAGGCAGGCGAGTGGTTAGGGGCAATCAGGCAGGCAGGAGAGCAGTTAGGAGCCAGCAGTCCCAGATTGTGAGAAGGATGTCTGAGGGGTCCCAGATTGCAAGAGGGTACAGGCTGGGCTGAGGGACCTCCCCCGCTATCCCCATGTACGAATTTCATGCACTGGGCCTCTAGTTTGCTATAAAGACATATTTTTATATTTTTTTTATTTTTAAAAGTATTTTTATATTGATTTCAGAGAGAAAGGGAGCGGGAGAAAGAGATAGAAACATCAATGATGAGAGAGAATCATTAATTAGCTGCCTCCTGCACGCCCCCTACTGGGGATCAATCCACAACCCAGGCATGTGCCCTTGACCAGAATCAAACCCTGGATCCTGCAGTCTGCAGACCGATGCTCTATCCACTGAGCCAAACCGGCTAGGGCTAAATATATAATTTTTTAAGGAAGAGTAAAGAAAAAGAAAAGGAACTGGAAAGAATCAAGCTAAACTGTTAATAAAGATAACCTCTAGGAAAACGTGAAATGTATGAAGAAAAGGCATTTTTGCTTTTGACTTCTCATGTAGTTCTTGACCTCAACAAGCCTCTGTTGATTTACAACTTCAAAAAAAATTTTTTTTAATAGCAATCATTTTATAGTAGTATTGTTTAAATGGGTGTGCAAAATATTGAGGACTAAATCTTCATTTCTATCCTTCATTTCCTTCTTCTGGAAATAACTTATTATATGAGAAAGCCTTACTCAAAGATGAATACTTCTGCATACATGATGTTCATATATGATGCAAAGAAGCAGTTCAAGAAGAATAATTTTCTAGTTGGCTGTTCTGAAGTATATCAAACTTTAAAATACAGGCCTTTTACCTTTAACAGTTTGGAGTGTGCAACATTAAGCACATTTATGACAGCCTTACAACTCGGCCCTTTAATCTGTTCAATGATGTAATTGAATTTGGCTGACATGCGCTTCCAGTGCTCCAGTTCAGTGAGTGGGCCTGAGTCATCAGCTTCTTTTCTCATTTGCTCACTCTCAATAAGTACCTGCAATCAAAAATATTCACAGAATAGAGAAATGTTACTTTCTTTTAAAAGTTCGTTACTTTCATCTTTTCAAAGGAAGATAAAAGTATAAATGACATTCAACATTGAAGAATGTTTAAAACTGCTAGCAAACTAAGAACAGATGGGAACTTCTTTAAAATGATAAATAGTGCCTAGCTACCAAAAATCTACAGCAAACATACTTAAGAGTGAAATTTTAGAAAATATAATTCTAAAACCAAGGACAAGACAACTTTGCCACTATCACCACCCACTTCCATTCAACCTGGTAATGGAGAGGCCAAAACAAGATAAGTAAACAAAAGAATTACTATAAAAATTGGGAATGAAAAAACAAAAATGGAATCATCACAGCTGACATGGTTGATCACATTCTAAAAATTCAAGAATATCTAAAGACAAACTTGTATAATTAATAAAAGTAAGGTTGCCGGATTATATATATATAAATATTAGTAGCATTTCCTTATAAATCATATAACAATTTAAAAATGTAAATATAAACATATAGCATTTACTTGCTATAATAAATAATAACAATGATATCAAGAGATTAACAAAAGATGTATATTATCTTTTTGGAGAAAATTAGAAAACTTACTTCCAACACACAAATATATGACCTACAGAAATGGAGAGATTGTAACATGTTCATGAATGGAAAAATCCAGGCATATAAAGATGGCATTTTTCTCTAAATTAATGTATACATTCAATGAAGTTTCAATCAAAATTTCAAAAGGGTTTTTGATGATACTTGATAAACTAGCCTTAAAATTCTGGCTTGAAAGAATTAACCAGAAGTACTCAAGACAATTTTGAAGAAAAATACAGAAAGGGACTTGCCATACCAAATACTGATTTAGTAAAAAGCTACAGAAATAAAAGCAGCATGGTATAAGTACAAAAAAACAAATAAGTAGACCAGCGGGAGAGAAAAGGGGTCCCAGAAACTTGATATGTTACAGAGTTGACATTACAAATTTGTTAATGGCCTTATTAAATAAACAGCTCTGGGGCAAATTGGCTGACGATATGAAAAATACAAAATTAGATTCCTACCTCACATCACACACACACACACACACACACACACACACACACACACACACACAATTCCAGATGCTAAATGTTAAGAGAAAATGGTAAAACTCTTAAAGAAGATATAGAACATAGGGGTAAAACTATGAAGAAAACCATGAAACTGAATATCATCATTGTCAAGAAAACGGTTACCGCTGGGGGAAGAAAGGGGAATTGAAATTGGGAAGAGGAATACTAGGGGATTGCAAGGTGCTGTGCAGTGTTCCATTTCTTAACTTGTGCAAAGCTTATACAGGTGTTAATTTTGCAATAGCTTGTTTATTTTATTGTACTTATTCTGGTGTATTTCACCATTTAAAATAAATAATGTAGAAGAATATCTTCATAACACTGGAATAGAAATGGGTTTATGATACCAGATGAAAATGCAGGACACAAGATGAACCAAGAAAGGATTAACATCCAGAAAATACTATTTAAACTCCAACAATTCAGTAAGATATCATCAAACAATCTGAAATATAACTACATAAAAGATATGAAGAAGCCATTCAACAAAGAGGAAACCTAAAGAGCCATTAAACATACTCAACCTCAACTGTATTCAGGGTAATGCAAAATAAATCAAGATACCATTTCACACCCAATATATTGGCAACCATTAAAAATCTGACAATCCCAAGTGTGATGAAAATCTGAAGAAAGGGGAACTCTCATATGCTTCTGTACAAAATATTATAGTTAATATTTTATAGTTACTATAACCACTATTTGGAGGGCTTTGCAATACCCAATAAATTATCCATACATTACTGCTCTCAGCAGTTCCACTGGGAAATTTATTTTTAAATCCTCACCCAAGGACATATTCCCACCAATTTATTTATTCATTTATTTATTTAGAGAAAGGGGAGGGGGAGGGAGATAACACTGATGTTAGAAACATTGATTGGAGGCCTCCCATAATGCCCAACCAGGGATCCAACCAGCAGCCCAGATATGTGCCCTGACTGGGAATCGAACTCCCCACCCTTCAGTGAACAGGACAATACTCCAACCAAATGAGCTACACTGACCAGGGCTCCACTGGGAAATTCTTGAACAAAGGAGACCTGAACAAAGATATTCATTAAATATGTATTTTTATTGTTTGCAATCGCAAAAAAAAGTAGAAATAACTATCTTTCTGAGGGAATCAATAAATAAACGTCTCTACCTTCTTAAACAGAGGTTAGTAGACATAATTTAAATGTCTCTTAGATGTCTGAACATCTGTATAATAAACTGATTTTTTTTCACAGAGGAATATCCTACAGTGAATGAATTAAAGTTACTTGTACCAACATGAATGAAAGCATGTTGAGGGGGAAAAAAACCTGTAAAAGGATCCTTAATAGTATTATACTGTTTATGTAAATATTTTAAACACAAATACATTATATATATACTAGAGGCCCGATGCACGAAATTCGTGCAAGAGTAGGCCTTCCTTCCCCTGGTTGCTGGCACTGGTTTGCTTCTGGCACCCGGGGCCCGGGATTCCATCAGGCCACTGGCAGGCACCTGGGACCCAGGCTCCCTTGCAGCCCCGACTTCATCCGGAAGGACAACCAGTCTAAATAGCATATTACGCTTTTATTATTATAGATACATATAAAATTTATATCTGTGATATAAAGCTTATAAATTTGTAAATACAATAAAAGTGTCAAACTTTCAAGAGAATGGGAGGAGTCAAAAACATCAGGATAGTGGTAACACAGAGGGAGGGAGAAGAAAGGGTTAGAGGCTTTAATGAAAATAAAAAAGATCTGAAGCAAATATAGCAAACTAGAGGCCTGGTGCATGAAAATTTGTGCACTCAGGGGGTCCCTCAGCCCAGCCTGTGCCCTCTCACAGTCCAGGACCCCTCAGGGGATGTCCAACTGACAGCTTAGGCCTGCTCTCCGGAGGATCAGGCCTAAGCTGGTAGTCAGACATCCCTCTGGCAGCCCAGGAGCCCTCAGGTGATGTCCAACTAATGGCTTAGGCCCGCTCCCCAGGGGAGCAGGCCTAAGCCATTAGTCAGATATCTTTAGCACTGCCACAGAGGCAGGAGAGGCTCCCGCCACCACTGCTGTGCTGGCCAGCCATGAGCTGGCTTTTGGCTGAGCAGCACTCCCCCTGTGGAAGCACTGACCACCAGGGGGTAGCTCCTGCATTGAGCGTGTACCCCCTGGTGGTCAGTGCATGTCATAGCAACTGGTCATTCCTGATCATTCCATCATTAGGGTCAATTTGCATATTACCCTTTTATTATATAGGACTAGAGGCCCAGTGCACAAAAATTTGTGCACTCAGGGGAGGGGGGCGTCCCTCAGCCCGGCCTGTGCCCTCTCACAGTCTGGGACCCCTCAGGGGATGACCACCTGCTGGCTCAGGCCCGCTCCCTGGGGGATTGGGCCTAAGCTGGCAGTCAGACATCCCTCTGGCAGCCCGGCAGTCCACGGGGGATGTCCACTTGCCATCGGGGAGCAGCTCTAAGCTGCAGTCGGACATCCTTAGCGCTGCTGAGGAGGCGGGAGAGGCTCCCACCACCACCACTGTACTGGTAGCCATCAGCCTGGCTTGTGGCTGAGCAGAGCTCCCCCTGTGGCAGCACACTAACCACCAGGGGGAAGCTCCTGCATTGAGCATCTGGCCCCTGGTAGTCAGTGTGTGTCATAGTGACCAGTCATTCCCAGTCATTCTGCTGTTAGGGTCAATATGCATATTACCCTTTTATTATATAGGATAGAGGCCTGGTGCACGGGTGGGGGCCAGCTGGTTTGCCCTGAAGGGTGTCCCGGATCAGGGTGGGGGTCCCGCTTGGGTGCCTGGCCAGCCTCGGTGAGGGGCTGATGGGTGTTTGCAGGCTGGTCACACTCCCTTCAGGGTGGGGGTCCCCACTGGGGTGCCTGGCCAGCCTGGGTGAGGGGCTGATGGCTGTTTGCAGCTGGTCACACCCCCTTCAGGGTGGGGGTCCCCAATGGGGTGCCTGGCCAGCCTGGGTGAGGGGCTGATGGCTGTTTGCAGGCTGGTCAAGCCCTCCCCAGTGGGGACCCTTACCCCATGGAGGTTTGGCCAGCCTGGGTAAGGGGCTGATGGCTGTTTTCAGGGTGGCCACACCCCCTTTAGGGTGGGGGGTCCCCACTGGGGTGCCTAGCCAGTCTGGGTGAGGGACTGAGGGCTGTTTTCAGGCTGGCCAAGCCTCTCCGGCGACGGAAGCTCTCAGCCTCTCCTTTTTTCCTTTTTATTCTGGGATTTATTTACCTTCTATAATTGAAACTTTGTAGCCTGGAGTGGAGCTCAGAGCCAGCTGCAGCAGCTGGGAAGCTTGGCTTCCTCCATCGCTGGAGCAACCAAGCCTCCTGCTTGCTCCAGCTCCGTGGCTGCCAGTCGCCATCTTGGTTGGGTTAATTTGCATATAGTCACTCTGATTGGGCGTGGCTTTAAGGTATAGCGAAGGTACGGTCAATTTGCATGTTTATCTTTTATTAGTGTAGGTGGTATCTGTTTAATCTCAGTTACAGAGATGTGTGTTATATTAATGCTCATAACTTTTTTTAAAAAATATATATTTTATTGATTTTTTACAGAGAGGAAGGGAGAGAGATAGAGAGTTAGAAACATCGATGAGAGAGAAACATCAAGATCAGCTGCCTCCTGCACATCTGGGAGATGTGCCCGCAACCCAGGTACATGCCCCTGACCGGAATCGAACCTGGGACCCTTCAGTCCGCAGGCCGACGCCCTATCCACTGAGCCAAACCAGTTTCGGCGATGCTCATAACTTTTAATGCTCATAACTTTTAATGCTCATAACTTTTCCTAACTTAAATTGTGATGGAATTTTTTAAGGATACAAATGAGGCAAAATACATAGTTGATTTTTCAAACGTATTGAAGTTCTATTTTTAATCCAGAAAATGCTTATAATTTTAACCATGGTTTATGGCACTCTTCCTAACCTAATTACAAGCTTTTCTACCTCCTTAAATGGAGGACAGTAGACATAATTTAAGCTTTTTTAAATGGCTAAAAGCTTATATAATTTGAATAACTGAATTAAAGAATGAAAATGACCCTTAAAATTAACTTTTAAATTTTAAATCAAATGACCCTTTTGATGTTTAATTCCTGTTACATTATTCATAGGTGATAACCCAGCCTCAAATTGAATATTTCCAGTGATTCAGTACATTCCATTTCCATCTTTCTCCTTATAACCATCACTCTCTCTGGCTTACTTCTGCCATACACGTTTAATCTCCCATTAAATCCCTTCAAATAGTTGAAAATACCATGTCACTCCTACGCTCCCTTTTTCCCAGGTCAAACATCTCCATGTACTTTCCTTGAATAACATTGTTCAGATCCTTGGCCTATTTTTCTCTGAACTGCCCATTTCTTAATAACTTATAAGATGTCTTTATATATTATGGATACTCTTTGTTATACATGCTGATAACATTATCTCCCAGAAAGTCCCTTATCTTTTAACTTTATGGTGGTTTTTGACATATGGAAGTTACTAATTTCTTTTTAATGTAGCCAAACCTGTCTTTTTTTTTTTTCTTTCATGGCTTCTGGGTTTTGTATCTTACTTAAGAAAATATTACTATAGTCTTATGTTCTGCTTCATTTATGGCCTTTTTTTTTTTTCCTTTTTCATTTCTGGTTTTTGTTTTGTTTTTCACATTACTGTTCTTAAGACTGGCTTCTCTAACACAATATGTTTTTGAGATTCATGTTTTATGTTCTTTTATCACTTTTAGCTTTCATATTTATGTCTATGATCCATCTTGAATTAATTTTTGTGTATGACAAGAGGTCGAGGTTTATTTTTGATTTTTTTTTTTTTTTTTTTACAGATCTCTCCATTTCCTGCATTTATTCTGCTTAATTGAAGGCCATTTGTTACAATTGCCCAACTTGATTTTCTTATTTCAGGTTGCTAAGTCTCCTATGTCAAACTATTTTCTTGCCCTGACCGGTTTGGCTCAGTGGATAGAGTGTCGGCCTGTGGATTGACGGGTCCCGGGTTTGATTCCAGTCAAGGGCATGTACCTGGGTTGCAGGCACATCCCCAGTGGGAGGTGTGCAGGAGGCAGTTGATCGATGTTTCTCTCTAATCGATGTTTCTGACTCTCTCTCCCTCTCCCTTCCTCTCTGTAAAAAATCAATAAAATGTATTTTAAAAAAACTATTTTATTGTCCTTGCTCATTTTTGTGAAAGAAAATCTGTATTGATTGATTATAATAATTGGAGAGGATCTCCTTGGCCATTGTGTGGGACAGAGCTTGATTTCCACAACGGGTTACAACTACCCCTTCCTCCAGTGGCAGAGTAGGTGGCTGCAGGAGTTTTCTGCTGGGCAGTTATGCACTTCAATTACCCAGTGACACAAAGAAACAAATTCTGTGGCCAGCATTCCAGGCCGTGGCAGAGTTTCCAAAGCCCTCCAATTTTTTTCACTGCAATTGCACCTTCCTTCTGCCAACATAGTTCTATAAGTAATATCGGAAATGCTCTTGTCTAACTCTTGTGAGGTCAAGATTTTTCTCCCCCAGTCCTCACCTAACTGAAGACTTTCTTTTCCACTGTCCTGTGCTCATGAGCTAGAGATCTGCAAGCTGGCTCCTAGAGTCCTCTTTCAGTTGGGGGCAATTACATGATTTTTAGTCATGTTTATAAGTTGGCACCTCTCAGGATGTTGACATATACCCCATTCCTAACATTGCTTTTGTTACTGCCAGAGAAAACTTACATGTCCAGAGTAGTACTGGTATGAATGAGCCTAGTCTGGACATCTTTGTCAGCCCAAACAATTTCATTGATCAACCAATAGGTATTTATTTAGTGCCCAGCACTGTAGCTATAGTCTCTTCCTTGTGTTCTTTTCCTCTCTCTCTCTCTCTCTCTCTCTCTCTCTCTCTCTCTCCTGAAGAATATAAACAATATATAAAGTATTAGAGATACATGTTGACTACTCCTGATTCTTCATTATTTGATTCTCAACCCATACTGTTATAGTTTCCTATAGTTTCACTAAAATTGATTTTAAGTGGTCCATAGAGAACAATGAATTTTGCACTGGAGTCAAGAATAGGCTGAGTTTCGTAACAGAATCTGGAAGATTCCTCTTCCCTTTCCTTTGAGAGATAAACTGCAGTGCCTAGAACACAGATGTGATTATGACTCAGACCTGATGAGATTACTTGAGTTAGCTCACCTGTTCGATCTGTTTGTACCATATCATCAGCACATCCTCTAGCTGACGAACAGTTTCTGAATTACTGGCTGCGACTGTCACTTCTTCAAAGGTTTGCAGTTTGGAAAACTCAAAGTTGTCTATATTCTTTAACTTAACTGTTCCCTCAATACTTATTCTAGCACCTAACAGGAAAAAAATATTGAGAAGAGGTGTTTAATGTCAATGTGTTAAATATCACTGTGTGGTTTCAAGGTGTCATTACTAAAAAGTGAGAGACCTAATACTTCATAGAAATATAATTCTAATTGATCATTAGATTGTGAATTGATGGTTTGTTAATAAAATTGGGCTTTGACAATATGAAATAGTGTAATTATATATTTAAAGGAGAGTTTATAATAAAGTATATATTTTTCAATATAGTGGAATTTTTCACAAATAATATAGGAAGAGAATCCTCCTGCTGTAATGGAAAACAAAATGACAACTTATCTTACTCCTGCAAAAATCCTGGGAAAGAAAGGTGCTAATGATTTGATACCTTACCTCTCTGATAATTACCTTAATATCTTCTTTTGAAATGGAATTTTTTTATCTCTTGCTTATTTTTAATAACATATAGTTAATTTTCTCATTTTTAGTAATGTGTTAGGTAAGAAATGTTATACTTACCATCTAAAAATGAAAGGTATCTGTTGATTGTCTCAGTGAAAACGTGTTTTTCTGACTCTCCCTGCTTGGATTGGTTTAAAGCACCCCAATTATTTGTTGCAAGGATAGCTGGTAGAAATATCTTCGCCAACATATTCCTGATCCCATGTAGGAGTCCTTTTGAGGCATCCAGAAGAGTAAACAGCACTTCCTGAAAGGGCAGTGTTCGAAAGTGTTTACATGCTGATCCCAATAAAGAACTGAACATCATCACCTATTTTACATTACAATAAGCATAGACAATAGGTCTTATAAACTATTAGGAAAGCTTAAGTGGTTGTGAATATTAGAGTTCTAAAATCATCAAACTTATTTTCTGCCCTCATTTTACCATTTACATGCC
This sequence comes from Myotis yumanensis, assembly GCF_028538775.1. Taxonomy (NCBI): domain Eukaryota; kingdom Metazoa; phylum Chordata; class Mammalia; order Chiroptera; family Vespertilionidae; genus Myotis; species Myotis yumanensis. Next base: position 88,590,163 of record NW_027223757.1, read on the forward strand.
TGTTCAGCAAGTAAAACTTCCCCTGGTGCTTTAATTTCCACAGAGGGACGGAGATGTGGCCCGGAGCCTGTGCAATGCGAGGGAAATGAAACTGGGCCTCCTGCATAAACAAAGTTTTCAGTTGAAAGTTGCCCGGTCTCTGAAAAGGGGATCAGACACACTGTGCCAGTCCAGGGAAAAAGCAACAAAACTAGCCCTCTGCTCAGAGTTTTGTATGGCAAAACATTGGTCAAAGGGTACAAACTTTGTTATCAGTAAGCTTGGGAATCTACCATGGGGCATGGTGATTATAGTTAACAATACCGCATTATATACTTGAAAGCTGCTCAGAGGGTACATCTTAAGCATCATTCATCATTACCAAAAAATTGGTAATTATGTGAGGTGAAGGAGATGTTGGTAATGCTACCACGGTAATCATTTCTCAATATAAAGTGCATTAGAGCCCTAGCCAGTTTGGCTCAGTGGATAGAGCGTCAGCCTATGGACTGAAGGGTTCCGGGCTCAATTCTCAGTCAGGGCACATGCCCGGGTAGCAGGCTCAATCCCCAGTGTGCGGCATGCAGGAGGCAGCCGATCAATGATGCTCTCTCATCAGTGATGTTTCTATCTCTCCCTCTCCCTTTCTCTCTGAAATCAATAATATGTGTGTGTGTGTATATATATATATATGTATTTAAAAAGTGCATTCGATCAACTCATTCTACACCTTAAGCTTCAACAATCTTATATGTCAATTACACCTCAATAAAGCTAGAAAAATGTTTATCTATTTTAAAACAAAATGTAAACATACCTCTTGAATATTTTTAAGATTTATGGCACTATCATTTTGACAGCGAACAAAAAATATACACTTTCCTTTGAGTTTCTCCGGGGCTGCATTGTCTATGTACAATCTCATCATTTTTGACCCTTTGGTTACTCCAGCAATAATTCGACCACATTCTGAAAACAACAGTCAAGAAGTTAGCATATGATCACATAACTGATCAAATGTGGGAAATTACTCTGCCCTTTACACTGCCGCTTCTTGCTTCACTTTATTATAAGATGTTTTTGGTGTGATTGTGGAATAAATTGTTTTTTGTCTACAAAAAGATGTCAATATTGGAATTCTCACATTGGGGCTTCCCCTGGTTCCTTTCCCCGAGTTCTGCACATCCGCTCCTTTTGGCCAGGCCTCAGGCAGGGCCTACACACAAACTGGTCCCCTATCCCACCCCCCTCTTTTGCCTACCTCATTCCAATTTCGCTTTCAAATCTCAGCTGAAACGCCACGTCTCTGGGAAGCCTCACTGACTCCCCTGAGAAGATTCAGTCGCCTATTAAATATACTCATAGCACCCAATTTATATCAAATTCTTCCTTGAACTAATTTCAATGAAAACTAATCATTTAATTATAAATCTTTCTTGGAAATTAAAAAACTATTAACAACATAATTCTGTTAGATGGCTGGTTGTAATGTGAATATGCAAAAATCAATAGTTTCTCCATTTACAATTGCCAATTTAAAATATGATAAATAAACATTGTAATTCCCCATCACAAAAACCACAAAAATGTTATGTATGCCCTGCCTGTCTTCCTGTGGGCTCAGGGGATTCGACCCATCCTGTGATTCCAGAGATACCAGTCTCAGAGCCCTGCAGTGATGAGCACGGAAAACTAGACTAAGTAAGCTCTCTGCGAGAATGTGCCTCTTGAATGGAGACACACAAAGATAAAAGTGAATCTGAGAGATGTCAATCTGGTGATGAATCCAAAAATGATGGCCCTGAAATCCATGGAAATGCCCTATTCCCGCCCTTTCCAAGGCCTGGTGGCTCAACTAATTCTAAAATTTGTGAATGCCCAAACACCTTTTTTTCTTATTTAAGTCAGAGTCTATTTCTGTTGCTTGCAGTCAAAGAACCCTGGTACAATATAAAAGCGTAAATGCTCATTCATAGAGGCTGGGATGAGAGCTACCTCTACCTTTGATAAAAGAACCTGAATTTGTCCCCTTAAGCAACGTGTACTAGTACATTCCCTGGAAAACAACTGCGTTCTCAGCCTCCCTAGGGTAGCCATGGGACACAGTTCTGGCCAAGAAGACAACTTGGGCTTTCCTGGAAAAGTGGAGGTGTGTGACTAGTGAGGCTCTTTCCCACAAGTGCCTTGAACCTGGATGTGATGCCCAGAGCTGCATGGGGCAAACATGAACACAAAGCCAACATGTTAAGAATGGCAGAATAAAAAGAATCTGTGTTCTGGTGGCATTACTGAGCATGTGAATCATTGCCGGTCACTGCCTCCCTTGTTACGAGAGACAAATAGACCCACTATTCGGATTTCTGACTTACAGCTGAACATATTCCTGGGTGGCAGATCATAATAGGGGACTGGTTTCTAAAAATCACAATGCAACTGTACTATTGGATACCGTACAACAGTTTTTTAACATAGAAAATGTCAACTGCAAAAAGCAAGTCAAAAATAAAACATATGATCACATTTTTAAATGATATAAGCATTTATATGTTAGCACATGCATATAAGAAAGACATGTAGAGAAATATTTACCAAGCTGAGAAATGCACTACTTTGTAGATCAGGGGTCCTCAAACTACGGCCCGCAGGCCGCATGCAAATACAAATATTGTATTTGTTCCTGTTTTGTTTTTTTACTTCAAAATAAGATATGTGCAGTGTGCATAGGAATTTGCTCATAGTTTTTTTTAAAACTACTAGAGGCCCGGTGCACAAAAATTTGTGCACTCAGGGCCGGGGGGGTGGGGGGGGGCGGTCCCCCAGCCCGGCCTGTGCCCTCTCACAGTCTGGGACCCCTCGGGAGATAACGACCTGCTGGCTTAGGCCTGCTCCTGGGTGGCAGAGGGCAGGCCCAATTCCTAAGTGCAGCCCCTGGTCAGGCTCAGAGCAGGGCTGATTGGGGAGTTGCGGCACCGCCCCATCATGCACAGAGCAGGGCGGATGGGGAGGTTGCGATGCCACCCTCAGTCACACTCAGGGTAGGGCCATATGGGGGGTTGGGGCACCGCCCCCTGTCACACTCAAGGCAGGGTCGATGGGGAGGTTGTGGCGCCACCCCCTGTCACGCACAGAGCAGGGCCCATCAGGGGGTTGGGGTGCTGTCCCCTGTCACTCACAGAGCAGGGCTGATCAGGGGGTTGAGGAGCTCCCCGCTGTCACTCACAGAGTAGGGCTGATAGGGGAGTTGGGACACCGCCCCCTGTCACACACAGAGCAGGGCGGATCAGGGGGTTGGGGCGCTGCACCCTGTCACACTCAAGGCAGGGCCAATGGGGAGGTTATGGCTCCACCCTGTCACACACAGAGCAAGGCCCGTGGAGGGGGGTTGGGGCGCCACCCTCTATCACCCACAGAGCAGGGCTGATCAGGGGGTTGGGGCGCTGCACCCTGTCACACTCAAGGCAGGGCCGATGGAGAGGTTATGGCTCTACCCTGTCACACACAGAGCAGGGCCCATGGGGGGTGGGGGGGTTGGTGCGCTGCACCCTGTCAAACACAGAGCTGCAGGGCAATCAGGGGATTGGGGAGCTCCCCCCTATCAGGCACAGAGCAGGGCAGATAGGGAGGTTGTGGCCCCGCCCCCTGTCACACACAGAGCCACAGGGCGATCAGGGGTTTTGGGTGCTGCCCCCTGTCACGCTGATCCCGGTGCCAGGAGGCATATTACCCTTTCACTATATAGAATAGAAGCCTGGTGCATGGGTGGGAGCTGGCTGGTTTGCCCTGAAGGGTGTCCTGGATCAGGGTGGGGGTCCCCACTGGGGTGCCTGGCCAGTCTGGGTGAGGGGCTGAGGGCTGTTTTCCGGAAGCGAGTGACTGAAGCTTCCAACCGCTCCTTGTTTTCTTTTTTTTTTTTTTTTATTCTGGGCCAGCTTTAGCTCTGAAGCCTCGCAGCTGAAAACATCGATACAATGTTGCTAAAGCCTGGCTGACTGAAAGTTGGTTTCTGGGCTTTTGTTTATTTTCTTATTTGCAACATAGTAGATAGTTGCTTAGAGTTGCAACTGAGAGGCCGGAAAGTGAGGCGGGGAACGTTGGAGTCCGTAGTCACTGCAGCAAGCAAGCCTCATGTTCGCTTCCAGCTGCCTGGCTGCCGGCCGCCATCTTGGCTGACAGTTAATTTGCATATACTCACTGATTAGCCAATGAAAAGGGTAGCGGTCGTATGCTAATTACCATGTTTCTCTTTTATTAGTGTAGATAGTCCGGCCCTCCAACCGTCTGAGGGACAGTGAACTGGCCCCTGTTTAAAAAGTGTGAGGACCCCTGTTGTAGATAGTAAAAATAATGATTAAAAATAGGTCTGTCCTTCCTTCTGACAATTCCCCTCCTGAGAATTCTTTCTAATACATTTTCCTAATCCACACTGAATTAGCGTCAATGATTTTCATCAAGGTATTGTTTAAAGGAGCAAAAAGTTATAAATAACCTAAATTCTAAAAAAAGGAGATAAGTTTTGAAAATCATAGTTACATTATCCTGAGAGAGAGAGAGAGAGAGAGAGAGAGAGAGAGGAGGTAATCCATCAAGGAGTTAGCAATGTTTATTTCCAGTGAGGGAGAATGTGGGTGATTTTTATTCTAATAGTAGACATTTTCTTATCTTTCTACAGTTTTCAGCTATTATTTTAATTTTTAATGAGTTATGAAAATATGGGCCATGCAATAATGTACTAGGGTAAGAACTGTGAGAGACGGAAAATCCACAGAACAGACCTACTCAGTACGTATGAGTTTACCTATTTTGTTGGGGAAGAAAGATATACATATATTCAACAATTAGATGAAATTAGAAGAATATAATCAGGTGCTGTGTTTTAACTGAGACAGGAGTCTGGAGAACAGGGTTGGGTGTGGCTTGGAACATTCTGGAAGGCTCTATAGAAGAGAGTGTATCACGCCACCTGGAGGAGGGGCAGGACTTGGCTGGGTGGAGAGGAGGAAGGCATTCTGAGAGTCAGCAAGGTGGAGAAAAGCTCACAGAAATGACTCTGGTATGAACAGAAAACAATGAAGGGACCAGCTTACAGAGAGCAGAAGACTCATGTCTGGAAGAACAGGAAATCAGACCAAACAGGTTACCGTGGGTCTTAGCGGATAAATGAGGGGTTGGACCCAATCCCATAACTAGCAGCACAAGGAAAGAATGACTTGGCAGAAGTAAGTAGTGTGAACCTCAGAGGAGGAGTCTGGTAACAGAGACACTGGTTTTCAATCTGGAAGACTAGGGCAGGCATGAAGTACAGGCCAGCGTCAAGGCAGCAGCGTTTAAAGCAAAAAGGGACCAATAGGAGGGACACACTGAAGATGAAATCCACAGGGTCTGGAAGGTGAGGAGTCTAAGGCCAAAAGGATGGCCTATGCACCTCGTTATTAAGACAAAGGTTTAACTACCTGATAAACTGTTCATTATTTTAAGAATAACGAGAACAGTAGGGAAAGCCAGATATTCCAGCTGGCCGCTGCAGCAGACAGATGTGACCAGGACCACAGGGAGCGGCTGCTGAGCTCTTGGGTGGTTTTGTGACTATTTCTAGTCATCTGAGAACATGTGTACAAAATGGCTCCACCTGTTTCAGGGAAAATCCAATTAAATTCTAGAGAAAATTTGTATCCCCCAGGAGAGGTCAGTGATTTCTATGAAGATGTTTTCTCCTTAAGTCATTCTAGTGGCCCAGATGGAGTGACTCCGTCGGTTGAGCATCACACCGAAAGGTTGTTGGTTCAATTCCCAGTCAGGGCACACATCTGGGATTCAATCAGTAGGTTCAATCTCTAGTTTGGGTACATATGGTAGGCAACCAATAGATGTTTCTCTCTCACATCGATGGTTCTTTCCCTCTTTCCCTCTTTCCCTCCCTTCCTTTCTAAAAATCAATAAATGTATCCTCTAGTGGGGATTAAATAAACAAACAAACAAGCAAAACAGAAACAGACTCATAGATACAGAGAACATTTTGACAGTTGTTAAAAGTAAATACATTTTTTTAAATCATCATTAATACCTGAAACGTATATATTTGGGTTTAAAATGTATTGTTTTTAAGATATAAGCTTCTGATAACTTTTCTTTATGAATATAAGATTTCCCATGTACAAGAGAAAAGGCATGCTGCACTTTAACATTTATGAACGACTAGCCAGCACTATCCCCGGGAAAAACATCCTTACCCAGGCCGGGCGCATCTCCTTCCTGGTACAAGAATTTCAATGTCTTACAACCATCTTTCATAAAAAAATAAGTAAGTGGTTCCAGCTGTTAAATGAAAGGAAAAAAATCAATAAAATGACTAGGGTACTACAATAAAATGAACCAAGCCCTGTGTTAGGCATTTTACATACTTTAATCTTCATCATTTTGTAGATTAAAAAGAGGCTCAAACAGTTTATTCATGATACACAGTCACAGGTACATCAGAGGCAGGATTAGAATCTGAACTAATTTAGCTCCAAAATTACTGTTGAATATAGGGTGAATTCTATTTCAGAACCTCACCAGAGGATATCTTTTCCGTTGTTCTTTTTGTTTTGTTTTGTTTTTTTGTTTGTTTGTTTGTTTAGAGAGAGAGAGGTAGGGAGGGGGACAGACAGAGAGAGAGAGGAACATCGATGTGAGAGAGACACATCTGATCGGCCTCCCGCACGGGGGATTGAGCATGCAACTGAGGTATGGGCTCTTGACTAGAATTGAACCCAAGACCCTTCAGTCCATGGGCTGATGCTCTAATCCAGCGGTTCTTTTTTTTTTTTTTTTTTTTAATATATTTTATCGATTTTTTACAGAGAGGAAGGGAGAGAGATAGAGAGTTAGAAACATCGATGAGAGAGAAACACCGATCAGCTGCCCCCCTCCCATCTCCTAACTGGGTATGTGCCCGCAACCCAGGTACATGCCCTTGACCGGAATCGAACCTGGGACCTTTCAGTCCGCAGGCCGACGCTCTATCCACTGAGCCAAACCGGTTACGGCTAATCCAGCGGTTCTTAACCTGTAGGTCGCGACCCCTTTGGCGGTCAAACGACCCTTTCACAGGAGTCGCCTAAGACCATCCTGCATATCAGATATTTACATTACGATTCATAACAGTAGCAACATTACAGTTATGAAGTAGCAACGAAAATAATTTGATGGTTGGGTCACAACATGAGGAACTGTATTTAAAGGGCCAGAAGGTTGAGAACCACTGCTCTAATCACTTAGCCAAACTGGGGCAAGGGAAATTCTTAAAAGCGGGTTTGGGGAACAGAAAACTTGCCAGATTGTTTTGTTTGACCAATTATTTGAGTAATTATGTTTTTAGCTACTGTAATTTGACCCATATTGTAGCTAAACTAATATAAAAACAAACTGTTATAATGACAGTCTTCTATATTTATGAGCGTGAAGTTCTTATTTAATTATGAGTCAGTGTAATATTTTAATAGTTGGAAAATTAAACAGATCGTGTAAACAAAACCTCTCACACATCATTTGGGAAATACAGTTACTGAACCCACTTCACTGATTTCATACAGTAACTGTCTCTCTTGGGCAGTGGGTTTCTCTTCATTTATTGACCACATGTAGGATGTATCCCAGGTCTGGCAAAGCCTCTCCCGCTAGGACACTGGTCCTCAAACTGAAGTGCGCATCAGAGCAGTACCCAGAGAGCTTTTACCCATACAGAATGCTGGGCCTGAGGACTTGCATTTTTAAAAGGTTCCAGGTGGTGCCCATGCCACGGGTCCTGGGACCGGGTTTGGGAACCACCACTTAGGAAGTGAAAAGGAGCCACAGTCATGTGCCAGATGCTAGCCCTTAATTTTCTACTCTTCCACCTCACACATAAACTTGACTCTCTTGCACAATTATTTTAGGTTGTAACCTGAAAGATACAAAAGCTGTCAGCACAGCTATTCTTGCCCAGTTCCATAAATACTTTCTTGCTGCGTCTGACTTTTATGTCCCTTCAGCTTTGAAAGCAGATAAATTCTCAGAAGTAGAGCACTTGACTGCGATAAAAAGAGATCACAATACCAAATGCACTCAGTTCTTTTTTAGACACATTGTCCTCCTGAGACCGACAGAGTGAACGTGGTCATGGGCCAAGATCATGACTGCGGGTGTAGAATTCACTTAAAATATATAACGTTTTACAAATAGTTCATCTGCGCTCCACCACAACCTTGCATTATCATGCCCCTTGCCGAAGAGAAAAGTGGAACTAAAAAGAATTTTCCTGAAGATCAAAGACATAACCGCAGTGCAGAGCCCCGAACTGACACACACCAGCACCTCCAGATCCGTGCTCTTTCCACAGAGCCATATTGTTGCCTCCTTGACTTTGGAAAACACTTGTCATATAAGGAAAGCACTGTATGGAACTACTTTGAACGGTGCTGAACGAAGGCAACAGTAAAAGTGGAAGTGGCAAAAGCATGAATGCTAAGAGGGTAGAAATCTCTGGTTTGGTGAAGGTCCCGGCAAGAAAGAGTCCCAACAAAAGAGTTTTCAAAGAAACTTTATAATAAAGAGGCTACTTCTAGAGGCCAGAGCAGAGTCAAGGGAAACTGTGGCACTAGCACCAATATTACAGGACTAGCAACAAAGGAAACCCAGTAGCACCCAAGGCCTGCCAGGGTAGGCACGGGGAGAATGGTGTAGCTGAAAGCAGGTTGAGAACTGGAGCTGTGGGAGAGGGACCGCTCAGGAGGAGCTGTAGTTACAGGAGGATACGACCATGGCCAGCCACAAGGCCAAGTGGGGAGGGTCAGACTTCTCCCCCTTCTGCCCTCCAGTCTCCTGCTGGTGTCTCCCAGTGGCCGAGCCACTTGGAAGCCACAGAGCAAGGGAGCCCAGGTGATAGATTCCAGAGAGGTCATCCTTCCAGGCCACAGAGAAGGGTGACGCAAAGTGGAGAATAGGTCTGAAGGCAAACAATATAACTATATACCCTCTGCTGACCACAGCTTCGGGGTGCTCTTAATAAGCTGCTTCCGCACCAGGCTTCACACACATGGAAAACTTTTCCGTATACAGTTTTCTCAACCACCACACCAACCCATTACACCCCTTGTTCCTCGTTCCATCTTCTTACTCACCTGTCCACCAGTTTGATGCAAATGTACTGCATGTCCTTACCTTGTCCTTTGGATGAAATAAGTGCTCTCATCTCTCCCAGATTTTGACATTGCTTTTCCTCCTGGCTATCCTTTCTCCCCTCCACTGTGGCTTTGCAATTCACAGACATTTCTTAAGGCATCACTTTTCCTGTCTTGATTCTTCCCTCAAGAACTAGATTTCCCATTCCTCACAGCCTAAGCAGTGTCTGGCCTGGTCTATGATGGCCTTCGCGGACGAGCCTAACCACACAGACACACTCCAGGAATGACAAGGGGAAGGGTTTGCAGACACGTGGCACTCCCACTTCCTGGCTAGCATGCTAGCCCGTGAGGAAGACTTCCTCCAGGCACAGAACGCCGGTCCAGAAAGCCAGGGAACAAATATTGAAAGGTGAGATGGCCAGCTCTGCGGGCACTTATCTCCCTTAGCCCTGACAGCTGTCCTCCCCTGATGACACTGGCCAAGCCCAGTGTCCATGCCTAAGCCCTTTGCAGAACTGCTGGGATTCCAATGTGGGGACAGCCAAAATGTGTGGCCTAACCATTTTCAGGTGAAACAAGGTGATTCCCCATTTGGTTTCCTCCTTTACCAAGTGCAGGAATGGTCCTTGGGACAGGCCTGAAGCCTGGGCCTCCTGAGAAACGTTTTTAGAAACTGGCCTTTTCTTCATCTCATAGTCATCTGCTCAGGAATGTGTATAGGGGTTTTGTTGTGTTTTTTTTGTTTGCTTTGGGGCGGGGGGGGGGGATCCTGGTCGGGGGAGGGGGTTGCACCACTTTCTTGAGTTTAAGAATGTGCAGACACATAACGAGAATTGCCAAAGGAACCTAAATAACCAGTAGGGAAGGGAGGCCAGGAGAGTATTAAAACAAGCAAAAACACAAAGCAAAACAAGACACCAGAAACAACTTGAGAATAACACAGAGAAACCTCTTGCCATAGGAGCGGAGTCATCCACAGCCAAAACAGCCTGCAGAATCTGTGGGGCCCAGTGTTGAAATGTAAGTGCAGGGCTGCTTATTTTAAAAATCAAGAATTTCAAGATGTGCCAGCAGGTCACTAAACCCACTGCAGGGCCCTTCGGCACAGGGGCCTGTTTAACTATCCAGCTTGCATGCCCGTGAAGCCAACCCTGACTAGACCTGTACTCTCCCACAGGGAACTCTGGTGGCCTCAGAAGCCAGAACCTACTTCCAGGCGTTTGCTATGGCACCTCTTATTTTGTGTACACGTCTCCATGCATCTTCCTAACTTTCGCCATTAAAATAGCTCAAAGGTATTGATCTCTTTGCATCACGTTCCCCATCTTATGTAACACACTAAGGGAGCTGGAAAATAAGTACTCCCATTCACACTGTCCGGGAATAAAGTTTTATAAGGCCCTGGAAGAAATAAAGGGCAGACAACTTTCCAGAACTTGACAACACACGACATTGCATCAAGCAAGAGAGAGGCTTTTTTTTTTTAGGAGCCATTCCACAGAATTGTGGCTCCTAGAGCAAGCTAACGAGTTTTGCCCACATTCGCTGGTCCCTGTGAAAGCAGGGTGCATAGACCCTGATGATGACAGCCTCAGCACATTACCATCACCCACCCAACACTCTCACCAGTGCATTCAGTGGGACCATCAGCTCACCACCAGCATGTATCTGCTCACAGTCTTGCTGGGGCTCCAGCCCGCTCCACTCCAATAGTCGATAAAATGTTCAAGCAGCCTTGTATTAGTAGCAGTTCATGATTAGTAGTAATTTTGTTGAGAATCAATTTAGAACCAGAGCTACCAGACAGGATGCATGATACTGCTTCTAAGAGCTGCTAGGGAAGTCACAGCTTATCATCTATCAGTATAGTTAGGTGGCCATATAAATTCATCATCCAAAAATGGGACCCGTTTAGGCGTGAAAGGAGGGACTGTTAATAATTATGTCAGAAAAGCAGGCATAATCCCAGGCTGGCCCTGGCACGCTGAAATGTCTGGCAATTGCCTCGTTGTTTTCTACCAGGCTCAGGCACTGGTCACTGTTCCCTAGCTAAGATTTCCCAAATGATCTACATATGTAGTTCCTACAACCTGTTCTTTTAAAACATTACTCCACCTATGCTTGCCTATTTCTCTATCTTCTAAAGTCATTTTTAATTAGAATTTTAGCCAAATTCTAGTTGCTAACTCTTCTCTTTTCTTCCTTCTCAACAGCAGACCTAACTAGAAATATCATCCAACTGGCTATATTTCTATAAAATAAAGCTTCTCACCCTAACCGGTTTGGCTCAGTGGATAGAGCGTCGGCCTGCGGACTGAAGGGTCCCAGGTTCGATTCCAGTCAAGGGCATGTACCTTGGTTGCGGGCACATCCCCAGGAGGGGGTGTGCAGGAGGCAGCTGATCGATGTTTCTCTCTCATCGATGTTTCTAAATCTCTATTCCTCTCCCTTCCTCTCTGTAAAAAATCAATAAAATATATATTTTTAAAAAATAATAAATAAAGCTTCTCTAGTCAGTGAACTTCCAACCTTCTCTTTCTAAATGTGTTGTGGTTAGCCCTAGCTGGTTTGGCTCAGTGGATAGAGCGTCGGCCTGCGGACTGAAGGGTCCCAGGTTCGATTCTGGCCACGGGCACATGCCTGGGTTGCAGGCTCGATCCCCAGTAGGGGGCGTGCAGGAGACAGCTGATCAATGATTCTCTCTCGTCATTGATGTTTCTAACTCTCTATCCCTCTCCCTTCCTCTCTAAAATCAATCAAAATATATTAAATAAATAAAATAAATGTGCTGTGGTTCATGACTCCAGTTTCTTAAATCAATCACTTCTCCAAAGAGCAATTTGAAAAAGAATGACAAGACAAACTTACAGTTGGGCAATCCAAAAGTAATTCTTCGACGGCTACTACGTCCAGGCCAAGAACTTCTGATATAATTTCAAATAAGTATTTGTATGAAGGGTCAATTTGCAGTCTTCGGCTTTCCCTTGCGTCTCTAAACCTTGCCTAAAGAATAAACACCACATGTAAACACGGTAGTTATAAAGAAAAGCTAACAATGCTCTTGTATTTGAAATAAAAGTGACATTTATGAGTCGTAAGCAAAACCTGTCTCTCTTTCAGTGTCTCCTGTAGGTTGGGAATGCCACTCATACTTCGGAAGTATTTGGACGACCTATGGGAAGACTGCGAAAGTGCTTCAGAAAGCATTGACTGCACCGTTCGGGGCGCGGGCCTGGCGCGAACTCTCTGTGTTTCCTCCTCATCGTCTTCTGGAAAAAGTATCCTTTCACTAGAAGGAATGAGATTCAGAATATCGCTTCCAATAGAGGAAGGCATTTTTCTAGCCAAAGAGTCCGCATCTTCTCTGGAGGGGGCCTCTCCCGGGGACTTTGCCTGCGGAGCCTCTTCGTCGGCCGGAGGAGGAGCCGCGTCTCCCGGAGGGGGCGGGGCCGGCTCTCCGGGACCCGGAGGGGCGGGGTCTTCGGGACCGGGAGGGGCGGGGCCTCCCGGAGGGGGCGGGGCCTCTTCTGCCGGAGGTGGCGGGCCATCCTGCTCAGCGCTCATGTTCGCCCCTCTTTCCTTCTGCAAAGCACCTGACGCTTCAAAACCTGGAGTGTAAATTATAAAATGTTTTTTTTAAAAACTGTACAATAACTTGAGCGTTATGTGTCCATTGATTCCTCCCCTTGAAGCTAGACAAGTAGCAAAATCATCTATTTCTCCCTTACTATGTTATCTAGAGAAGCTAAATTTACAGGACTAGAGAAATTATTTACGTTACTTCATTTTTCAATTACAGTCTACATTCGATATTATTTTGTATTCGTTTAGGGTGTACAGAAAGAGTGATTTTTTTAAGAGTGAAGCGCGCGTGTATACACACACACACACACACACACACACGCGCGCGGTAGGGGGTCTTTCAAACTATAAGAGCGTCTCCTGATTATGACACCACCCTAGGGGACTGCTACTCCACACTCAGCCCATCCGTCATAGTAACCACCTCTATGTGTGTCTTCTTACCTCAGTTTCCTTGGAATTTATGTAAAGCTGTTTAAGGGGGAAAAAAAAAACAGCATTGAATTTCTGAAACTTATTAGAATATTCCTTCCAGAGTACATGTTCTAAGCAAAAAGTTCAATTTGTGTTCTATTAATTGAGTGCTGACATAGGGAAAAGGGAAGAGATTAACCAATGAACTTATAGGCATATATGCATAGCCCATGGACAGACAATGGTGCAGGGAAGTCCTGGGGAGGGGGGTAATGGGGGAGGAAAGGGAGACATCTGTAATACTTTCAAAAATAAAGATAAATTTTAAAAAAGAATCTTTATGGTTGGTAGTTTGCAAACACTGAATATAAGGAAACTGATAACTAGGTTTTAATCACTATCATGACTGAGAAACAAATAAATTCTAAATAATTTCTATGGCTTCAAAGTTTTTATTTTTTTATTGTCTAAATAAATCACATATCTAAGACTCTCAAAAGCATGTGTCTGAGATTTTCATTTGGGGGAGATTTTGCCTAGAGGAGCTGTAGAAATCTTTCCCCAACGATATAATTTAAAGTGCAATTTCAGTATGATGATTCATCATCTGTAAGTCTGTCTTGTCATGTATAGAGCAGTCAGGGTTATTTTCAGGGTAGTTTAAATAAGTCATTGAAGAGGGACCAGGACTGAGGCTGGTCTGATGCCGGACAGTCTGGAATGTGTAAACCATTTGCTCCTAAGTATTCTTGGTTAGGGAAAATACAACCTTGTCATTCATTCATTAGCTGGCTGTAAATTGCTCAAATTGTTTGGCCTTGTTTAATTTTTTATTTCCGTTTCCCTTATCCCAATTGCTAAGGAATCTCTCTCTCTTCATACTATCCTGCCACATTACCACTTCCGAACACTGATGCAATTGTTTCAGTTAGAAAAGGAATACAGCTATGTTACTTTATATAGACAATTCCTTAAAACTATAGCAAAATTCTAAATACAATACATAGTTGAAATGGAAAAAATCTGAGTAAATACCAATTAAGTTACTATATACACACACATCACATATGTTTGTAATAGCAAAAACAAGCAAAAAAAACAAACTCACTACCTGGAAACAAACAAAATGTTCCTTCATAAAGGACCCATTAATTGTAGTGTAATTAATACTTGTACTGTAATTGTTCTATAATATCCTTCCTGTTCAATAAAATTTTCATGCAGACATTAGCAATAAAAAGGATAAGAAAAAACTGTATATACAGATGTAGAAAGATCTTGAACATATATTGTTACATAGAAAAGAACAAGGTGCTGTACGTTGCATAACAATAATAAAAGTATAAAGTTTTTAAAGTGTATTTATGCACATGTATGGTATTTCATCTATTCTAAGAAGCCCTTTTTTAAAAATTGATTTTAGAGAAAGAGAGGAAGGCAAGAGAGAGAGAATGAGAGAGGGGGAGAAACATCAATTTGATTTTCCACTTACTCATGCATTCATTGGTTGATTCTTTATGTGCCCTGACTGGTGATGGAACCTGCAATCTTGGTATATCGGGAAAATGCTCTAACTAATTGAGCTGTCAGACCAGAGCCCTAAGATACATTTTTAAAAGGTTTAATTGGCAATATTTTTTCTTTCTTCACAGTTTTTCCTTTATGTGATTATGTATATGAAATTTGCATTTATGTAATTGCATAAAATTTATGTACTTTCATAGATCAGTATCAGTTTAGATTTGGTAAAATGCACTAAAAGCTTTAAAATTAAAAGCTTAAAATTAAAAATATAAAATTTATGTAATTATATAAAATCAGTAATAGTTTAGATTTGATGAAAAATATTAAAAAATTTCCAGGGAAGATTCATAGTAAAGTAACAATGATAACCCCGAGTAAGGAAGAATGGAGGAAGTAGAGGAAGAACCTCATTTTTCAACTTTATAACTTTCTGTATGGCTCTTTAAAAAATACAGCCATGCTCTGGCTGGCATTCTCAGTGGTTAGAGCAGCACCCTGTGCACCAAAGCTCAGTGGTTAGAGCAGTACCCTGTGCACCAAAGGGTCATGGGTTCAATTCCAGTCAAGGGCATGTACTCGTTTTGCAGTACCAGGGTTCCAGGTTCATCCCCAGCTCCAGTTGGGGCATGTGCAGGAGGCAACCCATCAATGTGTCTCTTTCTCATTGATGTTTCTCTCTCTCTCTCTCTCTCTCTCTCTCTCTCTCCCTCTCCCTCCCTTCCACTCTCTCTAAAAAATAAAGGGAGGAAATGTCCTGAGGCAAGGATTAACAACAATAAAAGCTAGTCATGTGCCTATTGTACTTGTATTATATGTGTGTATATCATATATAATAACATACAATATATATTTATATTTCCCCCCTATCTATTCTAGGATTTAAAATTCCCTGTGAATTTTAGGATTTAGCAAGACTAATTCTGCAATGAAGAGGCAGGTTCTTACACACTTTGCTGGCCCTGACAGCACAGAGTGAATGCAGGATAAACACTTGTTCATCCTCTCTCCCCTCTCCTACCATCTCCTCCACTAACAAGTTACTGCCACATGCAACCATTTTAAATTCTCACCACCCCTTCTCCTTAAGTTCAATTTTGGAGGTTCATTGGCTGTCCCCAGTCATTCCTAGGCATTTTTGGGAGCAGTGAGGTACTGGACTCCTCCAGTCATAGGAATGCTGACATAAGCGAGTGCACACTTGTGTGCGAAGGGAACAGCCACTCCACCCACACCCCTTGCTCTTGGACCATTTCTATAAGCCCATCCCGTCTTCCTTCCTGATCATTGAGGGTTTGCTGCATTCCTGGCCGCTGTGGCTACCCACAAACACGGAGGAGCCCCACCAAAGCAAACGCGCAAATGGGGAGACAGACTGGTACACACGCGGGGTGGCCAATGTCAAGAAAAGGTGAATTAACGAAGGGCGGAGAGAGACTGGCACTGAAAGAAACTTCTGGAAAACACGTGACAGAAAGGGGCGAGTTCTAGGCAGAAGGTGGGATTAATGGGGTGCAAAAAGCAGGAGAAATCATAGCTCGCTTGGGAAAAGTGGCAAATGCAGTGGAGACTTGGCGGTGTAGGGGACCGTGGAGGAGAGGAACAGAAAATAAGGCTGGAGGGGTAGGTATTTTGTCTGTTTTACTTTTGAATTCTAAAAAAGAGGAGGAGGGCGTGAAGTCGCTTAGCTGTCCCGCGAAGAGACTGGGCTTTACCAGGGGCAGTGACTTCCCTGGGGTTTGTAGTTGGCTGTTACTTGGGAGGTGGGAGACTGAACTTTACTGCCAACTCCACTCCCCCGAAAAGGGAGCAAACCCGCCGGAGGAGGGCTCCCCGGGCCGGAGCGCGCACTCCCCGCCGCTGCCCAGCTCACCCGGGCCGCCGAGCGGCCGCGCAGCTGGGGCTGCCGCTCTTGACCTTCTTTCTCCGCAGCCAAGGCTCGGCCGTTGGGAGTCCAACTGCGGTTTCCTCGGGGGCGCACCGCGCAGGCTCGGAAGGGCCCTGCTCCGGGAGGGAGCGAGGTGCGGGGCGCTGGCTGCAGGGACCCGGGCGCCCCCGCCCCTTCCCCGCGCGCTCTCTGGGGACGCGCGCCCTACGCAGCGGGGAGAGGGGAGGTGGAACATCCTTTAGGGGCCGAGCCACTGAAGAGCAACTGCCTAGAGATGGAAATCTGGGGGGTGGGGCTGGGGAGGATTTCAGGGCATGCTTTGAAGGGACTGGCATGAAAGTGTAACTACATAAAAGATCGTTTTCTGTAACCTTCACATTTTCTGAAGTTAGTATTTCACTTGAGAACCTAAAATGTTTTCTGATGGATTCCTTTACTCAGGAACCTATGACTGATGATACAGAGAATAGAAAGACTCTGAAGAAAACTGACTTAAGTCCACGTCCCGCCTCTTTCCACTACACTTCTGCTTTTCCTGCGATTCCCTGTCACTGGTGTGGTTTTAATTGGGTGTTAAAGTCAATCTTCGAATGTCGAGCAGATTAATTTACAATGAGGACCGAGAGATCTGCCAACTAGGATACAAACACAATGATTATTTAAAAAATCACAAGAAAAGTTAAATAAACCATGGCCCATCCATACTAAGAAGTAACAGGCAATGATTATACAGTGAGGTTTCGGCCCCATAACGGCCTCTGCTCATCTTGCTGAGTTCACCAAACTGCAGTACCTCACTGGCCTGACCCTGAGCTACCGGTGTGACTAAGGAGCTCACCTTCCGAGCCAGAGGGACTAGCTTGCTTACTTTGTGCCACAAAAGATGCTGACCCCTTAGCCCTGGAATCTTCAGCTGCCTCCCAATCCACTGCCTGCATCTGGGCCTCTACTGTGGCCCATGGGACCTGGGAGCAGAACTGGCCTCCCATGTGTTTGTTGGGCTGTGAGGAATAAAAAGTTTCTCTCTGGTCCATTTTTTGACTGGTCTACTTTGGGCACTTGAATTGTGGCAGGTTTAATCCTTGCCATCTTCCCATTCAGAGGTATCTATCCTATATAATAAAGCATAATATGCTAATTAGACTGGATGTCCTTCTGGACGTCCTTCCAGACAAAAGCTGAGGCAGTGGCAGCCGCCATGGCAGGTGAGAGCCAAGGCAGAGGCGGCTGCCGTGGTGGTGATGGCCAAGGCAGCTGCTATTGGCGGTAGGGGCCAAGCCCCTTGCAAGAATTTCGTGCATTAGGCCTCTAGTCCTATATAATAAAAGCCTAGGTGGCATCACGCCCTTGTGCTATGCTGCCACAAGATGGCCACGTGCACAGCAGAGGCAGGGCCTGGTGGCCGCACCGTGTGGTGAGGGCTGGGGGTCCCGTGGCTCTGAGTGGCCCAGAGGAGGCCAGTCCCAGCATCTCCGCCACCTCTCGCTGAGGAGGTGGGTCGTGGCAGGGGAGGGCAGTTGTGGGGGATCGGGCTGGCAGGGGAGGGAAGTTGGGGGCGATTGGGCCAGCAGGGGAACAGTTAGGTATCAATCAGGCCAGCAGGAGCAGTTAGGGGGCGATTAGGCTGGCAGGCAGAAGCAGTTAAGGGCAATCAGGCAGGCGAGTGGTTAGGAGCCAGCGGTGCTGGATTGTGAGAGGGATATTCCAGGGATCGGGCCTAAACCAGCAGTCGGACATCCCCCAAGGGGTCCCAGATTGGAGAGGGTTCAGGCTGGGCTGAGGGACACCCCCCTCCCGTGCACAAATTTCATGCACTGGGCTTCTAGTGATAATATATGAAAGCCTAAGTGACTGTTAGGACCAGATGACCAGACAACTGGATGACTGGCTGGTAGCTATGACATGTACTGACCACCAGGGGGCAGACACTCAATGCAGGAGCTGCCTCCTGGTGGTCAGTGTGCTCCCACAGCCAACCTCCCTCAATCCCTTTCCTCTCCCCTCCCCCTCCCACCTGGGTGGCCATGATTGGCCCTGGGCAAGACAGCCCCGATGGGCCTGGAGGGACCCCACCTGTGCATGAATTCATGCACCGGGCCTCTAGTATCTATATATTCTGATGTAGTAGAAAACAAATTACAGGCTATCATATTCTTTAAAGAGCTTTAAATATATCTATGTGCCCTTACCTACAAATTCCTATCCTGACAATATATCCTAAAGAAATAATACTTAATATGGACAGAGCTTTTGTTCGAAAGATGTGCATTGCCGTATTTGGCTTGTGGCCTGTGATTCATGCAATAGTTTAATTGACTCTGGCAGAGAGCTAGGTTCATGAAATACTACTGCCCATGATAGCACTCCTCAGGGTGCCTGAGATATGGGAAAAGTGCACCTTCCAGAGAGTTCTCTTGAGGCTTAATAGAAACAAAACACCATGCAGCATATATAACACTTTAAGTGGTTAGTCTGCCCAAGAACCTGAAAATTAAATGTCCCTAAAAATACAATGAGAGAATGTACATGAACACACCTAGCACAGTAGTACATAGTAATGGCTCAATCAATGCTACTTGTTATTACGCAACTTGTTAAGTGTTAGTATCAGTGTATGTAGTACAGGGGGGGAAAATACTGAATTGGTAATCAGGGGACCTGAATCTGCCCTAGGACTATGCTACCCAATAACTCAACTAATTTATTCTGAAATTCAGATTGTGAAACTGCTTTAGTCCTGAGTCACCTTATTTGTAAAATGAAATCTGGGAGATGAGTTGATCTCTAAGTTTCCTCCCTGTTCCAAAAATCTATAAATCCAAGATGAGTTTGTTTTCAAGCCTCAGCAACTGAGAAAGATGATATTATTGATAGAAATAAAAATGTTAAAACAACCAACTGGAAATGTCTAGATGCTGTAGGGAATATGCAGTTAAAGCGCACAGATTATCAATATGTGTTACATTATAACTGTCCTAATATAGCCACATGATCATATTATCAAATAATTTTAGTAGCCAACCATTCAAGTAAAAAATCTATAAATATAAAAGGCTAAGTGACCAACCGACCTGCCACTACATATGACACACATTGGCAATTTAAAAATAAACGTTGACTCACACGTGTGCAATACATGTAAAGCTCTCGTGGGTGCCAATCGCATGCATGTGTTTCAATCTGTCATTGTCGATTGTGAATTTGGTTGACACTTCTATTATAGAGAAAGGGCGAATAGCGATATTAAAATATTTCTTTTAATTGATTTCCTTTCAATGTGCAGGAATCCGTGCACCAGGCCACTAATATATAAATATTGAATAACTATCCACAGTTCATTCTCTCTCAAGCTTTTCTTCCAGGATTATGGCTGACACAGCACATTAATATCCCTGTTTAGTTGTCCATTCCATTTAGTAAAAAAATAAATAAAATAGAGTGCCAATGCAGAAATCTAAAACAACTCACAGTAGAAACCTGGGCAACTAATAATATGATATTCATTAAGAAAAATTAACAACCATGAAAGCATTTTAAATATACACTGAGTAGATTTCTTAGTTTCACTAACAAAAGAAGCTTCTTATAGTTGGTTGAATTGTGTTCCCTTAAAATATGTCTAAGCCTTAACTCCTGCTACCTGTGAATGTGATTTTTTTGGAAATAGGATCTTCATAGATGCAGGTGAGGATCTCAAGATGAGATTACCTTGGATCTACAGTAGGCCCTTAGTCCTATGACTGGTTTCCTTAGTAGAGAAAGAAGAGAGAGCTTTCCGACACAGGGAAGAAGGCCGTGTGCAGACGGAGCAGAGATTGGAGTTACAAAGCAAGAGACATCAGGAGCCACCGAAAGCTGGGAGAGGCAAAGAAGGAGTGTAGCTCTGCGGACACCTTGATCTCACACTTCTTGCCTCCAGAATTGTGCGAATTTCTGTCATTTTAAGCCACCAAGTTTTGGTAATGTGTTCCATCAGTTCTAGAAAACTAATATTCCTTCTACCTAAAAAGGAAACTCTTTTAAACTCTTTTTGAAATTTGTCTTCACAAATAGTTACTATTCTAAACTACAGATGGTCCCTAACTAAATGATGGTTTGACTTATGATTTTTCAACTTTATGATGGTGGAACAAAAGCGAAACACGGTCAGTAGAATCTGGCTAGGCTAAGCTATGATGTTCAGTAGGTTAGGTGTATTAAGTTAATTTTCAATTTACAATCAACTTATAACTCCATTGCAAGTCAAGGAGCATCTGTACTCCTTCCCACTATTGCTGTCTTCGCTTTTGTTCTATATGTGGTGCTTATTACTTTCACGTTTTAGGAAAGTATATGGTACAATATTTAAGTATATGGAGAGGTAGAAAGAACAATGCATTTACCCAACATCCAGCTTAAGTTATGAAACAATGTCAAGGCATGTATATCTCTCCCCTATTGTTGCCTCTGCGGCCCCTTGAGGAAATTATGTTCCTAAATTTGGACTTATTTTTATTCCCAGACACTTCTTGATTTCATTACGAGGTGTGTATTTAGCCCTAAGCAATAGATTATATTGTGGTACATTTTAAAACTTTGCAAAAATGGCACTGTGCCATATGGGTTTTTTTCCTGCAACCTTTAATTATTTCATTTCCATTTGTGAGATTGATCCATGTTGAAATATGTTCCTCTGACTCATTCATTTTCACTTATATATAGAATTTACTGTATGAAAGTAGCACAACTTATCTACTTGCTGTTGAACATTTAGGTTTTATCACATTTTTTTTTCTATTCAAACCATGTCTCTTATTCTTAGGGTTTATATAGACACAATAATCCTCTAGTAGTGGATCCTAGGATATAGTATCTTTAACTTCCCTAGGTACTGTTAAATTATTCTCCAAAGTGTTTATAATAACTTAGGTGCACACCAGCAAATGTATATGAATTTCAGTTGTTCCACATCCACAGATTCTGACAGACTTTAAATTTTTTAAGTTTTGTCAATCTGAAGGGCATGGAAGGAACCTTCTTTTTAAATTAAATTGCATTTCCCTATTTACCAGGACCATTTAAAAAATCTGTCTATTAGTTATTCGTGTTTCCTCTTTTGTAAACTGTTTTTCTCTTTTGTTATTTTTTCTGTTGAGTTGTTTACCTTTTTCTCACTGATTTGTAAGAGTTTTTGCATATTGTGGACACTGATCCTTTGTGGGCTATGTTCTTCCACTCTGGTTTATCTTTTGACTTTTTAAAAAAAAATTGTTTTTATTTATTTTTAGAGAGAGAGGGAGAGAGAGATAGAAACAGTGATGAGAGAGAAACATCAATTGGCTGCCTCCTGCACACCCGCTACTGGGGATAAGCCAGAAACGTGGGCATGTGCCTTGACTGGGAATTGAACCCGAGGAATTCTTGGTGCATGGGATGGTGTTCAACCACTGAGCCATACTGGCCGGGCTATCTTTTCCCTTTTTTATAGTGTGTTTTAGTAAAGATACATTTTCCTTTTTATATTTTGTGCTTTTACATCTCATTGATAAAAGTCTACCAAAAATTCATAAAGATATTCTCTGATTTTTATTCTTTATGTTTTTAAGTTTTGTTTTTCTCATTTATATCTTTGATACACTAGAACTTTTGTTTTTCTTTATTGTAAGAAATAGAGAAATCTACATTTCCCCCCCGTAAATTATAAACTATGATGTCCTAGCACCATTCATTGAGAACTTCATCCTTTCCCCCTGATCTATATCAAGCTTGTGTGTGTGTGTGTGTGTGTGTGTGTGTGTGAGCTGTGTATTGTTGCACAGCAAAATATCCCAAAACTTAGTAGCTAAAAACAATAAGTATTTATTATCTCATGGTTTCTGTGGGTTGAGAAGCTGGGAAGGTCTGGCTGGGTAGTTCTGGCTCAGGGTTTGTCATGAATTGAAAATTAAGGTGTCAACTGGGGCAGCAGTCATCTCAAAACTCTACAGGGAGAGAGGACCCACTTCCAAGCTTACTCATGTGGCCACTGGCAGGCCTCGGGTTCTAGCTGTTGAGAAGAGGCATCAGTCCTTGCTATGTGAGTCTTACCATTACTGCTGATTACAACATGACAGCTTGCTTACCTTCTGAGTGAGAGATTGGAGATAAAGCAAGTGAGAGAGCTCCAGATATAAGAATCACAGTCATATAATCTAATCTCAGAAATGACATCCCATCACTTCTGCAATAGCACAAGAGTGTGAATACCAGGAGGTGGGGACCATAGGGGCCATCTTACAGCTGCCTAACACAGTTCCCATTTATTGATCTACTAGAGGCCCAGTGCACAAAAATTTGTGCACTCGGGGGGGAAGAGGGGGTCCCTCAGCCAGGCCTGTGCCCTCTCGCAGTCTGGGACCCCTCGGGAGATAACGACCTGCTGGTTTAGGCCTGCTCCTGAGTGGCAGAGGGCAAGCCCAATCCCTAGGTGCAGCCCCTGGTCGGGCTCAGAGCAGGGCTGATTGGGGAGTTGGGGCGCCGCCCCCTGTCATGCACAGAGCAGGGCGGATTGGGAGGTTGCGATGCCACCCTCAGTCACGCCCAGGGTAGGGCTGATTGGGGGGTTGGGGCACCGCCCCCTGTCACACTCAAGGCAGGTTCAATGGGGAGGTTGCAGTGCCACCCCCTGTGATGCACAGAGCAGGGCCAATCAGGGGGTTGGGGCACTGCCCTCTGTCACTCACAGAGCAGGGCCAATCAGG
The DNA here is from genome assembly GCF_028538775.1 of Myotis yumanensis. NCBI lineage: Eukaryota > Metazoa > Chordata > Mammalia > Chiroptera > Vespertilionidae > Myotis > Myotis yumanensis. The sequence continues at coordinate 88,613,406 of NW_027223757.1, forward strand.
GGGTTGGGGCACTGCCCCCCCCCCCCCCATCACGCACAGAGCAGGGCCCATCAGGGGGTTGGGGAGCTCCCCCCTGTCACGCACAGAGCAGGGCCCATCAGGGGGTTGGGGCACCACCCCCTGTCACACACAGAGCAGGGCCGATCAGGGGGACGCCACACCCTGTCACACACAGAGCCGCAGGGCGATCAGGGGGTTCGGGCGCTGCCCCCTGTCATGCTGATCTGGTGCCAGGAGGCCTCGTGGCTCCGCTGATCCCTGTGCTGGGAGGCATATTACCCTTTTACTATATAGGATAGAGGCCTGGGGGCTGGCTGGTTTGCCCTGAAGGGTGTCCTGGATCAGGGTGGGGGTCCCCACTGGGGTGCCTGGCCAGCCTGGATGAGGGGATGATGGCTGTTTGCAGCTGGTCACACACCCTTCAGGGTGGGGGTCCCCACTGGGGTGCCTGGCCAGTCTGGGTGAGGGGCTGAGGACTGCTTTCAGGCTAGGGGTTTTGACTGAAGCTCCCAACCACTCCTTTTTTTTTTTTCTTCTGGGCCAGCTTTAGCTCTGGCTCTAGCTCTGAGGCTTCCACTGCTGGTTTGTTTGCCGTTCTATAATCGAAACAATGTATAACTTCAGCTCTGAGATCCCAGCCAGCTATATTTGTTAGAATGTTTCAAACTGCCAGCTCAGAGTCCGGCAAGGCGGGGAACGTTGGAGTCTGCAGTCACTGGAGCAAGCAAGCCTCACGTTCGCTTCCAGCTGCCTGGCTGCCGGCCGCCATCTTGGCTGACAGTTAATTTGCATAAGGATACGCTGATTAGCCAATCGGAAGGGTAGCGGTCGTACGCCAATTACCATTTTTCTCTTTTATTAGTGTAGTCTAGAGGCCCAATGTAAGAAATTCGTGCAAGAGTAGGCCTTCCTTCTCCCGGCTGCCAGCACTGGCTTCCCTCTGGCACCCGGGACCTAGGCTTCCCTCCCAGCCCTGGCTTCATCTGGAAGGTCGTCCAGAAGGATGTCCAGAAGGACATCTGGTCTAATTAGCATATTATGCTTTTATTATTATAGATACCAGTGCCATTATCACACTGTGTTACTGTAGCTTTATATTAAGTTGTTATCTGGAAGGTTAGGTCTCTACTTATTTATTCTCCAAAGGTGTCTTGCCTTTTGGGAGGCTCTAAAAATAGAATCTAGAATTAATTTATTCAGTTCATCAAAAGCCCTTAAGATTTTTATTGGAATTGCTTTACATTAATAAACTAATTTGTAAGAAAATCAATATTTTAAGACACTGAGTCTTTCTATCCATTCACCTGGTTTATCTCTCACATATTCTAGGAAGTTCACTAGAAGGATTTGAGGGCGGGGGGGACACACACACACAGTTTGGGTGTCTTTTCAATAAAATATCTCAGATAAATTTCTTTTGTCTGGGCTTGCTATACAAAAATTAAGTGTTAACATACAATATATACAGAGTTTGTGTATTGCCTCAATTTCTGGGTTTAGTAGCTTTAGGGTCTATCTATCTCCATGTTAAAGTTCTGTAGTTCTAGTACATTGAGTTTTGATGAAATATCCCTCAATAAGTTAGTACTAGGTATGCACAAAATTTGTTGAAATTCTTATCATGCCCACCTTTCGCAGTGGACATCTATAGTTCAGTTTGAATCAACTTTCTCTTCTTTTGGGAACTGATCCTCCCCCACCCCCCACCCCCCACTGCAACCAGGTAAGTTCTAATCCAAACTGCCTTGACCGCAGTAGTAAGCACAGGTCCTAGCCTCGGCCAATCATAGCTTCTCCCTGGATTTTATCAAATTGGAATTCAGGGAGGAGATTAATTCCTCTCTGGTGAGAAACTGAGAGGCTGAAAACTTCAAGTGACTAGACAACTGGAGCAAGTGTGCCTGACAAAATGAAGAAAGAAGCTGAGATGAGAGATGGAGACATCTTGGTGGTGTCCAAGGGCATAGTCCCAGATCCCTGATGCCTGATGCCAGAGGCATCCTTGCCCTGCTTCAGTTTGGTTAGGTCAGCCAATAGGTTCCCATTTTGCCTAACCCCTTGCAAGCAACATTTCTGACATCCATCTATCTTTTTGCTAATTTAAAGAGACCCTCCTATTCACTTAAAAACTCTCTTTCAGCCGAAACCGGTTTGGCTCAGTGGGTAGAGCGTCGGCCTGCGGACTGAAAGGTCCCGGGTTCGATTCCGGTCAAGGGCATGTACCTTGGTTGTGGGCATATCCCCAGTGGGGGATGTGCAGGAGGCAGCTGATCGATGTTTCTCTCTCATCGATGTTTCTAACTCTCTATCTCTTTCCCTTCCTCTCTGTAAAAAATCAATAAAATATATTTAAAAAAACAAAACTCTCTTTCAGCCCTGGCCGGTGTGGCTCAGCTGATTGAGTGTCCTCTCGTGCACCAAAAGGTCACTGGTTCAATTCCCAGTCAGGGCACATGCCCAGGTTGTGGGTTCGGTCCCCAGTCAGGCTGTGTGTGGGAGGCAACCAATCGATGTTTCTCACGTTGATATTTCTCTTCTCTCTTCCTCTCTCTCTAAAAAGTCAATAAAACTTATTTTTAAAAAACATTCTTTTTCACTCATTCATTTATTAACAAAGTTATTTTCTAAGTTATGTATTCACCAGTAATGATAGTTAGTCTTTTAACAACAAGAAATATTTATTTTGTTCTAGTCATCATAGAACAGTGTGGATCCTGAGAAAGAAGATACCTACTAAGAAGGACTCTCAGTAGCTTAAATGGGCTCAAATTGAAAAAAAAACAGAACCTAGCAGCCATTTCTACACAAGGAACCTCTCATGCAAACTGCATTTCAGGGAGAATCCTGCACTAAACTATCTGCCTCCAGCACCGAACTGCCCAGCGGCATTGTGTTTCTGTCATTTAAGCAAGCCTGACAAAGGAATTTCTCAAGCAATAGGATTGATGCTTTCCCCATCCAATTGGAATTGTGCATCTATATTCCCATAAGCATCTTCACTGACAAGTCAGGACAGTGGGGTTTTTGGTGAGTTTTTTTTTGGATCAATCAAACTTTGAGGATTTGGACTCCTCCTCTGCATAAAAACGGACCTATCAGGGAAAGGGGGCAGAGACTTATCTATGTAAGTCAGCTTCTCTCTGGCTTAGACAGTGCACTTTTCCTTTCTCCAGATGACTGAAAGTTGCAGACTGTGTTTCCATGGCTGGAGTTGAAACACTTTGATCAAATCAGTGCTGGAGCAAAAATAAACAGAGTGGAGCAGGCCTGAGTGTAGTGGAACACAGCTGTCTAACTAGCCAGGGGCCTGGCCCCAGAGCAGCCTGGGTCAGTGCTGTTCCACAGCCACTAGCTTTGCTGTATCACAGTTGAGTTGTTTGCACGAAATAGTTTCCTTCTTCACCACACCCCAAGCTGGGGATTCCTGTTGGCATTGAATTGGCACCAACAACCCTCAATTGACAACAGTGATGACTAAGTCTTCAAATGAAGACAATTAAAATATGTGTCTCAGCGAAATTAACTTAAAACACAGTGAAAGTGCTGACCTTTGACGCATAATTGTGAAACACTGACAAATCTCATTTGATCCTCAACCAAATCCTGCAAGGAAGCTCAGAGGGGCCAGTTATACCAAGCTAATAAACAGTGGAACCAAAAACTTGAACCTAGGTTGTTTTTTTTTACTAAGTCAGAATTGTCTTAATTATCCTGTTCTGTTTAAACTTAGACTTTGGGATTCCTATACTTTAAAAATAGTAACTCCCAATTCTTTTTCCATCAGATTCCAGTTTCCTACCAAGTTGCAGCCATGAGGTATGAGTGGTTACTGAACTTTAACAAAATTAGGTCACCAAGCAACGAAGAAAAACCACTCTTGTCATCCAACAGTGTTGTTTGTTTGTTTGTTTGTTTGTTTTTCTCGCCCCTTAAGCGGGCCTCCATTAGGCGCAAGGCACCTTGGGAGTTGTAGTCTCGGGACACAGACCTCTGTGGCTGGAGGCGCTGACTCACTGGCACTCAATCGGCACAGAACCAATTTGCTCTCCGCACAGCTATTGGCTGGAAGGCAGCGGGAGCCCGCCCCGCGGCGCGGCGCCGTGGCTGGTGGAGGCAACCCCCGGCTGGGCGGAGTGTGGAGCTCGCCGCGTTCCCGGGTACCCTCGTCCGTGATACAGCAGTGCAGCCATGGCAGAGCCGCAGCCCGCGTCAGGCGGCCTTACCGACCAGGCTGCCCTCGGTTGTTGCTCGGACCCGGACCCCAGCACCAAGGTGGGCGCAGAACCTATTTCTCCCGAGTGGGGAGCCCAGCGTGGCCCACGCCTTTGGGGTCCAAAGATAGAGCAGATCCCCGGGCTCAGCCAGGCCCGGCTCGGACTGGATTCGAACCCCATTCGACCGCCTGTGCAACTCTGTCCGCCTCGGACGGGCCGAAGTGGGCTGGGGAGAGGGCTAATGGTGTGCAATGGGGGTTCCGTGAGAGGATCCAGTTCTTCAGATGGTTTCAAAGCCTGCAACCCAACTTGCATTAACTTTTTTAATTTGGGGATGTTAACTGGAAGCCACAACTAACTCAGAGTCAGATCCGTTGTCTGTGGGTGTGCGTGTGCCCAAGGTCAGTAACCGTGGCAGATAAGACGAGCAATTTCAGAACTAACTCCCAACCCAGGTTCGAAGGTCTCTGTCCATGCCGGCCTCTCCCAGCCTGCATCATTTTTCCGTCACTGCCCTGGCTCCAGGCTCCACTCCTAGAAGCTAATTTGATCGCTTCGGCTTTAACCACGCCCAGAATTTTGCTTTTCCTTCGCTTCTATGCTCACAGCCACCCTTCTGCCCTGCCTGTGCGAGGTAGCCCTAGGAGAGATCACAGAATCATGGAGCTTAGATCCGAAAGGAATCGTAGAAATTTCTTCACCGAACTACTCGGTGGAATAATGACCTGTTGCACATGAAGGCTTTCATCCCTCCAGCTTGCTTAACATGTCTGTACTAAGAGTCAGTGTAACTAACTCACTGAGGTGTGGTACTTGGGTGCGTTGTCAAGATTAGACACAGCAGTCGCTTGGAGGTGCGGTTGGGGGGGGTGGGGGCGCTAGTACTCATCAGTGTCAGTAAACGCCTTCGTGTATTTATTCAATGGGCTGGGGAAATTCTAAATTCCTTGAGGATTAAATGTGCTTTATGCAGCCCTCTAAGAGGGGTGCATGACTGTGGCCCCTCCTTGCTCTTTGCCTTCAGGGCGAAGTAGTCATACACCTGTAATTGCAAAAGCCTCTGACTAACATCTGGTTCTTAAGCAGATATATATAAAATCTCTCACACTCATCTCACTTGTATACCTTCTAATAATAGTACCTAGTTATTTCACATAGAGTCATTCAGTATATATTAATTTCCCAGGTAACTGGGGATTTTATGTATTGGGCTAGTAAGTTTTTTTCAGGGAGATCTTTATGAAATTTGTTCAGTACACTTCCTTGCATTCTTAATTTACACTTCTCATAGTCTAAATTTCTCTTGGTGATTTGGAGTAGTTCTTTTTTGAAATCAGAATTTTTTGACCTTTGAGGTACTACCATGTGGGATACATAAAATGGAATCTGTACTAGCAGCTCATATATATTGTGTGTGTCAGGCCCTGAGTGGCTGTCTTACGTACATTACTTAATTTAATCCTCACAATAATCCTGTGAAGCGGGCATTATCTCCATTTTACAAATGAGACTGGCACATAGGTATTGAGTAACTTGCTCAGAGAGGAGCCTACACTCCCAGCCTCCACTCTGTTTGGCTTCTGAAGTACTGTTTTCAGCACTAATTTTGAACTTGAGATGAAGTAAATTTAAAAACCTAAATGAATTAAATCCAGCCTGATTACTGATTACCTGCTATATATAAAGAATGTTTGGGGATTCTGGGATGAACAAGATGAGGGCCCTTCACCAAATATACACCAACTCTAACATAAAATGGAACTGGGAGTAACGTGCTGTTAAAATTAGAAAGCACCCTGGGAGCACAGGAGGAAGAAATTCTTGGCGATAGCGTCTGTGATATGGTGTGTGCACAGGGTACTTGGAGTCTAAAGACCTACATTTGAATCCCCAGTTCCATCATTGGCTGCGGTGACTTTAGCAGGGCACTTGGGCCGAGTTTGTAAAAGGAGCATAAAAAGGGCTACTATGATGATAAAGTGGACTGGTGTTCTCAACACCATGAAAAGTTATACAGTTTAAGGCTGCATTTCAATTGTGGGGATCCAGGACTGCTCAAGCAGAAGATGGGGTTGGGCCCATTCCTTGAAAGATGGATGGGATTCCAATGCCACATGGGAGACAGAATTACATAGAAGGGTATTCTAGGTGGAAGACACCTCTGAGCAAAAATGTGCTGAGATATCAGAAAGGTGCAGTGTGGTGTGGTGCAGGTTCTGGAGAGGGAAGTTAGGTGTTTTTGGTTGAAGTCCGGGTCATCTAAGCAGTGCAGCAGTGGTGGAGACAGCTAGAATGGTAGGTTGAATCCAGATCATGGAGAAAGCTTTGAATGTCACATCTAAGGAAGCTGGATTTATATGAGTAGTGAGGAACCATTCAGGGTTCTGTTGAATAGATTGGAGGGATCCAAGCCTGAGTGATGAGGACACCTAAAAGGCCCTTCCAGAAAGTGAGGTAAGTGCTGAGGGTTGCTTTGAAAAGGAGAGAGCAGCAGTGGTGGAAAATCCACTCACTTGTTAATCATTTGCATCTCTGTCGTAAAGGTAGACAAAAGAATGTACAGCTGACCATATCCTGGGCTATACTAGTATTATTTGGCTAACTTTCTTCAAAAGGCCAAATACTTCTTTTCCCAAGTAGTAATCTAAGTCAGTCTTTCTGCTGTTCCCATCAATGTCCTTTGTTACAGTAATTTGGAGTGGTAGGTGATATAGTTGGGGAAAACTTTAAGGGATGGTGACATTTAAGCTGAGTTTTACCAATTACAAAGGAGGTAGCCAAGTAGAGTTGGATGCAGAGGTAACAGGAAGAATGGAAAGAGAAGAAAGGACAATAGCCAGGTGGACAAATGACTGTTCTAGGCAGAGAGAATCATCGTAGATAATAAAAGCCTAATATGCTAAGTGTCTGGTCGTCCGGTCATCCATTCACTCAAAGCGTAATGTGCTAATGATGTGCTAAGGCCGCTCAACCACTCACTATGATGTGCACTGACCACCATGGGGCAGACGCTCTGACCAGTAGGTTACCTTGCTGCTGGGGTCCGGCCCATCAGAATTGAGCAAGATGGCCCAGACATGCCCTGGAACCTTCCTGTGGTTCCTCCTCAGCTGGCCATCCTCCCACTTTCTTCCCCAGCTCTGACCATACACCAATGGGGTCCCTCAGCCTGGCCTGCGCCCTTTCGCAATCTGGGACCCCTTGGAGGACATTGGAGAGCCGGTTTTGGCCTGATCCCGCAGGCCAGGCTGAGGGACCCCACTGGTGCACCAATTCGTGCACCAGGCCTCTAGTAGTATATATAAAAGCACAATGACATCAGAAAAATGATGCAGGGACCTACAGGTAATGATACTGAAGTTATAGGCAGTGCAAGTTGAGAGGAAGGTACACAAAGCAGTCATTGGGATGCTCAAAGAAATTATGATCACTCATTATGTTCACTTGTTTTTCTCACCTTGTAAAGATTTGTATTTGGTAAATATGTTTTATAATATATGTGTTTTATTAGTATATTTGTGTATAATTAAAGTAAATATCCATTTATTGAGGGTGCATGCTTCTTGTGAACTCATAAGGGTATGAAATAAAAAACATTTGAGATTACCAGTTTAGGGAAATAGTGAAAAAAGTGAAGTTAGAGAAGTATGCACCAACCATATGTACTTGCTGTTGATACTTTATTTTTTATTTTTTTAAAATATATTTTATTGATTTTTTACAGAGAGGAAGGGAGAGGAATAGAGAGTTAGAAACATCGATGAGAGAGAAACATCAATCAGCTGCCTCCTGCACACTCCCTACTGGGTATGTGCCCGCAAGCAAGGTACATGCCCTCGGCCGGAATCGAACCTGGGACCCTTGAGTCCTCAGGCCGATGCTCTATCCACTGAGCCAAACCGGTTAGGGCGATACTTTATTTTTTAAAGAATATTTTTTTTTTATTGGTTTCTTGACAGCTTTTGATATATCCTGAGAACAGACATTTAGTGACCAAACATTGTTGGGGGCAGTTGTATAAAATCCATTTGTAGACTTCTTTTGGGAATGGAGAGTACATACTTTTTCCTATTCCTCATGATAAGTACATTATATGTAAAACAAACATAGGAGACTGAAAGGTGAGGAGAAGAAGGCAGACTGGCTATGGACCTCGGGACCCTAAGAACACCATGGGAGTGAGTTTCCTCAGTTTTCTTTTTGCCTCGTATAGCCCAGACTTGGAGCTAACAAAGCTAGCAATCTGGAAAGGCCAATGGGTGCAGACCAAAAAAAAGCCCAAGGAAAGCCTCTCTCTCTAGCCATCGGACCAGGAAATGGGCAATATTTCCTGATAACACAGAAACTTTTAGACCAGTGTTCTCAACCTTCTGGCCCTTTAGATATAGTTCCTCATGTTGTGACCCAACCATAAAATTATTTTCGTTGCTACTTCATAACTGTAATGTTGCTACTGTTATGAATCGTAATGTAAATATCTGATATGCAGGATGGTCTTAGGCGACCCCTGTGAAAGGGTCGTTCGACCGCCAAAGGGGTCGCGACCCACAGGTTGAGAACCGCTGTTTAGACAGTAACTGCTCTGCTACAACCAAGCACCACAGAAAAAAACTATGGCCGCAGCCCCACCTATACCAGCAAAGGCTGAATGGGGAGTCTGGTCTACCCAAGGGACAATAATGAGGTGCCTAACCTGCCCCTGCCAGGGTGGTGTCAGAGAAGGCTGAGTAGGGAGCCAGAACTTTCATCTCACCAGGAAGTAACAAGCTTTCCTCCTGTGCCGTGTCAGTGGAGAAACATGGGAAACCTGAAATTCTACCCCAACCCAGCAGAAGTATTTTAAGAAAATCATAAATGAGAGAGTAAAGGGATGTAAAGAGAGGTAAGGTTTCTATACTTGATTCAAACCGATAAATAATGACACCAAGTGACTGTGATAAGTTGCTTATATACAAGGTGGGCAAACATAGGTTAATGATAATAATAAATAATACAGTAAGTAAATAAATAAATAATAATACAAGGATAAACTCTGTTTCACATACAACTGTAAACCTACTTCTGCCAACCCTGTATATAACGAAACACCTAGAGCAACCACTAAAAAAGCTGTTCAAAGAAATACATGTAAGAATAATCAAAATGGAATTATTAAAAAATGTTCCAGTGATCTATAGAAGGGCAAAGGAAAAGAAAGAAAACAGTCCTAGCCGGTGGCTCAGTGGTTAGAGCGTCAGCCCATAGACTGAAAGGTCTCAGGTTCGATTCTGGTACATGGGTTGCAAGCTGGATCCCCAGCCCAGTTGGGGTGAACGCGGAAGGTAACCAATAGATGTGTCTCTCTCACATCGCTGTTTTTCTCTCTCTGTCTCTCCCCCTCCCTTCCACTCTCTAAAAATCAATGGGAAAAATATCCTCAGGTGAGGATTAACAAAAAAGAAAGAAAACAAAACAAAAATAAGAAAAATGGCCAACTTAAGACCTAATGTTTCATTAATTACATTTGATGTAAATATACCAATTAAGACAGAGATTGGCAGAGTAAATTGGAAAACATGCCCTTGCTTATCCATATATGATGGAATTTTTTGTGCTGATCATTATACATCATATGTAAGTTAAGTCATCATGCTGTATACTTAAACTTACATGGCACTATATGTCAATTATATCTCAAGCTGAAAGAAAAATTAAAATATGCCCCACTACATGCTATCTACATGATACTCCCTTCAAATATAATGATGATAGAGGCAAGTTAAAGTAAAAGGATGGGAAAATACATATTATGCAAACAGTAATCAAAAGAAAGCAGGAGAGCCTACATAAATATCAAACAAAGTAGATTCCAGAGCAAAGAAAACGATCATGGAGAAGTACATGATATAATGATAAAAGGGTCAATTGACCTAGAAGACATAGCAGTCCTGAATGTGTTTGCACCAGACCGCAGAACTGCGAAACTATGTGATGCAAAAACTGATATAATGGAAAGAAGAAATAGACAGATCTACAGTTATAATTGGAGAATTCAATACTCCTCTTTCAACAATTGGTAGAAAATTAGCAAGTAGATTTAACAACACCTTCAGCAAATAAGATCTAACCAGCAAGAACATGTAGTCAACATTTATAGAACACTCCACCCAATAATAACAGAATACACTTTTTTTTAGGTGTCCACAGAAAATATTCCAAGGTAGATCATGTCACAGGCCCTAAAACCAACTTGAGCAATTTTAAAATAATTGAAATAGTGTGTACTTCGACTATAATAGAATCAAGCTAGAAATCAGTAGCAGAAACATAACAGGAAAATCTTCAAACAATTGGAAACTAAATAACACATTTTTGAATAATCCATGGGTCAAGAGAATTCTCAAGGGAAAAATTTAAAAAATACATTGAAGACTTTGGCTGGTGAGGCAGGCTGTGAAAGAATTCACAACTGAGATAAGAAATGCAGTGAGGAAATTTATTTTCCTTTCCAAGGGCGTAAAGGGCCAACTATTGCTAGTCAATACAGGGCAGGGACCAAAGAGTGGCTTTTGTTTTTAAAGAGCAAGCAATTGCAGCTGCTAAGTGACAAGGAAGGGAGGGGGATTGTGTTGAAGTTGAGCAGATACCAGGGGTTGTCTTGAAAAGTTAGTTTATTTGTTTTCCAGGAGACAGTCCAGCAGATGTCCTAGGGAGGTGTCTTATCAGTATTTCTTCTAAGCCTGTAAGACACACTTAGAACAAAGTTATGAAGAGTTTAAAAGATGTTTGTTTGAAGAGGAGAGGAGAGGGGAACTTTCTACTAACTAGAAATTCCTTGGGGCGAATTATCCCTGAGTTGTGAAAACAGCAGGGAGAAGGGGCAGGAAAGATTGCAACCTTGAGAGTAGCTTATCTGGCCTGAGTTTGAACAAAGGAACTGTTTGAATCAGAGGAGCCAACAGTCTTGGGGTTTAATTACCAGATGCTGTGGAAGGCCACAGCAAAGAAAAGGAGAGGCCTTTTTCTGTCTTTTCAAAAATGAAAGAGGAATATCAGCTAACAGTGCTAAGGGGGGAAATTTATAGCACAAAATGCATACATTAGAAAAGAGGAAAAGTCTCAAATCAGTCATTTAAGTTTCTTCCTCAAGAACCTAGAAAGAGAAGAGCAAAATAATCCAAAGGAAGCAGAAGGAGGGGAATAACAGAGTAGAAATCAATGACATTGAAAACAGAAAATAGAAAAAAAAACGAACAATTAAACATAGCTGATTTTTAGGGGGAAAAAATAGAATTGACAAACTGTAGCAAGACTGCAAAAAAAAAAAGAGAAAGACCACAAATTACCAACATCAGGAATGAAATAGGGGAATACCACTACAGACTACAAGTGTCAGAAAGGCAGTAAGTCATCAATTTTCAACTCTATGTTCATTAATTAGACAATTTACATTGTTAATGTAAAAAAACCATTGAAACCTGTAAAGAATTTTTTGTGAGTTTATTTGAGCCAAACTGTCAACATATGCTGGGAAGCAGAACCTCAATGAATTGAGATAGTGGTCCAGAGAATGGTGGGGTTACATTTGTATTTATACATTTGCAATCAAAGGAGGGACGTAGGTGGGTTACATGAAATTCATTGGTGATAGATTAAGGAGGAGGGATAAAGCAAAGCAGGGATTGGATAAAAAGTAAAATGATGGACACATACTTAGGTGGGTGCAGGATCAATTAACATGATAATGAAGGAATTTGTAGTATCTGTCCTGGCGCCCAGCACATTTGGTTGTGCCCAGGGGCTCCAGAAAAAGGGAAGTTACACGTTACCCAGACATTTCAAGGGTATGTTATCTTAGAGGCAAAAAGGCAAATGGGCTCAGTAAGGATCAAAGTTGATCTTGTCAGTGAAGATACTGGCCTAGGACATAACTGCCCACCATAACTGCTTTTAGTTAAAGTTTAATTTCAGACCATCCTTTGTGGTGACTTTAGGTCTCTGAGTTTGCAAGACTGCCATGCAGGCCTCCCCTGAGCTTGTCAGGTCAGCATGTGGCCCCTTTCGTCCACAACATGTAGTGGGACAATTCCTTGGAAAACACAAAGCTGTCATAACTTACCCAATGTGAAATAAATAATTTGAATAGCTCTATAACATAAGGAAATCAAATTCATAATTAATAATCTTCCAAAAAGCGTATCTCCAGGCCTAGATGATTTCACTGAAATTTTTTTCCAAATGTTAAAGAGGAATTGACATCAATTATACACAGTCCCTTCAAGAAAACTGAAGAGAAGGGAACACTTCCCAGTTCATTTTATAAAGCTGTTATTACCAACATACTAAAACCAGATGAAGACAGTACAAAAAGAAAAAACTACAAATCAATATCCCTCACAACTGTAGACATAAAAATATTTGACAAGCCCTGACCGGTTTGGCTCAGTGGATAGAGCGTCGGCCTGTGGACTCAAGGGTCCTGGGTTCGATTCCGGTCAGGGGCACGTATGTTGGTTGTGGGCACATCCCCAGTGGGGGGCGTGCAGGAGCCAGCTGATCAATGTTTCTCTCATCTGTGTTTCTAACTCTCTCTCCCTCTCCCTTCCTCTCTGTAAAAAATCAATAAAATATATTTTAAAAAAATATTTGACAAATTATTAGCAAATGGAATTCAGCAATATATAAAAAGAATTACACACCATGACTAAGTGGAGTTTATTCCAGGAATGGAAGGCTAGTTCTATATTCAAAAATCACTCTGTAATTCACCACATTAGGAAGCTAAAGAAGGAAAATATGATCATATCAATGGATGTAGAAAAAGCACTTGACAAAATTCAATACCATTCATGATGTTTTCCCCCCAGAAAATAATAGAAATGGGAATGTCTTCAACTTGATAAAGAACATCTATAAAAATCTTAGAGCTAACATTGTGCATAATGGTGATGCTTTCCTCCTAATTTGGGGGAACAGGGCCAGGATGTCTGCTCTCACCACTCTTATTGAACATCATGCTGGAAGTTCCAGCCAGTATAGTAAGGCAAGAAAAGGAAATAACAGTCATACAGATTAGAAGGAAGAAATAAAACTGTATCACATTGTACATTCTTAAGGCAGAGAAGTAGATAGCTCGGGTTTTCTATATACAGTAGTAACTAACATTTCAAATAATTTTTAAAAACCTGTGTAATAGATCAAACCCTATCTCAACAAGTTGCGGACTTACATTGAGATGTGTTAGTTTGCTATTACTGGCAAATGACTTAAAACAACACAGATTTACTATCTCAGTTCTATAGGTTAGAAGTCCGACCTGGTCTCATTGGACTGAAATCAGGGTACTGACAGGGCTACATCTCTTACTGGAGGCTCTGGAGCAGCGGTTCTCAACCTGTGGGTCGAGACCCCTTTGGGGGTCGAACGACCCTTTCACAGGGGTCGCCTAAGATAATTGGAAAAACACATATATAATTACATATTGTTTACAGTAGCAAAATTACAGTTATGAAGTAGCAACGAAAATAATTTTATGGTTGGAGGTCACCACAACATGAGGAACTGTATTAAAGGGTCGAGGCATTAGGAAGGTTGAGAACCGCTGCTCAGGAGGGAAGTCCTTCCAGACTCTTTCAGATTATTGGCTGAATTCAATTCCTTTCGGTTGTAGGACTGAGGTCCCAGTTCTTTGCTGGCTCTCAGCTGGGGGCCATCCATAACTCCTTGTACACATGCCCCTACATCTCCAAGGCAGCAGTTGGCACATTCAATCTTGCTCACCCCTGGAATCTGACTTCCTCTTCTGCCACACCTCTCTGCTTCTATCTTCTTTGCCATCTCTCATTCTTTTCTCTGTTCCTATACAAGTTTTTAACATCTCATTAGAGTACATTGAACCCAGCTGGGTAATCCCGGCTAATCTTCCTATTTTAAGGTCAACTGATTAGTAACCTTAATTCCATCTGCAAAGTTCCTCACAGCAGCAATTAGTGTTTCATAGAATAACCAAGAACATCTTTAGATTTTAGTTCTTGCCTGCAACTCCCTCCAGAGACTACAGAGTGTTGGCTGTGCACCACGAATGGTGTGAGGAAGGCAACTGTCCTCCATGAGGCCTACCAGAGACAGCCTTTGTAATTGCCTTGGTTGGACTTACATTGTGGCCTGGAGCCAGCCTCAGGCAAATGTTGTAACTGGGAGAGAAGCAGCAGTCACTCACATTAGCTGAGAGGAATATTTGCTATTTTTGTAGGGTTCGCAGTGCCTGTTTTAATCTCTGCTGGAACAAGAGTAGGAAGTGGAATTGGTTCTGTGGCTTTTATTTTGCTATCACTCCATTGCAGTCGCTGAGCAATTTTGTAGGGATATTGGCAGTTACGTTCAACGGGAGAAATCAAAGCCTAATTGTGAGTGCCAGGCTAGTGCCTGGATGTCAGTAGCTGCTTTTTTCTTTTCCAGCTGATTGCTGGAACAGGCTTTTAGGAATGTGGCCCCTGACTGAGAAAAGCTGTCCAGATATTCTAGAACTGTAACTTCAGAGCCAACTGCCTTCTATGCGATTATAAAATGTGAATGAAGAATTAAGTTATTACATTCCTTAGGATCAGGGTATTACGACAGTTTTTAATCTAGTTTTGTTTTAAATGAGAATTTTAATGCTTGCAATAAAAGTACAATTTTGTTATTTAAAAATTTAGCAAAATAGCTCTAGCTAGGCAGTTTGGCTCAGTGGATAGAGCGTTGGCCTGTAGACTGAAGGGTCCCAGGTTCAATTTCGGTCAAGGGCACTCGTACCTTGGTTGCAGGCTCTTCCCCAGCTCAGACCCTGGTCAGGGCACATGCAGGAGGCAACTGATTGATGTGTTTCTCTCACATCGATATTTCTCTCTGTCTTTCCCTCTTTCTTCCACTTTCTCTAAAAATCAATGAAAAAAATATCTTTGGGTGAAGATTAAAAAGAAATTTTTAGCAAAATATAAAAATATAACTTCCTAATGATGCTGAATGAATCACATGTATTTGTATTGTATACTTAGAGGCCCAGTGCACGAAATTTGTGCACGGGTAGGGTCCCTAGGCCTGGCTGGCGATCAGGGCCGGCCGGGGCCTTCCTTCGTTCTACGCTGCCCCCTGGTAGTCAGCACATGTCATAGTGAGTGGTCAAACTCCTGGTTGGTCAAACTCCTGAGGGGACAATTTGCATATTAGCCTTTTATTATATAGGATGATGTGAGTTACAGGGGGATATGTCTGTATGGCTGTGAAGGGAGAGGTCAGAATTTTCAGGCCTATCTTGTTAAATCCTTTGTTATGACAAGAATAAAAATGTGTTAGGAAGCACAGACATAGTTAAGAGACTCATGGTCTGGAAGATACCTGCGGTAGAAGAAGACCTGATCTTAGCATCAGAAAGTTGGGGGCAATTCATTTAATCATTCTGAGTATGTTTCTCATCTATTAAGTGTGGACATTAATATCTACGGGCAGTAATACCTCAGAGTATGTACCTAATGCAAGTAAACCCCCTAGTGATGTCAGATCCCAAGGCAAATTATTAATGCTAATGATAATCTTAACTCCATGAGTTATTATACTCTCTATACCCTTTTATCAGTCAAGTCTCATCTCTTGTTTCCTGATTTTTAAATGGGATAGTTTCACAATGGTGTTAGAGACAGTAATTTTTTTTTTTTTTTGAGGGATTACGAATTTATTCCATCATCCATACACCCAGGTGGCTGAGTCAGGATGGCTCCAGCACCCAATGAGGGGAGTCGGCAGCTTTTAAAGGAGTTTTGGTGGGATTTTTTCTGGGCGGAGACTTCTTTATGCATACCCAGAGGGGAGAGAGTGGAATGTGGTCACCACAGGTGAAATGTGGTCTTCAGCAAAGGGAATGTCCCTAATGAAATGACCTGAAAAGCCAGTTCCTGGGGGAAAGGTATCAACTCAATTGCTTCATTAAACCTAACATTCCAGCCTTTTTGTTTTATGAAATAGGGATGAAGGTCATATCTTCTGTAATTGCTTCCTGCTGAGTCTGGACGTTGAGATCACAGGGGAATGGACTTTGATAGTAGTGGGCTGGACGAGGGGTGCAGCAGCAGCATTTTCCCAAGAGACTGGTTGGTGAAGTCTCTTGAGAGTAATCCTGTTGAGTGACTTGGGAGGTAAAAACTGGTCCTGAGGCTGCCACAGCGTCACTTGTCTGGTTTTGCTGCTTTTCTGGGCCTGGAGCTGAAATACAACTGAGACCTAGATGTTATTTTTAGGGGGGAAAAGGTTAGGGGTCTCAGTTGCCTCACTAGTGATATGAAAGGGGAGAACAGGTTACCCTGGGGGTGAGGTTCTTGTTTTCCCAGTTTTGCCCTTTTTGGGCATCCACATGTTTCTTGTAGGTCCTGAGACAGGGTTATGAGGAGAGGGATTATCTGGACTGCCCTTTTGTGTAGGATACGGTGGGTTACGGGGACAGGCAAAGACTGGTTGTTGGGGGGCCACGTCTACATTGGGTGAGAGATGAGCGTACAGGTTCCTGTCCAGTTGGTGGGGAGATAGGTGTATGTGTTTTCCCCACAGAGGAAGAAAAATCCCTGATCATGGAGACAGGCTGAAAGGTGTAAGGAGAAGAGGTGGACTAAAGGGTATGAGATTCCTTTTTCTAGTTCCTCACTCCAAGCTGAGAGGGTAGTCGCCATGGCGCTACCGATAAGGGGTGACAGATGAGTGGTTGAGATTTTATTGCAGTGAAAGTGGGAGGGAATGTTAGAATGGGCTGTTCTCCAAGGGAAAAGAGAAAGGGAAGGAAAGGAGCAGTTGAGGCCAGGGGCCAGGATGGTTGGATAAGAAGTAAGACACTGCACTTAGACCAGCCAAATTTAGTACTTTAAATTTCCTGAGGTTATAATCTGCCACTCGTTGGCTTAACTTCTTTTTTTTACTGAACCTTAATCCTTGCTGTTTTTCTGAATATTCTGGTTTAGTTTAGGAAGTATCCAGCAACCTTGTCCTGCCAGCTTTGGAGACTGAAACCTCACTTTCTTGCTCAGAGTAAAATGGCCCTTTTACAATTCTTGTTAACTTTAGAACTTTCTTTCAACATTTCTCTTTTCCTTCTCATCACATACACAACCTTCACAAATTTCACACTTTCAAATTAGCCTTCAGACCTTCTTTCTATGTTCTTCAAAAATGCATAACCATGCCTCAGACCTTCCATTAAGTATATCTACTCTAATTTTTTTTCTTTTTTCTTTAAAATGTATTAGAATTCTTCACTCTTAGAAACCTTAATTTTTCAGTGATAACCAAAAGGTAAACAGCCAGCATTTCTTAGATTGACATTTTTTCAGAGCATTAAAGGGGTTGAGAATGTTGGCCTTGGGATCTAAAGGCTCAGTGAGGGGGTCCCTTCGCCATGTCATGTCATAGAGGAGCTTTGCAAGAAGACTGAAGTTGTGAATCCAGAGGCAAGAGTACTCAGTGAGCCTGAGAAAGGAGAAAATTTCTTGTTCAGAGGAAGGGACAGTCATAGAGGAGATAAGGCATTAACAGTCCAAGGAATGGCTCGGCCTTGTGGGGTGAGAGAGTGGAACTGAGATAGGTGACTGGTTCGGGACAACTGGGCTTTATGAGGGGATATATGGTAGCCCTGGCCAGGCACCGAGGTAGAATGAGAAAAGAATGGATGGGGGAATTCAGTAAGATGCAGTGTAGAGGTGAGGTGGCTAATGGCTGTGAGACTGTCAACCCCCATAATAGAGACTGGGGAGTGGACAAGGGTCCCAGCAAATTCAGAGAGGGCAGAATAAGTGGCCCCAGTGTCCATTAAAAGGAGATCGGCTTACCTGTCGCCACAGTCGTTACCCGAGGCTCTGACCTGGTGGTGTAAGTCTGTGGGGCCCTGTCAGGGCCTGGGCAGCTTCTTCAGTGGCCAGTCCCAGGAGGTCTGGGTGTTCCAAACCGGATCCAGAGGGCTGCCGTGCTGGAATGGCTGAGGTCCGACCCGGAGGGGCCAGACTACAGTCTGATTTCCAGTGGCCTTCCCTTCCTCACCTTGGGCAGGGCCCTGGCGGGGGTCTCAGGTTTGAGCAGGACTTGGCTCAGTGTCCTTCCTTGCTCCATTTGAAGCAGGGCCCGGAGGAGGCTTAGCCCCTGACTTACCTGCAGTTGAAGGACCGGCACTTCATTTGTGGTTCATGAGAGCGGTGGTTAGGAGCTGGAAGGCCTCCTTCTGGGCCTCAGCCTTGGCCTGATCTCACCTTTGTTTTTGGATTTACGTCTCCTCGTCTCTATTATTAAAAACCTTAAAGGTCAGGTTAACGAGGTCTTTTTGAGGGATTTGTGGACCGGTATCTATTTTTTGAAGTTTGCAGCATATGTCGGGGGCTGATTGGGATATAAAATGTGTTCAGAAGAAGGGCTCCCTCTGGGGAGGTGGAGTCTAAAGTAGTAAATTTCCAAGTTCACCCAATGGGCAGGGAGCTGGCAGGCTCAATGGGCCCTTCGTTGGATCCTAGCACAGGTCCGGGTCCGAAGGCTAGTCCTGGGTGAGCTTTAGAATCCTGACGCACAGTGATGGCGAACCTATGATACACGTGTCAGAGGTGACACGCGAACTCATTTTTGGGGTTGATTTTTCTTTGTTAAATGGCATTTAAATATATAAAATAAATATCAAAAATATAAATCTTTGTTTTACTATGGTTGCAAATATCAAAAAATTTCTATATGTGACACGGCACCAGAGTTAAGTTAGGGTTTTTCAAAATGCTGACACAGCGAGCTCAAAAGGTTCGCCATCACTACACTATGCCAAGTAAATGTCAGCATAGAAAAACATGAAAACCCATAGAGAATTTTTGTGACTACTTGAGCCACACTGACAATTGCTGGGAAGCAAAATCTCAGGGGATAGAGATAATCGAGACAGTAATTTTACGCTTTTAGTTATTTAGGAGTTTAGGATCTTGTAACTCCTGGCTGTGATTACCAATAAATAGTTCTTGTGTGTTCTTCATTCAACAAATTTTACAGTGATTGGATTCTTTATTTATAATGTCACTGTTGTAGTTTGGGACACCCACAAGCAGACTGGAGATAGGGGTTTGGTTCTCAGTTGTTTATTTGGGAAGTAGTCTAAGAAATCTCTGGAGAGGGAAACAGGTGATAGAAAGTGTGTAAGAGTGAGGGCATTTGGGCTTGGTCTTGCTGGGAAGCCTCTGAGAAACTGGAACCTGCCTCAGAATTGTCCCACTAAGGGGCAAGGAAGCCAGGGTTTTTATCCGTTATTGGTTGAGGGCCGTTCCTGGGCTGTCAACTCCCTGGCACTTGGGGCCTGCCTACCCTTGTGACCAGAAAATACCCTTGGGCAGAGAGCCCAAGTTGTAGGTAGTAGGTATGGAAACTTTCCAGATGATTTCCATGGTGGACAGAGGGGACAAAAAGTTGTTTTCTTCCTAAACATTGTTACAGTGGTTGGACTGTGGTACAAGTGGGAAAACCGGAAGGTGTTTAATATGTGCTGTTTCTCCTTAGGATTTTCTGTTGCAGCAGACCATGCTGCGAATTAAGGATCCTAAGAAGTCTTTGGATTTTTATACTAGAGTTCTTGGAATGACGTAAGTAAACGCTGTATTGGCGCCTGTAATGTTTAAATACACAGCTTTGCAAATATAGGCAATGCTTTCAAATCTATTTTTAAAAATGGGTTAAAGTTTGCTTCATAAATCACAAAAGTCCTTCTGGCCCGTGATCTAGGACTGCTGTCAGGGCCTCTGTCAAGTTCCTCTGTCCCAGCCAGGCTCAGTGGGCTGCGAGACAGCAATACTTGTATTTTCTCTGATTCCCTTCTCTTCGAGAGCTGTCAGTTAAATCCTTAGGATGCCCAGACCCTTTTGATGTTAGAGCCACTTTCAGCCTCTTGTTTACTTCAGAAAAGGTATACATATAAAGACATACTACTTAGAAAATGAATGAGTTTATTCAGGAAACAGGTTTCAGAAGCAAACGAAGGGCCCTTGGAGCTTAGGAGAGAGAAAAGCAAAGGTAACTCCTAGAGAGAAGAAGAAAAGAAGAAGAGGGGGACAGGAAAGGCGTGGGCGGGCTCCCAGAGCTTACTTTTCTTGATTTGAGGTTTTCTGTTTGTTTTTGATAATAAAGATAAAGAGTAAAATGATCTTTAATTTACTGCCT
This sequence comes from Myotis yumanensis, assembly GCF_028538775.1. Lineage (NCBI taxonomy): Eukaryota > Metazoa > Chordata > Mammalia > Chiroptera > Vespertilionidae > Myotis > Myotis yumanensis. Next base: position 88,633,793 of record NW_027223757.1, read on the forward strand.
GGATAACCTCCATTGACACTGAGAGAAAAATTTGGTTCATACAGTATATGTCTCTGTTTTAAAAATACAACCAATTCAGAAAAATACAAAATGAAAAGTAATAGCCTCCCTCTCCCAGTTCTTCTCCCCAGAGATAACTGCTGTAAACAATTTCTTGTAATTTTTTTCAGAAAAAGTATTTTGCATATATTCGTGGCATATTTAAAGGACAGAATGAAACCAAGCTAATTGCACACTTGCTGTTTGCAGGCAATTTACACAGTATTTCATTCCGTCTTCAGAGTAGGCCTACAAGGTAGCTTATGTCTCCATTTTACATATGAAGGAAGAAACCAGAGGTTAAACAATAAGTAACTAGCCCTGAATTTGAAGCCAGGTTCCTATGAACTCCAACGCTGACCTTGTTTTTAAGAGCCCCCAAGTGGGGGGTGTGACCTTGTCCTGAAAGATATGCACAGCTGAGAAAAGCAAGTTTCAGCAGAGTCATGTGCTGCATCTCCCATCTGATGGGTCTACAAGGCTATGCAGTCTGCTTATTGTTTCATGACTGCAGCATTTGAGGTGTTGGATTCTTTATTATAAACAGATAGAGTAAATCTTATTTGTGGTAAGTCAGTGCATAGATTTTATTGGCCAGGGCATGTTACATAGCAGTGATAATCAAAAGATTTCAACAGAACTCTAGAAACTTTTCATTTGTTATGCTTCAGTCATTCCCTCTTATTATGAACTAGAGGCCTAGTGCATGCAATTCGTGCATGGGGGTAGTTCCTCAGCCCGGCTGCACCCTCTCGCAATCCAGGACCCCTCAGGGGATGTCCTACTGCTGGTTTAGGCCTGATCCCACCGATCCCACAGGGATCGGGCCTAAACTGGCAGTCGGACATCCCTCTCGCATTTATTTATTTAAAAAGTATTTTTAATTTAAGTTTTATTTTTCAATTATAGTTTATATTTAATTTTTTTTTATTGATTTCAGAGAGGAAAAAAAGAGGGAGAGAGATATAGAATCATCAATGACGAAAATCATTGATCACCTGCCTCCTGCATGCCTCCTACCGGGGATCAAGCCCACAACCCAGGCATGTGCCCCGACCAGGAAATGAACTTTGACCCCCTGGTTCATAGGTCAGTGCTTAACCACTGAGCCACACGGGCTGGGCTATTTTGATTTAGTTTCAGATGTCCAGGTTAGTGATTAGACAATCATACTTTCAATGCACTTATTTTCTTTAACTGAATGTCATATACCTGAAAGGACAGTAAAGTAACACATTATATTTTTCAGTAAAAATAAAATTTTATTTTGAAGGTATCTTTTGCCATTTATAAACAAGTACCATAATTCTGGCTAAGTTTCATTATATTTGAAGAATTGATGATATTTGAAGAAGTGATGAATTATAAAAAGGTTGCTTTTTAAATTTTTATTTCACTGATATTTACAGATGAATGGGTGTTGTTTTTTAAATCCTCACCCGAGGATACTTTAAAAAAAAATTATTATTGATCTGAGAGAGAGAGAGAGAGAAACATCAGTGTGAGAGAGAAACATTAATTGGCTACCTCCACCAACCAAGAATCGAACCTGAAACTTGGGTATGCGCCCTGACAGAGAATTGAACCTGCAATCCTTTGGTGCACAGGACATGCTCCAACCAACTGAGCCACAGAGCTGAATAGATTTTTTTAAATGAGATATTTTTCATTGGCTTACCTTGCTTTTCCTATGAAAATGGCCTTATTACAGAGTTATTCTTAGTAGAACTTGAATGTTGTTATGTTGATTTTAGTGTGAATCAACCTTTCCTGTTGTTAATTGATTCAGGATTGTTGTTTAATTTCAGGCTACTCCAAAAATTAGATTTTCCCACCATGAAATTTTCACTCTATTTCTTGGCTTATGAGGATAAAAATGACATCCCAAAAGATAAAGATGAAAAGGTAGCGTGGGTGTTCTCCAGAAAAGCTACACTTGAACTGACACAGTGAGTATGAGTTTTTATCTTTTTATATATTCTATATTTTTTAAAGGCTTGTTTTTGTACACTGTTTTCCCTTACCAGCCTAATTCAAACCTGATCTACCTCACCACTTTGCATTTGTAACAGGATGTTTGAGTATGTTTTCATGGATCTTTTGGTCTTTGTATTGGTCTTGTGGCATAGGTAGGACAAGTAAGATCATTTGCTTTTTAGGTAGAGAATCTAAGACTGAAATGGCAAGATATTTGCCAAACTATAGCTAACAAATGTTTAAGTACTACAACTAAGTCTTCATAAAATGTTGAAATAGGTATTCCTCTTTTTATTCTTTGTTTCTGTGCACTGTTTTGCTGTTGTTGTTAATCCTCACCTAAGGACATTTTTTTCCATTGATTTTTAGAGAGAGTGGAAGGAAGGGAGGGTAGGTGAGTAGGGGAAAGAGAGAGAGAAAAAGAGAGAGCGAAACATTGATGTGAAAGAGACACATGGATTGGTTACCTCCTGAACACTCCCCAACTGACCAACTGGGGCTGGGATCGAACCTGCAACCCAGGTACATACCCTTGACCAGGAATTGAACCTGCAACCCTTTGGTCCTTGGACCGACACTCCAACCATAGAGCCACCCTAGCCAGGGCTCTGTGCACTCTTTAATAACCAATAAACAGCCGAAACCGGTTTGGCTCAGTGGATAGAGCGTCGGCCTGAGGACTGAAAGTTCCCAGGTTCGATTCCGGTCAAGAGCATGTACCTTGGTTGCGGGCATATCCCCAGTGGGAGATGTGCAGGAGGCAGCTGATCAATGTTTCTCTCTCATCGATGTTTCTAACTCTCTATCTCTCTCCCTTGCTCTCTGTGAAAAATCAATAAACTACATTTAAAAAAAATAACCAATAAACAGCATTTGTTTCAGGATATGTGATTTAGTGTGTCCCCTGGTTCAAAACAGCTCTGGAATCAGACAGACCTAGACATGAGTCTTGACTCTGACAGTAGCTCTGTGACTCTGAACAAGTTATATCACCTCCATAAGTGACATTTTCATTATAAAATGCAGATACCCTAATATAGCTCATGGAGCTGCTATGAGGATTTTACTGAGCGCAGTAAGTGATAGTTGCTTTTGTTATTGCTATCCAGATGCCTGGTTTAGTCTCCTTAGTCTAGTTAAAATCATACTTTGTCGATTTGCCCTTTCTGTAGTTGAAAACTTAATATTTATATCAGCAGAGATTAGACCAAGTATATCAAATAACATATATGGTAAGATTTCAAAGACAGATTGTTGCAACTTTTCTTCCAGAATATCTGTTCTACAGGTCCCTTGTAATTGTGTTTTCCCTCCTTTCATAGCAATTGGGGCACTGAGGAGGATGAGACCCAGAGTTACCACAGCGGCAACTCAGACCCTCGAGGGTTTGGTATGTTTCCCTACTTGTATATAATATATACTAGAGGCCTGGTGCACGAAATTCATGCATGGGACCCCTCAGCCTGGCCTGCACCCTCTCACAATCTGGGACGCCTCAGGGGATGTCCGACTGCCCTTTTAGGACCGATCCCGTGGGCAGTCGGACATCCCTCTCGCAATTCAGGATTGCTGGCTGCTAACTGCTTGCTTGCCTGCCTGCCTGATGCCCCTAACTGCTGGCCTGCCTGCCTGATTGCCCCTAACCACTCTGCCTGCCTGCCTGATCACCCCCAACTGCTCACCTGCCTGCCTGATCGCCCCTAACTGCTCTCCTGCCTGCCTGATTACCCCTAACCGCCTCTGCCTCAGCCCCCGCCCTGGCAGCTTCGTCTGGAATGAGGTCCGGAAGGTCATTTGGCTGTCCAGTCTAATTAGCATATTATACTTTTATTATAGATGGATTTGTATGCTGTTTGAATTGCATTCCTTTTTATGATTCTAACAGATCTAAAGCATTAAGTATAAGTAATTTATTAGGAGTAGGGTTATTGTTATTTTTGTTTTCACAAATTGTTTTATTTAGGAGTTGTTTAACCTCATAATCTCATTCTAAACATTACATTTACTCTCAGTGATTTTACTTTTCAGTCTCTGTGTTATATTTCCAGTAGACTTTTTTAAAAAATATATTTTATTGATTTTTTACAGAGAGGAAGGGAGAGGGATAGAGAGTTAGAAACATCGATGAGAGAGAAACATCCATCAGCTGCCTCCTGCACACTCCCTACTGGGGATGTGCCCACAACCAAGGTACATGCCCTTGGCCGGAATCGAACCTGGGACCCTTGAGTCCGAAGGCCAACGCTCTATCCACTGAGCCAAACTGGTTAGGGTTCCAGTAGACTTTTTAATGTAAAAGCCAAAAGCTGTGGTGAATAATAATCTTGATTTTTGCTAGCATATACTTCTGCCTTGAACTAAATCCTTTCAGTCAAGATAATGGGATTGCAGGCTTAAATTGACTGTTAGTCACTGTCAACCACAAACCTATTATGTATGAGTAAATGATTATTCTTTTGTGTAGGTTATTCTTAATAGATTGAATAACCTATTCTTAATAGTTTATTCTTAATATATGAGTTAATTTTGGCCTTATTTTCAATACTTAATAATTCAGAGCAGCTAATTAATTTATTACACCCAGCCAGTTAGAGGTAGATTCTTATTCTTTAATACAGGGCTGGGCAAAAGTAGGTTTACAATTATGAATACATAAAAGAGTTTATTTTTATATTTTTATTTACTAATTATTGTATTATTTTCCATATCAACAACTATAATTCTACTTTTACTTCACCCTGTATATTATAGTTTTCTAACCTACTTGATTCAGTCTGTCTTTGGATGCCTTTTGTTTTGAAATATACTAGTTTTGGAAGCCACTTGGCTGCTCTGTTGTAATGATTTCTTCCTTCTCTTTGCCTTGTTTTGGGGGTGGTCACCTAAGGTCACATCGGAATTGCAGTTCCTGATGTACACGGTGCTTGCAAAAGATTCGAAGAACTGGGAGTCAAATTTGTGAAGAAGCCTGACGATGGTGAGTTATAGAACATTCACTGAGCACCCACGGGAAGGGCACAGTTGTAGTAAAACCCTTTTGGTTGCAAGTAACTTTGAAGAAGTCTACTTCAACCGGCTTAATGAAATAAGGGAGCTTATTGGAAAAATACCTGCTTATTTAGGCCCTGAAAGACAGCGACTACAGTGCTTCACAAGGGACTAGACACAGGATATGGGAGCCATCAAAGACCTAGGCTCCTCTCCTATCCTCGGACCCCACCTCATTCTCTATCTCAGGTGTTATCTAGCCACCCCAAAATAAGTTCCTTAAAGCCTGCTTTATCTGATATTAACATAACTATACCAAATCTCTTCAGTTAATAATGGCCTGGTATTTCTTTTTCACCTTTTACAACCTTTGCATGTCCTTAAGTTTTATATATGTTTCTTGAAATAGTATATGTCAAGATTTTGTTGGATTTACATGTAGTATAATTTATTTTACTTAGATTTGTTTCTGCCATCATAATTTATTATTTCAATTTTCATTTGAAACTCTTCACTGTTTTCACTGTTTCATTTTAATTCTTTCTTTTTATTTCAATTAAAAGATTTGATATCCAGATATTTTCCCCAACAGGAAAAGAACCTGTTCCCTTTTACTCCCATCATGTTACTATTGCCCAGACTTGGATATGATTCATTTTTTAAAGATAATAAGTATGATTTCAAAGTATTTGATCACCTTTTCTCCATACGTCTCTTACAGCATTTTTAAGATTTTTCTGTCCCTTTTTAAGAACCTCAACCCAAACTGTTTTCAAAAGGTTTGTGAGATAAACTTTTGAAGCTTTGTATGCCTGAGAACCGTGCCTTCAGACACAAATGGCAGTTTTGTTGAATATAAAATTTTAGGATTATTTTTCTGCAATCTTGGACATAGAACTTCATTGTCTTAGTTTTCCAATGTTGTCATTGAAAACCTGATGTCTGATTTGTATTCTTTTGATTTTTTTACTTTATTGATTTTTAGAGAGAAAGGAAGGGGGAGAAACATCGATTTGTTGTTTCACTTATTTATGCATTCATTAGTTGCTTCTTGTATGTGCCCTGACCGGGAATTGAACCCACAACCTTAGCGTATCAGGACACTCTAACCAACTGAGCTACCAGCTAGGGCTGATTTGTGTTCTTTTGTATATTATATTCTGTTTTGTTCTGGAAGCTTTTAAAATTTGTTATTTCTTTTTCCTTGCCTTCTTTCTAGGAGATTTCTTCAAATTGGCATACCAGTTAGCCAATTTCTTTCTCAAATGTATCTGTTCTGATAGTCATCTTTTGTGTTCTCATCTATTGTGTTATTTCAGCTATTATAATTTTGAGAGCTTGTTTGGAGGTTCTAGCAGGGGAGCGCAGCTACTCGTATACCCTGTATACCCTTGACCGAAGACCGGTCCTCTCCTTGGAGGGGGCGGGGGGGGGGGCGGGGGGGGAGGTCCTCCTCTTCGACCGAGCGCGCAGCTTCGGGAGGGACGCACATGGATTGGTGAGGGAGGAGGGGGACACCCGCCTAGCCAGCCAGATCAGCCGAATCAACCCTGACGATCAATGGGGTGACAGATGTCGCAGCCAGATCTCCCTCACATCCAATTTTGATTCCTAAGTTTTGCTTGATCGCTTTAACTTTTCTTTCTTTTTTAAAATATATTTTTATTGATTCAGAGAGAGGAAGGGAGAGAGAGAGAGAGAGAGAGACAGAAACATCAATAATGAGAGAGAATTATTGATTGGATGCTTCCTGCACGCCCCACACTGGGGATCAAGCCCGCAACCCCAGCATGTGCCCTGACTGGGAATGGAACCATGACCTCCTGGTTCATAGGTTAACGCTCAACCACTGAGCTGGGCCCTTTAACTTTTCTTGTTCTTGATTCATATTGGTTATATTTCATATTCCTCATCACTTTTACATGTTTAATTGTTCTTGGTCCATTGGTCTAATATTTGTTCTTCTGTTTGAATCTGTAATCCATTGTTTATTTTATGGTTATGTTCCTCAAATTCTTGTTATTTTGGTCTCAGAGGTATATTTTTTATTGCAAATATTAGGTATCCCAGCCCATCAGGCAACGTGAATGAGGGGAAAGCCAGATTCAATCTTGACAACTCAGTGACAGGAAGGTGGGCTGGGCAGAAATCCCTAGGCACTGAAAATGACAATTAAACACCTCACATTCCACAGAACAAGTCTCTTGCTTAGATCTTCCTGCTTTGTCCCTCCAGGACTAAATATTAGCAGTATTACTAGGAGACATTCCTGAGATTGTCACCCCCTAAGCCTGGTTGTGTGGAAAGTGAAGGCTGGAGGGGATCAGTTGGTTCCCACGTGTTTTTCTCAGTTCCCCACAGGCTTCTGTGTCCGGTGCCATTATTTACTCCCGAGGACATCTGAACCAGGACCACGCACCCTCTCCCACTCCCTCCCCCTCGTGTGGGGGTGGTGCTGATGCCCCAGCTACTAGGAGGAGCAAGAATCAAATTAACAAAACTCTTCCTGTTTATTCTCCCACAGGCATGTTGGACTGCCTTGATGGTCCAGGCCAAAAGTACCCCGTTCCACATAGACCAGTTAAAACAGTCACCCTACCTCATCCCCACAATTCCTCTCCACAACATTCTCATCATTGATGTTTCTATCTCTCTATATCTCTCCCTTCCTCTCTGAAATCAATATATATATATTTAAATAAGACAGTTTCTGTAATGACTCAACTGGTAGCATGAAGTGATATTGCAAAGAGGAGGGATTCACCTGTTACCTAAAAGATGTATCCAGTCCCACAGTTTATTTCATTAGAGTTGGTTTCCAGCTATGTGTAGAAGATAGAATATTAGTCATTCCAAAAAACATGCATTTAGGCAACAATGACAACAGAATTTTTAAAAATTAATACTATAAAGAATGCAAATTAAATTTGAAGTAACAAAAATCTTTTAAAAGTTTTTCAGTTTTTTTAAGTCTTTTTAATAATGAAAATCATTTCATTTTACAGGTAAAATGAAAGGCCTGGCATTTATTCAAGATCCTGATGGGTACTGGATTGAAATTTTGAATCCTAACAAAATGATAACTATTATTTAGGTCTGTGAGAATACTGCTTTGAGATTTCCATAAAGATACTGTGGGAGTTAAAAAAGAGAGACAGGGAAACTGGATATATTCAGATAACAGAAGCATCGAGGACTGATGGTTCATTGTCTCAATTCAAATTATTCTTAAGTGCATTTCCATTCCTGTGTCAACTGTGCTTTTCACCGACCTGATCAGTCCCTCTAGTTTTAAAGTAGTGCTTTGCCTTGTGTCCTTGAATGTGGTTGTGTAACATTAGTTTTTTAGGTAATAATTAGGACAGTTCCCTTCAGAGGCCGCATTTGCCTTCTCCCTCCTAACCTGACTTCTCTCCACGTCTGCCTTTCAATCATCATTTAAAAAAAAAAAAACAAAACACGTTTAACATGTTTCCTTCTGGGGTTTCAGTCCTCAGAAATAACGTTTCACAGTGGAAAGTAAAGAGCCCTGAACAAAAACAAAACTTTCTGTACACTTCAAATAGTAGAAAGCGTTTATTTTACAAGAGAGAAGGCACTCTTGGGAGGAACTCGGAATCATGCCGAGGAGGATGCTGACAGAAAGACTAATTTCTTCTTATGTATAAAGTGCTTTCCAAGTTCAAGGACTAACCTCTTTATTTCGGGGATGGGGAGAAGGGTGGGAATATTTTTCCTGGGTTTGCAAACACCAGATTAGGCTGTCAACATGCTTTATCTTGCCGAATCCTCCCAACTATCCTGTGAGAAAGAACACAGGCTAGACATGTAAAATAACTCCCATTAATGGAAGGCAATACAAATAGGCATGAGTACTCAAAATTCCACCATTATTTTTAGCATTCAGATGTACCTCATAAATGAGTACCTCACAGGACATCCCCCGCTAGCCTCCTGTTGTAAAACCTTCAGTGACTTAGCCTTATCCTCTCAGCTCTCGGCCTGAGAACCGCGGTGAGGGAGGGAGCAGTGGAGGAAGGAAGTCTGTAGCCCTCACCTGCTCTGGGGGTGCCCGGTTGTTCTTGTGTGAGTGGTGCTTGTGTTACCTGTGAAGAGCCCTACACTAAGGTCTTTCAGATGCCGGTCGTCATTTAGGATAAATTATGACCAGTGAAACTTAAGGTATCAGAAATCAGCTCAGTGGTCTTCTCTGCCATGATTGACATTTGATGGATTTTAAAAAAACCAAACTGACTTTAAAAAAATCTCTTAAGGCCCAGAGGATAAGAGCATCCAATTTGTTTAACTACATTTCTATAGACTGTGGTGGAAGATCTTTGGGTAGGCCATGCCAACTGTGCTTACACTGCTAGAAGCACTTGACATTTCCTTTCTGGATGGAATGGATTTATGTGAGCAACTCAGACAAATGGCCATACTTATAGACTGAAATAAAATAAGCATTTAAATAAGACTGTGTTTAATTTGTAAACTCTCCAGCATGTTCTTTCTTAAAAGAAGAAAAAGGCTGCCCTCAGGGAGTAGTGCAAGGATGTGAAGGGGCTTGCAGGCTCGTTCTGAACTGGGAATAGATGTAATTCTGTATATCCTGCAAAGCAGATAATTCCTATGGATAAGGAGGTGTGGGAAAGGTGGGAAGAGGGAAGGAAGGAAGGAATAAAAAAAAAGTATAAAGAAGAATGGCCACATATCAAAAGGTGAGTTGTGGGAACCAGCAAAGACTAGTTTCACATGTTGGGTATAACATCATCAAATGGGTGCGTTATTAGATTCATAAATTCAGTCATTTAAACCTTATTTTCACAGAAGAAGCCTTCTGTACTTGCTAAGTAAAACTTGTCAAAACATAGCCCTTGCTTATTCCTTAAACTCATCCTTATATGCATGGAAAAAATAACTATTGTATCACCAGCTTTGCTAGCAATTAGGACAATTCACTTCCAAATTAACCTACCTGAGAAGTGGTGATATGAAAGGGTGAGGTTGACCTCAAGAAGTTTTCCTTATGGCGGTGTAGTACTCCATTGTGTCTAAGAACTATATGCTTTAACTCATGTGGAATATAAAACAGAAACTTGTACACAAACAGCAGTGTGGTGGTTGCCAGAGGGAGGGGTAGGGGAAGGAAGGGGTCCTAATATGAGGTGACAGGAGAAGATTTGACTTTGGGTAGTGGCACATGGTCCTATATACAGATTTTGTAAATTAGTAATCCACACATATAACCTATATGTTCATGTAGACTAATGTCACCCCAATAAAATTTGAAGTAATGGGAAATAAAAATAAATACATACATACATACACAAGACGTTTTCCACGGGTGTTTTGAAGTAGGAGCTGATGGCTGAGAGGGTCCCTTATGGCTTCCCTCCCTAGCATTCTGACTAGGATTTCACACAGTGTACATAACTGTTTATTAGTAGCACAGCTGCTTGTGAAGAGGGTCATATCAGTAAGGATGCTTGTTGCTGGCAATGAGACCTAACTTTATCAAATGTAACAAGCACTTCAGCGGTTCTAGACTGGGTTGATGGAGGGTTCAGACATACCAAGAACCTCCGTTTCTTTCCATCTTTCCCAGCCTTTCAGTGGTTTCTTTTGGGGCTAATAATATTTGCGACCAAAGATGCCTACCATGGCCCTAGCCGGTTTGGCTCAGTGAATAGCGTGTTGGCCTGCGGACTGAAAGGTCCCGGGCTCGATTCCAGTCAAGGGCATGTACCTTGGTTGCAGGCTCGATCCCTGGCCCTGGTCGGAGGTCATGTGGTAGGCAACCAATCGATGTGTCATTGATGCTTCTCTCTCTCTGTCTCTCCCCGTCACTCCACTCACTCTAAGAATTAATGGAAAAATATCCTGGGTGAAGATTAAAAATACCTACCATGATTCCAGGTGTCATGTATAAACCAACAATGTTCAGTGAAAATAACCTTTTGTTCCTCCGCAGAATTCCTCAGACCTCATCCTACCTGGGTCACTTGCCTGGCTCTAATCACTGGCAGGGAATGAACCACTGGCTGAAATGGATTGTATTTACCCAAGTTGCCTGCACATGAGGGCAGACACTGGGTTAAAATTGAGATGGCCAGAATGGAGGAGCGAATAATGGCTTCTGAGTAGGCATAAAAAGAAACTGCAATGATGAAATTAAATATTGAGGACCAGTTGGTACAAGGTGCAGTAAGAAATAAACATTTCTTGCCCTCAAAAAGATTTTAGTCCAAGATTGTGGTTCTCAGACTTAGCAGACACTTTCTGTTATAATATAATCAGAACATTTCTAACATCCATCACACCCACTATCCTAAAATGAAATTTATATGTAACTTTCCTATATACACAATTTTAAAAAGGGTCAATCCAATGCCTTTATTGTAATATAAAGGATAAATGGAATCAATTTCTAATAAAATATTTCAATAAGTAAATCAAATACTGCTATACTAGAAAACAGTGATTTAGTCAGGTGCTTACTCTTAAGTATGGAAGAAGTAAAACTATTCAATAGAGTACTATAACACTGGTATTTTAAAGTAAAGACAATTCATGATTCATGAAGATCTATAATGTTACAACTGTAAATGCATACTGATAATAGCTGTGTTTTACTGGTTAAAGACCATGAATAATATTACTGTTGGAAACATTTTCCAAAATGGTGTTCAATTCTTGCTGAAATTTTGAATAAAAGAATAATACTCCTCTTTATAGGATAGTTTTGTCCCTGGTAAATATTAAGGCTTTATATGTTCAAATAAGTAAAATAGAAGTTACAGGCTCAGATAATAAAAATCAGGCTTTATAATTTCTTAAAATTGAAATATAATTAACATACATTATCATGTAAGTTTAAGGCATGCAATGTGTTGATTTGATACACTTATAGATTGCAAAATGACCATCATAACATTAGCTAACACCTCTATCACATCACATAATTGTGATTTCTGTGATGGAACAGTGAGGAGCTAGTCTCTTTACAAGTTTGAAGTTCATAACAGTGTTGTTGACGATTCACTATGCTGTGCATTAGATCTCTAGGACTTACTTGTCTGCTAGTTGCAAATTTGTATTTTACAATTTTTAAAAAAATATGTAGAATGGTTTCAGATTTATAGAAATGTTGCAGAAATAGTACAGAGGTGATCCCATATACCCCATACCCAGTTTTCCTTATTTTTAAAAGATTAGTATGGTACATCTGTCACCACTAATGAACCTGTACTTTATTATTAACTGTCTATACCTTATTCAGATTTTTCATTTTTACCTACTTTTTCTGTTACAGGATCCTACATTACATTAGTCTTCATGTCTGCTTAGGCCCCTTTAGAATGTGATTGTTTTTCAGACTTCCCTTGTTTTTGGTAACTGACAGCTTTGAGTCCTAGTCAGATACTTCATAGAGTGTTTCTCAGTTGGAATTTTCTGAAAATTTTCTCATGATGAAACGGGCTATGGGTTTTCAGGAGGAAGACAAGAGGTAAAGGGCCCTTCTCATCCCCTCAAAGGCACACACTGTCAACATGATGTGTCACTGGCGTTCACCCTGATCACCTGGCTGCAGTGCTGTTGTCAGGCTTGTGTCCACGGTAACGTTATTCTCCACCACCCACCCCACTTCCACACTGTGCTCTTTGGAAGGAAATGGTGTGTGAAGCCCACACTGAAGGTGTGGGGAGTTCTCCTCCTACAGGGGAAAAATGGCTTTATACCTAAATGAATACTCACTGAGACTTCACAAAGTTTTTCGGATCATTACAGGAAATTTCACATCTCTGCCCCTCGTCCACTAAATACCAGTATTGAAACCTAACCAGAAATGCCCCACAAGTTTCTGAAACAACCTCTAGGGGTCAGTACTGCCCTGTTGAGAATCACTGGTCTGGTCTAAGACTCCCAATTCCAGTTTCTATAGAGTGTGAACTTAAAGTATTTACAAAGGAATCTGAGTTCAGAATCCACCGTTTTATGCTTTCCTTCTTACATATTTTTGTTTGCCACTAGTTCAGCAGCCATTTATTTTAGCTATTTGCAGTCCTCTAGAATGTTCAATTTGCCTTTTACATGAACTCATTTTATTTCATTAAATTATGTACTTATGAGGATAACTGGCTCGAACATGTTGGTAATGGAAACAACTGACTTGATAAGCACACAACTCATTAAGGAAGTGGGAGTGCACAGGTGCCCTGGAGAGTGGACAGCTAGGTACATTAGCCTGCCGGGACACTGGTTCTTTACCGAGGAAATGATGAGCCACGTTTATCCAATCATTAGTGAAGTGGAAATTGGTTAACAGAATTTTTACTGAAAATGCATCAATTTGAGTCCTATCAATATTAGCAAAGATTACAGGATATTTTTAATGCATCAATTTGAGTCATTGATATTAGAATGATTATAGACAATTTTTTAAATGTCAGTATCTATGACTGCTGTAGTTGTAATGAAATAGGCACTTTTATAAACATTATCCTAACTATTGATACACTGATTTTGCAATATGTTTCAAGAGTCACTACAGACTTTAAAATATTCATCCTTTTATCTGGTACTATTGTTATTTTCTGAGAATTCTGTTTCCTAGGAAATAATCAGATTTTTGTTTTAATATTATATACAATTTGTTGCATCCATCATTATTCATAACTAGAGGCCTGGTGCATGAAATTTGTGCATGGGGGTGGAGGGATCCCTCAGCCCAGCCTCCAATCTGGGACCCTTAGGGGGATGTCCTTCTGCTGGTTTAGGCTAACTGCCTCTGCCTGCCAGCCTGATCACCCCTACCTTGCCCCCCTGCTGGCCTGATCGTCCTTAACTTGCTCCCCTGCCAGCCTGATCACCCCTAACTGCCTCTGCCTCAGCCCCTGCCTAAGCCACAGTCTAGCCTCCCTCTGTGGGAAGCAACCTGGCGGATCAGGGGAAGGCATCGCCCCCATTACCCTGCTGCTGCTGCCACTGCCGACCTGAGCCTGGGCCCTTCGCAGCCACTATGGCTTTGTCCGGAAGGACATCCTGAAGGTCGTCAAGAAGACATCCGCCCTAATTTAGCATATTACCCTTTTATTAGTATAGATAGAAAAATTTAGAAACAATTTAAATGTGAAAAATGGGAAAATAAATTAACTATTCTAACACCACAGATGGTAGAATATTATTTATTTTTACACCAGTAAATTGTATTCTCAAAGAATATTTAAAGATGTGGAGGCCTGGCCAGTGTGGTTCAGTTGGTTGGAGTGTCATCCCATATACCAAAAGGTCTCTCGGGTTCAATTTCAGGTCAGGTCACATACCTGGGTTGTGGGTTCAGTCCCCAGTTGGGGCACATACGAGAGGAAACCTGTCGATGTTTCGCTCTTTTTGCCCCTTCCTTCCTCTCTCTCAAATCAATAAAAACGTATACTTGGGTGGGGATTTAAAAATAAGATGTGAATAAATGCTCATGAGATATTAAGTAGGGGAAAAATGCAGTATACAAAATAATGAACATATGTTCTTGATTTTTTTTTTAAAAGAAACAAGTATACAAAGAAATGACTAGAAGAAAATGTACCAAGATCTGATTTGCTTTAGCTGCTGGGATTACCAGTGATTTTATTTCCTTCTTTAGGTTTTTCTGTATTCTCTAAAATGAGCAAGTATTTCCTTTTATAATCTATAAAAACTGAGATATATTGCTTAATTTGCTAACATTTACTATTTTGACCTTTTGAGTAAAATGAAGTTGTTTTTTTTATCCTCACCTGAGTATATTTTTTCCATTGATTTTTAGAAAGAGTGGAAGGGAGAGGGAGAGACACACCAATGTGAGAGAGACACATCTATTGGTTGCCTCCCGCATGCCTTGGACTAGGGCCAGGAGCCTGTAACTGAGGTATGTGCCCTTGACCAGAATTGAACCCGGGACCCTTCAGTTCACAGGCCGATGCTCTATCCCAGTGATGGTGAACCTTTTGAGCTCGGCGTGTCAGCATTTTGAAAAACCCTAACTTAACTCTGGTGCCGTGTCACATATAGAAATTTTTTGATATTTGCAACCATAGTAAAACAAAGATTTATATTTTTGATATTTATTTTATATATTTAAGTGCCATTTAACAAAGAGAAATCAACCCAAAAAATGAGTTCGCGTGTCACCTCTGACATGCGTGTCATAGGTTCGCCATCACTGGTCTATACACTGAGAAAACTGGCTAAGGCTAAACTGAAGTATTTAAATGAACATGTTCTTATCTGCTATCTAAACTTCTATTTAATATGGTAACATATAATAAAGATTAAAAGATGCTCTTATATATTTAAAATGTTTTATATGTTTAAAAAGACTTAAAATTCTAAATAAGCATATTCAATTCAGAGACATTTAAACATTATTTAAATTGTAAAAGTTGAAACAGGTCATTGCTAGCCCGTGAAGGAAGTTGGCATTATCTTTTTGTCCACACTACCCACTCTTAGCTGACTTATTCTGAATGAACTTTTTGTTGTTGTTGCTTACATTCATTTTGCATATTCAATTGTAGTCTGCAATTGTACCATAAGTACCTGGAACAGTTTAGGCACAGCACCACACTGTATTTATTTAGGAAAGTGCCAGACAATGCATCTTGAAAACCACTGTAGCATAGCCACCGACCAGTATTTGAAACAGCCTCACTCTTCCCAGGACATTCTCTGTACCAGCAGCATCACATCACCTGATGCTAGTTAACAGTTAAGACTTTCAGGCTTCACCGCAGACATACTGAATCAGAATCTTTACTTTCAAAGGATCCCCGGGGGATCAGTGTGAATAAAAAAGCACTGTCATACAGCCTCCTTTTTAAAGCCACTAATATCAGAGAAGTGTATCTAAAAATAAGAATTATTTTCACCCTCTATTATAAAAATAGTAAAACGCTCATTTGTGGTAATGAATATAAGGGACATGTATCTATCCCACAAACTCAGGGGTGTAAGAAGTGGAATTTCTAATTGCACATAATTAAAGCCCCCACTTTCTGAGGGGGTAGGTGGGAACAATCTCAGTAAACTCAGGAACTTTCCTGAGTCTTCTCCCTGAGGTAAAGTCTTAGGTTCCTCTACTGTCTAGAACAGTGGTTCTCAACTTGTGGGTTGCGATCCCTTTGGGGGTCGAATGACCCTTTCACAGGGGCCGCCTAAGACCATCGGAAAACACATATTGTTTTTGTGATTAATCACTATGCTTTAATTATGTTCAATTTGTAACAATGAAAATACATCCTGCATATCAGATATTTACATTACAATTCATAACAGTAGCAAAATTACAGTTATGAAGTAGCAACGAAAATAATTTTATGGTTGGGGGTCACCACAACATGAGGAACTGTATTAAAGGGTCGCGGCATTAGGAAGGTTGAGAACCACTGGTCTAGAAGGTTGGAGGAAGATGGGCATCTGATCTTCCACAGGTGAACCATCCTATTGGCATTTGCTAAAATGTCAAGTACCCTAAATAGTCCTTTGTTGTAAATCTGTGTAGCTTGCTGTTAGACCATCATTCATTCTCACTGTTGAGGCTACTTCAGGTTTGGCACCTCACTTGCTGCTTCATTCGTCTATTTCCATGCTGTGTTAGCCTACAGGGAAATCTTTGGGGCTAAGACTTCTACACAACACTTACCTAGGGAGCATTGGATCATTCTGCTGCTCTGGCATCACGTGAGACCGCGGGAAGCTAACCCTGAGGTTTGTATAAGGTCCTCTCTAGCAGACATCTCTCACAGCCAGTTCTTCCCAGGGAGCTTGCTGACTTCCAGGGGGTCCCACCCGGGAAGCCAAATACAGGGACCCTCGCCTTCTAGACCTGCAGACTCCCACATCTCAGATGTGATTTCCCTCCATTTAACCCACAGGCGCAGGGGAAGGCAGAGCCTCATCACAGGGCCTCACCAGGTGGTGGAGCTCTCCCTCCTGACTCCCTCCTCAACCCAAAGCATGAAGGTTTCCATTTTTGAAAGTTAAAGGCCTTTTTTCTTTTTAACATCCCCAAGCCTACGCTGCAGCTGCCTGAATGGGGAAATGCCATGGGTTACAGAAATGCAGGGAGAAAAGTTAATATTTCAAAACATGCCACATGAACCATGGGATACAAGGATTTATATCCCATTATTATGATAGAGGAGTGTACTGACTATGACTAGGAGCACACAATCATATGAAGTGTTCTCATAGAACAAGAGGCTGGGAGTAGTAAGTATGCGACAGATCCTGTAGGAGAACATTATAATCTGAAGAGGCAAACTGCACAGAACAACTGAAGCGCAAAGCAAAATGTCGGCAAGAGTAAAATAGGTTCAAAAGCCATACTAACTACCCTATTTTGGGCTATTGGTGGCAATTACAGCATCTGCACTAATTTGAAGAGTCCACTCCTAAATTGGTGGTTCTCATAATTTGGCAGGTATCAGAATCCCGTGGAAGGCTTGTCACCCCCAGAGTTCTGATTCAGTAGGCCGGAGGTGGGCTCTGGAATCTGCCTAACAAGTTCCCAGACGCTGCTGATGCCGCTGGTCAGGGGCCACACTCTGAGAACAGCTGCCCTAAGTGTCAGCACTCCCCATGGATTTGCAGGTTTAATTCTACAAAACCATGTGACATCTATCTGTTCTGCAGCCCTTCCGGACATCCCTTATCCTTTCACTTGCAGCCCCACCGCCATCATTACTATGTGTCTCTTGGCTAGTCCCAACCTTCTTTCCAAGTGACATAAATGACTTGTGTGTTTCTGATAGTCCCTCCTCTTCACATTTCTTCAGAGCTCTGACACACTTCTGGCTGTTTTCCATCACAAACACTCGTGTGTTCCTCCCGGTGTACTACATGCAAACCCGGTTCCATTGAGGACATATTCTCCCAGGTTCTCAGCATTTTGTTTTCACCTGCTTTCCTCCTTCAGTAAGATCTCCAGCATCTGCAGGAATATGACTTGTAAATGGACTGGAGACCAGAGAGTGAGGATTTAATAAAGAAATCTGAATCTAGCAAGATAGCTGGATAGAAACTCAATATGCAAAAATCAATATACATAAATTTTTAAATGACTTTATTTAAAATAGCAAATAAAACATGAAATACCTAGGAATAAATCTAATAAGATTTGTAAGACCTCTATAAACTAGAACAATAAAATTTTAATGACAAATTTAAAAACAAATAAATGAAGGGATATACCATGTTTACAAATTAGAAGAATCAATAACCAGAAATAAGTTATCTCTAAATTGACCTTTAGATTCAATGAAATCCCAGCCATACTCAGCGAAGGATTTTTATGGAATTTGGCAAGCTGGTTCTAAAATGTATATAGAAATGCAAAGGGCCAAGCACACATGGATAAAGTGATAAAGCAAACTTGGATAGCTTTTTCTACCAGATGTCAAGGCTTACTCTAATGCCCCAATGACTAAGGCAGTGAGGTATTGGTACAATGATAGACATATAGATCAAAGGGAAAGAATAGAAAGTTCAGAAACAGATTCTCAGGTAATGGATACTAGATTTATGAGAAAGTTAGCACTGCAAAGCTGTAGGTAGAGGACAATGTTGTAGGTAGGTGCCCAGGGAACAGGCTCAGAAAGGGAGACTGACGTACAGGTGGTATAGTTGGAAGTGCTTTCAGCAACCATGCTTCAAGGGAGTGAAAAAACCGAAATCAGGCAGGAGGACAGTTTTAACCAATACAGTGGCAATAGAGGCCTCCGCCAGTTCCATGAGGAGCTCTGAAGCTGGGGTGGTCTCTCACGGGTTGAGGCCAGGGGGCCAGGCCTTGCCTTTGTACCCCTACAATGACCAGTCATTTGATGCACATGCCCCCAAAGAGGGAATCTACCTTGAGTAAGGCAGCTTCCTTCTGCCAAGGAAAATTCCTGGAAGAGACCATATAACAGTAAATACCCAAAATAATTGAAAGCAGAGACTAAAACTGGCATTTGTACACCAGTGTTTGTAGCAGCATTATTCACAAAAAGCCAAAAGGTGAAACCACCCAGATGTCCATTGATGAATGAATGGATAGACAAAATGTGGTGTATGCATACAATGGAATATTATTCAGCCTTAAAAAGGAAGGAAATTCTGACATATGCTACAACATGGATGAAAATTGAAGATATTACACCAAGTGAAATAAGCCAGACATAAAAGGATAAATATTGTGTGATTCCACTTATATTACATGAGCTACCTAAAACAGACAAATTCATAGGGACAGAATGGTGGTTTCCAAAGGCTAGAGGGAGGGGGGAAATGGGGAATTATTGCTTAATAAGTATAGAATTTCAGTCTGAAAGATGAAAAAGTTCTGGAGAAGGATGGTGGTGGTCATTTCACAACAATGTAAACGTATTTAAAGCCACTGAACTGTATACTTTAAAATGATTAACATAGTAAATTTTATCTTTTGTGTATTTTACCACAATAAAAGAAATCAATGGGACTCATCGTGTCGCCTGGTAAAAGTGTTCCCCTTGGGGAAGAAGGGCCTCTAGGCAAGCAGAACCTACAGTTGTGGCGACAGGAAACACAAAAGTCCCAATGGATAATTGGGGCAATGGTAGTCAGGGGGGCTGCTTATATTTCCACCTCCAACCCTTGGTTTCTGAACCCATATAACACCTATTGGGAGTACAGCAAGAATGATGATAATTGATTTAGGGGATATAATGTGTCTGGTGGATGGCACCTCATCATTGCAGGGTATCATCTCCAAGCTGGCACATCAGCTGCATCTTCAAGGACCATTTCATCACTCTCTCAGAGCAGCAACTTCTGGGTGGTGCAGAGTGTGATGGGTCCAGAGGGTTCCATTGTCCTGTGCTCACTGCTGAACCTCCTTTTCTGTAAAGTGGGCCCCTTGGGCTTCCATCACCACGAGAAGAATATACTCCAGGGAGCTACTGCCCTTCTGGCCTGAATCCCAGAATGGGACACATGGAGCAGAGACGCCCCAGGTGTCCCATGGCCTGAAGCAGATGATCTTAGCTGATGTGAATGAGCAAGACATAAATGCTAATTGTATGCCAATGACATTTTTGTGGCTATTTGTTACATGACATTTCATGGCAATAACTGATTGGTACGCTTCTATATCTCCCTGCATGCCAATTTCTTAATTTGTTTCTGCACCTCCATTAAGTGGAATGATTTCTTTCCTTATTGACAATATTTTTAAATCTCAAGATACTTCTGGTCAAGATGGTGGCGTAGGTAAACATGGTTCTCCCATCCTCCCACAACCCCATCAAAATTACAACTAAACTACAGAACAACCATAATGCAGAAATGCCTGAAATCTGGCTGAATGAAAGTCCTAGGACAGATTTCAAGAAGGGAATTAAAGAAGAAGCCATGTCGAAACTGGTAGGAGATGCATAATGGGCTGGTCCCACACCCACGTGTGGCAGATAAAAGGAAAATCTCAGCTGCAGGAGGCCCCACTGAGGAGGGAAGGGTCCCAGCCTGCAGGTGGGTACTACATCTGAGACTCCATCAACCTGGCTCACACTGTTTGCCCTGCCCTGGTGATTCCCTGAAGTCCCACCCCACCCAAATTTGAGGCCAACCAAGCTGTTTCTCCAGTGGTCTTCCATACACATGGCCTGTCTTGGCCCATGCTTCTGATTTTCCTAAAATCTTTCAAACAAGCAGTATCTGGCCTCAGTGTGCCCTATACATTTCGTTAAGTGGCCCCAGGCCAGGCATTAGCAGCAGCCAGTCTTGGTTAGCAACTTAGCCTGGCCTGGCACCTCCAAGCCCAGCACAAGCCCATCTGAAGTTTGATTTGTAGCTCATGCCAGTTGGCCCCAGAAGAACACAGGTGGCAGCTGACCTTGACCTGAACCTCATGGGAGGTTCCAGAGTCAGAGCACCTGGTGGACTGCTTCAGAGCATGATGAAGCACCACCACCCAACCACCTCCACAAACAACACACTCAAGGGGCAGGCTCAGTGGGTGCCTGTTCTGTGGGGTGGGGCCTTGAACAGCTGGTCTTCCATGGAGATCAGAGTTTGGTGGTCAGTGATCATAGCCAGTCCTTGCAGATGATAGACCTGGGGGGTAAATCCCTCCTACTGATGTGCTAATAGCAATCCAGGCTCAACTACAAGAGGGTGTGCACAGCCCACACGGGGAGGGCACACCTGGAGTGTTCAGCTTGGGTGATTGGGAAGGCTGTGCCACTGGACCCTAAAGAACACCTGCTACATTAGGTCACTTCACCAAACCCATGAGACATAGCAGCTCTATCTAATACATAGAAGTAAACACAAGTAGGCTGTCAAAATGAGGAGACAAAGGAACATGGCCCAAGTGAAAGAACAGAACAAAACTCCAGAAAAAGAACTAACAAAATGGAGACAAGCAATCTCCCAGATGCAGAGTTCAAAACAATGGTTATAAAGATGCTCAATGAACGTAGGGGAACAGTATATAAACTTAGTGAGAACTTCAATAAAGAGAAAGAAAACATAAAAATGGAGATAGAAAACATAAAAAGGAACCAGTCAGAAATAAAGAATACATTAACTGAAACGAAGGATATATTTCAGGAAATTGATAGTAGAGTAGGTGAAGCTGAGAATCAAATCATTGACTTAGAATATAAGGAAGAAAAAACAACAAAAAAACAAACCACCCAATCAGATTAGAAAAAAAAAAAGAATTAAAAAAAAATGAGGATAGTGTAAGGAGCCCTAGGACAACTTCAAGTGTACCAATATTCATATTATGGGGTTGTCAGAAGGAGAAGCGAGAACAAGAAATTGAAAACTTAGTTGAAAAAATAATGACTGAAAACTTCCTTAACTTGGTGAAGGAAATAGACTTATAAATCCAGGAAGCACAGAGAGTCCCAAACAAGATGAACCCAAAGAGGCCCACAAGAAGTATCATAATTAAAATGCAAAAGATTAAAAACAAAGAGAGAATCTTAAAAGCAGCAAGAGAATAGCAATTAGTTATCTACAATAAGACTTGTCAGATGATTTCTCAACAGAAACTTTGCAGGCCAGAAGAGAGTGGCAAGAGATATTCAAAGCGATAAAAAGCAAGGACCTATAACCAAGATTACTCTACCCAGCAAAGCTAGCATTTAAAATTGAAGGACGGAGAAAGAGCTTCCCAGACAAGAAAATGCCAAAGGAATTTATCACCACCAAACTAGTATTATATGAAATGTTAAAGGGTCTTCTACAGTGGTTCTCAACCTGTGGGTCGAGACCCCTTTGGTGGTTGAACGACCCTTTCACAGGGGTCGCCTAAGACCATCCTGCATATCAGATATTTACATTACGATTCATAACAGTAGCAACATTACAGTTATGAAGTAGCAACGAAAATAATTTTATGGTTGGGTCACAACATGAGGAACTGTATTTAAAGGGCCAGAAGGTTGAGAACCACTGGTCTTCTAGAACAGTGGTTCTCAACCTGTGGGTCGCGACCCCTTTGGGGGTTGAACGACCCTTTCACAGGGGTCGCCTAAGACCATTGGAAAACACATATATAATTACATATTGTTTTTGTGATTAATCACTATGCTTTAATTATGTTCAATTTGTAACAATGAAATTGGGGGTCACTACAACATGAGGAACTATATTAAAGGCTTGTGGCATTAGGAAGGTTGAGAACCACTGTTGAAGGAGCAGGAGAAGGAGAAGGAGAAGAAGAAGAAGAAGAAGAAGAAGTAAAAAACAATAAAATGATCAAAAATGCATATTTATTAACAAATGAATCTTTAAAAAAAAAGGAAGAAACAGAATAGAAACAAACTCATAGATACAGAGACCATTTTGACAGTTGCCAGATGGGAGGGTTTTGGGGGAATGGATGAAAAAGGTGAAAGGTTTAAGAAGTACAAATTTGTTGTCACAGAATAGTCATGGGGATGTAAAGTATAGCATTGGGAACATAGTCAATAATATTCTAATTACTATGTTGGTGTCAGATGGGTGTGAGATTTATCTGGATGATCACTTAGTAAATTATGTAATGTCTAATCACTGAGTTGTACACCTGAAACTAATATAATAATAATGTATGTCAACTGTAATTGAAAAATTAAAAAATGATTTTTAAAAAGTACATTTAAAAATGTTTTTTTCCTCAGAACTGTTTTGGTCACATACCACAGCTTTTCATATGCAGGCTCTTGCTGTTATTATTTTATAATTTTTGTAATTTCTGATTTGCCTTTCTTTTTAACTCAAGAAGATAAATCCTATCTTGGTATCCTCTTGATGTTAATTGTAGTTCGTTGCATTGTGGCTGGTGAATGTGAACTGTGTCATTTCTTTCTTTCTTTGTGAAGAAGCATATGCTTGATTTTTGTGGATGTTTCTTGAAAGGACAATAAGTATCTTCTGTTATGGGATACTAAGTTCTATTTAAAACTAGTACATCATAAAAAAAATAAAACTGTTACATCAAAGTCACTGAGAATTTAATTAAAATCTTCCACAACTGCTACTATCCCCATTCCCCTCACTCTTCTTCAGCTTTTCCTCCTTCTTCTTCCTCTTTTTCTTTTGCTCTTCCTTCTCCTATCATCATCATCATTATTGTCTACTTGATGCAAAAATTCTAAAAAAACCCCACATATATTAAAGTCCTCTTATAAAGTTGTAGTTTTATGAAAATTTTGCATTTTAGAAAAATGTTTGCCTTGCATAATTTGCTCCTATAGTATTTTATATATAAAGGTTTATAACATATCTTCATTTATTGGGCTTTTATCACATAAAAAAATCAAGTTTTTCTGTGTAATGCCATTGGCCTTAAATTTCACTGTCTGAAATTAATATTACCACCTCTGCTTTCTTTTTGTTTGCATTTATGTCAAATTTTTGCTCTTATCTTTTTTTTAAAGTTCTGCTTTATTATTTTTAGCCAAAGTATATAGAAACAAAATTAATAGCTTCCCTCTCCTTCCCCAAACACACCCATCTTGAAGGAACATATTAAAAATGGGTGTATATCTATCCTTAAATTCATAAATAAATATAAACATGTTGTGGTGGGCTGAATAATGGCTCCCAAAATATCCAGATTCTAATTGTCTTTGGACATGCGATTAAATTAGGGATCTTGAGAAAAGGAGATCCTTTATCCTTGATTATCTGGGTGGACCCTAAATGCAATATTAAGTATCCTTTGAAGGAGACAGAGATAGATTTGACACAGAAGAGGAAAACATGACAATGACAGTAAAGATTGGAATGAGATGGCCACAAGCTAAGGAATACTGGCAGCCACAAGAAGCTGGAGAGAGCATGGCCCACCTACCCCTTGATTTCAGCTCAATGACACAGATTTTTTTACTTTTGACCTCCAGAAAGTCTAAGAAAATAATGTGTGTTGTTTTAAGCCACCAAATGTCTGCTGCTGTAATTTGTTACATGAAAATAGGAAATTCATACATATATTATGTGTAAGTCAAAATTTTCCCCCTTTAAAATATTTTACAAATATAACATCATATTCTTATAGTGCTCTTCAACTAGCCTTTTTACTCTTAATAGTGTATCAATTACATCTTAACAGGTCAATATCTATATATCCTATTCTTTAAAACAATTTTATTGATTGATTTGAGAAAGAGAAGACAGAGAGAGAGAGAGAGAGAGAAAGAGAGAGAGAGAGAGAGAGAGAGAGAGAGAGAGAGAGAGAGAAACATTGATGTGAGAGAGACATGTCAATTGGTTGCCTCTCATACATACCCCTACCAGGGCTGGGGAATCTGCAACTGAGGTATATGACCTTGACAGGGAATCAAACCCATGACCTTTGCTCTAACCACTTAGCAACCGACCAAGGCTGTAGGGATTTTTTTTTTTGAGGGGAATATAGACTTTTATAAGGATCCATGGGTAAGTACATTTTAAATTTTTGTAGATGCTGTCAGATTACTTTTCAGGAACGTTGCAACAATTCACACTCCCATCTGATCTGACTTTCCCTCAGTACAAGTGAAGTTGAGCATCTTTTCATATTTTTTTTGGCATTTTCTACTTTATTTAACACTTGTTTAGTTCATTTTCTCATTTTTTCTTTAGATTATTTGCCTTGATATTTTTTGTGTTTTGGATTTTAGAAACATTTCTCTAGTCTTTCAGTTAGCCTTTGATTTTACTCTCCATCCAATTCTTGCCCACTTAATCTAAAAATACCCCTCTCTATGCCTTAATCAAGAAATCCCACCTGTCAGTTCCTCTAATATAGTATTTTAGAACAGATATTTCTCTCTTATTGTTCATTCCAAATCCATCATTGCCTGCCTGCCTGATGGGTTTCAATGACTTAATCTATCAGTTAGTATAGGTTAGATTATGCAGCAGTAACAAATGATCCCTCAAGTCTCAGTTACTTACAACAAAGTTTTATTCCTGCCTTACAATATGTCCACTAATTGTTTCAGTTATAGCTATTGACATAGTCTTTATCTGGAATATTGTTGGTCATCTTGGCAAAGGGACAGAGCATAAAAGTTTCAGCTGTAACTGACACATTAGTTTTGCTCACATTTCACTGACCAAAATTAGTCATATAGCCATGCTTAAGTTCACTACAGCAAACAAATGAAATCTATCTACAAGGCAAATCACTGAATACCTATGAAGAGTTATCAGTCTACCATACACACACAGATGTGTGCGGGCAATGGAAATGTCATATCACAAGTCATATAGAGGCATTTACTTGAAGGAAGTAAACCAAGACAAAAAGAAAGAAACAGAATAGGCAATTCCCGGTGTCAGTGGAATCAAATGGCTTGGCCCAGTGCTGCTTTTATTCTTCTACTGAGAGGTAGGCAAGGGTCAACTTCCTGGGGCACTTCAGGCAGCCACTGGACTGATCTTTTTCCTAAGTTCAGATAGAGACTGGAGGCTGCTGGCTCCCCAGTCTTTCTCTGGCATAGTATACATCAGTGCACAGATGTGTCCCTGTGCCTGGATCACAATGCCCCACATCATCCTCTCAAGAACCTGAAGCCTCAGATGAGATCCCTTTCGGGATCAGGCCTCTCTTTAGAAAAGAGTAGTCAAGGATGTTTGTCCAGAAAACACTCTAACTTAACATTTTGTTCTTGGTCATTTCATTTTGGCTTCTTTCTCTAGTCAAGAAGTTTTCTAAAAGCTCATCCTAAGTCCTTCACATCTTTGCCATCCACCATACCCACTATGTGTCTGGAGGTCTCATCTCTCTTGTGACGTGATCACCAAGTTTTATTTACCATCACTGTGGTAATTATTAGTGCTGCTCACTGATACCTGGTTCTCTTCTCTTTCTGGAAGCCTGATAGGATGCACTTCCTGGCTCCCCTGAGGCTGGTTCTGTGGTAGTTTGACATGAATTGTGAGTAGAGCTGATGTTTGTCACCGTTGGCTTGAGAATGTGTTAATGTGAGATGTTCTTTTCCTCTGGAAAAAGCCATCCATATTTTGGGATTATATTAATTGTTGCATAGTCTAGCCTATGTTGACTAAAACTATCATCCCTTTTCAGGTATTTAAAATACATGACTCAGACACATAATAATCGTTGATATGTCTTTAGACACAACGGGTAGACAATGTTCCATAACTTTTAAGGGACAGATAGTCCCAGCACTCTTATCTTTCTAAATCACATTTAAATGAGTTCAAGCATCCAGATGCCATTTAGATGGGAAATTCAGAATAAGTCTACTGGGTGTTTCCCACGTATCCTACTTTGATTTTTTGCATACCTTTTGTATCACAGTTACATAGGTATATGTTGAAAACAGACTCACATGGTACCCCTCAAATCAGAACCTCTGGAAGTAGGACTCAACATGCCCCCAAATCATTTTTATGCATTTAACACATGATTTTTCTTAGTCTGAAATCACTGTGCCTACCTTGCCTGTCTGATCCGCACATGACTTCTAGATAAACACTATCCAATAGAACTTTCTGCAATGATAGAAGCTTCTATACATGCACTGTCTAGCCACTAGCCACATGTGGCTATTGAGCTCTTGAAATATGACTAGTCTGACTGAGAAACCGAATTTAAATTTAATTTAATTTAAATGTAGCCACATATGGCTAGAGGCTACCATACTGGACATTGCAGTTCTAGATTGCTGATCCTTGAGAGCAAGAACTATATCTTTAATTTCTGAATTCTCTCTGTGCCTGGCACAGAATAACCCAGTAAATAAAAACTGAAACAGAAAATAGGCCTATATTATTTCCATTTTTTAAAGTTATACCAAGGAAAGAAGAAATACCAAAACAGGATTATAAAATTATGGTATATTATACTTGTTTCTCTTAAATTTTTTTTCTCGTGATGAGAACGTTTATGACCTACTCTCTTAGCAACTTTCAAATATGCAATACACTATTATTAAGTACTAGAGGCCAGTGCATGAGATTCGTGCACTGAGGGGCGGGGAGGAGTCCCTCAGCCCGGCCTGTGACCTCTTGCAGTCCAGGACCCCTCAGGGGATGTCTGCCTGCTGGCTTAGGCCCAATCCTGGGGGGTGGGGGGGAAGAGGGGATCAGGCCTAAGCCAGCAGGCAGGCAGACATCCCTCTCACAGTCTGGGGCTCTCGCAGTCTGGGACCCCTTGTTCCTTACCACCCTCCTGCAGTGGAGGCGGGAGAGGCTCCCACCACAGCCGTTGTGCTCACCAGCCATGAGCCCCGCTTCTGGCTGAGTGGCACTCCCCCTGTGGGAGCAAACTGACCACCAGGGGGCAGCTCCTGTGTTGAGCGTCCTCCCCCTGATGTTCAGTGCACGTCATAGTGACCAGTCGTTCCGCAGTTGGGTCGATTTGCATATTAGCTTTTTATTATATAGGATAGTCACCATTTTGTATGTTACATCCCCATGACTTATTTATTTTATAACTAGGTAAGTTTGTATAGTTCACCCACCCCCTAACTCTGGTAATCATCACTCTGTGTTCTGTACCTATGAGATTTACTTTATTTTTTTTTAGATTTACTTTATTTTTTAAAGTTTATTGGAGTAACTTTGATTTATAACATTACTAGAGGCCCGGTGCACGAAATTCGTGCACTGGAGGGTGGGGGTTCCCTCAGCCCAGCCTGCCCCTCTCACAGTCCAGGAGCCCTCAGTGGATGTCCTACTGATGGCCACAGCCTGGCAGCAGAGGCTCGGAGCAGGCATCCCGTGTGTGTGTGTGTGTGTGTGTCTGCTGGGGCCTGCCCCCCAGCTGCGCCACGTAGGCTCAAAGCAGTTGCCGTGTGTGTGTGTGTGTGTGTGTGTGTGTGTGTCCCCACTAGGGGTCTGCCCCCAGCCACATTGGAGGCTCAGAGCAGGCACTGTGCGTGTGTGTGTGTGTGTGTGTGTGTGTGTGTGTCTGCTGGGGGCCTGCCCCTAGCCACACCATGGAGGCTTGGAGCAGGAGCCCCTCTGTGTTGATCTCTCAGGCTCCTGGCCTCCACTGCATGTTGTACTCTCCCTTGAGCTATGGCCAGGATGGGGGTGCTGCTTGCAAGCCGGGTTTTCCTGCTCCAGGATCGCCATGGCAACGGGGGAGCAGGCCCAGCTGGGGGCTGCCCACAGGACCGGCTTTCCTGCTTCCAGGTCTCCATGGCAACTGGGGAGCAGGCTCAGCTTGGAGCTGCCTACAGGCCGGACTTACTCTCCTGCTCCTGGATCCCCATGGCGACCGGGGAGCAGGCCCAGCTGGGGGCTGTCCACAGGCCTGGCTTTCCTGCTCCTGGATCAGGCCCAGCTTGGGGCTGCCCTCAGGCCGAGCTTTCCTGCCCCCGGATCAGGCACAGCTTGGGGCTGCCCTCAGGCCAGGCTTGCTTTCCTGCTCCCGGATCCTCAAGGCGACCGGGGAGAAGGCGCAGCTGGGGGCTGCCTACAGGCTGCACTTTTCTACTTACCAATGGCCAGATCACCACAGCGACCCAGGGCCCAGCGGCACTTTCCTGCTCTCCAATAGTCATAGGGTCCCGGCTGGGGGTGGGGCTTAGCAGTGTGGGGCTCAGGCAGCACGGGGTCCCAGCTGGGTGCTCAGGTGGCTCACAGGGGTCCTGGCTGGGGGTGGGGCTTATGCCCAGCTGCCCAGGGCTGCACATGGGGCCCGGATGGCAGCTCGAGCTGTCCTGCCCTGCCTGTAGTATAGTATAGAGGCCTGGTGCATGGGTGGGGGCTGGCTGGTTTGCCCTGAAGGGTGTCCCGGGTCAGGGTGGGGGTCCCGCTTGGGTGCCTGGCCAGCCTGGATGATGGCTGATGGCTGTTTTTAGGCTTCCCGCACTCCCTTTAGGGTGGGGGTCCCCACTGGGGTGCCTGGCCAGTCTGGGTGAGGGGCTGAGGGCTGTTTTCAGGCTGGCGGGTGACTGAAGCTCCCAGCCTCTCCTTTTTTCTTCTTCTTTTTTTTATTCTGGGATTTATTTACTTTCTATGGCTGTCACTGGAGCTGAGAGCGGCTTTAGCTCTGAGGCCGGCTCCAGCTTGAGGCCTCGGCTGCTGAAAGCAGATATCTGGGCTTTGTTTAGGTTCTATAATTGAAACACTGTTGCCATCACTGCCGCTCTAAGCTCTGAGCCCGCTGCAGGCTGAAAGCAGCTATCTGGTGCTTGTTTAGGTTCTATAATTGCAACTTTGTTGCATCCGGAACTCAGAGCTGGGCTGCCGCAGGCCGGGAACCTTGGCTTCCTCCGTCACTGGAGCAAGCAAGCCTCCTGTTTGCTTCAGCTGCCTGGCAGCCGGCAGCCATCTTGGTTGGCAGCTAATTTGCATATACTGCTGATTAGCCAATGGGAAGTGTTCGGGGGTATGGTCAATTTGCATGTTTCCCTTTTATTAAATAGGATACAAATTTCAGATGTACAACCTCATAATTTGACACCTATATATACTCTATTGTGTGCTATAATTGAAGCATTATAGTCTCCTTCCATCACCATACATCTGACCCCCTTTACTCTCGTCATCCTCCCTGAGAGAGCCTCGTAAGCCAGGACGGGTGGAAGAGGGAAACTGAGACTACTTTACTATTTTATTTTTTTTAGATTCCACATATAATAAGATCCCATGATATTTGTGGGTATTTTTTTTTTTTTTTTGGTCTGACTTATTTCACTTAGCATAAAGCCATCAAGGTCCATCCATGTTGTTGCAGATGTCAAGATTTCATTCTTTTTATGGCTGAATAATATTCCATTGTATATATATACCACATGATGGTGGACAGAGGGAGTAACCTGCAGGCAATCCATGATTTTCCTTAAAAAACAATTTTTAAAAATGAATAAATAGGAAAATTAGGTTTTCAAGTCCGTAAAGTTCTATCTGACAGAGCAGAGGATCTGCAAACTCACAGACACATCATTTATTAATTTTTTTTTACAAAGTTCACATTAGTTACCTACATTTAGAGCGGTGGTGCTCAACCTTGGCTGCACATTAGAATCACCTGGGAATCTTTTTAAAATCCTGATTTCTGGGCCTCATCCTCTGGAAATTCTGTTTCTTTGACAACATTAGTAACAAAGAAACAGAATTTCTGGAGGATGAGACCCAGAAATGAGGATTCTAAAAAGATTCCCAGGTGATTCTAATGTGCAGCTAAGGTTGAGGACCACTGATTTAGAGGTAACTAACATGATAAATTTTCAAATCTGGCAACTCCTGATGCTCATACTACCACATGAAAGCAATCTGCTGGGCTGTAGAGCAGTTACCCTCCCATGTGCTGGATCAGGGCCAGAACAGAGTTGCTTTCTGCAAACTCCCCCTTAAAGACTTCTGAAATAAATCACCACCCCTCCTTGCCTCCTGCTTTGTGCTGGTTCCTGGAACAGGTTGTTGTCCTGACCTGGTCAAGGATGTACTTTCCCAAATCTGACAGCACTCAGGTACAACTACCTGTGACAATTCCCAGTGCTGCTGGGATCCACTTTGTCTTGCGGCCTCCCAAGACATCCAATGTATGTAAACTTCCCTTAATAAACTCAATTAACCAGATTGGAGTGGCCAGCCTCTTTCTTCGGTCGTTCCCTGCCCTTTGCTTACAGAGGTAGGTTTTCAGACTTGGAGCTTTTCCCTAGTCTGTATGTACTAATAATAACATATGAGGATTAGATGAGCAAATGTAACAGGCCATGGCATGTATAACAATTAAATGTTTCCCCTTGGATCTGGTGGGAAAGTAAATTAGTCTTGCATTCAATTTTTCACGTGTTCCCCTTTCCCCCCAAACTAAGTACACTGTTTGGAAGTAGTTGTACATAAATATTCATTGAGATCACAACAAAACCACTTAGAAAGAATGTTAAATGATCAGCACTGGCTTAGGACAACTCCCGCTGTTTTTTTTTTATCATCATGGGAATGCCTGGGTATAGCTATTCCATTTTTGAGGCGCAGTGTCTACCTGAGAGAGTTGGTAAATACAATATCTTAGTATCAATTAGGCAAAACTGATCACTCCCTCACCTGTAAAACTTCATACATCCTTCATTTCATTTCATACAGAATTCTAATATAGCATATATACATTGTTACAGTTATAGTTTGTTGAATTTATGCCTTGCTTTGTTTAAAAAAGAGCTGTGGCAATTAGTTACATACTTATGTTTTTATCTTCCTCCCCAAAGGGAGAGTTTCTTGAATAACTGTGTCATATCCATATACTACTCTCACTGTTTGGTGAGGTGATCTGAGTAGGATTTCAAATGTGCTGTTATAAGCAAATGAGTCTCATATAACGTTGAGGGGATGATCTAGGAATTTATGTGAAAATCAGACTCAGCCTGATTCTCCCTGTTGGCAGATGAGAAAAACCAAAGCCTGGGAATAGAATAGTTAAGTGATTTGCCGGAGGTTATCTAGCCAGACTCTGAAACTCGCATCAACCGGTCCAGAGGCCAATCCACCATATCGACCTGCTTTTCAGAACCCAGTAATTTGGTGTCTATCTCTACTGCCTCACTACAGCTGCTATTGTTAGTTATCAAACACGTTTGTGTTACTAAATCCAGCCGCTGCTTTTCGCCCTTGAAATACTTGACCTATTTATGGTCTCTGCCCTGCGGACCATCTCCATCTTGCAATTCTTTCCTACCGTGGCTTCAGAGGCATTCCCCACCTACTTCTTTTCTCTCTCTGGCCATTCTTCCTCAGACTTTTCTTGGGCTTCTGTTCATCTGCCATCCTTTTTAAGTGAGTGTTTCCTGAGCTGTATCGTTGGTTCTCTTCATTGTTTCTTCTATATTTTCTCCCTGATCTATGCCTAGGACTTACATTACCAATAGTAGTTAATGTCTTCCACAACTATTTTATTTTAACTCAATGTCTCACCATTCACAGACCTGTGTAATTCTACTGCCCATTAGATAGTTCCCTCTAGATGTGGAGGTTTCCTCCATCAAGTCACAGTCACACTGCAGTAATCTTGGAGGGAACCTAATGAATTGCACTCTTCTTTTCCAGATAAAGGAGAGTGCAGCCAGCGACAAACTATCATCTTCACCACTGACTGTATTAGTTTCCTATTGTAAAAAAATTACCACAAGCTTAGGGGCTTAAAACACAAATTTATTATCTTACAGTTTTGGAGATCAGAAATCCTGAAATCAAGGCATTGACTGGGCTGCATTCTTTCTGGGAGCTCTAGGAGAAATTGCTTCCTTGCCTTTTCCAGCTTCTAGACTTGCCTGCACTCCTGGCTCCATCTTCAAAGCCAGCGGTACAGACTGTCCAAATCTCTCTGATCTCTGCTTCCATCATCCTATTTCCTTTTCTGACTATGACTCTCCTGCCTCCAGCCCAGCCTGATTCCAAGATAATCTCTTCATTTCAAAATCCTTAATTAAATCACAGATGCAAAGTCCCTTTTACCATGTAAGGTTAACATATTCACAGGTTCTAGAAGAGTATGACATGAACATCTTTGGGGCATTATTCTGTACTAGAGGCCCAGTGCACAAAATTCATGCACAGGTGGGGTCCCTCAGGGTGGCCTGCGGAGATCAGGCCCTAGCTTCCACCCCCCTGCCTCGCAGCCCCGCCTGGTACCCTGCCTGGGCCTAGCGCTGCCTACTTGCCAGCCCCGCCCCCCACCTCTGGTCACTGTCTGCTGGGTGACCGGCAGGTGATCAGGGCTCCCGCTTTCATCCGCCTTGGCCTGGTGCTGCCCACTTGCCAGCCCCGCCCCCCGCTGCTGCCACTGGTCACTGTCTGCAGGGTGATCAGTTGGGGCTGGGCCCCCTGCTCGGCTCCCTCAGCTGCTGGTCGCCATCTACAGGGTGACCGGGCCCTCGCTCCTGCCACCCGTTCACCTGCTCCACCATCCTGCCGTGGGCTGGCTCCCGACGGGCCCATTGGGGCCAGCAGTGTTTCTACTGCCGCGTCCCTGATGCCCACCGTGTTCTGTGCCGCCCCCTGGTGGTCAGCACATGTCATAGTGAGCAGTCAAACTCCTGGTGGGTTGAATTCCTGCCCAAGGGGACAATTTGCATATTAGGGTTTTATTATATAGGATACTACAACTGAAAAAAGTATTGGATATTATCTGTAGACAGAGAGCTTCCTAATGCCAAACTCTGGAATTAAATAGGTTTGCTAACTCTATAGCCCTGGACAAGGCACCCTCAACCTCATCTCAAGGCCCTGCTCCTGGAGCAGAGAACACCAGGACAGCTGTGTGAAGAAGGCAGCTTCCTTTGGGTACACATTCTTTTTTTTCTAAATTCACCAATCAGGGATGAGTGAGCTGGGGGCAGGCGCAGAGGGAGGCCACGAATATTAATGGATGTCACTCCATATGGAAGGAGACATCATGAGTGAAGAATAAGTGTTTCCCCAATAAACATGTTCATATTTGAACTCATCATCATAGCCCACAAGTCTAGTCATCCCCCTAGGACTGCCACTACCAGTAACTTAGATCAGAAACCTTTGGACAGCCGGGAGACTCAGTTTTCTTTGTATCTGGCTAAATGTTTCCACCATCCACTCCAGCAGCACCCATATTAGAAATGTGGCCTCCACGTTTATCCCCCTCAGCGCTGTCCATTCTACCACCTTAACCGCGCTCACATCTACCCCTTCCCATTGCCAAGGATTATCACTGCCAATGAGTTGGTTCTGCTCCTTGCTTCTTATCTGGAGTACAGCAATGGCCTCAAAACTAATCTCCCTGACTCAAGCCTTATTCTTCCTGTCCATTTTCACTTTCCCACCTTCACGCGTGACGCTTCTTTTGCCTGGAATTATGTCCTTTCCAGTCACTCTCTCCAAAATCCCGCACTGGAATCTGACTGGGAGTCCGTTTTTTTTTTTTGGTTTTGTTTTGTTAATCCTCACAGGAGGATATTTTCTCCATTGATTTTCAGAGAGAGAGGAAGGAAGGGGGATGTGAGAGAGGCTCATTAGTTGGCTGCCTGCCCCCATCCAGGCCAGGGGTGGAGCCTGCAACCCAGGTACATGCCCTCGACCAGACTCCAACCCACGACCCTTCAGTCCGCGGGCCTGCGCTTCCACCGCGCCAAACCGGCGAGGGCCCCAAGTCCATTCTTGATTGCTTTTGTTTGACTGCCTTCTCTTACGGTAAAGCTTTACAGAGCACCTCTGCATACATCCTTTCCTTCAGCCTCACCACTCTCCGATGCAGGCTGGATGGGCACGGTTATCCGTCCCTACTTATAGCATGAGGAAACCGAGAGTCAGGGGAATTCAAGGCTGGGCCCCCTACCCCCTCCTCCGAGTTAGCGACGGTCCCTCGCCGCCTTCCACCTTCAGCGCGCACTCAGCCCCGTTGGCTTTCCCCCTCTGAGAACCATCCGCCCTTCGCAGAAGTCATCTATGGCTCCCGCGCCCGTCTGCACGAGGCCACTGCTCTCTGCACCACAGGCGCCCCGTAAACTCGCGGGCCGCGATCAACCCGGGGACCTTCCCATCCGCACTGATGAGCTCGGTGACGCCACACAGTGACGTAGGTGACGTCACTTACCCGGAGCCAGGTGCCGGAAGGGCAGCCACACCCGGGCCCCAGCTCCGAAGGGCAAAGGGTCGGGCGGGTGCGGGAAAACCAGCACAAACCGCCTGAGGCGACCTCCGGGCCCGAAACACTGGGACCCCGCCCGCCGGCCGCCCAGCGGTTGCTAAGTGACGCCAGCGCGCCGAAGCGCGTGCGCGGCCACGGCGGTGTGCGTGAGAGCGGACGCGCGCCGCGGCGGCGGCGGCGAGGACGGCGGAGACGGCAGGGGCCCAGGGGGCGGTGGCTTCGAGGGGGCTGCGGAGCCGGCGGAAGTGGCCTCGGAGCCGGCGGCTGGGTCGCAGAACTTGGTCGGGGTGAGTAGCCCGGGCCTCGCAGGGGAGGTGGGGCCTGGCCGCACCTGCTGCGCGGGCCGGGGCGCAGGGACGCACGCCCCCACCGCACCTGCGCGCGCCGCTCCACGCCCCTCCGCCGCTTCCTCCGCGGACGGGGGCTGACGAGGGTCAGTTTCGGGACGCGGGCGCTCTGGGAAGCGGCTGCGAGGGGCCGGCGGAGACTGTTGTTCTGAAAGGTTTAGTGAGAAGTAGGTGTCTGGGGGCGTCGGGGTGGCTCCGCCAGGCTCCCGGAATGAGTCAAGCCCGGAGGAGCCCGGGCTCCCAGAACGGCGCCTCATCCTCCCAGAGACGAGGCTGCCGAGACGAGAGGAGGCGGCACCACCAGGGACGCCGGGGTTGGGGTTCGGAAAGTTGGGCGCTGCCGGGGCCTTCGGCGCCGCTGCCCTGGGACGAGGAGCCGGTCGTTAAGTACCGAATTGTGAATCAGTGCCTGCGCGCGGCGTCGGACACACCCACGGCCGGGGGAAGGCGAGCTGTCAGAGGAGATAGGGGGCCAGCCCGTTCCCCAGAGCTCCCGACTTCACATGTATGTGCACGTTAGGCGTCATTCGCCCCTAACACTTGGTTCTGGGCATTTTTATCACGTGGTTGCGACAGATTTGTGGCCGAGGGGGCGGGAGTCTGTGTTCAGTCCTTCCTCGGAGACTCACATCAGCTTGTTTTATTTTCCCAGAAGGGAGGCACTGCTTTTCGTTTTTCTCAAACGCAGGACAGACTTGCCGTTTACTAAGTCGAAAGTACAGATCCTGTCCGGCGTGCGGGTTGGGGAGTGCTGGTGGCCAGACAGGCCCGAGGGAGACGGTGCGCTGGGCTTCTCCTGGGCACCGTGTGCCGGCTGCCGTTACCGTCCCTGGGAGGGAAGCATCGGAGGGAGAGATGCCTGGAATCTGTAGAAAGATGAACTGTTCTGAAGTTTAATCGTGATCCGTGCAAGAAAGTTACTTCTAAGTTACCCCTCCGCTGTAAAATTCTGTGATGCAGTTTCGTAACGGAGGATCTGTAAAGTATGTTGCCTGAAGTTCTTACATCAGGGAACCAGGAGAAAACCCTGCCCTGTAATACTTCGAGTGCTCGAAATTCAGTGTCTCTTGCTCTCCGGAGTGTAATAGCGTTTTAGCACAGGAAGCACGTGTGGTTTCCATCATGGCTGTATACCTTCAGTACTGACAAAAGCGCTTGCCACAGAATAGGCAAGCCGTAGATATTTGTTATATATCACGCTGTGTAAGTGGTGTATAGCAAGCATTTAGTTCAGCCCTTCAAGCAGTTAATACATGTGCCCCTCTCCCCAGAATTATGGGACATGTGGGAAGAGGATTGTTGGGATTTCTAATATATATATATATAAATTTCTTTATTGATTAAGTTATTACATATGTGTACTTATCCCCACATTACCCTCTTATCCCCCCCACTCATGCCTAATATATATTTTTTATTGATTTTTAGAGAGAAAGGGAGAGGGAGAGAGAGATAGAAACATCAATTATGAGAGAAAATCATTGATCGGCTGCCTCCTGCACACCCCCCATTGGGGTTGAGCCCCAAACCCAGGCATGTGCCCTTGACGGGAATCACACTCATGACCTTTCAGTCCACAGGCTGGCGCTCTACCCACTGAGCCAAACCAGCCAGGGCGATTGTTGGGATTTCAAATGACATAGAAGACCTGGCTTTTTTCCCCCTTGAAGAGCAAACAGCCTGGTTAGGAAAATAAAGCATATGTATAAAGATAATTATGAAACCAAATGGGGTAGTATGTGAACAAGTGCTATGTGAGCTGCTGCACTTTACTAGTAAGTGCACTAGAAATTTAGAAAAGA
The DNA here is from genome assembly GCF_028538775.1 of Myotis yumanensis. Classification (NCBI taxonomy): domain Eukaryota; kingdom Metazoa; phylum Chordata; class Mammalia; order Chiroptera; family Vespertilionidae; genus Myotis; species Myotis yumanensis. The sequence continues at coordinate 88,671,019 of NW_027223757.1, forward strand.
TGAAAGACTGTGGTGTGCTGAGTTCATGAACATTTTGGAAGAGGTAAGATTCGAGCTGGTCTTTGAAAGAAGAGTAAACTTTGAATTAGAGAAGAGATAAGAAATCAGATGTTGAGAAAATAGTGTGAATTTGGCTGTTGGGGGGATATATTGAGGAGACACTTGTCGGATGCGTGGAGCAGAAGGTCTCCGATAGGGGAATGTTGGAGATAGAAGGCTTAGCAGATCGGGAGGGGAAAGTTTAGGCTCAGGCAGGCTTTATCAGCATCCCACTATTAACAAGGTCAAGTCCTCTTGCTGGGTGGGATGGCCGTTGAGCTACTCAAGTAGAGTCTTAACACATTGAAGGGATATTACAGTTGACAACAGGTTGTTGTGCACTTCTGATTTCTATTACTTACTTGAATAAATGCCTCACTAATGTGCATGTATCTTATGTGTTTAGTTAGCGGTGCATGTCCCCATTTCTAAAATCTACCTGATGTGCTAGGTCAGTGGTCGGCAAACTCATTAGTCAACAGAGCCAAATATCAACAGTACAACGATTGAAATTTCTTTTGAGAGCCAAATTTTTTAAGCTTAAACTATATAGGTAGGTACATTGTTATTAACTTCATTAGGATACTCCTAAGCTGGCCTTTGCTAAAAACGTCCTCAATCTGATTGAGGTACGTTCGCTGAGGTCGACCCCTTCCAACTCTCCCATCCACACTCGTCTTGTATACTTGTTTCGTCTATCTCCTTTCGTTCATCCTCTCTATATGTCCAAACCATCTCAACATACCTTTCTCAATCCTCGACACTACATCTTCTTTCACTCCACAACGTTCCCTAAAATTAACTTAATAAACTTTACTTAAAGTTTTAAGTCAACTTCGTACACGGTATTTTGTGGAAGAGCCACACTCAAGGGGCCAAAGAGCCGCATGTGGCTCTCGAGCCGCGGTTTGCCGACCACTGTGCTAGGTCCATTCCATTGGAAATTTATTGAAATGGTGTACTCAAAGCAATTATTTCGCCACTCTCATTCTCAGTGATACAGTTTTGAGTGGGATTCTCTCTCATAGTGTCCTGTGAGGTTATCAGTTACTGCTGATCCTGTAAAAACAAAAACAAAAACAATAATGTTAGCTGTGGAATTGACCACTGAATGCATGGGGGGGTGAAACAACAAATTGATGTTTTGTTTTCTCTCTCATCAATAAAAATTAAGAAAAATATTGACAAAAAGATTTGAGCAAATTAAATATGCTGCTGTTAAATATTGAATTTTTGGTCTTTACAGTACCTTTTGTTGTGGTTATGTTAAAATTCTTTTGAAGGTGTAAACCTGAAGTTGAATTGCTAACCTAAGATGTATAAAGTTGCAACACTAAATGTTGCATTATTTAACAACTCAGCAAATATTTATTGGGTGCTGGCTGTGGCTAAGCACTATATTGGGTGCTGCGAAGACAAAGAATGAGACACAGTGTATTCCTGAGATACTAAGCATTTGTCTGAGGATACAAACCACTAACCATGTTATGTTATGATAAGAGTTAATTACTTTTGGAATGAATAAAATGCAGAGGGAGTAGATCACTTTGGCTAGGAAAAAATTGATAGAGTCAGGAAAGCTTTAAAGATAAGAGGAATGAACTTGGTCCCAAAGGTTGAGTACAATTTTGCCACAAGTAAAAGGGAAAACAAGCGTTCCAGGCAGAGGGGACAGCATAAGCCAGTTGCCAAAGATTAAAATTGAATAGGGTTTTGGAAAATCTTGAGTTGTTTCTTGTAGGCTTGTTATATGGCAGGAGTGTTGAGACAGGAAAGGTATGGTTGGGACCCAATTATGAAGGGGTCTTTCATTCCATTCATTTTTTAAAGTTGAATTTATTGGTGTGACATTGATTAATAAAATTAAATAGGTTTTAGGTGTACAATTTCTATAATATATCATCTATATATTGCATTGTTGTGTTTACCACCCCAAGTCTAGTCTCCTTCCAATACCATTTATCCCCCCTTTGCCCTCTTCACCTCCTCCTCCCCCTAACATTCCCCCCTGGTAATCACTACACTGTTATCTGTGTCTATGTTTTTTTTTTTTTTTTTTGCTTAGTCCCTTCACCTTTTTCACCCAGTCCCCCCATCCACTGCACTCTGACAGCTCTCAGTCTGTCCTCTGTATCTGTGAGTCTGTTTCTATTTTGTTTGTTTATTTTGTTCGTTAAATTCTACATACAAGTGAAATCATATGGTATTTGTCTTTCTCTGGCTTATTTTACTTAGCATAATGCTCTCCAGGTCCATCCATGCAATCACAAAAGGTCAGATTTCCTTCTTTTTATGGCTGAGTAGTATTCCATTGTGTAATGTACTACAGCTTTTTTATCCACTCATCTGGTGATGGGCACTTGGGTTGTTTCCAAATCTTGCCTATTGTAAATAATGCTGAAATGAACAGCATTTATTAGGGTGGATATATTCTTTTGAATTAGTATTTCAGGTTTCTTCAGATATATTCCCCAAAGTGGAATCCCTGGATCATAAGGCAGTTCTGTTTTTAATTTTTTTAGGTAACTCCACACTGCTTTCCACAGTGGCTGCATCAATCTGTATTCCCACCAGCAATACATGAAGGTTTCCTTTTCTCCACAACCTTGCCAACACTTACTGTTTGTTGATTCTCTATATAATAAAAGGCTAATATGCAAATCGACCGAATGGCAGAATTACCGGTTGCTATGACATGCACTGACCACCAGGGGGCAGACGCTCAATGCAGGAGCTGCCCCATGGTGGTCAGTGTGCTCCCACAGCGGGAGTGCTGCTCAGCCAGAAGCTGGGCTCATGGCTGGCGAGTGCAGCGGTGGAGGTGGGAGCCTCTCCTGCCTCCATGGCAGCACTAAGGATGTCTGACTGATGGCTTAGGCCCACTCCCTGGGGAGCGGGTCTAAGCCAGCAGTTGGACATCCCCCAAGGGCTCCTGGACTGTGAGAGGGTGCAGGTGGGGTTAAGGGACCCCCCACAAGTGCACGAATTTCGTGCACTGGGACTCTAGTTTATTAATAATAACCATTCTGACTTAATTTGCATTTCTCTAATGATTAGTGAGGTTGAGCATCTTTTCATATGTCTATTGACATCTGTATGTCCTCTTTGGAGATGTGTCTATTCTGGTCCTTTGCCTATTTTAAAATTGGATTGCTTGTTATTTTTGATGTTGAGTTATCTGAGTTCTTTATAAATTTTGGATATAAACTCTTATCAGATATATCATTGGCAAATATGTTCTCTCATTCAATGGGTTGTCTTTTCACTTTGTTGATGGTTTACTTTTGCTGTGCAAAAATTTTTTAGTTTGATGTCTCATTTGTTTATTTTTTCTTTTGTTTCCCTTGCCCAAGGAGATACGTATATCAGAAAAAAAATGTTGCTTTGAGAAACGTACAAGATTTTACTGCCTGTGTTTTCTTCCAGGAACTTTATGGTTTTGAGTCTTACATTCAAGTCTTTAATCCACTTTGAATGTATTTTTGTGTATGGTGTAAAAAGGTGGTCTAGTTTCATTTTTTTGTCCAATTTTCCCAACATTTATTGAATACACTATCTTTATCCAATTATATGTTCTTGCCTCCTTTGTCAAGTATTAATTGACCATAAAGATGTGGGTTTATTTCTGGGCTCTCTATTCTGTTCCATTGATCTATAGGTCTGTTTTTAGTATGCCAGCACCATGCTGTTTTGATTATTAGGGCCGTGTAGTAGAGTTTGATATCCAGTAGAGTGATTCCTCCAACTTTGATTGTTGTGGCTATTTGGGGTCTTTTGGGGTCATATGCATTTTGAAGTATTTGTTCTAATTCTGTGAAATATGCCATTGGTATCTTGATAGAAATTGTGTTGAATCTATATGTTGCTTTGGGTAGTATGGACATTTTAATGATGTTAATTCTTCCTATCCATGACCATGGTATATGCTTCCACTTATTTGTATCTTCTGTTTCTTTGTTCAGTGTCTTATAATTTTCTGAGCACAGGTCTTTTACATCCTTGGTTAAATTTATTCCCAGTTATTTTATTATTTTTTGATGCAATTGTAAATGGCATTGTTTTCTTAGCTTCCTTTTGTGACAGTTCACTATTGGTATATTGAAATGCAGTTGATTTCTGTATATTTATTTTGTGTTCTGCTACGTTACTGAATTTATCAGTTCTTATACTTTTTCTTTTGAATGGAATCTTTAGGGTTCTTTGTATACAGTGTCATCTGCAATGACAGTTTTAGTTCTTCCTTTCCAATTTGGATGCCTTTTATTTTTTCTTCTTGTCTGATTGTGGCTAGTTCTTCCAATACTATCTATTTATCTATATATAAAACCCTAATATGCAAATAGACCAAATGGCAGAACAACCGAACAACTGAACAATTGGTTGCTGTGACGTGCACTGACCACCAGGTAGTGCACACAGAACATGGTGGGCGTCGGCATCAGGCGGCAGACAGAGGAACATGGTGGGCATCGGCCGCGGCAGGATGGTGGAGCAGGTGAGTGGGGGCGCCAGATCAAGTTGGGGTGCCGGTTGCTGTCATTGGGGGCGAGCCTCTGGTGGTTACTGAAAATTTTTTGCTCCTGTGCACTGTGGTCCCGCCGGGTGCTTGCACCTGCTGCCGGCACCTGTACCTGCTGCTGGTGCTGGCCCTGCTCACACCCACTGCTGGCGCCCAGTGCCGGTCTAGACTGCTTGGCGCTGTCAGCAGGTGCGAGTGGCGGCTGCCGGCCCTGATCGCCCCTAAGGCTTCTCCACCTCCCCCTGCTCCTGAGGGGCAATCAGGGCAGCAGCCACTGCTTGCACCTGCTGACAGCGCCAGTGCTGTTAGCACCCACTGCTGGCTCTGGCCCCAATCACTCTGTGCCATCAGCGGGTGTGAGTGGGGCCTGCGCCGTCACAGCGTGGGAGCGGCAGCAGTGGGAGCTGGGCTGCTGGTAGACAGGACTGGGGGCCGTGGCACGAGGGGCCAGGCAGGGGCCAGGCAGGGGCGCAGAGGATGGGCCGAGACCCCCTCCTGTGCCCACCGCAGCCTCGCGGCCCCCAGTTCCTTTCAAGGTCCATGAATTCGTGCACTGGTCCTCTAGTCCTATATAATAAAAGGCTAATATGCAAATCGACCGAATGGCAGAATGACTGGTCACTGTGACACACACTGACCCTCAGGGGGCAGACACTCCATGCAGGAGCTGGTAGTCAGTGTGCTCCCACAGGGGGAGTGCTGCTATGCCATAAGCTGGGCTCACGGCTGGCGAGCGCAATGGGGTGGCAGGAGCCTTTCTCACCTCTGCGGCAGTGCTAAGGGTGTCCAACTGATGGTCCAGACATCCCCTGAGGGCTCCTGGACTGCGAGAGGGTGCAGGCCGGGCTGAGGGATCACCCCCCCCCCCCCCACCAAGTGCACAAATTTTGTGCACTGGGCTTCTAGTGTTGAATAAGAGTGATGAAAGCGGACATCCCTATCTTGTTCCTCATCTTACAGGAAATGCTTGTAATTTTTGCCATTGATGAATTGTAGAGAAATTTTAGATACTACAATCTCCAGCCAGAAGTGAGTAATGACCAGCCAGAAGTGAGAAGTTAAAGAAGACTTGTGTAGCTTGAGTACCTGGCGATTATGATGACATTAAATTAGAAAACACAAGAGGAGGAACAGACTTGCAGTGGAGAGAAGACATGATGGCATGCCAAAATTTTAAGGTCCCTGTTTGGAGTTTAGAGAGATCCACTACATAATTGGAAATACTACTCCAGATACAGTTTAGGAATAATTGTAATGTAAATGAGAGCCTTTGAGGCTATGGAAGTAGTACCACTAAGTAAGAGCATAGTGGTTAATGCTGTGGACTTTGGAGTCAGGAAAACCCAAGGTCATATCTCTGTTATGCCGCTTATTTGGTTGGAGTGGGTGACCTTGGGCAAGTTACTTAACATCTCTAAGCCTAAATTTCTTTTGAAATGTGGGGCTGATACTTAAATTGTTGTACAGATTAAATAAGATAGCATGTGCACAATGATTAGCACAGCACCTAGCTTATAAATGACAGCTGTTGCTAGTAGTAGTAGTAATATTATAGTTGTAGAGAAGATGGAGAACTGGAAAGAACAAGGACTGGAACTTTTAGAAATCAACATGTAGATCAAACTTAGATTGGTTCTTAAACTTGAGCATGCATCAGAAATACCTAGAGGCCTGGATAAAACAGATTTCTGGGTCCTGCCCTGATAGTTTCTGATTCAGTAGGTCTAAGTGGGGCTCAAGAATTTATATTTTGAACAGCTTCTCAGGTGATGATAATGCTATTTTCAGGACCACACATTGAGAAATCTGACTTAGAGTATGCGTGAAAGAAGAAAAACCAGCATAGAGACTAACAAAAGAGGCTGGGGTTGATAGAGAACCAGAAGAGAGTTTAGAGAAGGATAAGGAAGTAGCAGCCTGCAGACTCTCCAAATCCACCAGTCTGCTTTCCAAGTCCATAAACCTCATCTGATCTTACTTCTCTCTTCTGCGGAATTTGGCATAATGCTTGGCATGCAGTATTAGTTTGAATGAACCTTTGAAGTTTCTTAATACTGTTCTTGTGCGTGATTGCATGTACTTCACATAGATTTTATTCATCCTCATATTTCTGCCGAGTCACAGAAAAGGCATGGTTTCTAATTTTACACATGTGTACAGAAAATTTCTTTCAAATAGCTGATGTATAGATAGGTGCTTATTCCTTATTTGCTGATATGCTTTGGATCTTAGGACTTTTGCATGGAGCACAAATGTTAGTCCTAATCTCTGATAGGGAGCTGTAAGGAAGTCTGTATAGGAAATCAAACAATAGTTGTACAAAGATAAGCATACTGTAAAGAGATTTTAGGAGTTAAAATTAGCAACTCACCATGCTTCTTGTTCTTGGCCTCTTGTTCTCTCACATTTATTCTTTCTTCTAACACTCATTAAGTATTTACTATGTGCCAGAAGCTGTGCACAGTGCTGGGGATTGAGAAATGATTGTTGCTTTGGGCATCTAATACTAGCTTTGGTTAGAGGGTATGATACTATCTGCATGAGTGAGCACACACATTGTCAGGGGGAAGGTCTGATGCCTGAATTTTATAATCTCAAGAATATATTGGTGTGAGCAGACATCAACGACTTGAAGTTAAATTTAGCCTATGTATGCAAGGAGCCATGAAAAAAATATAGAGATAAACAAAATTTTTTAAGCAATCAAAGAATATGTAATATGATAGAGGAGTAAAAAACATATTTATAGCTGAAACCAGTTTGGCTCAGTGGATAGAGCATTGGCCTGTGGACTGAAAGGTCCCAGGTTCGATTCCGGTCAAGGGCATGTACCTTGGTTGCGGGCACATCCCCAGTAGATGTGCAGGAGGCAGCTGATCGATGTTTCTCTCTCATCGATGTTTCTAACTCTCTATCTCTCTCCCTTCCTCTCTGTAAAAAATCAATAAAATATATTTAAAAAAAAACACAAAAAAACATATTTATAATACTGTATGGAATATGCTAAGTGCTATGTAAACATTGATCACAGACTAGGTTAGCCAATGCTTGTTGAGTGCCTGAGTGTTCAGGTTTGATTTTTAACTCATAAGCTGCTGTAATGTTCCAGAAACTAAATGACATAAATCCACATTAATCTCCTAGGCCAGTGGTCGGCAAACTCATTAGTCAACAGAGCCAAATATCAACAGTACAATGATTGAAATTTCTTTTGAGAGCCAAATTTTTTAAACTTAAACTATATAGGTAGGTACATTGTTATTAACTTAATTAGGGTACTCCTAAGGCAGTGATGGTGAACCTATGACACGCATGTCAGAGGTGACACGCGAACTCATTTTTTTTGGTTGATTTTTCTTTGTTAAATGGCATTTAAATATATAAAATAAATATCAAAAATATAAGTCTTTGTTTTACTATGGTTGCAAATATCAAAAAATTTCTATGTGTGACACAGCACCAGAGTTAAGTTAGGGTTTTTCAAAATGCTGACACGCTGAGCTCAAAAAGTTCGCCATCACTGTCCTAAGGCTTAGGAAGAGCCACACTCAAGGGGCCAAAAAGCTGCATGTGGCTCGCTAGCCGCAGTTTGCCGACCACGGTCCTAGGCAGTCTTTTGCATCTTTGTATCATACAAAAAAAAATATTCTGGCAATCTGTGCCTTTATTTTCTTGATTTTGGAAATGTATCTATACATATAAAAGCCTAAGCAACCGGCCCACCAGCCGACCTGCCGGTAGCTATGACGCGCACTGACCACCAGGGGGCAGAAGCTCAACGCAGGAGCTGCAGAGTGACAGCAACTTTGCAGAGTGCCCTCTCACACTCCAGGACCCCTTGGGGGATGTCAGACTGCTGGTTTCGGCCTGATCCCTGCAGGCCAGGCCGAGGGACCCCACCTGCCAGAGGGACCCCCGCTCATTCCGCAGACACCCTTCGAGCCCCAGCGCCGCCCCAGGTTAAGCCGTCTGGGGAGGGATCATGGGAGGTTGCCTCCAGGGTGTGTCCAGCCCTTCTTGCCCAGTCCCGTCCTGCTGGCCACCTTCTAATTAATTTACTTTCAATGTGCACAAATCCGTGCATCGTGCCTCTAGTTTATAATACATGCAAACAAAAAGGTCATTAATAACTAGCTACTGTTTATTGAGTAGGTGCATTATGCTATGCCTTTTCTATATGTCATTTTGTATTTATAATAATAATAACCTTATAAAATGGTTATTATACCCATTTTGCTAATAAGACAACTGAAATTCCGAATAGGAGAATGGTTTGCCTGCAGTTTGTGGCCAGTGAGATGGGACAGGACTTTAGTCCCAGGCTTGGACTCCAGAGCCAGTGCTCTTCATGTCCATTCCAGGTGTTGGGGCTTTAGCAGGCCAATGTCCCAGGAAGCACTCCAGTCTTGTTTCCACTGACTTGGGAAAGTTATGGAGGAAGTCAGAATTTTAATAAAATGGATCAAAGGCAATTTGATAATATTGTTAGGGATGAGGGGATATGGAGGAGGACATTAAAATGCTGATTGTCCTGTGAAGACATGCTGTACTTGACAAGAGATTTTGCATAAATGTTGTCAACGTAAAAAAACCATTGAAACCTGTAAAGAATTTTTGTGAGTTTATTTGAGCCAAACTGTCGACATATGCCGGGAAGCAGAACCTCAACGAATTGAGATAGTGCTCCGGAGAATGGCAGGGTTACATCCGTATTTATACATGGAATTCATTGGTGACAGATTTAAGGAGGTGGGATTAAGCGAAGCAGGGGGAAACCTCTGTGATAGGATAGCAGGATCAATTAACATGATAATGAAGGAATTTGTAGTATCTGTCCTGGCGCCCAGCACATTTGGTTGTGCCCCAGGGGCTCCAGAAAAAGGGAAGTTACAAGTTACCCAGACATTTCAAGGGTATGTTATCTTAGAGGCAAAAAGGCAAACGGGCTCAGTAAGGATCAAAGTTGATCTTGTCAGTGAAGATACTGGCCTAGGACATAACTGCCCACCATAACTGCTTTAGTTAAAGTTTAATTTCAGACCATCCTTTGTGGTTATTTTAGGTCTCTGAGTCTGCTAGACTGCCATACAGGCCTTCCCTGAGCTTGTCAGGTCAGCTTGTGGCCCCTTTCGTCCACAATGTTCAGATTTCACACTTCTCTATGTCTAGGTGCAAAGTATTCTAAAGGAGGAACTGTACTTTTCCAAGCTAATGACATTTAAAATAAATTCAGAGCTTCTTAATTTTTATTGAATTAAACTGGTTAACAACATTATACAGATTTCAGGTATACACTTTATTGTGTGTTCACCACTCCAAGTCAGATCTCCTTCCATTAAAATTTATCTCCCTTTTACCCCATCCCCACCCCCCAACTTGGCAATCACCACATTTTTGTCTGTGTCCAAGAGTTTTTCCTCTATTTTCCCCCTCAATCCCTCTACTGCCCTCCCCAGCTCTCTGAAACACCCCCACACAGTTGTCAGCCTACTCTCTATGAATCTGTCTTTATTTGCTTGTTAGTTGATTTTGTTTATTAGATTCCACATGTGAGTGAAATCATATGGTACTTGTCTTTCTCTGACTGGCTTATCCAGCACTCCTTTTTAGTAATTTACTGAAAAATATCTTGCTTTTCACCCCAAATAACGTGTACTTTAGATTTCCAAGCTAATCTCCCTTCTCTCCACAGAATTTACTCCTTCCACCCACTCAACTGTCTATTTTTAAATCTATTTATGAGTTAAATACTTGTCTGTAAATTCTATTTGTGGTATAATGTTTTTATTATGATTTGATTTATCTCTTTTGGGTCTTATTTTATACATTCCTGGAAGTATTGACTCTACAGTTGACCCTTGTGGGCCCACTTATTCACAGCTATTTTTCAATAAATAATACAATTAGTTCTCCGTACCCCCAGGTTTTGCATCCACAGGTTCAACCAGCGATGGATAAAAAACAGTATTTTTGATCTGCGGTTGGGAGTCTGTGGATGCCGAGGACTGACTGTATGCATTGTTGTACACTCTCTTATATCAGGGACTTAAACATCTGTGGATTTTTGTATCCACCGGGGTCCTAGAGCTAATCCCCCATGGATTCCAAGGGACTGTAGTTAAGTTTTGGGGGAGTCAGAAGTTGTATGTGGATTTTTGACGGTGCTGAGGGGGTTGGTGCCCCTAACCTCTTCGTTATTCAAGGGTCAACTATAATTATTTTTGTAAAGCATAATCTTTTTCAGCTAATTTCACAATATAAATTTTTATCTTCTATATATATATAAAAGCCTAAGCGACTGAATGACCAATCAACCAGTCGCTATGACGCGCACTGACCACTAGGGGGCAGAGGCTCAACACAGGAGCTGCCCCCTAGTGGTCAGTATGCTCCCACAGCGGGAGAGCCACTCAGCCAGAAGCCGGGCTCATGGCTGGCGAGTGCAGCTGTGGCGGCAGGAGCTTCTCCCGCCTCTGCAGCAGTGCTACCGAGCAACGGTGGCAGCAGCAGCAGCAGGTGCATCAGGCCAGGATGAACGGGAGCGGCTCCTCCCCAGTCGCCTGCCCCTTCGTGCACTGCTACGTCCCTCAGGGATGTCCGACTGCCAGTTTTGGCCCAATCCCAGATTATGAGAGGGCGCAGGCCAGGCTGAGGGACCCTACCTCTAGTCTATAATAATAAAAGGGTAATATGCTAATTAGACCGGATGTCTTCTGGATGTTATTCCAGACGTCCTTTCTGATGAAGCTGGGGCTGGAGGGAAGCCAGCCAGGGTCCTGGAGGAGGGAAGCCAGTGCTGGCAGCTGGGGGAAGGAAGGCCTACTCTTGCACGAATTTTTGTGCATAGGGCCTCTAGTATAATTATAATTATACAAATGGATAAGTATTAAGCCCTATATTAGTTGTCATTGCTGTGTAACAAATTACCCCAAATTTAGCAGCTTAAAACACAAACATCTAACCATTTCTCTGGGTCAAGAGTTCAGTTGTGGCTTAGCTGGGTGGTTCTGCTCAGAGTTTCTGATGAGTTAAGCTGTTGACCAGCACTGCAGCAGTCATCTGAAGGCTTGACTAGTGCTGGAGGATCTGCCTCTAAGGAGGCTCTCTCACATGGCTGTTGGCATGAAGCCTTAGGTCTTTCCAAGGACTGTTGGAGTGTCCTCACAACCTGTCTTTACCCTGCTGGCTTTACCCAGAGCAAGTGATGCAAGAGAGAGCAGGGAGGAAGCCACATGCCCTATATGTCCTATCTTGAGTACACACACTGCCCCTTCTATATATTCTGTTTTAAATGAGTCACTAAGTCTAGCCCACACTCAAGGGAAGGCAACTAGGCTCCATCTTTTTTGGGGGTAGGGAGAGGGGTTTTTTCAAAGAATTTGTAGACATATTTTAAAACATTCATAAATCCTTTGTCAGATAAAGTCATATTCTCAGATGAAATTGATTGTCCCCATTGTAGGACATGCTGTAATTTTTTTGACTTAGGTGTTCACAGGGTTTTCTGGAAATGCTTTGAAGAAAAGGTAGTGGTTTTTAAAATCGAAAGCATGTTTTTATGATTTACAGATTTGTTGGTGATTTCTTGAAGTTTTACATCTATCTCATTAGCTTTAGTTCTAATACAGCTAGAATGTTTTCATTTTTATCCTATTTCATGTATTTACTTAGTTTTTAAAAATATTTTTATTGATTTCAGAGAGGAATGGAGAGGGAGAGAGAGATGGAAACATCAATGATGAAAGAGAACCATTGATCAGCTGCCTTCTGCACACCCCACACTGGGGATTGAGCCCCACCCGGCTATGTGCCATGACCGAGAGTCGAACCATGATCTCCTGGTTCATAGGTTGACTCTCAACCAATGAGCCATGCCAGCCAGGCCTATTTCATGCATTTATTCTGATATATTTTATTTACACTTATTTAACAGTTTCCATAATTAATCTTAAATAGAATAAAACATTTCTAGGTAAATTAATTTACCTTCCAAACTTTTAGAAGAAAAGTACTTGCTTAATGTGTCTAAAGGCATGCATTTCAACTTCCATATAGCGCAATGACTTTGGGTCACATGGCTTAGATGAGTCTGTAAACTTATATTAAAGTCCTTTGAGTGTTTTAGAAACTCTTCTTCTTGAGTAAGATCCTAAAGTTAGATCCATTTTATTCCAGATTTCATTCTTTAGATGTTGTATATAGAACACAATTGGTTCAATCAGGGAAACTTTTCAGAACACATCACAGGTTTTTATTTCAGCACTTTATTTCTTTAGATGTTAACCAAATCTTTTTAAAAAAAAATATCTATATCTATCTATCTATATATATATATTAGAGGCCCAGTGCACAAAAATTTGTGCACTCGGGGGTAGGGGGTCCCTCAGCCCAGCCTGTGCCCTCTCCCAGTCTGGGACCCCTTGGGGGTGACCACCTGCTGGCTTAGGCCTGCTCCCTGGGGGATTGGGCCTAAGATGGCAATCAGGCAGCCCTTGGGGGATGTCCACTTGCCAGCGGGGAGCAGACCTAAGCTGCAGTCAGACATCCTTAGCGCTGCTGAGGAGGCAGGAGAGGCTCCCACCACCACCACTGTACTGGCAGCCATCAGCCTGGCTTGTGGCTGAGCAGAGCTCCCCCCTGTGAGAGCACACTGACCACCAGAGGGCAGCTTCTGCATTGAGTATCTGCCCCCTGGTGGTCAGTGTGTGTCATAGTGACCAGTCATTCCCAGTCTTTCTGCTGTTAGGGTCAGTTTGCATATTACCCTTTTACTATATAGGATTGAGGCCTGGTGCACGGGAGGGGGCCGGCTGGTTTGCTCTGAAGGGTGTCCAGGATCAGGGTGGGGGTCCCGCTTGATGCCTGGCCAATCTGGATGACGGGCTGATGGCTGTTTGCAGCTGGTCACACCCCCTTCAGGGTGGGGGTCCCCACTGGGGTGCCTGGCCAGTCTGGGTGAGGGGCTGAGGGCCATTTTCAGGCTGACGGGTGACTGAAGCTCCCAGCCTTTTTTTTTTTTTCTGGGATTTATTTTCCTTCTATTGCTGTCACTGGAGCTGAGAGCCTGCTCCAGCTCTGAGGCCGTGGCTGGCTGAAAGCAGGTATCTGAGTTTGTTTAGTTTCTATAATTGAAACTCTGTTGCCATCACTGGCGCTCTAAGCTCGGAGCCTGCTGCCGGCTGAATGCAGGTATCTGGAGTTTGTTTAGCTTCTATAATTGCAACATTGTTGCATCCGGAGCTCAGAGCTGGGCTGAGGCAGGCGGGGAACCTTGGCTTCCTCCATCACTGGAGCAAGCAAGCCTCCTGCTCGCTTCAGCTGCGTGGCTGCCAGCCGCCATCTTTGTTGGCAGTTAATTTGCATATCCTGCTGATTAGCCAATGGGAAGGGTAGCGAAGTTACGGTTAATTACCATGTTTCTCTATTATTAGATAGGATATATATATATATATATATATATATATATATATATATATAAATAATTTATTTCAGAGAGGAAGGGAGAGGGAGAGATAGAAACATCAATGATGAGAGAGAATCATTGGTTGGCTGCCTCCTGCATGCCCCCCACTGGGGATTGAGCCTGCAACCCAGGCATGTGCCCTTGACTGGAATCAAACCTGGGACCCTCCAGTCCACAGGCTGATGCTCTATCCACTGAGCCAAACCAGCTGGGGCCCAAATCTTGACTTTACCACCTCTACCCCCAACAAGTATCAATTACCTGCTTGCTTTTTCCTTCTTTTACTTTTAACCTAATTTTAGATAGAATTTTCATATAACCTTTATCATATCCCCCAAATGTTAACACTTTACCACACTTGTTTTATTCTTTTCTCTTTCCATATGTATATATTTCCTAACTGTTCAAGAGTAAGTTGCAGATATAATGTTTTATTTCAATCCTTTAGTGTGCATTTCCTAAAAAAAAAAAAGGGATATTTTTACTACCTTATAATTCTCAAGAAATTAGCATCAATAGAATACTATTATGTAATCTGCAGGCCTTATTGTCCCAATTGGCTTATCCATGAATATCCTTTATAGCAGGGGTCCTCAAACTTTTTAAACAGGGGGCCAGTTCACTGTCCCTCAGACCGTTGGAGGGCCGGACTATAGTTTAAAAAAAAACTATGAACAAATTCCTATGCACACTGCACATATCTTATTTTGAAGTAAAAAAACAAAACGGGAACAAATACAATATTTGTATTTGCATGTGGCCCGCGGGCCGTAGTTTGAGGACCCCTGCTTTATAGCAACAACAACAAAAACACCTCAAAACAAAATAAAAAACAGTTGATAAAAACCATTTCTTGGTTTTCCTTTGATCTCCTTTATCTGGAACAGTTCCTCAGTCCTTGTCTGTGAGACCCTTGACATTTTTGAGAGGATAGGCCAGTGTTTTGTTTTGTTTTTAAGTAGAATGCCTCTCATTTGAGTTTTGTCTGGTGTTTCCTCATGATTAGATCCATATTAATGCATTTTGGCAGAATACCACAAATGTGATGTGGTTTTCTCAGTGTGTCATTTTAGGAGGCCAGTGGTGTTGATGTGTCCCATTACTGGTGATGTTAACTTTGATCATTTGGTTATGGTGGATTTTGCCTGTTTTTTCCGAGGTAAAGTTACAATTTTTCCTTTGTAAGTAATGTGTCTTCTGGGGAAATACTTTGAGACTATATAAATACCCTGTTACTCCTTAAACTTTCAGTTTTGCCAAATGAATATTTTCTAATTCCATCATTCTTCTATATTTATTAGTTGACTTTCCCTCATTAATTAATATCTATGAACTCATAGATACAATACTATGGACTGCTTCTATAGTCTTGTGTACTATAGAAAAGATCCTCAACAATACTATGAACTCACAGATTCTTATTATCCAATGGGTTATAATTCTTTATAAATAATTATTTCCTTTACTCAAATTGTTCCATATTCAACCAACGAAAGCTGTCTGATGTCTTTTTGATGTGTCCCCATTATTCTTTGAGCACTTATTTTTTAGTACAACAAGATAGTTCAGGTTCATCTTGTTTTTTCCCCCCTGCCCCTGCACTGGAATCAGCTCCAGAGCTCTAGAGAACCCTTAGAGGGAAATTGTATCTAGAAATTGAAATCTCAGTGCTAGGTGTGCTCGTGGTTATTGGAATATCATTGCTTCTAGGCCCTCTTAGCAAACAGTGTGTGTGTGTGTGTACACCCCCACATCTATATCTAATTTTGTGTATCTCTGTCTGTATTAAACCCATGAGTTCACACTGACAATTCCTATTCCACTACTACACCACATGGTTAATTATGTCCTTTCCCCTTTCATATTTGTAACTTTTTTTTCCAACACTGAGGACATGGTTCCCCTTTATTGATCCCATATTTACTTGCACCTAGAAAGTAGTTTCAAAATTATGAACTTATAGTTCTGTGAAAATGAAACCCATTAACAGATTTCAGTATTTGCTTAACATAAAAAATTAGCCCGAGGGAATATAGTACAAATACTTTGTTCAGAAGTTACATGGGTTATGTAACTCCTTCATTGTGGTTATGTGATTCATTTGGAATACAGTTCAGGTTATTTGATTTGCTGTTTCATATTACCCTCTCATGCTACCCAATCTTTGTTGATTTTTTAAAATATTAAGTACATTGTTTATTGTTTTTTTTTTTTTTAAATATATTTTATTGATTTTTTACAGAGAGGAAGGGAGAGAGATAGAGAGTTAGAAACATCGATGAGAGAGAAACGTCGTTCAGCTGCCTCCTGCACATCTCCCACCGGGGATGTGCCCGCAACCCAGGTACATGCCCTTGACCGGAATCGAACCTGGGACCTTTCAGTCCGCAGGCCGACGCTCTATCCACGGAGCCAAACCAGTTTCGGCTACATTGTTTATTGTTAATAGTATTATAGGTATCTCCCATTTTCCCCCATTCCCCCCCTTCCCAGCTTTTACCCACCCCCCAAGGTTTTCACTACCCTATTGCCTGAGTCCATGGGCTATGCATATCCTCCTATATAATAAAAGGCTAATATGCAAATAGACTGAATGGCAGAACCACTGGTTGCTATGACGTGCACTGACCACCAGGGGGCAGACGCTCAATGCAGGAGCTGCCCCCTGGTGGTCAGTGTGCTCCCCTTGTGGGAGTGCTGCTCAGCCAGAGCCAGGCTCACGTCTGGCGAGCACAGCAGCGGTGGCAGGAGCCTCTCCTGCCTCGGCGACAGCACTAAGGATGTCCGACTGACATGGGGAACAGGCCTAAGCCATCAGTCGGACATCCCCTGAGGGCTCCTGGACTGTGAAGGGATGCAGGCTGGGCTGAGGGACCCCTCCCCCCCCCGTGCATGAATTTCGTGCACTGGGCCTCTAGTAAGTATGTAAGTTCTTTGGTTTATCTCTTTTTGTTCTCCCAACCCCACATCAAGGTATGTCTGTCTGTTCCATGCCTCCATACTTTGGGTCTTATTTTGTTGGTCAATTCATTTTGTTCATTAGATTCCACAAATAAGTGAGATCATGTGATATTTGTCTTTCTCAGATTGGCTTCACTTGGCATAATATTTTCTAGGTCCATCCATGCTGTCTCAAAGGGTAAGAGATCCCTCTCTCTTTTTTTTTTTAACAGCAGCATAGTATTCCGTAGTGTAAATGTCCCACAGCTTTTTTATTCATTCATCTACTGATGGGCACTTGTACTATTTCCAAATCTTAGCTATTGTAAATAATACTAATTATTTTACAAAATACAAAAAGGCTGCTGTGAACATAGGGGTGCATATATTCTTTCTGATTGGTGTTTTGGGGTTTTTAGGATATATTCCCAGAAGTGGGATTGCTGAGTCAAATGGAAGTTCCCTTTTTACTTTTTTGAGGAAACTCCATATTGTTTTCCTTAGTGGTTGCACCAGTCTGCATTCCCACCAGCAGTGAACTAGTGTTCCCTTTTCTCCACATCCTTGCCAGCACTTGTTTGTTGATTTTTTGATGATAGCCATTCTGACAGGTGTGAGGTGATATCTCATTGTAGTTTTAATTTGCATTTCTCTGATGATTAGTGACTTTTAGTATTTCTTCATGTCTTTTGGCCATTTGTATGTCCTCTTTGGAGAAATGCCTATTCAGGTCTTCTGCCCACTTTTAAATTAGATTGTTTGTCTTCCTCTTGTTGAGTTGTATGAGTACTTTATATATTTTGGATATTAACCCCTTATCAGATTTATCATTGGCAAATATGTTCTCGCATACAGTGGGTTCCCTTTTCATTTTGATGGTGGTTTCTTTTGCTGTGCAGAAGCTTTTTATTTTGATGTAGCCCCATTTGTTTATTTTCTCCTTAGTTTCCCAATCTTTGTTGATTTTATTTACTGTCCTTTTTTGGATGTGTGAAATATTAACATGGTTGTAAAAGTCAAAAAGGCATTCTCAGAAAAATGTAACCCTCATTCCTTTTGTTCTTCTCTGTTTCTACCCCTACCCCCTTTAGATAAACTATTAATTGTCTCTGCTTTACCCTTCCTGTGCTTTTTTTGTACAAATAACCAGATATATGTATATTTTCTTACACCCCTTTCTTTCTTACACAAAAGGTGCTATGGATATTCTTTTGCATTTTGTTTTTTACATGTAACAATATGTCCTAGAAACCACCCATCTCACTTCATAGAGATCCTTTTTTTTAAACAGCTGCATAAAATTCTACTGTGAGAAGGTCACCTGCTCACTTTTATGGGGTTTCTTATATGCCATGAACTCTTATCAATATTTCTGAGGGGACATCTTAATAAACTGGTGTTCAGAGAAGGCTTTCTGGTAACGGTGACACCTCATCAGGCCTAAAAGCAAAAGGTCTTACCTATGCAGGGGGTGAAAGGAATATGTATTTCTGGTGGAAAAATGATAAAGTGTATCAGAGTAAGTAGTTACTAAGTTTGGTGTTGCTGAAGCATAAAACGAGTGGCAGGGTATCTTAGAGAGGAGGCGAGGGTCAACTCAAGGAGGGCTGTGCATGCTGTCCTTGAACTTGTATACCAGTCCAGCGACCAAAATACCATTACTATAAGTGTATTTATATTAATATTATTAATAACTACCATTTGTTAAGCACTTAATAAAATGCCAGGAACTGTATTAAGTGCTTTATAATTATTACCTCATTTAATAATCTGGGACATTCACAAGTGAAAACATGGAGGTACAGAGAAGTTGAGTAACTTTTCAAGGCTATGTCTAATGAGTGTGGAGAGTGGATTCCAAAGTGCAGAGAGGTCTCACTCCAGAACCTTTTAACTGGGGCATCATTGAAAAAGTGTAAAGCAGGAGTAGCATGATTATATCTTCAGTTTAGATTGATTATTTTGCAAGCTTAATGGAGATGGAATTGAGGGGGACAAATGGGAGGCAGGAAGATCGTTGGGAAGCTGTTGAAGTAGTCTGGGAGAGAGATTTAAAACCTGAAGTAGAATAGAAGTTATTAGTTAGGCATAGGAGGATTGAATTACAGCAGTTCTCAACCTGTGGGTCGCGACCCCTTTGGCGGTTGAACGACCCTTTCATAGGGGTCGCCTAAGACCATCCTGCATATCAGATATTTACATTACGATTCATAACAGTAGCAACATTACAGTTATGAAGTAGCAACGAAAATAATTTTATGGTTGGGTCACAACATGAGGAACTGTATTTAAAGGGCCAGAAGGTTGAGAACCACTGAATTAGAAGAATATTTAGGAGGTGAAATTGGAAGATTTAACTAATTGAGTAGATAAGGCGGGATCAGGGAAAGGAAAGATTCAAGGGAGACTTAACAGGTTTTCAGTATGTGTTACTATATAGTGATAACCACATTTTAAAACCAAGGACATAGGAAGAGGATATACATTCAGATAAGATTAGTTTGGTGTTATGTTGATTTGAGGTGCCAGTGGGGACATGGCAGTGGGATCAAATTGTAGGTATATAAATCTGAAATTCATAGGAGAGGTCTGGCCTACGAATAGATTTGGAAGTTAGTAGGTGGTAGTTGAAACCAGGAGTATAGAGAAGTAAACTCACCAGGAAGGCATAGCCCTGGGAAACACAACTCTTAAAAGAGACAGTAAAAGAGAAAGAAGAGACTCATAGAGGTAAAAGGAGAACCAGGAGAGGAGAGTATCACAGAGGCTAGGGGCGTAAAGTTTCAAGATGGGCGTGTTCATGAGTGTCACATGGTACAGAGAGATCCAAGAAGGTAAGGAAGGAAAATGAATCTTGGGTATTCCAGTTATGATTTGTGAAGCACAAGGTATGCAGAGTATACTCTGCAGACTCTCAATCTTGGGGAAGCTGGTTTGGACTCACCCAACAAGTGTAAAAACTTTGAAAACTTTGGGGAGTGTAGACTCAATTCTTGAGAGTTGGGGTCAGCTGCTTCCTCAGTAGTGTCCCACTGAGCCTTTAAGGAAGGAAGGAAGGGAGGGAGGGAGGGAGGAAGGGAGGGAGGGAGGGAGGAAGGAAAGAAAAAAGGAAGAGTGATGGGAGTTAAAGGGAGTGGGGAAACCCTGAGAAGGAAAATGATAGTTATGCAATGGCAGTTAAGTATCAGGCATTGTTAAATGTCCTTTCATGTGTTTTATTATATATTTTTTCTCATCCTTATAGCAACCCTATTGGGGGTGAGGTTTTCCCCATTTTCTAAGTAAGGAAATCCAGAGTCTCTAGCCTTATCTTTCCTTATCCCAAGTTCTATATACCACTGATGACTGTGACCTTGGACTTAAATTTCCTCATCTGTAAAAAGCTGTGGTATGATCCTTAAGTCCTGTCCAGCTCTAGGGTTCTAGGAATCTGTGATTGTTAATAGTGGGGTTTTTTTTTTTTTGGCCATGAGAAAAAGACTATTTAAACCCCCTCACCCCTACCCACCTAGTGAATTAATAACTTAATAGCAACACTGTCAAATTGTCCAGGCTAAATAATTTATTTTCCCATCACAAAGTGAGTACTCATTATGTATGTGGGCTTAGAAGGCTTCTGTAAAATAAATCAAGAAAATAGGCTCGGTGACAGGCTTTCCATCAGTTGTTACTAGCCCTGGGCACGTGGGCAAATAGCTACCTGCAAGATTGTGAGATGATTTTAAAGTGTGTTATGGATTAAGTGCTAAGTATTTTTATTAATTTAAGAAGTACTTTGGCATGTGGCCTTTAAAAATTACATTATTATATTATCATAAATCTTGATTAAAGCAACAAAATGTATTTATAATGGCCGACTTCACAGCTGGGATGAAATATTTTATAGTGTGTATAATGAGCCACTAGATGATGGCGATTCTCTGTTCACATCTGAAAAACGAGAGTTGGGAAATGGAATAGAAGCTTTAAAGCTCTATTTGATTGTGAAAATTAATTTCAAGGAACCATATTATGTGCCCAGTGAGTACTTAATAATTGAGGAGGAGGGAAAAAGGAAATTATGAGGCTTCAAACCTTAAGTCCATTTTGGAAAAGGTTAGGATAAAAATATCATGCTAATGTGTGTTTGAAATACATACTTTACAACAATGATATAAAAGGAAACAAAATTAGCAAATACTAGGTTAATACAAGATAAAGTTTCTTGTGATTTGGAGCCACTGTATTCTAGATACATTGATTGTGGCAAGCAGAGGTTTTCAATGAATGCAGTCTTCCCTTGGAGGGCATTTTGGAAATTTATAGAGACATTTTTGTTTTCTAAGGTGTTTGAGTTATATATTATTTTATTAATTATTTTCTTTTGATTTCTCCCTTATAGCCAATATATATATTTTTAATATTTTTATTGATTTCAGCAAGGAAGGGAGAGGGAGAAAGAGATAGAAACATCAATGATGAGAGAGAATCATTGATTGGCTGCCTCCTGCATGCCCCCCACTGGGGATCGAGCCCGCAACCTGGGCATGTGCCCTGACTGGGAATGGAACGCAGAACCCTTCAGTCTGCAGGCTGATGCTCTATCCACGGAGCCAAACTGTCCAGGGCCAATGTATTTTATAAAAAATATATTTTTTGTTAGTCCTCACCCGAAGATATGTTCTTTTTGATTGTTTTAGAGAGAGTGGAAGAGATTACCTGCTTGCAAAAGTAGTTCAACTCTAAGGCTGACACACTGATCTTGGTGCTGGACACAAACTGTTGAACAAGACAGATGAAGTTCCTGCCCACAGAAATCTGACCCCATCCTCCAAGAGGACCCAGAAAGAACGCAGCACAGGCTAGGAAAAATGGTGGAGGTTTAGACGGACGTGTCGGTTCTTTGTCCCGGAGCAGATAAGGGCGAGCAGCTGAAACGGCTAACATACAGCCCAAATAAGCAGAGGAGATTCAGCTGAGAGACAGTTTGCAGCCAGGAAAGACAGAGAACTCCTAGAAAAAGGGGACGGTTAGAGATTGAGGCTGAAACCTCCCCCGGGGCGCCGGCTCAGCCGTGAGACCGCACCATCTTGAGTGGCTGTTACTGGCATCCAGAGATCGGCTACTAACCTGGAGGCAACGGCTCTCAAGCAGCGCAACTACATGAACTCAAACGAGCCCTGCTTCTTCCCACGGAAAGGTTAGACTTCCCCCAAAGATCCAAGCAACAGCGGCCTCCTGATCACCACACGCTCCGTCTGGGGAACAGTTACTGTGTGTGAAGCCTCCCTCCACCAGCCAGAAGAGCCACCACAGCTGTGAACAGCACCCACCAGAGGACCTGCTACCAACGGAGGAGCAGCTGCTACCACAACCGCCCAAGGAGCAACCACAGCCCGGGGAGCCACTGCCACCCAGTGAGCAGCCACTGCCACCCAGGGAGCAGCCACTGAACGACTCAACATCTAGATATGTCAGTGAGATCAAACATGGGTAGACAAAAAAACCCCCAAAGGAAAGAAAAGGAGGACTCGCGCTGAAACCGGTTTGGCTCAGTGGATAGAGCGTCGGCCTGTGGACTGAGAGGTCCCAGATTCGATTCCGGTCAAGGGCATGTACCTGGGTTGCGGGCACATCCCCAGTGGGAGATGTGCAGGAGGCAGCTGGTCGATGTTTCTCTCTCATCGATGTTTCTAACTCTCTATCTCTCTCCCTTCCTCTCTGTAAAAAATCAATAAAATATATTTAAAAAAAAAAAAAAAAGAAAAGAAAAGGAGGACTCGCCAGAAAAGCAGCTAAGTGATACAGAGGCATGCAACATGACAGAAAAAGAATTCAGAATAAGGGTCCTAGAGTGCATAAACCGGATGGAGGAAAAAATCAATAACATAAGCAAGAAGCTAGAAGAAACAGATGAAAAAATCAACAACTTAACACTTGGAGTGCGGGTGAATTTCCCGCCAAAATATAAGATGGCTCTGTCTTTTGGTTTTGTTCCATCCACCAAAAGGGTGGATTACAAACAAATATTTGGTAATACGCAGTTACAATCGGCCCGAGTTTACACGTTTCCCGCACTCCACTGCAAATCTATATGAACCGAGTTAAAGACGGCTCCCGCGGAGTACGCGCAATTCACGCGAGCCGACTTAACTCGTTTCCCGCACTCCAAGTGTTAAGTAAGACCCAAGAAGAAATGAAGAGCGATATAGCTGGAATAAAAAACACCACTGAAAGCATCAACAGTAGACTAGGAGAAGCGGAGGACCGAATTAGTGAATTAGAAGACAAGGAAGCAAAACACACCCAAACTGTACTGCAATTGGAGAAAAAAATTAAAAGACAGGAGGAGAGCCTAAGGGAGCTTTGGGACAACATGAAACGAAACAACATACAAATAATAGGGGTGTCAGAACAACAGAAAGAGGAACAAGGATTAGAAAACCTATTTGAAGAAATAATATCAGAAAACTTCCCTGAGGTGGGGAAGAAAAAAGTCACACAAGCACAGAGAGTCCCAAACAAGGTGAACCCGAAAAGACCCACACCAAGACACATCATAATTACCATGGCAAATGTTCAGGACAAAGAGAGAAACTTACAGGCTGCAAGAGAGAGACAGAAAGTTACATACAAGGGATCTCCCATTAGATTATCAAATGATTTCTCAACAGAAACACATCTGACCTGGAATCCAGCCCACAACCCTTTGGTGCATGGGATGACGCTTCAGCCAGCTGAACCACCAACCAGGGCTATAGCCAGTGTATTTTAAAAATAGGCTGTAGGTTCTCAATCTATGAATTTTATTGCAGAATAGTAAGGGGGTCGGGGGACAAGATACTTGTTATAAAAAGTGAGCTTTGGATATGATAGGGTTGATGGCCATTGTATTAGTTTTCTATTACTGTCTAACAGTGTACTATAAATGTACAGCTCAAAACAGTAGTCATATATTATCTCACAGTTTCTGTAGGTCAGAAGTCCACGCATGGTGTAGCTATATTGTTTGCTGAGGGTCTCACCAGGCTGAAATCAAGGTGTCTGCAGTGGCTATGATCTCATCTGAGGCTCAGGGTCATCCACCAAGATTATTGGTGGTTGGCAGAGTTCTTTTCCTTGCGATGATATGACTAAGGTCCTCATTTTCTTGCTGGCTATCAGCTGGGGGTTACTCTTAGTTCCTAGAGGCCGCTTTCAGATCCTAACCACGTGACCCTCTCACAACATGGTAACTCATTCAAAGCCAGTAGAAAAATCTCTCTAGTCAGCTTTCCAGTGGAAACATAATGTGAGCTATAAATACAAGCCTAAATCATATGAGTGACTTTCCCATATTAACAGGTACTGCCCACACTAAAGAGGAGGGGGTTATACAGGATGTTTATACCAGAGGTGGAAATCATGAGACTGTCTTGGAATTCTGCCCACTGCAGCCACTACTATGAAATCTTCATACCCGTATCTCTTATGTATGTCAGTACATTGCAGTTTTTGGAAATAGGACCTCACTACCTACTTTACGCATTCATACAGGTATCAGTACCTATTGTGTACCAGGTAGTTTTCTAGGTATTGAGATAAACAGGGCAGATTACCTTCCAGAGGTTATTTTCTAGTGATAAGTGCAGTGAAGAAAATAAAAAAAGTAGATGGTTAGAAGTCGGGTGGGGTGGGAGTTCTTTTAGGTAGGGTGGTCAGGGAGCAGAGACTTGAATGGTGGGTAGCTAGTACTGTGGACTCTTGTGTGTGTGTGTGTGTGTGTGTGTGTTTAATAGTAGACATTCATTTTTTTTATTGTTTTATTGCTTAAAGTATTACAAAGAGTATTACATATGCCTCCTTTATTTCCCTGCCCTTCACAATCCCCTGGCCTCCCCTACCCCCCAGTGTCTTATGTCGTACTGTAGACTCTTGAGAACAAAACATCTGGCCGAGAGAAGGCAATTATAAGGATCCTGAGTTCAGGGATAAGCTTGTCTGTGTTAAGGAACAGAAAGGCTAGTGTGGCTGGAGCAGAATGTGCAGGAGAGAGGTAGGGGATGAGTTTAAGGAGGTGATTGGGTGACCACTCATGCAGAGCTCTGTAAGCCTTGGTAAGAGTATGATTTTTCTTTAAAGTGAGATAGGAAGGCACTGAAGGGTTTTAAGCAATGGAGTGACGGATCTGATTTACATTTTCAAAATATTTGTGTTGAAAAATGGCCTCTCAGATGGGGAAATGTATAAATGCAAAGAGATGAACTCTATGAAGGAAATGAATACAGCAGTCAGCCACATGAGTGCAGACAACAAGGGATCCTGGCTAGACTGAGGTCAAGGACGACTGCTTGAGGATATGGCACATAAGTTGCACCTGGAGGATGGAAAGTGGAAAGAGGAAGGGTGGTCCCAGCAAGGGGAACAACTCATGCCAAGGCTAAGTGGAACAAGGGAGCTTGTCAAGTGCCAGGGAACATTAGGGAAAATGACTGTGGAGTCAGGAGCCAGATTCCTCAAGCCTTGAAGGCCCAGTGAAATGTTTTTTCTGTTATTCTTTTACTAGTGGCCTGGTGCACAAATTCGTGCACAATGAAAGGAAATTAATTAGAAGATATATTTTAATATCGCTGTTCGTCTTTTCTCTATAATAGAAGTGTCAATCAAATTCACGATTGACAATGACAGATGAAACACATGTGTGCTACTGGTGCCAGCGAGAGCTTTATATGTATCGTACATGCGCGAGTCAACTTAGCCTTTTATATATTTATATAGAATAAACTTGCTTAATTAGACCTGCTTTCTGATGTAGCTGAACTTTTTCCAGCCCAGTGAAGCACCCCAACTTCTCTTTCAGGTAATTGTCAGCAATATAGCAGTAAATATCAACATGAAGCAGATTATTATTGTAGATCACACAGGGAGAACAAAGGGTAAAATATTTAACTGCAGCGGTGTTTGACTATATTCTGTGCGGCGAGAAAACCTGAAGTCATTTTCAAGGTCCACCATTTACCTCTTTTCAGTTGGGCCAAGTTTCTAAGCTTTCTAAATCTTGTTTTCCGGCTAATGAAAAGAAAATAGGATTCCATCGAGTCTCCTATCTACCTACTCCAGGACTTTGGTGAGGATCAAATGAGATGAGGGAAAACACTTCACAGACATTTGGTTACAGTGTAAAATGTTTGCACCTGGCTATCAAGCAAGTTGTGTTCCTGGTCGGAAGAAAATCCAAGGAGGCTAGTCACTAGGGAGAGGAAGCCAGGCATTGCTATGTGATGTCATTACCTGGCGCCCATAGCCACTGTTTCTGGGCTGGGCTGGGCTGTGGGCTGCATTTTGCGCCATGGGGTCTTGGCAGTGTTGGCTGCGATTTGGAGGGCTGTCACTCTGGGGTGGTGGCAGGGCCTCTGTCCCACTTGGGGGAAGCTGAGTGTTGCTTTGTGGGTGCCTCCAGGTACGTGGTGCCGTTTCTCTGTGTATGTCATGGCAGCTCCTGCATTGAGCGTCTTCCCCCTGGTGGTCAGTGCGCGTCATAGTGACTGGTCAGATGGTTAGCCTTTTATATATAGACTAGCGGCCTGGTGCATGAAAATTCATGCACTGGAGGGGGTGTCCTTCAGCCCGGCCTGCCCCGTCTCATAGTCCGGGAGCCCTCAGGGGCGGGAGGCGACTTGGTGATCAGGGGAAGGCGACGCCCCCATCACACCTCTGCTGCTGCCATTGCTGGCAGCTCAAGCCTCGGCCAGCCCTAGTTACCTGCGCCTCGGGCGGCCCTGGGTGGCTGGGGGGCTGAGGGGACTGGGAGATCTGGAGGCAGGTGCCCTGGTGGGGCTGAGGGGACTGGGCGCCGCCATCTTGTGGCTGTGGGTGCTGCCATCTTTGAGGGCGTGGCAGTTAATTAGCATAGTCCCTCCTTATTGGCTGTGGGCACTGCTATCTTTGAGGGCGGGTAGTCAGTTAGCATACTCCCTCCTTATTGCTGTGGGCGCCGCCATCTTTGAGGGCGGGGCAGTCAATTAGCATATTCCCTCCTTATTGGCTGTAGGCACTGCCATCTTTGTGATGGCTTGAGGCTCAGTTAGCACATTCCCTCTTTATTAGATAGGATATTAAGAGCCTTAGGAAGTCATTCCAGGGGTTGAGAGTTATAGAGGGAGGGGTTGAGGGAAACTGTCCATAATCAGTTTTATAATTTGACAGATTCAGTCTGGATGCTGGTTGGACGACAATTTGGAGTGGAAACAGGGAGGTCAGTTAGGAGCTAAGTGATTGTCCAAGTGAGAGACAACGGTGGTGTGGACTAGAATGGTAGCATAGGAGTTGCCAAGAAGTAAATTAATCTGAGAGCTCATTTAGGAGGTAAAATCAAAAGAGTTGCTGGTGGATTAGGTTTGGGAAGTGAGGTTGAGGGAGGTGTCATCTGGTTTTCATAATTAGATTCACTGAGCTGGGGCACATTGCATGAGGACAGGCTGTTAGTGGGAGAGAGGTTGTAGAGAGAATGAAGTGAGTTTTGAAATATCTTTCAAGTAACCTAGTAAAGATGTAAAGTAGGCAGTGAGATATAGGGATCTGGAATTCAGTGAAGTCCATTAATATCTATATGGACTTTTTGGTTAGTTTTGAGGACTTAAATATGCCAGACACTATATTAGATTCTGGGAATATAAAGATGAGTAAGATATTAATTCAGTGTTTGTTAAATACGTATAGCCACTGTGTCATGGTAATTTTCCTTTGGGAGCTTACTTCCCAACAAGACAAGTCAGTAACGAAATCAAGTACAGCATAAGCTGCCCCCTGGTGGTCAGTGATAGAGGGCCACAAACTGATTCCAGAGCATAATAAGGACACCTGACAGATTGGCAGCATCAGTGAAGGCTCTTGCTGAAGGGCATGGAGTCTGTTCTGAGCCTTAAAAAAGGAGGCAGAATTAGGCAGACCAGGGGAATATAAGAAGTTCTAGCCCAGCTGGCGTGACTCAGTGGTTGAAATTCGACCTATGAACCCAGAGATTACAGTTTGATTCCTGGTCAGAGCACATACCAGGGTTATGGACTTGATCCCCCATGGGGCATGTGCAGGAGGTAGTTGATCAATGATTCTCTCTCATCATTGATGTTCCAATCTCTCTCTCTCCCTTCCTGTCCGAAATCAACAGAAAAATATATTTTAAAAAGATAGTTCCAGTAGTAAAAGCTGTGGTTATATGAGAAAAGATAGTGACATCTCAGCAAAGCCAATGACTCTAGATCCCTGGCCTTCACTATGGATTGCACAAGGGAAGGCAGTGTCTGTGCCTAAGCTGTTGTTTTTATGATGGTGGTGGTGTTACTCTTATGTAGCTGTTCTTGTTCTGCAACCCTTTTGGGAAAGAGGAGAGGAGATTGGGCACTTCAGAGAGTTTTTAGCCATTTCTTCTCATTTACAAAAGGAGGTTACCAGTAGCCAAAGTGGAGAGTTGACTCGTTAACACTGTCAGCAGTTCCATGTCTCCCAGAGTCTAGGCCAGTGATGGCGAACTTTTTGAGCTCGGCGTGTCAGCATTTTGAAAAACCCTAACTTAACTCTGGTGCCGTGTCACATATAGAAATTTTTTGATATTTGCAACCATAGTAAAACAAAGACTTATATTTTTGATATTTATTTTATATATTTAAATGCCATTGAACAAAGAAAAATCAACCAAAAAAATGAGTTCACGTGTCACCTCTGACACGCGTGTCATAGGTTCGCCATCACTGGTCGAGGCTAAGGTTCTTTACACTGCTACAGGTGTGGCGATGCCCTTTATCATATAGTTCCACATTCTCACTGAGTAATGCAGGTCTCCATTTAGGCTGTGTCTTGGGACCTGATGCCAGCCTCGAGTTAGTTCTTTACCTGTATGGCACAGTGGACTTGTTCCTTAATGGGTCTGAACCTTTGAATTTAAATAGAGCATTCTCTCTTGAATGACTATACTTGTATCCTATGTCCATCTTTTCTTTCTGCCCACTTGTGTCTTTGACCTTTTCTTCATCATGCAAATCGTAATCTTACCTAATAATAGACAAACATGCAAATTGACCGTACCTTCACCACACCCACCAGCCAATCGGACAAGTATGCAAATTAACCAAACAAAGATGGCGGTTAACTTGCATACGTAGGTGCCCAGCAGTGATGGAGCCTGCAATCAGAGCTGAGAGGTCCCCTGCCCAAGCCTAACGCCTTGAGGAGTTAGGCCTGGGCAGAGGCAGAGCCGGCGATCACTGGGAGCAGGGGTGGAGCCCGCGATGGCGCGGAGCTGGAGTTCCCGTGTCTAGGCCTAACGCCTCGGCCATAGGCGTTAGGCCTGGGCAGAGGTGGAGCTGGCGATCACGGGGAGCAGGGGCGGAGCCAGTGATGGTGGGGAGCAGGGATGGAGCCGGCAATTGCGGGGAGCTGGGTGTCCTCTGCCCAAGCCTAAGCCTTGGCCAGAGGCGTTAGGCCTGGGCAGGAGCGAAGCCAGCGATCGCGGGGAGCAGGGGCAGAGTTGGGGGTCCCCTGCCCAGGCCTACTGCCTTGGCCAAAGGCGTTAGGCCTGGGCAGGGGCAGAGCCTGCAATCACGGGGAGCAGGGGTGGAGCCGGTGACGGTGGGGAGCAGGGGTGGAGCCGGCAATCGCAGGGAGCTGGGGGTCCCCTGCCCAGGCCTAACACCTTGGTCAGAGGCGTTAGGCCTGCGCAGGGTTAAAGCCAACGATCTCGGGGAGCAGGGGCAGAGTTGGGGGTCCCCTGCCCAGGCCTAATGCCTCGGGCACAGGCGTTCGGCCTAGGCAGGGGCTGAGCCGGCAATTGGTGTGAACTACAGAGGAAATACCTTTTCTGACTGCTCATTGGCTAAGCTCCCTGTATGCCACTGGTAATATTCTTAGTAACTTGGGTAATAAGAATCCAATAAGGTGATCTAGGGTTTTTTACCACACTCCTAGAGAAAAAAAGTAAAGTAAGGTCTGCTGCTGGAGGGCTAAGAAATGTCCTATCCTGCCCTAGCTGGTTTTGCTCAGTGGATAATGCCTCGGCCTGGCCTGCCCACGGCTGGGTCTGGGTTCAATTCTGACTAGGGGAATGTACCTAGGTTGCTGGCTCCTCCCTGGCACGGGCCCAGGTCAGGGCTCATGCAGGAGGCAACCAATCAAAGTGTTCCTCTCACTTTGATGTTTCTCTTTGTCTTTCCCTTTCTCTTCCACATTCTCTAAAAATCAATGGAAACATATCCTCAGGTAAGGATAAAAAAAGAAAGAAAGAAAGAAATGTCATATCCTATGAAAGACACATCTTGAAAATGCCTAAAGAAAGTTGTCATTTTTTGATGGTGAAGGGACTGGAATCCGTATTGATGAAAACACCTTGGTGGCTGCGGTGACTGGCAGTGCTGCAACAGGCGGGTGATGGGGCTGGTGCCTTCCCCTTATCAGCCCAGTTGCCTCCCACAAAGGGAGGCCAGACTGTGGCTTAGGCCCGCTCCCCAAGGGGAGCAGGGAGCAGGGAATAGGGCATCCCCTGAGGGATCCCAGTATGTGATAGGGGGCAGGCTGGGCTGAGGGACCCCCCCTCCAGTGCACAAATTTTTGTGCATGGGCCTCTAGTAATAGTATAATTGTTGGTGTAATAGTGATAGTAGTGGTTACTACTTATACATTTATTGTCAGACACCATAGTAATTGCTTTACGTTACCTCATTTAATTTTACCAGTAGCCCTCTGGGGTAGCATTTTATTATTACCACATTTTACAGAAGAGAAAACAGAGGTTTAGAAAGAGGTTAAATCAAAGGTTACACAATAGTAAATGGTGGTGCTTAGATTCAAATTCAGGCAGTGTGACTTTGGGTCTCTTTACTGCCTTTCCTAAGACATCTTGAAAGCAATGCTGTCCAATGGACATATAATGTGAGCTATAAATACAAGCCATGTTTGTAATTAAAATTTTTCTAGTAACCATGCTGAAGAAAAAAACAGGTAAGATTATTTTAAAAATACTTTTATTAAGTCCAGTATATCTAAAATATCTTTTCAACATGTACTCAATATGAAAAAGTAAATGAGATATTTTACTGAGTCTCTGAAATGACAACGCGTATTCACAATTACAGCACGTCTCAGTTTGGACTAGCCATAGTTTAAGTGCTCAATATCCAAACATGGTGAGTAGCTACTATTTTGGCCAGTGCAGCTTCAAAGGGATAGAAAAGTGGATGGAAAGTTCTCTGTTCTACAGCTAAGGGAGCCAGAGAGAGAGGGAAAACACACACACACACACACACACAAACACACACACAAAAAACCTGCCAAAAATCTGCAGATGAGGCAAATCAAATGAGAAGGCAGAGTGGTAATTCCTGGGTCTGACCCAGTGAGCAGGGATTAGTGGAGAAGAGATTTCTCTCTTATTGCTCTGGAGTTAGTCAGGGTATCTTTGTTTCTTCCCAAATTGAGACTGAGCATTTTCCCATATTGGTAGTTTTACCTGTAGTGGTTAGTTTCCATAGTGGCTGGTTAACAGATACTGTAACATTGTTTCTGTGGAAAAGAGTTAAGTAACCTAAGGCTTATAAATAATTTGATTTTGGAATGCCATCTCTTGTTAATTGTGGAGGTGGTGAGATTGGAGAGAAAATTGTAGTGATCATTTGCTTGATGCTCTTAAGTTACAGGTGTTATGGCACAAGGAGAAGAGTAGTTAACTTTTTTAGTTTGCATTTATGGATAATGCTCATTATCTATTACAGTGATGGCGAACCTATGATACGCGTGTCAGAGGTGACACGCAAACTCATTTTTTTGGTTGATTTTTCTTTGTTAAATGGCATTTAAATATACAAAATAAACATCAAAAATATAAGTCTTTGTTTTACTATGGTTGCAAATATCAAAAAATTTCTATATGTGACACAGCACCAGAATTAAGTTAGGGTTTTTCAAAATGCTGACACGCCGAGCTCCAAAGGTTTGCCATCACTGATATATTACTTTATTTTTTCTGGAGGTAGGCTCATAGTAAGCCTTTGCCAATTGTTTGTTGAGTTGAATATTAGCTGAAAAGCAAATATACCCAGAACTGAGCTATTTTAATTGTTTCCTTCATGAACTTCCATTCTTAAACATTTACTTCCCATGGGTTCTAACCCTAATAAAGAGCAACACAGGCTTATCCTCATTAAATAACATAGAAGTGTAGAAAGAACAGACAGCTCTGTCCTTCCTCTGTTCTGATAATGCAAACCTTTGCACTCTCTAAAAGCACATCAACATGAGTTTTATATTTTTACAAATGGACAAATAGACTAGTGATATATCAAAGATTTTTATGGGAATGTTGACTCCCCAGGATTATACTGTTAATGTTTGCTTACATACCACTGAAGTATTTATAGAATTTATATTGAAAAAAACCATAAATTACTAGAGACTTGAAAAAAACAAGAAAGGTGCTGCATAATAATTAAGTAGTTTTATAAGTTTGAAAATATTTGAAAAATAGGAGAAACACACAAAGTGTGATACAGGAGTATAACCATGGTTAGTAAAATGGAAGTCAGGAAACCAAATACCTGCTGAATATTAAAGGGAAGGAGAACTTTTTAATGAAAACATTTGATTATAAATCGTTGAAAGATAGTTTTAAGATGAGCACATATATTTTTATAATCAGTTCCTGAGAACAGCATGGAACCAACATTTGTGTCTACAATCTACGCTTGGATCATTTTATTTCAATGTAATATTTGTTCACTGAATGCTGTTTTTGTGGGACACCAGTGAGAAAGATCTAGTTACTGCTTTTCTCTAGGAATTTGTGTTTTAGCTTATTTTTTTGCTAATTCCTAAAAACCTGTTATTTACTAAAAATTTATTTATCAGTGTTCACTGATTTCTGCTCATGTTGCTTCTCAATAAAGTGTAACAAATGAATGATGATGTATATCAGTGTTTTCATCCTTTGGTTTTTAAAAAGTCTTTTTAGTAACATAAATATCTCAGCACTTTTTAAAGTTTCCACTTCTTAAAAGTTTTTGAAATGTCATTTATATAAAAGATAAATAAATTCTTGTTTTAAAAGAAGGAAACATTTCAGAAGTACATTGAGTTTAAACATAAAACTTTCCATTCATTTCCTTTTGTCCCCTCAGTCCACCCCTCTCCCTGGAGCTTACTGCTGCTAACAGTGCAGTGTGTGTCCTTGTAGTCCTTTTTTTCGGGTATATATTTACTTAATTAGTTCTGTAGATATTTAAGTGCCCCCTTAAATATATACATCCAGTCACAGCCTGCTTTTTTCACTTACTGTGTTTTAGAGCTCAGGTCAGAACATTCATATTCCCTTCTTATTAATGGCTGTGCTGTATGGAGGCATTATAATTTATTTTCCACTTGCCATATCGATGGACATTTAGTTCCCCCAGCTTTTTCCTATTATATGCAATGTTGAATTAATAACCTTATATATTCCTAGAAGCACAATTGCTGGGTTTTAGGAAATGAATGTTTAAAAATTTGACAGCTTCTGCCAAACCTTCAAAAAGCAGAACCAGTTTATACTTCAGCAGTATAGGAGATCATTGTTTCCTACATATATGGTTTAGTTACAGAGTTTTAGAACTTGAAGGGACCACAGGATATAGCTTAACCGCTCCCATCCCTTTTCCAGTGTAGAAGCTTGAGTGTCAGGGACTTGAAATGATTTATCGAGATCTTATCCAGAAGAACTGTGAGTACTTCCCAGTCCCTTGGAGACATCTTACTTATTTTATTACTTATTTATTTTTTAAAATATATTTTTATTGATTTCAGAGAGAAAGGGAGAGGGAGAAAGAGATAGAAACATCAATGATGAATCATTGATCAGCTGCCTCTTGTGCATGCCCTGGGCACGTGCCCTGACCAGGAATCAAACTGATCTCCTGGTTCATAGGTTGATGCTCAACTATTGAACCACACCGGTCGGGCGGAGGCATCATCTTATTTTAGACACATTTCACATGACAAGACTATACCAAACTGTTTATTATTGTCTTCCCTTCTCTGGTATTCAAAACATGCTTCTTTTTCGATCTCACATTTTTTCCGATAATACCAAGAGACTCTGCCCTTGCCATCTTGTCTGCATGGAACATCTTTCATTTAATATCCTTAAAAAAGCTACCTTCTTCCATTATTTAAAACCTACCTCACCCACAGGGTGTATGCGTTACTTCAGATTTACCCATGGGTGTAGCACAGCAAAGGAAGTGTTTTCTGAATCTTGTTTCCTCATCAGCAGCTGACCCCACCCTGTTGGCCAAGTAAAACATAAGCTTCTTCATTTATAAACTTGGGGAAGGACTGCAGACCTTTGTTTATTATAGCATTTCTGCTACATTTGATGATTTTATATTTGTCAAGTAATGTGATGGCATTTCAACTAAATGAAATCTAACATTAATAACATTAAAAATTTATTAATAATAATTTATTTTTCCTCTTAGAAATGAGGAAGTATTCTGCTTATAAAGTATGAACAGAGTTCCTCCTCTGTGTCAGTATATATATTCCTCAGGTGTCTGTATTGTTGGCTTGCTTCTCTTATAAAGACAGTCTAGTATCTTTTCTTGATGAGCTATCCTAATTTGTGTCAGTAATATTCCAAGTTGATGCTGCATCTGAGCTGGTCACATATCAAGATTATGACTTTAGGTAAAGAATCAACTAATGCAATTCTGAGGACCAGAGATGAGCCTTGATACATATTGTGGTCCATGATTAAAGAGATAGAATTCAATATTAGATGTGAATTAAATTTGGCCCATGAATGTTGTTCAAAACTTAGGATAGCAGTCTAATCATAAGCTAATCAATTATTCAGTAGCATCCCAGGGGTATGAGCGCAGAGAATACAGAAGACCCATCCACTACCCTTTAGAGTTTTTGTTCTAAAACAGAAGAAAAAAAACCACATTATTCTCTCTCTCTTTTTTTTAATGGGGTTTATTGTCATTCAGTATAAGTGAAGTTTATATGTGTACCAAAAGAGGGTGAAAGGTAGACCAAATATTTGCTTATTCACGGGGGTTAGTGGAAGATTTGGGGTAAGATTAAGTTTGGAACATGAAAGTGTGACAGTTTTTACAGGAAAAGCCCATTTTCTTAATCTGAAGGTATGTGGGCTTCTAGAGCTTTTTGCCTAAGTTTTTCTGTTCCTTAATGAAAGTTATTTGCTTAACATGTGCTGTTCAAATGCTGATCTTTTTTTTTAATATATGATAACTAGAGGCCCAGTGCACAAAATTCGTGCACGGATAGGGTCCCTATGCCTGGCCGGCAATCAGGGCCAATCTGCGGGGCTGGCAGGGAGATCGGGGGCCCCCGCTGGCACCCACCTTGGCCTGGTCTGGCACAGCCTGCTTGCTGGGCCTGCCCCCCTGCTGCTGCTGCTGCCGGTCGCCTCCCTCAGTGGGGGGCCACGCTGGCACCCGCCTTAGCTGGCCTGGGCTTGTGGGCTGGGGGCAGTTCCTGCATTGAGCATCTGCCCCCTAGTGGTTAGTGTGCATCATAGCAACCAGTTGTTCTTCCAGTCGTTCCGCCATTTGGTTGATTTGCATATTAGGCCTTTATTATATAGGATTCTATTGCTGGTTCTTTTTAAAAAATTAAATTTATTGGGGTGACATTGGTTAATAAAATTATATAGGTTTCAAGTGTATAGTTCTATAATGCATATTTTGTATATATCACCTGTATATTGTATTGTGTGTTCACCACCCAAAGGCAAGTATCTTTAGATCACTATTTATCCCCCCTTTACCCTCTTCTACTCTCAGGTAATCACCATAGTGATATCTGTGTCTATGAGGGTTTTGTTTTGTTTTTTTCTGCTTAATCACTTCACCTTTTTAACCCAGTACCCCCACTCACTCCCCTCTGACATCTATCTGTTCTTATGCATCAATTTCTATTTTGTTTGTTATTTTGTTCATTAGATACCACATATAAGTGAAATCATATCATATTTGTCTTTCTCTGATTAGCTTATGCTCTCACTCAGCATAATACTCTCCAGGTCCATCCATGCTGTGACAAAGGGTCATATTTTTAAAAAAATATATATTTTATTGATTTTTTACAGAGAGGGAACGGGATAGAGAGTTAGAAACATCGATGAGAGAGAAACATCGATCAGCTGCTTCCTGCACACCTCCTACTGGGGATGTGCCCTCAACCAAGGTACATGCCCTTGACTGGAATCGAACCTGGGACCTTTCAGTCCGCAGGCTGACACTCTATCCACTGAGCCAAACTGGTTAGGGCAGATTTTTTTTTTTAATGGCTGAGTAGTGTTCCATTGTGTAAATGTATCACAGCTTTTTTATCCACTTATCTAACTGATGGACACTTGGGCTTCCAAAATTTGGCTATCTATAATAATAAAAGTGTAATATGCTAATCAGACAGGACGTCCTTCCTGATGACCTTCTGGATGAAACCAGGGCTGCGAGGGAAGCCCAGGTCCCGAGTGCCAGTGGCCAGCAGGAAGCCTGGGTCCCGGGTGCCAGAGGGAAGCCGGTGCCGGCAGCCAGGGAAAGAAAGGCCTACTCTTGCACGAATTTCGTGCATCTAGCTTCTAGTTGTAAATAACACTGAAATGAACATAGGGATGCACATATTCTTTTGAATCAGTACTTTGGATTTCTTTGGATATATTCCCAGAAGTGGAATCACTGGGTCATAAGGTAGTTTTATTTTTAATTTTTTGAGGAAACTCCATACTGTTTTCCACAGTGGCTGTACCAGTCTGCATTCCCACCAACAGTGTTCATCCTCACCAACACTTGTTGACCCTCCCTCCCTCCCTCTTTCTCTCTTTCCTCACCAAGGATATTTTCCCATTGATTTTTAGGAAGAATAGAAGGGAGGGGGAGAGACGGAAAGAAATATGGATGTGAGAGAAACACATCAACTGGTTGCCTCCTGCATGAGCCCCAACCTGGAGCTGGGGATTGAGCTTACAACTGAGGTACGCACCCTTGTCCGGAATTGAATCCAAGACTCTTCATTCTGTGGGTGGATGCTCTATCCACTGAGCCAAACTGGCTAGGGCTGTTTGTTGATTTATTGATGATAACCATTCTGACAGGTGTGAGGTGATATTTCATTGTGGTTTTAATTTGCATTTCTCTGATGGTTAGTGAAGTTGAGCATCTTTTCATGTCTTCTGGCCTTCTGTATGTCCTCTTTGGAGAATTATCTATGCAGGTCCTTTGCCCATTTTTAAAACAATTCTTTATTGTTGAAAGTATTACATATGTCTCCTTTCCCCCCATTGTCCTCTCCCAGCCTGCCCCCAACCCCTAGCCCCAGTCTTCACACCCCCCCCCCCATTGTCTGTGTCCATTGGTTATGCTTATATGTATACAAGCTCTTTGATTGATCTCTTATCCCCTTCCTCCACCACCCCTCCCATGCCTTCCCGTTGAGGTTTGACCATCTATTTGATGATTCTGTGTCTCTGGATCTATTTTTGTTCATTAGTTATATTGTTCATTATAGTCCACAAATGAGTGAGATCATGTGATATTTACGTTTCTCTGACTGGCTTATTTCGCTTAGCATAATGCTCTCCAGGTCCATCCATGCTGTTGCAAATGGTAAGAGTTCTTTCTTTTTTTATAGCAGCATAGTATTCCATTGTGTAAATGTACCACAGTTTTTTAATCCATTCATCTGCTGATGGGCACTTAGGCTGTTTCCAAATCTTAGCTATTGTAAATTGTGCTGCTATGAACCCTTTGCCCATTTTTTAAGTGGATTGTTTGTTTGTTTTTTGGTGTTGTCTGAGTTCTTTATAAATTTTAGATATAACCTCTTATCAGATGTATCATGGGAAAATATGTTCTCTCATTCAGTGGGTTGTCTTTCAGTTTGTTCATGGTTTTCTTTGTCCAAAAATTTTTTATTTTGTAGTACCATTTGTTTATTTTTTCTTTTGTTTCCCTTTCCCGAAGAGATATATCAGAAAAATGTTGCTATGAGAAATGTCCAAGATTTTATTGCCTATGATTTCTCCTAGGAATTTTATGGTTTCGAGTCTTACATTCAAGTCTTTAATCCACTTTGAATGTATTCTTGTGTATGGTGTAAAAAGGTGGTCTAGTTTATTTATTTATTTTGCATGTATCTGCCCAGTTTTCCCAACACCATCTATTGAATAGGCTGTGTTTACCCCATTGTATATTCTTGCCTCCTTTGTCAAATATTAATTGATCATAAAGATGTGGGTTTATTTCTGGGCTCTCTGTTCTATTCCATTGTTCTGTATGTCTGTTTTTATGCCAGTATTATGCTTTTTTGATTACTATGGCCTTGCAGTATAGTTTGATATCAGGTAACATGATTCCTCCAACTTCGTCCTTTCTCAAGATTGCTGTGGTTATTCAGGGTCTTTTGTAGTTCCATATTTCTTGTTTGTTTGTTAATCCTTGCCCAAGGATATTTTTTTCATTGATTTTTAGAGAGTAGAAGGGAGGGAAGGAGGGGGAGAGACAAAGGAAGGGAGGAAAGGAGTGAGGCGTGGGGGGAGAGAGAGGGAGAAAGAGAAAGAGAGAAAGAAAAACATAGATATGAGAGACACATTGATTGGTTGTCTCCTGCATGGTCCCCAACCAGGGCCTGTGATGTACCTGCAACATAGGTATGTGCCCTTGACCTGGTGGGAATCGGATGACCCTTTGGTGTGTGGGCCATTGCTCTACCACTGAGCCAAACTGTTTAGGACTCCATATGCAGTTTTGGAATATTAGTTCTAGTTTTGTGAAATATGCCATTTGGTATCTTGATAAGAATTGCCTTGATTCTATAGATTGCTTTGGGTAGTATGGACATTTTAATGATGTTAATTCCTATTATCCATGAACGTGGTATATGTGTCCACTTATTGGTATCTTCTTCTGTTTCTTTGTTCAGTTATAATTTTCTTGGTATAGGTCTTTTACATCCTTAGTGCAATAGTAAAATGGGATTGTTTTCTTAGTTTCCCTTTATGATAGTTTATTAATGGTGTATAGAAATGTAACAGATTTCTGTATACTTATTTTGTATCCTACTACTTGACTGAACTCATTTATCAGTTTTAGTAGTCTTTTTGTTGAATCTTTAGGGTTTTCTCAATACATGTCATTGGCAAATAATAACAATTTTAATTCTTCCTTTCTAATTTGGATGCCTTTTATTTCTTCTTGTCTGATTGCGGTGGCTAGGACTTCTAGTACTATGTTGAATAAGAGTTGTCAGAGCAAACATCCTTGTCTTGTTCCTGATCTTAATGGAAACACTTGTTGTTTTTGCCCATTAAGTATGATGTTGGCTGAGGGTTTGTTATACATGGCCTTTATTATGTGGAGGTATGTTCCCTCTATTTCCACTTACCTGAGAGTTTTTAATCATAAAGGGATGATGAATTTTATCAAATGCTTTTTCTGCACCTATTGATATGATGATCATGTAGCATGTTTATTGATTTGCAGGTATTGTACCAACCTTGCATCCTAAGAATAAATCCCACTTGATCATAGTGTATGATCTTTTTGGTGTATTGCTGGATCCAGTTTGCTAATATTTTGTTGAGGGTTTTAGCATCTATGTTCATCAGGGCTATTGACCTGTAATTTTATTTCTTTGTCGTGCTTTTATCTGGTTTGGAAATTAGTATATTGCTGGCCTCGTAAACTGAGCTTGTGAACCTTCACCTCTCCTCTTGAATTTTTTGAAATTGTTTGAGAAAGATAGGTGTTTTTCTTTGAATGTTTTATAAAATCCACCTGTGACGCCATCTGGTCCAGGACTTTTGTTTGTTGGGAGTTTTAAAAATTTTATTACTGTTTCAATTTCATTAGTTGTAATTGGTCTATTTAGATTTTCTGATTCTTCCTGTTCAGTTTTGGAAGATTGTATGTTTCTAGGAATTTATCCACTTCAAACAGATTGTTCAATTTGTTGGCACATTGATGTTTGTAATATTTTCTTACAGTCCTTTGTATTTCTTTGGTGTCAGTTGTTCTCCTCTTTCATTTCTGATTTTATTTATTTGGATCCTCTCTCTTTTTTTCTTGATGAGTCTGGTTAAAAAGGTTTGCCAGCTCTTCGTTTTATTGATTTTTTTGTATTGTTTTCTTATACTCTATTTCTTTTACTTTTGCTCTGATTTTTATTATTCCCTTTTTCTACTCACTTTGAGCTTTGTTGTTCTTTTTCTAGTTTCTTTAAGTTCCTTTGATATTTTTCTTGTTATGCAATGAATTTCCCTCTTAAGACTGCTTTTGCTGTGTTCAATTGTTTTGAGTTGTGTTTTCATTTGTTTCAAGGTATGTTTTGATTTCTTCCTTGATCTCATTAACTCCTTCATAGTTTAGTAACATGTCACTTAGCCTCCATGTCCTTGTGTAATTTTTCAGTTTTTTCTTGTGATTGATTTCTAGTTTCATACCATTATGGTCAAAGAAATGCTTGATATATTTTCAGTCTTTTTAAGTTTATTGAGACTTGCTTTTTGTTCTAACAAAATGTTCCATGTGCACTTGACAAGAATATATATTCTGCTACTTTGGAGTGAAATGCTGTGAAGATACCAATTAAATCCATCTGGTTTCCTGGTCATTTAAGGCCACTGTTTTCTTTCATTCGCTTATTCTTAAGTATACACTGTAGATTTGAATTTGGCTGTAATCTTGGCTTTGCCTACAGATTTGAATCATTGACTGTCGTTTGGACAGTAACTCTTATAGTACATGAGGGTAATTATCTCTGAGTTTTGTTCTTTTCTTTTTTCTTCCCATTAGAGAAGAAAATATTGTGTTGGAGGAATAAAGACAATGCTCATAAAACTAAAGGAAAGAAATTATAAAGGAAAAAAGGGAACAAAAGGAAGACTAATATAACATTTCCTTTAGATTATGTTCTAGAATGGCAACAGATAAACTTATAAATCAAGATTTTAGGTGGACTAATTTCTCAGAGTTGATATTTGTTTTTAATTTCATAGAAGTAGCAAAATATAGGGGTTTAACAAACTGCATCAAAGTATGCGCAGTAGAACATTTTTATAACATCTACAAATGAAAAGCCAATTTCCTTACAGAGACAATAATGCAAATGTTCACAGTAGCTTTGCTACAAAGAAGTTAAATTATTGCAACTGATAATTCCACTGCTTTAATAGGAATTCATACTATAATAACCTTTATTAATTAGGAAAATCACATAATTTAAATCTAGACAATAATATTACAGACCCACAAGTTGCCACTGAAGAAAGTAAACAGAAATGACTTGTCCTGTATTTTCAAATATTATTACAGCTAATAACCTCTATACTTATGACTTTTTTATTGTTTTTGGGTCTAGGTACATATATATTTTTTTCTGTTCCCAGAATACAGTTCATGTAGGTATTATTATTTTCAAAAGAATATTTATTTGGAAGAAGTAATTTGTAGGAGAAATGGGCATAGGAAACAAGTTATAGAGGTAAAGGAAGGGCCCTTGGAGCTTGGGAGTGAGGAAGGTAATGGTAATGTGAGTGGGAAGAGGGGGAGGGGGAAGGAGAAAGGCAAGGGCATGCTTCCAGGAGGGAGAGTCAATTCTTGTAGTTTTTTTTTTAATCCTCACCTGAAGATATTTTTTATTGCTTTTCAGAGATGGTAGAAGTGGGGGAGGGAGTGGGAGGCAGAGAGAGAGAGAGAGAGAGAGAGAGAGAGAGAGAAAGAGAAAGAAAAAGAGAAAGTAATATCTAAGTGAGAGAGAGAGAGAGATTGACTGGTTGCTTCCCACTGGCGCTGAGGCGGGGAGTGAAGTGCAACCTAGGTCTATGCCCTTGACCAGGAATCCAACCCCTAACCCTTGGGTGTGCAGGCCCATGCTCTAACCACTGAGCCACCAGCTAGGGTTGTTCATGTAGTTTTAAATGGCTTGGGACCTAAAAGGCTGAGAACCTGAAAAAGGCTAGTTATATAAACTCTGAGATCTATTAAATGATAGGCACTTCTTAGAGTTGTAATCTGTGACTTGTTATTCACAAAAGTCGCCCATCTTATAGAAGATGGCCTTTAGAGAGTTACACAGTGGAACTAACAGGAGCTGAGAGACTGAGAGAAGGTTGATGGCTAGACAATCCAGGTTTTTGGGTAGACATTCAGAACTTAGGTTAATAAACTCTGGTGATAATATTTTTGTTCCTTACCTCTTTCTGAAGCATACACCCTATACTTTGTAGGGATGAAAGAAGCAGCAGCAATCATAACTTTTTTGGGAAACTTTAAAACATCCTATCTAATAAAGAGGGAATATACTAATTGACCCTCACACCATCACAAAATGGCAGTGCCTGCAGCCAATAAGGAGGGAATATGCTAATTGACTGCCACACCCTCAAAGATGGTGGTGCACACAGCCACAAGATGGCGGCGCCCAGTTCCCTCAGCCCCACAGCCGCCCAGGGCCGCCTGAGGCTCAGGTAACCAGGGCTGGCTGAGGCTTGTGCTGCCGGCAGTAGCAGCAGCAGAGGTGTGATGGGGCATCGCCTTCCCCTGATCGCCGGGTCATCTCCCGCCCTTGAGGGCTCCCGGACTGTGAGAGGGGGCAGGCCGGGCTGAGGGGCCCCCCCCTTCAGTGCATGCATTTTCATGCACAGGATCTCTAGTAATACAATAAAACCCACTTGGGTAATTTGATATTTATTGTATTCTGATTTGAATGCTTTTGGCTTTTTTTTGCAGGCATTTGGGGAAATTATTTTTTTGTTTAAAATATATTTTTGATTGATTTCAGAGAGAAGGGAGAGGGAGATAGAGATAGAAACATCAGTGATGAGAGGGAATTATTGATTAGCTGCCTCCCACACGCTTCCTACTGGGGGATTGAGCCCACAACTGGGGGATGTGCCCTGACCGGGAATCGAAATATGACCTCCTGGTTTATAGGTTGATGCTCAGCCACTGAGCCACACCAGCTGGGTGGAAAATTGTTTTAATTAGAGATTGGATTCAGAGAAACTGAAGAAGGCTTAAATTTAAAAGAAAATAAAAATTATACTGCAGATTATATTTTGGGCTGTTTTTGCTTTGGGAGTCTTAGATATTTTGTGATTGAATAATAATAGAGTAGCTTATCCCAACTACCACAGAATTAGATATTATTGCCAAACTGAGCCAGGGGCATTGCCTTGTCTAGGTGAACATGATTCTAAAGATAGCTTAATGCCACTGGTAGGGCCTGCCAAAAAAAAATATTGGCAAATGTCAGGTGATCTCATAGTATTTCATATATATATATATATATATATATATATCCATATCCTATATAATAAAGAGGTAATATGCAAATTGACCATCACTCCAACATACAAGGTGGCTGCTCCCATGTGGACACAAGATGGCCATCAG
The DNA here is from genome assembly GCF_028538775.1 of Myotis yumanensis. Lineage (NCBI taxonomy): Eukaryota > Metazoa > Chordata > Mammalia > Chiroptera > Vespertilionidae > Myotis > Myotis yumanensis. The sequence goes on from NW_027223757.1 coordinate 88,714,376, forward strand.
GGGAGGGCACTTGCGAGGGACCAGGCCTGCAGGGGAGGGCAGTTGGGGGGGACCAGGCCTGCAGGGGAGGGCAGTTGGGGGCGATCGGGCTGGCAGGGGAGCAGTTAGGCGTCGATCAGGCTGGTAGGGGGTGGTTAGGGGGTGATCAGGCAGGCAGGCAGGCGAGTGTTTGGGAGCCAGCAGTCCTGGAATGTGAAAGGGATGTCCCTGATTGGAGAGGGTGCAGGCTAGGCTGAGACACACACACACGCGGGCGCACTTGTGCACGCATTTCATGCACTGGGCCTTATATATATATATATATATATATATATATATATATATATCTCCAACCTTCGGCATCTTACTAATAACCAATCAAGTGAAGTATTAAGGGCATGCAAAATGTAGCATTTATAAATTCACATCAGTATAATGCTAGAATTTATAAAGGATTCTGATTTAGTGTTCTAAGAAGTCTGGCTACTACTATGCAGTCTGCAGCAATGTTGCAAAGCTCCAATTCCACATGTGAAAATGCATAAGATAGAATTATTTTACATTTTTAGAAAGATACATATCATTATTGTGCGTTGAGTTGGTTGTACTTTTTGTTGTTTCTATTTTTTTATTATAAATTACTATTTAGACTTATTATTATCAATTTAATTTGTTGTAGATTGTTCAGTTAACCCTGTAATGTTTATTGATGCATGTTTGTACTAACAATATTCTTGGTCTGTAATTTTTCAGTTACTAGAGTTTAAATTGCAGTTAAAATATGAATTATCCCTCCCATATTATAGAAGCAGATGTATATCTATTCTCCAAAAGTTGGCTTGAAAAATGACACTTTATTCATATCACCCACAACATATTTTCCCTGATTTAAATATGGTGTATCAAAAAGAGTTTGAGAATTGCTGGTCTGAGGAGCTAGTTGGCAGGTCTAGGAGTCTGAGTTAGAATCGTTTCTGATTACTTCCATGTCATGACAACTTAACTCTTGTAAGTTCAGGACCCTGACCAGCCTGGTTTGAATTTACTATTTATTGTGTGTGGCCTTGGACAAGTTGCCTAATATTGTCTGTGTTTCAATTTCCTGTCTGTAAATTAGTATAATACTTGTGTATATTTCTGGATTAATATGTTCCAGTGACCTGTGTCTCTAACAGGACATTGTTTTAATTGCTTAATATATGATTTGCTTTCTCATTTAGTAAGCTGGTCCCTCTTATTGCTTTTTTTCCCCAGAATATATACCAAAATTACATAATTATTCTTCCAGATGAACTCATTTACCCTACTTTGCTTTAAAAACCTCTATTGTGGTTCTGATAAGGATTACTTTTAATTCCTGTATTAATTAGAACTGTGCCAGCTTAGCAAAACCTCTTGATAAATATAAAATAATCACTTCTCATTCTCAGTTTTCTAATACGTGTTCCCATTTGTCAAATTGTTGGTTTCTAACTCTGTATCCCTACAAAGAATGTTTGGTTGAATTTTGATTTCTGTTACTAAAGGATTGTTTTTGTTCACAATATAAAGTACAATAAAATATTAAATACGTGTGGTGATTTAGGGATCATTGGTCTCTTTACCATATTGTATCTTTCTGTCTCCAAATAATGTATGTCTCTTCATTTATTTTTCTTAAATTCCTCAATTGAGTTTTATAATTTTCTTTACATGTTCTATGAGTTTATTTCTGGCTATTGCAGGTGTTTTGAAATTATAAATTGTAATATTTTTTCTAATTTTATAGATGGTTTTTTTGACCTAGAAAGGTCCTATATAATCATGTAATAATTTTATGTGGTCACCTTAGTGAACCTTCCTTATTTTCTCTCATATCTTTTTAGTTGATTTTCATGTATATTTCATGTGGGCAGATTATCAGCAATAGTGATTATTTTGCCTCTTTGTTTCCTCATCAATTTAGCTTTAACTTGGTTTTCTTAATTGCATTGTGTTTTGTTCCTGAAAATTATATAGTGATAAGAGTAGACATCCTTATATTATTTCTGAACTTTATAGGAATGTTTCTAGTGTTTTATTATTAATCAGATACTTACATCTGTTACAGTTAGACTGTGTATGTAGGTAATAAACTTAATGACTAGAGGCCTGGTGCACAAAAATTTGTGCACGCGAGGGGGCCCCTCAGCCTGGCCTGTGCCCTCTTGTAGTCTGGGACCCCTCGGGGGATGTCCACCTGCTTGCTTAGGCCCGTTCCCCAGGGGATCGGGCGTAAGCTGGCAGTCAGACATCTCTCTGGCAGCCCGGGAGCCCTCGGGGGATGTCCACTTGCCAGCGGGGAGCAGGCCTAAGCTGCAGTCGGACATCCTTAGCGCTGCTGAGGAAGTGGGAGAGGCTCCCTCCACCACCGCTGTGCTGGTATACGTCAGCCTGGCTTGTGGCTGAGCAGAGCTCCCCCTGTGGGAGCGCACTGACCACCAGGGGGCAGCTCCTGCATTGAGCATCTGCCCCCTGGTGGTTAGTGTGTGTAATAGTGACCAGTCATTCCCAGGGTTCTACTGTTAGGGTCAATTTGCATATTACCCTTTTATTATATAGGATAGAGGCCTGGTGCACGGATGGGGGCCGGTTTGCCCTGAGGGGTGTCCTGGATCAGGGTGGGGGTCCTGCTGGGGTGCCTGGCCAGCCTGGGTGAAGGGCTGAGGGCTGTTTTCAGGCTAGCCACAGCCCCTTCAGGGTGGGGGGAGGTCCCGCTGGTGTGCCTGGTCAGCCTGGGTGAGGGACTGAGGGCCGTTTTCAGGCTGGTCACACCCCCTTCAGGGTGGGGGTCCCTACTGGGGTGCCTGGCCAGCCTGGGTGAGGGGCTGATGGCCGTTTTCAGGCTGGCTACGGCCCCAGGCTGGAAGCAGGTATCTGGGATTTATTTATCTTCTATAATTGAAACTTTGTAGCCTTGAGCAGAGCCCAGGTCCTGAAAGCCTGGGTTGCCCCTGGCAACAGAGGCTCCTAGCTCCTCCTTGAGCGGGGGCCACGCCTGCTGGAAGCAGGTATCTGGGGTCTATTTATCTTTTATAATTGAAACTTTGTAGCCTTGAGAGGAGCTCAGGGCCAGTAGGGCTGGCGGGAAATTTGGCTTCCTCCATTGCCAGGGGCAACCTAAGCCTCCTGCTTGCTCCAGCTCCATGGCCGGCGCCATCTTAGTTGGGTTAATTTGTATATTTGCTCCTGATTGGCTGGTGGGCGTGGCTTGTAGGTGTTGCAGAAGAACGGTCAAGTTACGTTTCTCTTTTATTAGATTAGATTGTATAAAAAGTTATTTTAACTTTTTTTGAGCTATTTATATTACTTTTCTCCTTTGACCTTGTAATTTGATGACTTAATTCTTTTCCCTAATATTCTTCATCCTTTTGGAATTGACCCACTTTGTCATGAATCCTGATTAATTCTATTTTCCAATATTTTACATAGGGTTTTTTTTTCATTTATACTGATTTTTGAGTGTGTGGTTGTGGTCATATCTTTGTGTTACATTGGCTTCATAAGAAGAAGCAGAAAACTTTATTTTTTTCTCTTATGCACAGGAATAGTTGGAATTATGTGATCTTTAAAGTTTTGAAGAAATCTGTCCTTAAAACTGTTTGGATCTGGCATATTGCCAAGTCAGGGGCCAGGAATACATTTGGTCAGGTGGGGTAGGTTATTTTCTTAGTATAATTCTCCTATCCAAATCTAAGAGTAAGTACTAGTAAGTGTATCAGATAGGTTCTTAGACTCCTTGTTTTCAGTGCTTTTGCACACATTGTTAGATCCTCTGGTTTCTGGAGCTATACAAATAAAGTTAACATAGCAGGATTGAACTTTTATCCTTAGAAAGGCCTGCTTGCAAAGTTGTCCCTTACTCGGTATCTGAAAACTTGGATTTTAGAAGGGTTCCTGCCATTAATTGATAAGAGTGGCTCATTTAAACTGTAAAAGCAGTGTGGTTTATGTTGAATGCTGCTTTCCTTCTTGGAGTCTGGAATTTAGATACAGGCAAGGCAAGGGCTACCTACACTAACAGCCTCCTGTTAAACACACTGGGTATTGAGTCTCTAGCAAGCTTCCTGGTTAGCAACATTTAACTAGTGCTGTCACCGCTTTGTGGGGGAATTAAGCACATCTAATGTTACTCCATTGGGAGAGGACCCTCACGTCTGAGGGCCTTCGCCCCACGTGCTTTTTTATTTTGCTCTGTATTCTTTTGCTTTAATAAATAACAGCCATGAGCATGGCCATATGCTGAGTCATGAGAGTCCATTTCTTATATGACAAGCCCAAAACAGTGATAATAAAAAGTAGGGGCAGAGTTAAAAAATAATACTTAAAAAACCCCTAATGTAACCATGTCATTACAGGTGTGGAAACAATCTCACGGAAGCTAGAAAATTTGTCCAAGATCACCTATGTCATTAGTAACAGAATAAGTTTCAAAGCTTAAGAAACAAATCAATAAACAGTTTTGTCTTGTGAAATTAAAGTTTTTCCAATGTTATCTAGCTAATTAAAATAGATCATTTAAAAAATTAAGTTTATTGGTCTGTTGTTTCTAAAACATGCTTTTTTAAAAAAAAGCAAGCTATGGACACAAACTGTGACTTTATAGATAAGCTACAGAATTAGGTGAAGGTATTTTCTGCACACAAGCTGTCACACTGGTAACTTGTTAGCACCATTTGCCTCTTTGCAATAAAACCCAAAATGGAGCCCTAGTTGGTTTGGCTCAGTGGACAGCGTTGACATGCGGACTAAAGGGTCTGAGGTTCAATTCTGGTCAAGGGCACATGCCCAGGTTGTGGGCTCGATCCCCAGTGGGGAGCATGCAGGAGGCAGCCAGTCAATGATTCTCTCTCATCATTGATGTTTCTCTCTTTCCCTCTTCCTTCCTCTCTGAAATTAATAAAAATATATTTTAAAAAAACACACCTCAAAATGGAATCATATCCTAAAAATGAACTTTCTCAGCTGGTATTTTACTTGTATATTTATGCACCTGAGTGAGGGTTGTGAATCTACAACAGAGTCTAGCTCAGTGGCTCTTTTCAAGGTTGCTCATTAGAATCAAGTCAGAAAAGGGACTTGACCAATTAAGTCAGAATCTCTGATGGGTGGGGCTCAATCATCTTTTTCTTTTCTTCTTAAGCTTCCCATGTGAATCCAATATGTGGCAAGCTCATTGAGAATCTTGTCTAATTAAAATTTTTTCTCTATGCCAATAAAAATTGTGTTTATTCCATACTAAATGGCTGTTTTCTATACCCGGCAATATTAGCTTTATGTCTCTAGTTGGAAAAGCATAATAAAAATGTAAATTTAGCGAAATGAAATTCTGTGACTAAGAAGTACAGATCTAGAGAACCTATGATATTTACATATGTAGTATTAATGTTTATTATGTATCAATTGAAGGATTATACATTTACTTTTGAGCTAGTTAAACAAAAACTAATCATTGTGCATCAAGAGTCATTTAGTTAATCCTTTGAATCTTACTCATGATGTAAGAGAATGTTATAATAGAGAATATATTTACTGGGTACAGGCACACCTCATTTTATTACAATTCTCTTTATTGTGCTTCATATATGTTGCATTTTTTACAAATTAAAGGCAAGAACTTCCACCAGCAAAAAGATTACAATTTGTTTTATTGCAGTACTCACTTTGTTGTGGTGGTCTGCAACTGAGGTATGTCTGTGTATGCCTTGCATCTTTTCAGCCAGAAGAGTGTCAGTTTTGTTCAGAGTCATGCACCTTCATTGAGGGAATACAGGGTGTACCAAAAAAAATGTATATACACTTGAACAGCTGGTGGCTCAGTTTTGAAAATGAAATGTATTTTAATAAACACTGCTTTTATAATTATTCAAAGTGTGTGTATAAAGTTGTTTTTTTTGGATACCCTTTATGAGATAGTGATGTGAGAGTTTGTGTTGAAGAGGAATGGGATTTTAAAATCAGGTCCGAGTCACTTTCAGGATTTTATGGCTGATATAGGAAACGACCATGTTATTTTGAACATTGGTTGTGTAATCTAGCCAGAAACCAAAACAAAAACTAAAGCAGTTTGAACCTTTGTCTCGTTTACAGTCAACCCTTGATCATATGTTAGAGCAGGGATTGGCAAACTGTGGCCTGAAGGTTAAATCCAGCCTTCTCCTGGCTGGATTATTGGAATTTAGCCATGTTCATTTATTTACTTACTGTCGGTGGCTGCTTTTAGTTGAATAGTATTGTGACAGAGACTTTATAGCCTGTAGAGCCCCAAAATACTTACTCTCTGACTCTGCAGAAAGTTTGCCAATTCCTGTGGTAGACTGTTGTGTCACACATGATTTACTGACACTCCTTAAGTTGATCCTCTTAAGCTGAATTTGGCCTTTCATGCACAGGTGACTGGAGATGATTCTGTTTTTAGGACTTTCCAATGGAGGTTGCAACTGGGGGAAAGGGATTTGCCTTGGCATTGAGGTATATGCTGCTAACCCTCTGATGTTCCTAATATGGGGGACCATATTTGTTTACTTACATGGGGTGGGTGTCTGTTTGCCTAACTCACATCCTCCATGTTCCCCTACATCATAGTCCTCACTCTTGCTCCCTCTGTTGTGGATGGTCATGGAGTAGCAGGTAACTGGGGAACCTGGATCAGGAGGCTCTCCCACTGCAGTCTCTGGGGATAAATATCATTTTTAATACACTTTTAATATCATTTTTAATAATGGGTTTGGATGTGAAAGTTTAAAGATTAGGAGTGGCTTAACCTTCAGTCCTTCCTGGTCCAAGTGGAAAGTTCTGGAAGGTGTGGAGGGCTAGTGGAGAGAGCATATCTGGCTCAATTCCCCTAGTCTCTGGTGCAGCAAAGGGTAGTTGACTCACCTTCGAGCTATGGACCACATCTCCACCTCGGCCCCTGGATGCTGGTGAAGGCTCTCATCCACTTCCTAGGTTACTATTAACTGAAAAGTAATACCTGCAAATACATTAGAGATTTAAGAATATAAACATTTTTAACTTCAAAGCATGTAACTTCCTTTTCTAATATGAAGATGTTCATTAAGTTTTGGCTTTTTGATTTTCAGTTAACATGTTGAAAGGCATTACAGAAAGTGCCTGTAAATGAGATTAAATATAATGATGTCCTGGTAGCCCCTAGGCGATGTGATCATTAGAGCTGGAAGTTTGGGCTAGAAGTTAGTCTTGAGAAAAATATTTGGGGTTATTCCTTTTTTGAGGGGGATTAAGATGCTTGCTATAAATTTTCTTTAATAAATGTCGTTATTTTTGTGAATACAGAAGATTGGTATTTTTTAGAAAATATTTAAGATGATTTTAGACTCAAACCTCTGAAAATATTTGAAATATGATGATTTAGTTTATTCTTCTTGTGATTTAGGTCTAGATCTATGCCTGAATGCATTTCTGCTGAGGTTATTTAGTTATACCTACCTTATTAAATCTCTCTGTGCTAAAAGAGTTCTTCTGGTGGTTGATTTTCTTTCTCCTTAGATACTGAGAAGTAAGGGACTTGTATTTGGCACAGAGCTCTAGATTGTGATATTTCTATGTGCTGCTAGTATTTGAGGACCCTGGCATTTATTTTTGCTTTCCTAGTGTGAAAAGGCAGTGAAGGTAGTGTGTTAATGGAAGCAGGCTGAATTGCTTCCCACAGTAAATGGGTTAATGAAGATATCAATAATGATGAAACCTCTCTCATGTGAGTGTTTTAAAGTATGTAGTTTAATTTTTTATTTAGCTGTTATGGTACGTGATTTTTTTACGTGTATTCTTCCCTCCGCCCCCCGCCCACACTAACTTTCATCCCTTTTTCATGTTAGATCAGCGACTATTATCTCTTCTACAAGATGAGTAACAGCCACCCACTTCGCCCCTTTACTGCAGTGGGTGAAATTGATCATGTGCACATTTTGTCTGAACATATCGGTGCCTTGTTGATTGGGGAAGAATATGGTGACGTCACATTTGTTGTGGAAAAGAAACGTTTTCCTGCCCACCGGGTAATTTTAGCAGCGAGGTGCCAATATTTTCGGTAAGTCTGTAATACTTTCTGAAGATTCAAGTTAACTTGTAGAAACATTGATATTTTTTACTCCATAAAAATATGTAACACAACAAAAAATATGTAACATAGCATAACAATAAATACTAGCAATCCTTCCATTCGACATCTATAAGAATTTCATCTTTGTAGACTTTTAGTTATTTTTTGAAAATCACTGTTTTCTTCAGAAACCATTTTAGAACTATAGGGTTAGAAGGCTCCTCAGGCTAGGCCAGTGGTCAGCAAACTCATTAGTCAACAGAGCCAAATATCAACAGTACAACGATTGAAATTTCTTTTGAGAGCCAAATTTTTTAAACTTAAACTATATAGGTAGATACATTGTTATTAACTTAATTAGGGTACTCCTAAGGCTTAGGAAGAGCCACACTCAAGGGGCCAAAGAGCCAGCCACATGTGGCTTGCAAGCCGCAGTTTGCCGACCACGGGGCTAGGCTGTATCCAATCCACCAATTTTCAAGATCTCAAGAATATATCTTAGGCTGAGTCTTTGTTGCCTTCACCTTCTTCTCACCATTGATTACTAATGGAAGTTTAATTGATGTATTGGCAGATAGGCTTCTCATTGTACAGACAGATGGTCCTCTGGACTTTCTAATGAACTTGAATACCTCTTAGTTCCAGGACCTGTAGGTAACTCAACAGATCTCTCTCTAAGACAAGCATTTGATAGCCCCAAATTAGAAACAAGTTTTTGTTGTTGTTATTCCTTACCCGAGAGTATTTTTCCATTGATTTTTAGAGAGTGTGCGAGGGATGGGGAGAGACAGAGAGCGAGAAACAGCAATGTGAGAGAGACACATTGATTGGTTGCCTCCCGCACGCGCCCTGACCAAGGCCAGGGATGGAACCTGCAACCAAGGTATGCCCTTTACCAGAATTTAATCCTTGTCCCTTCAGTTCATGGACTGATGCTCTATCCACTGAGCCAAATTGACTAGGGCTAAATAAAACAGCTATTTACTGATACTGTTTCATAGTTATACTAGAACTAAAACTAAACAAAATATTTATGCATTTAATTAATGTAAAAATTGTACTTAATATGAAGCTATTGTTTATTACTCAAACCCTTAATTTCCAGGGTGATAAATGTTAAATTGAGCTCTAATTACTCTGAGTTATACCTAATGTTAGTTAAAAGGGAGTCATCACTGAATGATAATGTATCTTTGATAAATCCATTGGTCTATATCCTTAAAGTCATTGATTTGCATGGGAAACTTGATATCTAAAATTGAGATGCTGATTGCTAAGAAAAAAATTCAAGTTACCTTCTAGTGAAAACTGCAGTCTAAATTTTATAATCAGAAGTAACTGACAATGAAATAGCAACACCTAGAGTCACACAGGAAAGTGTATCTCTTATAAATATTTACTACTGGATGAGAATTTTATAGAACTGATAATTTGTAGAGCATTCTATCTTACATATAAAGTGCCACTGTAGATGAAGCGAGGAGCCTAGAAAAGAGGATTCTATTAAGAGTTCTCGCTGACACTCTGATTCCTCTTGCTAATGGCCTTGCTCTAGTCATTATTTGTTACCAACCTCTGTCCTCTGCACACTTTTTGTGTTTCTTTCCCATTTCTTACTTTTGGTTCACTCACTATTAGTGTTTTTTGAAGAGTCCATTCTTTTATTTCTTAAATATGTTTTTACTGATTTCAGAGAGAGGAAAGGAGAGGGAAAGAGGGATAGAAACATCAGTGATGAGAGAGCATCAGTGATTAGCTGTCTCCTGCACATCCCCTGCTGGGGATTGAGCCCGCAGTCCGGGCATGTGCCCTGACTGGAATTGAGCTCTGAACTCCTGGTTTATTGGTTGACCTTAAACCTCTGAGCCACACGACTGGGCTGAAGAATTCATTCTTTATTAAGTCAGAACTTTTCAGCTTTATGTTTAATATTTGTCAATAGTTTATACCTTATCCTTTTTCAAAAATAATTTGAGACAACTATATGTGGGTATATTGTAGGTAATCAGTATATTCTTAAAAGAAACTCAAATACTTAAAAAAATTAAAGATCATATTGAATGAATGGAGTGTACTCTCTTTATTTATTGACCTTGTTCTTAATGTCTATGGATGTTGAACCTTAATGTCTGGTGGCTCACAAGGCTAAACTCAAAGTCATTACCAGTGATGCCTTAAATTCTCATTGCAGACACCGTTCCTGTGCTAAGGTAGGTCAACTAACTGTCAGTAGTCAGAAGAGGCTTTACTAAGTGTTGTCATAGAACCTATCAGTTCCCAAATAAGTACAAACTGACTGTACAGGAGGGAACTTGAGTTCCACAAGTTGGAGCTCATATTTAGGATTCCAAGGAGCTTCGTCAAAGCCACTTTTAGAGCATTGAGAATCCATGTGAATATCATGGGTCACGCTGGAGTAAGTCTTCCTCGGTGAGATCTTCCGAGGAAGGCATTTTTAATCTAGCAATTTTAAAGTTGAGGTTGAATGTTCTCTAGATTAATGAAAACATTCAAGAGTGTTTGTAGGAAGAGCATAACCCAATGAGGTTTATGCTCAGACTATTCATGACTTTTTGCTGGATGGTTTCAGCTATTTTCCTGAGCCAATCAATATTGTTGGATCCTGGGGGAGGGTGAGAAGAGTTCCTGGCAGGTGTAGAGAGAACCCTTGAAATGCTAGTCCTGCTCTGAGAGTGTTAGGAGCAGGGGGAATCACTTTTTGCCCCCTTATTCTCTTGCTCTCACTTTTACTTGTTTTCTGTCTCACTCTGTACTCTTCCTTTTCTGCTTTCCTCCTTTGTCATTGTCCGGCTGCCCTTTCTTTTATGATAGAGTGAAAGTTTAATTGGTTCTTATTATTTCTCCAGAGTAATAGAGGTAGAAATTAAAATTTAGTACATTATGGAATTTTCTAATTTTCATTTTTTAGATGAGCAGATAAGCAATAATGTGGGGATTTTTAAAAATCTGACAAATACTGAAAGACCAAAAAAAATCAAATCATCCATAATTCCATCACCAACTTCAATTTCATTTTTAATTTATAAAGTAACAATGAAAGCCCTTTCCTCCAAGCCACCTTAATCCCATTCCCCAGAGACAACCACTGTTAACAGTTTAATATGAATTTTCCCTGATTTTTCTCAATATAAATAGGTGTCCCATATAATAAAAGGCTAAAATGCAAATCGACCGAACAGCGGAATGACCGGTCGCTATGATGCTCAATGACCACCAGGGGGCAGACGCTCAACATTCCCCAAGGGCTCCTGGACCACAAGAGGGCGCAGGCTGGGCTGAGGGGATCCCCCCAAGTGCACGAATTTCATGCACCAGGCCTCTAGTATCTATATATATACCTATGTACATACACATACAAGTATGTGCTATACACTTTTTTACTCAACACATGGATCTGATCTGCAACATAACTGCTATCTCCTGGATATCTTTACAAACAGGATATATTGCCCTTCCTTGATCTTTTTAATGGCTGCATAGAATGTATATATCACAACTTTTTTTTTTTTAATATATTTTATTGATTTTTTACAGAGAGGAAGGGAGAGAGATAGAGAGCCAGAAACATCGATGAGAGAGAAACATCGATCAGCTGCCTCCTGCACACTCCCCACTGGGGATGTGCCCGAAACCCAGGTACATGCCCTTGACCGGAATAGAACCTGGGACCTTTCAGTCCGCAGGCTGACGCTCTATCCACTGAGCCAAACCGGTTTCGGCTATATCACAACTTTTTAATCACATTCCTATTGATGGACATTTTAAGATTTTTTTCAGTGTCTCCGTTGTTTCAGTATCTATTCTTATAAGTTTCTCTTTACAATCATGCTGTTTATATCTCTAGAGCTGAATCCTATAAGTGAGATTACTGAGTTGAGAGTATGCATCTTTTAGATTTAAAATGATAGTACTTAAATTACTTTCCAAAAAGGGGTGCCCATTTATACTCAAAGCAGTGCATGCGAGAACCTGTTTTTCCATTGCTTTTGCAGCACTGAATATTAACAGGTTTTTTAATTTGTCAGTCTAACAGGAAAGAATGGCACCTGGTTGTGTGTAGTTGTTTTTAACTGATTATATTTTTTCTATAGAGTTTTACTTTTTTGTTTTCTTCAGCTTTTCTACTAGGGAGATTTAAAAAAAATATATATATATATATACACATACACACACACATATATATATAATTGTGTAAGTATATATATATATGTGTGTGTGTGTATATATATTGTTGACAGGATTACAGATGTGTCCCATTTTTCCCCCTTTACCCCCTCCACTCAGCTCCTATCCGCTCCCCCCCCCCCCCCCCCAAGGTCTTCACCACTCTATTGCCTGTGTCCATGGGCTATGCATATAAGTATATTGTGCCAAGCCGGCACAGCCACGGGTGAACCTGAGAGGGGGTGGTGAAGGATTTAGAAAAGACAGAAAAGAGAATAAAGCTGGGCGCTAGGTGGGATGCTGTCCTCTCTGATGGAGAGGCAGTGCCATGGCCTGCAAGGTGAGTCTTTATTTTATAGCCAGATTCCACCAGGCAAAGTAAGGGCGTGGTTACAACGTTCTCGAAGGTTTCAAATCTACTCAATTATATGCACCTGATCAAGCTTTGTTTGCTTGCTGCACCTCCCGCAGCCCATATCACTCAGCCACGTGGGACCACAGGTTCAGACCATAAGGTCAAGCTTACAACTATACAGCCTTTGGCTATAATTGTGCTGGGACTTGCGTGTGACTTTACCATGAGAGGATTGTGCCCTCTCATTAGTCCCAGGCTTGAACCTGTCCAAACGCTGTAGCTGCTCTCCACAGTATATAAGTTCTTTGGTTTATCTCTCCTTGTCCCCCCACCCCTACATTGAGGTATGTCAGTCTGTTCCTGTACCTCCATGCTTCGGGTCTTATTTTGTTGGTCAATTCATTTTGTTTATTAGATTCCACAAATAAGTGAGATCATGTGATATTTATCTTTCTCAGTTTTTATTTCACTTAGCATAATATTTTCCGGGTCCATCCATGCTGTCCCAAAGGGTAAGAGGTCCCTCTTTTTTACAGCTGCAAAATATTCCATTGTGTAAATGTCCCACAGCTTTTTTACCCATTCATCTACTGATGGGCACTTGGGCTGTTTCCAAATCTTAGGAGTTTCAACTTTTTTGTTTTAATCCTCACCCGAGGATATTTTTTCCCATTGATTTTTAGAGAGAATGGAAGGGAGGGAGGGAGGAGGGGGAAAAAGAGAGAGAGAAGAGAGAGAAAAATCGATGTGAGAGAGACACATTGATTGGTTGCCTCCTGCATGGGCACGATCGGGACCAGGAATTGAGCCTGCAATCCAGGTATGTGCCCTTGACCTGGACTGGAGCCTGTGACATTTAGGTCTAGGACCAACATTCTAACCACTATAGAGTTTTACTTTTTAAACTGTTTTATTGGCCTTTAACATGTTTATATTGATTTCACTGTTCCTCTCAAAAGAGCATTTTTAGCCGAGACCGGTTTGGCTCAGTGGATAGAGCGTCGGCCTGCGGACTGAAGGGTCCCAGGTTCGATTCCGGTCAAGGGCATGTACCTGGGTTGCGGGCACTTCCCCAGTGGGAGATGTGCAGGAGGCAGCTGATCGGTGTTTCTCTCTCATCGATGTTTCTAACTCTCTATCCCTCTCCCTTCCTCTCTGTGAAAAATCAATAAAACATATTTAAAAAAAAAAAAAGCATTTTTAAAAAAAATGTATTTTTATTGATTTCAAAGAGGAAGGGAGAGGGAGAGAGAGAGAAACATCAATGATGAGAGAGAATCATTGATTGGCTGCCTCCTGCACATCCCCTACTGGGGATTGAGCCTGCAACCTAGGCATGTGCCCTTGACCGGAATCGAACCTGGGAACCTTCAGTCCGCAGGCTGACGTTCTATCCACAGAGCCAAACCAGCCAGGTCAAAAAGCATTTGTATCTGTCTATTTAATGACTGTCTTGAGCTTTCAGGATATTTCATTAGTTCCCTTATTTATAAAATTAATTCAAAATAGTTTTCAAGGTATTTCTCTTAGTTTCTTTAGAGAACTTCAAATGATTACTATGCACTTCTTTACCTGAATCTTTATGTCATTAAACAAATTTATGTTTGTATAATGTTGATACTTGTGACTTCATGATTTTGTAGCAAATCTTACTTGAGGTTTTTCTCGTGCATTTTTTTCTCTGACGTGCAGAGCATTGCTATACGGTGGAATGCGAGAATCTCAGCCAGAAGCAGAAATCCCCCTCCAGGACACCACTGCGGAAGCGTTCACGATGCTACTCAAGTACATCTACACTGGGCGGGCGACACTGACGGATGAGAAGGAGGAGGTGCTGCTGGACTTTCTGAGCCTGGCTCATAAATATGGATTTCCAGAGCTGGAGGATTCTACCTCTGAGTATCTCTGCACCATACTCAACATTCAGAATGTCTGTATGACTTTTGACGTTGCCAGTCTCTACTCACTGCCCAAGTTAACTTGCATGTGCTGCATGTTTATGGACAGAAATGCTCAGGAGGTGCTCTCAAGCGAAGGCTTCCTCTCTCTTTCTAAGGTATGTCATTGTCTGCAAGGAACTTACAGGCATGCATGGTCTTGTTTATATCTGTCCAGTAGAAATGCAGCAATGGACTACGAAAAAATAAAAGTCAAAGGTGTGGAAGAGGTTGTCTGTCTAGCCACCTGCCTGTGGCTACTGAGACTAGATCATATAAGAGAAGGACAGATTGCTTCTGTTTTCTTTTAGGTTCTTTTGGTAAATTCCAAGTACAAAAGAGACTGTGATGCGAGGTAGTTGTTTTCAATGTGGTCTTGCATACTGCTTTTTGAATTTGTATTTCTTTGATAAAGAGAATAATTCCATTATGAGAGGGAAAATTCATAAGGGAGATCAGATGTATTGCTGTATGTCTCTAAATCAGTTTTTTTTTCCTGGTTCAAAATTCACTATTAATGGTGTTTTATACTGAATAATAGCCGGAGTAAAACTTTTTTGCTCAAATCTTTCTCTGAACCTTGGTGGTTGTCTCTCTTTCCCCTTTCGGTGTTCCTCTTAGGACCTGAATCTTTTGAATGAGAACACTTACTAGTATTTGGAAAGTTACACATCTTGTTTTGAGTTTAAACTATGATTTTTATTACCCTACTTTATTTTTAGAGACAAGGTCTTTGAGGGCTGCACCAGTGTTGCTTGGGGTCAGTCTGAAAATCTGAGGACCAAAAATAATGATAGCGCAGTAATACTGTGAAAGAAAAGATTTTGAATTTTAAATGCTAGATGTATCTCTTGAAGAACATATATGGAAAGACAGCTCCTCACATTGATGTTTTTCTTCTTGTTTTATTAAAAGATGGATGCAGTTGTATAGGAAAGACTGGATGTTTGAGGTAGTGGTACAATATGCCTATAGGTATTCACCCTGCCATGTGCAAGAAAGTACATGGCATAGAATATGGAGAGAAGATGGTCAAAGAGAATTAATTGTTTACATATAACTGATACTTGCAGTTCTGTTGGATATTGCACATGGTTGAGCTCCATAATAACTGGAATTTGTTCTTGTTATCCTTTTCAGACAGCACTTTTAAACATCGTATTAAGAGATTCATTTGCGGCTCCCGAAAAAGATATCTTCCTAGCCTTGTTCAACTGGTGTAAGCACAATTTAAAGGAGAATCATGCAGAAATCATGCAGGCTGTGCGTTTGCCTCTGATGAGCCTCACCGAACTGCTCAACGTTGTGAGGCCTTCGGGACTGCTGTCTCCTGATGCCATTCTGGATGCTATTAAAGTTCGATCAGAGAGCCGGGATATGGACCTCAATTACAGAGGCATGCTCAGTAAGTACCTGTTCATTCTAATCTCACCAAAAGTTTTGTTTGCATCGTGTGACAGTCTCAGCTATGAAACTACAGTGCAAGTATATATGGGACATATGGGTCTAAGAACATATAGCTCTGCTCCCTATGGAGTGCCTTTCCCTGTAGTCCTCCTGAGATTGCATAGCCGTTGTAGATTCCCAAATAGGTATTTCTTGCCATCCTTGGACAAATTTTCCAGCTATTCCCTAGAGTGTAAGAAATAGATATTATCCTCAAAACTTTTTCTTCTTTCTCCAACAAATCAATGCTAACTACATGCTATGTACTTATTATTTTAGGCAGCATGAACATACAGATTCTAAATAACAATAATAATAGCTAAACATGTATGTAGCATTTCCAATACTTATGTGGTGTTTTTTCTTAATAAATAAAAACAATATATTGACTGTCTGCTGTGAATTGGAGTGAAAGGTAGTCGAGAAATCGTATGGTAGCTGCAGGGAACAGGTTTGGAGAGGTCCAGGAAGGGATTTGGAGGTGCTAGACAATAGTACTAGGTAAGGTGTGGGAGGATGGGAGGCGGAGGGTAACAAGATAAGTAATTTTATTTTATTGATTTAGAAAGAGGAAAGGAGGAAGAGAGGGAGAGGGGAAGAAGGGAGGAAAGGGGGGGGGGAGCAAGAGAGAGAAAGAGAGAGATTTGTTGTTCTACTTATTTATACATTCACTGGTTGATTTCCTGTATGTGCTCTGATTGGAACCTGCAACCTTGGCGTATTGGGATGATGCGCTAACCAACTGAGCTACTTGGCCAGGGCCTAATTTTAGACACTCTGAATTTTCATTGTTGGATCCCCTTACATAAACTCCTTTTTTCCTCTTCTTGCCCTAGTTTTGATTTGAGGTGCTGATAGAACCTGGTATCTGGGTTCGTTATAGGGCTAGGCTTCAGACATTGCTGCAGGAATATGGAAGTGCTCAGGACGTTTCACATAGTTACTGGTAGCTTGGAATTGATCAGCTGCTCCTATAGTTGTCAGAGCTGGGTTGTAATAAACCCATGAAATTACCATGAAAGGGAGTAATTCAACCAGTTGAGGGATACTTGGTTCTGGAATGACATATGCAATTATTCCTCTTTAATGTTAAGCTATTTATTTTGGAATAATTCAGTGGGAACCCAAGGAAGAGATTATACAAATGTTTGGGAATCTGTTATCTAACTTCTAAACTTGAGAAATGATTAAGTAGCGGTCTGTTTTTCTGACTTTTAAATTATATGACTAGTAAAATCAATAGTATAACTACTAAGGAAGCATATCACTTTCCCATCAGATTGTAAAAAATAAGTTATTTTCTAAGTAAATGTTATCCAAACAATTATATCATTATTTCTTTCAATAGATTTCTTTATTGTTAGGAAAAAAAGGGTCTAAAGTTTCAGAACTGTTCCTGAGATTATTGTTCTGGAACAATAGTTCTGCTTATTTTGAAATCATTGGACAACTTGTTTGTTTTTTTGTTCTTTCCTGGGTGTGGGTTCTTTGTCTTTGGGAACTTTTCATGAATTGTGGAGAGGTTCTTATCTTGAGACTAGGGATTAATATCATTTTTCTCATTTTTTTCTTTTAGTTCATTAATATTGGTTGCTGAGGGGTTTAATTCTTAGAGCTGCATACCTTGGAGGGTTTTTACCAAATTATAGTGCTTTTTACCCTCTTAAAAAAAAAAAAAAAGAGGACCCAAAGGATATTTTAACTCACCAGTGATGGTTAATCTTTCAGGGAAGCTGGTTTGGACTAATTTTGTACATATATAATGATGAGCATTTATCTATACTCTGGGGGAAAGGGAATTAACTTTTAATGATAATATTTTTTCCTTTAGGGTATTTAAGCTACTTGTACTCAGACCATTCTCTTAATGTTTAGTTTTGTCTTAGCTGTAGAGATACTTATTTCTGCCTTGAAAGTTAGTACTTTTTCTATTCAGACTAAGTTATACTTTGTTTTGCTTATCTCAGGTTTTAGACTTTGGGAAAGAGAACAGTAAATTCTTGTTTCTTCATGTTTATAGCAAGATTTATATTACAACTTCCATCCTCAGGATTTTTTTATTGAGTAAAAGTCACTCTGTTCATAGGACCGCTAAGTTATTGATTAATATATAAATGTGTGTGTGTTTAAATCTGTACATGTTGCCATGTACCTATTCCCACAGTTTCCAGTAACTCAGACTAATGGAGTTTGCAACTGTAATATTTTAGTTGTTGCTTTTTGGCCTAGACTCCTACTAGACTGAGCTTCTTGAGGACTGTAATTATATCTTTTCACTTGTTTCCCAGCACCTAGCATAGTGCTGAATAAATGAATGACAATGAATTCATCCCTTTCTTTTAAACTAGAATTTAAAATTTGTCTCACCTATCACATAAAGACAGCAATAACAAAAATGAGTCATTAATACTTTTGAAACTCTTTGACTTCTATTATTATTGTATCTTCCCAACTATAGTTTACAGTATTTTCATCTGTAAACTAGGGAGTTCACAAGTCATCTTTACTGAGTATTCCTCTGTGTGGTAGTTCAAATCTGATAGGAACTCTTATCTCTATTAAGTGGTGAGTTGCTAGAGGGCTGAGTCCAGCACAATGACCAGCACATAGAAGGCTGCGTAGGATTTTTTTTTTTCTTTAAATTAATAGGATTAAGGTCCTTTTCAGCTCTTATATGTTTCCACTAGAGGCCCAGTACATGAAATTCCTGCATGGGTAGGGTCCCTAGGCCTGGCCAGCGATCAGGGCCAATCTGGGCCTTCCGGCTGCCCGACAGGGCCTCCCTTCATTCCGCGCTGCCCTCTGGTGGTCAGCACATGTCATAGTGCACAATCGAAATCCTGGTCTCCCGGTTGAACTCCCGAAGGGACACTTTGCATATTAGCCTTTTATATATATATAGATTCTTCTTTTTTTTGAAATCTTCAGTTTTTTAAAAAAAATATTTTTATTGATTTCAGAGAGGAAGAGAAGGGAGAGAAAGATAGAAACATCAATGATGAGAATCATTGATTGGCTGCCTCCTAAACGCCCCCTAGTGGGGATTTAGCCCACAACCCATGCATGTGCCCTTGACTGGAATCCAACTGGGGACCCTTCAGTGCACAGGCCTACACTCTATCCACTGAGGCAAACCGGCTAGAGCTATCTGTTTCCATTCTTTGATCTTGATATGTAAAGTTACTGAGTGAAATTGATGCCCAAGCTGGAACCAAAGTGCTGATCAGACTTATGAGGCCAGTGTTCTTCAATAGAGTCTCCAACCTAGATTATTTTCTGTTTCTGTTTTGTGATGTTTAAGGACCACTGTTGTGCCTTGTGGAAAGGAGGAGGCCTGCAGAGAGTGGAGATAAAGGAAAAGTTAAGATGAGACAGGAGTTGTCAAGAAAGTCATATGTGATGATATACTTGTTGGGAGGGAGGGTTCATCATTCTTCAGGGAGTAGAAGATGATTTAGGGAACAGAATCTGGAAAAGAGATTGCAGTCTGCAGAGAGCTGAGTGTGAATCCAAATGATCCATCAGGGGTGAGCAATGGCCTCAGCCTAGATGTAACAGAGAGTTCAATAAAGGATGGTTAAGAATGTAGGAGGGAAAGAAAAACAAAGTCAAATAACCCAGCACCACTCAGATTTTGGCATTATGTAGCTAGGGGCAGGTCCTGCTCCATTTCTCCTTAGTTTTTCTTTCTAGTAATTGGCTTGTTTCTGCCTAGCTGTGAAACTTCAAAACTTAACTTTTCCCCTAAATGCTTATAAAATGCATAAAAAATGACAAATGTAAAGAAAACTATTATTGTTATCTACTAACTCCTTTAATCTCTCACCCCGTATTTTTGAGAGCTTTTTTTCTCTACTGATAGACAAATATAAATAATAAGAATATTTATGGTTTGAATTATTTTATTATGATTTGGATTTTCTCATGTTTACCTTTTGTGTTAAATTTATCATTTAGCCATAGGTTTTGTATTTTTATCCTGTGAGGTACTCTGATTATAGTTACCATGAGAGAATTGCCACTGTAAATGTTGCCTGTTTTGAAATGAAAGATACTTTTGGGAATCTATATCAAAAACAGTTAGAAAAGTTCTCAAGCACTCTTGAAATAAACTTCAAAAGACAACTTAGACTTCTGGTAGAAGTTTCATTTCAATTTTAGACCTTTCA
Organism: Myotis yumanensis; assembly: GCF_028538775.1. Classification (NCBI taxonomy): domain Eukaryota; kingdom Metazoa; phylum Chordata; class Mammalia; order Chiroptera; family Vespertilionidae; genus Myotis; species Myotis yumanensis. The sequence continues at coordinate 88,734,527 of NW_027223757.1, forward strand.
TCACAGTCCCTTGAAACTCTTGTGCCTAGTATGTTATTCCTAGCTTGATAAGTGAAGAAGCTTATGTTTAGAGAAAATCAAAGGGTAATGCAGTTTCTGAATCTGAAAGCTCGAGTTCCCCCTTTTGTTGTCTTGGCCCTGACTAGTGGTGTCAGAACTGGAGGAGGTGGTTTCAGTGGTCGGTAGCAACAGACTTTGGACCCACCTCTCATGCCCAGCAATAAGGGATTATTCAGGTTTCTTCTTATCAACTAGTTGCACATCATTGATATTTGAAAGCACAAATTTGAAACTTTTGTTTGTTTGCTTGCTTTATAAAGTGCTTCATCTCTAGATTGGAGGCGTCAGGATGCAGGCCTTTCTGTCTAGTTCACTGAGCTGGTCCTAGACGCTCACATGGTATGGGATACAGAACAAGTCCACAGTAAATATTTTGTGACTCATCAGACTCTATACTTATACAGTACTTTAGCATGTACTATACAGTACTTGTAGCATGACCTTCACAGTAATCTTGTGGGCGGTTGGGCAAAGTGTTATTTTTAGATGAGAAAACAGATTCACAGAGACCAAGTGGTTTCAGGTAGAGCCTGAGTCTCAAGGTTAGGTTTTCTCACTTTCTCTAACTTTTAAAAATATATCATACTATCTGTTTCTTTCCTCTGGGCTTAGGTCACCTTAGAGGGAAGGGGTTAGAAAGAGGGGATAAGTATGTCCTTCCCATCAAAAACTGTTCATGAAGGAGGTATCAGAGCAGGGCCCCTGAAGACAGACCGCCTGGTTCTCATTGCGGCTCTAATACTGGCCAGCCGTGTGACCTCGGTCAAGAAAGTCCATTTAAACTCCTGCCCACACTTCCCCATCTGCAAAATGGATGTAGTAGTAATATTACACTTCAAAGGATTTTGATGAGAATTAAGTCAAAGGAATTAATAAGGTTTGTTAAAGAAATGAAAAATAAATATGAAGAATATGTATGATTACCATGAGCTAATAGAATTTAAGAAGTTATAAATCTGAGGCACTTAAGCTTCTGGTGGTAAGAAGTTGAATGGGACTAGGTTTTGTTTGTTTTGTGTCTGAGTTGCCTTAGTCTTTGCAAGTTAACTAAACCCATCCCAATTGCATTCCATTGCACTTAGTGTCTCCCAGAGTCATTCTCTTACCTGTCTTCATTTGAAAAAAATTTTTAAACTCCACATTTTCCAAGTGAGCTGCAATAATGAATTACCCCCTTTCCCTAAGAGCCTAATTATGGATCATACTTGAGTCTATTCAAATCACATAGCCCAGATGTATACATACTATGAGGCTTCACTATTTACTAGTATTTACTGTGTGTAAACTTGCTTAGTTCTCTTATTGTTGCTTTAAAAATTATGGCTCATAATAACAATAGCAGTCTTTTCTTAGAGTTTACTGTGTGCTTTGCAAACATCATCTCATTTAATCCTTGAAACAAAAACAAAAAATGGAAACACCTGGGGGATAGATACTGCCCTATGGAGAAATTTAAGTTCAGAGAAGGTAACTTTCCCAAAGTGATACACTCGGTTAAAGGTGGAGTCCCACTATTTAAACTCTGACTTTGAAGCTCAAGCTCTTGATGTCTACTTTATGCTGCCTCAGGTCTCTCCATGGAGAGTGTCGGTTTTAGAATGTTAGTTCCTGGAGTATGGGTTCCAGATCTGTGAAGCAAAGTGTGCATAGAGGACTTCAGAGTCTCAAGGACAGTGGACACTTAATAAGTAAATCTACTGTTGGAAAAGGGAGAGTGTTTAATTATAACCACAATACTGACTTTGATGACAGACTATCTGAATTTTCATTTTTAAAAATACTCAAGTGAAAAAAAATATCTTGTTTTAGATATATTTTTGTTTTTCAGTTAGATTGATGGATTTAGCTCATCCATGTATGACCAATAGCTCTGTTGTATTGGAACCTCTCTTTTTCTGTTATTTATTGAGATGTCTGACTTGTCTGCTCTGCTTTATACATTGTGCTCTGTCCAGATGGCAGGTATAGGGTCATCTTAGATCAAGCATTTCAAACTCAAAGGCTAACACGGGCCAAATAAACAGGTTTAAGTTTATGTGGGCTGCAAAAGAACAAAAGCTTCAATTTTCATAGAAAATAGGTTTATTTCAATAGAGACATGCTGAATACAAAAGGCTGAAATAAATGAGTAATCGTTAACAAAATAATAGAACATTTTAATAAAAATTAATATTTTTCTTGAACATTAACTTACCAGATACTAAATAACTGCACAAATTAATAAGTGTAACACAAATAAACCTATTTTTCTTGTTCTCCAAAAGCGAAATATTTCCTGTTGTGCACACCGAGTCAGTACAAGACTAATGGCATGGCAATCGCTGCTAAAATATTCGCTGCTACTATTAGTGGAGAGAAATGGTGCACCTGTGCGTAAGGCGCATACGGGAAATGAAAGCAACACGATTATAGTCATCGGTCATTAGCGAATGTTGTAGTTTGTTGTTAATAATTATGTATAACAGGACATTGTAAAAATTAAGTTAGGAAATTTTTATTAAAACGTTTCTTACATACCTTTATATTGGCTGGGCCACAAAAAATATTCGTTGTGGGTCTCGAGTTTGACATGCTTGTCTAACATGCTGTTTTTGTCTAGTACATATTAAATTGAAACTGCTAATAGAAGGAACTCAGCAGAGCTGATTGTTTGTGGTAGTACATGTGTTTTTTTAGTATTATCAACTTTTTCTTAATAACATTAGTTCCAAGCAGTTTGTGGCTGTGATGGAGCCATTAAATTTAATCCTCATAGACATTGCATATCTTCTATTTTCATAAGCTTGTCTCTGCCATTTTAAATTAAATATACATACTAGAATTCTAGGATTTGCTTTTTCCCCCAAGTTATAGAGTAATTTCATAACTAACCATTAACCTTGCTTTTTTGTATTTTTAACTGTAGTACCAGAAGAAAACATTGCAACTATGAAGTATGGAGCCCAGGTTGTAAAGGGGGAGCTGAAATCTGCCTTACTAGATGGTGACACTCAAAATTATGATTTGGACCATGGATTTTCCAGGCATCCAATTGATGATGACTGCCGTTCAGGCATTGAGATTAAGCTAGGTCAGCCGTCCATTATCAATCACATACGGATACTCCTGTGGGACCGAGATAGCCGGTGAGTCTGTCTGAGTTGGAGAGAAACAAATGTTGTGTTTGAGTGAGATGACCTAACTGTGTGGTCATCTGCTTTGGTTTTACAGATTTGATGATTTATTTCTTTGTGATCACTTGGCTATTTCTCTTAAAGTTTTGTTCTGAGGAAAGAATTAAAGGGTTTATTCCTTTACCCCCTCCCCTTTTTTTTTTGCTTTTTCTGCTTATCAAAGTAATGAATATGGTTTTTTTGTGGAAAACATAAAACATAGAAAATCACAAAGAAATAAAAATTGCTAGTGATCTCACCACCCATTATTAATCTGTATATATCTAATTAGTGTTTTTGTTATGCATAGTATCTCTCACACATACACAAAACAGAAACCAGTGAAACCATATAGTTTTACAAAATATAGATTAGATGTGTAAAAAGCTAACTTCACTTAAAAAATATATATACATATACATATACATATACATATACACATATACATATATATATATATATTAGAGGCCTGTTGCACGAAGAGATTTGTGCAATAGGCCTTCCCTTCTCCTGGCTGCCAGCACCGGTTTTCCTCCGGCACCCGGGATCCAGGCCTTCGCTCTGGCCGGAGCCGCCTTCCATCTTCCGTCCACTCCAGTTGGCTTTCCTCCTGAGAGTGCAGGACTGAGCTCCCAGGCCGGGAAGGTAGAAGGAGAAGGCACACCTAACTTCCGTCCCCCGTCTTCGCGGCCCCGGCTGGAGCCACCTTCCATCTTCCGTCTTCGCGGCTCCAGCTCACCTTCAGTCTTCGCTCTGCCGCTTGGAGCCTATGTATGCAAATTAACCGCCAACAAAGATGGCTGATTAGCCAATGGGAGGCATAGCGAAGGTACAGTCAATTACCCTGTTTGTCTATTATTAGATTAGATATAATTTTATTGATTTCAGAGAGGAAGTTAGAGGGAGAGAGAGAGAGAGAGAAACATCAGTGATGAGAGAATCATGGATCCGCTACCTCCTGCTTGCTCCCTACTGGGAATCGAGCCTCCAACCCCGGGCATGTGCCCTGACTGGGAATCGAACTGTGATCTCCTGGTTCATAGGTCAACATTCAACCACTGAACCACACTGGCTGGGTTAACTTCACTTTTTAATGAATACATTGTGAATATTCTCTCCTTTAAAAATATTCCCCTAAAATGTCACTTTTATGGTTATCTGGTATTCTACCCTATGCGTTTCCCATTACTTATTTACTTGATTCTGTACTTTCGGATGTTAGAACAATAAATGCATTTTATCGTATAGATGAAAAAAAAGTTTTTTAGTGTGTGGATAAATATCATCTTCAAAAGAAAAGAAATTTGTGAAGAAAATTTGGTAGACTCTAGCCTAAGGATCCACCCAGTTTGGCAATAGCTTCAAGGTTCTGTCTTCCATCTAGCCTTTCTGATACCTTTACCCACTGTGGTTTCTAAGGTTCAGCCATGATGGCCAAAGTTCCAGAGCAGTATGGGTGACCAAGACCTGAACTGTCTCTCTCATTGCCACTTATCATTAACCTAAACCCTAAATTCCAGAAAACTGATGTGCAGAGAGTCTCTTAGGCCCTACTCATGCCTCTTTGAGTCTGGGCATGAAGGGCTTAATAGTATTGGTGATGGTACCCTGCAAATCTTTTTAACTTCTTAAATATATTTTTTATTGATTTTAGAGAGGAAGGGAGTGAGAGAGTGAGAAAGATAGAAACATTAATAATGAGAGAGAATCATTGATCAGCTGCCTCCTGCATGTCCTGCACTGGGGATTGAGCTCGCCAACCTGGCATGTGCCCTGATTGGGAATTGAACCGTCACCTTCTGGTTCATAGGTCGACGCTCAACCACTGAGCCATCCCGGCTGGGCTACCCTGCAAATCTTGCATGTTAGTTCATTTCTCTCGTTAGCACCATTGGCCACCATCCTGGCCTTTTAGGCCGTTTGAGCCAAGAATGAGGGAAGCTTTATGAAGTGGGAGTCAGCATCTCCTATACATGGGTCTTTGAGGTCCCAAAGTTATCTCTATCTGTTTTTTTAAATTAAGAATATTTCTGATACATATCATGTTGGATATAACATCGTGTTTAGTTGGCAAAATGGAGGTAATTCACATGTCATTTCTAAGTTTAATAATAGTATAATAATAATAACATAGCACTTTCATTACTGTTATGTAGTATGCACTGTTATAAAAGCTTTACATATTCTTATTAGTAATGAAATTAGTATAAAAATAATAAAACGTGAGTATGCTAAAACTGAAAGTAGTTATCATTGTTTCCATGATGTTAAATATTCATAGGCCACTTGGTTTTACTATTTGTGTCACATTCACGGGGGACTTAAGTTTACCACATAGCCATTCTTTTCTCACAGAAGTTGTTATCATTCTAAGCAAAGGTGAAAAATTCAGAATCTTAACCAAAAATGATTCTGACATGTGTTGTAAAATTATATCCTGCATTTCTGATAACCCAGAGAGGTTCAATAAAAGGTTATAACCAGTTTGAGACTGAGCGATAAAATGAATGGGAGGGAGAGGACAGCAGAAAATGAGGGATGACAAAATAAGCTGACCTTTTCTGGTCACAACTGTTGGTTGCAGGCTGACATTTATGGTCACCTAAATCTTCTCAGATTGTTCCTGTTGATATTACAGAACAAGTAATAACTGCATCTCAAATTTAAATTTGGCTCATGACAGGGGAATATAGATTTGTTCAATCTGGGACTAGCATGCAGTGGTTCGGTGTAGCTGACTAAGGGAGGGTGATAGGCTATTTTCATTACTGCCAGGTTATTAGCTGCCAAATTTTAAGTTGTACCCAAAAGAAGCATGTATTATCTCTTCACCCAGGTCATTTATTTTTCTGCTGGCTGCACGTATGTGTGGGATGGTAGGAGGCTGGGAGGGAGTGGAGGATCAGCTGGCCTCTGTGGAGAAACACTCCAGTTGGCTTTCCTCCTGAGAGTGCAGGACTGAGCTCCCAGGCCAGGAAGGTAGAAGGAGAAGGCACACCTAACTTCTATGTTCTGTCCTGTCTTTGTCACGGCCTTATTACTCTGCTAATATGGTGTGAGCAGGCCATCCTGGCTCTGTTTGAAAAGGAACAAATGTCTTCCATGCCTATGTGTCAAGCACTGTGCTAGAGTCTGGGTATATGGAAATACATATGGCATGATCTTTGTTCTTAAGCAGCTTGTGATCTACTAAAGTAGACATACATGCTGAGAGAGAATTTTAGTACATTGTGGTGAATGCTATAATAGGGGATCTATATAGATTTCATCATTATCCACATTTGATTATTATGTAGAAAATGTAATTTGTGAAGATTGTGTTTTTTTGTGACTGTTAATGTTTTATTAAAGTACTAGAGCCCTGGTGCACAGATTCATGCACCCATGGGATCCCTTGGCCTGGCCTGCAGGAATCAGTCTGACATCCCCCGAGGGGTCCCGGGTTGCGAGAGGGCGTAAGCCAGGCCGAGGGACCCCACTGGAGCACGAATCCATGCACCAGGCCTCTAGTATGCATAGAAAATACTTTGTTAATCTCTTCCTGTTCTCCCCCCTTCCCCTCCCCCCTTTCCTCTGAGATTCATTAGTCTGTTCCATGTTCCATGCCTGTGTGTTGAGCATCTATCCACGGTGGTCAATGTGTATCATAGCTACCAGTCTCACGGTCACTTAGGCTTTTCTATATATAGATAACTCTGTATTGTTATTTTATTTATTTTATTGTTTAATTTTTAATTTAATTTTTAAAAATTTTATCTTTATTGTTGAAAGTATTATAGACATCTCCCTTCCCCCCCCATTGACCTCTCCATCTGCTCTTGCCCTTTGTATTGTTATTTTAATATGGTCCTTTTTTCTGCCTTTTTCCTTTTGACTCATAGGTCTTATTCATACTTCATTGAAGTGTCCATGGATGAACTTGATTGGATCAGAGTGATTGATCATTCACAGTATCTGTGTCGTTCTTGGCAAAAGTTATATTTTCCAGCCCGTGTCTGCAGGTTAGTTCTCATGTATAATAAATGATTTTATTGTTTATTCAAGGAGATTTGGGCTTTGACAAGAAACAGATTACATTTTTGGTCTTATAGAAGAGTTTTTTTAGATTATCAGCTGACAAATACATCCCAACAAAACCTTAGAGAAACTATGGAAAATTAGGCATTTAATATTTAGAGTGTGCTGTGGAACTGTTTATCCAAAGTATTTTGTACTGTTTTTATGTAGTAGACATATAAAGGAATATGAAGGGACAGGAACACTGAGGAGTGGAAATACTTTCTGAACTGCATGCTTTACCTTGAAAGCAGTTATTGTTAGGCGGTACATTCTTCCCATAGAAGCCATGAGAGTGTTTCTGGAGACTTCTCTGGCAGTCCTCAGGGCACAAGGAGATTTTTTGATGCCATTGTGCATATTCTGAATGTCTTGTGTTCTTTTTCTAGGTCATTGAATATCCATGGCATTTGACAGAGTCAGTGTTTCTAGTGGGGCTGGGCTTGGGCAAGGGAGGCTCAGCTGGTGGGGCTCCAGGCTCCCAACCTCCCTTCCTCAGAGCACCGTAGCTTGTATTGTTGTGATGTGTTGCAGTCCATGTTAGTTTGTCTTAAAAAGTACTGATAAATTACTGTCCTAATATTTCATATTCTTTCTTTAGGTATAAGCCGTATTTTAAACTTTTAAAAATGAAATTCTGTAAAACCTAAAAGAATAATGAAATTGGGAGTTGAGAAAAGCGGTTAAAGGTTTCCCAACTTGTGTTGTTTCTGTTATAATTTTCCCCTTGGAAATTGCCTTCAGATATTCTTTACCTTAGAGTCAAAGGATCAAAGGCAGGTTCATTTGGTGTGGTGAGGCAAGAGAAGGGAAGGGATATCAAAGGTGTAAACTAGGGAGAATGTGGAGCTGACCCCTTACCCAATTCCCTCCTCACTCTCACCTGTAACCTCGATTGACCTTCCATTGTGGCTGATTCAGAGCAGGTGGATGCCCCACAGCACTTATTCTCCTGGTCTGAAGACACTCTTATACTTATTAAACTCATGATCTGTCAACATCAGGCTGAATTCTCACTTCCACCACAGGAACTCACGAAACCTTTCAGCCTCTGGTATAGTGAAGAAAGTTGCCTACATTTTTTTTTTTTTATTATAGTATGACCAGACACAATATTGTTATCCAGGGATCCTCTTGTGTGAAAATGAAGAAAATCAATTTCATTTCCCCAAAGGGGGACTAAAGTGTCTAAGATCTGGCAGTTGCTCTTTTATCAGAGGAGTTTTGAATGGATTAAAATGAGAAGGACAAGAAATTGAGTGAAGATTCTATATCTCAGAGCTGCCTAGGGATACTTTGAGAGTGACAGAGGGGCCCTGACGTGGGGGACATGATCGAGTCTGCATCGACTCAGTTTATTACTATTGTATTGGATTAAAAAATAAGCAGTATAACAGCCAAAGCGTCTGATGTGCACCGAAGGACCATGTGCTTGTATTTAATTTGAAATTGTAGGAACATGACTCCCAGAACAAATCATGGTGAATATAAAACCAGTCATGACAGAGTCTGTGTACTTTACCCATCTTAAAACATGCCCTCAGTTATGGTCTCTGGCTTTTAGAAAATATACTTTTCTTTATTTATCAATGGGCATTATTTATACTCCCCTTTCCTTACTTTGTCTCTCCTGGGTGGCCTTGCCTTTGTTGGTGTAGCTTTTATACGTGTAGAGCCTGGCCATATTCGTGATGCTAGTTTTTGTCTTCGTATAGCTGGCTCCCAACTCTGGTCAAGAAAAACTGAGACAAAGTGGTTTAGAGAAAGTGTTAACAAGAAAAGGAAGGAACCTTGATATTATATTTGTTTAAAAATTTTAATATATTTATAATTACTTTAACATATTATGTTAATTACTAAATTCCGTGATAAACTCTGCCTTTTGTAATGTTTGGAATTTTGGTAGTATTTAAAAATGAACCTAAGAATAAGTCCCTATTGATTATTCAAGGATGTCTTATACTTGGTGCTTCTTATCTTCACAGTCATTTATTGACTACCTAAACAGTGTGCTAAATACACTTCTTTTAGCGTCACTAGGCACATATAAATTCTTTATTTCTTTAGCATATCAGTATTCTGTTTGCATTATGTCAGTTAAAATGCTCATTTGTAACATTTGCATGTCACCTTTATTCTTCAGTGCCCTTCATATGTTTGTCTTGCCTCTGATACTAAAATTACAAGCTTTTGGAATTGAGTATACATTCTAATCTTTTAGTATTCTTACACAGTACTCAGGTTATGACCTTGTGTGCAGTAGGTACTCTATAAATGTTACCACAGGATTTATGGGGTCAGGGCACTGACTGGGTAATGAAGAGAGATTGCTTTAACGTTGATATGTATATATTTTCATTGGTACTTTTAATCCATGTGTTTGTTAAAATGCACATCACGGCTGGAAAACTCTCTGGAGTGGTAAGTGGTTTTGTACTGTTTGCAAAGGCTACTTTCTGTTTTTTTCTTTAGAAAACTGAATTTTGAGTTTAATCCCAGAAGCTATGAGTGTCATGTATTGATGAAAGAGTACATCAAATATATTCACAAAAGGAGAGGTGCTCTGTGAACTGGGGAGTGTGAGATTACCCAGCCCTCTCTGTATCCAGGCTGGACTGCATGCAAATTAGCATTTTGTAGTAGAAAAACCATGGGTTGTGGAGTTAGAGCTCTTCTCAAATTCTGGTTTCATCTAATACTGGCATTGTGATCTTAGAAAAGTTGTGCCTTTCTGAGCACTCGTTTCTATACCAGTAAAAAAAAAAAAAAAATCAGGAATAGCCCTGGTCAGTGATTCTCAGTGGTTAGAGTGTCAGCCTGTGCACTAAAGTGTCTCAGGTTTGATTTCCTGTCAAGGGCATGTACCTGGGTTTCCGGTTTGATCCCCAGCCGTGGTTGGGGCACATTCGGGAGGTAACCAATCATGTGTCTCTCACATCAATGTTTCTCTCCCTCTCTCTCTCTCCCTCCTCCTCCTCCCCTTTCTCCTCCCGTCCATTCCACTCTCTCTAAAATAAAAATCAATGGAAAAAATATCCTCAGGTGAGGATTAAGAACAAAACACACACACACACACACACACACACACCAGGAATAGCCACACCCTTTATGGGGTCTGTTGTGGAGGGTTAGATGGCATAGCACGTATATGAGTACTGAGCACAGTGCCTGGCCCAAAATAGGCTCAGTAAATAGTTGTTTTTATTACTAATTTTTAAAAAGTTATTTTTCTCATTTCTAAGACTCTCAACTGGTGTTTGACCTTTAGAGAAAGGAACCATCCCTACCATCCTCTTTGGCCACGGTGGCTCTCACTGCAAGGAAATTTTTCCTTACCTCAGGAGCCTAATTGGTTCAGCACTTTTCTATTGCCAGTCCATGTTTAGTAATCCAAAACATACATTAAATGGGTCTCTTTATCTGTTTTAAAAAATTATATCAATCTTTTTTTTTTTTTAATCTTCACCCGAGGACATATTTTTATTGGTTTCAGAGAGAGAGGAGAGGAGGGAGAGAGAAACATTGACGTGAAAGAGAAACATTGATCAATTGCCTCCCATATGCACCCCAACAGGGGTTTGAACCTGCAGCTTGGGTATGTACCCTAACCAGGAATCAAACCTACGACTTTTCAGTGTATGGGACAATGCTCTAACCAACTGAGCCACACTGGCCAGGGCGGGTTTTTAACTTCATAACCTGCCCATTTGTATGTTTCCAGCAGTTTTCAAATATTTTGGTTTTGGTAAAGCATTTCTTATTCTGATAAAATATGTATAACATAAAATTTTCTATCCATATATTTTGTGGAATGTAATTCAGTCTGTAGTTCACCTCACCAAGGTAGTAGACGTTATCTAGTGACAAAGCCAGAGTTATGGTTTCAGCCATAACAGTGAATGGAGGGAAATTAACTGCTCTGTCTTCCTTGGTCTTTTTTAGGTACTCATTTGGCTACGCACTGCTGTATGTAGCCAAAAACTTAAACTAATAACTACCCACCCCACCGACCCCCAATTGGAGGTGCAGAAAAGTGACTTGTCAGTTTCGTTAGAATTTTTCATATATACTCAGAACCATGTAATGTCTTATCAGCTTTCTCTTTCTCAGGAAAAGGCAATTTCTGCTTTACCCATAAATTCTCTAACCTTCAAATTGTCTTCTTGGCTATCTAGTAAGCTCTCGTCAAGTACTCCCATAGCTTTCTTAGATGATGGAGTCTAGGACCAAACAAAAACACTAATAAGGAATGGCAAATATTGAGTACCCTGGGGGGTTTTACATTTTTTTCTGGTTGTCTCTCAACATGACACTGGTAATTTGGCAGCCGTATAATGTTGCTGAAATATGAGAAGACTCGAAACATAGGTGTGAAGGGTAGAGATAGATTTCAGAGCCTGTATATGGCTGGTAGGTGGAATTACAAAAAAAGTGATCTTGGTATAAAACCGGTGAGTTGAGGGAGAGGAACAGCAGGCCTAAAAACAAGGTCCTCAAGGAGTTACCTGTTGAGAGAGGGAAGAAAAGAGTAGATGGCAGACACGTTTGCTGCAGGGCTGCGGGTTAGAGGAGAGCCAGGAGGAGCACAGCTTACTGAAGACAAGGCCAGCAGGGGGGTCGAGAAGATGCAGCTTCATAATTAGAACATGGCATGGGGGGATGCCCAGGGAACACAAAACTGGACTTTCTTCTTTCTTTCCTTCTGTTTTTAATTCTCAAAGTGGAAGTGTCTTTTCTATGACATTTTAATTATAAAATTAAAATGTAGTACATATTTTAAAAATTGATAAAACTTGCTATCTGATAAGGCCATACCCAGTTTCCACCAATAGCACATAAAAACGCCTCTGCTCCGAAACTGCACCAGTGCAGGCATCATCAACGTTTTGCCAATATGATTTATGATTTGTCAAAAAAGGTCTTACTTTAATTTGGATTTCTTTTATCGGTGAAGTGGAATATCTTTTATTCTTGGCCATTTGTTATTTCTCATTTATGAAAAGTCTACTTTTATCTTCTGCATATTTTACTTCTTGCTGGTGAGAACTTAATATGGGTGTATAGATATATGTTATGTATAATGTCATATATATGTGTATACATATATACATATATGTGTATATGTATGTATGACATTATCCTCTTGCCTGTCATGTTTTACAGTTTATTAGGGTTTTTTTTTTGTGTTTTATTGGTACCCTTTGCCATATAGAATTTTACTTTTTAAAAAACGTGGCTGGTGCTGGTCAATGGTTAGAGAGTTGACCCATGCACCAAAGGGTCTCAAGTTCGAATTCCAGTCAAGGGCATGTACCTGGGTTGCAGGTTCATTCCTGGCCCTGGCTGGGGCATATGGGGGAGGCAACCAATGGATATCCCTCTCTTGCATCTATGTATCTTCCTCCCTCCCTCCCTCCTTCCCTCCCTCCCTCCCTCCCTCCTTCCCTCCGTCACTCCTTCTCACTCTCTTTAAAAAAAAAAAATCAATTGGAAAAATATCCTCTGGTAAGGATTAACCAAAAACAAAGGGTGATCAAATCTGTCAGTCATTTTTATGATTTTCATTGGTCTGATATCATGTTTAGAAAGTTGTTCCTCACTTCCAACATTAAAGAATTCTATATTTTTATAAATATTTTTCTACTACTTGTTATTTTTATATGTAAATATTTAATCCGGCTAGAATATTTTTTGTGTGTATATTTTTGGGCAGAGATAGTCAGTTGGCTAAGACTGTTAATCATTCCTTACCACACTAACGTGAGTAGCCATATTCATCATGTACTAAGTTCTAGCATGTATTCTGCTCTGTTCCATTGATTTTGTTGACTGTTGCTCAAAGTGTTTTAATTATTGTAGTTTCCCTTCCTTCTTTTTTTTCTTTTCTTACAATTAGAAATTATAATGTGACAAATGTGTCATGGAAAAAAGAAAGGGTGTTATAGAGCATCTGTCTGCCTGTCTTCTGGTCTCAGTGGTCACATTAGAGGACATAAATGATGACAAACATCTCACTAGAATGGTTCTGCTCTCATTTATAAGAAGAAATTTAGGTGTGATTCACCAGCTAAGGAACTAGATTTTTCTTCACTTATACATCTGTTTATTTATTCACCACTCACTCATTTCACAAATAAGTTCCTAGTTTATATTTGCATTATATTTGATACTGAGGCCATGGCACTGAAGAGGACTACCGAGGTTTCTGCCCTCAGGGAATTTGGAAGAAACGGATAAACTAATAGTAAGAACACTTCACATAATTATGAGTGTTGTGAAGATGGTATTGTGATAGTGACCAGGGTCAAGGGGTACAGGGTGGTTATTTTAAATAGGTGTTCATGGAGAGGTGGTTTTGCTCACCTGGGGATATGTTTAGAGAGAGGAAGGGAGGGAAGGAGGGAGGGAGGGAGGGAGGGAGAGAGAGAGAGAGAGAGAGAGAGAGAGAGAGAGAGAGAGAACACATAGGTATGTGCCCTGAGCAGGAATCAAACCCCGCACCAAATTTGCGCAGGACTACACTCCAACCAACTGAGCCACCTGGCCAGGGCGAGAAGTGGTTGTTTTAAGCCGAGATGAAGTGAGTGATATTCCCTGGTCATTATTTCAGATATTTAGGTTTTCTTTGGTGTACCTTTAATATTTTTCAGGGATATCTGGTGTACTGTAAGAGGCCTCATTAGATGAATACTAAAGCTGTACTGTTTTTGGTATTGGGCACTTCAATCTCTTTTATTGCTACCATATATTTCAGGTCCCTCCTCATCCCTGCCATCATTAGATGCAGCATAACTTTTTTTTTTTTTACCCGTCTTCATTAAATTATAGTACCTACACAGTGCTATAGATCTACAAGACATAAAATAAATGAGAAAAATAAACTTTGCTATTGATGACAACATTCTTTCTCTACCATATTAACATTGTACAAAAGCATGTGTGTCTTTTTTCTCCTCCCCCTGCCCCATAACTGGGCACTGATATATTCGTTTTCTTTAAAAGGCAGGCATTTTTACATTACTCAGTGGTTTACTAGGATGCTTTAGCTTTAGAATCACAGCTAGAATTATGCTGAGCCTTTACTTTCTTTATATGATTGACATCTTCAGAATTCAAGAAATAGCTTATTCAGGTGTAAGTAAAAAAAAAAAACAGTTTTAAAAAGTAACCATTTTAGCTTATACTTAGTTTGAATTGTCTTTGTACCTACAACTTTGATACCATAATTGAACTGGTACAGAAAATGAAAAGCAGAATGTAGCCACATGGTGTCACTATATCATTACAATTTTACTTGGGGCCAAAGAGAGGCTGAAATTGCCTTTTTTATAAAACCATATTTAAATATAAATTGTTCTGAAGTCTGTGGTTTGTGAAATAACATGTGACACTGTTTGTACCATTTAAGCCTTTCTACTCATGGAGCATTAATTATGCCCGAAGTCCGTAGGTGTACATTCAGTGCCAGCCCGCCCTTGACTTGCCATGTGTACTGTATAGCGGATATGTGGCTGCTGTAATACAGTTATTCAGTTTCATGCAAATACTTAAAAAAATCTACCTTCAGAATTTTGAAATAAACATGAGTAACTCAAAGGAGACAGATCCATTAGATATTTTTAAGGAATTGGAAAGCAAAAGAAAGGAGGAATGAGGAAGAGAGAGAGGGCTATTGGACCTCAGGAGAGAGAGAGAGAGAGGAAGGAAACAGTGTAACACTTACTGGCATCTGCTATGGGCCGGACACATATTGTTACCTTATATAATTCTTATAATAGCTCTAGGAGAAAAATACCACTAACTACCTTATTTTTACAAATGAGGACATTGAGCTCTAGAGAAGCTAAATTTGCAGGTCTGTCTGAATACACAGTTCACACCACAGTCTTACATTGCCTATGCAGGATATGAGATTAAAAAAATAGCTCTGCTTTGGAGTAGGAGGAAACTCAGAGCTCCGAAGAAGCCCCCACTGCCTCTTTGGCAGGAGCAGTTTCCAGGAATGCTGAGAGAAGGCCTGTGTGGCCATCCTCTGCTCATGCTGGTTGCAGCCGTCCAGAAGACCAGGATACTAATGCTGAGGATGATGAGGGTGATGATGAACAATTGAGGAAGTTTTTCTCTTTAAAATGCTCCAAAGGGAGTGTAGCAATCTTTTATCTAGGTCTGTTTTGTCAGTTTGTCAGTAGAGCTTTGAATTTTCTTGCCCCTTAGTTTCCCATAAGATCATTTTTAGATTTTATCATTACAGTGAACCTGATGTTCTTAACTCCTGGTTTTGCTTCAGCTGTGTTTAGAAACAAATTTCATATTATTATAAAATTTCTCTTCACAAGATCTCTTAATCTTGAATTGCTTTTTTAAAATTTATTGATTTGAGAAAGAGAGAGAAGCAGAAACATTAATTTGTTGTTCCACTTATTTATGCATTCATTGGTTTAGTCTTGTATGTGCCCTGTCTGGGGATCGAACCACAACTTTGGAATATAGGGATGATACCCTAATCAACTGAGCTGCCCAGCCAGGGCCTGCTTCTTTAGAGGAATTTTCTATTTATTATTTTCACCTAGAATCCTCTTATTAGGTCCCCCCCTCAAAAAAAAAATCCACTGTGTTTTGTATTCAGTAAGACCTTTGAAACATGGGTTTGTGCTTAAGTTATTCAGTCAAATCCAGGGTTTTTGTTTTATTATATTTTGTTTAAAGGATAATAATAGCCCAGCTGGTGTGGTTTAGTGGTTGAGCATCGACCCATGAACCACGAGGTCACAGTTGGATTCCTGGTCAGGGCACATGCCTGGGTTGTGGGCTTGACCCCTTGTGGTGGGCTTATAGGAGGCAGCTGATCGATGATTCTCTCTCATCATTGATGTTTCTATCTCTCTCTCCCTCTCCCTTCTTTGAAATCAATAAAAACATATTTACCAAAAAAATAAAATAATAATAACATGTTGAGATTCTTTTGTGTGTAGTGGAAGAATTAGAACATGAGAAAATAGAACAGGTTTGCCCTTTTGCTTTTTATTTTATAGTTTTAGAACATAAATTAGTGTCTTTCAATAAGCCGACTGCATGAGATGAGGTTAGTAACACTAATGATCAGTTGTTATTACCACAGATAACTGTTTGTTTTTCATTCTGGAAGAGCAAGAACTGTATTTGGTGGTGCTAACAGTTGCTTCCTAAACAGTTATATCCAGGATTAACTTCTGATACTGCCTCCCTAGTTGACCATCAAACATCCTTTTTCTCATGCCTTTCCTTTCCTAAATGTTACTCAGTTATTTATAGGATTTATTCATTTAGACATTTGTTCAATAAGCATTTATTAACACCTGCTATATTGTAGGCACTTAGTTTAGTTGCCAGGCATAAAAGGATGAACAAGACAGTTGCTGCTCTCATGATACAATAGTAGTGATAACCTTCTAAAGATTGATAAAGTAAATTATGATAGGCGTAATAATAAGTGTATGTATATATAGAGGGAGAGAGAGAGAGAGAGAGGACATGTACCTAGGAGCAGCATAGTTATGGGGGACCCTATTGAAGAGAGATTTTGAGCCGAGTCTTAAAGGACCAAGGGATTGAGCAGGCAAAATAAAGGAGAAAGGATGTGCGGTATGTGCAGGACATTT
Source organism: Myotis yumanensis (assembly GCF_028538775.1). Lineage (NCBI taxonomy): Eukaryota > Metazoa > Chordata > Mammalia > Chiroptera > Vespertilionidae > Myotis > Myotis yumanensis. Next base: position 88,751,433 of record NW_027223757.1, read on the forward strand.
GCTGAAGGTAGAATTTGCACTGGATTTGACCAAATCTAAACTTCGCTCAAAGCTCTCCACCAACAGGTCTTTTTGCTTCTCTAGCTCATCTTTGATTCTTACTTAAAAGCCCTGTTTTGTCTCACTAGTCAATCACATCTATTTACTTGCTCATACCTCCTACCTATGTCCCTAAGCTCAGAGACTACATAAATGATAGTCCTTCCCTCTTTATGTGATCTTGTACAATTGTTTCTGGGTATCTGGGATTTGGTTTTAGTTAAAGCTATGTTTTTTTTTTGTAAACCTTTAACAAGATTAGAAGATTCCCTGTGAAGAGCTATAAATTAGGTTAATTTGCACAAATGTTATTCAGAGAATAGTAAAAATTCCTAAGAAGTGAAGAAAAAGTCCCTCTTTTAGAACCAGGATTTGAGTCCGTGTGTCTTTTGCTTAGAAAAATAATACATTTGTATAGGCACTTCATTATTGGATGGGTACATGCTGTGTGTAAGGAATTTAACAGTAGTGTATAACTACTGATACAGTTTTCCTGTTGGAGATCTCCTTTTGGAATCTTGTTTTGAGACTTCAGCTCTCCCACCTCTTGATTATGGAACTTAGGAAATCCTGAACCAGGAAGCCAGGTACTAAACTCCTGGGCAATAGAATACAAAGCCACCTGGGGCGCTAGGCTCCTTAATAAGAGCCAGGGGCCTTCAGCAGAGGGGACAGAAACAAAGGTGAGCTATGGGGCTGGGAGTAGGAACCTGGGAGTTAATGGAAATGGTTGGAAGACTTTCCAGGACCTTCAACACGGCTGCGGGGAGAGTAAGAACATGTCAGTGGAGTAAAGCTTCCCCGACTTTTCACTTTGGAAGATCAAGAAGAGGGAATGACAGCTAAATCCTGGAGGTCAAAAATACAAACAGACTTGGACACAGATTTATTTGTGAATTGCATAGTTATTTTCCAGTCCTGTTTACTTTGGAAATGGTAATCTAAAGAAGGTATTGGTTAAGTAGTTGATATTCACTTAGTGAAGAGTTAGACCTTTATATACTTAAATTGTATCCCACACTGCCTAGCAGTGATTGCTTTGACCTTTCATAGCATTTTTAGCTTGAATCATCCACTTTAGCCATTAATTACATACTATATCTTGTACACCTCTCTAATTATTTTGTGGTTCCTGGATCTTTTTTTTGATAGTAGTTGCACATAAGGTAGCTTGTTGAATCTCTTTAGCCCTCTACTATCTCTCAATGCAGGTGCCTGGATAATAATTGATTTTTCCGGAAAAAATCCTTTTGACACTGTTATTTTCTTCCCCAGTGTTAGAAGGAGATACCAGGAAATAAGAAGATTTTATAATATTTCTTTCCACAGAAAATATGCTTAAAGAGAACTGTATGTACAAGTCCTGTGGTTAATAAAATCATTAGAGCTTTCTCAGTGATCATATGATCATATAAACAGTACAAGTTCCCTAGGTCAGTGTTCCTTCTGTGGATACAAGGTTAGCTCAGAGGAGAGTGGACCAGAAATGAAGCCAGATTGCCTGGCAGCTGCCAGAAATTCTGGGCAGAGTGCCAGGCTTGGTTCACCTTCTAAAAATTCATCTCCCAGAATGAAAATAGAGGGCTCGATCTTTGCAAGGAGTGGTAGTAGGATGAGCTCTTGGACTTCCTTAGGCCCGAAGTGCTTTATTGATGCAAGGAAAGGGGGGGAACAGATTACTGTGGACCAGTGGCTTTGACCTCATTTAAGAGTTGTAATATTTTCTTTAGCAGCTTACTTTATTATATTTCAAATTATAATTTCATAAGTTAATAATTGTTCTTTCAATTAATGTGGGTCATATATACATATGAATATGTTCTGCCTGATAGGAAGCTGTAGGTTTAATTTCTAATAGTCATAGAAATTCTATGCACATTATGAAGCTATTAGGATGTAACAGCTGTTTTAGTTCATTTCACCCTGCAAAAGAAATGTGATATAGACTAAAATGATCAGTAATTATGTATTTTGAAAGCTAAACCGCCAGTTATAGAAAGTGCTAATTTACACATTAGATACTGATAAAATACAGGATGCTATGAGTTTCAAAGTTAGTGTTATCTTCTGCCTAAGACTATGAAAGAGAATCTGTGCCAAAAGACATTTTCTCTCTTTGAAGTCCTCGCTTGCATTGCCTATTGTAATTTTGAAGTTGCAAATCAACAGATATGAAGAAGTGCTTGATATTTTTCGAAAGAAAAAAAAATTATAAGGCCTGTTAGAAGGAGTAGGATCTAGAAGGATTTTATTTTATTTCTGTTGATCAGTGCTTGCCATCTGCCTTCCGCTTAATGTTGTAGAAGCATGCCTGCGTTTCCCAGTTCTGAACAGATGATGTGCATGGTTTGTTGAGATATATGTATATTCTGGATGTGTGTGTGTATATATACCTACAGTGCTTAAAATCACACTTGAAGTGCAAAACAGATAATGAGTCTCCATTTCTGGCTAATTTGCATATTCAGCTCTTGCACACAAAAGACTACAATGACACTGATTTTCTTTTCTACTTTAGAATCGGCACTAACCAGCTGTCAACAAATATTTTGATTAAACACTTTTCTTTATTGGGGAACTTTGGGGCACATTCTTTGTATAAACATAGTGTTTTCTTTGATTTCAAGGGACATATTTTCAGTATGATTCATGGTGCATCACACCGGTAAGCTGTCATGCACAAAAATATATTTTTCTCTGTAAACTTCCTTTTTACCATTGATTTCTCTAGGGCAAAAATATGGCTCAGCACAGAATATTCCAACTCAAGATATTTGCCTGAAACAAAGGTAGTAAATAAACATATAAGCCTGCTTTAAATAAACTGAAAAATTTAAAGTATAGATTCATAAATTGGACTTTTCCAAGATATTTTTAAAGGTGATTTAATAGTTTCTCTAATACATTTAAAATATGATTTGACTACAGAAGTTGTTAATATTTTGACATACACTCATCTAGTCTTCTGTGTAAGTATACATAAACATTTTATTTACAAAAAAGTTATTATATGGCACATACTATATTGAAAGCTTGCATACACACACACACACACACACACACTCTCTCTCTCTCTTATATTCATGTGGGTGTTTTTCCATGTCAGTACATATATATCTGTTTTATCTTTTTTTAACAATAGCAGAATATTCTAATGTACTATTGTTTACCTCACTAGTTTCCTATTGAGGAACTTTTAGGATGTTTCCAGTTTTGCTATAGAACAGTGTAGTCTTTGCACACTTTCCTGATGATCTCATCACATCAGCAGAGTGAAAAGATATGATCATCTTAAAGTATGAAATGTAACGATAAAAGCCATGCAAAATCATTGTACCAGCTTCCTTTTACCAGCAGTATATGATAGTACCTATTTCCCCACATCCTTATCAACAATGGGTATTACCATTTTTTAATCTTTTGTCAAACTGACAGGCAAGCCATGATTTCTCATTTGTTTTATTGTGCAGATTTTTTTTTATTCCTTGTAAAGTTAAGTGAGTATCTGCTTGTTGATAAGCATCCATATTTTCATAGAAAAGATGATATTCGAGTTAGCTTGAAAGGAATGGTTGAATTTTGACTGGGTGATTTTAGAGGGTTTTTCCATTGAGGTCATCTGGGAAAGTGGTTCTCAGTTGGGGGTAATTTTGCCACCCCGGGGACATTTAGCCCTGGCTGGAGACATTTTTGTAGTCACAGGTGAGGGGCAGGGTGGTACTGGCATCTAGGGAGGAGAAGCCAAAGATGCTGCTAAACATCCTACAATGTATAAGACAGCCTCCTACGACAAAGAATTATCTAGACTAAGTGTCAATAATGCCAAAGTTGAGAAACCCTGATTTAGGGGCAGGTTGCAGTAATTCCATAGGTGAAGAGGGCTTGAAATAGAGAAAAGAATAGCTGAGAAAGACATTGAAAAGGAAAAATAAGCCAAGCTTGGTGACTGATTGAATATGGAGGGAAAAAAGAATTGAGTCTTAAGAACTTCCAAGTTTGGAACCCAGGTGGCTGGGAAATGGGATGACATGAGTGGACCGAAGTTGTGTGGGAGCCAGTTTGAAATAGTTGGAGAATTATTACTTAGAAGTACATAGTGACACTCTTTGCTGTTTCATTTGCTTTGTTTTTATATACTGAGGTTTTAATTTTACACTTGGTGCCAGGATTGTGTTGGATTTTGGATTACAAAATCTCTAACTGGTACCAAACCTTTATTTGATCTCAATTTCCTCTTTCTGAAATGTTCTTCTTTATCTCTACTACAGAAATCACATATATTTATTTAGAAAGATGAAATGCTATTTTCTCTGGGAAATCTTCCTTGATCTCCCCAAATGAAATAAAACTGCTTTTGTTTTTTATTTAGTAAACAAATACTATCAAACTCCTGTTACAGGATGGGCCCTATGCTAGGTACTAGAGCTATGGTGGCGAGCTTTTAAACACACATCCCCTGCCTTGTGGAGTTTACAGCTTAGTAGGAGAGTCAGATATTGAACAAAATAACTACATGTAAAGGAAGAATTATAGGCTATGGTAAATGCAGAGAAAGAAAAACACAAGTGAGCATTAGTGGTATAAAGAAGAGTACAGTTTCAACTGGGCGAGCCAGAGAAGTTTTTAGGGAAGTGATATTTAAGTGGAGACCTAAGTGATGATTAGGAGTCATAGAGGCAAAGGAGAAAGGAGAAAGCATTTGGAGCAGACAGAAAGGAAAACCTGGAGGGAGAAAAGAACTTGGCCTGTTCAAGGAAATGAAAGGAAATTAGTGTGGTTGGAGAGTGGTGGTGAGAGTGGGGAGGTAGGTTGTTTAGGACTGGCAGACCTATTAAAGAGAGGGTAGTCCTTCAAAAGTGTAGTCCCTGGGAAGGGTGTTATGCTAGGATGTGACGTGATCTGACTTGAAGTTTAAAGACCTGTTTCCTTTGTGGGGGATAGATTAGGTGGGTGAGAGTGGAAGCAGGGAGACCAGTTGGGAGGCCTTGCTATATACATAGTTCAGGAGGAATATGTTGGTTGCTTGTGTAAAGATGGTAGGTGGGCATGGATTTGAGGTATGTTCTTCAGCTTGTGAGACTTGTAAGGAATGTTGCTATATATACAGGCTTGGAGCAGATAAAGGAGGTCTGGGCTGAATTGGAGGAAGGTATTTGAAGCCAGAGGAATTAATTAGATTCGAAAGAGGTAGAATGTAGTAGAGCATAGAAAGAGGAAAAAAGGGGTGTTTAGAGCTGAGTCTGAGGTGCTGTAGAAGTTGATCAGGTAGAAGAGGAGAAGCCAACAAAGGAAGCGGGGAAGGAGCAGCCAATAAAGGAAGTGAGGACAAGCAGGAAAGTGTGGTTGCTGCAAGATCAAGTAGGTGAGGAATGAGAAGTATCCATTGGCTTTGCATTGGCAACATAGAGGGCACGGTTCACCTTGGCAGTAGCAGTTTTACTGATATGGTGGAGTGGAAGCCAGATTACGGTTGGTTAGTACATTAAATGTGTAATCCTATCTAATAAAAGGCAAAAAGGGTAATTAACCATACCTCTGCTACGCTTCCCATTGGCTAATCAGGACGATATGCAAATTAACTGCCAACAAAGATGTCGGCCGGCAGCCAGGCAGCTGAAGCGAGCAGGAGGTTTGCTTGCTCCAGTGATGGAGGAAGCCAAGGTTCCCCACCTGCAGTGGCCTGCTCTAAGCTTCGAAAGCAACAGCTCCAAAAGCAACAAAGTTTAAATTATAGAGGCTAAACCAGGGGTGGGCAAACTTTTTGACTCGAGGGCCACAATGGGTTCTTAAACTGGACCGGAGGGCCGGAACAAAAGCATGGATGGAGTGTTTGTGTGAACTAATATAAATTCAAAGTAAACATCATTACAAGAAAGGGTACGGTCTTTTTTTTTTTTTTTTTTAGTTTTATTCATTTCAAACGGGCCAGATCCGGCCTGCGGGCCGTAGTTTGCCCACGGCTGGGCTAAACAAACCCCAGATACCTGCTTTCAGCCAGCTGGGGCCTCAGAGCTGGGAGCTCCAGTGAAGGCAACAGAGTTTCAAGTATAGAAGGTAAATAAATCCCAGAATTAAAAAAAAAAGAAAAAAAGGAGAGACTGGGAGCTTCAGTTGCAGGCCAGCCTGAAAACGGCCCTCAGCCCCTCACCCAGGCTGGCCTGGCATCCCAGTGGGGACCCCCACCCTGAAGGGGGTGTGACCAGCTGCAAACAGCCATCAGCTCCTCAGCCAGGCTGGCCAGGCACCCAAGCGGGACCCCCACCCTGATCCGGGACACCCTTCAGGGCAAACCAGCTGGCCCCCTCCCGTGTACCAGGCCTCTATCCTTTATAGTAAAAGGGTAATATGCAAACTGACCCTAACAACAGAACGACTGGGAATGACTGGTCACTGTGACAACACTGACCACCAGGTGGCAGATGCTCAATGCAGGAGCTGCCCTCTGGTGGTCAGTGCGCTCCCACATGGGGGAGCTCTGCTCAGCCACAAGCCAGGCTGATGGCTGCCAGTACAACGGTGGTGGTGGGAGCCTCTCCTGCCTCCTCAGCAGCGCTAAGGATGTCTGACTGCAGCTTAGGTCCGCTCCATGCTGGCAAGTGGACACCCCCGAGAGCTGCCAGGCTGCCAGAGGGATGTCTGATTGCCAGCTTAGGCCCAATTCCCCGGGGAGCAGGCCTAGGCCAGCAAGTGGTCATCCCCCGAGGGGTCCCAGACTGCTGGAGGGCACAGGCTGTGCTGAGGGATCCCCCTCCTGAGTGCACAAATTTTTGTGCACCGGGCCTCTAGTCCTATCTAATAAAGAGGGAATATGCTAATTGACTGTCCCGCCCTCAAAGATGGTGGCGCCCACAGCCAATAAGGAGGGAATATGCTAATTGACTGCCCCGTCCTCAAAGATGGTGACACCCACAGCTAATAAGGAAGGAATATGGTAATTGACTGCCCCGCCTTCAAAGATGGTGGCACCCACAGCCAATAAGGAGGGAACATGCTAATTGACTGCCCTGCCCTCAAAGTTGGTGGCACCCACAGCCAATAAGGAGGGAATATTCTAATTGACTGCCCCGCCCTTGAAGATGGCAGTGCCCACAGTCACAAGATGGCCGGCAGGGAGGGAAGTTGTGGGTGATCAGGCCAGCAGGGGAGGACAGTTAGGGGCAATCAGGCCATCAGGGGAGGGCATTTGGGGGCGACCAGGCCAGCAGGGGAGGGCATTTGGGGGAGACCAAGCCTGCAGGGGAGGGCAGTTAGGGGCGACCAGACCGGCAGGAGAGGACAGTTGGGGGCAATTGGGCCAGCAGGGGAGCAGTTAGGGGTTGATCAGGCTGGCAGGGGAGTGGTTAGGGGCAATCAGGCAGGCAGGCAGGTAGGCAATTGTTTGGGAGCCAGCAGTCCTGGATTGTGAGAGGGATGTCTGACTGCTGGTTTAGGCCCGATCCCACACGGATCTAAATCGGCAGTCGGACATCCCTTGAGGGGTCCCAGATAGGAGAGGGTGCAGGCTGGGCTGAGGGACACCGCGCCTCCCACCCCTCCAGTGCACAAATTGCATGCACCGGGCCTCTAGTTTATAATAAAATAAAAAATGCATATACCCATTGGCTCAGCAGTCTTACCCTTTTAAACTTCTGCTAAAATTCATTCAAAGCAAATATGTATGTAAGAATGCTTATTGCAGCACTGTTAATAGAATAAAAAACTGTGAAAGTACCCAGTGCTCATCAATATGGGAATTCATTAAAATTAAAAAGAATAAATTGTATCCATATGAACTGACTGAGAAGGCTTTCCATAAATATCGTTATATGAAAAACACATGATGTAGATACGGTGTTAATTATGACATTTCTTTTGTCAACAAACTACTTTAAATATGTATATAAATGTTTGTATGGACTTATAAAGGGAGTCCCAAAATTCACGCAAGAAGTATTTTTGATAGAAAACACAGGTTTATAATTAAAAAATTGTAAATTTTTTATTGATTCATAAAGTATACAGTATAGGGTTATGTATGGAATAGCATATCGGGTAAATGGCCTCCACGGCTTTGCTGGCACATGCGTACTCTTTTGTTGAAATTTTCCATGACCGTTTTGCTTAAATGTGGCTGAATTTCGATGAGGCTCATTTTCATCTTGATGGCTTGGTTAATCGACAAAATTGTCGCATTTGGAGTTCAGAAAATCCACGAGTGATTGTTGAGAAACAAATGCATCCACAACGTGTCACTGTTTGGTGTGGAGTTTGGGCTGGAGGCATCATTGGACCATTCTTCTTCGAAAATGCGGCTGCTCAGGCAATAACAGTTAATGGTGCTAGCTATCGCGACATGATAATCCAGTTTACCCGATATGCTATTCCATACATAACCCTATACTGTATACTTGATGAATCAATAAAAAATTTACAATTTTTACTTATAAACCTTTGTTTTCTATCAAAATTACTTCTTGCGTGAATTTTGGGACATCCTTTATAAGCATAGAGGATGGTGTGGAAGAATACACATTAAACCTTAATATTAAGTACTTCAGGAAAATGAAGATGGGGTAAGGAAAGTAGAAAGGTAGTATTTGATTTTTATTTGTCTTTTATTTATTTGTTATAACATCATTTTTTAAATTAAAAAGGGAGTTGAACTTTAAAGAAGCTCTGGTAGGTGAGGAAATGAAGAAAGAATTGAGAAACTTTTGAGAAACTTTACTGTAAAGGTGAGTAAAGATACAGGATGGAAGCTGGAAGTGGATGTGCTTATTAGGGATGAGAGGTACTAAAGCATGTTTAATGCTGATGAAAGGATCCGAGAGAGAGAGAGAGAGAGAGAGTGAAGAGGGAGCAAGAAAGACAGCCCATGGAATGAGTTCCAGACTGCGAGCGCCAGAGTGATGGCTTCTTCCTTTAGGATGTATGGAACAAAATCCTCAGCTGAGAGGGAGGGGTAGCTGGAGGTTTGAGTAGAGTGGAGAAAGGGAGGACATAGTTGTTGCAGACAGAGGGAGAGTAAGCTAACTGGGGAAACTCTGTGGCATGCCAGGCAGGGTTCATTGCCAGGCAGGGTTCATTGTTCATGCGATTGGGAGGCAGGATCTTCCAATAGTAATTCCATCAGCATAGTGTGTGTTTTTTCTAGTGAAATTCAGGTTACTCAGGTTAATGTTCAGAGAAGTAAGTGGTTGAGGGCTCTGGTGGGAGTTAGTCCAGTGTAATAGAAGGTGAGAGGGGCAAGAAAGTGAGAGTATTCGCTAAGACCCAAAAGAAAAATCTAGAGATAATTGCTGATGGGATAATAATAATAATTTTTCACATCTGAGTGCTGTTTCCTTTTTTTGTTTTATGTTGACACCACTGTCTCGACCACCACTACCAGTTTTAAATGAATATAAAGAACAGCTTGTTGACTTGACTATTAACTATGAACAAGATGTAGCTATTTTCTGGCTTTCTTATATCTCTTAACAATAGGTCCTGGGGCTTATCTTTAAATATAAAACTTACGTAAACCTATGTGTGTGCCCAGAAAGCAAACTAAGAAAAAGTAGTAGGTTTAATTGAAACAGAATATGGCCCAGACGGTGCTACTGCCATTGCCCATGTTTTACTTAGAGGATGGTGCTTTGTTGGTGAACTTTTCAATTGCTTGGTTAATTGAGAGATTACTTTAAACATTGTAAGTAAACAGTACTCATTATTTGACTGTTACCCCATTGGTTTTGTCAGTTTGTTATTTATGTTGTCATCTTAGAAAAGACAAACCAACAGATATGACATCTTTGGAACAGACCTTAGGAATATGTTTTATTGCTGTCAGAATGTGTTTTAAAATACACCCTACAGAATTTGGTTCTGAAAAACATTCACATATGATCTTTGGAGGTTTTGGGTTTGTGTGTATGTGTGTGCTTTTTAAATGTAAATTAATACCTTGTTTTAAAAATGGAATTATCTGTGGAGTGTTGGTAATAAGAATGGTTGCCTTCTGAGTACTAGGTGCTTTTACATAATTTTTTTCCAATTCTTACAACTCTTGGAGACTGGTTTGATTATTCTCATTTTATAGAACCTTAGAAAGGTTAAGTACTTTGCCTAAGATCTCAAAACCAGAAAGGTCTAGGATTTTTAACTCAGATATGGCTAGCTTCAAAGACAGTTATAGGATACAGTGTCATTGAGAAAGAACCCTTTCACACAGTTAAATAACTTCTTTCCTTTTATTTGTAAGGCTTAGCAGATATGTGCTTGGGTCTGGGATCTCACTGTTTTGGGGGAGCTTTTTTTTTATAATACTGGCTTTATCAAGGGATTCTGACAAAGTCCTCAAATGATATCCTAACACCTTGTTTTTATAGACAGGCAGAGCCTCCTCAGTGACCTTTGGAGGCTTACATATTGTCATAATGCCTGAAAGAAGGACAAAGTTACTGTTTATTAGCTGAATACGGTTTATAGCACAGGTAATGCCCACACTTTCCCAGGAACTTTAAGTATTTCATTTGGTCTTTCCTGGGAGCCACACATTATTGTCCAAATACTGTATTTCACAAATGAGGAACGTGAGACTTAGTGTAATGAACTTATAATCACACAGTTAGACACAACATCTGGGATGGAAGCCCAGGCCTGCCTGACCCTAAAGGTCTTTTTAACACACCATGCTGTGTTTTCCATCTCTATTTATCGTCTTTTGGCATTGTCTTTGTTTTTCTGTGAGGCTTCAAGGATAAAAAAAAAAGTTTTTATTCTGGACTTCAGGATTCTGAAGTAATAGCTTTTACTGTAGGGTAATTAACACACACACACACACACACACACACACACACACACCTTACAGGACAAGGATAATATCCATATGCTACATATTTTTTAATCTTTTAAAAGTACTTAGTTCCCTCAGTAGATCCAGATTCTGGCAGCTGTCAGATGTACATTTGGATACTTAAATAAGTCAAGATTTTAATTTTGCTGCTATGGTTAGTGAATGGTGCCAGATTAAAATCATTTCCATTATTAAAGAGTGAGATGCATACTAGGTATCATTTTATTCAGTCTATTTATTCTGTGATGCTAGGACATGCAGACAGGCAATATAAATGTAGAATGTTAGGTTGTGCTTCTGAAATGTGCTTCTAGTCCCCTGAGAAGCTCTTCTCATTCCTGAAGACAGAAGCATTTATATGATGTCTGTGGCCTTTCATTTATGGGCGCTCATGTTTTCTGAATATTCATTGTTTCTTGCCTTGTAGTCACAAAGGTCGAGTAGGGAAACAGAAGTCATCGTAATATAAAAACGTTCACTGATAAACTGTCCATGTGTACAATTAGTTCCCATTCAATCATTTATTCCTGACAAATACCATCCCTGCCCATCCTGTTATTCACAGTGTTTCACTGATTGTTGGGAATATGTCAAAATCACTGTACTTGATTGCAAGTCAAATGGCAGATTTTGCAAAAATATCCTATGTAATAAAGCCTAATATGCAAATCGACTGAACAACAGAACAACCAGTCGAACCACCGGTCGCTATGACACGCACTGACCACCAGGGGGCAGACGCTCAACGCAGGAGCTGCCCACAGGTCCCAGGCCAGCCAAGGCGGGTGCCATCAGAGGCCCCCTGATCGCCCTGCCAGTCACCCCACAGATTGGCCCTGATCGCCAGCCACACCTAGGGACCCTGCCTGTGCATGAATTTTGTGCACCGGGCCTCTAGTAGGAAAAAAAAGTTTAATGAAATCAAGAAAAGTGATGTTGAAGAAATGCTAGACTTGCACACAAAGTCATTGGCAAGTGAAATTCTGGTAGTATTAGACTCGTGAGTGAAGAGGAGGAAATTCGTGTTAGGCATTTCAAGAGAAAGGAAAGTTGGTGGTGTCCAAGTATTTTTGGAAGAATCTCTGTCATTATAATTATGCTCAGAAAGCTAATCAGGAAATGTTAGAAAACATATACCAAAAGGTATCTAACAATTATTTACTACTGCTGCTATTACTATTATTTTGGTTAACACATAATTGCATTTATTATTTACATTTTGTTAAATAGTAGATAAAATATATTTGATTTCTCAATTTTTTAATTTAATGAAACCTTTCCTCCCCACATTCACTATGAAGTTTTGGTCCCTATTTTAAGTGAATTGACTTTTAATGTCCTTTTTCAGATGACTATTGTCCTGGAGTAATGAGAACCTCCTGTGATGGGTATATACTAGTCTTTATGTATCTGCATGTTGTTCCTCTCCAGTTACGTCAGTAATGAGCAACAGCAGCAAACACTGGCATGGCCAGTTAGAGATAGGGTGCCTCATCCTGAGTCAAACTGTCTTTTAACCAGTGAGGCAAAGAAACAGAACCTCAATGAGCCATAGTCTCTTCTAGAACAGCTGCCCAGCAGATTAGGCATCTATCTTGGAGAAAGGATTTCAGGTCACTCGTTAAATCAAAAGGCATTACGTAAAGAAAGATTTCCATTTTGGGGGTGATTGAGGGGAATGCAGTAGTTTTTTGTTTTTGAAGCCTTTGTTTCTCCAGTAGCATTACCTGAGCTTTCATGTTACTCAGATTCCTAGATGAATATATTTTGGAGCTTCCCTAATCCATTTGAAAGGAAAAATGTGTTTGTAACTTCACCAGCCTTAATTTGGCCCACTGGTGGACTTGGCAGGCTCAGCTGCAGCAGCAAGAGTGGAGTCTAATGGACTCTGCTGGCTGCTCTCACTACAGCCAGGTCTGGATGCCCATTATTTCTGCAGAGGATGTTCCTTTTCAGATTGTTTTTAAAGTTGTGGAGTCTGGAATACCCTGTGGTAGTATCAGTTTCAGAGAATTCAGTAATTCCTGGGTTTTAAAATATATGTAAAGAACATATATTAGTTGAAAATGCAGTGCATAGTTGATTTTTTGTAACTTCCAACAACATGCAAGCCCTGTTCAAAGCAAAAGCAGAAGATTGTTTTTTTTTTGAGACCTGCAAAGTAATATATACCTTAAAGCCATTTTCTAAATGGAGCTCATTCATTATGACCCCAATTTACATTCATGCTTCCCTTGAACTTAGGCCAGAATATTTATCTGTGCAGTTTAAGTAGCAACACGTTAGTTAAGTGCTTGATTTAAAGTAGCTGGCATTTCAATTTATCTTTCTTTTATTAGAAAGGTTTTTCCCTTTGAGAGGGGTTGAATTAGTCATTGTGTGGTTTAGATAAGTCCCTTGATCTGGGGACAGAACATTGCAGGATTTGGAGTTGTCTGTAGTACCTGTGTAAGGGACATGTCCTGAATCTCTTAATAGTTGTGAGATTGCTTTTCACTGAAAAGTATGACGTGTGGCTGGGTCCTTCTCCTCTATTTTATGGCCAATCATGCAGCTCATATATCTCGCTAACTATAAATCTTAATTTATATTTACCCAAGGATTTTACTCTCAGATTCACCTTCTTAGAGCTGAAAAGGTTCAGTGCCATATGGTTTATTTTTATTAGTATGATTAAGAATGTATTTTCATTAAACTATGCCATCTGTTTGTTAGAAGAAGAAAATAGGTAAATACAGTAATTCTCCTTTATCTACAGGGGATACATTCCAAGACCCCTGGTGGATGCCTGGAACCACGGATAATACCAAACCCTATATATACTATTTTTTTATATGTATATACCCATGATAAATTTTAATTTATGAATTAGGGACAGTAAGAGATGAACAACAATCACTAATCATAAACTAGAACAGTCATAATATATTCTGATAAAAGTTATGTGAATGTGGTCTCCCTCTTTGAGACTGTCTTATTGTATTGGCACTCATCCTTCCTCTTGTGATGATGCGAGGTAACACAGTGCCTACGTGATGAAAAGAGTCCTATAGGGAGGTGAATGATGCAGGCATTGCAGGCTACCATTGACTTTCTGACAGTATGTCAGAGTAGGATCATGTGCTTCAGGTGGTTATAGATATCCAGCCATGATGATGTTGATAGTTGGATGTCAGCAGCAGATATCTCTGGTTGGGGAAGCTTAATAGTTTTTTTTTCATCTTTTCTGAAATCTTTTGGAAGAATGCTATAATTGGACATTGTTGTCTCTTTTTTAACTCATCAAAGTGTTGCTGCTTGTAATCCTTTAGTGATCATATCGGTGACTTTAATGCTACATCCCATCCAAAGATTGTATTCCATAAATTTTATAAAATAAGAGTTACTTGAGTATAAGCACTGCAGTACCATGGCAGTCATTCTGATAACCCAGATGGCTATTAAGTGACTAATGGTGAGTATTGTATATCGCATGAATAAGATGGACAAAGGGATAAGTCTCTTCAGGGGACGGGGCGGGTCAGTGTAAGATTTTATGATAGTATTCAGAATGGCACACGATTTAAAACTTATGATGCCTGGCCAGTGTGGCTCGGTGGTTAAGCATTGACCTATGAACCAGAAGGTCACAGTTTGATTCCTGATCTGGGCACATGCCTGGTTGCAGGCTTGATCCCCAGTGTGGGGCATACAGGAGGCAGCCGATCAATGATTCTCTCTCAGCATTGTTTCTCTCTCTCTCCCCCCTTCCCTTCCTCTCTGAAATCAATAAAAATAAATTTAAAAAAACATAAATTGTTTCTGGAATTTTTCATTTAATATTTTTAGTTTTTTAAAAAATAATTGGAAGGGATTTTAATAAAGAGGCTATTTACAAAGATGTAGGGAGGAATCCAATAAGGCAGATATCTGGCCCCAAGCACTGAAGTCATCAATGGGAGAGCAACTGTATAGAGAAGGCTGTCTAATAGGAGATGTGGCCTCTGGGCCCACCTCCTTCTCCCCTCCCCTCTGCCCTCCAGTTTCCTGCTAGTGCCTCCTATTGGCCAAACAGAAGCTAGAGAGCAAGGGAGCCCATTGATTCAGGGTCCATTTAATATTTTTGGACCACAGTTGACCGCAGGTAACTGAAATTGGAAGCGAAATTGCAGATAATGCGGGGACTACTGTACATTGATATATTCGTTTTTTAAATCTCCATCGAGTTAGCTAATAAGTATAAATCTCTTAGGTTGCATTATTTAGAAAATACTTTAGAAAAAAATTTAAATGTATGCATTGAAGCAATAGCTCCTTCAGGGAAGATTTTAGCCATCTTTTGGCCAGTGTGTACCTTGCATTATGTCACATATAGAGTAAAACTTCAGAAAATGTGTTGAAGCTGTCTAAGAATGGTATTTTACATTATAAAACTACAGACATATATTATCAGGTTGGAATTACATTTAGAGACTGAATAATTGATGGTTTCTCATTCCTGGTCTAGTGCCTGGCCTGGAGTTGGCATTCAATGACTGTTTCTTCACTTAGCTAATTAATTAATTGATTGATTTTTGTGAGAATTTAGTCTGAGGACAGAATGAGGTTTAGAATAGTCATGTAACCTTTATTATAATGTATTTTAATAACCCTTCGAGAACAGAGCTTGGAAAAAGTTTTCTTGGTAGTAAGTTTACAGTATTTAAAAGGGTATGATATAGTCTCAAAAACGCTATTTTTTCTTATATTTACTACTTACTAGTAAACCTTTGTCGAGTTTTGCTTTATTTGTTATCCTTTCCATTGAAACTCATAGGAAGTATTCTTTCTGCCTAGAACTGTTTTTTTGTGTGTTTTTAAAAAAATATATATTTTTATTGATTTTAGAGAGGAAAAGAGATGGAGAGAGAGAGAAACATCAGTGATGAGAGAGAATCATTGATTGGCCGCCTCCTGCATGTCCCTCACCGGGGATCGAGCCCACAACCCAGGCATGTGCCCCCGACTGGAATCGAACCTGGGACCCCTCAGTCTGCAGGCCAACACTCTATCCACTGAGCCACACCAGCTAGGGCTAGATCTCTGTTTTAAATGAGCCTTTAAGAGTCCAATTTATATATGTATAACCCAGGGGTCCCTTGGGGTCTTCTAGTCCATGCAGTCTAGGTAAGAGAGCCTCTGCCCCCCAATTCCATGGTCTTGGGAAGTCTCCAAAGATATCTGAGAGGTCCCAGAACTTAATTCTTTACAGCTGCCCTGATTCTGACTTTCTTTATCCTTTGTGCTAAATTTGTGCTGCATCATGTTGTCCCAGATGTGAAACTCAGCACAGCTTCTAGTTCCTTCAGAAGAGTCCTCTCCAACGGAAGCATTAGCGACAGAGGTAGACTTTTTTGAGGCTTTCATTGGAAGAGGGGAGGAAAGATTTAATATTCATTCCATTAATAATGGAATGAATGTTAAAAATCTTTTAAACTGTATTAGACATTATTTTTTATTTATTCAGCAAAATATATTTGATGAGTCCAGCATTGATCTTGGCACTGGGCAGTCAAGGATGAGCAAAAAGTAGACAGATCCCCATTTTCATAGAGCTTATAGATCAGTAGGGGAGCCAGGTAATCAAGCAGGAACACAGATTGATGTAAAATTCTAACTGTGATAAGTGCTGTGAAAAAGAGGTACATGGTACTTGAGAACATTTAATGGAGAGGTTTGACCTTACTGGGGATGTGGGTAGGTGAAGATTAAAAGGAATTGTCTGGCCAAGGAGGGTATGGGGGTGGAGGAGTAAGAGGCAGGAGGCAAAAGCAGGTTTCTAGGATGTCTTCTCCATAATGCTGTCTTCTTTGTTGTTGTTTTTTTTCATTTACACTTCCATCTCTCAGTGCCCAATCCTGTTGGCTCTCTTTCCCTCCAGGATTTCCCCTTCGAGCTTCCAAGCTCTTCTTCCTCTACTAGGCAGAGCACTTCTGCTAATCTCCAGGTCCTATCCACAAATTAATTTTTGTAAGACACATCATGTTCCTGTCAAGATTTCACTCCCCAGATTAAGAAAACTTTTTTAAACCACACTGGCAACATGATTTATTCATTTTTTAATTCATTCATTCAACAAATACTTATTGGGCACTTGTTCTCTGCAATTTGCCTCCTAGGAGCTAGGGATATAATCCCCACGGATTTTACAGTCCAGTTGGGAGAGCGCTCAATTAAAACTCCTTACAAGACAGTTGGGTTTATGAAAAGCAAAAATTTCTTTTGTGATATATGAGGTAGTTACAGATGTATATTATGGATGCATCAGAATGAAACACATAAAAAAGTGACTTTCAACCTAAAATAAAATTTGAAAGTTGCATATGGCTTATTTTCCATACTATTAAATCATCAAATTGAGTACATACAATTAAATCTTTTTAAAATTTATGTATAAATATAATTCTCTCAAAGCAGTCTTGCCTGTTGTTGGTATTATTATTTCATCATTTCTGCCCTATTGGATTCTAAAAGTTATAACATCAGATATGTGGTGATTTTGTCATAATTGAAAGTTTTTTACATTCCTGTTTTCTATGGTCTGTATGTTAGTAAATTCTCATTTTATTTGGCATTATATATTTTTAAAGACAGACAGGCTGTGTTAAAAACCCTTAGCTTTCTGTAATCAGAAGACATGCTTCTCAATAAGACTAATGAGCTTTTCCAGAAGGATCATTAGGTCTGACTGGTGAGGAGAGGTAAGCCTCTTTAGTAGAAAAATTGACCCTAAGAAGACTAAATGAGTAAGCGATATATTTTGTTGAATCTTTTCCATGTGCCCAGTATTAAGGACAGTCTAGAAATCTATTGGACCAGAATTCCTCTTCCCAAGCGCTTAGTAATCAGTCTTAGATATTTTAAGGTCTATCATTCAGCTAGATTGCTAATGGAAAGTCTTGCCATTATCTCTGTGTTTTTTTAAGGATGGAAGGATTATTATCTCTTGGTTCTTATGCTAGACAATATCTTCCATTGTCTAGAATACTTTTTAAAAAACTTTTTGCCCTTTATTTTCTAGAGAGGTTATTTGTCCCACCCCTCATCTAATATTAGGGACTGAGGTATGATGTCTATCCAGCTTTTTCGTCAGCCTGATTTCAGGTGAAATTGCAGAGGTGCCTGCTTCCTCCAAATCTATTCAATATTGAGTGAAAATTTCAGTCCCCTCTTCACTATCTTGGAATTAATTTGACTTTTGATTGACAAACCATGGTATGATGATCCTGTTGGGTTTTTGCCCCTTCTTCATTGCACTTTGTGTCTGGTGGCTTTTTCTAATCTAGTGATCAGGGTCTAGGACAGCCGTGGGCAAACTACGGCCCGCGGGCCGGATTCGGCCAGTTTGAAATGAATAAAACTAAGAAAAAAAAAAGACCGTACCCTTTTATGTAATGATGTTTACTTTGAATTTATATTAGTTCACACAAACACTCCATCCATGCTTTTGTTCCTGCCCTCCGGTCCAGTTTAAGAACCCATTGTGGCCCTCGAGTCAAAAAGTTTGCCCATCCCTGCTCTAGGACCTTGGCTGTACTTACTAGTGAGTAAGGTTGGTGAATATAAGTAATCACACAGCCATACTCTTCTGTCTTTCATTTCCTTATCTTTAGGATTGGGCTGCCCTTGCCCTCCCGTTCTCCTTCTTAAGGGATTCCTGCTTCCATGAGGTATTCTGCATCATTTCCTCCTTCTGGACTGCTTTTATACTTCCTCTTTCCATATAGTCAGTGTAGTAAGTTGAACCAGAACACTTCATGTAACCCAGGCATTCATCTTGTGATCATCTCATTGTGCTGAATACAGACTACTTCAGGTTTCTGTACTTGTGGTTTGTCTGAAAATGGGAAAATCCCAAGATATAGAGTTGGATTTAAGGAAAGATATAGGCCCTTGATTGCATCTTCATCTTAAACCAAATGCTTTAGTCCAGCATTACTGGATTCCTGCTTTGTGGTATTTGGATGCTAAATTAACTGATGATAGAGTGATACTTTGATTTGCATTCAGTTCTTGATATCTTTTCTTTTTTTAAAATGTAAATATATATTGAGAGAATGGTAAATAGAAGAGCAGGGATTCCTGTCTTCAGCCACAATACTGTAAAGACTCCTAATAATTTCTACATTCTGGATGTTTCTAAAATCTTAACTTTCTCCTTCATACTCCCTACTCTGAGTCCTGCCTTCAACATCTCCAGCCTGGGTCTTGCTGTTCTCTTTGTCCTTTGCTAGTACATTTTCCACACTGCTATCAGGGTCATCTTCCTGAAATGCAAACTGATCATGTTATTCCCCTGCATAAAACCTTTTAGTGATTCCTTCTTGTCTAAACCATGAAACCCAAGATCCTTAGCCCAAAGTCAGTGTAGGATAACAGTTAAGTTTGCTTGACTTTATATTTGACTTTCATTTACTAACTGAGTGACTTTGGCCCGCTCATTTACCCTTTCTGTCCTCAGTTTGCACCCCTGTAAAATGGGGATAACAGTAGCGCCTTCTTTATAGGAGAAGGATGGCTGTGATGGTTAAATTGTTCAAAAAGAGTAAAGGAATTAAAACAATGCTTGTCACATAGTAAATACTTAGTAAGTGTTAGACCTCTGCTTGCTTTTGTGGTCTTAATTTCTGCTTAAACCTTAAGCCAAGCAAACCAAACTGCTTATCAATTCCAAATGTATATGATACTAGTTTATTGTGTGTCTTTAAACATGATATAGCCTTTGCTCTGAATGAACCTCACTATACCTGATGCCTGAGCATTACCTCCTCTATGAAAATGTCCCAGGCTAGTCTGAACAACCTGAGTACTGCAGTCATTTAAGATTCAGCAAAGTACGGATTGCTCAAAATGCCTGTTTTAAAGAAGATTATGCTCTAATGGGCAGACACAGACAATAAACGAGAGATAAGTAAAGCAGGGAAGGATATTTATGGGGTGATGTTTGCAATTTCAAATAGGCAAGATCTCATTATAAAGGTGACATCTGAGTAATGGCCTACAGAAGATTAAGGAACAAGTCAGTTTGGTCAGAGAGTATTCCAGGCTGAAGGAATAGCAGCTGGCTCTGATGTGGGAACATGCCTGGTGTGTTCTACACATGGTAAAGGGGTCTCTGGAGCGGAAGGGAAAGGAGTGTAAGACAGATAGTGTCAGAGAGGAAATGGGGCCAGATTGTGTGGGGCTTGGTTGAGTGAGATGGCAAGTGAGTGGAGGGAGGTGAGCAGAGGAATTGTGGGATCTGTATCAGCTAATTGCTGGGTGGTGGATGGGTTGGGGGTAGGGTGGGGGCGGGGAGAGACAAGGATAGCAAGAATAATTTAGGCAAAAGATGGTAGTGGCTTAGAAGTAGCGAAGGTAGGGGAAATGCTTTAGATTCTGTTATATGTGAAGGTAGAGCTAGTGGCATTGGCCAATAGATATGATATGGGGTAAGAAAGGAATCAAGGATGACACCACAGTGTGTGTTTGCCTGCACAAGTGAAAGGATGGAACTGTAACTCTGAGATAGGGAGGGCACAGTAGAGTAGGTTTTAGGGTAGCTCAGTTTGAATGTTTTAGGCTTGAGATGCATTTTAGATGTCCAACTGGAAATGTTGAAGATGCAGTTGAACATATATCTAAAGACCAAGGGAGAAGTCTGGCTGCATATATAAATGTAGGAGTTACCAGCATAGATGCTTAAATCTGTGAGACTGAATGAGATCACCAGTGTTAAGAGGTTGATGACAGCCCTCATCAGGTAGCTCAGTTGGTTAGAGCATCATCCTGATACAGCAAGGTTGTGGGTTCCATCCCCGGTCAGGGCACATATAAGAATCAGCCAATGAATGCATTAAGAAGTGGACCAACAAATCAATGTTTCTGTTTCTCTCCCCTCTTCTCTAAAATCAATACATTATAAAAAAAGAAAAAGAGGTTGAGGACAGAAGACGAATCCAGCATACAAGACCCCGAGGAGCTGCTAGTGAGGTGGAATGGAGTGACCAGTTGTGTTGTGCTGCCGAGAGATCATGGTAGATGAGGACTGATGATTGATGATTGGATCCTGAATGCCCTCATAAAGTAGTTTTAGATGAGGTGGATGAAAGCCTAATTGGAATAGTTCAGAAAAGAAAAGATCTGGACAGCATATATAGTCAACATTTTTGAGAAGCTTAACTGTGAAAGAAAGAAGTAGGGCGGTGGTTCCCTACTTTGTGGAGGCTTAGCTACACAATCACTTTTAGAATTAGCTATCTGGGAAAAGTTACTTTTGCAGAAACCTAGTTATTAACATTAAGCTTTTTTCCCCTCCTTACAGCTGTCATTTTGGGTTGCTTTTCTCACTGACAATGCCTAAGTTAGGACCTGCTGGAATCGTGCTTTTTTTTCTGATCTTCAAATAGGAGCAAAAATACTGAAAAACGCTGAGCCAGCCTTCCTTTGGGAGCAAAGATACTGTCCTCCAAAGCAGGTTAACAGGAGTGTCAGTTTGGAGACACAACATTTCCTAAGACTTGGGGTAATGCCATGTGCACAAAGAAGAATAGCTAATATTTATCGAGTGCTTCCTCTGTGCCAGCACAGCCTGGGTGTTTTACATCATTATCCATTTAACCATGATAGCTACTTGGGGTGATAGAGCTTCATAAAGAAAGTCTTACAGGTAAATAGCTAGGATTTGTGACCACCCTCTTAGCATTGTGTTTTATCTTACCAACTTTGGTAGCTCATTGAAATGTCCAAGTAAGTTTTATGAGTAACTGTGAAGTGCCAGGCACATTTACAGAACTGGGCATGGAGGCATTTAAAGGACTTACATTGTGGATTTTAAAAGAAAAATATTATGAACTTATGGTTAAGAAGAGAATTCTTTTTATTTTCTTTAACTCAGAGGCTCGAATTTTGGAAAAACACCACAACCCACTGAAAATTATCCAAAAGATCCTAAATACGTAGACTTTAGAGGTCCCTTTTAACTACAGGTTCTGTTGTCCTTTTCTGCAGATAGATTTTTCCTGGTGCCTTTCCTATAACACTGGCCTGGCCATATCCACTTTCTCATGGATTTATTGCTCATCTTTTTACCCTGCTCTCTTTAGAGAAATATATGTCAAATTTTATTCCTTTCATCAGCTTACAATAATTTAAAGGTAGATTGTGCTCCTGGACTAAACATGTTGACAGTGACCCTTACCAGTATTTGAATTATAGTGTGGTTTTCAGCTAAACATCTTAGTATACTGTGCTTTTTTTTTTTTTTACTGTATGAACCGCTCTTCTTTACTCATTTACATATCTCTAGGGAATGATAAGTGCTGAATTAGGCAAAAAAGAAATTTTGCTTTGAAATTGCTCTCTTTTTTTTTTGATTTGTGCCATCTAGGAATAAACTATTTAAAATTTTTGAACTTTGTAGGCACATTTTCATTTTAAAAGAAGAGGGAAAATTACTTTTAAAAATGTGTTGGCAAAACCTGAAAAGAAAGCTCTAAAGAAAGGACTGTGGCCTGACAAGAGAACAGGAAGAAATGATTACTGATGACTTGAATTTTCAGTAAATTACAAAGCATACGTAATAGGCTTAGAAGAGAGATGATTCCTGTGGCATACTTCATGCTGCCTTCACAGATAAGTGTGTAAATGAAAGGGAAATGAATTGTTTCAGCCTGCTAAATCTATACCATTTTGGTGGGGTGAAAATGAGTGCAATTGAAATAATTCTATTACTTCTTATTGAAAATAAAACATATAAATGTTTTTGATGTGTTTCTAGAGAATAGTGTACTTGTAGATATGTTACAAAGAAACATAATAATGAATCAGAGGTAACTAAGTGTCCCTTTCCACTAACTTTTTAAAAATCTTCATCACCTGCTAATACAGTATATTATTTACTAACTTATCTTGTTTATTGTCTCTCTCCCCCTGGTATGTTATAAACTCCTTGAGGGCAGGGTTTTTTGGCTGTTTGATCCTAGCACCTTGAACAATTGTAATATATGTTTGTTGAATGACTGAGCGTGTTATACGGCATCCCAAGCTGCAAAAGAGGCTAGCTTCTAGTGGAGTAGAAATGAGAAAGGGGTGGGGGTGAGTGTTGACTGAGCCCATTTAAAGTTGCAAGAACTATTATGGTAATACATTATTCATTTGACAGATATTTACTAAGTGCTAAGCAGGGGAGTTACAATGGCAAATAAGGCATTTGTGGTTCCTGCCGTAGTAGAGTTTATATTCTAGAAGGGTGATATGTATAATAGGTAAGTAAATAAGCTAGATAATGTTAAATAGCAATGACTTCCCTGAAGAAAATAAGACAAGGTGAATGAAAATGAAGGTAGGTTGAGGAGAGGTGGGGCAGCACTGCTTTATATTCTATGGGCAGAGAAGACTTTTTTTATGGATGACAAGGAGGAACCAGCCATGTGGATATCTATGACAAGATCCTTCCAAACTTGGGGGCAATGAAGAGAAAGAAGGATAGTAGATGAAGCGTGGTAAGTGAGGGGAGTGGCAGGACATGGAATTGGACACATTAGATCATGCAGGGCCTTTTAGGCCACGGCAAGAGTTTAGATATTTTATTTTAATTCAATGGTAAGTCATTAGAAAGTTTGACCAGAGAAGTGAAAAGACTGATTCACATTTTAAATGGGAATTTGTACTGGAATAGGTTCACATACTCATTTGCTTTCAATGGTTATATAGTGTAAAAATATTAACAAAATATTGAAACTGCATTGATAAATGGCAACTTTCCTTTGGCCTGTGTTGGGAGACAATGGAGAGGTGGCTGGCAAGCAAATCAGAGGGCATAGGCCCTGCGTTAAGAGGTTTAGCCTCTCCTGAGTTGCACTAACTTTAAGCCAAATGGAATTATATGCTCAGTATTGCCAGGTCTTTTAATTTTCCAAGAGAAGCCAGGGATCTAATTTGTTTTGTTAAACTATTCAACTTATATGATTAAAAGTGAGCAACTAATCCAAGTAGTTTATGAAAATACTGTGGGCCAAACGGACCAGACTTGCAAGTGCAAAGGGGTCCCATAAATGACACTTCACAGTCTCTAGGTTAGGGTGATGGCAGTGGAGAAAAAGACTGATTCACATTTTAAATGGGAATTTGTACTGGAATAGGTTCACATACTCATTTGCTTTCAATGGTTATATAGTGTAAAAATATTAACAAAATATTGAAACTGCATTGATAAATGGCAACTTTCCTTTGGCCTGTGTTGGGAGACAATGGAGAGGTGGCTGGCATGTTTACTATAAAACCAGCCATTTCTTCTAGTTATATATGAATAACTCTTCAGAATTCCTGAGGTTCCTAGGATCACTGTCACACTTACTAAAAAGACGAAAGAACATATAAATTTATCTACATGTTTAACCCATAAATGTATATAGGGAGGCATATAGAAAGGTTAGGGAAAAGCAGATGGGATTGAGATATGTTTTGAAGGTAATAATGACAAGTGTGATGATAGCATGGATGTGGAAGATGCAGGAGAGGGGATGAAAGGAAGGCCTAGTCATTGATACTGGATTTCTGGCATGAACAACTGTGTAAACGGTGGTCCATTTACTGAGATAGGGACATCTGGGCAAAGGCATGTGGGTGCACTAAGACCAAGTATTTAGTATTGAGGCTTTTAGGTTTGAGGTGCTTATGAGTCATCCAAATGGAGATTTCCAGGGAGTGTTGGCTGTAGAGGACTGGGCGTAGAAAATGGGTCTTGATTAGAAATAGAAATTGGTAGTTACTGACACATAGTTGAGTTGAAGCTGTGGGAGTAGATGAGCTCAACTAGGGTAAAGGGTTGAGAGAGTAGAGGAGAAGGTATGTGTCCAACCTGAGAATCTTAACTGTAGTCTTTTAACAACCGTCTCGCTCTCCCTTTCTATATGCCTCCCTATATACATTTATGGGTTAAACATGTAGATAAATTTATATGTTCTTTTGTCTTTTTAGTAAGTGTGACAGTGATCCTAGGAACCTCAGGAATTCTGAAGAGTTATTCATATATAACTCGAAGAAATGGCTGGTTTTATAGTAAACATGCTAGAAACAGAGGAAGAAAGAAGGGCTTTGACTAATTTGGAATAAAGATTTCAAGGTGCAGGTCAATCCCAGAATGAAAAATTTTATAGGTACTTTTATAAGTTCATGTTCCACTTATAAAATTCCCCCCTGTTTAAATTTTTTCCTTCCTTAATGTCTTTCCTCCTATCTTCCTCAAACATTTGAACACCAAGTCATTGTATAAGCATAGGTATCATAAGAGTGAAAAGAAAAACACCCATGAAACTTATTATCTATTTTAAGTAATAATATCTGTTCAAACGTTCTATTATTCTGACATCCATTTTGTGATTTTTCATGCTTTTTATATGGGAAAGGGGTAGTGTGGGAGGCCTGAAAATGAAAAATCAGAATTAATATGAATAATATGCATTTCACTTTAGGGGTTTTTCACCTGAGACTTCCAAAAACATTGCCATTAAGTTTATATTTACCGTTTCACCTTTGATCAGCAATACAACAGCTATTGTGTTTTCTTGACTTTCTGTCCTTTGGATAAAGCTGTGCATGTGTGTGAAAGAAAAGGACCCTGCTCTGTATATAGACTACGCGAGGTGATGCTGTGTGCAGATTATGGCACTGTAGCATTTGGCCTCTTAGAACACAGCAGGACATACATCACAGCTCTGCTTTGCTTTGGAGTTAAATTCAGAATAGTGATTTTATTTTATTTTATTTTTTAAATTTATACTTAAACCTTTGTGTGTCTTAACACTGACTTCCGGTGAGGCACTGCCAAAGCTGTCCTGCTAGTCAGCCCAAGCCTTTGGTGTCCAGAGAAAGAAGTATTTTCTTGAGATAGACTTTTTACTTTATAAATCTTTATAAAGTTGGCCCTTTGGGTTGACCTCAGGTATAAGACATACTACTTTTGTTTAGTGCTTAAAAAAAGGACAAAAAGTAAATCTGAACAGAGCCTGGCTTTTCTTTTTGTTAGAAGTTTATATCTGCTTTATATCATAAAAGCACCAGGAGGCATCTTAAAATGGACATGATTTTATAAATCTTAAATAAAAAATAAATGCTTTATAGGTTTGGGATTTGCAAGTGTATAACACTGTAAGTCAGTGAATCTGTTGTAATACAATAAATTTTATTGTAATATAACCAATTTATCAGCGATATGGCTCATGGATTACTAGACTAATCCATAAAATGAGCCCCACTGTGGAACATATTAATTTATTATAACTCCACTGTGTTACTATTACTTAGTACTTATTAAATGCCAAAAATTTCTTAGGCACTGAGCAAAATCAGAAGATGGGACTGAAAGTTGTTTGACACACTGACGTGGGAGGAGGGAAAGTCCTACTTTTCTGTGTGCCTCCTGTTTTTGTGCCTGTGCCTCTACTATACCATTAATTCCTAAATGATTGCAGCCCCATTTTCACATTTGGAGTACAGGTAGCAGTGCTCAGGATCATGTGTCCTGCTCATTAATAAAGAACCTTAACTGTAAGAGGAAAACACTAACAACATTAGCATCCCTGCCATCATTTAAAAAAAAATATATATATATTATTGATTTTTTACAGAGAGGAAGGGAGAGGGATAGAGAGTTCGAAACATCGGTGAGAGAGAAACATCTATCAGCTGCCTCCTGCACACCCCCCACTGGGGATGTGCCTGCAACCAAGGTACATGCCCCTGACCGGAATCGAACCTGGGACCCTTCTGTCCGCAGGCCAGCGCTCTATCTACTGAGCCAAACCGGTTAGGACCCTGCCATCATTTTTTGAGATACCTTAAGACTGGTAGTCCAGCCACCAAGGGGCTTCTGGAAATATTTATTTCCCTGAGCTTGTGAACTCAAATATAGCACAGAATTTTTCTCTGCTTGCATCTCTGTGAGTCTAATTCTATATTTAGCTTAATACAGAGTCGTGTTTTAAAATATTTTATTTTTTTAATACCTGTCATCAAGTCTCATTTATCTCTTATAATTGGTCTGCTTTCCATTTTTCTGTGGTGAATTTTTATACCCACGTTGAAATTGTTCAACTGCCAATTATGCTCCCACCATTTGGCTTGTACCCAGGGAACACAAGTCATTTTTCGTATTATCCTGAGAAAAAGTAAAACAAATCTCTTTGAAAAAATTAATAGATATTTCAAAGCCAACTAAAATTGATTTGTGGATTGTTTTTGATTATCTGTGCTTCTGCCTTCAGTTAGCATACACAATCAAAAGTTGGCAGTGACACAGTATCATTCTTTTTTTTAAAATTCTTTATTAGTTAAGGTATTACAAATGTGTCCTCATTCCCCCCCCCCATTAAACCCCCATCCCCCCCCCCCCCCCCCCCCCCCCCGCCCCACTCATGTTCTCATCCCCCTATTGTCCATGTCCATTGGTTTGGCTTATATGCATGCATACAAGTCCTTTGGTTGATCTCTTCCCAGTATCATTCTTGAATAGAATAGTAGTCCTCTGGTTATAAATACTTTAAGACCAGCCATCTGTCCTAAAGGAATTCAGGCACCAGAGTCTGATTCTTTACTTAACTTCTACCCATCTTGGAAATTGGTGTTAACCCTGAGTTCATTTGGTTAGAGGAATAAATACATTTAAATAAGGCTGAAAATAAATAGATAGATAAATAAATAAGGCTGATGTTGGTAATATTTGGTTGAACTAATATATAAACATTAGTCGTTGACATTAATTGTTGATATTAGTTAAATGTGGTACAAGTGATTAAGATTTATTAAATAAAAGTCTCTTACTACAGCGGGAAGGCTGGGGAGTGTTGGCGGGGGGTGGAGGGGCGGTAAGAGATCAACCGAAGGACTTGTATGCATGCATGTAAGCATAACCAATGGACATAAGACACTAGTGGTGGTGAGGGGGGGCGGTGAGGGAATGAGACGGGAGGTGGGGGGAAGGGGAAGCCGGGGGAAGGTCAGTGGGGGAAAAGAAGGAGACATATGTACTACTATTTGTAATACTTTAAACAATAAAATACAATTTTAAAAAAAACGGCTATAGACTTGGATGAAAAAACTGATGAAGATAATTTTAGATGCCAAATTACTCCTGCTTATATATAAGAAATGTTAAAAGAATGTTATATAGATAACACCTGTCACTCCTTAAATGTACATGGATTTCAGAATTAAAATCACAATGAATACTTTTGTTTCTCCCACTCCTCCCACTCTCATTTCCTTTTTATTGCTAGTGTTGACAATGCATGTGCTCCTCAGAAACCCCTTAATTTCCCCAAAGTAATTTGTAATTTTCTCGTCTCTTGGGCTTAATATTATGGACTCAACCAGTTGCTTTTTTATCTTAAGAAACTAATGAATTCCTAGGCATCAAGTATGTAGGAATAGATTCATTCTGGGTGACTTTTTCTTCTAAATTGGTGCCTCAGTACCAAGAACTTGCAGAGTGGTTGTAGGTTCTAATATGCAGTTGTGATGTTTAATTTTATCCATGTTTGTATTAGTAAGGCCCAATGACTTTGAGAAAAATAGAAGGTATTTTTCTCTCACTTATGAGTCTGGGGCTGATAGGCAGGCTCTCCCTCACGACCTCATGGGGCTTAGGTTGACAAGGTGGCTCTGCCATCCTTTAGACATGACTTCCATGATTCCTCTGTTGGACGCCATGGTAGCAGAGAAGTGTATGCCTAATGTATTAAGACCAAGGCTTGGAAATGTTATTCGTCACCTTCAATCAAATTCTTTTGATTAGAACTTAGTACTGGTTACACCTGTTGGCAAGGGAGGCTGGGAAATATAGTCTCAGTAGAGATGTGCCAGCTAAAGTTTGCTGAAGAGAGGAGAAAAATTTTGGAGGTCTGCCATTTCATCTTATATCTAATGTTTTCTTTGTTCATATAGAGAAATGAAAACAGAAGATATATGCTTGCTCTTGTGTTAAAATGCAAGATTAACCTGATACATTAGATTTGCAGAATCAGCAGAAATTGATAGACTTGT
The DNA here is from genome assembly GCF_028538775.1 of Myotis yumanensis. Taxonomy (NCBI): domain Eukaryota; kingdom Metazoa; phylum Chordata; class Mammalia; order Chiroptera; family Vespertilionidae; genus Myotis; species Myotis yumanensis. Next base: position 88,780,327 of record NW_027223757.1, read on the forward strand.
AGTTCTCCCCCATCATTTGGTATCTTTAACTACAGAGGGAAAATCAGAATAGGGAACAGTCTGTGGATGGAATTATCAGATTTTTCAGACATGCTTATAAGATCGAAAATGCCTGGTAGGCAGTTGGAATGAAGGCCTGGAACTCAGGAGAGAAGTCAGGGCTGGAGTTTGAAGTACAGGTATGGCAGTCATCTCCTTAGAGCTAATATTTGAACTATGGAGGAATCAAGATCTTTGAGAGAGAATAAAAAGAGTTAGGCCTATTCTTTGAGGATCTGATTGAAGGCAATGTGACAAAGCAGCCAAAGAATTGAGAGAAAACCAAGACGGTGTTAACCACTTATATTAAAGAAGTACATAGTGAGTATTAGAGGCCATAGAACAAACAGAATGAGGTCTAAACTAATTATTAGACCTGGCATTAAGGAGTCCATAAGTAATCTTGCTAAGTGAAGTTCCAATAACCTATAATAAACCAAATTTGAGGGCTTTTATTTGAGAAGTTTGGGTGAAGAAGGAAGAAGGTTTTAGTAGGTTCAAATGAAATTTTTTTCAAAATAATGATAGATGTGTACATTTTTAGACACACAGAGAGGAGGATTTGAAGAAGGAGGTGGAACGAACTGGCAAGAAGCTAGATGTCAAGTATAAGGTGGAACCCATGGGCTTAGCTTTAGAGAGGAGGAGACCCATACTCTAGGGCAGTGGCATCTTTTGCCTGGGACAGCCCTGGACTTTCAGCAGGTATTTGGAAACAAAAGTGTGAATGAAAGGACGAAGGTAGACTAGGTATAAAACAGATACTTATAAATAGGAAGTGAAAAATAATCTATATATACATAGAAGGCTTATATGCAAAGTGTCCACTTGGGAGTTTGACCAGGAGACTGGGAGTTTGATCGCTCACTATGATGTGTGCTGACCACCAGGGTGCAGCGCAGAATGAAGGAATGCCCCGGCCAGCAGCCAGCAGCCAGGGAAGGAAGGCCCCAGCCAGCAGCTGGAAGGCCCCAATTGGCCCTGATCACCATCTAGGCCTAGGGACCCTACCCATGCATGCATTTCATGCACCGGGCCTCTAGTAAGTTAATAATACTCAATGAGTTAAATTCTGTTATTAAATTTGGAAACAAGATCATCAGACAAGCTGTTCCTGAAGGTGATCATGACCATTCTAAGTGTTTACACGTATTATCTCATTTATTTCCCAAACTTGTAAGTACTATCTCTCCACTTAATACATGGACAAATTAAGGCAAGAAAGTTTAAATAATTTGCCCTACACCATACATTTTGTTTTGCTGCCAAAAATAAGGGCATAATGGGGATTTGAACTGAAATAGTCTGGCTTCATGGATCATGATCTTAACCTTTGGGCTATTGCTTCTCAGGCCTTGGGGAATGAATGGAAGAGTTCAAACATTCATGAACATTTAGAACATTTATTGTGGGAATGGTGGTCAGGAAGCAAGCCATCTACACTAATAAAAGAGAAACATGGTAATTAGCGTACGGCCGCTACCCTTCCCATTGGCTAATCAGCATATCCTTATGCAAATTAACTGTCAGCCAAGATGGCGGCCGGCAGCCATGCACTGAAGCAAACAGGGAGGCTTGCTTGCTTCAGTGACTGCGGACTCCAACATTCCCCGCCTAACTTGCCAGCCTCTCAGCTGCAACTCTAAGCAACAATGTACTAGGTTGCAAATAAGAAGCTAAACAAAACCCCAGAAACCAGCCGGACTGAAAGCCAGCCAGACCGCAACATTGTATCGATGTTTTCAGCAGCGAGGCCTCAGAGCTAAAGCTGGCCCAGAATAAAAACAAAACAAAACAAAAGAAAATAAGAAGCGGTTGGGAGCTTCAGTCACTCGCCAGCCGGAAAACAGCCTTCAGCCCCTCACCCAGACTGTCCAGGCACCCCATTGGGGACCCCCACCCTGATCCAGGACACCCTTCAGGGCAAACCAGCCAGCCCCTACCCATGCACCAGGCCTCTATTCTATATAGTAAAAGGGTAATATGCGTCCCGGCACCGGGATCAGCGTGACGGGGGGCAGCGCCCAAACCCCCTGATAGCCCTGCGGCTTTGTTCGTGACAGGGGAAGGCACCCCAACCCCCTGATCAGCCCTGCTCTGTGCCTGATAGGGGGGAGCTCCCCAAACCCCTGATTGCCCTGCGGCTCTGTGTTTGACTGGGTGCAGTGCACCAACCCCTGCCCCCCCCACGGGCCCTGCTTTGTGTGTGACAGGGTAGAGCCATAACCTCTCCATCGGCCCTGCCCCGAGTGTGACAGTGGCGGCGCCCCAACCCCCTGATCTGCCCTGCTCTGTGGGTGATAGAGGGTGGCGCCCCAATCCCCCTCCACAGGCCTTGCTCTGTGTGTGACAGGGTAGAGCCATAACCTCCCCATTGGCCCTGCCCTGAGTGTGACAGGGTGCAGCGCCCCAACCCCCTGATCCGCCCTGCTTTGTGCGTGACAGGGGGGAGCTCCCCAACCTCCTGATCGACCCTGCTCTGTGTGTGACAGGGTACGGAGCCCCAACCCCCCTGATGGGCCCTGCTCTGTGAGTGACAGGGGCAGCGCCCCAACCCCCTCATTGGCCCTGCTCTGTGAGTGACAGGGGGCAGCGCCCCAACCCCCTCATTGGCCCTGCTGTGTGCGTGACGGGGTGGCGCTGCAACCTTCCCATCGACCCTGCCTTGAGTGTGACAGGGGGCGGTGCCCCAACCCCCCAATCGGCCCTATCCTGAGCGTGACTGAGGGTGACATCGCAACCTCCCAATCCGCCCTGCTCTGTGCATGACGGGGCGGCGCCCCAACTCCCAAATCGGCCCTGCTCTGAGCCTGACCAGGGCTGCACTTAGGGATTGGGCCTGCCCTCTGCCACCCGGGAGCAGGCCTAAGCCAGCAGGTCATTATCTCCCAAGGGGTCCCAGACTGCGAGAGGGCACAGGCCAGGCTGGGGGGACCCCCCCTCCCCACCACCACCACCCCCCCCCCCCCCCCCGAGTGCACAAATTTTTGTGCACCGGGCCTCTAGTCTATATATATAAAAGCCTAAGCAACTGGCCGACTGGCTGGTAGCTATGACATGCACTTACCACCAGGGGGCAGACACTCAACGCAGGAGCTGCCGAGCAACAACAACTTTGAAGAGTGTCCTCTTGCACTCTGGGACCCCTTGGGGGATGTCAGACTGCCAGTTTCGGCCAATTCCTGCAGGCCAGGCCAAGGGATCCCACCTGCCGGAGGGACTCTGCTCACTTTGCAGACACTGCCCCAGGTGCACTGGCTGAGGAGGGACCATGGGAGGTTGGCTCCAGGGTGTGTCCAGACCATATTGTCCAGTCCCACCCCGCTGGCCACCTTCCAATTAATTTCCTTTCAGTGTGCACAAATCCATGCACCGGGTCACTAGTATCATATAATATATATATATGTATACACACACACACACACACACACACTAGAGGCCCAGTGCACAAATTCATGCACCAATTGGGTCTCTTGGCCTGTCCTGTGGGATCGGGCTGAAACTGGCTCTCTGAAATTCCCCAAGAGGCCCCGGATTGCGAGAGGGCACAAGCCAGGCTGAGGGACCTCACTTGTGCACGATCGGTGCTGGGGAGGGACACAGGAGGTTGGCCAGCTAGGGCGGGGCCGTGGGAGGGCTCAGGGCATGTCTGGCCCATCTCGCTCAGTCCCAATAGGCCAGACCCCAGCAGCAAACTAACCTACCAGTTGGAGCATCTGCCCCTTGGTGGTCAGTGAAGTCATAGTGACTGGTCAGCTGTCTGCCACCTGGTGGTCAGTGCACATCATAGCGAACAGTTGAGCAGCCTTAGCATATCATTAGCATATTACACTTTGATTGGTTGAACGGATGACCGGACACTTAGCATATTAGGCTTTTATTATATAGGATTTTAACTTTTTATTGATTTCATAGAGGAAGGGAGAGGGATAGAGAATTAGAAACATAAATGATGAGAGATAATCATCGATTGGCTGCCTCCTGCATGCTCCCCACTGGGGATCGAGCCCACAACCTGGGCATGTGCCCTGACTGGGAATCGAACCATGACCTCCTGGTTCATAGGTCGATGTTCAACCACTGAGTCATGCTGGCTGGGCCATAAGATATATTTTTAAAAAATATTTAATAGTAGTGAGTTTTTAAAAAAATGACTTATTTTTCTTGGTTATTCTAAAAGTAATATATACATATTGAAGAAGATTTAAAAAATAATGTATACATTTGAATATAATAATTCTAAATCCAGAGATAACCAGTGTTAACAAATTTGTATATTTTCATATAAATAACTATATAAACTATGTGGTTTATATGTATATAAACTATATAGCTTTGTGGGATTTTCATATAAAATTTTATTAAGAGTATTATTTTATGTCATCAAATATACCATAAATTTTGCCATTTCTCTTTTGTTTGATCAGGTCATTTTTGTATTTTGTTTTTTATAAATAATACCCCAGTGGCCATCTTTCTTTGTCTATAGTTCTTATTATTACCTTAAGCTAGTTAATTAGTCCGGACTCCTTGTTTTGTAAGTGATAAGGAACCCACCTTGAACTAACTTAGGTGAAAACAAATTTTTTGACTTAGGTAACTGCTGAAATGGCAGGCATGCAGCTGGGCCTCAAGGGGCGCTGGAGTCAGGGACAGCTCAGATATCTCAAAACCCCCTCCACTCCATATTTCCTGACTCTTTCTACATTGTTTCTTTTCTGAAACAGTTTCCTCCATACCCTGGGAAACATGACCACAGATAGCTCCTGAGCTGTAGCTCACAGCATTACCAGCAGAGAGGGACTTTACCTTGTTTTTCCCCCAAAAAAATTTATTTTGAAAATTATCCAAACAAAAAGTTTTACCATGTATGGATGTTATCATACTTTCTTTATCACCTATCCATATATCTATCAATCCTCCTATTTATCAGTGCATCAGTTAAAAATCCATTTCAAAGAAATTGTAGACAGTACACACCCCCCTAAGCATGCATATCATTAACTTAGAGTTCACTGTTTACATTTTTTTGTAATGTAAAATTGACATCCAAGAAAATGCACAAATTTTATATTTTCATTCACTGACTTCTGACAAATCCACACACCTGTAACCCAAATGCTATGAGATTCACTTTTTTTAAAAATCTTAAAATTTAAAAAATCCCAGGAAATTGTTCTGACTAGCCCACTTTGGTCTGGCACTCCTGAGCTCAGAGAGGGAAAGCAGCAGTATTTCCCACTTGTAAGAGGATGCTGGACAGACAGAACTCACGTCTGCAGGAGAGAGCTTCCTGGAAGTCAAATTACACTAATTGAATTTAGACAGCATACTTTTATGCTGTGCAAAAGGTATGTTTATTAGTTTCATCTTCTTTAGAAAGCTACCTCTAATGTCCCACAGTAATTTCTTTACTCTCTGTACCTGTGCTTCATCACTTTTTCTTTAATTGATATAGCACATGTTTTGTGTCTTTTTAGAAAAGAAAGATTGTGTCGAAGATCTCACCCTCCTGGTGTCTGGGCTTGCGTAGCTTCTTCTTGAAGTAAACATCAGTGAGATGTTTGGGGATTTTCACACCACTGATAATCAATTTTGGTGGAGGTGGTGATGACACATTTCTGGTGTGTTCTACACAGAGGAACTCGATTGAGGGACAAAGGTCCAGTCACAAGTTGCAAGCCACTGCTCAGCTGCTTCAGGAAAACCACCCTCTTACCTCTGTGGCGTCCAGTAGGATGCAGAATGGTCCCAGGAGGGATGCTGGCCCACAGTTGCCTCACATGCTGACCGAAGGGTTTCTTGCCATGGCTCAACAGCTTTCGAGGCACATCTTCAGTAGGATAATATTTAGGCATTTTGTGAGTTTAACCACTTGGGTACCACCATTTTTGTTGCCTCCAACTGGTTTTGTGACAGTAGCAATCCTGGATTGAACTGCCAAATACTTTCCTCTTGTATGTGGCCTTTCCAGAATACAGCCGACCAGGAATATCTGCCAATTCCTCTGATGAGGACGGGGTTTCTGCTGAGTGGGGCTTCCCTTTCCTAGGCGCCTTAACCTTGCCAGCATCAGCCTTCTTGGCTTCAGGTTTCTTCTCCTTAGTATAGGCTTCTTCTCTTTAGTATCCAGCTTCTCAGTTTTCTTTTCACCCGCCATCCTCTTCGGGCCCCACTGCAAACCCAAGCGAGACAAACGAAGTGCCTGGGAGGTGTCTCAGTTGGCCCCAGACATGTCTGACCCTTGCAGGTGTCGACTTGATACCCTTCTGGTTCGGATGGCGAAGGATTGGGGTCCTGAAATCCTTGCTATCATTTCTTTGTCAACTTTGTTCTCAAATTGTATTCTTTCATGGTCTTAGATGGCTATTATATCCAGGCATCACAACCAGATGTAGTAATATCTCTTCTGTTCCTCAAAGGAGCTAAGAAACCTTTCCCAGAGGCCCCTTAACCGACCTCCATGTGCCCTTGACTAGAACTAATTGATACTATCAAGCCTAAATCAGTTACTGGTGAGGATAATGGAACCATGTGCTTTCTGATCTAGATTTACCCCTTTTCCATTGTAGAGGACTGGACAAAACTGATGCTATCAGGACTTTGCTAGTAGGAAAGAAAAAATGTTCTATAGGCAATGGGTAGCACCTTTTACACAGCATTGTTCCCCAATGAAAATGCCTGATCTTGTTTGTCCTCTCAAGTTGGTGGTGTGGGGCACATTGAAGAAATTCTGTATTTGACTCGTTGCTACCTGACTGCTTTCTCAGTTGGTGACATTTGATATTGTATCGGCCCTGGCCTTTTAAGTTTTAGGTACTTAATATTTTTCTACTTCTCCCTAGGATTTATTGTATTTGAAAAAAAATGTACATTTTTTAATGGTTTCTTCTTAGTTCTGGAATTAATTCCTTTAAGCCTCATGTCTAAGCCTGGGTTCTCTGGCAAACAGAGCCAGAGGCAAGGATTAAAATGTTAATGCTTTCTTTGAGAGGTAGAGGTCCAGGTCTGTAAGGGTAAGGGCAGAAGGAAGAGAAGCAAGGAAAGATGCAAAGAAATTGATTTGATGAATTGTAGAGCTAGCTCTTGCTGTATAACATGCTGGAAAGAGCCATAGCAGGTCACTCAGCAAGCATGCTCACTTGCCAACAGGATTTCTCTGAAAGGGTTGTAAGGAGAAAGTACACTTGGAGTGGTCCTTGGAAAAGAGAAAGAAAGGGGGGATTTATCTGCCTGGTGTCCTCCAGTCTCCTCTCCTGTTCCTAGTTGATGGAGGTTTGTCCCTGGGAACAAACTCCTTTGCACTCCCAAGCTGCCTCATCCAGGCCCTCTGTAGCTACTCAGGAAGCTAGATCCCATGTCCTGCATGGGGTATTTCATTCAAGTCCAAAAGTGACTTGGGTAAAGCACCATTTGAGAGAGAAAAAGAGGACACACATGCATGGAGATAGTTGTGTCTAAGAAGGTACACACACAGATTTGTGTCCCAATACACATAAGAAAGTTGAAGTTTTAATTTTTTGTCATAGCATTACTTTGGTATTTAATTACTTGGAAACATATTAGTTTCAGAAAGTAAGCCAGAGACTGATTTTGTGATCTAAGACTATGAAGTTTAAGATAATCACCTTAGGAAATGTTTTACTTTTTTCTGGCCTGAGAATCTCTTATAAGAAATGTTGGCAGTGTTCCAGGGCCCCACAAATAATATTGGTTGTTTTGGATCTAGGTCAACACGACTTCTTCATAGTCATCTTAAAATATGGTTGAGGCTGAGTGGAGTGGCTCTGGGCACCCCTTAGATTGTCCGGTCATTCCAAATATATCAAGATTGATGGGTTCTTTGGAGCTCTCGACACTTGGAAATCCTCTGAGTATTGGCTTTGAATTCTAAAAATCCTTATAAGGCTAGTTTCTTTTCAAAAAGAGCAATTTTTGCTTTTTATTCAGAGTGCAGAGAGAAAATTGTGTTGAATTGGTGGCAGAAGAGACACAACCCGATGGAATGAAGGAAAGAACGTCCTTTCTGGGTTGGTTTGGTCTTTGCATTCCTCCTAGGTTTCTTCCATTTTCTTGGGTTAAGAACTCTTTTTTCCCCCCATTAGTGTACTTTACTCAGATCACTATGACTTCTTAACTGGTATAACAGAATAATGGTAGCTGTTTTTTTTTATGGGAGATTAAAGGATGAGCTTGTCAAAGATGAATGTTAATTGGGTGCATCTAATAAGCCTGAGGAGACTTCCTGCTTCTGTGTCGTCATAGGAACCGAAGCAGAATGTTTGGACATTCTCAGCATTGTTGCTAGCTGAGTGCTCCTGACCAGTTCCGAATTGCCTACAGTGGTGGTACTGGCATGACACTGTGTAGCCCTTTTAGCTGCATCAAAAGCATGAGAATTCTTGGCCAGTCTGGTTTGTGCAGCCCAGATTTTTTAAAGTGTTCTGAAAGGATCTGTGTTCTTTCACTAGACTTCAGCGTCTGAATTTGACCTAGGGACAGAAAGTCACATTAGGTCTGTTGGTGTTTAAACACACAGTTCTACATGTATCTGAGTAGTTGACTTTCTTTTTCCTGTTTTTAAAAACGAATGGAGTGGCTGTTATTTTAAGAAAATCTTAAAGCCCCCTCCATCCTGCACTCCAGTGAAGATAATTGCCTTTATCTTCCATTCACCTTGGACACTTGGTACCTGTCATGAGGTGTGAGGCTGCTTATGGGGCTGATTTAAGGTGAGATTTTTTCCCTCCTTTTTGAGGCTCTGTTTATGAACTGGAATCATAAAAATTCAAGAATCGTGCCAAATGTTCTTTTGTTGATGACTGTGATTTAGTCTGTTATGTAACTGTAATGTATAATTTACACATCTTGAAGATCATCAGTCTCTGTACCGAGTGACTATATTTAACCCTCACTTCTTTGGAAAAAGAGAACATTACCAATTATCTTTCAAACTATGTTTGTGAGACAATACACATTGATCCGCCCTCTTTCTCCATTTTTAATTTTTGAGGCGTTAAGTAGCACTTTATAATTTCTTCTATGCTTTTTGTGTATAAAAGCTCAGAGGAGAAAGAGAGAGCTTAGTAGCTGGTGACTGTATCTTGAGGCCCCCATTGATTGCTTATATTGTCTAAACCAAGAACAACGGGCATAATGTCATTGTCATCTCTATTAATATGCAGGTTCAGAGAGAACAAAAGGGTAAATTTCTTTCCACTATTGTCTTTCAGTTGCAGAAGGGGAGTGAAGAGAGGATATTGAAATATTTAATAGTGAATAGTTCTATACTTATTAAGAAAATAACACTTCCTTTTTTGTGTTTTGATGCCACTAGTGCCTGTTATTTCAATATTTTTTGAGCAAATGGTTAATGTTGGTTTTCTTTTATCTTAACCTTTGTAAGTTAAGTTCAGTTTTAAGCTCCATTATGGTGTCTTTTAAAACAAATTCTCTTATTTACCACCCAACATTTTGCCTCATTGCCCTGCCGCAGGCTCTGTTTATACTAGTATGAAGTTGTCATAATGTAAGAGGAAATGTTGATTGTATTCACATAGGACTGTGTTCCCTTAATAAAGAAAACCTTGACTAAGAAAATGGTGTTCTCATTAAATCAGCTCTTTAAGAGTAGGTGGGAGGAACTGCTATCGATCTAATAATGGATTTAATAGTTCATATACAAAGTCTTTGGAATAGAAGTAATATTCTGCAGCTGAGTAACTGTAGATTAATCTGTCTTCAGACAGAATTCTGGAAGCATCTGTAAAACTGGAAAATTACTTTTTCTTTCCTTTTTTCAGGCACAACTGGACTAAATGTAATTCCCAAATACTTTAGAATTAAATTATACCCAGAAAATAGGTCTACTAAAAATTATATGAAAAATTGAAATGAAATCATAAAATGTAAATGTTAGGTTCTTCTTGGCTGCATTTACTCTGGTGCCAGTTTGTTTAGGAGGGCTGCAGTGTTGAAGGGTAACCAGAGGTCACATGTGGAGATTCTTCGTTAGGTGGTTTTGTAATAGCTAGTGGTGGCCTATTTTAGTTCAGTTGGATGAAGTAGTTCTTTTAAGGTGGGTGCTGAAGTCAGACATTTAAGCTTCTCTTCATGCCCTCTCCCTTTGACCCTTTAAAACATTTTTCTTTTATTCCACTCACTGAAAGCACATCAGTGAGCCCTCCTTCTTTGACAAGAAAGGCCAGCCATTCCTTTTTCCCTTCCCGCCCTAACCTTTAATAAGTGGTTGGGTCTGTGAAGATAGGGGGTTCCCAGAACATCTGAGAATTTTGATAGATCCAACTAACATTCTGTGGGTGGAAATGAGGTGAGCCTTGTTCAGGTTTCATTCTCATATAAACGGCATATTCCATTCATGCTTTATACCGCTAAGATATTCAGTTTGGGCAGCATATACTGTTTGAAGGTTCTCAAGGAAATAAAAGGTAAAATAATAAAAATAACATCAGTAATATTAACAACTACAACTCTGCTTATCAGAAATGAAACAATGCAGAAGGAATTGGGACTTCTGATAAATTTATGTCTAAAAGAAGGATAGACTCATATTAGGAATAGCAGCAGCATTTCTATAGAGCACTGCAGTTTACAAAGCACTCTTCATCGAAGTTTATAGTAGCCTTCCTTATATGACAGTGGGGGGTGGATTGGCTGGACTCTCATGGTTTCGTTAGCCTTAAGATCTCCAGATCTAAAGCTCCACACCAGCCATTTTAATTGGCATTGTTGTCGCCTTGTATTATTAGACCGCTTAAATAGTCAGATAGTCAGCAGCTGTTCTCTTTCATGTTTAATCCTTTCTCTCTTCTGCTTCTCTATCACTGTCACTTTCCAGTTTGAAAGCTAGAGCATATGTAGCCATCTTTATTTACTTTTGTTCTATGCTAGCATTTGCCTTCTGCTAAATGAGGTTGTCCTTTATGAGGCAGCTGGCAATTTGTTTCTGCAGTCAAGGATCATATACTGCATTTTGGAGCCTGGGGTATGTTAATAAGGCTTCAGAAATAAAAATATCATCTGAATGAGCACTGCACTGGTGCTGGTGAGCTGCAGACAACCCCCTAGGCCACAAAACAGCTACCACCTGAATGTGTCTAGGTGATGCCATTGGTGCTGCTGCCTCACCTCTCCTGACAGTTTTACAACCAGTAGCAGACTGTGAGAGTGGCTGTAAGTGGGTATATATGTGTGTATGTCTTCAAATTAATCTCTTTCTCTAAAGCAGAATAATTTCTTAGGTTCATTTTTATTAACAGTACTCCTAGTTCGATTTTAACATCAGCCCACGGAGCATTTCTTCATTTCCATTTACATCAGGGATTTTGGAAAACATCATGAGACTTTGAATCTAAGACGGGAGCACTTCTTAAAAAATGTTTTTATTAAATCAACCTTATAAAAAAATTCTATTAGCCAGATAAACCCCAGGGTTCCCGGGGCTCTTAACAGGGTCCATAGTTAGGCATTGAATTAAGGGTGGGACACCATGAATTCCTTGGAATTTATACTTTGAAGATATGGCTCAACCCCTTCAAAAGCCACTGCGCTTGTTAGCTTTTTGACTGGATCCTTATTATATTTTTGTTAATTTTGGTGCTCTTAGACCATACATATTTTAAAATCTTGTTATTTTTACATTACATATATCATAATGTTAAACTTCAGCATTAGGCTACATGGAAATACTTAAAGGTTCAAGCACAAAATTCTGTCACCATAGTAGTTGGTTAAACATTTATATAAAGAATAGCTATTAATGCTATGGGTTCCTTTTTTAAATATATTTATGATTTTTAGAGAAGCATTAATTTGTTGTTCCACATATTCATGCATTCATTGGTTGATTCTTGTAAATTATATGCCCTGATCTGGGAATTGAACCCGCAACCATGGTATATTGGGATGATGCTCTAATCAAATGAGCTACTTGGCTAGGGCCAATGGGTTCATTAACAAAATTTTTTTTATTATTGACAGTATTATAGATGACCCCCATTCCCCTCCCTTCACCCAGCTCCGGCCCAACCCTAGGCCTTCACCACACTATTGTCTGTGTCCATGGGCTATGCATATAAGTTCTTTGGTTAATCTTTTCTCATCCCCTATCCCCCCACCTCTGAGATCTGTCAAATGGGTTCATTTTTTAAATCCACCCCTTCAGAGGGTTAAAAACTTAAGGGTGTTGATATTTCTTGAAATTTATTAAGCTATTGATGACTGCCTCTAAAAGGATTATTTGTTTTAGTTTTTCTATGAAAGAGTCAGGTAAAGTAAGTTACCTTCCAGCAACATGTCTGCTGTGTTATAGAAGCTGGTAAAGATTTTGCAGAACATGTTATGTAAAGTTATTAAAGAAGAATTCATTTCAGTTCATTAAGCAAGCTCCCACCTATGTGCACTGGAGAGACAGTGTTGAATGAGCCCACATCCCTATTCTTAAACAGCTCACACTTTACTGGAAGAGTGAATTTTACATGGGTCATCTGAATTGATGGTCCCTAATCGATAGTCACCATATGGTGTTTGGCATGGGCATGTTCCACAGGCATCCATGATTAAATGGTTGATGGGAATCATACCATCCCTTTCAAAACTTAAAGGATCAAGCTCAAAATCCGCCCTCTGAGCTTTGAAGAGAGTCCCAGACCTTTTAATTTACATTTCCTCTCTTTGGTTAAGTCTTTCCCAGGACTGTACCTATGCCCTTCCTGTCATCTATCCAGGCAAATCTTTACTCTTTATTTTCCTAAGTGAAGCATTTCTCGATCTATGAGAAAAGAGAATGGTTTCTCTTCATACTTTGAATTGTGCATAATGAATATGTAGTTAATCATCCTAATTTAAATAGGATTCAAAGACACTAAAGATACTTAGGAAGTACTATGGCAGAAGAACACAGGGGAGGAAATGATTAATTATTTCTGGGGAATTCAGAGAATGTTTTAGAAAGAAGATAGTATTTATGTAGATCTTTAAGGATGAGTAGGAGTTTTTCAGGTGGGAAGGTTATTTGGGGCAGAGGGAATAGTATATATGAAAAGTCGTGGCATCAAGAAAGCACATGGCATGTTGCATGTTTAAAGGAACGTGGCTGGACTGCACGGTGTGCTTGTTATTTGGTGGTGCTGGTGCCTGGGAGGCAATGCCGCCAATAGGATTCGTGTGGTAAGACCTGCAGGGCAGAAGCAGGTTCTTTTAGAATGCTGTGTACTAGCAAATTACAAGCTGGTTTAGGCATTTGATAAACATATATACAGGGAGTCCCAAAAATGTATACACACAATGTCTGTAGACTATTACATTTTGAAAATGAAATGTATTTTAATAATCACTGCCTTTATAATTATTCAAAGTGCGTATACATTTTTGGGGGACACCCTATATATATTTTTTGTTAATCCTCACCTGAGGATATTTTTCCCTTTGATTTTTAGAGAGAGTAGAAGGGATGGAGGAAGCGGGTTGGGGGGAGTGGTGGGGAGAGAAAGAGAAACATCTATGTGAGAGAGACCACATCGAGTGGTTGCATCTCACACATACCCCAACTGAGGCTGGGGTTGGGGATTGAATCTGCAACCCAGGTACCTGCCCTTGACCAGGAATCAAACCCACAACCCTTTGGTGCATGGGCCAACTCTCTAACCACTTAGCAACAGCAGCCAGGGCGACAAATATATATGTTTTTTAATGGACCATGAGTCTAAGAGTAGCTGGCTCTTTGATCAGGGGAGGAAAATGTGAGTAATCCTTTAAGAACCATATTCATTCATCAGGCATTTATTCAACAAATATATACCGAGGCTGCTGTGCTCAGAGCAACAAGGGAGATATAAAGATGTTTCTGCCCTGTTTGTGCAATGCCTCTTCCCCAAATTCAGGGTTTTATTAGATTTTTCTTTGGAGAAGTATTAATTCTATGCCATTTTATTATGTTTTATGCATGCTTGCTACTAAAGCACTGTGCACTTATTACTCTCTCTAAAAGGTTCAGAACCATTTAACCCACTCCACTGCTGTATTTCAGAAGTTCTCACTCTGCATTTTGAGGAGAGTACAGTGCTCAAATGGCTGATGTTTTTCTGCATGTTGTGCTTTCCAGCCAGTATTTATAAGGTCAGCAAGGCAGGGCATGCAGTGTTATAGATGTGAAAGCTGATTTGTACTCAACCTTTTCGGCCTAACATACTTTAGCTGCCATTCTTTACTTATAGTTGATGCAAAGAGAATATGGTTTAGTTGTAGCAAAGCAAAACGATATAACACTGGAAGCAGAATAGAACTTGAGTCTTAAAGATTGCACTCCTGGTAATGCCCTTGTACAGGTGTGTGGAAGAACATTCAAACCTTTCTTGAGGGCTATATTTCATTCATCCCTTCCCTTCCTCTGCTTGCTGCCCTGTTCCCTTCTTTTCTTTTCTTTTCTTTTTTTAAAATAATATATTTTTATTGATTTCAGGGAGGAAGGGAAAGGGAGAGAGAGAGAGAGGCATCAATGATGAGAATCATTGATCCGCTGCCATGTGCCCTTGACCAGAATCGAACCTGAGAACCTTCAGTCCACAGGCCAACACTCTATCCACTGAGCCAAACCAGCTAGGGCTGCCCTGTTCCCTTCTTTTCTTTACTACATATTTAGCAGGTAACTTCAATGTCAACACTCTGCTGGGTATTGGGTTACAATGGTAAACGTAATGTTCCTTGTCTGCATAGAGGGTACAACAGTTATTCTCAATCCTGGCTGCGCATGAGCTATACGAGTAAGCCTTAAAAATGTACAGATGCTGGGGTCCCTGCCCTAGAGATTCTGATTCTGTAGTTTTGAGGTGGGTAGGTATGATTACTCACAAGTTAATAGGCAATTTCAGTTCTCTGAAGTGGGCAACAGGATAGTTAGTAAGTATTGGGGGGCAGGGGGGATCATCTGGCCTAATCTTGGAAGATCAGGGCTGGTGGCTGGATGAGGAGGGCGTGTGTGCAGAGTGGAAGGCAAAAGCCTGACTCGGGCTTTGGGGAATAACATGTATACACTGCAGGAAGAGAGAGCATGGGAAAGTGGTAGTTTATTGTGGTTGGAGCATAGAAGAGGAGGCAAGGAGTAGTGAGAGGTGAGATTGGAGAGACAAGCAGAGTCCAGATCATTCAGGGTTTTGTCAGCCAGGTTTTAAGAAATTTGAATTTTAGCTGAAGACAATTAAAGACATTGATGAGTTTTCAGTAGTGGAGTAATTAATAAAAGATTTATTATGTTTTCATATAATCATTCCTGCTATTGTATGGAGAATGGCTTTCAGGGAGATACGAATAGAATTTGAAAACTTTTGCTGAAGTCTAGGCATGAGAAATGCCAGTGGTTTGAATCAAGCAAGTAGCAGTGGAGATGCAGAGAAGTGGACAATTTAAAGAAATACTTAGTTACTGGAATATCTTGACCTTGTTTAAAAGTAGATGTGTTGGGGTGGGGTATGTGAGAGAGACATCAGTGCATGGGTTGGATGGAGATACCCGTTACTAAGATGGGGATATAGGAGAAGAAGCAGATTTGCCAGGGAAAGGCAATGAGTTGAGAAGAGAGAGAGTTATATGTTGTTCCATTTACTTTTGCATTCATTGGTTGCTTTCTTGTATGTGGCCTGACTAGCGATTGAACCCGAAACCTTGGCATATAAGGGTGATGCTCTAACCAACTGAGCTACCCAGCTAGGGTGATAAGTTCACTTTAAATATACTGAGGTAACAGTTGGGCATCCAAATAGAGATCTGAACTGGGCATTTAGGCAGATGGTCTGAAGCTAGGGAGAAAGATCTGGGCTAAAATAAAGATCTGGAAGACATTTGCATATAGATAGTTACTGAAACTGTATGAGTGCATGAGATGATTCAGTGCATATAGAGGGGAAGGCCTAGGTCAGAACCCTTAGGAATACCAACATTTTAGGAAAGAGAAAAGGGGAACCTTAGAGGGAGCCTGAGAAGGAGTGGTAAAAGTAGGAGGAGCCTTAAGAGTGTGAATTGCCATATAAGGCAAGAGAATGCTTTAAGGAGGAAGGAGTGATCACTGGGGGCTAAATGTCATAAAGAGGTCAGTAAGAAATTTTCATTTGCTTTGACAAGGATGTTATGTCAGGAGGAAGAGCAGTTGCATGGCATCGAGAGAAGTAGGTTGAAGGGGGTGAGGTAAAGTCATCATGAGTAAAAAATCATGTTGTACACCTTGGACTAACACAATGTTACATGTAAATTATATCACTAAAACTGGAATAGACAGTAGTTTCAAGAAGTTTGAGGCAACAGAGATAAGGTGGACGGGTGATAACTGGGAGTGGAGGGGTTGGAGAATTGTTGAACAGAAGAAATTTGATCATTCTGTTCATTCCTTCCTGGTGTGATCATTCATTAAAGGTCCTCTATGAGCCATATCCTCTACTCTGTTGAGAATAGATCCTAGTTTTTTGTTGTTGTTGTTGTTGTTAATCCTCACTTGAGGATATTTTCCCATTGATTTTTTGAGAGAGAGTGGAAGGGAGAGGGAGAGACAGAGAGAGAGAAACATCAATTTGATGAATTTAAAATGAAGTCTGATTGTGTGGTTTTTCTTTAGCTGTGTACTGTCACTTGAGTTTGTGCTCTGAGGAAGTAGATACTAGGGTTGGAGTTTTCCAGGTAAGTATAATGGAGAGAGGGACAAGGGAAATAGGGTATTCTGCAAGGGAATGATTATACATAGATAATAAGAATCTAAGCTGAACAAAGGAGGGAACAAAGGGGGACAGGATTGTGACAGGATCAGTGGATTAGACAGTTTAAGAATCTTTAGCAACGGGGATACTAAAGCAGATGAATGGGAAAGATGGGAAGGGGAGATGAAATGTTGGTTTCATATTAGGATTTTGGCCTGGGTATATGTTTCTGTTGACCAAGTCAAGGTATTGCCCATGGATTTGAGTCAGAGGTATGTAGAGGAAGGGGCCCTGAAAGAGGCTATCAGGGACCTGGGCGGCCCAGATTTTGTTTGCGTGGTGTACATTCATGTTAGCAGGTGGTGATAGGAGCTGGAATGGAAGGGAAGTGAGCCAGGAATACAAGTTTTCAGTTGAGTAGAATGAGTGTGAAGTTGGTAGATAATGATGACAGCAGGAGATGGACCTTGAGCTTTGAAAAAAAAGGAAGATTTGCAGGCAGAATGGGAGGAGGCTAGTTGGGAGTAGTATACTGGAACAAGTACAGTTGCCTCCCCTACTTCCTGGCTCTGGGATTTATGGGGCATTGAGAGGAAAAAATATTCACTTCTTGAGATGGCTGCTGAGGAAGCATGTTTAAATGCTGGCGATAAGGAATCAGGAGTGAGGTAGAGGTTGGAGAGCAGAGGTTCCTGAGAAGGGAGACTAGATGGGCTGTAGGGTCTTAGTGTAGAGATTAGGCTTGGCCTTCTAAAAGAGGGCAGGGGTAGGGGCAGCAGGCCTGGCCATGGGATAGGTTGCCCAAGGCTGGTTCATCTCGAAGAAGGCCACAAGAACAGCTGTTGAGAGTAGGGCTGTAGGAAGTTGGATGGGAGATGTGAGAGGAACGGAGGTTTGAACTAGCAGCTAGAAAATGGAAAAATGGAAGTGACACATAGAACGATCATTAGGAGATGGTAGGGACTCAGCTCAGACTGAAGATTTTGAGTTAGGCACAAACTTCTCCCTACCCTCCCTTCCTGTTATATATGTCATGACTCTTTCCCCCTATTTCCATGAGACTAAATTAATTGTTTTCTCCTTTGTGTTTCCGTAGTATTAACCACCTATTTTTATATCACTTACCACATTGTGGTACAGTGTTTTTCCCATTCAGAGTGTGAGTTCCTAGAGAGTAAGGCTTCTCTTCTCTTTATGATCACCTAGAATAATGACAGGGACATAGCAGGCACTCAGTTAATGTTCATTGAATTGAATTAAATTACACAAGTATATTCATTTTATTTTTCTAATACTGCTTTTCCTTTATTGATCTGAAACTATACATTCTAAACAACTTGCTGGTTTCTATGGGCACAGTGTGCTCATTAAGCTAAGTTATCCTATTTTCATGTTTTACAAGAGCAGGACCTGTGCAGAAGATTAAGATGTTTCCTCATCTGTACGGGTTTGGCATGAATTTATTTGCCTTGGGAATTGCTGTCAGCAGAACCTTTGCCTTGTTATTGACCTTACCATTTGGTCGTAAGGACATCCTTTGAGAATATAGTGAATGGCTATTCTTCTGATTGAATAGCACTGTGCTAGCATTCTTTTCCTTCAGAGTGAATAGTACTGCACTATGTGATTTGAAATTTGCGGGAGGCTCCAATTGGAGTAGAGAGCTTTTCCTGTAAAAAGAACCTAATAAGCAAAATTAAAAAGTCACTTTGCTTCCAAAATGTTGGAAATGTTGTACTGACATGAAGACCATACAACCACAGACGGTATTAATTTGCCCATTAATGTGCTCATTATTGTTTTGTGGTTGGGAAAATGAAGGAACATTCATATTTATTCATATTCCACCTCAGTAGTGACAACTTTGGGAGGAGATGTCCTTGGTTCCCTTTAAGATAGAATCATAGAACTTAATGCTAGAAGGGACGTGAAAGCCCCTGGTCGGCTACCCAGTAAAACCTGTGAACTCCTCCTCAGCATCCCCCCCAGGTGGGGTCCAGCATCTGCTTGTATACTGAGAACAGAAACCAGGACATTGCTACCTCTTAATAGCAGTTCTCTAACTTGGTTCCCAGGAGCTCTATGTACTCTTGAAAATTATTAAGGACACCAAAGAACTTTTGTTAATGCATGGTATATCTTATCAATATTTATGAATTAATTTAAAGTGCAATAATAAACCCATTACATGTCAATATAAAACATTTTTAATGAAAATAACTATATTTTTTAAAACAAAAATAATTCAGTGAGGAAAGTAACCTTGCAAACTTCCTTAATTTTTGGTATTACAGTAGAAGACAGCTGGATTCTCATATTTATTTCTCAATCTGTTGTGATATCACAGATGTAGCCTCTGGAAAGCTCAGCAGTCCATACATGGCAGGCAAATAACTTCTTAAAATTAAAAAGCTTTGACCCCATGGACCTCCTAAAAGGCACTCGGGATCCCAGGAGTCCAGACCTTACTTTGAGGTTTGCTGCTATCTTGTACTTGAAGAGATGGGACGAATGAAAGAAAAAAAGAGATACAAATGGTGCCAAGAATGATGTCCTCACACCTGTGGTCAACAAGTATTGAGTGCCTACCACATGCCTGAACATAAAGCACTGAAAACGCTGACAATCCTATCACTTATTTTCCTTCTTCTTCATTGTGAAGGCTCACCTTGACTTGAAAAGATTGCAGGATTGTAAATTAGCTCTTTTACTTATAGCATCCATTAATTGAGAAAATGGGAAAAAGCTACTGTGACTTTAGTTGTGTTTTTAAATGAATGTTCATTTTTAGTCATCAGAACAGTGTCTGTGGACATTGGAAAACAAACACTGTGACTATGTTTTTATATGTTATACAGTTTGGTCTGCAGACTGTGCTTGGTGTCCATGGGAATTTGCAGAGCCCTTGCAAATAACTGTGCCTTGGCCCCGCCACATGCGATCCACAGGTTGGGAGCCATGGTTCTGTGTTTGATTTTTTTTTTTTCTTCAGAAGTCAGTCACCAGTTCTTATCACCAGTGTTAAAGATGTTAAATGATAGAATTGTTTTGAAACCATTTTGACTTTTGGTGGCTTTGAGTAAGATGGCTGGGTGTCTTGACGAAAAGCCAAAGGCAAATAAATGCCTTTGCTTCTGGGGCTTCCGATTGTTTTGACTCAGAGCAATGGATGAGCGCTTGTAGATTGAGCATGTTTTCCCTGCCCCTTAAGATGTTGCTGAGAGCTAATGGGCGAGAACTGTACTGAGAGAGTTAATACTGAGCTAGTGAAAAGTGGAAATGTGGTAATAGTACAAGGGGAGGAGTGAGAAATTAAATGGTATCTTTTTAGAAGTCTGCCTTATTGCAGTCTGCATTGCTCCTTGGGGATTTTTCTACTGAGTACAAGAAAATCAGCAAGCACTTCTTGAAAAACCCAGATGAAATTACTGCCATAAATTTTTTATTTTTATTTTTCATGGTATAAAACCCTTAATTTAGATGGGGAGGGTTTATTACCCATGGTTCCTTGGCATGGCTAAGTTCAATTAATTTCAGATGACAAGCCCACTCCCCCACCCCCCTGCCTTTCTCCTTTTTTTCCACCCAATATGTGGAAAGTACAATTTGTTATTGGTTTGCCTTTGGCTCTGGAGACCTCATTAAGGGCCCAAGAAAGGGATTCTGTCTTTCTCTCTTTGACACCTTTCTGTTTCCTGCTGGATGCAGACCATTTGCATTGTCACATGGAAAGTATGTATGGTGTATCTGAAGAGAAGGTTAGCGGATAAAAGTGGTGGTGTTTATACCATTTAAATATTGATTTGAAATGACTATTGCAAGTTAAGAAATTGTTACAATGGTGTTCAACAAAGATAGTAAACAGCTTAAAATGAGGTGTCTGAAAAGAATGTGGGCACATTTAGACAGGAAAACTTATTGAGCTGCTCTGACAGTTCATATGTAACTTACCTGGTTGTTTGAAAGCAGGAACAACAAGATGTCAACAGAATATTGTATTTACTCACACTCCTAAGACATAGCTCGCTGCACCTTCAAGTTCTTGTTCCTATCAGAATACTGTGTGCATATCTTGCAAATAAGGGAAATAATCTATGGTGTTGTTTTGTTTTCCTCTGCCTGGTAATATAGAATCTATTGTGGTGTGAATAAAAGGGCTCACAGGAGATTCATTACTGTTTGTGAAGTGAACTGTCTGTGTCCTTCGGCATGTGATTATTTTACTCACAAAGCAGATATAAAAATTAGAATTGAGGTGATAGAGACTGTATATTGCATAAATAAGCAATTCAAACAAAAGGTTTACCATTGTAATAAATACATACCCTGTTTCAGAGGTTGGAGATTAGAATCCTGTTATATTAATGCTTGACAATTAATTAACTATTGTCTACTAAGTTCCCAAGATGACAAGTTACTTAAATACTATTATTAGGAGTAGCTGGATTAATAATAATGTTCAAGTGTCATTGGCAACAATGAGGAGATTTTAAAAATAAAGATAAATACGTGTGATCTCAGACACAGTGGAAGGCGGAGTGGGTGGTCCCTGTGCGCAGCATTTCTTGAGGCTGCCGTGAGAAGTGTGCATTATGGGCCAGTGTTCTGAGGAGCATGAGACAAAGTGCCTAATTTGGCCCTAGCCAGTTTGGCTCAGTGGAAAGAGCTTCGGCCTACAGACCAAAGGGCTCTGGGTTCGATTCCTGGAACGGGCGCATACCTTGGTTGCAGGCTTCACCCCGGCCCACAGTCGATGTGTTTCTCTCACATCGATGTTTCTTTTTTTTTTTTTTTTAAATATATTTTATTGATTTTTTTACAGAGAGGAAGGGAGAGAGAGAGAGAGCTAGAAACATCGATCTCCTGCCTCCTGCACATCTCCTACTGGGGATGTGCCCGCAACCCAGGTACATGCCCTTGACCGGAATCGAACCTGGGACCCTTCAGTCCGCAGGCCGACGCTCTATCCACTGAGCCAAACCGGTTTCGGCCGATGTTTCTTTTTTTAAAATATATATTTTTATTGAATTTTTACAGAGAGGGAGGGAGAGGGACAGAGAGCTACAAACATTGATGAGAGAGAAACATCGATCAGCTGCCTCCTGCACACCCCCTACTGGGGATGCACCTGCAACCAAGGTACATGCCCTTGACCAGAGTCGAACCTGGGACCCTTCAGTCCGCAGGCCGACGCTCTATCCACTGAACCAAACCAGTCAGGGCACATCGATGTTTCTTTTTGTCTTTCCCTCTCTCTTCATTCTCCCTAAAAATTCAATGGAAAAATATCCTCGGGTTAGGGTTAACAACAACAATAAAAGTGCCTAATTTATTAATATTTTTTCTCTACTTTTTGTGTATTGCTTAATCCATTGTCAAAATAGTATTCACTTATCAAAACTAAAGAGAAAATAAGAAAGCTGACAGAAAATAGGCTCGGCAGAAGTCCAAGTGTGAAAGACAAACTTCTAGCAGTTACTGCCAGGCATTGTTTAAATTCCAAGTATGCTAGATCACTCATTAATGTGTTGTTTTTAAAAAATATATGGTACATAATTGTCATAGAGAAAAATGTGTGGGGATTCAACAAGATTGTACAGGCTTTTGCCCTGTGGAATTTATATGCGGAGGGCCTCATCCATTTTGGATGTCATTTTGTAAGAAAACATGGAGTCGAACCCTGGCCCAGTATTAGTGATGGGGGAATCACCAAAGAAGATGGTGCACTTGAATCCTGATCGTGGAGAGCAGAGCATGCAAGAGGAGTAGTGGGGGCTGCTTGATTTTTAGAACCGAACAGTTTTAAGTGGGTGGTGTGCAGGAGCAGTAGTTACGTTCACCAACAAATTCCTGTGTCGCCTTTTTCACTGTAATAGGTCCCCCTTCCACTCCCAGCTTCTGTTGTTGTCAGGTTTGGGCTATGTGACTAGCTCAGCAGACAGCTTCTGAACAGAGGGGTGTGTGGCACTTTTTGGCCAAGGCGTTTAAAAGCCAGTGTGCCCCTTCCAACCCTTTCTGTGTTACTTCCTGCTCTGTATATATTTTTAGTACTAGAGAACAGAACAAAATAGAACTGCATACATTTTGAAATATATATGTGCCTCTAAATAATGACAGAAATTCAGCTTATGATACTTATACCTGTTTAGCACAATCTGCTGTTCCGTGAATATGGAATGTGGATAACAGACTAGTTCTGATGTTGTGACTGGTCCTCATATGAGTCCTAGGAAAACTTCACTGTGGGAAAAACTGGAATAAGTTTTAGATATTTAGATAGGCGATTTAGGTAGCCTTGATTCATATGCGGAGGGCCCCATCCAGTGTAATAAAAGAATCAAGATTCATACAGTAAACCGCTTTTTATTAATGATGAGATTTCTGTCTCTGATACTTTGTTGGGAATCACTCAAATGTTGATCTTACTATACATTTTTATTCATATAAAAGTAACTTTATGATTAGTGTTTCTGTAAAGCCAACAAAATTCAAAAAAGCAGTGTTGAGACTAGGGGATGCCCCAGCCTTGAATCCATTTGTTTTCAGCCTATCTAACACGTTATTTGTGTTGGACGCCTTTGTATAAACCTGACTGTTTCTATATTGGTTGATTGCTTGTAGTTTGACTCTAGCCAAGCTTGTTTAATTTAGACTTGCAAAACATCCCTCCAGCCCTGCCTGGAACTTGAAAGAGTAGCCAGAGCTGAAACCTTTGCTTGCGATCAATCGTGGTTGCTTAGCTAGTTGGTTGGAGTCTTAGTAACAAGTCGGAAGTCCTCATGCATATGGTGATTTTCACTGTAATAGGTCTACTTGTAAGGAGCAGTCATCTGAAGTAATAATAGTTCTTTCTTACTCAGTACTTTATTCTTTTCTTCTTCCCTCCTTTCTCCTTTCCTCCCCTCCAGCTCTCTCCCTTTTTCTTCCCATATAATGACCTGGGAATCTTGAAGAAAGGACCCCATGCGGCCATGTGTGGGGGTCCAGGAGTCATGATCATTTTGAAGAGCTAGCTAGTTCTAAGTTCTAACACTATACTTAGGAAACATTGTACTGCATGTCGCACGTTTTGTGATGGTGAAATGATAAAAGAGGGAATGCAGTGTTAAAGAAACAGAAAGGAAGGAAAGCATATTCTTGGGCCTGCATTAGAAAATACAAACCACTAATCAATATAAAGTTCAGATAGTACTTGATTCAGACAGCAAAGGGAGGTGGCACATTTTCTACCATGTACAAATTCTCATGTGTACATTTTGAGAAAGATAATGTTTTTATTTGGTACAGTTGCATATTCATTTCTAACAGACTGCATCTTAAAAGGATTGGACTTTTTATGGATTCTATGAATATTCAGAGAGTCACCAAAACCAATTCTGTCCTTTACCTTATGAATCTAGACCCATCTGCTTTGGCTTGTTAGGTGGTCTTAGCTCTGTAATGTGAGATTTCCCTTTTGGGAAAAATATGTTTTCTATGTGGATGGGTGGAACATGCGTGTACCTTTGCTCTTTGCTGCCCTGTTGGAAAGTTGGGGTGTGTGTGTGTGTGTGTATGCATGCGCGTGCTGCCAGGCATTGCCACTTGGGGACCTGGCATCAGCGGTCTTAAGCGTTGAGGGCATTGTTTAGGACACTGACACAGCAAGAGGTTTAAGGGCTGTTGCCACTCGTATGTCATCAGGGTACTTGGTAAGCTGGCAAAAGCTAGAAGCCTGACCATTTGCATTTCCTCCCTCCCTTTTGCCCTTTCATTTTCCTGAAGCTGATTTACATATTAAAACAAACATGTTTCTAAATATTTTAAAGTTCTTGCCCTTTTTTGTAAACTTGGGAGTCTTACTCCTTTAATATTACTTAAAATATTCATTAAAAAGTAAGAATTGTAATAAAAGAATCAAGGCAATGGCAGTCTTGGAAGAATTTTTTTTTACTTTAGTCACATGAAATCAGAATGAAATGGGGTCTGCTTTGTTGCTACAGCGTTTTTCTTGATAGTGACAGAGCATATCACAGGGTCACTTTCACATCAGGCCTGTTTAACTGCTTTGTTTTCATGGTTACAAAAGGCGTAGAGCCTACTTTGCAAATGTAATCTATTTTGTTATAATTCTGAAAATTATACATGCACTATCTTTCCCAGACAACATTATGATATGACTCCATACCATCTCCACCATCTCACTGCTTTACATACTCAACTCTGAAGAGAAAAATAGATGAAAGTAGTTAAGATGGTTTAAGCAAGACATTGTCATTCATGAGCACATCCCTGTCTCTCAGCCACCATCCCGAGGGGCTGTGTCAGTGCTCCTCTTTGCTGTCCTACCCTCCCTCCCTGATCTACCTGCAGTCAGTGAGGCCCATCCTCCAGTCTTCCCTGGACAAGAATAGCCAGTGTCACGGATTACCATCACCGTCATTGTTCTGCTGGATAGAGACCTTTGGTGCCTTAATAAGTAATAAGATAATGTGTAACAAGACTTGGTGCAATGAGCAGCATGTGAAACACAGAACAAATGCTAGTTCTGTTTCCCTTTCCATCCCTCCTCTTCCCAGAATTCAGTGATTCTGCTTCTTTGTATCTTCTAATGTATGATAGTAAAGGGGGGCATGATTTTCACAGATGAAATCCTAAGTGTGTTTTATTGATTCATCCTTGTGACTCCATATCTCCTACTCTGGTTCTAGTCCTTCTTGAGTGGAGAATAGGTCTTTTGCATTCTTTCCGTGGTAAGAATGGGTAGAAGTAAACTAGCATTCTTTGAGGATCTCCCAAGTGAATGCTGGCATTTGGCTAAGTATTTTACTTGCATCATTACACTGAATCCTCACAGTGTTCTCATGAGATGGGAAGGATTATCTCCATTTCAGAGATGAAGAAACTGAGGCACAGAGATGTTGTTTGCCTAAGTTGCTGTGCACTGGTGGAGTCAAAATCCAAACCTAAAGCCATTCTCTTCACATTATACAGAGCTGCTTCGTGGGTTCCAATGAAATGAATTATGCTTTCAAAATCATGTTTAAACTTTTTTGTTCTTTGCACAAGCAACAGAAGAATAAAAATTTGATAATCATCATTATTATTTTGAAAATAATACCTCATTCTACCTAGTAACTGTTTGCTGAAGGGTCTGGCGTAATGCTTTTATACCTTGCATTTTATAGAGTAGAAGACCAAGAAGATTATAATCATTTTAGTTATTACTTTAAATAGAATTATGATCCCCTTGCACATGAGAAATCAAAGTATTTTCAAAAATATAAATATGATACATTTGCCTACGGGAGCTTTTTTTGATAACCTGTAAGGGTAAATATCTTTCCTGATTCTTCAGATTAATTTTTAAAGCTCTTAATTTTGGTTCCATTTTAATAGACCCAAAAATAATGATGAAAAATAATGTACATAAATAAATCTTTTACACTGTTATTGAAAAAAATGTTTTTACACAGAAAAAAATGAGTAAAAGACATTTTATATGTAAAAGACAGTTCTGTAATTTTAATTAATTTCTGTAATTTTGCACATATTATATGTACTCATTGTATTGTATGGCAAGCAAAAGAGCTCCATAATTTTTATAATCTCACTTTAGAGTTTAAATTTTAACACATAAAAATTATTTAATATCTCTATATTCCTGACATCTCAGCCATTATTAGAATTATAGAAAACAACCCACTCATCATTGCAACTGTGTCTGTCCATGTAAGGTTTTGCTTTACTTTGATTTCTTTTTTACTCTCCAGAACATTTCTTATGAACCAGTTAGACTTGAATAAAAAACTATAAATTTGGTGAGATAAATTTGGCAGTGGAAGATGATCTGATATTGAAAATATGTGCTGAGACAAACCATTGTATTAAAAAAAAAAAAAAAAAAAGGAGCCAACACCTTTCAAAAGGAAAAGATTTGCTACTGAGCTTTGGCCTTTGGGAATTGCATTTGAGCCTTTTACCACTGGAGGGCGATGTGCTACTGCAAACCACTTACTCAAGTCAGAAGTCATCAAATCTCTTCATTTGTTCTTCTCACTAAAAAGATAAAGGATTTATATTCCTGTAATGCCAAAACAGCTCATACTTAACATTCAGTCTTTATCTGTAGAAACTTGTTTGAATGACAGTAATGGCTTCGTTTCAAGTTGTTTAAATGTTTAATGCTATGTAATTTACTCAAATGTGTATAATCCTTTATTTAACTAGATGAAAATAACATACTGTTAACATTGTTTTTAGCATTAGTTAATGTGACTAATTGAAGTTAAAAACACTAAAACCAATTTTCCCGTTTTGCTGAAGGATCAGCCTGTAAAGAGGTTTTCCTCTGGCCTTGGCCGATCTCAGCTCAGTGCGCATCTCCCCTCAGCCCTCTCTCTGCCCCACACCTTCTACCGTCTTCCTGCTATTCTGTAGTTAATTTGATTTCAGTATACCCACAGCCACAGTTGGTAGCAAAACTGATTAACTGTAGATCGTTTTCCCTCTGAAAACTTGCCTTTGCAATGTATTATGAGAGGAGCGTCCTAACATCATTTTGTTACTTCAAAATGAATGTAGTAGTGATTGGAATCACTAAATTACTATCAACACTTAAAAAGAAGGAGAAAAGATGGAAGTAGGTGTTGCCATCACTAGACCTGGCAGTTGGGAGAACTCATTTTCAGCAGAAAATGGTGGAACCTCAGTGTTCCTGCCTGAAGACCCCATCAGCACAGGTATTGTTGCCACTGCTCTCAGTAATAACAAACAAAACAAAACAAAACAACAAAACCAAAGCCCCATCTGCTTTCAGAGTTTTCCTCTGGTCTTGGAAATCAGATGAGTATAAGTCAAAACAAGGTAACACCTTCCTGGCAGCTTGCTTATACTCCTGCGATGTGTTATATTAAAGCTGCCCATTACATTTCTCTGTTTGTAGCATAAATAATTCTTTCTTCTTAAACATTGCTCCTCCAGGGTGCCGGAGAAAGGAACATTTTCACCCATTGTAATTGTTGACAAATATTCTTTATTCAAAGTAATTGTTAAGTTATGTCATGCTTTGTTATTATTCTGAACTCTATGGAAATTTTGTCTATAACCTAGATAATTTTTAAAGGATTAAAAATGCAGAAGTATCTCATCATTCTTAAATTCTAGATGAGAATTGCTGTCTTGGTTTAAAAAAACCTATAAACAGAATTTGTCAACTCCTTCTTACAGTATTTTATACCATCATATAATACTTTATATTCATTGGAACTATTTTATTTTGTGAATAAAATCTTAAATTGAAAGCTTAAATTTAATTTCATGAGCAAAATGCTATCTTATTTAATTTCATAGCAAAACTCACATTGATGCTGGTTTATTTATCAACAGTTTTTAGGAAGAATTTATATGATATTTGTGCTATACTATGCTTTTAAGTGTGTATTTTATATGAATGTATGTATATACATTTTAAATATCATGTGTGTGCTTGTATATACACATATAATAGTTATCTCCATTAGGTAAAACAAAATAATTGAAACAGAAATTATGCTTATTCATACATATATGCCATATAGCACTTTTGGGAGATGAGCTTATGAAATTCATGAGTGACAGTGATGTAAGTTTAAAAATCATTATTTTCGTGTCATCTTTCTTCTCTTTTAAATACATAAATGACAAGAATGCCCAGTACTTTATAAAGAGCACTTCCTTTTATCTGGGAATTACAACACTATATTAGGAAGTAGATATAAATATTATCCCCATTTTATAGTGAAGGAAACAGAGGTATTGGAATACTGAAACTGCTTTCCCAGGACCGCAGTAGCGTGGTGCACAGCTGGCCTGCTGTGCACCCTGGAGGAGACCCTCTGTGGGGAAGGCTGGCCTGTGTCCCTGTGTTTTCTAGACTTGCTTTCTGTGTGAGTTATCTCACCTCTGAAATGGATCTGGTTAGTAGTTTGCCAGCTTTACCCAAGACAGAATAAACAATAATGGAGTTTTAATTTATTGAGAATTTTGAGCCTGGGAAAAAAGCTATTTACAGTGTAGTTTTTACCTTCTTTGATTTTGGACGAGGGAAGTGGCTTTTCTTTCTCTTAAGGGAAAGACAATAAACAAGCCTGAAAAGTACTGGAAGGAAACAGATGGATAAGGCAGCCTCTGTTGTTGAAACATGGGGCAGTGTCCCCCTAATTCTTAATTAGCCTCATGGGGCCAGGCGGAGGACTCGGGATCTCCCTTCATTGCTTCTTAGTTTAACCATTTCTTCTCACTTGGGAAGGAGATCTTTTTTTTTTTTTATTATATTGTTCTTATTGGTGTGATAATAGATATGCTGATTTCCTTAAGGCATGCAGTGTTATCAGTTTTTGACTGCTGAGATTAAATTAAGCCATAAATTAGGACATAAGGTTTCCTAAAGACATTTTATGTTTTAATCAGTGCTAAGATAAATTACTAACATAGCCATAAAGTGAAGAATACGAAGTGGTGTTACTACTTAATCTTATGCAAGAAAAAACAATTGTTAGGTACATGTAAGTAAGTACTAGTTAGTTACCAGGTAAAGATTAGGGCTTTAGCTCATTAATGTAATTTCTTGTGATCTGTGTACCTGGACTTGAGACTGGTTGGTGCTACTATTACTTAATGAACACTTTGCCTTTCTTTCCAGCATCATAGTACTTCAGAGCAAGTACTGTTTTTTCATTATTGTATTTGCAGGTACTTCACAGGGCAGGGGACACCACTT
Organism: Myotis yumanensis; assembly: GCF_028538775.1. Taxonomy (NCBI): domain Eukaryota; kingdom Metazoa; phylum Chordata; class Mammalia; order Chiroptera; family Vespertilionidae; genus Myotis; species Myotis yumanensis. The sequence continues at coordinate 88,809,805 of NW_027223757.1, forward strand.
TCATCTCTCACTACAACCCTGCCAGCCTGGTTTTGAGGCCATTTCTTGTCTTTGCTTGAGTTCTGCTGTCTTGTAAAAGTCCCTTTCGTCTCTGGGATCCAATTTATGCCTGCTCTCAAAGAGCACTCTCATGACCCGCCTTTTCCCTTCACCTCTAAACTTCCACTACTTTTTCTCATCCAAGTCCCCTTTTGTTTTTTATTTATTTTATTATTCTGGCTTTTAGGCTAATACTCAACATTTACTCTCTCCCAACCAACTCAGGAAACCCCAGTAAGATTGCCTGGTGCCTTCTCTGGGAAAATCTGCACACTAATGTCAAGCCCTTCTGGCTCTGGGTTCTCTTCTCCTTCCACCCTGCAGATCATGCTGACTTACTGGAAATGAATTTCTACAACCTACTTGTCGAAAGGACCGCAGGCTCTCTCCTGTCAGACTTTCCCTTTTACCGCCTCTCACCTTCTTCATTCTTCTCATTGACAGGTCTCCCTGGGGTGTGGGTTCTAGTCAGGCAGCAACATCTAGTACTGAGTCCCCTTCTTTCACATGTCAAATAAGAATGAGCCTTAGAACTAGATGTGTCTTTTGAGATTGTAGTCTTCACAGTTCTCATTTTATAGGTGAGGTATGTGGTGTTCAGAGAAACTTGCCTTGCGACACGCAGCAAGCGAGCAGCAAGCCTAGGACTAGCGTCCCTGTGTTCTGATTCTTAGTCCATCCCATGGCAAGTCCCCTGCACCGTCCTTCCACTTGGCCAGTGGGCACAGCCTCTGCAGGCTGTGCAGATTGGGAAGCCTGATGCTGGCTGCTTTCTAGAGGCAGTTTAATAGATGACTAGCCAGTTCCAGCAGATCATCCTTCTATGGCCCATGACATCATTGGGCTGTTACTGATCTCCATCACAGTCACAAAGAACAAAGAGCAGGAAATGTGACTAAACAGAAATGTTACATTGCTGACATTAAAAACAAAAAGTTAAAAAAGACAGAATTAAAAGGCAAATGGCAAAGTGGGGAATATACAAAATTTATGCCAGGAAAAAAAGGTTAGAATCTTTACTATTTGGCTCTTAAAAAGAATAAGAAAAACAACCCAGAAGAAAAATGAGAATAGAACATGTAACAATGGATTTAGACAATTCATAAAAGAAGACATATAAATAAATGGCCATGTGAAGAAAAGATCAACCTCATTGTGAAGCAAAGAAAACCACTTTGTGGTTATCAAATGGGAAAATATTTTGGATTATGCCTGTGGCCATGTGGGTGAGGGTGAGCTGAAACATTCTCTCATACAGGCTGGTCATGAAAGGATTAACTAGTTATTGGGATTATGATACATACATGCAGTGGAATTATATGACAATTAAAACTGTCTCAGGAGAACTTTATATTAAAAATGCTCACAAGTTAACTTGTAACAAGATAAGTAGAAAAAAAAGACTCTAAACAATATTCTAATTTTTAATTGACATATATGTATACACATTTTTTAAATCGGTAAGGAAATACACCAAATGTTAAAAGTGTTTATCATTGAATGGAGGGATTATGAATAATTATTCTTTTAAAATTTTTTTGCATTTTCTGTCATGAAGTGTACTACTTTTGAAATTTAAAAAAGAAATTAAACATTTTTTATTTTGGACTTCACCTTCAGATCACACATTCTTTGCAGATCTGCTGGTTCTTGTCTGACCTTTTAAAAAGCTGTCTCCCACTTCTTGGTTTGTGGAGCGTGTCTCGGTGAGAAGGTAAAGGCCACATGGCAGCACGGTGAGAACAGACCCGGCCTAGGAGCTGGGTGCACCACTGTGCTGTGTGTGCACATTGTGGCCTAAAGAGTCACTGCCTGTCCCCTGGGGGTTTCCTCCCTGACAGAGTGAGTGTGTTGGTTTCTGTAAGGCCCCATGCAGCTCTAAAATTGGATCACTCTGATTCTTCCCCAAGCCCTTCAACACACTCCTTTCCTTTTATGTCCCCTTATATCATCTCATTGATCCTAGGTTGGGAGGCCAGACTCATTTTAAAATCTGGCTCTGGGAAGTTTTGTGGTCCATGTAAAACAAACAAAAACCTTCATAGATACTTTGTAAAACCTTCAGGGAGTCACTTTTTCTAAGCAGGTATTTTGTTATCAATTACAGCTATTTTATACTTTTGTATCCATTTTTAAGTTCTAGACCAGGGGTCAGGAAACCTTTTTGGTAAAGGACCAGGTATTAAATAGATTAGGCTTTGAGTACCACACAAAGTCTCTGTGACATGTTCTTCTTTTTCTTTTGTAAACAACCCTTTAGAAAGGTATAAAATTCTTAGCTTGCAGGCCATAAGCAGGTCATAATTTGCTGACCTCTGTTCATAACCTTAGAGCAGGGGTGGGGAACCTTTTTTCTGCCAAGAGCCATTTTTTATTTATAACATCATTCTCAGGCCATACAAAATTATCCACTTAAAAATTAGCCTGCTATATTTTGTCAAACATTTCATGAACTCATTCCTAATGCCTTAGCCAGGCCACACCAAATTATTTCTCAGGCCTTATGCGGCCTGCAGGCTGGTCGTTCCCCACCCCTGCCTTAGGGGTATAAGAAATTATTTGTGATGCTTGCAAACTTGTTTTTCTTTTTTTGTTTTTCTAAGACAGGTAGGTCTTCAGACTATAAATAAAGTAACCCCTTAGGATGACAGAGAGAATGTATGTAATGGGTAACCCAAAGCACATTATTTTGTCCAGTTCATCAAATGCCTATATAACCAAAAGCTCAATGTAGAGTCTGCATTATAGGACTACTTAAAAACAATTTTTATATAAATGTTTATACTATTCCTGAAAATACCTTAGAATTCTAGGTTTGGGTGAAGACTCAAAAAATTGACCCTCGTGCTTCCAGCAGGACTGCATGCAGTTCTCTGAACTCTCCCTCAGCACCAAGTGGTTGAGAGCACAGAGTTCATAGTCAAATGGACTTGGGGTTTGGTCCCATGTTGGTCACTTAGCAGCTGTGTGTCCTTTTCAAGTTAGTTAACTGTGCTAAACCTCAGTCTCCTCATCTCTAGAGTGAGAACAGTAGTACTATGTCTCCTGGGGTTGCATCAAGTGGCAGAGGAGACCAGGCTGGCCACACAGTCTTAGCACATAGGAGGCACTCAACTGACATGGGATTATTATTCCCTTTTGTTTTATTTATTTTTTAAAATATATTTTAATTGATTTTTTTACAGAGAGGAAGAGAGAGGGATAGAGAGAAACATTGATGAGAGAGAAACATCGATCAGCTGCTTCCTGCACACCTCTTACCGGGGATATACCCGCAACCAAGGTACATGCACTTGACCGGAATTGAACCTGGGACCTTTCAGTCTGCAGGCCAATGCTCTATCCACTGAGCCAAACCAGTTAGGGCTTGTTCCCTTTTGTTTTAGAAAGATAGTCAGTGTTCTTCCTTAGGAACCGATTATAATCTCAGGTAGTAGTCAATCCCAGTAAGTGTTCTTATTACTCATTCACTCTAGAGCTTGAACCCAGTCCACTGAACCTGTAGCCCATTCTTTTTACTTAACCCTCAGACATTTTTTTAAAAATTAGCAATGACCCTCTAAAGAATGAAAATAAAATACTACTTCCTCAATAATTCTAATTCTGTTAACCTTTTGTCATAAGTCTGACTTGCCTGTGATTTAGTTATTTTTATGTTTCCACGTTACCGATACTGCAGTTGAAGAGCAAAGGGCTGGGCACAGTATTCTAAACAAGAATTTCATCATTTCATTCATCCATTCGGTAAATATTTACAGAGCAGCTAGAATGTACTGAACACGGTGCCTGTAGCTGCACATACCGCAGTGAGCGAGACCAAGGCCCTGCCCTCACACAGCTCACACTCTAGGAGAGGTAGACAGACAAAACGTGAAGGAATAAATGTGATACTTGCTGCCAGTGTTTTGAAGAAATTGGAATGGGGTACTGTCTTGAGGTGTTTGAGGAACAGAGAAAAGGCCATGTATGTCTGAAATCTAGTGGAAGGTAGTCTGTGGGGTGTTGGGAGAAGGTATGGCGAGAAATGAGGGCAGAGAAGTAGGAAGGAGCCAGAAACTGCAGAGCCTTGGTAGTAGGGAATTTATTCTAAAGATGGTGGGAAGCCATTGGAGGGTTTAAGTCAAGGAATGAAATAACTTGTTTTATATTTTTGAAAAATCACTCTAGCCAATATGAGAATGGATATAAGGGAGACAGGAAGTTAGGCAGGCAAGGAAAAGTGAATAGAGAAAACTGGCAAGGAGTTGCCAGTGATACAGAAAGAACACAAGGAGCGAATTTTCCTGGAAGCTTAAAGAAGACAGTCTTTCAATATGGGCAGATGGGAGGTGGGAATGGGCAGTAGATGCTATCCAAGACGGATGAGAACAGAAAATTGACTAATGGATCTAGCAGGATGGAGCGTATTGGTGACCTTGCTCAGAGCCAATTCAGTTGATTGGTGGGAGGAGGGAATGGAGGGTGAGGCAGTAAGGATAGCAGTAAAAGTAGGAGAAAGGCGTTTCACTGGGGAGGGAAGCAAAGGGTGAAGGGAGGATGGTATTAAGGTATGTTTGTGTTCTAATTGGAATGATCAGACAGGAAGGGAAAGTTGATAATGCAGGAGAGCGGGTGTCTGCAGGGTAGAAGTCCCTGAGAGAAAGCTCAGGTAGAAGACTGGCTTTAGCTAGGGATGAGGTTACTTCTTCCCTTGCAACAGCAGGAAAGGTAGAGTATGGAGGGTCGACTGATGAGGCAGAAATGGAAGCATTATGTTCATGTTCACAATCCTTGTGTTTTGCTGGGTCTTTGTGGTACTAGTATGTTATGGCCTCCTGATGATTTTGTGCTGTTGCGTTGACTTATTTGTGCAATATATTTTTTTTCTCCTTCTCTAGGCCATCTATCTCACATACAGATCTGTTTATATATCTGTCTCTCCCACTAACCTGGCATCTCTTCAACAGGAGTGGTTATCTTTGTGTCTCCAGACACAGCTCAGTGTTTGGCAAGAACGCAGTTGAAGGAATGACAGTTACGTCAGTACAAAAGATTCATGTAACAGCTACACAGACAGACATCCAGTAGAAAATGAAAGTAAATCGAGAACATGGATAAAATTAAGTGTTTATATTACTTGGAATAATTAATATGATTTTTTTAAGTTGAATGAGTTATTACTGATTATCAGAGCTGAGGAGTAGGTCAAAGTGGGGGAGGGGGGGCACTTCATTTCACTACCACTTGGAAGAAGGTGGGATTTCAGCAGCCCCTGTGAATGGGGTAGGTTAGTGCTGCGGTGCAGTGTGGGAAGCACTATTCTAGGTTGAGGAGAAAGTGAGTCCCAAGTGTGTGTAGGAAAAGCAAGCCCCAGAGTGGTCAGCTTGCTTGTGAAATCTCAGTGTAGCAGAGGAAGTTGTGTGTTTAGAACAAGAGTAAATGTTAAAGAAATAGGACCTAAGTAGATTGATGAAATGAGTGAGAATAGCTTCATAGAAAATTTCAGTTTAGCATGTAGATCTCTTTCCCAAATCCTTTTTTCTACTTGAGTGGAGAAAAAAACACAACAAAACAAAATAGTTCACTTTCCCCTTCAACATTATACAGCACATCCTAAATGAAACATGACTTCTGAGTTACAAGCTGCCCCTGGCAAAGAGGCTGGTTTTAAGAGCATAATCTCAACACGTGCCCTGAAATTAATGTTCCGTGGGCACTCCAGATTTGTGTGACGTGCTGTAAGTTATGTCCAACCCAACTGTTCTCTTAACCGCCTGCATTAAGTATCACGAAATGAGTTGCCCTGAAAGGAACCATCTGAATAAAGAGGCTTTTATGCTTTTATAACTCCTTACTTGCATGACCCCGGTCACCGCTGTTGCATCCAGAGCTTCCTCTCCCTCTTTTCCCTCTCTTGCCTTTAATGGAGGGGAGTTCTCCACACCAGGTGTTCTTCCTCTCTCGGCTGCCAGGTGCTGGCAAATGGTGCTGCCATCCATCCCGTGTGGGGGAAGAAGGCAGGCACAGCCTCTTCATCACTACTCTTCCCTTCCCGGAGGCCCTTGGGACGCCAGCTGAAGAAAAGCCACAGTCAGGGCCCCCGCCACACAGAGTCTGCTTTCTCCAGATTCATTATAATGCTTCCTTCATCTTTCCTCTGGAGTTTTTCTTTTCGAAACACTTTCTGACGTGTGGCCTCATTTTATGTTACATTAGCTGACAACCAAACATCTCACCAAGTATCAGCTGGGAATACAATCCATCCTCACTGTGCTGTGCCATCTTGCCAAGTTCTGTCTTTGTTACTCGGCTCTCACTCAGAAAGGAATGAATTTGAATTACTTGATGCGGTGGTTGTCTCCTTAAAGAAAGCTGGTGCTGGCACACCTTCGGACTGTGTCTCTGTGAATGTACTTAAACCTTCCAGATTCAGTGCCATTCCTCTTCTCTCTTCTTTTCCTCTCACACCATTTAAATGAAACCTTCCTATTTTACCTCCTCCTATTCAATGGGATTTTACTCAAGGGCCTGAAGGACTTGTTTTCATTTCCTTTTACCTGAGAAAAAGATAATTCAAGTAGAAAGGCGTTTTTTAGTTTAAACATAAGGCTATTACTCTAAGCTAGGAGAATTTTTACACTGCTTGCTTCCCCAGGGGGGTTTTTGAACAAGCTTGGGTTCAGAAATGAAATTCTTGTTCCGGGTGCCTTGATGGAGCAGTAATGGCAGCATCCGGGGCCCAGTCACACAGATGTGGTTCAGAAAGGGAGTGTTACCTTGTACAGCTGTGACCCAAGCCTGGACCTGGATCTTAATGTTGGAAATTTTTTAAGAAATGGGATTTTTTTCTTACAAAGATTGCAATAACGTTGCCATTGTATTGTTAACCTAATCACTACCTCATGTTTGCCATGTAACAAAGTTTTGTGTTTTTACTAGCATTAAGCACAATATTCTTTTTATGCTTTCTCCTTTCTGTGTTTCCATTTTTTCTCAACTCTATACTGTGGATTATCAGATAAACTTAAATGGGAAGGTGGATGCTGGGTTAGGCAGAGTTTGGATAACACTGTGTGAGTCGGGAGGATGGGAGGTATGATGTTGCTGAATGGGTTGTGTGTCTGAAGTCTGGTCACTGATATTCCTTAGCCTCTGGCTTCTATTTACCCTGCTTCTCTCCACCTTCGTTACATATTTGGATAGTATCTTAGAGCGAGCACAAAGCCCAGGGAAATCTACTCTTACGGTTTTGGTTGTGTTCTCCTGGTTTCCACCTGATAACATAGCTTATAGAGAACTTTTCAAGCTTCTTGAGAACTCCCGAGACTCCTATTTTGTGTGCCTACAGCCAAGATAATTGAAGCACTGTCAGTCTCTTTCAGGGGCTTCTTCAGGGAGAGAGTGATACTATTTGGGATGTTCAGATAGACCAGAGGGAGCACTATTTGCAGCTCTTCCTAGAGCTCTACTGCTGGTTCTGTGTGTGATGAAAACGAAATGGAATTGGAGCCCACAAGACATAGCAAGGCAACTTAGTCATTCCACAGTCACAGCCCTTGTAATTTTCAAAGCCTCTGATTTTTAGTCTGGTGATTGTTCATTCCCTTCTTAAGGAAAACCAGATTCCTCAGCCCTTCCCTGTGGCCGAAATAGCTTCCCATAGGTTGTGAGGGCAAGTGAGGTGGGTCCAAGCCCGTGAAGAAGCCAGGAACCCACATTCTCCCCTCCTTAGTCTTCTGCTTTGTCTGCCTGTCCACATTTCCTCTCAGGGAGAGAGACCAGAAGTGGTCTTGGAGGAGAGATGGAAAGAAGCAGAGTGTAACTAGTGATGCAGAAAGGGAGGATGTGGTTGTAGATGAGGGATGAGGTTTGGTGCCATCCTCACTGCCAGCTGTGTAATTCTCAAAAAAAGGAAGACAGGATAGAGATAGTCAGGTCATACTAATAGACGATTTATCAAGCACCCACAAGCCTGGAGAGGCCTTAAAGACCAGTAAGTGGAGGTGTGATGATATGTGTGGGTATATTAATATGATATTCAAATCAATCAAGTAAAACCAAAAATATTTTAAACAGCAAGAGTCATGAAAGCACAGTTCTCACAAATATATCACCTTCTTCTGCACATGGCCCCTCTCTCACATAGACACACATTCAAGCAGACTGTGAACCTCTGAGCCCTCCCTATTAGGAGGCATTTAAGGGAACAAAGAGAAAACAGCATATTGACCACATGCTGCTGCTTCTTCGGTACCTGCACTTGTGTCTCACCTAGTCCTGCAGAGCATCCCTGTGCTGCAGGGGTGTTCTCCTTGGTACAGATGAAGAAATTTCCAGGGGAGTCACAGTGTTAACCACAACAAAAAAGTGTCCGAGCCAGATTTCAAAACCAGGTCTGCCTGACGCCAAATACTTTGAGTGGATTCTCTCCCCACTAAATTGCTGTCTCAACAGAAAACTACTGTAGTATCTTTACTTGGTTTGAGTCAAGGTAGTGATTCTTAAATGACTCCAGGATAAGAGGAGCTCCTGTTCAGGTTTCACAAAAAACAGATATCCCCAGTTAGGGTTGCTTTCCCCTCACTTCCTTAACTACAGTCAGCATTGATTCTTTCTTACTCCCTGATAACATTAGGTTATGATAACATTAGGTGACAGAAAATAAAATCAGCAAATATAGATACTGCTTAATAGATCAGTAAAATGTGAGAATTGGCAACAAGGTAGGTCTTATCTAAAGAGTATGGACATAAATACGAAGCACAGGCTTTAAAAGCATTTCAGATAAAGATAACTTTGTTTGCTAAACAAGCATTTTTAGGTGTAAAAGAAAACAGTCTTGTTTCTGAGCATCTTATTTATAATCATGTCCTGTGGATGAGAATTGGCTCTCATAAAAGAAGTCACGTGTATGCAATTTTAATCAGGCCTTACAGCTAGCACCATAGCATGTACCAGCAAAAGTTATGTGTGGACTGGATGTTTGTGACCTAAAAATTCCTATGCTGAAGCGATGATCACTCACGGTGTGATGGTAATAGGAGGCAGAGCCTTTGGAGGTAATTAAATTAAGATGAGGTCATTGGGGTGGGGCATGATGGAATTAATGCCCGAATAAGAAGAGAAGAGAGATAGATCATAGTGCTCTCTCTATCTCCTGCCATGTGAGGATGAAGCAAGAAGGCGACCATCTATAGGCCAGGAAGACAGCTCTCACCAGGAACCAAATTGGCTAGCTCCTTGGACTTCAGCCTCCGGAACTCTGAGAAATAAGTGTCTTGTGTAAGCCACCAGTCTGTGGTACTTTGTTATGGCAGCCAGGCTGACTAAGACATGTTAGTTGAAATGAAACGATCTCAGTCTCTAATAAAATGTTGTCACCTTTCAGCGACTTCATTTTGCTTCTGTTCCTTTTACCTCTGAATTGCTGTACTCTCCTCTAATTTTGACTGTCATCCTCAGTGATTAGAGACAGAAAGCACAGATTAAGGCTTCTCTTGTCCTTTCTCCAACTTTTGGCTCAGTGGAGTTCATGTCATTTCAGGAGCCCTTCCATTTTAGGAAAGACATCTGCTGTTGTCGTGCATCCCTGCTCCCTAGCCTTATTAATCATCTTCAAAACCCCACCCATCCCAGGTGTCACCTCTCTTAAGCCTGGATGTCTTTGGCAGGACCCTTCATAGTCATCCACACTCCCTCTGCATATTTAAAAAAAATTTTTTTTAAGTTTCTATTTAAAAGCTCCAAGGGAAAATTAGGTAAAGTAATGACATTTTCTATGATTATTTGCCATATTGGCCTTGAGGCAGAAAAATCTGTTAGGAAAACTGTTTGCTCTTTTCCAATGTGCGGGCTGTGCTCTCTATTCTGAAGCTGCTGTGTTTTGTAATAACTGGTTTGACACTTATCTTTTTTAATGCACAAAGGAAATTGTCAGAGTTCCTTTGTTATATGTATTATGTTCACTTGGAAGCATTTTTTTTACTCTCTTTCCCTTGATAAAACTGAAGTTTATGTGGTAAAAGATGTCGGCATGACATGAAGTGCCAGAATTTGGGCAGTATCAGAGTAGAGTAGGATTCAAATGAATCATTAATTGGTATTTTTTTAGAACCAGTGTTTATAAGCAAAGCTGTCAACTTAGATCACAGCCTAACCTCATAGGATCTTGTTACTTTATCAGAGTAATTACTCGTCAGTGACTTTACTATGCCTTCCTGGAGTGGTTGAAAGTGGCCTTTCTGTGCCAGTTCACAGCACACACCACACCCTGCCTCCCTCAGGCCTGCGCTCATTCTTTGCAGGGCGTGGGGAGGGAAGATGTGGCCTCAAACGTACACTGAACTGTGCTTTTAGTTTCATATCCCTGGGAGGAATTCATGATCAAATTATTCTGGCTTATATGTTGTGCTGCTTTTAAGAACAATTTCTAAAGTGCCCAATGGTTAAACTTAAAAACTGCTTCATGTACTTTAAATGAACCTTTGATATTCAACAATTAGATTATACAGAGTGGAAACCACAATGGCAATTCCAGATTAATTTTCTCCGCCTGACAAATGGACCTTCAGGAGATTGCGTGGGCATTTCCAAACTTGCTTGCCAGTTCACCTTACTTGGCGAGTTGGAGGAGGGCTCTTGGAGTTCCCTGCCATAGGAGGACTGGGGAGAAAACCACTGAGCCTGAGTCATCTTGTTTCTAGGCCTGGCCCTGCCACCTCCTCTCCCAGGGACCAGCAGAGAACTGAGTGTCTGTTTTACACATTTCTTTCTTTTTTTTTTTTTTTTTGAATATATTTTATTGATTTTTTACAGAGAGGAAGGGAGATAGAGAGTTAGAAACATCTATGAGAGAGAAACACCGATCAGCTGCCTCCTGCACATCTCCTACTGGGGATGTGCCCCCAACCCACGTACATGCCCTTGACCGGAATCGAACCTGGGACCTTTCAGTCTGCAGGCCGACGCTTTATCCACTGAGCCAAACCGGTTTCGGCTGTTTTACACATTTCAGGGGTTGAGCTAGACCTTGTCTCAGGTCTCTTCACTGTCCTAACCAACTATAATTCAAAGTGGGAGTATGACAGCAGCTTTTGGCAAAAAAACAACAATAGGAATCCAGGAAATCATGGCCATGCCAGTCTTCTGAGAACCAAACAGTGGCTCCTGTTAGAATAACTTCATTCTGAACAATCAGCAGATATTGTGTCTCTATAGAAGACATTGCACTTGGCTCTCTGGGGCAGGGGGGAAAAAGTCAGTTTGATGGAAGTGGGAGCTAAAGGCACAGAAAAGAAATGCATGAGTCACGACAGCATGTGCTCTGTCGGAGGAGTGTTTTGTGTAGTAATGCTGAGAGCAGGGATTGAGGTACTAAGGGAGGCCTTGCAGAATCAGGCCGCAGAGCAGTCGTGTGCCAGCCTGCACCCTCTCCAATCTGGGACCCCTTGGGTTTAAACTGGCAGTCAGACATCCCTCTCACAATCCGGGACTGCTGGCTCCTAACCACTCGCCTGCCTTCCTGCCCGATTGCCCATAACCGCTTCTGCCTGCCAGCCCGATCACCCCCTAACCGCTCCCCTGCTGGCTTGATTGACACCTAACTGCTCCCCTGCCGGCCCAAGTGCTCCCAACTGCCTTCCCATGCAGGCCTGGTCCCACCGCAACTACCCTCCCCTGTCGGCCATCTTGTGAAAATGTGGGGGCGGCCTCTTGTGATGACATGGGGGTGGCCATCTCTGTGGCTGCCATCTTGTGATGACACGGGGTGGCCATCTTGTGACATGAGGGCATGAGGGTCAATTTGCATATTACCTCTTTATTATATAGGATGTGATTATTTGAGATTTCAAAAAATAATACTTTCCTATAGAATTTTTTTTAATCTTTTGAGAATGACTGTTTTTGTTGTTGTTGATACTATAACAGATACTTCCCACCCCCGCTTTACCCAATTCCACCCCGCCCCCACCTACACCTCCCCTGGACTTCACCACACTGTTGTTTGTGTCCATGGGCTATGCATATATTTTCTTTGGCTAATCTCTTCACCTTCATATAGAATTTAATGTGGCAGTTGAGTAGTTTGAACTTTAAATTGTAGACATTAAATACCATCTACATTTTTTTAAATCATGATGTTGACTAAAATTTGACTCTAGAAAATAAATGTAATTGTATCCTAGAAAGAAACCGGAGGGTGCCTCTACCCTCGGATAGGTAGGAGTATCATGAAAGAAGGCTGTGAGAACTGATGCTAACTGATACTGATTTATTGATTCATTCATTTATCTAGACCAGGAGCTGTGCCAGGCCCTGGGAATGAGGATGGCTTGGATCAGTGTTAGTCACTGTGAGAGCTCTTGAGAATCACTGCACAGACTCTTCACTGGTTTCCCTGTTTACACTTTGTTCCCCTTTGTTGTCCCCCCAGTTCTTTCTAAGGCATAAATCAGATCATGCATGTAACCCTTTAGGTTTCCTGTTATACCCAAGATAAAACCCCAGAAGCCTTAATTTGGCCGCTGCACTGCCCATTTATTACCTCCAACCTTACCAACCTTTTTAGCATTTTCTAAAATGTACTGAGTTTTTTTCTGCCCTAGGCTTTTCCCACATGTTGCATTTCTTCCTAGAATACTCTTTCCCCAATCTTCACCTAGCTACCTCAGACTTACTCTATAGTCTAACCCCTTATCTTAAAAGTAAGTCCTCTCATGGAACCCAGGTCTTTTTCTTTACAACACATACCACAATTTGTAATGATACCTTTATTTGTGTATCTATTTAATGTATGACTCCCCCACTAGACTGTAAGCTCCATAAGGGCAGGGACTATGACTGTCTTGCTCACTTTTGCCCAGTACCTGTCATTGTCCTTGTCATATGGCAGACCTAAAAGAATAAATAAAAGGTGAATAAGACAGACGTAGTCCAATCTTCTTAGAGTTTATGATCTTACTGAGCTTCCACATTGGCTCTGAGAGTAAGAGAAGAAGAGTAATCAGAAATGATGACTGCAAGAACCTTAATTTAGATGGTCAGTAGGATAAAGATGCCATTGACAGACATGGTTAGGCTAAGTCAAATTAGGAGAAAAATGATGAATCCAGTTTTAGGCATGAGGAATTTAAGGATCAAAGTGGGATAATTGGGATGATTCCCTGGAAAAATCCAGCATGTCAACACCAATCTCTTGCCTTAATAAAGCAAAGCCTTAATCCAAACCAATTGTTCATTTTTTAATTTGGGGATATTATTCATGAGTCTGAACTCTCTTTTTTTTTATTGGCACCCTGGAAGTTTTTTCCCCTCAGAATATTGCAGTTATTCTTCTAAATTGCAGATGAGGAAATAGAAAGAATAAAGCTAGCATTTTAGTCTCCCGTGGCATGCTGCTATCCCCATTACTGAAGCCCTAACACCTCCCCAATTCTATTTGGAGGAGAAAGTTGACATTTTCTTTCTTCCTCCCTACCCCAAACTATCATAAACTCCCATTTCAATTATATTGTGAAGATATCTCAATTACAAAGTTGGGGAGATTCTATAGTGTTTTCATGTACTTACTGGATCCAGCCATAGTATCATGCTTGTAATATTACATTTTGAATATAATGCTTAAAGTCTTGGTATTTTGCAGAATTGCAAAGATAAATTTAAATTGGAAGCTGATTTTCCCCTAGAAATATTTTTTTGCTCTCTGAAATGTGAGTAATGCAACAATGGACTTGATTATTTCTTGAGTAGGATTATAGAAAGCCAAACCTAGATACAAGTACATCTGTTTACATATAATAGACCTAGCAGACTTTTAGAAAATGAATGAAAATATGAACCCAAACCCCAATTCCTATAGATGCTTTTTGGCCTTGAGTCTATAGAAGTTATAAAATGTATCCCACGACTGATGGGTCATTTTTTACTTGTCTTCAAGATTGAGGCAACCCTTGAGATGTTAGGTGCAATCTAAAGGTCATACATGATTTTTTAAAAAGTTATTTTAAAAACCAAGGCATTGTCTTTTGCTGCTTTCTGTGGCAGTGCCCAGCTCTCCTTTCCACGACCCGACTCAGCCTGACACAGTGGTGCTTGCTGCTTAACGCTCTGTGAAATGTTATTTAAATATTTCTAACTTATTGTTTCATGCTGGGTTTTATGGAACATAAATTTCTATTTAGGCCACTAATTTACAGAAGTTTGTTACTAATATCACTGCAGGCTCCATCCATCTAAAAATATTGCTCCTAAGCTACGCTAAAAATATGTTATATATTTGCAGTGTATGTAAACAGTGTTGTGTTTTATTAGTGTGCAGTGCTTTGTCTATGGAAATGTTTGTATTGCAGCATATATTTAGAGGGGATAGGAACTCAAGTATGGTGGAAAGACTACAGAAAAGTGAAATCCCTGCAGGATGGGATTTATGGAATTTTCAGAGTGCTTTGCAGAAAATCTATACAATACCTACATTTTCTACAAAGACAAAGTAGAATCTTGCAGAATGTTCTGGGATCTCTTATTTCATGTATTCTCCATATTTCTAAGTGGTTAATAAAGGATTGAACTGTAAATATATTCATCTCAGAAGAGGCAGTCATTATTCCTTAATGACCATGTTTTCACCTTCAAAAATTATTTACTAAATGGATCAGAAATAATGTAAGTTGGGTATTCTTTCTGGTAGTGAAGAAAAGTAATTCCAGGGAATGACATTTTGTTTTTTTTCTCTAAGTGTCCTTGAACTGGAAGAGATGATTTAGGGCAGCGGTTCTCAACCTGTGGGTCGCAACCCCTTTGGGGGTCGAACGGCCCTTTCACAGGGGTTGCCTAAGACCATCGGAAAACATATATATGATTACATATTGTTTTTGTGATTAATCACTATGCTTTAATTATGTTCAATTTGTAACAATGAAATTAGGGGTCACCACAACATGAGGAACTGTATTAAAGGGTCGCAGCATTAGGAAGGTTGAGAACCACTGATTTAGGGGATGGAAGGTTTAAGACTTTGAAAGAGTTTTTTTGGATCATTTTGACCGACCTTCAGTTACTACAAGTCATTTAGACTGGTTACCTATAAGTATTCAATTCTGAGTTCTAATTCTGTCCTCCACTAGTAAAAGTGAGGGAAAGAACGTAAATTCATTATGATTAAGTCCTAACTACAGAAGTTAGCGTTGTTTCTGATGTCCTGATGGGTCTGATTCCCTGGCTGAGGCAGCCTGCATGTCTGCCCAGTTGAAAAGATGATGTGTCTCAAAAACAGACTGATATCAGTGGCCAATTAAGTCACCCAGAGATGAGCTTTTATCACCTTTCAAGGGTAGGTTGATATCTGATAGCCAGTTTCTTAAGTGGAAAATCTTACAACTTGTTTAAAATACATTTGCAGATAATTAAGTCCATTGGTTCTGCCCCTTAAATAGTGATGCTGTGGTAAGAAGTTTATTATCCTGTATTTATATGGTTCCCCAGAGCTCCAAAGCCATAATCTGTGATGAAGATTTTTTACAGACAACTCCCAAAGAGTTTTAATGTAGGAAATGAATCTTGGGAAAACTGCACTTTCTAATTTACTGCTTTGGTCAGTGCATGTTGAAGAAGCAGTGGGTCATATAACTGGATGTGATTTTAAAGGCCTCTGAGGTGGCACTTTCCAGTTGATACTGGCATTTTGCTTGGCCTGTGGGACTGAGGCAGGAGGTCTTCCAAGGCTCATTTCTCCTAAGGGCAGGTAAGTGTGGGAGGTGCTTTATTAGGAGTGCGCTGCTCCTCATGCCTCTAGATGGCTCATGCTAGCATCACTCCGCTTAAATAGACAATGACTCCACCAGCTCCTCTCTTGTTGGTTGTCTTTTACCTAGAGACTTCAAAAATGTTCACATTAAAAACGATACAGTATTTTTCAAAAGCTGACCATTAAGTCATGGGACAGTATCTGGGTAATAAAGGTTTTCCAAAAAAGGCTTTTTCCTGACTTCACAATAAAATGAGCACTCCCTAACCAGCATTATGTCCATGGGCAGGGCATTGCCTGCAATTCCCTGCGCTGTAATCCACCCATCTTGAACTTATGCTTTCATTTTAAGACCAGACAGACCTCCTTTGGCTAGATGGAAATCCTGTGGCCAGGACCATGGTTGTCCTCCCATCCAAGCTTGGCTCTCATCTAAGCTTAGGCCTGAGCTGGGCAGGAAGATAAATGTGAAAACCAGACTGTGTTTCATGGCCAGGTTCTTTCTTCACTTGTCATTTTCTTTCCTCCCCTGGTTATTTCTTCTGTTCTTATAGAAAGGAAAACAAAGCCCATTTAACAACTGCAAAGCACACAGTCTACAGGGGCCTTAAAGATTACTGGCAACAAAACATATTTATGTCTTTAATAAGGGATTGAAATTTACCACTCACTAGATAAATTTCCCTCTCTGTTCTTTCTCTCTGGAAATCGTTGGTATTGGGTAAAAACAATTTGATCTACAGGATATTACATTAATGTCTTTTGATTTCTAAGGAAATATTTCAGTGTTTTCCTGCCAGTAATAAAATTTTGAGATAATTCTAAATACTGGTGTACATGGACAGTTTTGAGTTAAATATTAAAATATTTTGTGTGACTTTTAAGTGTCTGAAGACTGAAAGAATACATCACATGTAATGAATGCAGGCAGATATGTAAATTTATTGAAAGGGCAAAGATGTGCCTGTGGAATACAGGCAATAAATTTCACGGTGAAAATTGAGTGATCGTTTGTACAATCCACATTAAAATCACTTAGATGAAATGATCATGTGGCCTGTGTAACCATCTTCTAACAATGTTTTTCTTGAAAGACGAGGAGATTACAATGTCGTGAATGAGGCAGTGTATTTTAAGAGTGAGCTCTGTGACCGTTCCTCATCCTCCTTTTCCATACTCCTGAGGGGACATGGTCAAGTAGGTCTCAGAAACTTTCTTTGGAGGAGAGGGATCAGGAAGCACTGTTGAAAGTCAGTGGAATTGGTGAGCCTGGGCCTCATTCAGCATATTTACTTGTTGGTCATTCATCAGCATTTCTGAATAGACTTTTTTTTTTTTTTTTAATACAACATGAGATTTTTATAAAAATACAAAAATAGTAGACCCTGAAATATTGATATTTTATTTTCTTATTGAGGAATGGAATTCTTTTTTTCTTTTTTTAATGGTTTGACAATCTTCTGAGTCCCAAGTTTACCCTCGGGATTTCGCCTTCATAGACATAATTAAATATTTTGAATGGTTATTAAGGAAGTAAGGCTAAGAGAAGTTTTGCTCAGAGAAGTGGTCAAAAGCTTTTGAAGAGGAATATGGAAACTATATACCTATAAATGTTCTTTAATTAAAGTTTTATATACTGAAGTTGTGCTATTCATTCATTGCCCATTCTCTAAATCAGGGGTCCTCAAACTACGGCCCCTGGGCCACATGCGGCCCGCCGAAAACATTTATCCGGCCCGCTGGGTGTTTTTGCAGCCGCTGTGTGCATAGGAATTTGTTCATAGTTTTTTTTTTAAACTATAGTCCGGCCCGCCAACGGTCTGAGGGACAGTGAACTGGCCCCCTGTTTAAAAAGTTTGAGGACCCCTGCTCTAAATGTTCGAGTCAGTTCTCTAGACCTAGAGTGGTATACTGGACATAGCAGAGGGTTCACTCTTTTTTTAGTCGAATTTTAAAATACTATCCTTGGAACCTAGAGCATTACAGAGGAGAATAAAAAAATGATTTCTGTCTTCAGGGGGCTTGTAATTTGATGGGTGCAAAATAACTCCAATAAAAGTATGTGTTAAGTGAGATAACAGAAGTAGAAAATGCTGTAGAAGTGTAGAGGAAGGAAACCAGTATCTGCAGGGATAATCAGGGACGGCTCCCAAAAAATTCTAGGCCCTTCTGTCAGAAAAATCCTGGGCATCTTTCAAGGCCTAATAAATATTTTTTTAGTAAGCCTTCCCTGATTGTCCCTGCAGTATACTTGCCTTTTCCTAAATATGTTCTTTCCCACCCCCATGTAACTCTGTAAGTGTAGGAGGGTGGAGAGTGAAGATGTAGGAGGCAAAGTTGATCAAGTTGTTCAGCTTGGGTTATTTAGAAAAGTTAGTGGAGCTGGAACAGAGAGAAGTCAAGAGGATGGAGGAGAAAGCTTTTTTGGTGAGTCGATGAATCTCTTGGGCATGTTGAGTCTGAGGTGCCAGCAAGATATCAAAGTGGTTCACGCAGCAGGCAGGTGAAGGTGTGGGGTGGTGTTGCATAAGGTAGGTTAGATTTTCAGTTGACACTGCATACGCTGAAGCTGTGGGTGTGGATGAAAGAAATTGCCTCCGTTACCTAAGTTAAACTGTCCCTAGTATTCTTAATTCATATTTAAGTTGGTATTATGGCCTGGTATTCTGTTCGTAGGTTAGAGATCATTTTTATGATTTCTACTTTGGATTTATAACTGAGGTATTTCTATACAGAGATGTTGCTAGAGCTGCATAAATTCAGTAACAGATAAATACCTTTGTGTTTGTTCTTGTGAAATGACAGGCGTTTTCTTCCCTAGGTCTAGGGCAGTGATGGCGAACCTTTTGAGCTCTGCGTGTCAGCATTTTGAAAAACCCTAACTTAACTCTGGTGCCGTGTCACATGTAGAAATTTTTTGATATTTGCAACCATACTAAAACAAAGATTTATATTTTTGATATTTAATTTATATATTTAAATGCCATTTAACAAAGAAAAATCAACCAAAAAAATGAGTTTGTGTGTCACCTCTGACACACATGTCATAGGTTCGCCATCACTGGTCTAGGGGGAGAAACTTTGAGGCAAAAGAAGGACCTGACAGTTTTTAGAAACTAAAGCTGAGAGGGACAAAAATAGAATGAGATCCTTTTCCATAGCATTCTGTCTGTGTAAGTTTGGGGAACTATCTTAATAACTTTTTCTAATCTGTAATATTGTCCCCCCTAAATTTGGAACTACAAATAGGAAAATATGTCATTTGCATTTTGGTTTAATCAACTCTCTCATTAGTACATTCTAACGTGTTTCCTGATTTACTGACTAAAATTTTTTGGATTTTTTATATGATATTTGGTTATGCATAGATTTGTTACCCTTGTTATTCTTGAATTTTGGTGCTTTTATTTGTCAATAATGCAGCTTGTCAGGGTATGAGAAGTGTTCCAGATTTCAAGGGTTTTCTAGCTTCTTTAAAATAGGATTGAAAAATGCCAGATTTTTAAGTGAGTGGCAGGTATTTCTTTCTACTTACATTTTCTTTATCAGTGTGATCTTTCTTTTGGGTCTTAGTACTACCATGTCCCTTTGGCTTTTCTACTTTAATTTTTATGCTTTTAAAATATTGAATGATTTACAAATAAAATACATACCTCAATGAAAATACTTCTTCCATTTTTGTAACCAAATTGTACCCAGAGAGAAGCATTTTGAAGTTTAGTTCAAGACCACAAACAAACCAACGGAACGAAACAAAAAACCCACTTTGCCTTCTTCAATAAGCAAAAGGAAGTATAGAACTCAGGGTTACAATTAACTTGGAAGAGGTTGACATCACTGCAGATTCTACAGATACCAAAGAACAAGAGAATATTATGAATAATTTTGTGCTAATAAATTAGACAGCTTAGTTGAAATGGACAAATTCGTAGAAAGAAACTACCTAAATCACTCAGGAAGAAATAAGTAGCCAGAATAGCCATATATCTAATAAATAAATTAAATTTTATAGCCTTTCCACAAAAAACACTAGGCCCAAATGGCTTTACCAGTGAATTCTACCACACATTTAAGGAAGAACTGCCACAAATTATATATAAACTCTTCTAGAAAAATTGGAACAGAAAGCAGCATTTCCCAATTCATTGTGTGAGGCCCTAATACCAAAAGAGACAAAGATATTACATAAATATAACACAAAAACTACATAATAATACTCTCTAGTTTTCCCTCATGGAACACAGATAAAAATATTTAGGAACATTTTAGCAAATTGAATGCAGCAATTCATAAAAAGGCCAATACATTAGACCAGGAATGCAAGGCTAGTTTAACATTCAAGAATAAATTAATGTAATTCACCATATCAACAAACTAAAACGGAAAAATCATGCTATCATTTCAATAGAGGCAGAAAAAGAATTTTACAAAATCTAACATTCATTCTTAATACTCTCAATGACCTAGAAATAGAAGGGAACGTACTCAAACTGATGAAGGACTTCTATGAAAAGCCTATAGCTAACATAATGCTTAATGGTCAGAAACTGAATGCTTTCTTGCAACACAGGAACAAGTCAGGGGTGTTCCCTCATGACTCTCATAGAGTATTGTACTGGATGTTCTAGCTAGCACAGTAAGGCAAAAAGAGAAATTAAAGGCATTCAGATTGGAAAGGAAGAAATAAAACTGTTTTTATTCTCAGGCAACATCATCACCTATGGATCTATGTAGAAAATCCAATGGAATCTACAAAAAAAACTAATAAATGAGTTTAGCAAGGGTGTAAGGGTATAAGATTATTGTACAAATAATTGTATTTTTGTATAATATATATAAACAATTGGCAATAAAATTTAATAGCAGCACTATTTACAGTGCCTCAAAAAAATTCAAAATACCCAGGGAAAATCTGACAAAAGATATGCAAGTCACTGAAAACTATAAAACAAGTTGAGAGAAATGAAAGACTTAAATAAATGGAGAGATATGCTGTGTTTATGGGTCAGCAATATCAACATTGTTAGGATGTCAGTTCTCCAATTGATCAATAAATTCAACACAATTCCAATTAAAATCTCAGCAGTCACATTTAAAGAAATTCTCATGTAAATTTGAAGAATCTAGATTAATCAAAACAGCTTTGAAAAAGAACAGAATTGGAGACCTAGTACTAACTGATTTTAAGACTAATTATAAATTAAGACAGTATGGTATTGGTGTAAAAGTTGACAGATACTTCAAATGGCACTGAAGAGAAATTCTAGAAATAGACCCACATAATTATGGACAACTAATTTTCCACAGGGGTGCAAAGAGAATTCAGTGGAAAAGAGAAAATGTGTTACAAACAATGCTGGAATAAAAGGATATCCATATGCCCTCCCAAAGAACTTGAATTTATACCTTGTAAAATACATAAAAATTAACTCAAAATGGATCATTGATCTAAATGTAAAAACTAAATTTAGAAAACTTCTAGGAGAAAATGTAAAACTTTTGTGACATTGGCTTAGGCCAGTGGTCGGCAAACTCATTAGTCAACAGAGCCAAATATCAACAGTACAACGATTGAAATTTCTTTTGAGAGCCAGATTTTTTAAACTTAAACTATATAGGTAGGTACATTGTTATTAACTTAATTAGGGTACTCCTAAGGCTTAGGAAGAGCTACACTCAAGGGGCCAAAGAGCCACATGTGGCTCGCGAGCCGCAGTTTGCCGACCACTGGCTTAGGCAATGATTTTTTAGATATAACACCAAAAGTGTGATTCATAAAAGAAAAATATTGATGATTTAGACTATCATCAGTATAAAAACCTTGGCTCCTCTAAAGACACTAAAAATAATGGAAAGATGAGCCACAAATTAGAGGGAAATATTTGCAAATCCTATATCTGATAAAGAACCTGCATTAAGAATATATAAAGAGTGCTTATAACTTAATAATTTAAAAAATCTCCAAAAGTAAAAGAGCAAAATATTTTAACAGATTAGCTCACGGAAGATAATATATGAATGGCAAATGAGCACATGAAAAAAAAGCGCACTATCGTTAGTCTTTAGGGAATTGCAAATTAAAACTAAAATGACATACCACTTCTAGAATGGCTCAAATTAAAAAGACAGACCATAGCAAGTGTTGGTGAAGATGTGAATGAACTATAACTCATAATCTGCTACTCTGCTAGTGAGAGTGTAAAATGGCATAACTGTACTGGAAAACAGTCTATAATTCCTAACTTGGCAATTTCCTAAAATGTTAAACATTCAACTACTATATGATTTAGCCATTCCCCAACTAGGTAATTACCCAAGAAAGATGAAAGCATATATCCATACAAAGCCTTATACACAAACATTTACAGCAGCTTCATTTGTAATATAAAAATTGGAAACAACCCTAATGTCCTTCTACAGATAAAAGGAGGAATAAATTGTGATGTATTTGTATAATAGAACTAGAGGCCCGATGCACGAAAATCGTCCAAGAATAGGCCTTCCTTCCCCCAGCTGCTGACACCAGCTTCCCTCTGGCACCTGGGACCCGGGCTTCCCTTGCCGCCCCAGCTTCATCTGGAAGGATGTTTGGTTTACCAGTAATTAACATATTATGCTTTTATTATTATAGATACTACTCAGCAACAAAAAGGAATGAACTGCTGATACATGTAACAACATGGATGAACCTCAAAATTATGTTGAGTGTGTTAAAAGATAAACAGTTACACTAAATTTTTTGAAGCGTTTATTTGAGCAAATATTAATTCCATTGGGCAGCACAACTAGAAGTGGTTAGGAGTACTTCACCAGTAGGAGTTAGGGGCAGGGTTTTTTAGAGGAGACAGGAAGCAAAGCAAGAAAATGAGCTGATTAGGTGATAGCTTAAGTGGTTGCATTATTTAGAAAAGCCTATTTGATTGCTAGTAACTGATTGTTTTTCCTTAACCATGTGGCATTTATAGGTTTGGTTTTGCTGACATGGGCTACCAAGGCATTAGAGCCACCTGAGTGTAATGGCTTCCTTGTTTGATCGCTTTAACAAGTAAAGTAAGTCAGTCAAAAAGAGTACATACTGTATGATTCCATTTATGGAAATATTTTAGAAAATACAAAATAATCTACAATGTTAGAAAGTGCTACACATTGGGAATGGGGTGGGAAGTGGGGAGATATGGAAGGAGGAAGAATTATTACAAAGGGCCCAAGGAAAGTGACATGTATGTTCATATCTTGGTTATAGTGATGGTTTCATATGTCAGAAATTATCAAATTATAACTTCAAATATATGCAGTTCGTTTCACTTAAACCTTAATAAAGCTGTTAAAAACAAACAAAACCACCTTTATTTCTTTAAGAAGGGAATGGGATTGTGGAGCTCAGAGTTTTTACCCACCTGGAATAGATTTTTAGGACTTGCCTGAGGTATGCCTAGTGGAGATATCACGGTGTGTGGCTGTAAAACTTACTGCCATTCCCTTCACCCCAGAGAGGGAACAGTGTAAGATTGAAAGTACTCGTCAGGGCTAGGGAGGTGAATTTCTGAAGAACAAAATTTAATTACTTTTATAGTTAGCTGACAAAAATTAAAGATTTCATCAATTATTAAGCTATACAGCTTTTATAAAAGCCCCAACTGTGAAATAATTAGTAACAGATTCCAGGTTTGGCTGAGTGTCTATATGGTATACGAAGAAACATTTCTTTTTGTTTATTATAAATTCACTAGCTATTAGTTTAAAGTGTCCCATTGTTGTTATATTACACTAGTAAATTCTTTTTTCTCTTCTCTTGGAAGGAGAAATAAATATGCAACTGCAGTGTGCATAATGATGTTCAGACTAATGTTGTTACCAACCGAAAAACAAATAGCAGTGTGTTGTCAGCTTCCTGGGCAGAAATGACATAAGGGGCAGTCTGGCTTCATCATTGCTCAGATCCAACTGTTTGATGATTGCTGTGATATTACTAAGCTGGAAAGGAAGAAAACACAAAACTTAAATACACAGAAAAACTCATGTAGAAAAAAGATCGTTTGCGTTTTCTTACTTTATAGAATTTAGATGTAGTCCCTTGGAAGTTTAGTGTTGTAAGGAAAAGCCTGTTAGCCTATGTGCTAAAGTATAAGCAAACATTATTTCTCTGAAGTAATTATATTAGCATCGACTCCCCTCTGTATTAAATAGGCTGTTTTGGTAGGGTTTTTAGTTGATATCTTTACCATAAGCTAGTGTGAGATGATCCCTAAAGATGATGAAACAAATGAGACAACACAAATCTATAATTCTGCCCATGGGATGATGCAAACCAGATATACACACCAGTTCTGGAGGTAACAATAGGAAATAAAATGACTCTTAAAATCAAAGACTACCTGCTGACCTCTACTTTAAAAGAATTAGTCTTTGCAAGAAATTATACTTGTAAATTAAATATACTTCTGTGCAATATGAAAGATTCTTTGACCAAAACTAGTCTCTGAATGTATCTCCTCCAGATTATCCATAATTATGTAATTTTCAGCTATAAAGGCATATTAATAAGTTTAGTAACAACAAAAACAAAATCTCAGTGACTCAGCATAACAAAAATCTATTTCTTGTTGACATTACACGTTTACCATTCACCAGAGATTCCACACAGTCTCCCAGAGACTGAGGCCAATGGAAGCTCCACTAGTTTATAGCTGTACCATCTAGAACATGGGGCCTCCGTGGTCACTGTAGAAGGGGAAGGGAGAACGGAGGGTCAGACAGCATGAAAGTGTCATGTTCTTTCACTAACAACCAGAAGGTTGGCCAGAACCAGTAACCTGGGTCCACTTGTAACTGCAAGGTACCTGGAGAGCTGTGGGGGAGCCTATGGATGGTCAGTGATAAGTACATGTCTTTGCTATAAAAAGGCGGTCAGATTTTTATATTGCAGGTGGTCTACTTTGCCTGACACTTTAATAGAAAATTTAATATTATATAATTCAAGTATCCAACTGGTAAAGATGCACATAAAAATGCCTTTTTATGTCACAGTTAAATTTTTTTGTATTCTTATTTGTTAATAAAGAGAGGGGAAAGAGAATTAATATGTTCTTTACTTTACCACTATTCATATAAATAGTAAGTTGTCAGTTTCCATTTTCCAAATAATCAAAATGACCTTGCTTCTGACCCTGAAGTGAGATTTTGTGTGTATGTTTGTATAGAAATATGTGGCTACAATGAAAACTTGCCATATATTTTGAAAACAGCTGGAGTAATTTCTGATATCTTTGGTTAGGGGTTTCTCATGTTGGGAGTGTCTCACTTCAAGTTTTTCTGAGTAATTATGTGGCTTTTCTCCCCAGTAAAGCTAAACTAACGATTTTCAACCTTTTTCACCTCATGACACACAATCTAATTACTAAAATCCTGCGGCACACCAAAACATATATTTTTTGTTGATCTTACAAAAAAAAGTATAATTTTGATTCATTCACACTGGATAGCTATTGTTGTGTTGGCTGTTGTCATTTTTTAAAATTTGACAATCTAAGGGAAAAGAGGTCAGTGCCCCTGACTAAATAGTCAGGTATTGCATGTTTTAAAAATTCTTGCAGCACACCATTGTGCCTTCCGTGTACACTGGTTGAGAATTGCTGAACTAAACCATTAAGGAGGAGAATCTTATATCATGATAGAATTATCTTGAGCTTTTATTTAGGCCATTTTCCTTAGTGTTTTGGTGGGGGGAGCAAATGAAATGTTCAAGTAATTTAGAACACCAGTGGCTGGGACTATTAGAGTCTCTTTCCATTTTAGGAAGATTTATATTCACATTATCAAATCCAAGAATATTTCATCTCAAATTAACCCAGTCATTTGACCTATCAACTTGTAATCCTATATAA
The DNA here is from genome assembly GCF_028538775.1 of Myotis yumanensis. Taxonomy (NCBI): domain Eukaryota; kingdom Metazoa; phylum Chordata; class Mammalia; order Chiroptera; family Vespertilionidae; genus Myotis; species Myotis yumanensis. Next base: position 88,835,449 of record NW_027223757.1, read on the forward strand.
TAAAACCCTAATATGCAAATTGACCAAACAGTGCAACGACTGGTCTCTATGATGTGCACTGACTACCAGGGGGCAGACACTTAACACAGGAGCTGCCCCCTGGTGGTCAGTGTGCTCCCACAGGGAGAGTGCTGCTCAGCCAGAAGCCAAACTCGGTTGGTGAGCACAGCGGTGGTGGCAGGAGCCCCTCCCGCCTCCACTGCAGGCAGGCGGTAAGGAGCAAGGGGTCCTGGACTGTGAGAGCCCCAGACTATAGGAGGGATGTCCACCTGCCAGCGTAGGCCCGATCCCCTGGGCCTAAGCCAGTAGGTGGACATCCCCTGAAGGGTCCTGGACTGCAAGAGGATGCGCTGGGCCTCTAGTCTTCTTTAATAAAGGGAAAGACCTCATCATTATTTTGCTTGTAGAAAGCTAAAATACTAGAAAAGACAATCCTCACAAAAGTCCCAGTTGAAAACCAACTTCTTTTACTTGCGAACAAATATTTTTATTTATTTATTTATTTTTGCGAGCAAATATGTTAATCTTCTATTTTTAGGGCTCCTTTTTGCTTGAGATGCTAGCTGTCCTCATGACACTGCAAAATCTGGCATTTGAAGCTTCCACTCTGAACTGCAGTCTCCCTAGAGCTGCTCATCTCTACCCTCTCACCACCTGCTATCTGAAGTCATCTTCCCTCATGTGTTATGTCCGCTTGAGTTCTGCACACTCTTACTAAGTGTTTGTTAAGTGTCATGCACCAAGATCTGTTAAAAACACATATGAAAAGACATGATCTGTGCACTTGAAGAATTTATAGGCCAGTTGGGGGAGAAAGATGTAAATTGATATCCTATAAAATAAAAGGCTAATATGCAAATTGTCCCTCAGGAGTTCGACTGACCAGGAGTTTGACTGCTCACTATGATGTGCACTGACCACCAGGGGGTGGCGCGAAACGAAGGAAGGCCCTGGCCAGCAGCTGGGGCAAGAAAGGCCCCAATCGGCCCTGACCACTAGCCAGGCCTAGGGACCACACCCGTGCAGGAATTTTGTGCACCAGGCCTCTAGTTTTAATATAATGTTAGAGTGCTTGCAGCTTTATCCTTATTTTCTCATTCATGTATGTGCTTCTAGCTCTAGATTTATCTCTCTGGTCAAGGCCTCGCCCTTGTGCTATTGACTTGAAATCTCTATTTGAATATCTCTTAGACATCTCAAATTACATCCCAAATGTCACCCTTGATTTCCACTCCTCCAATTAATTATTCTCTGCCTCAGTAAATGGCAGTTATCTACCCCATTTTCTTGGTTCTTGTGCCTAGGAGTTGTCTTTTATTCTTCCATTTTTCTTGTTCTCCACATTTCAGACCCTTGGAGAGTTCTGTTGGTTTTAACTCTAAAGCACATCTTGGATTCATCCTGTGCTGCTACCACTCCAGTTGACTCCGATTATTTCTCACCGGACTGCAGTGGCCTCCTAACTGGTCTCTTTACTTGCCCTTCCACTTACTTTTTCATGTTGTAACGAGACAAAATCAAAAGTTAAAGAAGATCGAATTACTTTAAATTTTAAAGTTAAAGAAGATTGAGTTATTTTCTTTTTTAAAACCCTTCAGGAGTTATCTCACCCTTAGATTCCTCCAAGGCCTATAAGACTCTATGGTGTAGTCTCTGCCTCTACTTCTTTATCTTCATGCCAGGCCTATTCTGCCTCCCTCACTGAGTTCCACATGATGGCCTACCTTTTTCCCTTAGACTTACCAAGTTCTTTCCTTCCAAAGGGCGTTGCCTTGTTCTTCTCTTCAGCTTCTTATAATTTGGTTCTCAAATATTACCTTCTCAGAGAGTTTTTCCTGATAACTCTATCTTTATTATATCACTTTATTACTTTAAAGTGATTATTTTAATGCTGTGCCATATACTTTAGTGAAAGGCTGTGGTAAACTGAGCCAGGGGAATGATAAATAAAAGAGCGGATAATTGAGAAGATACATAAAAAAGCTACAAGGGGGAGAAAACATTTGCAAGTTACATATATGACATAGGATTTCTACCCAGAATATATAAAGGACATTCAAAACTCAACAGTAAGAAAACAGACAAGCCAATTTTTTTTAAAAAGCAAAGATGTAAACAGCTAATACATCGAAGAAGATATCCAGATGGCAGATAAGCACATGCAAAGATGCTCAGTATCATTAGTTATTCAGAACATGCAAAGTAAAACCACAGTGAGATAAAAACAAACACCTGACAATACCAAGTCTAGGCAAGAATAAGAGCATCTTGTGTTCTCACTCATTGCTGGTAGGAAGGCAAAAAAATGGTACAGCCTTTTTGGAAAATAGTTCCACAGTATCTTACAAATTAAACATATACCTACATATGACTCAGCCACTCCACCCAGCCATTCCCCACAAAAACTTAAATAAGAATGTTTATGGCAACATTATTGATAATTTACAAAATTGGATATAACCCAAATACACTGTCTATGTAAGAAATATTCAAACCTGTAGAGAATCTTAATAAGAGTTTGAGCTAAAACTGACAACCATTGCTGGAAAGCAATCGCAAATGCTCCAGAGAATGACATTTGCAGTTTCTGTTATGCATTTGGAATTAAGGAAGGAGCATAAGGTGGGAGAAAGCAAGGCGGGGATTGGATTTCAGGATAGTTAACAAGATTATAGGCTCTCTTGAGGGTGGTTATGCTTATTTCAAAGATGTATTAACCTAAATGCTCAAAAACAGTGGACAGGTCTTGCTTAAGGCAAAGATAGACCTTTCACTAAAGAAGATATAGGCCGCCCTAGCCAGTTTGGCTTAGTGGATAGAGCATCGGCCTGTGGACTGAAGGGTCCCGGGTTTGATTCCAGTCAGGGGCACATGCCTGGATTGCGGGCTCGATCCCCAGTAGGGGGCATACAGGAGGCAGCCAATCAATGATTCTCTCTCATCATTGATGTTTCTATCTCTCCCTCTCCCTCTCTGAAATCAATAAAAATCTCTCTCTCTCTCTTTTCTCTCTCTCTCTCTCTCTCTCTCTCTCTCTCTCTCTCTCTCTTTATATATATATATATATATATATATATATGTTTATTTTTTTATTAAAAGAAGATATAGGCCTAGGATGTGACTGTCCACCATGACCTGCCCAGTTAGGAATTTTATGATTAGGTCTGTAAGGTTATTTTCAGTTAGATTTATTACAGCGCCCCCCTCCCCCCTTTTGCCCACAATACTTAATGCTTTTGAAACAACTTGTGGAAAGATATTTTTAAACTTAAATTTTCCTAAGAATGGGATGGTTTTCAGTGCTTTACGACACAGCATTCCATATGTGAATTTTAAACTCTTTAACCTCAAAAACAATTAAACCAAGAAGGTACATAATATGGTGTTTACCCAATTTTTATCTTTGCACTCTAACAAAACATTTGTGTCCACCAAAGGATGAGAACATTGCATTAACATCAGTGTTTTGTGCGCTAACTTTATTATATTTTGTCACAATCCATTGTGCAAATGTTAGACTAATTACTTGAAACTCAGACCTATTTGCTTGAAGGATTTCCATTTTGAAGTACATCAGAGTCATTATTCACTGCACTTTTTGATCACCTTTGAAAAACTTACCTGCATGTATTTTTCTATTACTTGCCTCAACAAAAGAAACCACTTTTCGTCCTGCTGATGTGTGACCTATAGTTTTCATGAGTCTGTAGAATACAGGGTTGAATTTGGAATGCATCTTCAACATTCCCGCACCATTTGAAATGTATCCCATTTTCTGATGTCTTCTCTTTCCAAAAAGCAACTTGATTTATTTAGGTAACAGTTATTGCAGTTTTAGCATTTTAATTCCCTCTATCATCATCTCTCTCCATTTGGGATGATATGCAATATGCAGGGAGACATTTGATGTTCCAGGAGATACCATAAGAGACTGTTGAAGAGTTAAGTAGGAACATTCTTCATGCAGAATCTATCCAGTTATCAGGCTGTCCTCAGTCGCAGGATGGTACTGTAGCTACATCCTCATCTATATCATTGCATTTCTCTTAAAACTTGTCATTTAAGAACTATAAAACCAAATATTTAAAAGCACTCTGGGTGTTTACTTTGCAGAGCCTTACTGTTGATTTTGTTGTTTTATGGAATGCTGTGGAGGAGTCCATTGTTAATCACGTCCTAACCCTATAAAATATGTAACAAGCTGCTGAACAGAATGATGACAGCAGACAGAGAACAGGGTTTCATTTGAATTCATGCAAATGTAGAGGTTTCCCAGAAAGCCATTTGTAAAGTATGAGCCACATTTTGAAAATAAAACAAAGAATATCGCCTTGGAGTAGAAATCTGTAATGAAACCCATAATGGCTGAAAGAGTACAATAAATTCTACAGGGAGAGCTTTCCATTTTGTTCCTTTTCAAATTCTAATACTAAACTCTATTAGTAGTCAGTATAAAATAATGAGACATGAAGCCCTGCTGGTGTAAAACTATTACTAATCTGTTACTTTGCATAAATTTTCACTCTAACGATTGTCTATGGTCTTCTTATGAAGGACCTGTTATACGCTTTCCAGCTAAACAGATGAGACCTATTAACCATCTCCTTTGAATGAATGGTGTTGGAATCTGCAGGAATTGCACTTTTTACACGTTGGGAAAAGAAAGGAATTGCATGCAAAGAACACAAGGGTATTTACTACAATTGATGTTCTTTCTATTAGTGTGTCACATTAAGGAACAGCAGAAAGGCATTTTTACTGTTATTTTAAAGATAGGTATAGTCTAAATATAGGTCACATCATTGTCTTTTAATAATTATAACAAGAAATAATAACAAGAAATTATCACAAACTACAGCGGGAAGCCCGGGGAAGGTTGTGTGTGTGTGTGTGTGTGGGGGGGGGGGGGGGGGGGCGGGGCGGACGGGCGCACGTGGTAAGAGATCAACCCAAGGACTTGTATGCATGCATATAAGCATAACCAATGGACACAAGACACTGGGGGGTAGGGAAGGCGGGGGGGGGGAAGGTCAAGGGGGAAAAAAAGGAGACATATGTAATACTCTTTGTAATACTTTAAGCAATAAAACAAAATTAAAAAACAGACAAACAAAAAAAGAAATTTATCACTCACCCCCCCTCCACCCCTCACCCCTCTCTCCCCCCAAACTCATCTTGCTCTTCCTGTCTTTCCTACTTCAGTTCATGTTGTTTCTTGGTCAGACTTATAATTTAAGTCAATTTTGATTCTTTTCCTCTTTATATTTTTAATCAGTTGCCAAGTTCTTTTGATTCATCTTTCCTAATTTCTCTCATATCATCTCTTTTATTCTATTCTCATTGCCAGCATTCTAGTGCAGGCCATTATTGACTCGTGCTTAAATATTACATTTTTTAATTGGTTTCCCAACCTATTTAATTCCTTTCCTAATCTCTTTCCAATCCATCCTGCATATTACCACTATATTTCGCTTACTAAAACATGGCTTTTCTTATTCTTACCAATTGGAAAGTTTGGAAGTGATTACAAAAATAATTGAAATTATTAGTGTTAAGAGATAGCATAGTACAGTGATATACTGGCTTTGAAACCAAATAGACATGAGTTGGAATTGCAGATTAATCTCAAAGTAGTGATATGACCTTAGGGACTGTGACTTGACCTTGAATAATACCATGGTTATTGTAAGGAGTAACCACAATATGTAAAGAACCTAACTTAGTGGGCTCAATTAATAATGACAGTTGTTAATAAAAGTGTTGCTGCTGTTATTGTTATCTTTAGGACAAATGGAGAAAGGGAACAGAGATTAGAAGATGGAACCAGGGGTGATGCCTTCAATTAGAAGTCATGAGGGAAAAGAGCCTTTCTGTATTGGCAAATGCTTCCAAAAGAATGAGGGTTTTAAAATGAGGGTTTAAAATAGACTATAGACTGTAATTTTTGAGATGCACGAACTAAGATTTCTTTATAAACCCAAGGATCAGAGGTCAAAGGTTGGTTTTGGTGATTAAGATCTTAGTGCTGACTTCCAGATTGCAGTTTCTTCTTCTTTTTTAAAAAATAATCCTTTCAGCCCACCCCCGCCCCCTGCCTTCACCACCCTATTGTCTTGTCTTGTGTCCATGGGTTATGCTTGTATCATACTAGGTCTTTGGTTGATTACCTCCCACCCACCCACCCTCCCTGACCTTTCCTTCCATATTACGGTTTCAGATAGAGCAATAGGGCTGCCAACGGGAATGAAAAAGAGAGATGGACATCAGAGAAATTATCAAAGATGAATCAAGAGGACTTTGCAATAAATGCCAGGAATAATTTGTAGTAGAAATGTGGATGCAGAGAGTGGAAGACCTTTTACCCAGTAAGTTTAGGGAGTAAAGGGGGAATGAAATGGGGCACTGCCTGAAGGAGTCAACAGGGATATGGGGAGGCTTTTGCACCATAGGCTGGTTACATACAGTATTTAGAAGATAAGAAGGGACCAATGTTGAGGATAGCGTGGAAGCAAGGATCTCCATGAGTTGGAAAGACTAGAGATACTGTTTTTATATGATACTTGGGCCACTTTGGGGCACTGTTGTCTTCATTCTTCAGTGTGTGGTCTCTATCCTTGTACCACAGAAGAAATGGAGCCTCTCTTCTGTAACTCGTGCTCATTATATTCTGAGAAATCTCAAAATATTTGCCGTTTACAAACATGCTTGAGGTACACCTTTAAGGTTAGTGGGAGTTATAAGAAGTAGTGGTAGGCACTAGATGAGACAACTGTTTGTTAAAATGCTGCATTCCTTAAAAACCCAGATATAAAATGGCTATTACTCATTAGTTCGAATCAAGGTTTATCAGACCTTCTGATCTATTTAAGTTCTGTGCTGGGACCACAATGACGAGAGGTAAGCTCCTTCCTTCAAAGAGCTTACACTTAAGAAGGCACAAAATATCCATAATGTGAGACATTCATTCAGTAAATATTAAGTTTATGTTAATAACAGTGTGTGCAACTTCTGTGCTAAGTAATGAGGATAAAATGGGAAGGAGACAGGCCTTTCCCCTCAAAGTATTCTTAGTGCTTAAGTATGTATTATTAACTCAGTTCTGTAGGAACAAGCTCCATTGGATGGTACACCATAGCAATACAGTTTAGACTAGTGGTTCCCAACCTTTTTTTGGCCATACCCCACCTAAGCATCTCTAAAATTCTGATGTCCCCCCACCCCGTGACATATAATTCTTATTATTCAAAATGTGAACTCCTATTCATGTGGAGGAAGCCTAAAAGGCCATTAACTTGGTCTAAACAAGGTTCCAAAAGAACATATCATCCATGAAAGAGAAAAATAAAAGAATGAAAGGACATTTGAAGTTCTAAGGAAGAAATCACTAAGAAATTGTTTAAAAAATAATAATACTATGAAATGATATGGAAAAAGTACCAAATAAAGTTTCAAAACATAATAGAGAACTGAAATGTAGAAATATGTCAATATATATTTATATACTGTATATGCGACCCCTAGAATTCACTGTTGTTAACTCATTCTCAAATTGCCCCCCTTAAAAATCAAATTGTCCCCCTGTGGGGCGTGTGCTCCACGTTGGGAACCACTGGTTTAGACTAATCAGGGATCACAGGTGGTAGGAAATTCAGAAAAAAACTTCTATCATTCGTTTAAGCTGTATATTGAAGGGACAGATAGGTTTTAAATCTAGTAGACAAAGAAGGGGTTAGTGCAGGGGTGGGCAAACTTTTTGACTCCAGGGCCACAATGGGTTCTTAAACTGGACCGGAGGGCCGGAACAAAAGCATGGATGGAGTGTTTGTGTGAACTAATATAAATTCAAAGTAAACATCATTACATAAAAGGGTACGGTCTTTTTTTTTTTTTTTTTAGTTTTATTCATTTCAAATGGGCCGGATCTGGCCCGCAGGCCGTAGTTTGCCCACGGCTGGGTTAGTGGAACTTGAGTGAGATGTTTTCTGACAGAGGCAACAAACAATAGAAATGATCAAAGCAGGGAAACTAAACAGCCCAAGTGCAGTGATGGCGAACCTATGACACGTGTGTCAGAGGTGACACGTGAACTCATTTTTTTGGTTGATTTTTCTTTGTTAAATGGCATTTAAATATATAAAATAAATATCAAAAATATAAGTCTTTGTTTTACTATGGTTGCAAATATCAAAAAATTTCTATGTGTGACACGGCACCAGAGTTAAGTTAGGGTTTTTCAAAATGCTGACACGCCGAGCTCAAAAGGTTCGCCATCATTGTACTAGAGAGGATCAGTGAAGCTCCCGAGGTACCTAGTCTAGTCTCAGTGTGGAGTGTACATGAGAATCGCCCAGAGAGCTGTTACAATGCAGGTTCCCAGGCACTTCCCCCTTCTGGGCCATGAAACCTGGAGAATGGTCCAAGAACTTTCATTATTTTCTGAATTCCTGTTATTCTCTGTTTAATAAGCACATTGGGTGGTTCTAATTCAGTTTGTCTTTTAATTATATTTAGGGAAACACTGACCTGGTCCCAAGCACTCAATCAGTGCGTGAAAGACCTCTATTAAGCATCTTTGCTAAGTGGCTGTCTACCCTTTTGCATGAAGTAGGACTGTCTTCCGAGGTACTAAGAAAGTTTTTCCTCCTACTGAGCTGAAATTTCTGTCTATTCTATTCATTGATTTTTAGCTCTTCCCCCTTGAGGTCATAGAAAACAATAACAGGCCTTTCTCCATACGAGAGCCCTTCAAGTATTAGAAGCCTCTCTTCTGTAGGCTGAACACATCCAGGTCCTCATTGGTTTGCTTTTGAGTTCTTTTCCTGTCCTGGACGCTTGCCTCTGAATGCTTTCCAGTTTTTCAGTGACCTTTGTAAAGTGTAACACCCAGAACTAAACATTATTACTGCATGGTCTCTGAGTTGTGAGTGAATAGTACCCAGATGGGCCATGTGGTTTTATCAATTATAGTCTCATATGGTCCTCATAAATATTGTAATGGAAACATGAGGACAAAGGGTTGATTGGAATAACCTTTATTAAGAGATTATATGTCACCGAGAAAAGAAAGGGACTGGGACTGGCTCATGTGCTTAGTTGTTGGAATGTAATAGAACGAGAGAGGATACTGTACTGCTCCCCTCCCTCCAAGCTTAATTTTACTGTACATCTTGGTTTATAAAAACATGTATCTCTCACCTCCTTCTTCCCTCTTACAGCTTTCTTTCTCCCCTCCCCTTCTCTGTTATTTCCCTTTCCTTTCCTTATATGTTAAGAATTTTGTATGTGTCACGTTAGAGAGGCTATCAGTGCTTTCATGTCATCCAGGTACTTATGGGTAGGGCAAATGTAAGACAGTCCTGGAGAACTAGGGTGGTGGAAGAGAGGCTGAGGGACAGAGCAAAGGCAGCCATTGCCATCCCTAGTCTTCCCCTCTCTGGCCCTTGACACACCCTGATTGCCATAAGGCAGTTCTTGGGCTTGGGCTTGGGCTCTGGGGTTACGTTAACCAGAGCTGCAGCTGAACAAACTGAATCTATATCATAAATTGCCTCTTGGAGAGAGTTATGTAAATGTATGTCTCTAGGTCTGTTTTAAAGCTATTGAACCAGGACCAAAGAACATTAAGGGATTTTCCTGCAGGCTTCATTCTTCCCTGGCTAAATTTTAGCTCAGTTTTTTGCATTCCACCAACATCTTGGAATTCACCCTCAGAAAGGCTTAAATATCAATTATTTCAAGATGGGATGCTTTTCCAACATGGGAAACGATTTCATATAGCCTTCTCCTAATATTCAGGCTGGTGGATAGGGAAAACAAGAGGGAGAGATAGTAGTTTGTTTGTTTATTTGTTTTATAATCTTATTCAGAAAAGATGTCTAATAATTAGCTCTTTTTTGTCAAAGTTCAGTATGACTGGACAAAGTATGAACTCTAACATCCTTGAATTTTTTCATTTACTTGCCCTTTGGCAACACACTAAATTTGTTAATGACTGTTAGGGCTCTTATTTCTTCTCCTGCTGATGTTTCTCTTCAAGAATAAGGATGCCAGGGAGCTTTACATAAAGTCAATCAGTTTCCAAATATTACTGTTTTAGCTTCTTTTTGACTTTGCTGAATTATTTGCAACATCTTTTCTTTGTTTTTTGTTATACCAGGTGATTGAGAAGCCCCTCTCCCTATCTTTCTGATCCCAAAATTGACAGCTGAATTGTAACAAATTGCTATCTCCGTATCTATAAACTACTAGAGGCCCAGCGCATGAAATTCGTGCACGGGTACGGTCCCTAGCCCTGGGCTGCGATCAGGGCCATCTTCCCTGGCTGCCCGCAGTCGGCCCTGCCCACCCCCACCACCCACCCCCAGTTCCCCATTTGCCATGGGGCGATCGGAGCCTGCTGGCTGGGGGGAGGAACCGAGAGGTTTGCTGTTCTGCCCACTTGCTGGCCCTGCCCCCACCATAGGTTGCCCTCTGTGGGGTGACTGGTGGTGTGGGGGCCCTGGCCTGGTGCCACCTGTGTCCCCCACCACCCACCCCCGGTTCCCCATTTGCCATTGGATGATCGGAGCTTGCCGGCTGGGGAAAGGGACCAAGAGGTGGTCAGTGCGCCTCATAGTGACTGGTCGAGTGGTCGTTCTGGTCGTTCTGCTGTTAGGGTCAATTTGCATATTACCCTTTTATTATATAGGATGACCTAAATTCTCTCTCATGAGGACTGACAAAGCAGCAGGGCTTTTGTGAGTCTTCCTCCACTGCAGTATTTTGTCTCAGTACTAATCAATTTGTATGGAGCTTGATATATTTTTCATTTCTTTAAAAAAAATAACTGTAGTTAAGTAATCTTGGCAAAAAACCCAATCTATGACAGGTTTTTTTGGTGAGTTATAAAGTTGCCATTAATAAAGAAGGAAAATATGAATTACCTGGGAAAGAGTTATTGTTGTTGATTTTTTTTTTTAACCAATGATTTTTTTAAGGATCATTTAGGCTTTCTAATTAGCCAGGTGTGCAGAGGAATTTTGCCTGCCCTGTTTAATTTGTCTAGATTTGTGTGCAGGATTTGACTTAGGACTTCGCAGTATGTATTGAAGAAATTAACTATTTAGTGTTGTGTATCGAGCATTTGCTTTGGTGTCAAACAGATCTGGGTTTAAGTACAACTGTGTGACCATCAGTAAGCTACTTCTCTAAGCCTTGATTTCTGTATCTATAAACTATGGCTGATACCAGACTCTACCTCATTGAGTTCAGGATTAAATGAAATCATAAGTATACTCAGTGCCTGGCATAGAGTTATCACTCAATAAATGGTAGGCATCTACCTATGGTGGGAGGACAATAAATAAATCCTTATAAGAGGAGCTGTTTAATTATGGTTACCTACATGCCTGGGCAGAGTACAGGGTGCATTTAAAGAGGCTGCTTTTCTGTGGTCAGCCCTTATGATGGTTTACACTGAAAGACTGTGCCATGTCTTCAGCGAGGCAGCTACATTTTTGCTAGAAAGGAGACGAGTCCCACTTACATGAGCCATGCTGTGGAGACCTCACCACCTAGATGTCTTGCTTTTTGTTTTGTTCTAATGTTTATCCATGGGTTCAGCAAGGACTTCCTAGGAGGCCCAGCAAGACCTCTGTCAGCGGGGAGATGAATTGCATTTTTGACATTTACATCATCTAGATTGTGTGCTTCTAGAACTGAGTTTTCCAATTTTTTTTCTCTTTAGCAGTGCTTAGCATGATATTCCATAGGCTGTCAATAAATTTGCTTATCCAAGAGGTAAGCACATGGTCTTGTCCTTCCTGACATGCCCACCTGACCAGATTATATGGGAAAAGTGTCAACACCAATGTCTTCTGAATTGTAGATTTTATACATTCGTTCCAAGATCCGCTGATATTTTTTTATTTTAATAAAAATGTTTATTTCAAATTTATTTTAAAATTCAGACATTTAAAATTTCTTGTTCAGGTGTCTGCATTTAATAAAGAAACTGTGGTGTTACAGATAACCGAAAAAAGATTTTTTAAATGTCTATTTTAAGAATTTTTTTATAGAGAGTGGTTCTCCAATACTCTTTGAATGTATACTTCAGCATAATCAAATGATAATGATAGAAAGGATGACTTGAAGAAGGGCCTTATTAGAGCACACTAACTCACTATCAGACTCACATAATTTATTTTAAGTTCATAATTACTGATTAGTCAGTATTTCTTGGTAGACTTCGACTCTTTTTTATTAGACTCTTCAGCTTGACTGCCAGTCAAATATGGGACAGTCAACAGAAAAGGAGTTAGGACCAAAGAATCCCAGCTAGGATTCTTTTCCTATGGCTCATTTGAGAAAGTAATGGTCTGCAGATATCATTGTGCCAGTCAGAATCGGTGAGATTATACTGTAGCAACAAACTGCTCCAAAATCTTTAGTGGCTTCTCACTCAGACAGCACACTCAATGAGAGTGGCAGGGGCTGTGCCCTCGGTAGTCAGTCAGGGACCCAGACTAACGGAGACTTCATCTCAGCACGTGCTTCCATGATCGTTGAGGCAGGGAAAGGTAGTTCCAAGCAGTTAAACCTTTCCGCTCAGACAGGACCTAGGCATGTGGCCCAGCCCAGCCACAGGGGAATAGGACATTCAGTCTTCCATTTGCCCAGATGGGAGAACTGGATATAGCTATCAGTGAGTAAAAATAACAACCAATTATGAATAAATTAATGAATCTTCTCTTAATGAACTTACCTTTGTGTATATGTTGGGCTTAAGAGGTTAGTTTTTAGCACTGTATTTGACAAGTTAGGCTGTTTCAGTAAAGCTATTTTAACATTTTATTTGTGGCATACACATAACATAAAATCTAGTTATAACAGCAGTTAATACCAACATAGTACTTACTCTGTAGAAGACCCTGTTCTGAGCATTTTACTTCACTTAATCCCATAATAACTTGATGAAAAAGGCACTCTTTTTATCCTCACTTTATCGATGTTTAATTTGAAGCACAGAGAGGTTAAGTAAGAAGCCTTTCACAGTTGCATGACTAGAAAGTAACAAAGCCAGGATTTAGTTAAAGGCTTGTAATCTGGCTCCAGAGTATAAGCTTTTAATTAATCGGCTGTATGGTACTTAAAATTTTTCATAGCAGATCATTTTCCTCAGAAAATTGATTTCTAAAATAATTATTCTATGTGACATAATGGAGATCCCCAAGGCTAGAAGAGAAGAATTGTGGTATTGGCAGGGGGATGGACTAGATGACCAAGAAATACTTTTCCAGCCATATGATTCTATTATAATTCTGGAGTAAATTTAAACATATATTGAGTATTAAGTGTGCCAGGTACTGGGCTAGGCTCTGGGGATTTACTATAGTGAATAAGAACATACCTCTGTTGTCATAAAGTTTTTGTTCCTGTGCAGTGGACAGTCATTGAAGGAAAACAAAAAGTCCCATGGTGGCCAAGGGTTTAACATCTTCTCAGAGGGCTAGGGAAGGCTCCTTGTCATTGGAGATGAGGATGACAAGTAAGGATAGAGGGATGCGCAAAGAAGGCCCAGTGCTGAGAGGCAGGTGGCCAGTGAGGAATAAGGCACAGAGACCACAGGCAGAGCGCCCCAGGGATGTAGGCTTTTAGACGCAGGAAACTGTTAATCAGAGAAATGACATGACCAGATCTGTGTGAAAACTGCTCTTGGCAGAGGTACAGAGTAGATTAGACGGGAACAGGAGTGGATAAGGGAGACCAATGAGATGTTACAGCAAATCTTGTGAGAGATGCTAGTTAGGGGACTAGGGCAGTGGCAGCTGGGGTGGGAGATGCAAATAGATTTGAGAGATTTAGAAGGAAGCTGGTTTAAGACTTGGTGGTTAACTGGATGTGTATGGGAATCGGGTGGAAAGGGGAGAGGACAGGAGGGAGGGAGAGGGAAGATAAAAGTTAAGGTCAATTTCTTGATTTCTGGTTTGAGCAGCTGAGTGCTTGCTTTTCTCTGCAATGACAGAGAGTGGTGGAGAGGCCTTTGGAGGGGCAGGTGAGGAGCATTGTCCACCTCTGTAGTGCGAAATGGAGTGGGAAGGCCAAGATAGGGAGAGTGACAAGGACAGGGTGTGCATCGTAAAGAGAACATGAGAACATGCCAGAAACGAGGGACCAGCTGGGCGCTGAGGCATCTCTAAATTTTGGGGCATGGAAGGATACAGCCCAGAAACCACATTCGCGTCTCTTCACATGGACACATAGACTAATCTAAATGTTCTGTGTATTTATTACTTTTCTTTTATAGAGGACATTTGTCTGAAAGATCAGGGTTTCCATCTCCGTTGCTATTCCTCACAGAGGCCTAAGTCTGTTTTTCTCTGATTAAGTCAGTATAGAAGTGTTGTCCAGTCTTGTTTGGGAAATTGTTACGGGTGACACAAGGTCATATCACCATAATCCATTTGCCTGTGAATTAAATATTTGCTTGATATACAAAAGTATAAATCAGGATGATTCTGTCCAGGTTGAGTTCCTTACAGTGTTGGGTTTTGTGTTTGTTTTTTTTTCCAAAAAAGTCTTGCTACTTCTCTATTCATTATCACAAGTGAGACTATTCTACATTACTCCCTCCAGCTTTCTTTCTCCCTTGGAAGGGACATCTGTGGCTGAGCAGAGCAGAAAGGGCCAAGCTTCTGAGGGCATCAGATTAGCCTGGGTGTCTTCTTCCTCTCTAGGTGCTCAGCACTCCTGTTTTTATTTTATATGTAGTTAGAGCAAGGCTCTGTTACTATATAAATTCAAGTTTATTACAGAATAAATCTTGTCCCTACAAAATAATAGTTGACTCTAACAAAAGCCTGTCCCCCAACACCAGCATTATGAAGGTGCTATGACTTTGTTATATGTGCTTCTATATGTTCCAGTACTGGGAGCCATTATTTCTTGCCATGGTTTTGCCCGAGCCCTTAAAATAGGAACTTTTGTTTTCTCTGAGGAATTTGGGGGAGGAAAGCTTCATACTTAGGAGAGTGACTCTGGAGCTGGGTTATTTCCTAGCTCTGCACATTCTAGCTGTGTAAGTTTAGGCTGTGTAACTGTGTGACTTTAACTTTTGTTTGTGCCATATGTAAAAATGGACTGTTTTTACGGTAACAACTACTTCATAGCTTGTTGTCAGGAATAATGAGGTATTATATGTAAAGTACTTACAATAGTACCTGGCACATAGTAAAAGCTCAATGAATGTTAGCTATTGTTGCCTTCCTTATATTTCCCAGAATAGAGGAGGTAGGTTTTCTTACCTATAACTCTCTATAGTGTCTAACATAGTATTCTGTATTCAAAAAGTTCTTTTCCCCCTAAAAAATGTGGCAGTTAGTAAAGAAATGGGAGGGGTTTGGTACATCCGGAGGAACCAATATCACCCAAGAGAAATGAAACCTCGCCTCTACACCGCCCACTTTGAGCCGTGGTTAGCCCCATAGCACTTTGGGCCTGAGGCTGGATCACCCAGCTTTCCCTGCTCCTCAGGAGGTTTCTCTTTTACTTTAGCTTTAGCTTTGAGTTGTGTAGAGTAGTGGTTTTTACCCTCGGGGTTATAATTATCTTTACTGCCTTCAGAGGCCGTCGTCCAGCTCCTCTATTTCTCCACAGGATGTTTCTGGAAATTAGACAAAATGAATTACAGCTTTTGGTAGGCAAAGTGTAAGTGTAAGTTACTTTGCTAGCTTAGAACTCAGTATAAAAATATTCTAGATTTTGGCCAGGGATAAATTGGAAAAGTAAAGACACATCAAAAAAGCATTTAAGCCCTTAAAATTGCTAAAGTTCTATGATTTTAAGGTTGCAAAGAACTTACAGATGATCTAGTATAAGCCACTCATTTTATAGTTAATAAATGAGGCCCATAGATGCTAACAATTTCCAAAAGTTATGTAGCAGTTAAAGGAAGAATCATCAATGGAACACAGATCTCCTGGCTCTCTGATTGATCAATGTTCTATCCATGATATCACATTATTTCTCCTTTAAAAGTTTTATAAAACATGCCTAAATCTTTAATTAGTATATGTGATATAGAACAGCAGTTGCCAACCTTTTGGACCTCATGGAACACCAGTGGTCCGTGGACCACTGGTTGGTGACGGCTGATATGGAAGACCCTAACACACTATAAAGTAGACATCAAACACACTAAAAATATGTCTTTTGTGCCATAAGTTTGACATAACCTGAAAGTAATGTTAGCTATAATACACTAAACATTTCTTTTACACTAATGTTGCTTTCCTTTTCACAATTTGGAAGGGACTTGAAAGGAATTTAGATAGCTTGGGTGAGAATGTTTGATACTTCCCAGAAATATTAAGAAAGTTTGCCGAAACTGGCCCAGTCTCTCTTAAACCTATTCCAAATAGGCCTGTCCTCGTACTACACCCTCACCTGCCCTTGTCAAGGTCCTGTCCACCTTCACCTGCAGTAGCCTTGGATTCAGTTGATCAGATCCTTCTCCTTGAAAAACTCCATTTACTTGATTCAGCTTTCCTCCTTACTCACCGACTGTTCCCACTTTGTATGTGGCCAGCTCCTCCTGGTCTCCCTGACCTCTAAAAGTGAATGCCCTGGACTCTGTGACTCTCTTTTCTTCTCTATTTATACTCATACTCACACTTGATTATCTCATTCAGGCTCAAAGGCTTTAAACCATTTCTAGGCCAAAGACTCCAAAATTTATATATCCAGCCCAGAATTCTTACTTGAATTCCAGACTCATAAATGCACCTTTACTTGAATGTTTAGTAGATATGTAAAATGTAAAATAAAGTCACACTCCTGAGCTGGCCTCTAAAATTCACTTCATCCTGTAGTCTTCCATAGTTTGGTAAATAGCAACTTCACCCTTTTGTTCAGGCCAAAAACCCTGGCATCATCTAGTCTGTCAGTAAGCCCTATTAGTTCTACCTTCAAATATTTCCAGAACATCATCTTTTCTGACTGTATCAACTACCCTACCCCCCACCCCTGTTCAACACCTGCTGTCTGTCTCCTGCTGGGTTATTACAGCAGCCTAGTGACAGTAGCGTCTACCCTTGCTTCCTGGAATCTTTTCTCAACCTAACAGCCAAAGAGTCATGATCTGGTCCTTTAAAAACATCAGGTCATGTCACTGCTCATAACACTCCTAGCCGTGTCTTCAGTGATTTCCCATCCCACCCTATTGAACAGTCACAGTCCTTACAGTGGCTCCAAGGCCCCACATTATGGTGCCCCATTACCTTTTGAACTTTCTTTTTTTACTTGTTTTCTCCACTCCAGCCACAATGACCTTGCTCTTCCTTGAACACACAAGGCATACTTTTGCTTCAGGACCTTTGAACATGCCATTTCCTCTGTTGGAACCTTTTTTTCTCTTATTTCTATACTAGAGGCCTGATGCACGAAATTCATGTAAGAGGCTCGGCCCTCGCAGCAGCCCCGGATTCGTCCGGAAGGTCATTTGGCTGTCCAGTCTAATTAGCATATTACACTTCTATTATTATAGATGGCTCATTTCCTCACCTTTGGGTCTGCAATCATATGTCATCTTCTCAGTAAGATCTTTGCTGACCATCCTATTTTAAAAGCTGCCAATGCCTATCCTTCTTCACTGTTTTAATTTTCTCCATACTTATGATCACCACATACCACATATATTTTACTAATTTATTTGTCTTATTTAATTTGTTTACTGTTTCTCATTCCCAGTAAAATGAAGCCCCTGAAGATCTAAAACCAAACCTGCCACATAGTAGGTGCTCAATGAACATACTTGAAATTGAAAGGATGAACTCTCAATTCTTCCTTTGTAGTTTTCAGAATAAAGAAATGGTTTATCTAATTGAGGCCTGAATGACCAAAAGGTTCATTTCCTAGGGATATTGATATTTGAAAATGTTGTCTTATTGGTAGTACATGGGTGATATTTTGTGTATTGCTTTTTACTTATTCCCTTCTGAACTCAAGTTCTGTCCATCACTCACTTCCATATTCCTGCCAGAAATGAAGTTATCTACTTGCCATCTTGGTTCTGAAAGGATGTTAGCTGTCAGTGTGCACCTTGAATAGTGATCATCATTTCCCCACTTCAACTCTTTCTCTGCTACCCAAGCTTATTGAGGGTCCAGGGCAGGGGTCCTCAAACTACGGCCTGCGGGCCACATGCAAATATAAATATTGTATTTGTTCCCGTTTTGTTTTTTTACTTCAAAATAAGATATGTGCAGTGTGCATAGGAATTTGTTCATAGTTTTTTTTAAAACTATAGTTTGGCCCTCCAACGGTCTGAGGGACAGTGAACTGGCCCCCTGTTTAAAAAGTTTGAGGACCCCTGGTCCAGGGTATGTGCTAGCAGTCTATTTATGTACTATATTGTCATATAACTGTAAAAGATTAGTAATATTTAAAGCCTTATTCCTTCTATGCATGTTTCAGAACTTGATAGTCAGTGCTGTTGATGTAGGTGAAGATGTATTCCCTTCTCTCCCAAGAGATCACTGGGCTTTGGAGCCCAGGGGGTGTGTGTGGTGGGGGAGGGAGGGCAATAGGGGGACTAATTGAGATTAGAATTCCAGCTCCAATACTCATCCTGCTGTGTGACTTTGAAAAGGTTGCTTAAAATCTGAGACAGGGTCTGACATGTCACCCTTCAACACAGGTTCTGCTTCCTTTTCCCTTCTCTTCCTATCTCCCACCCACAGAAGAAACTCGATTGCTGGATTTTCCAAAGCTTAATTGCAGAGCTCCTATATGAACACTGTCCCTTGCTTCAAAATTATATTCTGGGTTAATCTTGTACATTTCAGTGTGATCTTTCCCCTTAGTTATTATTAATGAAACCATCTTTTCTACGTGAACTATGTACTGAGCAGGAAGCCTAGAATCTTTATGAGCATTGCAAGATAAGACAGCTATGTCTTGGGTATGAGATTTTAAAAAGTACTGCATCAGAAAACATGGAAAGGGTATTACAGGTTTTTGGTTTTTTTTTTTTAACATTTTTAAAATATATTTTTATTGATTTCAAAGAGTAAGGGAGCAGGAGAGAGAAATAGAAACATCAATGATGAAAGAGAATCATTGATCGGCTGCCTCCTGCATGCCCCACACTGGGAATCGAACCCTCAACCTGGGCATGTGCCCTCACCGGGAACCTAACCATGACTTCTGGGTTCATAGGTCGATGCTTAACCACTGAGCCACGCCGGCTGCTGGATATTACAGTTTTCGCAGTTCTTCTCCAGATGCCATTCTTTTTCAAAGAAATGACAATAAGCCCAGAAAAAGGTAGAGGTTATTTTCACAATTCTTTTCAGCAAATAGAAGTAAAAGTTAATAATAATGGCACAATAACCTGAATCCAAAAGTATTTTCATCTTCCTATATTTCTTCTTCCTCCTGGTGTTTGAGCCGACAAATCCTGCTGTTGATAACTCTCAGAGCCATGGGGCAGCATACTGACCAGGACCCCTTTCTCTCTTGCAGGGAGTTATATTGCTATTACTTCCATGGCTACCCTAGGGCAGTGGGACACATCCAGGGGTACTTTGTCATCATTGTCCTTGTTCTCCCTCTTTGTCACCTTGACCTTTCAATCTTGAAACGTAGGTGGTATATGCAGGTTCACTCTGCATTTATATAGTCATACTTCTGAAACCTTGAATTTCTTATAATTTGTATTAGTATATTAGTATAGTAGAGCAATTTTCAACCTTTACATCTCATGGCACACATAAACTAATTACTAAAATTCTGTGGCACACCAAAAAAACAGATGTTTTTGCCGATCTGACAAAAAAAGGTATAATTTGGATTCATTCATCCCAGATAGTTATGTTGGCTGTTGTCATTTTTTATTTAACAGTCTAAGGAAAAAGAGATCGGTGTCCCTGACTAAATAGTCAGGTATTACGTGTTTTAAAAGTTCTTTTGGCACACCAGTTGAAAATCTCTGTTATAGTATACACTAGGGGCCCGGTGCACGAAATTCGTGCACTGGGTGGGGGCGGGGGTAGTGTCCCTCAGCCCAGCCTGCCCCCTCTCACATACTGGGAGCCCTCAGGCGTTGACCCCCATCACCCTCCAATCGCAGGATCGGCCCCTTGCCCAGGCCTGATGCCTATGCCAGAGGTGTCAGGCCTGGGCAGGGGACCCTCATTTCCCCCCATCACTGGTTCTGCCCCCGCCCAGGCCTGATGCCTCTGGCCCAGGCGTCAGGCCTGGGAAGGGGACCCCCAGACCCCTCCGATTGCTGGCTCCACCCCCCGCCCAAGCCTGATGCCTCTGACCCAGGCTTCAGGCCTGGGCAAGGGGACCCTCATATCCCCCCAATCACCGGCTCCGCCCCCCACCCAGGCCTGATGCCTCTGGCCCAGGCATCAGGCCTGGGCAGAGGACCCCCAGCCCCCTCCGATTGGTGGCTCCGCCCCCCACCCAGGCCTGATGCCTCGACCAGAGGAGTTGACCCTCATCACCCTCCGATCGCCAATCACCGGATAGGCCCTTTGCCCAGGCCTGAAGCCTCCGGCAGAGGTGTCAGGCCTGGGCAGGGGACCCCCAGCTCCCCATGGTTGCAGGCTCCGCCCCTGCCCAGGCCTAATGCCTCTGGCCAAGGCAGTAGGCCTGGGCAGGGGACCCCCAGCTCCCCGCGATCTCTCACTCTGCCCCTGCCCAGCTCCCCGCGGTTGCAGGCTCCGCCCCTGCCCAGGCCTAACGTCTCTAGCCGAGGCGTCCGGCCCGGGCAGTGGGGACCCACAGCTGCAGCAGCCCTGCAATCGCGGGCTCCGCTTTAGGCCCAGGCAAGGGACCCCTAGCTCCCGGGACTGCCAGCTTCGCCCATGCCCAGCTCCCATCGCTGGCTCTACCCCTACTTCCCGCTATCACTGGCCAGGGCGGCAAAGGTGCCCAATTCTCCGATCATGGCTGTGGGGCAGGGCAAAGGCGGCCCCCAGGGCCGCCTTTGTCCTGCCCCCCAGCTCTTAGCTCCCCCCTGGGTTTCCGATCACTGTCAGTGGCAGGGGGCTTCTTCCTGCTTTCCCTTTCGCCTCCCTGCATTGTGCCTACAAATGCAAATTAACCGCCATCTTTGTTGGAGGTTAACCGCCATCTTAGTTGGCAGTTAATTTGCATATCGCCCTGATTAGCCAATGAAAAGGGTAGCAGTTGTACGCTAATTACCATGTTTCTCTTTTATTAGTGTAGATTATACCAACTTAGCCCTTCTTGATACCATGTTTGATTCTGCATCCTTAGGAGGATAGAAGAAACTGGCTTGCTTTTGGTATCACAGGAAGTCAGGGGAAAAGCTGGATGCTCAAAGAGTGGTACACGCATACCTAGCTATGACTACAACTATCATCATTGTAGACTTGTAATTTATAATACTTCCTGTTTACAGATACTGAGAACGGCTAACTCTAACTGAATCATGCCAACAGATGACTCAGACAGATAGGGATTCTGGCTCTTGCCAAGGGAAAAATGCAAGGCGAGGGAACAAAGCATGCAAACTTTCTTTATTTTTAATGAAAAATTCAAAAAATAAGAATGCTGATATTAACATATATCCAAATTAGAGATTGGATGGCTATTATTGCTTCATTAGTTTCATTGTAGAAGATTTCTGAGCTTTCTTTGCAATGTTAGACAATAAAGTATTGGTTGAGGGGAAGTGAGTGGGAGATTGGGATTTAAGATGGGAAATTGGAGTGCTCCTACTCTGCCACTTCTTTAGCTGTGGCAGGCATCTTTCACTCTGAGCCTCACTTCTTATCCTATATAATAAAAGGGTAATATGCAAATCGACCTAATAGTGGAATGACCGATCACTATGACACGCACTGACCACCACAGGGAAGATGCTCAACGCAGGAACTGCCCCTTGGTGGTCAGTGCGCTCCCATAGGGGGAGTGCCACTCAGCCAGAAGCTGGCCCATGGCTGGCAAGTGCAGCAGCGGTGGTGGGAGCCTCTTCCGCCTCCGTGGTAGTGCTAAGGATGTCCAACTGACGGCTTAGGCCCTCTCCTTTGGGCCTAAGCCATCAGTCAGACATCCCCCGAGGGCTTCCGGACTGCGAGAGGGTGCAGGCCAGGCTGAGGGACACCCCCCCCCCCCCCCCCCCCCGAGTGCACAAATTTCGTGTTCCGGGCCTCTAGTCTCTAATAAAGTGGTATGCCCTAGTTATCTACTTATCAGTACTACGTGGAGATTCTGCACAACTTTCAGTTTCAAGAAACTTAAGAGATTTATGGTATTTAATGATTTTGCCCAAAATGTTAACTTTATATTCAGAATATTAATATTGAGTAGTCCCTTAGATGTGTGGTTATACCAGAATACTCTTGTGCCTCAGTGTAGTAGTAGAAAAACAGTTGTTTTTGTTTTTTAGTATGTTCTAGATTTTTTTAAAGAACAAATCTTTAATCATTTTTTTCTCTAAGATTATATTTAATAGTTTTTTGTGTCTTGTGCTTGTAAAAGGCTGAGAGGAAAATTGTGTGTACAACATGAGGTGGTAGGTTTCTCAGGGCTAACAGTGAGCCAAAGGAACAAAACAAATCAAGCCTTTATTAAGCATTATATATATTTTTAGAATAAAAACATATTTCCTATTCTCTAAAAGTTTCTGTGAGGAGAGATATAGATTCTACCCCTATATCCTTATCTATATCTGTATATCTGTATCCTTTTCTCTATTGACATATTGATATCTATGAATATCAAAATGTTATCTATATCTGTGTATCTATATATCTGTATATGTGTACACACATACATGGAATAACAAAAACATAATTTAATGTGTAATCACAAACTTTCTAAGTGCAGGCTATAATTGGGAGAGGGAGCATAAGAGAAAGCTCTTTGAATTTGGAAGCACTCATACAGCAAATATTGATTGAATGCTCAGCACTCACTACTCCAGTCACTGAGGATATACAGCACTGAACCCAACATATATGGCTCCTGTTGTTGGGGATCTTATAGTTTATGGTGGGAGAAAGAAATATAATAAACAAACAAATAAATATGACAGTTTCCAATATGATGAATTCTAGAAGAAAATAACTAGACGGCTAATATTACAGGTGATTTCTCCCCCCAAATGGAGAAATTCTATATACAAATAACAATAGACCTGTTTTTTATCCCTGGCAAAATTCTAGAACTAGCAGTTAACCTTATGGCTTATGGATGAGCATTTAGGAAAATGCATTGTTCCAGTAACCAATTTGAGTTGTCTAAAAATAAGTCATTCCCAAATAAATGGATTTTTTTAGAGTTTTGTTGGAAAATCAGGGCAGTGCTGCAGATACAGTGTATCTTGATTTCAGCAAAGTGTCTCATGGAATTTCTCAAGATGTGTTCAGATAAGGATGAGCAAGGCACTTGATAAGATGGTGAAATTATATGATGGTTCTTGAATCAGTGACCCCAATAAGGTTTCTAGTGGAGTATCACAGGATTTTGTTTTTGGCCCTATCCTGACCAGTGGTCTTTAGGAATCTAGAGGAAAACATAATAGGCACAGGGAGAGAACTAATGCAGTAGATGACAGTCAAATGAATAAAATTATCTTAATGACTGGATAAGATGTATTATTTAACAATCATTTGGGAACCATTCATGAACTCATTTATTGATATTTATCATTAGCTTTGTGTCAGATACTGTTCTTGTTATTGGGAATACAAGGGAAAACAAAGATGAATGAATCATGGCCCAGCCTTCATGCACCATATAGTATGCTAAAAGAATGTCTTCATAGGGCAGTTTTTAACATAGAGGTGTGTACAAAAGGCATTTGGGGCCTAAGGAGGGGAGCAGTCATCTTAACCTGTGCTGTTCCTGGCTGTGCTGCTTTTCCTCCCAAGCACCCAACTCCTGCAGAGGAGTCTCACTCTGCCCTCTTTTAAAAAGTCCTCTATGATGCACTTTTTTTAAAAATTGAAATTTTTTATTGTTGAAAGTCTTACATATGTCTTCTTTTTCCCCCATTGACCTCTCCCCAGCCACTCCCACCCTGTAGTACATGCCCTCGTCCCCGTATTGTCTGTGTCCATTGGTTATGCTTATATACATGCATACAAGTGCTTTGGTTGATCTCTTCCCCCTCCCCCGTCCCCTCGCCCCCAACATCTCCTGCCTTCCCTCTGAGATTTGGCAGTCTGTTCGATGCTTCTATGTCTCTGGATCTGTTTTTATTCATCAGTTTATGTTGTTTATTATATTCCACAAAAGAGTGAGAGCATGTGATACTTACCTTTCTCTGACTGGCTTATTTTGCTCAGCATAATGGTGTCCATGTCCATCCATGCTGTTGCAAATGGTAAGAGTTACTTCTTTTTTACAGCAGCGTAATATTCCATTGTGTAAATGTACCAGTTTTTTAATCCACTCATCTGCTGATGGGCACTTAGGCTGTTTCCAGATCTTAGCTGTTGTAAATTGTGCTGCTATGAACATAGGGGTGCATATATTCTTTCTGATTGGTGTTTCTAGTTTCTTGGGATATATTCCTAGAAATGGGATTACTGGGTCAAATGGCAGTTCATATTTATCTTTTTGAGGAAACTCCATACTGTTTTCCATAATGGCTGCACCAGTCTATATTTCTGCCAGCAGTGTACGAGGGTTCCTTTTTCTCCCCATCTTCACCAGCACTTGTCGTTTGTTAATTTGTTGATGATAGCCATTCTGACAGGTATGAGATGATACCTCATTGTTTTGATTTGCATCTCTTGGATGATTAGTGACTTTGAGCATTTTTTCATATGTCTCTTGGCCTGTATGTCCACTTTCGAAAAGTGTCTATTTAGGTCCTTTGCTCATTTTTTGATTGGATTGTTTATCTTCCTTTTGTTAAGTTGTATGAGTTCCCTATAAATTTTAGAGAGTAGGCCCTTATCAGATATAACATTGGCAAATATGTTCTCCCATGCAGTGGGCTCTCTTGTTGTTTTGTTGATGGTTTCTTTTGCTGTGCAGAAGTTTTTTATTTTTATCTAGTCCCATATTTTTATTTTCTCCTTTGTTTCCATTGTCCTAGGAGATGTGTCGGTAAAGATATTGCTATGAGATATATCTGATATTTTGCTGCCTATGGATTCTTCTAAGATTTTTATGGTTTCCCATCTTACATTTAAGACCTCTATCCATTTTGAGTTTATTTTTGTATATGGTGTAAATTGGTCTGGTTTCATTTTTTTGCATGTATCCGTTCAGTTTTCCCAACACCATTTATTGAAGAGACTGTCTTGACTCCATTGTATGCTTTTGCTTCCTTTGTCAAATATTAATTGAGAATAATGGCTTGGGTTGATTTCTGAGTTCTCTTTTCTGTTCCATTGGTCTATATGTCTGTTCTTGTGACAGTACCAGGCAGTTTTAAGAACAGTGGCTTTGTAATATAGCTTGATATCTGGTATTGTGATCCCTCCAACTTTGTTATTCTTCCTCAGGATTGCTGTGGCTATTCAGGGTCTTCTTTTATTCCATATAAGTTTTTGAAGAGTTTGTGCGAGGTCTGTGAAATATGCCATTAGTATTTTAATGGGAATTGCATTAAATCTATAGATTGCTTTGGGTAGTATGGACATTTTAATGATGTTGATTCTACCAATCAATGAACATGTTATATTCTTCCACTTGTTTCTATCTTTTTTTCTCTTTTCAATGTCCTGTAGTTTTCTGAGTATAGGTCTTTTACCTCTTTAGTTAAGTTTATTCCTAGGTATCTTAATTTGTTTTTGTTGCAGTGGTAAGTAGAATTTTGTGTTTCTTTAGTTTCTCTTTCTGTAAGTTCATTATTGCTGTATAAAAATGCCATAGATCCCTGGGTGTTAATTTTGTATCCTGCTACATTGCCGAATTCTTTTATTAAATTTAGTAGTTTTTTGATGGAGTCTTTAGGGTTTTCTATGTACAATATCATGTCATCTGCAAATAATGACAGTTTTACTTCTTCTTTTCCAATTTGGATACCTTTTATTTCTTCTTCATGTCTGATCACTATGGCTAGTACTTCCAGTACTATGTTGAACAGGAGTATTGAAAATGGGCATCCCTGTCTTGTTCCTGTTCTTAGGGGAAATGGTTTTAGTATTTGCCCTTGAATATGATGTTAGCTATAAGTTTATTATGTTGAGGTATGTTCCCTTTATTCCCACTTTGCTGAGAGTTTTTATCAAGAAAGAGTGTTGGATTTTGTCAAATGCTTTCTCTGCATCAATTGATATGATCATGTGGTTTTTGTTTTTCAGTTTGTTTATGTGATGTTAAATCATGTTTATTGATTTGCAGGTATTGTACCATCCTTGCATCCCTGGAATAAATCCCACTTGGTCATGGTGTGTGATGTTTTTAATTATTGCTGGATGCAATTTGCTAATATTTTGTTGCACTTCTTGTTGCTTAAATATCAGGAATGTATTTCAGTCTTTTTTTGAGTGTGTGTCACCTTCATCCCTACTACTCTCAACAAAGCCTCTCACCTTGGGAGCAGCTGTTCTTTGTTCCTCACACCTTTGCAGGGACCCAGTTACCTATTTTTATGCACATATAGAAGAGTACCTTCACTTATGCAAATGTAGAACATTAACACTTCCTAGTGCTCAGGAGCAATGTTCCCTTAAAAATTACACTGTTCTGGAGTAATAAACTATGAAGGTTAAGTGTACAGGAACAGTGTAATCTTGTAATCAAATAAAACGTATTCTAGTTAACGCAAAACCATATCAACCTTATCATTATTGTGCTGTATTATAAATATCAAGTAGAGAATAGTTGTCCTAGAGCAGTGGTTCTCAACTTTCCTAATGCCACAAACCTTTAATACAGTTCCTCATGTTGTGGTGACCCCCAACCATAAAATTATTTTCGTTGCTACTTCATAACTGTAATTTTGCTACTATAAACAATATGTAATTATATATGTGTTTTCCGATGGTCTTAGGCGACTCCTGTGAAAGGGTCATTCGACCCCCCAGAGGGGTCGCGACCCATAGGTTGAGAACCGCTGTCCTAGAGAATGCAATAACATTTCTCTTATATGTGAGAATAGATCTTGTGTGTTTCTTCTTGCTGGTTCTCCGTTACCCATAATTATCTTTACTGTTGACATTTTTCTTGATGCTAGTATAGTTTAATAGTTTTGTGTACTCGTAAACACCATACTGATACTTTTGACAGATTAAAAACACAAAACTCTGGTACTTCTAGGTGCCAGGATTCCCTCCTCTGTCTTCTAGGGAGGTGTTTTTTCTGCACTTGGTTAACCCCTGCAGGATGTGTTTTGTCCCTTGATGTGGACTTCTCTCAACTCCAGCTGGGCATTGGAATTATTTGGGTTCTTGTACAAAGTTCTAGTGCCTAGATCCCATCTCATGGAGAGTCTGATTAAATGAGTCTGGGTTGGGCCTGTCATTCATTTCTTGTTGTTGTTGCTGTTTGTGTGTGTTTTAAAGCTCCTCAGGTAATTTTAATATGCCTCTAGGGCTGAGCATCACTGCACATGAGGGACAGTGGTATAGTGTTTATTAGTGTATCCCAGAGTGGTCAGTAGGAGCACCATGATGCTGGTGTAGAGGACAGAAAGGTTATGCCAGCCTAAGATGTAGGATACAGAGCATAGAAAGACTTCACTTGGAATCTGGAGAGACCAGGAATGAAACTTCATTTCAGACATTTAAGGGAGTTTGAAGGTTGGGCGGTTCTAGCTCCTAGTCCAGATGTACCACATCAGGCATTCTTTATTATTTTTGCAATACATCAGAATAGACTTGTAGCAGCTCTAGACAGTGCTTCCTCTCCTCCTGGAGGTCCATGCTGATCCTTTCTTAAATAAGGTACCAAGAATTATATCAGATTTAGCTTTTGGGCTGGGCTTGCCATTAAATACAATGTGATTGCAAGAGGCAACCTAAAACTCCCTCTCCCATTCCCCTACCTTGGATATACCTTTCACATAGAATCTCAGAGCTTGAAAGATAAGTCACCCTTATCGTTTTCAGTATGTTTAATTTCTATAGGTCATTGAGACCTGTAGAAATTAAACATGCTGCCTAATGTCACACCAATGTATAAGTGTTAGAACTAAAATGAAAACCCGTTTCTCTTGGTCGTAAGTTCATTGCTTTTTCTAGCACTTCATACTATCTTTTAGTATATTCTTCTGAATATTTCCAGTAGAAAATATCTCTATATCTTGAAGAAAGATTAACTTTTGGAAACTTTTATAACTCATTCAGATTCAGGCCTAGTAGTGTGGGAAATCTACCTAATACCTGTGGTCCATAATTGACAGAAAATTTACAGTGGGCTGGAGCCATGTCATCAAGCCAGTTTGGGGGCAATATTATATTTCTTTCTGTATCACAGAGAATTTCTCAACTGCTTCAGAATTTCTTCTTTATAAACTGAATGGACAGTACAACCTTGTGGGGTGAATTTTGAATGGACTATGTCATCTGTTTGCTGATGCTTGAAGTTCCTTTAAAGAGGACAAAGATTTTCAAACCCCAATTAGAACTAAAAGCCTAAGAAGCAAATGCCTCTGAGACAGATTCACTGAAACTCGTGGACTCATTCACAAGTCAGTCAGTGAATAAAAATAATACGAATGGCATCACTTTTTTAGTTCCTTTTAGGTGCCTAGCTTCTAGATGCTTTGCATGCTCTTCTCCAGTAAGTCATACAAACAGTTGAAATGTCAGTATATTTCCATTTTACAGATAAGGAAACTAAGTTTCTGAAAGATCAAGTAATTTGTCCAACATCACTCAGCCAGCAAGTAAAAGTGCTGAACAAGGCATGGACCCTGTCATGAACTATTTAAAAATATAATAATTTATTCATTATGGATAAATAGGCCAACAGGTCTGGATTAATTTTTAAGATTCCCAAAACATTATTTTAACCCATTTTATTATCTGATTTATCATGTTTTTGTTATATGATTTAACTACAGAGTCCCAGGACTAACTTTTATCCTTTGACTTGATGGATTTCAAGTTTTTTAACTTTGTGGCTTTAATTGCCAAATGAAAATGAGGAGTTTATTTATAATGACCTGTTTGCCATTAGTGTATATGTCCTTGGTTTTTTATGAAATCACTTAAACCTCTACAGGACAAGGTATACGTATGCCTAACCCCCCCCCCCCCCCCCCCCCCCCCCCCGTGTAAAATAATTAGCTGGTCAATTCACATGGGGATATTCTCAGTGACCATTTTGAGTGAATTTTGCTTTTCACAGAAGATCTAGTCTTAGAATATTAAATCCCTGTTCAACAGGGGACAGTGCCTCTTTCTTATTTCATTGAGAACATTCCTTTTCCTAAGTTTATTTCAAGCCCTTACCATCTTGAAATGTAACCTACTCACAAAAATAATATATTTTAAAAATCAATATAACCTCAAGTAGTTTTTTAGTGGAATTTAATAGGCTGATTCTAAACTTTTATTAAAAAGTAGAAAGGGTCAAAAATAACCAGCTCACCTAAGGAGAAGAGCAGTGTGTGAAGACTAGCTTTATTAGTCTAGAAGGGCACATGAGGGGCTTGAGGTGCTGGTAGGGGTTCATTTTACAACTATTTGCTAAGGTGTACCTTCATACTTTACCCATATTTTTCTGTATGTTGGTTATATTACAATGAAAGGGGGTTTGAATAAATCATTGTTATGCTCTAGCTGTGGCTTAAAGAAGAAAGGAAAGGGTTAGACTGGAAGATGAAAGTACTCCCACAGGTTTCCAGAATGTCTCCTAGAGTTAATCCACCCCACCCAATACCCCTGATTTAGAACAGTGACTTGATAGGGAGGCTTTACAATTGTATTAATGGCACTGGTTTTGTGGGTTAGCCAATTGAAGAGTTGTTCCTTACTTAGTTATCCTGAGTCCCTCATGTTGCCTTCCTAGCCCATTATCACTGATCCTTAATGGAAACTGAGAGCAACTGATCATTATTTTCAGAAGAAAACGTGCATGTTTTTGATGACGCCTTCTGTGTTTTAATATTTGTACTCCCCATTTCCATTCCTTTCTTTGTTTCTTTTGCTTTATGGACGTACCCTGTACTTGTCGTAATGAACCTAATTATTCTGTTGACAGTTTAGCTTTAGTCAGAACTTCCAGGGTCTAGTTAATGCCTTACTGTTTGATGTCATCTGAAAATTCAGTGGTATCTACTTCTCATTATTTATCTGGTCATGGATGCAGATTTTAAACATGTAGCATTGTTAAAATTGACCGTGTTGCTATAGATCACTGAAGTCCTTTACTCCATGTGCCTTTATCCTGAGGCTGACCTGTAGGAGCAGCCATCTTTGTGATGAGCTGTCTAATCTGTAAGGGGCGCCCCCCCCCCCCAAATGTATATACTTTGAATAATTATAAAGATAGTGTTTATTAAAATACATTTCATTTTCAAAATTGAACTATCAGCTGTTAAAGTGTATATACTTTTTGGGACACCCTATATATATATGTACAGAGGAAATTGTTAAAAAATTAAGACTAGAATTTAAAACCAAAATATATATTCAAATGAATAAAATAATCTTGCCATATAAATAATCTTGCCTTCTAAAACTGTAAGTATTTTCTAAAACATTTTTATTGTTAAATGCTTTTTAAGACATAAGAGAAAATAAGAATCTTAAAAGTGCAACATTTATTTTTTTACCTTATTCAGCAGTTATAAGGTAAATTTAAAATTTTGTGGTTTTTTTTTTCTTATGTATCATTATGTTTTAAACCTTTCCCATGTAGCTGTCACAGGTACTATTTTTTTAAAATATATTTTATTGATTTTTTACAGAGAGGAAGGGAGAGGGATAGAGAGTTAGAAACATCGATGAGAGAGAAACATCGATCAGCTGCCTCCTGCACGCCCCCCAGTGGGGAGGTGCCCGCAACCAAGGTACATGCTCTTGACCGGAATCGAACCTGGGACCCTTGAGTCCGCAAGCCGACGCTCTATCCACTGAGCCAAACCGGTTCGGCAACACAGGTACTATTTTTAATAGTTGCATGGTAACTTCATCATTTTGGTAAATGTCTACCACTGACCTCTTGATAATCTTGGATTTAGCAAGTCATAAGCCTGTGACCCAGGAATTTTACTGAGGCGCAAGTCTAGGTCACTGCTGCCTATCCCCACAGGCGCCAAATTAGTCTCTTAGTTAGTGAGTGCGCAGAGTCCCTGCCCAACATAGCCTTTGAGTGGCATCTTGTTTTCTACTGGTCCTTGTGTGCACAGAGTGATTAAAGAAAAATACTATTCGCACAGAGGCACAGAAGTTTTGGGTATTGTTCCCATAGTAATGATGCAGAATAGTGTTCATTTTAGTGACACAATTGGCTGCATTAGTCTTACAAGTAGTTATAGACGTCTACTTATAGAATAATTGAAAGCTTAAAAGGATTGAATTTTTTCCAGTTTTATTTATTTATCAGGGAAATGAGATATTGTCAGCAGTTTTTCAGAATCTGTAGATTTATGAATACCTTGGGATAAATCAGTTTTGACTATTTCAGGTCTGGCATAATTTATTTATATTACCTTGTTGTTGGGCATTTAGTTTGTTAGAGAGGAAGCTTGGTTTTGAGCACCATTAAACTTGTTAAAATGTTTTAATGTTCTAAGCCAGTATTTTAGAGTCCTCAAAAATGAGCATTTTTCTCTTCTTTATGAACTAGATCATATGCTGATTCTTTTAATCACCATGAATTTAAAATTTCAGACCAAGTAAAAGGGACTAATCAGAGGGTCTCAAATGTGATATCCAAACATTTCTGAATTATAAACACTACCTTTTTTTTTGTAACAGCTTACTGAGATGTAATTCAAATGCCATACAGTTCACCCATTTAAAGTGTATAATTTGATGTTTTAAGTATATTCATAGTTTGCAACCATCACGGCAATTAATTTTAGAACATTTTTTTGCCCCCAAAATGAACTCCGTGTCTTTTAGCTATCACCCTTCCCCCATTTCTTCATTCCCTCTAGCCTCAGGCAACCACTAATCTTTCTATCTTTCTAGATTTGCCTATTCTAAATATTTCATGTAAATGGCATCTTAAAATTGTGGTATTTTGTGATTGATTTCTTTCATTTGGCACAATGTTTTCAAAGTTTATCCATGTTGGCTACATGGCTAATACATATACTGATAAGTACTTCATTTCTTTTTATAGCCCATGATATTCCATTTTATAGGTCTGCCTCGTTATGTTTATACATTTGAAAGTAGGATTTTTCAAGAGCTTGAAACCTCTAGCCCTAGCACTGATGGGGCTTAATTGGTAATAGGAATTGATATGGGAAGTTTTGCCCATAACCAGCCTCCAGAAAGGATAATCAGCAAATGGAAAGGGTGTCCCTCTTTTATAGTCCCTCTTGGAAACAGAGATTTGCAAGCAAAAATTAAATCTACTCATAACGTCCCCCAAACAGAATCCCCTTTGGGCCAACAAGATGATAGGAGTGGGAATAGAGGACATGGCACTTGATCACATGGGAACACAACTGTGTACACTCTCAGTAAATATTAAGAGATAGGAATTCCACCTAAATAGATTATGCAATTCATGTTAAAAGAGTAAACTAGCCCTAACTGGTTTGGCTCAGTGGATAGAGCATTGGTTGGCAACTGAGGGGTCCCGGGTTTGATTCCAGTCAGAGGCATGTACCTTGGTGTGGCTTGATCCCCAATAGGGGGCGTGCAAGAGGCAGCTGATCAGTCTATGTTTCTAACTCTATATCTCTCCCCTTCCTCTCTGTAAAATAAATAAATATATATATATATATATATATATATATATATATATATGCCAAATATATATATTCACCCATTTAAAGTGTACAATTTAATGTTTTAAGTATATTCATAGTTTGCAACCATCACCGCAATTAAAAGAATAAACTAGTATTCTTAAGTAAAGGTAAGTTTCATGATTGAAAATCATCTCATGTATTTTCCTTAAATGTAATCACATAGCTATTTTATAAGAATGAGTTTAGTGATCTTTGGCCTACTTTGTTTAAGAATAGTGGTTATGATATTCATATCCTCAGTCTAACCCATGCATTTTCATTGAGGGGGATGTCGCCCCACAGGGGTGAAAATTGGCTCTTGGGGTCAAAAAGATCTTACTCTTTTATGTATAAATCATGAATACACACACACACACACACACACACACAGTACATACAAAATATATTGTGTGCTGCTAAAATTTAATGGGGCGGGGCACAATTACACATACACACACAAATCCAAAAGCTCCTCAGAGGGGAGGATAATGGTAAACATGTTGAGAATTACTGCCATAAAGAATTAGATTATTACTGTAGAGCAGGGGTGGAGAACATCTGGCCATGAAATAATTTGGTCTGGCCCTCCCAAGGCATTAGAGGTGAGTTAATTAAACATTTGACCAAATATAGTAGGCTAATTTTTAGGCGGATAATTTTGTATGGCCCAAGAATGATGTTATAAATATCCAAATGGCCCTTGGCAGAAAAACAGTTCCCCATCCCGGCTCAAAAGGGACCTGGGAAATTTCAGGCTCCATTTGAGGATTTTCAAATATAAGGATCTCCTGTAGTAACCAGGAAATTCACTAGCTCGCTCACTCCACTCATAGACACATATACTCTCTTTTGCTCACCACTTCCTCCTCCCTCTCTTTTTAGAGGTGGGGTAGGCTGTGTTGGGAGTGGTAGAGATAAAGAAAAGGACCAGGCCCTGGCCAGTTTGGCTCAGTGTTAGAGTTTTGGCTCAGATGTAATTCCCGGTTAAGACATACCTCAGTTGCAGGTTCCCCAGCCCCGGTAGGAGCACGTGTAGGAAGCAACCATTCCATGTGTCTCTCTCATGTTGATGTTTCTCTCTCTCCTTTTCTCTCTCTCTCTGTTCCCCTGTTTCTTCCCTTCGTCTCTCTCTAGAAATCAGTGGGAAAATATCATCGGGTGAGGATTTAAAAATAACCCAAGAAACAAACACACATACTAAATAGATGGATGAATGAATGAATGAATGAATGAATGAAAAGGACCAGAATACACTTGAGTAGATAAGTCCAGATTGTCTGATTTGTAAATGGGCAGTCTTATATACAATTAGGCCAATTTCCGCAACTTGGTCTTAACGCATTTACATGGTAGTTGTACAACCCTAAACATATTTCTCTCTATACTTAGAGTCAGAAAGAGTGATTTTGTATAATTTATTTCCCTTGGAAGGCTCGTCTCATATCAACACTTTTGTTTCATCAAGATCCTTTATATTTTTCCCTTAAATTTTCAATGCAGTTAAATCTGACTCTTTATGGGCCATAAGCAAAGACATAACTGATAATAGAAACAAACATTCTTCATTTATAGCAGGCGCAAGAGTTCTAGGGTACATTGTTCAGCTGCTTTCTTTCCCCATGGTATGAAGCTGATAAATGGCTTTTAAAAGGTTTTTCATTTTTGTTCATCTTATCCTTTGAGAAAAATAAGCTGTGATGATCAGTTACCCAAAACAAATGCTACTCATAATGTGGGAAAATGATAGAGACAACTAAAACTTATATTTGTATACTTATACATTTATTCAACAAATGTTTAAATACCAGTTATTTGTGAACATTGTGTTAGTACTGGGGTACAGAAGTGAATAAAACAAAGTCTTTCCCTCAAAGAGATTACATTCTAGGCAGAGAAACTAGATTTAAAAAACAATCAAACCTTATATCTCAGTGAGATACGTACAACAATAGAGTGTACCAGGCAGTGTAAGAGTCAGGTGGGGCTAACTGAACTGTGGCCTCACAGGAGCTGCCCTAGATAGATGGAGGTGCTTGGCCCATGGGCAGCACCGGAGTGTGCACACAAAATAACGGGATGAGAGAATATAGCTCCTGAGTCTTGGACAGACCAGTTGTTTGGAACCTTTTTTAGAAATAATCTTTGATAGTACTAGAGACACTGAGGGCTATAGAGAAAAAGGGCTAAGCCCTCCAGTGACAGTTCCCAGATTACAGAGCCTCCCAGCCATGCTCCTTAGCTAAAGACATAGATCTTTCTTAGATGCCAATTCAACACCCATTTTGCCATTCAAGAAAGCTCCTTGGGGCTTTTATCTCCCCACATCTCAGTGTTTTCTTCCAGCCTTATACAGTGTTTGGTACTTTGGAATTCTGTTCAGTGTAGTTTTCTTCCATCTCTTTACATTCTAGCAATGTTTAGTCCCCAACAATGTTTTAATGTTCTATATAGCTAATCTCTCTTCTGATATCCTTGCTTAATGACTTGCTCCTGAAGTTATTGAGGAGACATTTGAAGAAATATGATCAGGGGAGGGACTTACCATGGGAAAAGAAAGCAGCTGAACAATGTACCCTAGAACTCTTGCCTCCCCCTCTCCCTTCTCAGGCGGGCAACAAGGATCAATGGATAGGAGTGATACCAACCTAAAGACAGAATAACCAGTAGGAAACTGATCATTAGTCTATCCAAACTCGATGAGATTGTGTTAATGGGAATGAAGAAGAGGAATTGGCTTTGCAAGTTATGTAAATGATAAGTGCAGTACAGACAGTAATTGACTAGAAGCAGAGGGGAACTCTCCTAACTCTCCCGCCTCTGCCTTGGGTGCTGGGTTAGTTTCCTATTGCTGCTGTAGCAAGTTACCAGGAATTTTGTGGCTCAGACCAGCACAAATTATGGTCTTACAGTTCTGGAAGTCGGAAGTCTGAAATAGGTCTCACTGGACTAAAAGTCAGGTGTCACCAGTGTTGCTTTCCCTTCTGGAGGTTCTAGGGGACAAATCAGTTTTTTTTGCCTTTTTCCAGATTGTAAAGGCTGCCCACATTCCTTGAATATGGTCCCCGTCCATCTTCAAAGCTAGCATTGGCTGGTGGTTCTTTCTTATACTGCAGTCTCTTCCACATTCAAATACCCTTGTGATTGCATTGGTCTCACCCACATAATCCAAATAAGCTCCCATCTCAAGGTCAGTTGATTACCAAGCTTAATCCCTTTTTATCAATAATCTAATCTGGGCCTGGTACGTTGTGCCTTGCTCTGTTGTATTTTGTGCCTTTAAATCAACGCAGCAGATCCAAGCAACAGCAGCCCCCTGATCACCGCAGCCTCCTGATCACCGCAGCCTCCTGATCACCACACCCTCTGTCTGTGGAACAGCAACTGTACGTGAAGCCTCCCCCCACCAGCCAGAAGAGCCAACACAGCTGTGAACAACACCCACCAGAGGAGCTGCTGCCAACTGGAAAGCAGCTGCTACCGCAACCGTCTGAGCAGCAACCACAACCCAAGGAGCCCCTGCCACCCAGGGAGCAGCCACTGAACACCTCAACATCTACATATGTCAGCGAGATCAAACATGGGTAGGCAAAGAAACCCCCAAAGGAAAGAAAAGGAGGACTCGCCAGAAAAGCAGCTAAGTGAGACAGAGATATGCAACATGACGGAAAAAGAATTCAGAATAAGGTTCCTAGAGTACATGCACCACATGTTCAAGAAGCAAGAAGAAACAGATGAAAAACTCAACTACTTATGCAAGAAGCTAGAAGAAACAGATGAAAAAATCAACAACTTAAGTAAGTCCCAAGAAGAAATGAAGAGTGACATAGCTTCAATAAAAAACTCCATTGAAAGTATCAACAGTAGACTGGGAGAAGCGGAGGACCGAATTAGTGAATTAGAAGACAAGGAAGCAAAACACACTCAAACTGTACGGCAAATGGAGAAAAAAATTAAAAGACAGGAGGAGAGCCTAAGGGAGCTTTGGGACAACATGAAACGAAACAACATACGAATAATAGGGGTGCCAGAACAACAGAAAGATGAACATGGATTAGAAAACCTATTCGAAGAAATAATATCAGAAAACTTCCCTGAGGTGGGGAAGAAAAAAGTCACACAAGCCCAGAGAGTCCCAAACAAGGTGAACCCGAAAAGACCCACACCAAGACACATCATAATTACCATGGCAAATGTTCAGGATAAAGAGAGAATCTTACAGGCTGCAAGAGAGAGACGGAAAGTAACATACAAGGGATCTCCCATTAGATTATCAAATGATTTCTCAACAGAAACACATCAGGCCAGAAAAGAATGGACGGAAATCTACAAAGTGATGCAAAGCAAAGGACTGAATCCAAGAATACTCTATCCAGCAAGGCTATCATTCAAAATTGAAGGGGAAATAAGAAGCTTCACAGACAAAAAAGGGCTAAGGGAGTTTATCACCACCAAGCCAGCCATGCAAGAAATGCTAAAGGGACTGGTGTAAAAAGAAGAAATATCAAGCTCAGAAAGAAAACAGCCACACACACACACACAAAAAGAAATGGCTACAAACAAATACCTTTCAATAATAACTTTAAATGTAAATGGACTAAATGCTCCAACCAAAAGACATCGAGTGGCTGAATGGATAAAAAAACATGACCCATACATCTGCTGTCTACAAGAGACCCACCTCATTAGAAGGGACTCACACAGACTGAAAGTGAAGGGATGGAAAAATATCTTTCACGCAAATGGAAAGGAAAAGAAAGCTGGGGTAGCAATACTTATATCTGACAAAGTACATCTCAAAGTGAAGGCCATAACCAGAGATAAGGAAGGCCACTTCATAATACTAAAGGGATCAATACAACAAGAAGATATAACCCTGGTAAACATATATGCACCCAATGCAGGAGCACCCACATACATAAGAAAACTTCTGGAAGATATCAGGGGAGAGATCGACAACAATACAATCATAGTAGGGGACTTTAATACACCACTGACATCACTGGATAAATCCGCTAGACAAAAACTCAGCAAAGAAACAGCAATCCTAAATGACTCACTAGATCAGATGGACTTAATTGACATCTTCAGAACACTTCACCCCACAGCTGCGGAATATACATTCCTCTCAGGTGCTCATGGGACATATTCAAAAATAGACCACATATTGGGTCACAAGCAAAGTCTCCACAAATTCAAGAAGATTGAAATCATAAAAAGCTTCTTCACAGACCACGATGGCATAATGTTAGAAATAAACTACAATAAAAACAACCCAAAATACTCAAACACTTGGAAGCTGAATAGCATGTTATTAAATATTGATTGGGTTACCGATGACATCAAAGAAGAAATTAAAAACATCCTGGACACTAATGACAATGAAAACACAACAATCCAAAACCTCTGGGACACAATGAAAGCAGTCCTGAGAGGGAAGTTTATAGCTCTACAGGCCTATCTCAAAAAACAAGAAAAAATGGTAGTCAATCATCTAACTCTACAACTCAAAGAATTAGAAAGAGAGCAACAAGAAAACCCCAGAGTGAGCAGAAGGAAGGAGATAATAAAGATTAGAGCAGAAATCAATGAAATAGAGACCAAAAAAACAATACAGAAAATCAATGAAACCAAGAGCTGGTTCTTTGAAAGGATAAACAAGATTGACAAACCCCTAGCCAGGCTCACCAAGAAGCAAAGAGAGAGGTCCCAAATAAACCAAATCAGAAATGATAGAGGCGAAATAACAACAGACCCCACAGAAATACAAATGATTGTTAAACAATACTACGAGCAACTCTACTCCAACAAACTGGACAACCTGGAGGAAATGGACAAATTCCTAGAAAAATACAACATTCCAAAACTCAATCAGGAAGAATCTAAAAACCTCAATAGGCCAATAACTATGGAAGAAATTGAAGCAGTCATCAGAAAGCTTCCAGCAAACAAAAGCCCAGGGCCAGACGGCTTCACAGGGGAGTTCTACCAAACATTCAAGGAAGAACTAAAACCTACCCTCCTCAGACTACTACAAAAAATTCAAGAGGAAGGAACGCTTCCAAGCTCATTCTATGAAGCCAGCATCACCCTAATACCAAAACCAGGTAAAGACATCACAATGAAAGAGAATTACAGGCCAATATCCCTCATGAACATAGATGCCAAAATCCTCAACAAAATCTTAGCAAATCGGATCCAGCAGTACATCAGAAGGATCATACACCATGACCAAGTAGGATTCATCCCAGAGATGCAAGGATGGTACAACATCCGTAAATCAATAAATGTGATACATCACATAAACAAATTGAAAGAAAAAAACCACATGGTCATATCAATTGATGCAGAAAAAGCATTCGACAAAATCCAACACCCATTTTTGATAAAAACTCTCAGAAAGGTGGGAATAGAAGGATCATACCTCAACATAATAAAAGCCATATATGACAGGCCCACAGCCAACATCATACTCAATGGACAAAAACTAACACCATTTCCCCTAAGAACAGGAACAAGACAGGGATGCCCACTCTCACCACTCCTGTTCAACATAGTACTGGAAGTATTAGCCATTGCAATTAGGCAAGAAGAAGGAATAAAAGGCATCCAAATTGGAAAAGAGGAAGTAAAACTGTCCTTATTTGCAGATGACATGATATTATACATACAAAACCCTAGAGACTCCATCAAAAAGCTACTAGACTTAATACATGAATTTGGCAATGTAGCAGGATACAAAATTAACCCCAAGAAATCTGAGGCATTTCTATACACCAACAGTGAACTTTCAGAAAGGGAGATCAGAAAAACAATCCCATTTACCATCGCACCAAAAAAATTAAGATACCTAGGAATAAACTTAACTAAAGAGGTTAAAGACCTCTACTCAGAAAACTACAGGACGTTGAAAAAAGAGATAGAGGAAGACATAAACAGATGGAAGAACATACCATGTTCTTGGATTGGTAGAATCAACATCATTAAAATGTCCATACTACCCAAAGCAATCTATACATTCAACGCACTTCCCATTAAAATACCAATGGCCTTCTTCAAAGATCTAGAACGAACTCTCCAAAAATTCATCTGGAATAAAAAAAGACCCCGAATAGCTGCAACGATCCTGAGAAAGAACAAAGTAGGTGGGATCTCAATGCCAGATATCAAGCTGTATTACAAAGCCACTGTTCTCAAAACTGCCTGGTACTGGCACAAGAACAGACATATAGATCAGTGGAATAGAATAGAGAGTCCAGAAATTAGCCCGAACCAATATGCTCAATTAATTTTTGACAAAGGAGGCATGAACATACAATGGAGCCAAGATAGTCTCTTCAATAAATGGTGTTGGGAAAATTGGACAGACATATGCAAGAAAATGAAACTAGACCACCAACTTACACCATACACAAGAATAAACTCAAAATGGATAAAGGACTTAAATGTACGACAGGAAACCATAAAAATTCTAGAAGAATACAAAGGCAACAAAATCTCAGACATATGCCAAAACAATTTCTTCACTGATACAGCTCCTAGGGCAGTTGAAACTAAAGAGAAACTGAACAAATGGGACTACATCAAAATAAAAAGCTTCTGCACAGCAAAAGAAACCATCAACAAAACAACAAGAAAACCCACCTCGTGGGAAAACATATTTGCCAACGTCATATCTGATAAGGGCTTAATCTCCAAAATTTATAGGGAACTCATACAACTTAACAAAAAGAAGATAAACAATCCAATCAAAAAATGGGCAAAGGATCTAAATAGACACCTTTCAAAAGAGGACATTCAGAAAGCCAAGAGACATATGAAAACATGCTCAAAGTCACTAATCATCCGAGAGATGCAAATCAAAACAACAATGAGGTACCATCTCACACCTGTCAGAATGGCCATCATCAACAAATCAACAAACGACAAGTGCTGGAGAGGATGTGGAGAAAAAGGAACACTTGTGCACTGCTGGTGGGAATGCAGACTGGTGCAGCCACTATGGAAGGCAGTATGGAGGTTCCTCAAAAAATTGGAAATGGAACTCCCATTTGACCCTGTGATCCCACTACTAGGAATATATCCCAAGAAACCAGAAACACCTATCAGAAAGGATATATGCACCCAGATGTTCATAGCAGCACAATTCACCATAGCTAAGATCTGGAAACAGCCTAAGTGCCCATCAGTAGATGAATGGATTAGAAAACTGTGGTACATCTACACGATGGAATACTATGCTGCTGTTAAAAAGAAGGAACTCCTACCATTTGCAACATCATGGATGGAACTGGAGAGCATTATGCTAAGTGAAACAAGCCAGTCAATGAAGGAAAAATACCACATGATCTCACTCATTCATGGATAATAAAGACCATTACAAACTTTTGAACAATAATAGATACAGAGGCAGAGCTGCCTCAAACTGATTGTCAAACTGCAGTGGGAAGGCCAGAGAGAGTTGGGGGGCAGGAGGGAGGGGAGTAAGAGATCAACCGAAGGACTTGTATGCATGCATATAAGCATAACTAATGGACATAAGACACTGGGGGGTAAGGGAGGGTAGTGGTTTGTCAAGGGCGGGGGGGGGGGGGGGAAAGGATACTTATGTAATACCCTTTGTAATACTTTAAGAGGAAAATAAAAAATAAATAAATAAATAAAATAAAATAATAAAAAAAAAAAAATAATCTAATCTGTCCATAGGTTCTAGGAATTAGGACGTGGACATTTTTGGGAGGAGGGACATTATTCTACCTGTGTAGGTAGTGGTGCCATTGCTATGTTAGAAAAAGAAAAAAGTTTGGGGTGGGAGCATTAAATTGATGGTTATTATCTTAGATATTTGGGGTTTAAACTATCTGTAGAACCATCTATGGAAAATGCCCCGTAGGCAATTGGAAGTGTGGGTCTGGGGCTTAGTAGGTATTAATTTGGGTGTTCTTAGTTTAAGGATAGGAGCAGAAGTCATGATTGTAGATATGTTTGCCAATGGGATTGTAGATGGTTATATAGAGTAAAAACAAGAGAAGGGCAGGTGGGACTCTTGTCTAACACCTGTGTTTAAGGGACAGAAATAAAGGAAGAGGACCATGCATAGAAGAGGAAGATGCTGATACAGAGCATAGGAGGAGGCAGGAGGATAAAAGGAAAGAATGTCATAGAAAACTGTTCATTGGTCAGTAGGACTGAAAAATATCTGATGGGGTCCAGGGGAATGGTGGGGCAGAAGACCTATGGCAGCACACGGGGGGAGTAAATGGGAAGTGGGAAAGTGGAGATTGATGTGAAGGAGAGAAAGGAAAGGGCAGCCAGAGGGAGAATACAGGTTTGAGAAAAGTTTTTGTTGGTTTCTTTGTGGTTGTGTGTGTGTGTGTGTTTTTTTTAATAGTAATGGCTGGGGGAAAATGAATTCATATTAGCAGGACCCTGTGACTTACATCCTCTATTATTCAAAGAATTAGTAAAATTCATTGGTAGAGCCACTTTTAGCTATTATTTTTAAAATGCCACAGAGCATAAAAGACAGCTATAAAAAAAACTAGAGAGTAGCTCCTACATGACCCCAGTAATTACAGATGTCTTCCCATTCCACATAGCAAGAAAGATATTATACCATGTCATCGAACAACCCATTTTAAATAGGCACCTTGACAAACAGTAATAAGCACTGAACAATGACATTGTTTTTGCAAGTAGCAAATTTTGTCAGTTGGTAAGATCTTCTTCACTGATAGGCCACGAACAAAAGAGGAGATAATAAGTGTAACACCTAAACTCTGGTGAAACTTTTGGGGGTATTTTGTATTGTGTGAATGTTAAATGTGCACATAGCTACAGAGTAGCTGTAATGACAGTATTAGTCATGTTGTCTGGTAAGTTTATCTCTGTGTCAGGCATTGTGCAGAACACTATACATCCCAGATCATTCAGTCTGCACAACAGCTCAAGTAAATACTATCTTCCTATCCCTATTTTATGGATGGGAATTTCTCAAAGGTCACACAGTAAGTCAGTGGAACAGAAGGGCCGAATCAAGCATCAAAGGAGCAGGCTTCTAATCTGAACTCTGTTTAATAATAATAATAAAAAAATAAAAAACGGTGGCTTTGTAACTGTGGGTGGGCAGATGCATTCCAGGATGGTGTACTACTTTTCTTTCTTTCTTTCTTTCTTTCTTTTTTTTTTAAAGAATGAGATCCTAGAGTGCTTATAAAGACACAGATATGTAAAAGTAAAATGTCACACTATGGACCAATCACAACACATTCTTAGAACATTATGTCCCT
Source organism: Myotis yumanensis (assembly GCF_028538775.1). NCBI lineage: Eukaryota > Metazoa > Chordata > Mammalia > Chiroptera > Vespertilionidae > Myotis > Myotis yumanensis. The sequence goes on from NW_027223757.1 coordinate 88,878,568, forward strand.
TTTGATCTCTGTATTTTGACAACTGATGAGTAACTGGCTGGTCTGGAGAAGAACAACCCAGATGATTTATTGGTTAAAAAATAAGTCCTCCTGAAAAGAAGGTTTAAATTAGAGTTTACAGACTGAGGTCTAAACAGTGGCATTTTTGCTTGACCTGTACAGTATAAAGAAATCTGAATTGAATGTTAGCTTTTAAAAATTTTGGAATTTCCCATTAAAAAATCCAAATTACCAGCTGTGCTTAAAAAAACAGGAAGCTTTGTCAACACCCGGTCCCCTTTGCCCCTTGGCTACAGTAAGTATGTCTTTGACCCCCACCCATGCCTTTTACGTGGATATTTCAATTTGCCATTCCTAGATGAAACCATGTGGCTGGGGAGAGTCTAACTTAGAGAAAGACGCTTTTTAAAAAGGGACGTTGTCCTTCCTGAGGGAATAGTTAAGAAAAGGGAAAGGAGTGAGAGGGAAGGTTGAGGAGGGAAGGAAGAAACTTAATTCTAATCAAATTAAGGGTTTGGGCCCTGGCTGGTGAGGCTCGGTTGGAGCATCATCCTGTACCCCAAAAGGTGGTGGGTTCAATTCCTGGTCAGGGTTCATGCCCAAGTTTCCAGTTTGATCCCCAGTCAGGGTGTATGGGAGAGGCAACTGTTTGATGTTTCTCCCATCTTGTACTCTCTCTCTGTTTCGCCCTTTCTCTCAAATCAATTTTTAAAAATAAACATGTCATCAGGTGAGGATTAAAAATATTTTTAAGAGTTTGGTAGGAAGAAATGATTTTTTAAGGGTAGGTAGTTGAAAGTAGAACCATACATTGAACAACTCCAATGGACACCTCCCTCCCTCCCTCCCCCCTCCCTCCCCCCTCCCTCCCCCCTCCCTCTTTCTCTCTTTCTTTCTTTCTTTCTTTCTTTCTTTCTTTCTTTCTTTCTTTCTTTCTCTCTCTCTCTCTCTCTCTCTCTCTTTCTTTCTTTCTTTCTTTCTTTCTTTCTTTCTTTCTTTCTTTCTTTCTTTCTTTCTTTCCTTCCTTCCTTCCTTCCTTCCTTCCTTCCTTCCTTCCTTCCTTTCTTTCTCTTTCTTTCTCTTTCTTTCTCTTTCTTTCTCTTTCTTTCTTTCTCTTTCTTTCCTTTGTTTTCCTTTTTTTCCTTTCCTTTCTTTCTTTTCTTTTCCTTTCTTTTCTTTCTTTCATCTTTATTATTGAGAGTATTACAGATGTCCTCTCCCCCACCCCCATTATCCCTCTCCACCAGGTTCCTGCTCCTCCCCAGGCCTATTGGCTGTGTCCATGGGCAATGCTTATATGCATACTAGTGACCCGGTGCACAGATTTCTGCACATTGAAAGGAAATTAGAAGGTGGCCAGCAGGGCAGGACTGGGCAAGATGGGGCCAGACATGTTCTGGAGCCAACCTCCCGCAGTCTCTCCCTGGCGTCTGCAGAGTGAGCAGGGTCCCTCTGGCAGGTGTGGTCCCTCAGCCTGGCCTGAGGGGATTGGGCCAAAACCAGCTCTCCGACATCCCGGAGGGGTCCTGGAGTGCAAAAGGACATTCTGCAAAATTGCTGTCGTACAGGGTGTGGAACGCAAACACAAGTGTGTAAGTAAACCAGATTTGGGGCCGACAGTACCCCAGCAACAATCTAACCCATGGCCAAAGGTGGAATCACATCCCGCCCCGCCCCCTCGAGAAATCAGGCTCCCTCCTCTGTGGTTTCAGGATGTGTCACCTGAGAACTGCCGCTGCCAAGTCACTGCATCTCGGCGGCTCCTGCTTTGAGCATCTGCCCCCTGATGGTCAGTGCACGTCATGTGACTGATCAGATGATAGGAGGGACACTTAGCATATTAGCTTTTTATATGTATAGACTAGAGGCGGGGTGCATGAATTCATGCACGGGTGGGATCCCAAGGGAGGTGAGGGGGGTCCGGGACCCAATTGGCCCTCGGGTGGGTGGTTGGGTGCCCTTTTGCTAGCTCAGGATCTGGATCCGTCCTGCTGATGTTCACACCGGTTATTGGGATCCACCTGGCGGCCGCTTTTATATCCTTTCTTCCTTGCAGAGCGTCTAGGGAGGGGAAGTGTCCTAGGTGCCCAAGGCTGACTTCCAGGAGGCCAGTGGCACTGTCAGGATCATGATGGTGTCACTGGTCCTTTGGTGCCTGGCCCACTCTCCGGAGATTGGACGTGCAGAACTATTGAGGGAGTGAGTGGCTGCCTTTGGGCTGGTGGCTGGGATGGGTCTGTAGGCAGAGCGGCACTCTTGCTGTGGGAGTGCACTGATCACCAGGGGGCAGACGCTCAACTGCCGTTTGGTCATAATGGTCACTTAGGCCATCATATATATATATATATATATATATATATATATATATATATATATAAAAATAGACTAGAGGCCCAGTGCATGAAATTTGTGCACGGGGCGGGAGGGGTGTCCCTCAGCCTAGCCGGCACACTCTCTAATCTGGGACCCCTCGTGTGATGTCTGACTACCGGTTTAGGCCCGATCCCTGTGGATCTGTTTCCCACAACCTTGCAAAAGAGTATGTTTTTCAACTTTTAGAAATCTAGTTGATGAGAGATCTGTATTTCTCTTGCCAGGAGGGATGTTGAACATACTTTCATCTTTGGGGATGCTTAGCAATTGTTTCAGTGAACTCTCCTTGGTTCTCTCTCCCACTTTCAACATGAATTTTAATCCTTCATTTTTAGGAGTCCTTTCTATATTGGGAATGTTCACCTCTGTGTGTTATAGAGTTGCAGACAATATTTTCTGTTTGTTATTTGTACTTTTAATTTGCTTATGGAATTGTGTTGTTTTTTTAATCACGTGGAATTTTGTTTGTTTTTTATGTAGTTAAATTTATTAGTTATCTTTCTTTATGCTTCTTCTTCTTTTTTTTTTTAATATATTTTATTGATTTTTTACAGAGAGGAAGGGAGAGAGATAGAGAGTTAGAAACATCGATGAGAGAGAAACATCGATCAGCTGCCTCCTGCACATCTCCTACTGGGGATGTGCCCGCAACCCAAGTACATGCCCTTGACCGGAATCGAACCTGGGACCCCTCAGTCCGCAGGCCGACGCTCTATCCACTGAGCCAAACCGGTTTCGGCATTTCTTTATGCTTCTGGTTTTTGAGTCATTTCTTAGAAAGTCTTTCTCCACCCCCAGAACATAAAAGAATTTACCTGTTTTCCCCCTAATACTTTAAATCTCTGATTCATTAGGAATTTATCCTCGTATATGGGGTAAAGCTAACACCATTTACTAAAAATTCAGTCTTTTCCAACCCCTGATCAGAGATGTTAGCTCTGTTGTATAATATGCATATATTTTCATATGCAGTTTGAATTTATACTTTGGATTTTCTACTCCATTCCATTGAGCTGTGCCAACACATGCCGATATCTCATTATTTTATTTATAAAGACTTTATATTTTAATATCTGCTTTTCTTTTTCAAGGTTTTCTGGTGTTCTTGCTTGATTGCCCTTTCAAATGAGCTTTTAATCAACTTGTCAAATTCCAGGGATGGGGGCCAGGAGGCAACTGATGGTATTTTTGTTGGGATCTTATATATTAAGTTAAGAATTAGAGAGTAGTGATATGGTATTTCAGGAATTTTTTTTTGTTAAGCTAAAATGCAGACATAATGACCTCACAATTATATCTCTTGACACGGGGCTAAGGAGTGAATGTAGAAGTAATCTTATAATTATTTACTCCCCAGAAGAAAAGCAGTTTGTCAGGCTCCTCCAGAGAAAGTGTGTTTTCTTTCATCTTCAATGCAGTTAACATTTGGGCATTAGAATAAGTAGGCAAAAGGAATAAGAGAACATTAAAAAAAAAAGTTGGAGAATATATAGGATGTTGCCTTGTCTCTCAGACTGCATAGCTGCTTTAACTAAGCAGAGTGCCGTGGCAAGGACAGTCTCTGGAGAGCAGAAGGTGGCTGCTCCTCCTGTCTGTGGGCCACCACAGGGAAACATTGTCACTCACTGCATAGATGCCATGATTTTAAATCATGACCTTCAAGTACAAATAAGTGAAAAAATCAGTTATCTCCCAAAAAGAAAGCAACAACAACAAAAAGCTTTTTTTTAAAATCATATGTCTGAACATACATCAGAGTGGGCCCATTTGGGTTCTTGAATGTAAGGATTCTTGACTCAATCTGAATAGTTAGACAAGAATCATGGATTTTGTTAGTCTTCTAAGTCAATCCAGTTTTGATAGTCATTTGCATAGTTTTTTTTTCAAGTTTTCCTATTAATTATCATCATCGCTGTGAACATAGGAAAACATTGTGAAAATATCCAGGGAAAATAAAGTCATGTTTTGCATAATGACATTTCAGTCAATGGCAGACCAAATGCATGATGGTGGTTCCATAAGATCATAATGAAAATTTTCTATTATCTAGTGACATTGTAACCATCTTAACATCATAGTGTAAAGGTTGCAAAAATCAACAAGGTGTGGTTGAGATGGAAAGCAACTTTAATTTAGGTATGGATGAGGGTGGCACTGAGGAGCTCCTAGAGGTGGTTCTCGAGGAACTGACTATGGAGGAAGTTTTGGAACTGGAACAGGAACACATAGCTAAAGAAAAGGCAAGAGAAAGGGAAACTGAGGAGAAGAAAAGAAGAGCCTCCAAGAGAGTTCACAAGGAAAGGGTTAGTAGAAGCTTTTTTATAGACCACAACAACTCCTTTAAAAATTTCAAAACATGGACCCTCCTCCCCCAACACCAAAAGGTTTTTGTTAATAGACAAGAATGTTCAAAGTGAATTATCTGCTTACTAGAGGCCTGGCCTGCGGGATCGAGTCAAAACCTGCTCTCCAACATTCCCCGAGGGGTCCTGGATTGTGAGAGGGCACAGGCCAGGCCGAGGGACCCCACAGGTGCATGATTGGGGCCAGGGAGGGACGCGGGAGGTTGGCCAGCCGAGGAGGGACTGCCGGAGGGCTCCAGGGCGTGTCTGACCCATCTTGCTCAGTCTTGATCAGCCAGACCCCAGCAGCAAGCTAACCTACCAGTTGGAGTATCTGCCCCCTGGTGGTCAGTGCACATCATAGTGAGTGGTTGACTGGTCGACTGTTTGCCCCCTGGTGGTCAGTGCATGTTATAGCGAGCAGTTGAGCGGCTTTAGCATATTGTTAGCATATTACGCTTTGATTGGTTGAACAGGCAATCGGACACTTAGCATATTAGGTTTTTATTATATAGTTTGCTTATCTATGATGAAAAGAATAAACAAACCTAGCAAACCACTATGGACATATTTCTGAAAAGAGTGGCACTTCCTCAAGAAGGGCCTCAGGCAGGTCTTTCAGGAGGTATTCCAGAAGGCGACCTTATTATCATAGAAGATGAGAGCTCCATGCTTGTTGCTCCTGAAGACTCCACAAGATGTGGAGTAGAAGACAGTGATATTGATGATCCTGACACTGTGTAGGCCAAGGTTAGTTTGTGTTTATGTCTTAGTTTTTAACACAAAGGTTAAAAAAGTTAAAAAAATTTTAAAAATAGAAAAAAGCTTACAGAATGAAATATAAAGAAAATATTTTGTACATCCATGTAGTGTGCTTGTGTTGTAAACTATTATTACAAAAGCATCAAAAAGTTGTAAAAATTTAAAAGTTTATAAAGTAAAAAGTTATAGTACACTAAGATTAATTTATTTTTGAAGAAAGAAAAATATTTTTTATAAATTTAGTGCAGCCTGAGTGTTCAGTGTTTATAAAGTCTGTAGTAGTCTACGGTAATGACCTAGGCCTTCATGCTCACTAACCACTCACTGACTCACCCAGAGCAACTTCCAGTTATGCAAGCTCCATTCATGTTAAGTGCCCTATACAGGTGCACCATATTTTTATTGTATATTTTCTATGTTTAGATACACAAATACCATTGTGTTACAGTTACCTGCATATTCAGTACAGTAACATGTTATACAGGTTTGTTGGCTAGGAACAGTAGGCTATGCCATATAGCCTCGGTGTGTAGTAGGTTGCCTCTGAAGTAAAAAAGTCAGTTATCTCCTACCATCTAGGTTTGTGTAAGTGAAATCACCTAACGATGCATTTCTCAGAATGTATCCTCATTGTTAAGCTACACGTGATTATATTCTTTTGCTTTTTGTTGAAAACAGTTCCTTAACTGATTTTATCCTGCGTGTTTTTCCACATTTATCTACGCAACCTGTCTCCCTTTTTCTAATTTAGAACTGAAGTCTAGCACATTGAGAAAATGACTTTAAATGCACGGCCAGAATTTTTCAAAGCCCTACCCAAAGGAAGAGCTGTGGCTGGTTCCCTCCTTGTCCTGATTCATGCACAGCCAGGCGTATGCACGGCATCAGGAAGGGTAAACACACCTGATAACTAATTGGTCATGAGCATAAAATTTTAACGAACCAGCTTTCAAAATTGATCCCCCACCGAAAGAGCTTCCTCTCTTTTTGCTCAGAAATGATCTTTCAATCTGGGCTCTGAAAGCTGTCATTTGAATTGGACAGGAAATAAATGTTGAAAGTTAGTGAAAACTCATTGCTTAATCTCTGGCAATTTCATTAGGTGATCAACAAATGTGTTATAAGTTGGATTCAAAATGAAAACAAAAGTTTAAACAGTTTAAAATAGTTTAAAACAAAAGATTAAACAGTGTGGTCACCAAATAATTTTCCAGACCTGTAGAAAAATAAAATCAAAATCTGAGAATTATTCAGATGCCACATAGATTTTTATTCTGTTCTTTCCCTGTTCACTCCCATCTCTGTCCCCCTGATTATGTTGGGTTGTTTATTTACAAAAGACAGTCAGGTAGCAGGAACAGAACAAGAAATTGGACTCTGAAGACTTCATTTCTGGACCTGCCTCTGTCACTTGGTATTTGTGTGACTCCTCAGACTGGTCACTGAGCCTCCTTGAGCAAAGTTCTCAAGTTATCTGTCCTACCTCCCTCATCATCGCGAGTATTGATTTCAGATGGCTTAGAAACTTTAATACACACACACACACACACACACACACACACACACACACGTCATCTCTCATAATGAGCTCACACATCCAGGATCAGTCCTTTAATCTTCAGACACTGTTTTTGAGGGTAGGGGTATCAGAACACTATTTCCCCAAACCTTCTACTACCACTGAACTCTCTGGAATTGAGAATGCCAAGTCCTTACTGTACAAAAAGTTAATTCCCTAATCTAAGAGACCTCTCCAAGTGCCACTGCTGACAAATTTAATGGATGGTAATGTATGTATATTCCAATACAGTGTGATGTGGGACTTGCTTAAACTTGCCCATAGTCGTAATTTGGAGATTTTTAAAAAAAAACTCAATTCTCAGACTGTAAATCAAAACTTCAACAGAACTTACAACTTGGCAAAGAATTTTGCCTTTGGCCTGAACTGATGCTCCTACTGTTCCTCTTTTCTGGGACTCTAAAATGTCTGAGCTATATTGTAGCCAGTGATCTGTAAGAGGTGCTGGATCCCCCTCCCATAGAGTTGCAAAGAACTTGCTTCCCTGCCTTCTTCCCCCACTCTTTTCCTAAGGACTTTTAAATGCCTGTTGGGTCTAAGGGCAGGTTCTGGGTTACAAGGCCTAAAATTTAGCTCACTTGAAGGGTAGCTCACTAATACATCTCTCTGAGGGTTCCCTAGCCCTTTGACATTCCCACCACTATCATTGAGCTCTGAAACACCCACACTTCACCATCACTCCCTAATATCTTCACAAGCTCTTATTTCCCCAGAGGCTTTTTAAAAATTTAATTTGTAACTGTTGTACACATGTGACATGTGAAATTAGCCTAAATGCTGAATTGTTTAGCATCTTAAAAAACTACTGTAATATTTATGATTAATATGAAAACTCAAGTAGGCTTTATAGCTACTTCTCTTGATTACATTTTGCATTTATTTGAGGATATTTGTGTGTGTGTTTTTTAATTATTGAATTTATTGGGGTGATATTGCTTAATAAAATTATATAGATTTCAGGTATGTAATTCTACAATACATCAGCAGTATGTTGTATTGTGTGTTTACCACCCCGATATTTGAGGATATTTGGTTTTTAGAAGTTATAGAACAAATTTGGATAAAGTAATGTAAAGGCACAGTCACAAAGCAATATATCATTTGTGCTGGGACTGCAACACTAACTATGTTTTCATTCTTTCCTTTTTTACAACTGAACCAATAAAATAATTAATATGTGTTTTTGTAGGAGCTTATGTCTCATTATAGCTTCAATATTGGAGCAGAGATTAACTTTCTGAATTTGAATTCAGACTCCCAACTTCCTGTAAGTTTTCATGTGCTGATACAGGGTTGCTGTTTTTAGGTCAAGATGATTTGGCTTTTCTAGAAGCTATTCTTTTTCTAAGTGACTGACAGGAATCATTACTCTCTATGGCAAGAAACCAGAAGTTGGCAGGAGCCCTATAATGACTGTCCAATTGGATTTATTTTTTTAACTGTTGTGCCAATTTCCAAATTATCTTCACTTATAGGACATCTATTTTCTTTAGAAGGTTCAAAGTGGTGATACACATGTAGTGACAGCCCTACCCAGGTCAGGTGTGAGGGGACAGCCTTCCCAGACAGACTTTCCATTTAACCCTCTGGACAGAAGCCAGAGATCATGGTACATTCCTAGGAGTGTACAAGTCAAAGCCACAACCATCAGGCAATTTTGTATTTGTTCCTGAAACTCTGACATTGTGACTTTGATTTCTTTTTTTTTTAAATATATTTTATTGATTTTTTACAGAGAGGAAGGGAGAGGGATAGAGAGTTCGAAACATCGATGAGAGAGAAACATCGATCAGCTGCCTCCTGCACACTCCCTACTGGGGATGTGCCCGCAACCAAGGTACATGCCCTTGACCAGAATCGAACCTGGGACTCTTGAGTCCGCAGGCTGACACTCTCTCCACCGAGCCAGACCAGTTAGGACGTGACTTTGATTTCTTATGATTGTTTAGAGCAGTGGTTCTCAACCTTCCTAATACCACGACCCTTTAATACAGTTCCTCATATTTTGGTAACCCCCAATTTCATTGTTACAAATTGAACATAATTAAAGCATAGTGATTAATCACAAAAACAATATGTAATTATATATGTGTTTTCCGATGGTCTTAGGCGACCCCTGTGAAAGGGTCGTTCGACCCCCAAAGGGTCGCGACCCACAGGTTGAGAACCACTGGTTTAGAGGTATGCGTCTGACAAGGATTGCTTGGTAAGATTCACAATAAGCACTAAAACCCTCAGTATTTCCTGCCTTGCCACTTCCCAGTATGACTTTTAAAACTGAAAAGAAAAGGGCCAGCCTATAATTGGAAGAGATTTCTGAATTTGCCTCTTTTCTGAGAGAATTAATTAAGGTAGAGAGTGCTTCAAGTGAGGGCCACTTTGGAGCTCAGCTCCATCTTTTCATGTGGAGATAAACAGCCCCACTTTTATCCCCCACTTTGCTGACCAGCCAATTTGATAATAACAAAGCCAGAGTGAAACACATCTGTTCATTTTCCCTTACCTGCTGATAACAACTATAAATGCTCTTGCTTATTTGAGCTTTGCCCACCCTGGAATCATGGTATTTGTTTTCAATTTGGATTTTGGTAGAAATAGATCCCATGCATGCCTGAAGTGAAAACTACACTTCCCAAACTCCTTTGTAACTATCTAGGACTACATCTGACCAAAGAGATGTAAGAAGGAAGGTTGTGCAAAACAACCAGGGAGTCTCCCTAGAGTTGTCAGCCTACTCAGCTGGAAAGTGCACTCTTTGGCACTTCTTCCCTTTCCCCTCCTGAGGTCTGGAATTGTCATGATAGCTGCAATTGCAGCAGCTTTCTGGAACAACATGGCTGAGAACAGAAGCTAGGACTCCTGATGGCAGAACAGAAAGATAAAAGGAATCTGGTTCTTTATGTTTTCATGGAGACACCAGATCAGTGCTAGAATGCCTATATTTACCCTTCTTTTACATGAGGTTATACACTTGTATGCTTGAACCATTTTTACTTTGGGTTTTCTGTTATATGAAACTGAACCTAATTCTAGCTGCTACAGTATGCAGCCATGTGCTCAGCTTACAAAACAGTCAGGGTTGTTTCACTAAGTAAGAAGAGGAGAATAGATTCTGGGTTATGCAATTCACAGTTTCTGCCACAGAAAACCAAATCCATGTAAGGTGTTAGTGAGCATATATAGGGAATTAAAATATATAATAATAAAAGCGTAATATGCTAATTAGACCAGAAGTCCTTCCGGATGTCCTTCCTTCCAGACAAAGCCACAGAGGGCCAGGGCAGAGCCAGCAGAGGCTCCTGGCCGCAGCGGTGGCAGGCAAGGGCTGGGGCCAAGGCCCTTGCACGAATTTCGTGCATCGGGCCTCTAGTTATTAATAATTCACCAGTCACCTCATTTTACTGACAAGTAAACTGAGTCTCAGGAGGGTATGTTAAATACATTGCTTCAATTCACATAATGAGTAGGTAGTATAGCATGAACTAGTCTTCATATTCCCAACCCCACTATTTTATCTTCCCCATTGCTTTCCATGTGATTATATGTGTATAGTATTTGTAGTTCAACTAATAGACAAGTTTAAGATTTAGAGATTATAGTTGCAGATAATCTCTAGTACAGTGGTTCTCAACCTTCCTAATGCCGCAACCCTTTAATACAGTTCCTCATGTTGTGGTGACCCCCAATTCCATTATTACAAATTGAACATAATTAAAGCATAGTGATTAATCACAAAAACATTATGTAATTATATATGTGTTTTCCGATGGTCTTAGGCGACCCCTCTGAAAGGGTCGTTCGACTGTGACCCACAAGTGAGAACCGCTGCTCTAGTCTAACTCTAAGTAGTATTATATACATTATATTAAAGTCTAGAAAGATTAAGAAGTCAGTGGAATTTAGATGTGGTCCATTAAAAAGCTTTTTATAATGGATTTAATTTAGTTTTTGTTCAGAATCTCATTTGGGTTTTGAAACAGTCATTTCTCAGTGTTTACAAAGTGTTTGCAAATTCGTTCCACCATAGGACCTGCTGTTGTATCATAAAGAACAATGGTGAAGGCTATTCCTGAACACCATTTATTTAAGAACAAACCTTTTCCTACTAAAAAACAAACGTTTCTCTATCTTAGTGCTATGAAATATTTTTCATCTTAGAAGACCTATGACGGAATGAAAATAGTGTGATGACAAAATGTTCTTAACTGAGGAACAGGGAGTATGTGACTCTGGGCAAGTCGTTTTTTTCTAGCCATAAAATAAAATAATTACTTTTAAAAGAAAAGAGATGAGAATAAATTGAGAGAAAAATTGTAAGTACTTAGAATTATACAATTGAAATAAACAGATAATGTTAAATTGTGTTTCAGCTATTAGTTTAATTTTCTTCTTCATTGTCAGAACTTACCTGTTTAGGGATTTCCTTCTTTTCCTGAACTGTTTGCTTCTGAAGGGAGAGGAAGTATGCAAAGCAATCACTGTGCTGAAGAGCAGTGGGTGGAGAAATGTGAAAGGTTTGGGTGAAGCCTTTGCTGGATAAGCAGCTGTGACTTTCATTGCATCATCTTTTTCTTATCTTTTTTTGCTTTTTAAAATTTATCTTTATTGTTGAAAGTATTAGAGATGCCTCTCCTTTTACCCCTGCCCCCCCGCCCCCCTTGTCCCCCTCCACCCAGTTCCCGCTCCACCCTAGGCCTTCACCACCCTGTTGTCTGTGTCCATGGGTTATGCATATATGTATATAAGTTCTTTGGTTAATCAATCCTCCCCCCCACCACTCCCCGCTCCTTCCCTCTGAGTTCAGTCTATTCCATGCCTCTGGTTCTATTTTATTTGTCAGTTTATTTTGTTCATTAGGTTCCACATATACATGAGATCATGTGATATTTGTCTTTCTCTGACCAGGTTATTTCACTTAGCATAATAATTTCCATGTCCCTCCATGCTGTGTCATAGGGTAAGAGATCCTTCTTTTTTTACAGCCACATAGTGTTCCATTGTGTAAATGTATCACAGCTTTTTTATCCAGTCATCTACTGATAGGCACTGGGACTGTTTCCTATTCTTAGCTATCCTATATAATAAAAGCCTAATATGCTAAGTGTCCGGTCATCCAGTCGTCTATTCAACCAATCAAAGTGTAATATGCTAATGATATGGTAAGGCTGCTCAACCACTCTCTCTGATGTGCACTGATCACCTCTGCCTCAGCCCTTGCCACCGTCACCACGTCGACCAGTTGCTATGACGTGCACTGACCACCAGGGCGAAGACACTCTAACTGGTAGGTTAGCTTGCTGCTGGGTTCTGGCTGATCAGGACTGAGCAAGACGGGCTGGAAATTCCCAGGAGCCCTCCCACAGTCCCATCCCGGCTGGCCAACTTCCCACATCCCTCCCCAACCCCGATCGTGCACCAGTGGGATCCCTCAGCTCGGCCTGCACCCTCTTGCAATCCGGGACCCCTTGGGGGATGTCGGAGAGCCAGTTTTAGCCTGATCCCACACAGGCCAGGCCAAGGGACCCCATTGGTGCATGAATTCATGCACTGGGCCTCTAGTTGTAAATAATGCTGTTATGAATACAGGGTGCATTATTCTTTCTGATTCATTGTGTGTTTTTAATTTGAGTTGTTAAATGACAACCATCAAGAGGGTATTTACTTCTTTTTCCTGGGTGTTTTGCTTGATATATGATAAACTACTGCAAAGTGAGGATTGTTCTCTTGGTATGTCCTCATATTCCCAATATTCAGGCTTACCAATGCATATTATTACCTGAGAGAGAGAGTGAATGAGAGGAAGGAACAGAGAAGGAGAAAGAGAGGAAAGAGAGAGACATGTACAATAGCACAAGTACATTTTTATGCTCTTCTCACCTTTAACCATAGTCTGTTTTAAGGTCTAGAGAAGATTTTAAGGTCTAGAGAAGTCATCTAGTCCAGTGGTTTTCAAATTGAGCTCCATGGAACCCAGCGATATGTCAGGGTCAAGTGAATGGGGGCCCCTTATAGTTAGGAACATGTACCTTGAATGTTATAAAGATAAAATTAGGTTATGTCACTTCTCCACTTAAAACTTTGCAGGACTCCCCTTTGCCTGTGGAATAAAGCCCAAGGTCCTTAGCTTAAAATACAAATCCCTTCATGATCTGCCCAGTCTGTGCCCACCTGGTGTCTCCTGTTTCATTCCTCATACTTTATATTCCAACTAGAGGCCCAATGCACGAAATTCATGCAAGGGGCTCGGCCCCCGCCGCTGCGGTGGCTGTTTTTGCTTCAGCGCGGTGGCTGGGGACCTCTGCCTCAGCCCCTGCCACTGCCACCACAGCTGCCTCTCCGCAGCCCCCGCTGCAGCAGCTTTGTCCGGAAGGTTGTCCGGAAGGACTTCTGGAAGGATGTCTGGTCTAATTAGCATATTATGCTTTTATTATTATAGATACTACCAGACTTCTTGCTTCTCTGAACTTGTCAGGCTGCTTCACAACTCTTTTTGCACTTGGTGTTTCTTCTATATAGAAGGCTCTTTCTCCTTTGTCCAGCTGTCTTCCTTGCTTCCATCTATGTTATCCCCAGACTTAACTAGTCACCCAACCTTACCCCATCACTCACTGTCCTTTGATCCTGCTCTGTTTCTGAAATAATGTCCTTCACGAGCTAGAACAATCTCCTTAATGTATTTGTTTATTTGTGTTCTCTGTTTTTCTCATGCTGTATACTCTTCCCAGGCAATCTCATGGGCTCCTGTGACATTAGTCAACAAAAGGTATTCATCTCCTGCCTAGATCTGTCTCCTGTGCTTTCAGCTCACTGAAATGGTCACTGTGTAGCTTCCTTAGAGCAACACAGAGCACCTCAAATTTACAGCAGAATATCTCAAGCTAACTAGTGCTACACTCCCACATGCTCTCTTCTCAGTGAAGGACACCCAGTTGCCCCATCCAGAAAGCTGGGCACATCTTTCATTTCTCCCTCTTCCATATCCAGTCATTTCAGCTCTGGCAGTTTTTTCTCCTGAAACTCTTTTCCAGTTCATCCTCTTTTCTACATCTTCATTGCAACAACTAGCTGACCTTTTCTTGCCTAAATTATTTACTGTATTATTTCAGGTCCTCAAGAACAGTGCTGTCCAATAGAAATATGTTATTTTTAATTTTCTAGTAGCTACATTAAAAAAGGTAAAAAGAAACAAGTTAAATTAATATTTTATTTAAACCAATATATCCAAAATATAATTTCAACATGTAGTTAGTATTTGAAATGATTTATTACATGGTTTTAAACCACTTTATTTAGGTATTTTATATAATAAAACCCTAATATGCAAATCGACCAAACTATGGAATGACCAGTTGCTCTGATGCACACTGACCACCAGGGGGCAGATGCTTAATGCAGGAGCTGCCCCATGGTGGTCATTGAGCTCCCACAGGGGGAGTGCCACTCAGCCAGAAGCCAGGTTCACAGCTGGTTCACGCAGGTGGGTGGTAAGGAGCTCCCACAGGGGGAGCACCACTCAGCCAGAAGCCAGGCTCTGCTGCAGGTGGGTGGTAAGGAGAGAGGGGTCCCGGACTGAGAGAGCCCCCGACTGCGAGAGGGATGTCTGACTGCCGGCTTAGGCCTGATCCCCCAAGCCGGCAGGCAGACATCCCCCAAGTGGTCCCGGACTGTGAGAGAGTGCAGGCTGGACTGAGGACCCTCCCCCCCTTCCAGTGCACAAATTTAGTGCACTGGGCCTCTAGTAATTGATATAAAAGCTGTGTACATTTGACATATTCAACTTGATGAATTTGGAAGTAAGTATATACCCATGAAACCACAGTCCATTGAATAAACATATCCTTTATACCATCTTTATGATGATGATGTTAGGAACACAACATGATATACCCTTCTCAGCAACTATTTAATTATAACAATACAGTGTTGTTAATCATAGGCACTAAGCTATACAGTAGATTGCTAGGTCTTATTTACCTTACATAACTTAAACTTTGTACCCCCTGACTAATGCCTCCCTGTTAACCCCTTCACTGGTCCCCCTGGCAACCACTGTTCTAGTCTCTGTTTCTATGAATTTGACTAGTTCCTCATATAAGTGATATCATGCGGTGTTTTTCCTTTTGTGTCTGGCTTATTTCACTTAGCATAATGTCCTCTAGGTTCATCCATGTTGTCACAAATCCTGTATTCAACATTACAGCTATGAAATATAGAGCCTGTAGCAGGATTACTGGAGCTGATACTGTCTTTGGTATGTTTCTGCCCAGGGTGGTGAAGATAAAGGTCAGAAAGGAAAAAAAAAACTACACTAATAAAAGAGAAACATGCAAATTGGTGTCACTCCGCTACGCCCACCAAGGGGGAGCGACACTCAGCCAGAAGCCAGACCAGACCAGACCAAAGGCCTGGGTCCCGGGTGCCAAAGGAAAACCAGTGCCAGCAGCCAGGGGAAGAAAGGCCTGTTGCGCAAATCTTCGTGCAACAGGCTTCTAGTGTGATATAATACATTACCTTGCCAGTCTCCATCTCACAACCACTGTGGACACACAGCAGGTTGTTCCCTCCTGTCTCCTGTTTTCTACTGATCAAGGTTCACCCCATGGGAAGTTAGCTTCTCTGCACTTTCTTCAACCACTATAGTGCCTGAGCTTTTTTACTTTGGTTTTGTCTTTCTTCAGTACATTTTCCATACTTAGTGCTTTTGACTCCATCATTTTCCTACTTCAAAACTTTCGATGACACCCCATTGTTCTCAGGGTCAAGTCTAACACCCTTTTGTTCAAAGTTCCACTAGCCCCTTCTAGCTTCTGGTCTCAACTACTTCCTTCCCATCTTAAATGTGATGTGTATTACTTACCTACTGCTGGGTAACAAATTACCCCAAACATAATAACTAAAACAATAAGCATTTATTATCTCACGTTTTCTATTAGGAATTTGAGACTAGCTTAGTTGGGTAAGGTTCTAGCTTGAGGTCTCTTATGGGATTGTAGCAAGAATGTCAGTCAGGGCTGTAGTCATCTGAAGACTTGGCTAACCTTGAGGGATTCACTTTTGAAGATGTCCACTTACATGGTTGGTGAGTTGACACAGGCTGTTGACAGAGGCCTTCGTTTCTTTCCAGTTTTGCATCTCCAGAGGGCTGCTGGAGCATCCTCACAGCATGGTGGCTGTCTTCCCCCAGAGTGATTCACGAGAGAACAGAGCAGATGCCACAATATTTTTTTTTAACCTAACCTCAGAAGTCACACATCGTCATTTCCATAATATGTTGGTTTGGGAAGGAAGGACATGAATAACAGAAGACAACCATTGGGAGCCATATAGGAGGCTGGCTACCACTGAATGGTGTATCTATAGAATTTCTTTAAGTCCTTCTAACATGCATGCCTGGATTTATTGTCACCACAAAATAATTCTCTCTTCTGTTTATCTTCTCCTTGTTTGTCTTTCTCTTGTTTGCCCTTCGCCATTGACATCGTTATACCATGCTATCAGAGTACCATGTCTTTCTCCTATCATAGTACTTACCACACTTTATTATAGCTGCTGTTTCCCCCATTAGACTCTGAGTTCATGGGTGCAGAGACCCTTTCTTTCTGGCTCATTGTTTTATTCCCCAATACCAGCACAGTGCTTGGCAACACACTGCAGTAAATAGTTGGTTGGAGAGATGAAGGAAGGATGGGTGACTAGATGGATTAATGATTTATGTCTTGTCTCTTCTACCAGACTCTGAACTCCTAGAGAGCAGTGCCCTGGTCTTTTCATTTCGTATTCCGAGGGTATAACATAGTGCCTAGCACAGATGACAGGCCCCAAAAGAATGTCTCTTTCTTTTTCCTTATCTTTCCCCCTATTCTTTTTAATGGTATAAAGAATTAGAGAAGCTCAGCATCTCAGTGGGTCTGTCATTAGTGGTAAATTTGATTATTGATAAAAATTCATCTTTTGATTATTTCCTACTTCAATTATTGCTAGTATTCCCCTCTAAGTCAACACTGTAATAATATTTCAGATAATTTATACTTGTATTTATAGCCATGTTCATTCAGGCTTGACTGTATCTTGAACATGATAGGTGTTTTGTGAATGGTGAATAAATTCAACATATTGGCAAATGCTTTTTACTGAGTAACTATGGTGAAGCTTCAGATTGTATGAAAAGTGAATAGTTTTTCTTAGATCTTAATTCTGCTAAGACAAGGAATTACTGATCTGTAAGTGGAAATAAACTTTTGTTTCTGGATTTGAAATTTAGGAGAAAATTGACCTACTACTTTCACATTTGATTGTTTTTAAGGCCAGTTTTCTTCAGCTACCTGCTGGCTATGTAGAAAGGCAGCAAGTGTAAGGAAGGCTTGTTGTCAACAGTGCTGGTCCCTCCTCTTAGAATGTGCAGGACCCAGGGGTCAATTACCAAAACTCACTGGGAATAAAGCAATAACACAGTATATAGAATGTGATAACCTGTTCCCCTCTTTTTGTTTCTTTTAAAAATCATTGTCTTGTTTTATATGTTTCTTTATTTTTATACTTTATAAATTTTTACATTTGTTTTTTATTTTTGTTTTCAAATTCCCTACTAGAGGTTTTTAAAAGGGCATGGGCTTTGCAATTGAACAGAACAACATTCAAATTCTGACTGCCACTTCTTTTTGGCTATGTGTGGTTAAATGTTACTTTATGTCTCTGAGTTTTATTGTTTTAGTATGAAGATGAGGCTAGAAATGACCCCTTCATAAGGTTGTCATCAGGCTCAGCAATGTATCTACGTGAAGTGTCTGTTGTATCCTAGAATAGTAGATGCTCAGTCAAGACTGGGTCATACCACCCTCCCCTGGTCTGCTTTCCTAGCTTGAAGCAGCGCTTAGCAGTGTCATGGGGATCAGGTCTTCTTGCCCCAGGAGTAAGTGACTCATTGATTCTGGCAGAGAGGTCGTTCCCTACCCGTGGTTGGCAAACTGCGGCTCGTGAGCCACATGCGGCTCTTTGGCCCCTTGAGTGTGGCTCTTCCTAAGCCTTAGGAGTACCCTAATTAAGTTAATAACAATGTACCTACCTATATAGTTTAAGTTTAAAAAATTTGGCTCTCAAAAGAAATTTCAATCGTTGTACTGTTGATATTTGGCTCTGTTGACTAATGAGTTTGCCGACCACTGCCCTAGGCCATCTGACAAAACTCTAGCCTGCTCTCTTCCTTAGTTTACTTCTGCCAACCACAGTGGTGCAGTCTGAATGTATTGTGCGTTTCCTGTGTATGTTTTCTCCTTCCCTTTGGTGATGCTGTTTTTAGATCCCTGCTTACTTCCACTTGCTGGTATCACCAATAGACTAGTTCCTCACCCCACCTGCCATTCCAATGCCATAAAATCCAGACTCTGGGAGAAGGACCCTCTGCCTGGGAAACCTTTGCTTCCAGAACTCAGCTGGGATTTCTCACTCAGGGCCTTACTTGGGCACTGCCAGGGTGTGATTGTTTAGGTGATGTGGCCTCCTTTGTCTCCTTGTCGTCTTCAGAGAGCTCTGTCTAGAAAGAAATGTGATGGGCCCCACAAATAAACTGTCTGGGGTATCCAAATCTTGAGTTGAGTGGCCTGTTAAAACAGGCCTGTGTCAAAAATGATGAATAGTTTTTGTGGATTTTGAGCAACTTGCCAATCGATCAGCTACTATGTAATGAGAGAGAGGCGCTGCAAGAGGAGCAAAAGCCCAGCTGCCTGTTCCTGAGCCACCTGCCTTTTCTCTTTACTTCATTTTCTTGCTAATGAAGGAACCAATTGGTTTAGAGCGATCAATGCTGACCTATTAGGATCAGACATTGTTTTGGCATTGCCAGGCAATTAAATTCAGCAGGGTAAGGATTAGAGAGAGAATGGTTCTGAAAAAAGAAAAAGGAGACTTTTTATTCAGAAACAACCACTCTGGTGTTATCTGTATAAAAAGGATTAATTAAAGAAGAATTAATCATTAGAGCATTTTCTTTCTTGGTAAAATAATCAGAAGATGTTGATATTAGTTCTTAGATTTAGGAAGATAGGAAGCTCTGCTTTGCAGACCTGACTTAAGGTACAAACCTTTATTATTGCCCTCTTTCCTATTTATTTATTTTTTATTTTTTTAAAATATATTTTATTGATTTTTTACAGAGAGGAAGGAAGAGAGATAGAGAGTTAGAAACATCGATCAGCTGCCTCCTGCACATCTCCCACCGGGGATGTGCCCGCAACCCAGGTACATGCCCTTGACTGGAATCGAACCTGGGACCTTTCAGTCCGCAGGCCGACGCTCTATCCACTGAGCCAAACCGGTTTCGGCCCCCTCTTTCCTATTTAAAGTTGTGACTCGTCCAAAAACCCTTCTCTTTGAGACTGTACCGGGTGGTAGGTACTGTGACCTATATGTGCTAGATTTTCCACAGCAACTCTGATTTTAAATATTCTGTTCCTTCGTCATTCCATTAACAGATGATGTGATTCATAAATTGTTAATCAGTCTATCACTGAAGACTTGATGGAGAGCATAATATATAAACACCTTGAGAGTAGGGTTCATGAGCTGATCATCTTGGTGCATACATTTCTAATTCTTTCAGTCAAGCATGGTGCCTTCCGCTTAGATGCTCTCTAAATATTTGAGTAAACTGACTGACATACTGACTGAATGAATAAGAAGTGAGTCATAAAAATGGGTAGCATTTGAAGACTCGATATCCCGGTGATAGGGAAACAGCAGGAATGGGTGGAGTGAATTAGGGAGGTCCCTTCCAGAGTGGAAGGCATCTACTGAAGCAGCAGTTCCTGGACTTTCACATTTCACCAACCTGTGCAATTTCCAAAAGCAGCTTTGCTAAGTAAAAATGCTGAGTGTCACTGTTGTTTCATATACCAAAATATAGAGTGGATATATAATTTTTTTAAATTGCTTATATTTTGCTGTATTTTAAAAATCCGACACAGTTCTTTGAGTTCTGTAGGAGAGTTGTTCTCCCAGACACAGGCAGTGGCCTCTAGGTCCTTGTAGAGTGCTCCCTCAAAGTTGTCCCTAAGATTTCCTTTTGTGGACTGCTGATGGTATGCCCAGGAAGCAACCAAGTCATTGTTGCCGCTGCCCTTTGTAATAAGAGTGGAGCTATATGTCAGCTTAAGTGATGACAGTGAAGGTGGTTCTCTACATGTTCCTCAGAGTAGTACAAGGCCTTGATTTGAAGGTGGTGTCTAGATGTCTACCCCTGGTTGATCTTTGCTTTCCCCTCGAGTTTCCCATGCTTTTGTCTTGATTTATATGTCATCTAAGGGTGCTCCTTTTTTCTTGTCCACGAATTGCTGAATGTCTTAAATATGAACTATTATTTTTACTTCGGAATGCTCCCTGGGGTTTTCATTGGATAACTGCCCCTGAAATTGCTAAAGAACTGTGTACCAGTGGTCTTACAGCTTTTCTGATCATGCAAACCATTAGTTAAAAAACCATCAACATCATTAGTCATTGAGGAAATGCCAATTAAAACTACAAGACACCACTGCTTACCCAGCAGGATGGTCAGAATCAAAAAGTTTGATAACAGGTGTTGGTAAGGATGTAGAGAAATTAAAACATTTATAACTGCTGGTGGCAATATAAAAATGACACAGCCTCTTCGGAGAGCTGTCTGACAGTTCCTAAAAAAGTTAAAATAGAGTTACCATTTGACCCAGCAATTGCTTTTAGGTGTATGCCCAAGAGATGTGAAAACATATGTCCACATGAAAACTTGAACATGAATGTTTATAACAGAGTTATTCACAATAGCCAAAAGGCGGAAAAATCCAATGTCTATCAACTGATCAATGGATAAACAAAATGTGGTATAGCTATGCAGTGGAATATTACTCAGCTTTTAAAAGGAATGAGGCACTGATGTATACCACACATGGATAAACCTTAAAAACATTATCCTAAGTGAAATAATTCAGTCACAAAATATCACACATGTATGATTCCATTTATATGAAATGTCCAGACTAGGCAAATCTATAGAGATAGGAAGTAAATTAGTGGCTGCTTAGAGCTAGGGAAATGGAGAAGTAGGGAGATTGATAGCTGAGAGATTCAGGATTGCTTTCTGAGGTGATGATTGATTATGGTGATGATTGTACACCTCTGTGAATATACTGAAACCCATTGAATTGATGATATGTGAATTATAACTTAATAAGGCTGTTACAAAAAAGATTTTCAAGTGGACAATCCTGATAACAGGTATATTTACTCATTTATAAATCTTATATATGTATTCCTTACTATCATGCATATTATAAAAAAGACATTTTAAAAGTATACAATAAAGGTAATGGTAATATAAATTCTAGTATTTTCTTTTTGTAATCAATGAACAGAATCTTACAATCCCCTGGAGTGTATGCACCCCACTTTGGAAACTCCTCTTTTGACTGCATGGTAGAGATTAATGTGTGTGAGACAGCCTGTGTAGGAAGGCTAGGTTTCCCAAGTCCAAAGAGCCTGATGTGACTGCACCGTGAACATGTCTGGAAGTGTCTCTACCACGCAGGGAGAATGAAAGCCTCTGTGTTCGTACAGTCCAGCACACTCAGATATGTGACAGCCCCAGCAGGTAGCTATTTCCATTCACCTCATTGTACCATCAGAAAGAAGTTTGAGTGGCATATGATGACAATCAATGATGTCCCTAAAGTCTTATATTTCATAATTACTACTAGAATATATTCAATATGTATGTAAGACTCTACAGAGAGAGAAAGGAAAAAATTCTATTCCCAACGGAATGATATAAAGCTGTATTTTTATTAAGAGCTTTGACTGACAATATAAGTCATAAAGCACTAACATGAAGCTTGAGGCACCAGGAACCAGAGAAAAAATGTAACCTGTAAAATGTACCATTTGGTATAGTTTAATATTCATAGTGCTCAGGATTTTAAAGCTAACATATAATAGATTAAGGCATCTAATTTTTATTCATTTTTTTCTTCTGGTGCATTAGTCTTCTTGATTTTTTATGCTATTTCTTTATCACATCAGCTGACAATAATTAATTTAGGCTGTATTCAAGTGATTGGTTTTTGAAACAGGTGATGAATAATTGCTGCATTTTTTTCATAAAATCTCTGTCTACTGTATAGTCACTCTAACATACATTCAGTTATGAATGAATGTGAACACCCAGCAATATCCAGCACAGGGCTATATGTGTAGTGCAGATTTTAATACATGTGTATTGGTGGCGATATTGATACTGAAGGATTAAAGGAGAGTATTCTGAAAATTCCTGGCTCTATTTGAAATGTACAAAGAACATGGTATTGCATTTGCTTGTTTTTTGGTGCAGTAATGTATCACTAACAATATATTGTGGTGTATCAAGCCATGAAACAGACCACATCTTGAGCATATTTCTCTGGTGAACAAAGGTGCAGATTTTATGTATTGAGATAAAGAAAATGAAACTTTCCCAACAAGGGTAAGCAGAAAGAAATTTGGCTCTAGATATATATCTTTAAAATGTGGTAAAAATAAGTTTGAAAGATTCTTTATTAAATTCTCATCGCTATTAATTAATCTCTATACTATAAATTATCACAGGTTTCCTGCCCGTTAAAGACAGTTCAAAGATCAAATGGAGAGTTTGGTACATTTCATAGTCCTAAAAATAAAATTATTGTTGTACTATTGTCATTTTCTCCCTTTGTTTAAAAATCATTTTTGCTAATATAAAACCTGTGACCTAACATAACTCAGATTTCATTCTTGAGAAAGGGTAAGACAATGCATCATAAAACACAATTTATGTAACCCCTTAAAAATATAGCTTTTATGATGGCATTTTAATATTTCAGAAGTCATGAAGTTTAAGTTCCATTTTAAATGATTCTCTGGTTTTTGGTATTAGTATTTATTAGAAACAGGGTCACTTCAAGGTTAAAGTTTAGAAATAGAATAGGTGTTTTTATATATACAAAGGATCTGTATTATCCTCCTGGCCAAAGGATTGATGGGTACTGCTGTTTTCAGCACACTTCATTTGAAAAGAACCATATCAAATCTCTAAACACACTAAATTCAGTTGATACGTTCTCTTTCAGTCAATATGAACTCTAGTAATACAGTGAAGAGATAGGAAAAAGCTAAAACACTGTGTGCAGAAAAACCACACAAATAGCTCACTATTCCAAAGCATCTTTTTCTTTTTTTCCTCAGTGAAAAACATAAGGCTCTAAAAAAAATCATTATAAACATATTAGCGGCCCAGTGCACAAATTTGTGCACCTTGAAAGGAATTGTGGGCCGCGAGGCAGCGGTGTGCACAGGGGTGGGTCTCAGTCCATCCTCCACACCCCTGCTGGGCCCCTCCCGCCATAGCCCCTATCCCCACTCCCGCTGCTGCTGCTTGAACCCACTGATGGCATGGAGCGATTGGGGCTGGCGCCAGCAGCGGGTGCAAGCAGGGCCGGCACCGTCAGTCGGTATGAGTGGCGGCTGCTGCCCCGATCACCCCTCAGGAGCAGGGGGAGGTGGAGAAACCCTCAGGGGCAATTGGGGCCAGTGCCAAGCATTGGGCGCTGACAGCGGGTGTGAGCAGCAGCTCCGGCATTGGCAGCAGGTGCAAGCACCCGACAGGACCGCAGTGTGCGGGAGCAAAGAATTTTCAGTAACCACCAGAGGCTCTCCCTGATGACAGTGACCAGTGCCCTGCCTCGGTCTGGCACTTCCACTCACCTGCTTCACCATCCCACCACGGCCAATGTCCGCCATGTTCCGCACCCTACTGCCTGTTGCCGACGCCTGTCATGTTCTGCGTACAACCCTGGGTTGTCAGTGCACATCATAGAGACCGGTTGTTTGATTGTTCTGCCGTTCGGTCTATTTGCATATTAGGGTTTTATGTATATAGATAAGTAGACTGTAACCCTAATCAGTAATATAGGTACTAAGTTATACCATCTTCCTTTTTTCTTTTCTTAGAAAGTCAAACAAAGCAGCTCTTAATGTTGAAGAGCTGATGCCACTCTCATTGTACAAGGCAAATAGGAGAGGGACCCTAGTTACCAACACAGTCTGGCTCCAGCCATTTAAACTGTTAACCTCGAAGCTGTTTTACTAAAGCAGATTTCTTTTCAGAGCAGTTTTCTTGGCACAAAGTGCACATCTGAACATTTAAATCCAAATATGCTAACAGATGTCTCTTGAGCAAGAGCATCATAAAACCAGATTTCACTTGAGTGAGGAAAATACTTTTTCCATCATTGTATATTTGTCACTTGGAGATTACATTTCACTTTAGACGACAGCCCTATGGGCTGTGATTAGAAAGGGTGTCTGAGAAGGGAGAATATCCTATCGGTGTGAGGTGAGCACATGCATTTCAAATCAAGGTGATGCCACCTAGTCTGAGAATGTGGAATGCTAATGAAACGGACCATTATTTTTCTCTCTTGAATTTCAGGTCTCTTCGCCACAAATGTCTGACACACTCTGAATTCACTCTTCTCCTCTATGATTCTGCATGAATTTGGCATATGCACAAGTCCTTTCCCAATAATTTAGTGGAATATCTTATGTATTTGGCTGATTTCTCCTCTGTGCACAGATGGAACAAAGTAAATGATATACTTTTGGAAGGTTTCTCCCAAATCCATGTGTTAAATCTTGTGGCCATTACTCATAATTTCTTTCATTCTGACCAGTTATTAACTGCTGAATAATGCACATTAGATACCTTCCTATGGCTTTTGTCCTATAATTCTAGATTTAATTTAATCTCACACAGCAAACAAATATATAAAGATTTTCATTCAGAAACAATAGTGGTTGAAAAAGAAATATGATTTATTTAACTTGAGTTCCTAGTACAGTGAATGTCCAAGAGTAAATTCTTTTAAATACATCATTTTTAATTCTATCTTCAAGTATCTTTTCTTTTTACACAATACAGAATGTCACGTTAAAGGTATTTCAAATACATACTTTTGAAAAATGGAAAATTGAGGTGAAAAATATCACAGAGTAGACTTTTGGCAAATAAAAATAAATCTGAAAATGTATTTATTCCAAATATAAATATTATTATAATTTTATTACATTTTTAGTAGTTAGAATTTTAAAATTTGACCAACTGATGTTGGAACCAGAATTCTCAGTAACTTCACCTGTTAAATTGATCCTGTGGTCATTATAGGCTCTTTCAAGTAAAGTCTGAGGAGGAGCAAAATATTTGGGGGCAATTCTTTTTTTCTCTTATTCTGTAGTCTTTTCTTCCTTTAAACTGAAGGTAATTTATCATGGATATTGTATATGTTACTTTGGAATCTTTCCTTCTTGTGAAATTTTGACATGACAAAGTTGACATATACTTTAAATTTATCCTCACATGACATGAAGATTTCTCAAATGGACTTGTTTCTTGAAATTCATATCCTAAATGGAATAAAATAACTAAAATTAAATAGAGGGTTTTGCTTAAGGCTATGAATAATAATTTACTAAATAATATTAGAAAGATTAGAATTATGATATTATCTAATATTTAATAGTAGTTGGCCTGGTATTTTGTTTTAATCTGATAGGTTTGTTTTTGTTTTTGTTTTTTGTTAATCCTCACTGGAGGATATTTTTCCATTAATTTTTAGAGAGTGGAAGGGAGAGAAGAGAGAGAAACATTGATGTGAGAGAGACACATCCATTGGTTGCCTTCGCACATGCCCCTACCAGGGGCGGAGATCGAGCCTGCAACTGAGGTACATGCCCTTGACTGGACACACTTTTCACTGACCCAAACTGGCTAGGGCTTATAGGCATATTTTGATTTAAAAAGACAATGTTTTTTCTAAAGATAACTAGTAAATCTATTACTTTTTAATAATTCAATATTAAACATTCTCATTTATTTGACCATTCTGGGTTTTAATAGTTAATTTTGTACATAAAATTAATAATTTTAATGCCATGATCATTACTGTATTAGCATTTTACTCTTATAATAATGAATGCAAATTCAAACTTCAGCTGATTAAATTTTAATACCAAAAGTACAGAAGGAACTTTCATTCCAAGTTGCACCTAGCATGCTGACTTCTGTTTGAAAATGAGTAATCAGATGCTAACTGGAAATCCTAACAGCGTACTTTGTTCTCATTACTTTGGTTGTTATATGAATTAGATTTTATAGGAACCTTCATGTCACATGATTCAGGGATGCCAGAAATGACACTAAAGCAGATCTTGGGCTTTTAACACCGTTCCAAAGGACAAGGTTGAAGCCAAATAGCAGCCAGCTGAGTCCAAGCTAAAAGAATCCTGAACATTTAGATTTGCTATGAAGCCAGTGTATTTTTGTCAGTATACCCTATGCAAGATGAGACAAAATTTCCTTTAAAGCCTCGAGGTCTTTTATCCTAGGAATGTTTTTTTGTTGAATTGGCCATCATATTCAACCATTGTCTTCCTTTGACATTTGAAGTAATTCAGAAGTTATCAAATATACCCCAGTCAAACTGTTGCCCTGTCTTTGGAGGCCTGAAAACACTGATTTTCCTTATCAGTTATGTGACTGTTAGGAAATACTAGTTGTGAAGACCTTTACAACTTTAATTCTTAAAAACATTAAGATGAGTTATTCCAGTTTGTAAATGTTAACTGATCTAACTCCTGTATTAGCTAAGCAGGCCTTTGCTGGTGGGGGATGCATTTTACATATCCAAAAGAACCATTTGTCAGAGGCCTAGGTTCAGATGAGAGATAAAAAGGAATTTATATCTGACAGCAGTCTTTGTCTCTTTTAATACCATTTTATTGAATTCTTCATAAGGTGAAACTACTGAGGAGTCTAAAGATATACAAATTAGACTTGGAGAATCAAGCACATTGAGGTTATAGCAGAGAAGCAGTAAAACTTTATAAAATGCAGTGTGCTTTATTTTTATGTAGCCTAATTCACAGTATCACAAGACACTTTACAGAAAGAATCAATTGCAAGCTTAAAAGGAAAAGGAAACTTTTAAGGTGAAATTTAAGGACAGAATGTACTCTAATTTTGTATTTATCTTCCAACTGAGTCAGCCACTGTGCCTTAAGTTAGGCTTAAGGTTTTCCTACTGAGCCCTAAAAAGCCAGCCTGCCAAAAGGGGATACTGGATGACTGAGGAGGGGTGCCGAGTGCAGCTTGCCTGTTGACCAGTACAAAAGGGTCAGCATCTCCACTACAGCCCACTTAGTCATCTCCACTACAGCCCACTTTGCCTTGGATTTGGGCAAAATTCCATTCAAGTCCCTGGCCCTATTTATCTTCTCAGTTATCAACCCAGGCCTTAAGCTGGACACCAACATCTTTGCCATTGCCTCCATTATCTCTTCTGATTTTATTCCAGTTTTTCTATTATTAATTGAGTGTTATGTGTGCACACGTGTGTGTGTGTGTGTGTGTGTGTGCGTGTGTGTGTGTGTGTGTGTGTGTGTGTGTGAGAGAGAGAGAGAGAGAGAGAGAGAGAGAGAGAGAGAGAGAGAGTTGGGGGTTTTTTGCTAAACACTTGATACACTTGTAAAAATTTTTTTACAAACCTCTTTAAGACTATTTCTTTAAAATGTTTCTTAAAAGCAATGTTACCTGGACTATAACATTTTTTTTGTGAACTATACCTTATGTACAAAGAATGTATATCTTGTGTATATACTGTTTAAATAATGAGTATTAATAAAATGAAGACCCATTCCTCATCACTAGGTTTAAGAGATGGAGCATTACTTTGGCATCTGTACAATATTGGTTCTTCCTATCTACAAACATTTGTGTCTCCCCATTTATTTTGGTCTTTATTGTCATTCAGTACAAATTTATAATTTTCCCCACATATTGCATATCTTTTTGCTAGCTTTATTCCTTATATTCTGCACATTTATTACAGAATGTGTAGAAATGCAATTGACTCTTGGATTTGGACTTTTCATCTTGCTAAACTCTCTTACCATACTTGCTAGTAGTTTCTTTGGGGTTTTTTACATGGACAATAATTTCATTTGTTGCCCCCCGCCCCCTTGCCCCAATTTCATTCTCTTACTCTGATCATTGATCTCAGGATAATATTGATCAGAAGGAGCGTAGGTGGTTATTTTTCTCATATTTGGTTGTTTTTAAGTATTAAAGAACATGCTTCTATTTTACCATTGAAAAAGGCATTTGGTAATAGGATTTTGATAGAGGTCCATTGTTCGGTTAAGGGAATTGCTTTATATTTCTGACTTGCTATGAATTTTTAAATTTTTTAAAAACTGGTTGCATTTTATCAAGTGCTTTTTCAGGAAATATTGAGATGATCATAAGTTTTTCCTCATGTAAAGTTAATCAGATGGATAATATTGTAAGATTTTCTAATGTTGCACATACCTGGAATTCCTGGAATTAACTTAATTTGGTCATGATGAATTGTTTTTATGCAATATTGAATTTGTTTTGCCAAATTTTGGTTAGTTTTGCATTTATATTTAGAGTCAGGTCAACTAGAATTTTATTGTATATTCTTAGTCTGATTTTTTTCAAGTTTTATCAGCCTCATAAAATGTGTTGTATTGCCTCTTTTTCTTTCTCCTGAAAGAAATTTGGATAATATTTAAAATTGTTTTTTGAATGTCTGGTAGAACTCACCTGTAAAACCTTCTAGGCCTTGTGGGAAGCCTATTGGCTATTAATTAAATACTAGTGTCCTGGTGCACGAATTCATGCACATTGAAAGGAAATTAATTAGAAGAAATATTTTAATATCGCTTTTCGCCCTTTCTCTATAATAGAAGTGTCAACCAAATTCACGATCGACAATGACAGATGGAAACACACACATGCGATTGGCGCCAGCGAGAGCTTTCTATGTATCGTGCATGCACGAGTCAACTTAGCCTTTTATAGATATAGAATAAACTTGCTTAATTAGATCTGCTTTCTGATTTAGCTAAACTGTTTACAACCCAGGGAAGCACCCCAACTTCTCTTTCAGGTGATTGTCAGCAACACAGCAGTATATATCAACACGAAGCAGGTTATTACTGTAGATCATGCAGGGAGAACAAAGGGTAAAATATTTAACTGCAGCAGTGTTTTACTATATTCTGCTCAGTGAGAAAACCTGAAGTTATTTTCAAGGTCCACCATTTCTTCTTTTCAGTCAGGTCAAGTTTCTAAGCTTTGTAAATCTCCATTTTTTCAGCTAATGAAAAGAAAATAGGATTCTACCGAGTCTCCTATCTACCTACTCCAAGACCTCTGTGAGGATCAAGTGAGATGAAGCACAGGAAAACTCTTCACAGACATTTGGTTACAGTGTGAAATGTTTCCACCTGGCTATAAAGCAAGTTGTGTTCCTGGGCTGAAGAAACTGCAAGGAGGCTAGTCACTAGGGAGAGGAAGCTGGGTGTTGCTATGTGATGTCATTACCCAGACGGTTGCACACTTAGTATATTAGCCTTTTATATATATATTTTTTAATGTTTGTAGGGCCACTCTGGTTTTCTGTTTCTTGAGAAGTCCAGTTTAGTATTTCATATTTTTAAAATAAATTTGACCATTTCAAATAGGTTTTTAAATTTATTGACTTAAAGTTATTCATAATTTCTTTTTTATTGATTTTTATAGATAGAAGAAAGGAGAGAGAGAGAAACATTGATTTGTTATTCCACTTATTTATGCATTCATTGGTTGCTTCTTGAATGTGCCCTGACCAAAGATCAAATCTGCAACCTTGGGACGATGCTCTAACAAACTAAGCTACCCAGCGAGGGCTTTAATCTCTTATGTAGCTGTAATTATATTATCTTTCTCATGCCTAATATTATTTACTAGAGGCCCGGTGCACAAAAATTTGTGCACTCGGGGGGGTGGAGGGAGGTCCCCCAGCCCGGCCTGTGCCCTCTCACAGTCTGGGACCCCTCGGGAGATAACAACCTGCTGGCTTAGGCCTGCTCCCGGGTGGCAGAGGGCACGCCCAATCCCTAGGTGCAGCCCCTGGTGAGGCTCAGAGCAGGGCCGATTGGGGAGTTGGGGTGCTGCCCCCTGTCATGCACAGAGCAGGGCGGATCGGGAGGTTGCGATGCCACCCTCAGTCACGCTCAGGGTAGGGCCGATTGGGGGGTTGGGGCACCGCCCCATCACACTCAAGGCAGGGTCGATGGGGAGGTTGCGGCACCACCCCCTGTCACGCACAGAGCAGGGCCGATCAGGGTTGGGGTGCTGCCCCCTGTCACTCAGAGCAGGGCCGATCAGGGGGTTGGGGCGCTGCCCCCCTGTCACACACAGAGCAGGGCCCATCAGGGGGGTTGGGGCTCCGTACCCTGTCACGCACAGAGCAGGGCCCATCAGGGGGTTGAGGAGCTCCCCCCTGTCATGCACAGAGCAGGGCCGATCAGGGGGTTGAGGAGCTCCCCCCTGTCACTCACAGAGTAGGGCCGATAGGGGAGTTGGGGCACCACCCCCTGTCACACACAGAGCAGGGCAGATCAGGGGGTTGGGGCGCTGCACTCTGTCACACTCAGGGCAGGGCCAATGGGGAGGTTATGACTCTACCCTGTCACACACAGAGCAAGGCCCGTGGAGGGGGGTTGGGGCACCACCCTCTATCACCCACAGAGCAGGGCCAATCAGGGGGTTGGGGCGCTGCCACTGTCACACTCAGGGCAGGGCCGATGGAGAGGTTATGGCTCTACCCTGTCACACACAGAGCAGGGCCCGTGGGGGAGGGGGGGGCGCCGCACCCTGTCACACACAGAGCAGGGCCGATCAGGGGGTTGGTGCGCCGCACCCTGTCAAACACAGAGCCGCAGGGCAATCAGGGGATTGGGGAGCTCCCCCCTATCAGGCACATAGCAGGGCTGATCAGGGGGTTGGGGCGCCTTCCCCTATCATGAACAGAGCAGGGCGGATAGGGAGGTTGTGGCCCCGCCCCCTGTCACTCACAGAGCTGCAGGGCGATCAGGGGTTTTGGGCGCTGTCCCCTGTCATGCTGATCCCGGTGCTGGGAGCCTCGCTGCTCCGCTGATTCCGGTGCCGGGAGGCATATTACACTTTTACTATATAGAATAGAGGCCTGGTGCACGGGTGGGGGCCGGCTGGTTTGCCCTGAAGGGTGTCCTGGATCAGGGTGGGGGTCCCCACTGGGGTGCCTGGCCAGTCTGGGTGAGGGGCTGAGGGCTGTTTTCCGGCTGGCGGGTGACTGAAGCTCCCAACCGCTCCTTTTTTTCTTTTCTTTTTTTTTTTATTCTGGGCTGGCTTTAGCTCTGAGGCCTTGCTGCTGAAAACATTGATACAATGTTGTGGTCCGGCTGGCTGAAGCCCGGCTGACTGAAAGCTGGTTTCTTGGGTTTTGTTTAGCGTCTATATTTGCAACATAGTTGCTTAGAGTTGCAGCTGAGAGGCCGGCAAGTGAGGTGGGGAACGTTGGAGTCCGCCGTCACTGGAGCAAGCAAGCCTCCCTGTTCGCTTCAGTGCATGGCTGCCGGCCGCCATCTTGGCTGACAGTTAATTTGCATAAGGATATGCTGATTAGCCAATGGAAAGGGTAGCGGTCGTATGCTAATTACCATGTTCCTCTTTTATTAGTGTAGATTTGTCTCTTTTCTCTGTTATTCTTCATCCATCTTGTTGGAATTTTGTCAGTAAATCTTTTCAAAAAGCCAGCTTTGTTTTTCTCTGTATCACTGTTTTCTGTTTCAGTATTTTCTGGTTTTATCCTTATTATTTCTTCATTCTATTTTCTTTTTTTCTAAATGTATTTTTATTGATTTTAGAGAAGAAGAGAGAGGGAGAGATAGAAACATCAATGAGAGAGAATCATTGATCGGCTGCCTCCTGCATGCCCCCTATTGGGGATCGAGCCTGCAACCTACAAATTGAACCGTGACCTCTTGGTTCATAAGTTGACACTCAACTACTGAGCCACTCTGGCCAGGCTCTTCTTTCTCTTGTCTACTGCTTTTCTTTCTAACAATTTTAACAACAATAACAACAAATTGATTGAATGTCTTATTTAGTAATTTTCAGTCTTTTCTATTTTCTGATAGTATAAGCATTTTAAACTATAGACTTCCAAGGACCACATTAGCTAGAGCCTACAATTTTTAAAAAATATATTTTTATTGATTTCAGAGAGGAAGGGAGAGGGAGAGAGAGATGGAAACTTCAATGGTGAGAGAGAATCACTGATCGGCTACCTCCTGCACACACACACCCCTCCCTGCCACACTGGGAATGAGCCCGCAACCCAGGAATGTGCCCTTGACCGGAATCGAACACGGGACTCTTCAGTCTGCAGGCCAACGCTCTATCCACGGAGCCAAACCAGCTAGGGCTAGAGCCTACAATTTTTAAAGTCTTTCTTTAGTAAGTCAATGCTTGGCCTTCCTCTTGGACAGTTCTTATAAATTTCTTTTTCTACTGTGAATGGACCATATTACCTTATTTCTTTGCATGTCTTATAATTTTTTCTTGAAAACTGTACATTCTGAATATTATAATGGGACAACTCTGAAAATCAAATTCTTTCCTCTTCCCAGAGTTTATTGTTGCTGCTTGTTATTGCTTTTTGGTGCCTTTTTAAAACTACTTTTAAAAAAATACATTTTTTGCTCTGTGTGACCATTGATGTCTGAGTTGTGGGTTTTTTTGTGTGTACTGGTATGGATAGCTCAACAATTTTTATCCATTCATCAGTCCATGAACACTTAGGTTGTTTCTATTTCTTGGCTATTGTAAATCATGCTGCTATGAACATGGGGGTGCAGATATCTTTTATAAATTATTGTTTTTGTGTTCTCTGGGTATATTCTCAGAAGTGGAATTGCTGGATCATATGGTAGCTCTCTTTTTAACTTTTTGAGGATCCTCTATACTGTTTTTCATAGTGGCTGTACAGTTTATAGTTCCACAGTTCTACCAACATTGCACAAGGGTTCCCCTTTTTTCACATCCTCACTAATACTTACTATCCCTTATGTTTTGATGATATGAGGTGATATTTTATTGTGATATTTTTTAGTAGAGCAGACCCTCCAGAAGTTTTGTCAGATTACAAAGAGTACAGTGGACAAGGATATGGTGATGAGAGTCATCAATATTCCTGTGTGCTTTTGTTTTGTTTTGTTGTTTTAGTTACTTTACTTCAGTTGTTCAGATTGGTTGCCCTCTATGCCTGGGGCACAGTGATCATCGCTCTTTACCATCACCCTGGAGATTCCCCTTGATTCTCTTCTTTGTTGGATCTTTTATTTCTTGTACTCCATGATTTAGGATAAACACTCATTTTTGTAGAGGATACCCTTCAGTAGTTTTCTGAAAAATTCATGGGAAATAAAGTTTGAGACCTTGGATGTCTGAAAATGTCTTTATTCTACTCTCACACTTGTTTGACAGTTTGGCTACATATAGAATTCTAGTTTGGAAATTCTTTTCCTTCAGAAATTCAAAGACATTTTCCTATTGCTTTCTGCCTTCAGTTGAGAAATCTGAAACTATTCTGATACAAAATATCTAAAACTGATCTTTTATATATGATGTGTCTTTATTTTATTTTATTTTTTTGTTATTCTCTCTCTGGACGTTTGTAAGCTTTTCTCTGTCTGTAATGTGCCAAATTTCATAATCATGTATCTAGGCTGGTCCCAATGTTATCATCATTCTCAGCCCTTTAAATATGGAAACTCACATCCTTCAATTTTTTGAATTTTCTCCTACTCATTTTCTCAGATGTTTCTTTCAGAAACTTCTATTATTTGAATATTTTCTTTCCTGGACTGATCTTCCAATTTTCTTATCTTTTCTCTATAATTTACCTTTGTTGTTTTGGGTTTTTTTTGTTTGTTCTGTCTTTAAGCTATACATTCTGGGATATTTTTTTCTGACTTTTATTTTGATTTTTAAAATTTCTGTTCTCCTGTTTTTAACTTCAAGAGCTCGGTTTTGTTCTTAAATAGTTACTTAAGATTTTCTGTTTCCTCCAAATTCATTTTTTATGTTTGCTTGTTTTTGCCTCTCACTTCTTCATTAAGAGGAATTTTTTTACATATATAGTCAGCTGTGTTACTAGAAAGGGATCTAAACATTTTTAGATCTTTTTCAAGAAGGAATCTAAAGATTTCTATTTTAGAAAAAACTTACTATATTTCTTCCTTACACCACCCTAAAACATTTCATAGATTTCAAAAATTGGTAAAATTCTATTATAATGAAAAAATGTACTATATAGAAAAATAATGTTTTAGGTAAACATAATTATAAAAAGAGGGAGAACAACTTAATAATTAACCTTCTCAAATATTGTTATTGGAAATTCCCAGCAGAGTCCAGAATAATGAAAGTGAGTGAGCGATTGTTCTGGCTAAATCCAATAGGAGTGTGTGTGCGCGCGCACATGTGTACGCTCTTTATTTTTATGAATCTAATAATGCAATCAATATATAGTACATTGAGTGGCAATATTATTATTCAGAATTTTTAAAATATTTTATTTATTGATTTTAAAGACAGGGAGGAAGGGAGAGAGAAATATTGATTTGTTATTCCACTTATTTATGTATTCATTGGTTGATTCTTGTGTATGCCCTGACCAGGGATCAAACCTGCAATTTTGGCATATCGGGATGATGCTCTGACCAACTGACCTACCTGGCCAGGGCTCATTCAGAATTGAACGAGAGATAAAGAGTTTTCCAGACAAGCCAAAGCTAAAGGAATTCATCACCACTGAACTGGCATTACAAGAAATGTTAAAGGGAATTCTTTAAGTGGAAAAGACCAAAATTAGAAATAAGAAAATATGTGAAAGAAAACAAATCTCACTAGTAAAGGCAAACAGAGTAAAGCTAGTATAAAAACAATTAAAATGGCAATAGGTACATGCCTATCACTTTAAATGTAAATGGACTAAGTGCTCCATTCAAAAGACATAAGGTGGTGGATTAACAGATTAAGATAACCCACAAAACTCTTAAATATGCTGCCTACAAGGGACTCAGTTCAAATTGAAAGACACACAGACTGAAAGTAAAGGGAGGGAAAAAGATATTTAATGAAAATGGAAGCAAACAAACAAGCTGGGGCAGCAATACTTACATCAGACAAAATAGCCTTTAAAACCAAAGCTATGCCCTGGCCGGTATGCTTAGTGGTTAGTGTGTCAGCCCGTGCAGTGCAGGGTTGCAGGTTCGTTCCCTGGCCCTGTAAGGGGCAGCCAATCAATGTCACTCTCATATCGATGTCTCTGTCTCTGTCTCTCTGTTTCTCTCTTCTCTCCCCCCTTTAACTCTCTCCCTCCCTCTTTTCCACTCTATAAAAAGCAGTGGAAAAATATCTTCCGGTGAGGATTTTTAAAACAAATAAACAAAGGCTATAACAAAGCACCCAGCAATTCCACTTCTGGGCATTTATCCAAAGAAAATGAAAACACTAAATCAAAAAGGTAAATGCATCCTATGGTGGTTACAGCATTATTTATAATAGCCATGACATGTAAGCAACCTGGGTGTTTATCGGTAGATGAATGGATTATATATATATAAAATTGAATATTACTCAGCCATAAAAAAAGAATGAAATCTTGCCATTTGCGACAACAGAGATGGAACTAGAGCAACCATGGGCAAACTACAGCCCACGGGCCAGATCCGGCCCGTTTGAAATGAATAAAACTAAAAAAAAAAAAGAGACCGTACCCTTTTATGTAATGATGTTTACTTTGAATTTATATTAGTTCACACAAACACTCCATCCATGCTTTTGTTCCGGCCCTCCGGTCCAGTTTAAGAACCCACTGGGGCCCTCGAGTCAAAAAGTTTGCCCACCCCTGAACTAGAGGGTATTATGCTAAGTGAAATAAGTCAGAGAAAGACAATCACTGTATCATTTCACTTATATTTGAATCTAAAAAACTAAACAAACAAAACAAATAGATTCATAGATACAGAGAACAAACTGATAATTGCCAGAGGATTGGGTGGTGGTGGGCTTGTACCAAAAGGTCAACGATTAACATAAGTAAGTCACAGGGATATTGAGCACAGCATAGGGAATACAGTCAGTAATATCTCAAAAACTTTGCATGATGACAGATGGTTCGCAGACTTCTGTGGTGATCGCTTTTTAAGGTATATAAAAGTTGAATCACTATGTTGTACACCTGAAACTAACATAATATTGTATGTCAACTATACTTTAATTAAAAAGAGTTTTACATTCCAGAATGAGGAGGAAAAAAGAGAAATACACAGTAAATTGAGAAACAGAAACCCAAAATAGAGGTTAACCTTGTTCCTATCTTTAGACAGTAGATTGCTTTGGCCTCAGTTGTAACAGTTGTATACTGTCATTGGTTTCTGATATTCTTAAAAGGTGCTGTAATAAATAATGCCTGTCTCCTTATTGCTAAACAGAGAGGATGATTTCACTCTGTTCCTGGGTGATTGTTTCCCATGGAAACACTAGTCCTAGCCCCAGAGTAGTTTTCTTGCAGTGCCTGACATGGTTTCTTCTGAGAAGAATGTATTAGGCAGCAGTATATAGTTATATACTGAAATGCATCTTCGACAAAGGAGTAAGAAATCATTATGTAAAATGTTTACTTTTCATTTATCTGTATGTCAAAGTAGACTTGTAATAAGTTCAACAAAAAATTTATGTACTTTCTGAACAGAATAAGATGGTTATAAAAGAAATATAGTAGGTTCAGGTAAGTGAACCTGATGAAATATTAGCGATCTCATCCATCAACTGAAGAAATTGGTTTAGATAAGCCCAACTTTGCTCAAGAAACTTATCTCTGCCTTGGAGAGCAGCCTTTAGTACAGGGAAGGTGGGAGGGGTATAGTCACTGAGTAGGATAATGCACTTAAAAGAAATTATGACACAGTATATTCATATGAAAGTCATTGTAATTCTAATTATCCAGTCCATTCAGGATGCTGGATAGCTTTTTATGATTATAACCACTCCAAGAAGGACAACTATGAGCTAATAAGCATACAAAGCTATTGGATACCCAGGGTGCATAGACTAGGTAAAATGAATGATATCAGAATACATCAGCTTGTCTTCAATTTTCTTTGTACACAATTGCAATAAAATTTGATGTACATTGCAGAGTGATGTACATAGGAGGTTTCTTAGTGGCTAGCGATTTGCATAATGATTTCCCTTTTATCAGAGAGTTAACACAGCTCTGGTTTCTGCATTTAGAATCATTTTGTTACAGCCTTCAGTCTGTTTAACTTAAATGTCTATCTGTATATATACCTTAATCACTTGAGATGTGTGTATTTTATTATCTCTGATGATGGTGTTTACATTACATAGATTGTGGGGATGTTCTGGCATTGAGGATAAATTTTCCTTCCCTTAATTTCATTCCTTTTTCTCTTCAATCCCCTGTTTCATTCCACATTAACAAATATAACCAAAAATTTCTTCATCCTTGGAATTCCCTTCAACATTATTTATAGAGACAGGTTCCTATTTAGTCAGCTCTTAGCCAAACTATATGCATTTAACGTCTGAAGTCTTTTTGCTGGAATCATTCTGTCAGAGCTTTACTTCACATGTGTTGCTCTCCCTAAATTTTATTTACTTTGTATTTCATCTTAGTGTTTTTAAATTCTTTATTCTTTACAGCAGGGGTCCTCAAACTTTTTAAACAGGGGGCCAGTTCTGGATCTGATTGCCTAGAATATTGTTGAGGATTTTAGCATCTATGTTCATCAGAGATATTGGCCTGTAATTCTCTTTCTTTGTACTGTCTTTATCTGGTTTTAGGATTAGAGTAATGCTGGCTTCATAGAAAGAGCTTGGAAGTGTTCCTTCCTCTTGAATTTGTTTGGAATAGTCTGAGGAGGATAGGTTTTAGTTCTTCTTTGAATGTTTGGTAAAACTCTACTGTGAAGCCGTCTGACCCAGGGCTTTTGTTTGCTGGAAGTTTTTTGGTTACTACTTCAATTTCCTCCACAGTTATTAACATATTCAGATTTTTGGATTCTTCATGATTGAGTTTTGGAAGGTCATATTTTTCTAGGAATATATCCATTTCTTCTAGGTTGACCAGTTTGTTGGAATAGAGTTGTTCATAGTATTTTTTTTTTACAATTTTTTGTATTTCTGTGGGGTCTGTTGTTATTTCTCCTCTTTCATTTGATTTTGTTTATTTGGGTCCTATCTCTTTGTTTCTTAGTGAGCCTGGCTAGAGGTTTATCAATCTTTGCCGGGAGCTGGTCCATCCTTGCTGTTTCAAGGGACCTGGCATATATGGCATACTGTTCTTAATATGTTTGCTCCCCTTCTTAGCGCTATGTGTTTTAACCAGGACCACCTCTCCGAGAAAGGTTGTTTCCCCAGGTAGGGATTTTTCCCTGAAGTTAGGGAGGGGATAAAACCCCTTAACTAAGTGCCAGGCGGGTAATCACTTTAACTACAAACAATCACCCTTAAGCTACATAATCTTTATTCCCTGGAATGGAGATAAGAAACGCCCTAACCTTTGGAATAGTTGATAGGATTGGAATCAACTGGTATAAATACAGATGTAACAAGACAACAGGACACAGAACCTAGCGAGAGAACCTGGCTGAAGAACCTAGAGACAGAACCTAGACACAGAACCTAGAGACAGAACCTAGCGAGGAAATATGGCAAAAGATCCTGGACAGAACCTGACTACAGAACTTGGCTGAAGAACCTAGACACAGAACCTGGCTATAGAACCTGGCTGGAGAACCTATCGAGAGAACATGGCAAGAGAACCTAATACCAGAACTTGGCTGGAGATCCTGGCTAGGCTGCTGATCAACTGAAGGCTGTCTCCGTGTCATTCCTTCTTCGCCGACTCCGTCCACACCTTTGGGGACCCCTGGACCTGCTGGGGCAGGACCCCAGCAAATCTTGTTTATCTTTTCAAGTACCAGCTCTTGCTTTTATTGATCCTTTATATTATTTTTTTAGTCTCTATGTCATATATTTCCTCTCTGATATTTATTATTTCCTTCTTTCTCCTCACTCTGGGCTTTTCTTGTTGCTCTCTTTCTAATTCTTTAAGTTGTAGAGTTAGATAATTTATTATCAGGTTGTTTTTTTGTTTGTTTGTTTGTTTTTTGAGGTAGGCCTTGTAATGCTATGAACTTCCCTCTCAGGAAAATTCCATAGATTTTGGATTGTTGTGTTTTCATTGTCGTTTGTTTCCAGGATGTTTTTTATTTCTTCTTTGATCTCGTTGGTAACTCAGTTATTTTGTTAATAACATGCTATTTAGCCTTCCAGTATTTGAATTTTTTAAATTTTTATTGTAGTTTATTTCTAGTATTATGCCATTGTGATCTGAGAAGATGCTTGATATGATTTAAATCTTCTTGAATTTGAAGAGACTTTGCTTGTGTCTCAATATGTGGTCTGTCTTTGAAAATGTCCCATGTGCACTTGAAAAGAATGTATATTCTGTAGCTTTGGGGTGAAATGTTCTGAAGTTGTCAATTAAGTCCAGCTGATCTAGGGATTTGTTTAGGATTGCTGTTTCTCTGCTAATTTTTTTATCTAGAGGATTTATCCAGCAATGTCAATGGGATATTAAAGTCCCCTACTATGATTGTGCTGCTGTTGATCTCTCCCTTGATATCTTTCAGAAGTTTTTTTATGTATTTGGGTGCTCCTGCATTGGGTGCATATATGTTTACCAGAGTTATATCCTCTTGTTGTATTGATCCCTTTAGTATTATGAAGTGGCCTTCCTTCTCTCTTGTTATGGCTTTCACTTTGAAGGTCTATTTTGTTAGACATAAGTATTGCTACCCCAGCTTTTTTTTTTTTTTTTTTTTTTCATTTCCATTTGCCTGAAAAATATTTTTCTATCCCTTCACTTTCAATCTGTGTGAGTCCTTTTTTCTGAGGTGGGTATCTTGTAGACAACATATATATGGCTCATGTTTGCTTATCCATTTAGCTACTCTATGTCTTTTGATTGGAGCATTTACTCCATTTACATTTAAGGTTATTATTGATAGGTACTTGTTTGTAACCATTTTTATTCTTTATGCCTATCTTCCTTCTTCTTTTTCTATTTCTTCTTTTTACAACAGTTTTTTTTTTTTAGCATTTCTTGCATTGCTGGCTTGGTAATGATAAACTCCCTTAGCATTTTTTTTTGCCTGCGAAGCTCCTGATCTCCCCTTCAATTTTGAATGATAGCCTTGCTGGATAGAATATTCTTAGATTCAGTCCGTTGCTTTGCATCACTTTGTATACTTCATTCCATTCCCTTCTGGCCTGATGTGTTTTTATTGAGAAATCATTTGATAATATAATGGGAGATCCTTTGTAGGTAACTCTCTGTCTCTCTTGCAGCCTTTAAGATTCTCTCTTTATCATTAACGTTTGCCATTGTAATTATGACGTGTCTTGGTGTGGGTCTTTTCGGGTTCATCTTGTTTGAGACTCTCTGTGCTTTGTGACTTTTTTCTTTCCCAAGTCAGGGAAGTTTTCTGTCATTATTTCTTCAAATAGGTTTTGTAATCCTTGTTCTTCTTCTTGTCCTTCTGGCACCCCTATTATACGTATGTCACCTCGTTTCATGTTGTCCCAAAGCTCCCTTAGGCTCTCCTCCTCCTTTCTAATTTTTTCTTCAATTGCTGTTCAGATTGGGTGTGTTTGTCTGCCCTGTCTTCTAATTCACCTATTTGGTCCTCTCCTTCTTCTAGTCTACTGTTGAAACCTTCCATTGTGTTTTTTATTGTAGCTATATCACCCTTGATTTCCTCTTGATTCTTACATAAGTTGTTGATTTTCTCATCCAAATGGTTTAGGAACTGTATGACTCTTACTCTGAATTCTTTTTCTGACATATTGCATGCATCTGTTTCATTTAATTCCTTTTCTGGCAATCCCTTTCCCCTTTTGTTTCATTTGGGGGTTCTTTGTCTCCCCATTTTTGCTATCACAGAAGGGTTCAAGCCCTGAGTCACTTAAGCCTGTGGCTGAAGCAGAGGGCTTGGTGGAAGGGTTGCACACCCCGACAGCCACTGGAAAGACCAAGTGCTGGGACACGCAGGTTCCCTGGCCAAAGAAGTGGGTTGGCAGGAGAATCGCACACCCTGAGTCACTGGAGTGCCTAGGACTGGGATGTCTGGGGCCCGTGGCCACAGTGGCAGGTCAGCGGGTGGGGCGGGGGGTGGGGGACGGGCAGGGTCATACATTCCAGGACTCATAAGAGCTTGTGGGCAAGGAGGCTGAGCTCCAGTGTCCATGGGTCTGCAGCTGAGGTAGCAGGTCTTTGGCCAGAGTGGCTGTAGTGTCCAGTATGGTTCTGAGGCCAGTGTGGGTGGTGCTGAGGCTGAGCTCCTAGTCACAGCAGCTCTCCCTTCAAGATGGCATGGTTTCTATGCCAGAGCCGGCCGTCCCAGGTGTGCTTGCAGCGGTAACAGGGGCTCCCTATCTAGGAGAGCCCAGTCTTCTCGCCCCCGAGACACACATACACACACACATCCACACAAAACACACATCCACACACTCCCCTTTAGCTCCCTTACTCACTCACACTCTCTCCCTCACTGCCATCCTGCCGGCGCCATCTTGACTCCTCTCCATCTTACTTTTTCTTTAAGGAACTTTCCTTTGTGGCCTCCCATGCTCATTAAGCAGCAAAGGATAATATGGAGTTAGTTTTCTGCCCCTAAATCGTGGGTATGTTTTCTGGTTGTATTGAATGACACCTGCACGATTGCAGACTTGGCTTTATTCTCCTGTCATAGTTACCCCTACACAGTTTTTCTGGTTGGCTCAAGGTTAATTGCTATGGGAGAATTTCAGCTAAGTCCAGATTCACATTTTTACTAATAAACTGATGTTTGAAGCATACTACTTTTATTTCCTGGAACTGCTTATTGTTTGTGTTTGTGTGTCTATCCTAACAACTCAAGCAAGGTTGAATTTTTCAATTCTGACTTGCCCTTTCGCACAGACCTTATCTTCTTGAAGAAATCTGTTCAATAATTCAAATGGTTAAATTCCTCTGAGCAAGAAAAGGTTTGATATTGTAGTCAGAGTTCAAATATCTGGTAACCCGTCATGCTGTGGTTAGCAGTGTTAGACAACAATCGGGAAGACAATGTTCCAAGCCTTAACTCTCCGATTTCAGGTGCTTGCCGACTCCCATCCTCTCTAGTTACTGGTCATAGTGACTAGCTAAGAACTTGTCTAGAAAATTGTAAGCACTTTCAGAGCACAAACTTTCTAACCTACACTAAACCTTTTTTTAAAATATATTTTATTATTTTTTTACAAAGAGTAAGGGAGAGGGATAGAGAGTTAGAAACATCGATCAGAGAGAAACATCTATCAGCTGCCTCCTGCACATTCCCCACTGGGGATGTGCCTGCAACCAAGGTACATGCCCTTGACCAGAATCGAACCTGGGACCCTTACCGATGCTCCATCCACTGAGCCAAACCGGTCAGGGCTACACGAAAACTTTTTAATGCCAACACCTGGCACAATATTATGCATCTTATGATTGCTCAGTAAATATTCGATGCTAATAAAAAGCAGGATAGGTAATTCAGCTTTGTTCAAATAAGCCTTTTTTCACAGTTCCTGTTGAACATGATTTTAACCAAATTTTTGTTTTATTATACTAGAGGCCTGGTGCACGAAATTTGTGCACTCAGATGCGGGGTGCGGGGGGGCGGCGTTCCCTCAGCCTGGCCTGCGCCCTCTCACAGTCCAGAAGTCTTGCAATCGATCAATCACCCCAAAGAGGTAGGCCCTGCCCACCTGTCCGGGGTCCGTGATGGATCGCCCTCACAGAGGGAGGCCCTGCCCACCGGTCGGTGGCCTGGGGCTCCCTCTTTGGGGCAATCGTGGAGCCCCGTGATTGATCTATCGCCCCACCGGCTGGTGGCCTGGGCCTTCCTCTGTAGGGCAATCATGGGGTGATGGCCAGCCCCCAACCAATCGCATTGCACCTGCCTTGGTTGGCCTGGCACCAGTGGGTGTCATAGCATGGTCATTCCGCTGTTCAGCTGTTTGGTTGATTTGCATATTACGCTTTTATTATTATAGATTGATTGTGCTTGGCATTTTGAGAAAGAGCTTGGTGGACAACTCAACAACAGCATTTATTCCACTAACTTTCCTGCTACTCATCTAGTCCTGGCACCTTTCCCCTCCTGACTGCTCCTGCAGTGCCGGTTTTATCAAGGGACTTAGAATTCCACACTTCGAAGAATATTGAGGCGTTATTCAGTCCGTGGTCCTGCCTTAAAGACAAGAGCATAGAAACATCTTTCTATGTAAGCCTCTTTCCCCTCAAATCTCTAAAGTGAGGCCATCACATCTCAGCTCTCTTAGAAACTGATGGTCTGGGTTTTTTATAACCTTGTTTTCCAAAGATCACTAAAAGGTTGCTGCTAACTCTAAGTCCCTTTCCTTGTCACTACCTTCAGGGGAAAAGTCAATGACACTTTTCTGAGACACAGTAGGTGTATCCATAGGTCTATCAGTGCTTTCAAAGCCACATAAAAGGTATTGATTTCATACTGATTTCTACGTAGGGTTCTCTCTGTAGGTCTCGTGTGTGTGTGTGTGTGTGTGTGTGTGTGTGTGTGTGTATTGGAGGGTGTAGCTGCATGTACACATAACTTTTCAAATAATTTGTCTTTAAAACAAATTTTTTAAAAAACATTTCATTAATTAGTTCATTCTGGTAATTTTCCTAAAAATGAGAACTCTCAGGGAGACAATTATTTTATTAGGATTCAATAAGTCAAGATAATTTATTAGATTTTTAAATAGCAATATTTATAATAATATAGACATTTCTAAGTATCAATAAATGTAGGTCTGAAGTTTATAGACTATACCTTTTCTATGCTATCCCCTCTTACCCTTATTCAGTTTGGCTGTTGATAATCTAAAAAGCTTCCTTTTCAGAAAGCTGTGAGGCCTGGAAGCTGAGTTAAATGTCACTTATCTTGATATCTATATATTCTTATTCCACTTTTGATTTAAACCTGAATGTTAAACCAATATTAACAAGTTTGTATGTACGTCCCAACACTAAATATAGCAGAATGCTTTCCTAAAGTACATATTTTGTGATCTCATTAAAAAGGAAACTATCACAATGTTTCCTGCAACACAAAATGGTTTGTTGTGGTTTTTTTGGTAATGGTGTGGGAAATATAAATACGACTTAATCATGATTCCTATATTCAGTGAACTTAAAACCTACTAAGCAAAGTCCAAAACTTAGTCAGAATTTGTTCTGAATTCTAGATTATTTTCAATGATGTCCAGAAACAACAAAATGATACATTTCACTCTTTAATCTCTTGTGCATGTGTAGCCTTCTGA
The DNA here is from genome assembly GCF_028538775.1 of Myotis yumanensis. Lineage (NCBI taxonomy): Eukaryota > Metazoa > Chordata > Mammalia > Chiroptera > Vespertilionidae > Myotis > Myotis yumanensis. Next base: position 88,922,993 of record NW_027223757.1, read on the forward strand.
GGAAAGAAGCCAGTAAGGACCAACACTGTGGTCCTTGTCAAATGCTAGCTCCTAAATTAGTGATGCTGGTTACCTCACAGCCAGTGGCCCTAAAGCTCATTAAAAAAAAAAAAAGCTCATAGAAGGATCTAATTCTACCCCTTCCCGAGAGATAAAACAATACACACACACACACACACATACACACACACACACACACACACACACACATATGCAGGGCTCACAGAAACCTAGAGGGGGTGTTGGAGAGTGACATGGAGAGACAAGTGGGTGAGGAAGTCCAGCTTAGGGTTTTCAAAGGATCTGATAGACCTTTGATGGACTTGTTTTATGCCAAGTGTGAGATACTTTTGGTAGAGGGGAAGGCATTTGGATGCATCACAGGTACAAAGTGGGAGAAATCATGTCAGATTTGGGAAAATGGTTGGAAGGAAGACTGCAGATAGACTCATGTATCTGAGTGGAGGGTGGAGGGAAGGCAAGGGAGTCTAATTAGACTTATCTAGCAGAGTGATCACATTGTAATATCTAATCACTATGTTGTACATCTGAAACTAATATAATATTGCATGCCAATATAATTTTATAAAGAAAATAAAAGCCAGGGAGTCAGAACAGCCCTTCTAGACTTCCCAGCACCAGATGGGTGGGCCACGGGCTCAATGTTGAGATGCCAAGAATGTATCCTCCAAAAAGGGAAGATAAACAGAAAATGATCAATTTGTTTTTTTCTGAAAATATGAATACAAGGGGCTTTAACCTGTTCTGCCTCATACTTTAAAGTGTTCTATTTTTTTTTAAGGATCTGGAGATTGATGAAGTAGGATTTTCTTTTTGCTGCTATTGCACTGTGTGTGATTTTTTAGAAAATGGGTTATGTCAGTCCACACCAACCCACTAAACCCCAGCTCACCATTGCAGAAATCACCTGAGAAAGTGACAAATTAGTGTAGCTCATCATACTGTAGTTAGGTTTAGAGTCTTTTAATAATGAGTCTGACCCCACGTGGGAAGAGAATAAACTGGCAGTTTTTACAAAGATAGAATTTCCCAGTGATTTTGGGTATATTTAAATTTTAATCACTTTATAGATTTTGGGTTGTGAGTGAGCTGAAGATATGGTTAAAATTTCATCACTCCAGGCCCGGAGACACTTGTCTCCTTGTTGACACACGTGACTGATGGCCCAGGAGATGGCGAACTGTGTGCATTGCATTTCCCATGAGATTTTGGGGGTGGAGTAGAGCGGGATGGACATCTAAGGGAACCTACTTCTTTTACATTGAATTGTCATGATTTGTTGTTGATAGTCTATGGATAAAATTGTCTTTTGTTTTCTTTGAACAAATTTTCCCTTCAGTTTATAAAAATTATAAATAAACATGAGGCTATAAAAGGTATAAGAATTTGAAATTTCTATTAATTTTTCCCATTGTAAGCACAGCTTAGATACTGTGTAACAGTTTGGAGACAGGAAAGGACATCAACTACATCATACTTACTGGATTTGCTGTGGATGCATGCCGCATTTTGTGAGCTAACCTTGTTTACATTATTTTCAGTGTGCTGGTGTGCAGATTACAGAAAGATTGGGAAGCTGAGAGATTTATTATTTACAGAAGGTGGACAGTAGAGTCTATTGCTTTAGGAAAACACACAGCTCAGAGCTGCAGCCTGTCCAACATTAATGAATCATGGCAATGGCCGTGACCTTGAGAAGTCATCCATCTCACTCCGTGCTTCTGCACAGGTCTGTGTTTCACAAGCACCTCTGGGCAGAGTGAGCCTGTCTGTCGTGCTGGGAGAGATCCTGGGAAGGAGGGCCCACAGTCTCCCCAGTCCTGGCAGTGCTCATCGGGTAATCCTGAGTGGTGGTAGCATCCATCACAAGCAACTGGGCTGTTTTGTTCATTGCTGCCTGATTATTGGAACTCTTTCAGAGTTTAAATTTCTCTGTCTTTTGAAGAGAAAACCGAAGTTAAACTCTAACAAAATAAAAGGTCTCATGGGCGCACAATACACGAAATGGTAAATTGTCCCAGGCGGACTGGATCGCCTTTCGGTGAACTAATACTGTTGAGAGCCATTAAAGCAGTGGGGGGGCTGCCAAGTACTCACATCCCAGACTCATCAACTTGTATTTTTTTTTTTTTTTTGGTTTGTTTGTTTTGCTGACCACTCAGTCAGTCAGCAAGAGCAATGCGATAAGTCCTGGATGATAAACACGATTCTGTTGCAGAGACAAAATGGATCACAGCAGAGAAGAAAAAATGTTTCGGATGAGAAAATAAATGCCAGGAGCAAGGTCCTTTTAGATTTGAGCAAATCCTGTCAGATCCAGCAGTCTCATTTCCCATATGGAAACTCAGGCAGGGAGGAGAGTATTTAAAAAATGTCCCATACTAGGTCCCTAACCTCAGATACCTGCAAGTCTGCAGAACAGTGAGAGGGAAACCTTGACTCTGAGGCACAGTAAGGGCAGATTTCAGTACTTGCTTAATAGAGTACAGATATTTGTTGCAATGAAATGCAGATCTGCTGTTAGTGTGAATTTATTGTACTGCTATAGCATCTTTATTATTTCCTATAAAATACAATCTGATTTTAAAATAACTGGTTCTATGACACTTACAAGGTTGAATCTGATGGGATGTCCATTGCAGACGAATAACCCTGTAAATAATTTATGCCTTTTGTGTGTGTATATTCTCTTAGACCTATAGTAATTAGTAGTAAGTTCTGCAGTAAACTAGGGAGTTAAAGTACCAGAAATTCATGTAGGTTACTGGGTCCTATTGATTCTATATAATAATGCTATAGTAGCGATATGGGAAAGAAGCCAGTGTTTTTCCAAGTCTGATTAATAGCTGATTTAATTCATAAGCCTTAAAGGCCAAAGCAAAGATTCATTTGTTTTCAATTCTGTTTTATGTTTTTTGGAGCATTGAAGCTTGGCTAGTTTATTTAAATCAGGTACATTTATGACTTTTAATATGATTGCCCTTCTATTTACACAGAAAGTAATATATTATATTCAAAGAGGCAGGATGAGTGAATGGTACAGGCTATGAAACAAACGAAGGCGATTTGGATTCCATACTGGATGTCAGTTCTCTACTAATGCTGACATAATCAAGTCCCTTATATTGCAAGAAGAAGAAACCTACTCAGACTGGCTGAAACTAACTGGGGTGTCACAATCAGGATACAAGGATAGTTGGTGGACCTAAGGAAGGAATGTGGTTAGGCCTCACTGCAGACCAGAAAAGGAACCAGGGAGTGGTCATGAGCTCGGGTTATTTTGGTTGTCCTCCCAGAGATGGACAGTCTCCTGTCTCTCACCACTGCTCCTGCCTGCAGACTAACTTTCTCTTCTTTAGTGAGAAATATGTGGCCAGCCATGGCTGCCTTCATTTCAGATTTGTATTACTTTCCAATTCAAGAAATGCCAACCAACCAGCTAGAACCCTGTGTCCTAATTCTAAATTCCTGGAAATAGAATCTGATTGGCCCGGCATGCTCTGGGAGCCATAGAGCTGTGGCCAAAAGGACAGGGTTGTCCCCCACCAGAAGGGCATGAGGGCTAAAGACAATTCTTGTCATTTCTCCTCCCTTCCACGTCTCTCTTCTTCTGGGAAGTTTGAGAGCAATTACTTCACAAGGTACAGAGGGGAGAAAAGACACAGAAGATGTTTCAGGCAGAGGACCCAGCAGGAGCATGAAGCTGCACAATGTGCCAAGTGATCTGATAAGTTGACGCTAGTTGAGCATCCAGTGGGGGCATGGGAATGGCGTGAGAATGAGACTTGAGGAGTAAGTGATTTGGAGACTCTGATTGAAATCTAGGGCCTTATCATGAAAGCCATTTGTCTTTCTCCCCCCTGCCCCAGCGGGAAAAGTTGGTCGTTGAAGAATTTTAACCCTTTGCGGTCCAATTTTATTTTTGGAATTCAAACAGTCTGGTCCAAATTAATTGACAGGATTGAATGTTGAACCAGTTTGCGGTGTCTCAGCCTCAACGTTAGATCTGCTCCTAGCGCCTGGTCTGTCGAGTCAGCCTCCACATTGGACCAAAAAGGGTTAAGTAAAACCTGACAGATTTTGCATTCTCAGAAGCTTACTTGGGCAGCTGTTTGAAGAATGGATTGGATGGAGAAGGGCAAGAGTAGAGACAGAGACTTTGTTTGAGTGGACATCTCAGAAGGGAGATAGGACTGAGCTAGTGCAGGGAGTGAAAGGGAGGGGCGCTTTGAGAAACATGAAAGAGGTACAGTGGGCAAGACTTGTGTATTGAATGGCGGTAAGGCCAGGAGAAAGGAATCAGAGGAATCCAAATGTCTACCCAGGAAGCTGGGAAGAAAGGGTGGCATGGATGAGTTGGGATCCAGAAGCAGGTTTGGGTGGATGATGATGAATTCAGAATTGGATAATTGAGTTTAAAGTATCTGTGGAACATCTAAGTGGATATTTCTAGCAGCCTAAGCATCTGAACCTGAAACTTCGAGGTCAGTGCTCAGGCTATGAATTGGGATTCAAGAATCCTCAGATGGTAGTTAGAGGAATCCTATCTAATAAAGAGGAAATATGCTAATTGACTCTCACGCCGTTGCAAAGATGGTGGTGCCCACAGCTAATAAGAAGGGAATATGCTAATTGACTGCCCTGCCCTCAAAGATGGCAGCGCCCATAGCCACAAGATGGCTGGCAGGGGAGGGCAGTTATGGGCGACCAGGTCAGCAGGGGAGGGCAGTTGGGGGCGATCGGGCCGGCCGGGGAGGGGAGTTGGGGGCGACTGGGCTAGCAGGGGAGGGCAGTTGGGGGCAACCAGGCCAGCAGGGGAGGGCAGTTGGGGGCGATCGGGCTGGCAGGAGAGCAGTTAGGTGTCGATCAGGCTGGCAGGGGAGTGGTTAGGGGGTGATCAAGCTGGCAGGCAGAAGCGGTTAGGGACAATCAGGCAGGCAGGCAGGTGAGCCGTTGGGAGCCAGCAGTCCTTAATTGTGAGAGGGATGTCCAACTGCCGGTTTAGGCCTGTAAACCGGCAGTCGGACATCCCCCAAGGGGTCCCAGATTGGAGAGGGTGCAGGCTGGGCTGAGGGACACACCGCCCCCCGCCCCCCTAGTGCACAAATTTCATGCACTGCGCCTCTAGTGAGAATATATTGCAGTCACCCCAGGAAAGCGTGCAGAGCAGGATGCTCAGCCTCGGGTCCGTGGATGGGCTCCAGAGGTTCCTATGAATGCCCTGATTGTGTATAAAATTATGTACATACTAGAGGCCAAGTGCATGAAAATTCATGCACTGGAGTGGGGGGGGGGGGGTCCCTCAGCCCGGCCTGCCCCCTCTCACAGTCCGGGAGCCCTCAGGGGCTGGAGGCAACCTGGCGATCAGGGGAAGGCGACGCCCCATCACACCTCTACTGCTGCCACTGCCGGCAGCACAAGCCTCAGCTGGCCCTGGTTACCTGTGCCTCGGGCTGGCCCTGGGGGCTGGGGGAACTGAGGGGACTGGGGGTCTCCAGAGGCAGGCATGTGGAGTGGCCGGACCCTCCTGCTGCCCCAGCGGGGCTGAGGGGATGGGCTCCACCATCTTGTGGCTGTGGGCGCCGCCGTCTTTGAGGGCATGGCAGTCAATTAGCATATGCCCTCCTTATTGGCTGTGGGCACCGCCATCTTTGAGGGTGTGACAATCAATTAGCATATTCTCTCCTTATTGGCTGTGGGTGCTGCCATCTTTGAGGGTGGGGCAGTCAATTAGCATATTCCCTCATTGGCTGTGGGCACCGCCATCTTTGCGACAGCATGAGGGTCAATTAGCATATTCCCTCTTTATTGGATAGGATGTACTGGTGGAGGAGGGTGGTTAGGAAAGGATTCATAGTTTTAATCAGATTCTCTAAGGCAGGGGTCCTCAAACTTTTTAAACAGGGGGCCAGTTCACTGTCCCTCAGACATTCCACACATGTGCACTGCGGGCCCGGGATGAGTCGGCTGCTAAGCAGGACAGGCAGCAGTGGCAAAAACACCCGGCGGGCTGGATAAATGTTTTCGGCGGGCCTCATGTGGCCCGCGGGCCGTAGTTTGAGGACCTCTGTTCTAAGGGGTTTATGAATCAAAAAATGTTTAAGGACTTTGGTGTAGAGCATGCATTCTGAAAGGGGGCAATATTTTTTTCATGTATAAAGTGCAGATATACATACTGTACATAAACAGATAAACTATATATCTGTGATATTAAAATTTCATGGGGGCAGTTAGAAAGAAAATGTCTTAGAAGGCTCCTTAGGGGAGTGATATGGAAAAAAGGATGTAAGACACTGGGTGGTGGAGTAAGAGGAGCAGTGGGTTCTCGTCTATTTTATTATTAGTGTTGAAAAGCTGAGGACACAATCTATGGTTTCTGCTGGCAGCAATAATGCTGGACCACACCTTTGCCTACTTCCTGTAATCACATCACCACCACCACACTTATCCAGTGTATACCTTCTGAAAAGTTCTATTACAGTGAACTACGATTACTAAGGTACAGGGAATAAAAGGTAAAACTGCATTTTTCGGAAAGGGGTCTTATTGCCATTTCTGGTGCAACATTGTTACATAGTCACTGTTAAGATTATAGAGAGTTAGGAGGACAGTTTAAAACCAGCTCTACATTAATGGATATGTCTACTTACCCTGTCTGCTGACTGAGAAAGAGCACCATTTGTGGTCTGGGGATGCTAGAAGCTTCCAAGAATTATTCTCCCTTGGGTCTTTTCTCTATCTCCTCTTCTATAGCTAATAATTTTCTCCATTGAGTGTCCTTTGAGCCCTCCTATGTGCATGACACCAGATTTACATGTTGAGTAGCTTTACAGAATTCAGAGAGGACCTAGTACCCTCTTTCAGGAGCATCTCTCCCTGCCTCCCCACAAAGCAGCAGTTCATTTCATAGGCAAGTCATTGCTGCGGTGTAGTCATCAGAAATCATGCTCCGAGTCCCTTCTCAAGAAAACCTAACTCACTAAGTATCTAGAGGCTGCCACTTCATTGTGCAATATATTATGTATGTCTGATCTTAATCATTTTATACATTGCTTATGAAAAAAGATGTTCGAATTAACCAAATTTCCCTAATATTTCCATTCTTTTATTTTAATATAAATTATTGGCCACCCTTAGGGCCAGAGCTGAGAGCAGCAAGTTTTGGAAGGGGAAAGCAAGATCAGCAGGTTTCTGGCCACTGTGGTTCATTAAATCAGAAATAGTTTATCTGCAGTGACTTTTGTTCTGAAGTATTCCCATTTCTTAAACATATGTGGGTGTGGGTTTTCATAGGGTAACTGTATGCTTTGTGCACTTCAAGAAAAACAACTCTGCCTTTGAACCTCTATTCTTATTCTGAAAATGGAGCTATTCCCAGGCCTCCACAGTCAGGATACTGAGAGCATGCCACATGTGTGCTTACCTTACCTAACCAAGGACCACATGCGGCAACCTTGTGACAGCAGCAGTACGGAAATGCTGGAAGAAACTGAGCACATGTCATTAGAAGGAAGGATCATTCTTCTTTCCATTCATAGTGAATGGTCATAAGGCTGGAAGCCTTTTTTTCCATTCTTCCAAAAGACCCCATAAGATAGATCACCATTACATTTATCATTCTTTTCTACTTTCATGGAATCAATCACGATTTTGTGCTTATAACTATTTAGGAGCATTTCAATGTTCAGCAACTTCCAAGATATTTGATTTGCAATACATCTTTTGGTCTTAATTCATAAGCCAATAATTCTGTTTTGTGAAGAGAAGCCAGGCCTCTGTTTTGTATATACTCTGTGGTCTGCCCTGTAATGAAGGGTACAGTAGAGACATGCTTTATATGACATGCTTTGGGGACAGCTTTCCTTTACAGACCCTGCTTTTTGTGTCAGCTGACTGGCACCCACAGTGCTGGGGAAATGGAGTGGTTCCTTGGTAACTCCAGATAGCTGTCAGAATTGATCTGTAGACAGGAAAAGATTTTCCTTGAAAGGAGCTGGAGGAGACTGCCAAGCAGCGCCTGCACATCATGCTAAGGACACACTATTGCCACGATGAAGGCAAGGAAGGGGGGACACTTATTTTGCAAATTAAAATTGTGAGTCTCTTTTCTTGGCAAGTGAAAATCAGCTTAGGTGGGTTTTTAAAAAATATTTAACTTGTAAATTCTTTACATCTGATTAATCAAGTCCATTCACTTTTGAAGCAGGCCATATTCTCCTTTTAATTCTGAAGAAGTAAAGCTGGTATTGTTTCCCCCTAACCACTGAAGAACCAGATGAGAGCCAAAACTCAATGTGTAATTTCTTCCTTTGGAGTGAGTGGTATCCAGTTAACATGGAAACAAAAATATCTGTTCTCTGTTGAACCTTGTTTCTGGAAACCAGCAGTTGTCTAATTTGTGAGCAGTCTTTCCTTTTATTTTAAAAGCAGAAATTATTTTTTAATAATTTATCTTCAAATTATTTACTAAGGAGCAGATAAAAATGTTACTTGCAGATGGACTTAGCCTTAGGGATTGTATTATCAGTTGTAGTCGCCTATTCCTCTTGCTAGTACATATAGCATGATTATAAGTGTGTCGGATATTTTACTTGTTTTAGTTCAGTTCTCAGAGCTATGCAGATTAGCGCCCAGATCCATGGGCAGGGCCTTAGGGACAAATGCAAGTTTAAGTTAAAAAACAACAGGAAACTATGACTCAACAGCCATTGCCATTCTATGCTGCCTGGCAAAGCACTCATAATGGATTGAAACATAGCCTTGATGTTCAGCCTGACTCAAAGCATAGCTCTTTACTTCTCAGCTTGTGAACATGAGCAAGTTAGCTGAACACTATGAATGTGCCTCAGTTTACTCATCTCTAAAATGGGGATAGTGATAGTAGTGACCTCATAAGTTAAGAGGATTTGATGAGATAAAATGGATAAAGAGCTTAGTATAGTGCCTGGCACAGACTCCGTGCTCAATAAATGTTAACTGAATTTTTTTTCTTTGCCATAATCATAATGTTAGCATTATGAGGCATTCAACATTAGCCTTGATGTTATTAGTGTTACAGCTTAGCATAGTCCTGAAAATACCCGTGGAGGCTGGATTGCTCAGTCTCTCTCAGGTACTTTGGAATTTCTGTTGTCATAGGATTACATTTTCCTATGGCTTGATTTATTTACACAAAACTGGTACCTTACTGAATGATTCTGAGGAATCTCAGGCAGAAGTCTTAGAGCAGAGAGAATTCATCACCTCTCAAGATCCACAGGACCTTGTCTTATTCATCAACCTATATGGCTTAGTTTTTCTTCTGTCTATGATATTAGTATGTCAATGTTTTTATCTTATACTGTTAGAAGAACTGAAACAGAGTAAGGTTGAAGGATTTGCTCTAGGTTACCTAGATGTGGTAGGAGAATTGGGCACAAAACCATTCTGACTGCTATTTGTGGATGTGGTTTATTCCATAAAGTCCTTCCACAGGGAAGGTAACATATGTACCCTATCACATTAGCTGCCAAGGTCAGCCAAGGAATATTGCAAAGTTTTTTTATCTCATGGACTGAATAGCTTCGATGTTAATTCTAAACGTTTTATCATAAATATTTAAAGCAAATAACCAATTTCCACTTAATCATAAAGCACAACTCTTATTAGCCTGAAATCATTTGCATGGAAAATTGCACATCACTTTAATATATTTTCTGTCTGCTTTTGTGTCCATGTAAAAATAACAAACCACAGATGCATGATGACATCATCATCACTGAACCAAAGAAGGAAGAAAGGAAATCATTTTGTGAGCTGAAGATTTAAACTGTTCCCTGTCAGATTGTCGATGCTTTTCTTAATATTTTTAGGAGGGAGTTCCTGTGTGCAGAGTCAAGGACAGTTAACACTCATTCCTGCAAAGTGAGTCCAAAATTTAAACACAGTGTCCTCCAAATGTCCCTTGGCACCAATGAATGTGACTTCTTTTTTTAATGCTACATTAGGTTCTCTAGTTCATCCTTCTCAGCTCCATTGCATTTTCTCTAATGTTGTGTCCAATTTTAAATGATTTGAGTGATGGGCCTTCCATCTTTTACCTGGCCAGTGTAACCCCAGAGTGCCAGGGCTCATGGCTGGTTTCTGGCGACAGCTGTGCTGCAAGCAGCAGCCCTGAGGAAGGAGTGGCAGCGCCCCTGAGGTTTTAATTGCTGCCTAATAGTTTATAGCAACCTGGTCATTTTACTAAGAGGGCATTAAAACTGGCATATTTTTTTCCCAGAAGATGCTTTCACACTGCTGTAGAAACCATGCTGAGAGAATGTCTGATATGCAACCTAATTTCACCATTTTCTTCCTTTCTTCCCATTACTCCTAGTAAAATACCTCTAAGGCCATTTTATATTCTTCTCTTTGTGCTTCTCTGATTACATAAATAATTTTATCTCCTCCTTTTCTGTTTTCCCACTTATATTTGCCCAGTGTATTAATGATAAGCATAATCCTGTCAATAGAATTGGAGAGTGTGTATTACACACAGATTTTTCAACATTAGAGTAACTTTTTAAAAAGTAGATGTTGATGAATCCCGTAGAAGTAGCAATAGCTACCTTCTCATAGCAATAGTCAGGATAGTTTTGATGTTTTTAATTTTACTTTCATTTTCTCCTCTTAAGTCATTCAGTCCTGTCATTTCTGGGCTGCTCTCTGCTATTCCTGACACTCCCGTGGTGAGTGAAGAATAGATCTCAATATCATCATCTTTCAGGACAGGAATTTTTATCTCTCCTCTGTGATGATATTTGAGCAACTCTGCCATCATACCTGGTTATTTAATTCTATCGTATTTGTAAGCAATTCTCAACTCTGCTGACGGTTGTCATTTAGAAATCTTACTGGTGGTTTTCCTTTCTCCTGCTGTACTCAAATCCTGCCTCCTCATTCCTGCAACTGTGCCTGTTTCACCAGTCTGTGACTGCCTTCTAAAAAGAAGTTTTGAAAACAGAAATGTTATCTCATTGGGACTTGTATACACATCAAGACATAGGCATCTAGTTTCATATTCTGTATAACACCATGGAAAGTTCTTTGGCCTTTGTTCATTGGAAGTAATTTATACTTCTCTAGGAAGTAATTTTATATAAATATGACTTGCTTTGGTTAATTTTAACAATCTTAAAACTCTCAGTTTTTAACTGCAGTTGTTATATTGATTACCTTTTGTTTATCCACTTTGATTCATTCATTTGTCAAACATGTGAGAGCATTTGGTGACTCTACTGGCCCTGTTCTGGAGGCTTTGAAAAAGGAAAATGAACAAGGAAAGGTCTTTGTTTTCAGAAGAGCAGTAGGAGAAGCCCAGAAGTGCCCACTTAACTGGGATGCAGCGTGAGATACCCTATAGCAGAAGTGATGTGAGCACTGATGAGGGAGAAGTTGCTGCTTCTGTGATAAACCAGTACTTGTGGAGACTACATAAAGTGCATGCCATTGGAGCTGGGCTTTACAGGGGAGGTAAGGGCTCAGTAAGGGAGTAAGGAGAGAAGGGTGTGTCCAGGAGCAGACACAACCCAAGGAAGTCATAGACACCTGACGTACATAGAACAGTGACCTGTGATTCAAACATAGGGCATATGATATAAGAAACTAGTCATGGATCCTGAAAAATAAGTGGCAGTATACTGACAAAGAGGAGCAGCAGTCCAGTAATCCAGAGGAACATTACCTCAGAGGAATTAATCTTTGCTTTTGAAATATGTGTTTTTATTGATGCGTGACTATAGGTATTTATTATGATTTAGACTATTGGTTCACACCCATAGCTGTACATTAGAATCTCTGCCTCATTCCAATTAAATTAGAATCTCTAACGTTGGGATCCATATTTTTTAAGCTCCCCAGGTGATTCTGATGGCAGCCAGGGTTGAGAAACTGGTCCAGTCCCACTCAACACTTGAACAGGTGAATGGAGGCAACCAAGGAGACCCTGACTCATTATAACAGAAAAGGGAAACCTTAAGTCAGAGCCTACTCCACTCTTGCACTGATAGGAAATAGCAACATCTACCTCTGTCACAGCTTTCCCCTGCAGCATTGAAACATGCTCAAATCCACTTACTAATGAATAAACCAGACCCCTCTCTTATCTACAGTTTCCCTAGTCATCATCCTGTTCTTATCCTCATAGCCTTGCCCTGTGCTTCCAATTTTATTTTCCCTCAGCCCTTTCCCACTGCACTGCCCACATTTCCCCAGCCTTGGAGCGTGTCGCATTCCTAGACTTTGTACATGCTACTCTTCCATCTGGGTTTTCCCTGCACCCACACTTTTTGTCACCTGAGGACATTTATTCCATTGACTTTTAGAGAGAGTGGAAGGGAGGGAAGAAGATGGGGGTGGAGAAAAGAGAGAGAGTGAGAGAGCACTGTGAGAGAGACACATGGATTGGATGCCTCCTGCATGTGCCCTGTCTGGGGTGGGGATCTAACCTGCAACCCTTCAGTGCTCGGGCTGACACTGTAACCACTGCTCAGGCCAGGGCCCCACACTTTTTTTCTGGCATATCCCCACACTCATCCTTCAGTACTCAGAGATCATATTGGGGAAGCCCTCTCTGCTCTTCCCAGTCTGGATTGGGTGCTATTCCTTTGTGTTACTGTGCTATTTTTTTGTAGAATTTGTATAACATTTATTGATATACTAGAGGCCTGGTGCATGACATTTGTGCCCTGGGTGGGGGGTGGTGTCCCTCAGCCTGGCCTGCGCCCTCTCACAGTTCTGGACCCCTCGGGGGATATCCACCTGCCCAGGGAGTGGGCCTAAGCCGGCAGGCAGACATCCCCCGAGGGGTCCTTAGCACTGCCACGGAGGCTGGAGAAGCTCCCGCCACCACTGCTGCTCTCGACAGCCATGAGCCCAGCTTCTGGCTGAGCAGCGTTCCCCCTGTGGAAGCGCACTGACCACTAGGGGGCAGCTTCTGCATTGAGTGTCTGCCCCCTGGTGGTCAGTGCATGTCATGGCAACCTGTTGTTCTGCCATTCGGTGATTTGCATATTAGGGTTTTATTATATAGGATATAGTGGTTATCTGTCTGCATCAAAACAATGGACCTTTTAGGAATTGATTAACTCTATTTGTTTTCATACCTAGTACCTACCAGTACTCAGTATATAGTAATTACTCAATAAAAATCTGCCAAATTAATCATGTTAAATATATTGATTTAACATTTTTGAGTGCCTATTATATGTTAGCTACCAATTACTGAGCACTTACTATGTGCCTGGTCAAGTACTGACTGCTTAACCACGTGTATTATTTCACATCCCCCTCCCCCCAGTGAGGAAATTTGAGGCTTTGAGAAATTAAGTGAATAAACCAAAACTGACTTACTCTTTCTGATATCTTTCTCAAATTGGTATATCACACTTAGTCTAAACTGGAGGGATGTCTGTAATTTTACTGCAAAATTTTTAAAGCATAATATATTATCCAATTATATTTATTTGTAAATTGCCAGCATTACCAATTGTCTCTGCTGTTTGTCAAAGGGCTGTTTTTAAAAGATGGGATCTTGTGTGGTTTTATTCTTTGTCTAACATTTATAGTTTGCTAGCTTGTCAATAAAAATAGAGGACCAGGAATTCGTTTTATTTGGGGATTAAGAGAGACCAAATGATTAAAATCAACAGGTAGTACTCTACAACCCCCAATTCCCAGTCCTCTCTCCCGCTGAAGAACCTCTTGAGCCAATAGTTTGAACACCCTCCCTAGGAAATCTGCTCATAAATAGAAAAATCGGCTCATTCGACTTTCCCCTCCTTTCCTTCCTCCTCCTCCTCCTCCCTGCTAATGAGCAGTGAAAGGGCCTAAGGACTGGTGCCAGAGGGAGAAGAGAGCAGAGAAAAAAAGCCTGAGTAATCCACGCACTGAATTACCCGCCTCTGCATAATTGAGTTTTCTTTGGCTTTCTTCTTTTTAGGGTTCGGCATTTTAAAGTTATTGAGGGATGCACTGCTTCTCCAGGCACTGAGACGAGCCCTGTTTTCAGTTTCTGCCATGATCACTTTGGCTCAACTGTGTGGGCTAGAAGGCTTGTGCTTCTAACAGGGACTCCAGAAAGGAAGCTAGGAGAACTCTGAATGACAGTTCGTTTCCCACTGAGTCAAGCCCAGAATGGCCTTTTTAATCCCCTTGTCTGTTAGACTGTGCATGATACAGGCTGAGGAGTGTGTGGCAGGAGCAGCCCTGGACAGTAAGGAAGGTACTGAGCAGAATGTGAATGCAGCCCAGCTTCACTTGAGCCCCAGAAAGAGGAATAGCTGTTGGTGGTGAAGGGTAAACATCTCTCCTGGTTTGCCCGAGACTGAACAGTTTCCTGGGCTGCCAGACTTTCACTAACACCTGCTCGTTCCCTGGCAAACCTGGATGGTTGGTCATCCTGTGTGCATAACTTTCCTTAGCTTAGCAAAAAGTTCACAATCAGTTGGAAATCATTTCCTATTGTCTTCAGATCCTGTCTGACTCACTGGAAGAAAACAAACAACTTGAGAGTTTCCTTTTTCTCCCTGAATAAGCAGTGAAATTGAATGGACCCTTTTTGAAAGTTTTCTCCCATTCCACCTGCATCTTGCTCTCCACTTGTCTGATTTAGAACCCTGGGGTGCCCTGCTCCCCATATCTATGAAGTATTTCGACGCTCATCCTCCCTTCGTCCTTTACTGCTGCTGCAGTAGCTCTGAGGATTGCAGAGGATGTACAGTATGTACTTTCTCCTACTTTGGCACTTGCTTCCCAAGGCTCTGCTTAGAGACAGCTGGCTGAGCTAAGGCATTAAGAGGCCTCCAGGCGACTCCCAGCTGAATCTGTTAGGTCTCCTGCAACAGCTGTTATCTGAACCAACTGGGTCCTGCCAACAGCAGCAAAGGAAGGGTGCCGTGCAAATGTGCAGGAAGAACACCAGACAAGCCTGTCTCTGCTCCAGAGTCTAAATCACCGCATCTGCATGTGGAGCTACAGTGATTGTTCTGGAGAGAGTGGGAAGGGGAGGAGATGGTGTTTTTCTACAGTGATCAAGGTAAACAGAATAGCCAGTTCTGTGTCTGCAGCTGTTTCAGTGTGAGGATGAGCTGAATTATTTCATTTCTACTCAGTGGGAATTATCACACACACATACAGAGAGACATCCCTTTCTTTTAGAGAGAGGGAGACTATGGCTAACAAAATCACTCCATGATTTGAACCTTTCTGCAGAATGGTGATAATTTATGAATGGTTTACTGTCTGAACATATCCTTGTTTGGACATTTAGTGAAAAACCAGTTCAGAAGATTAAATAACTAATCTGGGACAACTGAAGACCTGGTAGAAGGGATGGGACAAGGAAGAGAATGAAGGAGCAGCAACACGATGAAAATGTTATTTCAAGGCAGGAAGGAATAAAGAGTTGTAGCCCTCAGGCTGAAGGCAGGGAAGGAAATGAGGAGGAATTGTTATTATCTCCTGTGTCATTGTCCTAAGGAGCAGACAATTTTAGAGGTTATACACTGTGGCCATAGCAGATTGGAAGACCTAAGGTCTCAGACTCCTGAGTTAGTCCAGAAAAGATCCTTGATTGAACCTTTATCCCTACAGGAATAACCACAGGCATGGACATACTCTTGTGAAAAATAGTTAAGCTTTCAGATAATGATGGCAGAGTAAATACACGAGTCTCAGGCCCTTCAGAACAAAACCCCACTAAAATGACAGTAAAGGGATTTGTTTTAGGTATTAACCTACAAGGATAAAGAAAATGGGAAGAGGAGGTAAAAACACAAGAGAGGAAGCTGCAAAGCAGATAAACAAGTGGTAAGTGATTTAACAGGCTCAAGAAAACGGAATCCTAAGCCACTGAGTCTGCAAAGGCTTAGGAATTAGAGGTGCCAGGCACCTTAGAAGCTGCAGTGCATGAGGTGGTAGGAAAAGGCTGAAATGAGGAGGATTGGTAATTGTGTTTATGAAACATTGAAGAGCTCTAGATTCTCTTCCCCACTTCACAGACCTTTGACTGCTTCTCTGCCACTCTGATGGAAAACTGGAAATTTACTCTATTTTTCCACCAGCTTTATTGAGATATATTGACATATAATGTGTAAGTTTAACATGATGATGTGTGACATGATGATTTGATACATCTCTATATTGTCAATTGAGTACGATAGTAGGATTATTAGTTAGCACTTCTATCATCTCACATAGTACCTTTTTTATGTATATGTGGTGAGAACATTTAAGGTCTATTTTCTTAGTAAGTTTTAAGTATATAATATAGCTTTGTTAACTGAAGCCACCATGCTGTACATCAGATTCCCAGAACTTATTCATCTTATAACTTCCTTCTCTGTCTTCAAAAGTTTGTTCCTGTTAACCAGCATCTCCTCTTTTCTCTGACCCCACCTCCCAGCTCCTGGCAATCACCATTCTGTTCTGTTTTGATGAGTTATGCTTTTTTAGAAAACACATGTAGTGCTTTCTAAACTATTTGTCTTTCTCTGTCTGACTTTGGAAGTTTATTCATTGATGAAGGTAAAACGAGGGTCTCTAAACCTGGAAAGATACCATGCACAGTTGAGAAAGGTTATACTATAAGAAGATTAAGTGGTCATGTGCTGAGACCCCCACCTCTCAGTAACACCTCACTCCTCACCGCTCCTCATACACACACAGACAAATACCCCTGCCCTGTTTCACCACTTCACTTCTGAAACTCTGGTAGTCATGCCCGTATCTTCCATGCAGTGGATTAGAAACATCTTCCTAGGCAATCTGACCAGCCAAGAGCTAAAGAATCTGAAAGTGGGGTTTTTTTCTGACAGCTGACCCATTCAGGCAACTATATTTTCACAATTTCCTATGGTATATCTAGGTTCCTTCCTGGAAAACTTGACAACCAGACATCTATAGAAACGAATAAGAAACAAACAGGAAAAAAATAAAGTACATGGGGAGATGAAATAATAATAATAACTATCTTCAGAGAGATTAGAGTAAATATGGCAATCTTAGACCAAGAAGAAGATGCCATAAAAAGGAACATTTGGAGAACAAGAAGGATAGTTGGAAATATAAAAATATTAAAGCAGAAATGAAAAACTTGGTAGCACAGATGATAAAGTGGAGTAACTCTCAGAAAGTAGAACAAAATGACAAAAAGGTGGCAAATTATAAAAGTGCAGATGAAGATAAGGAGAACCAATTCAAAACGAAGAGTTTCATAAGGAGAGATTAGAAAAATCCAGAGGAAGAAGTTCATAACAATAACTCAAGAAAATTTACCAAAACTGAAGGACATGGGTTTCCAGATTGCAAGGGTCTTCTGAGTGCCCAACCCACTGAGAAAATAAACCCACACAAGGGCACATCATCATGAAATTTCAGAATACCAGGGGTGTTAAGAAAACGTATATGCTTCCAGAGCAGGACATGTTTTGTTTAAAAAAGAAGAGGAGGAAGAGGAAGAAGAGAGAAGCCAGGTTATGTATCATAATGACTTCTGGCAAAACTAGCAGCGTGACAGGCAATCGAATAAGACCTTAAAAGTTCTGAAGAAAAACTATTTACAACTTAAAATTCTATACCTAGCCAAACTACCGATCAAATATGGACGTAGACCAAAGATATGTTCAGACAAACAAAGCCTTAAATTTTTTACCTTCCAAATTCCATTGGGTAAAGCTATTGGGAGATGCTCTCCAGAAAAATGAGAGAGTAGACCAAGAAAGGAGACAACGTGAGAAACAGGATAGGGGTAGTAGAGAATGGGAGAGAGATGAAAGGAATCCCTAGAATGATGGTGAAGGCAGGTCCAGGTTGACAGTTTGTTTAAGATTTAGAGGGCAGTCACACTTGAATGAAAGTGGCCAAGAGACCTGAGAAGAATTTTTCAAGAAGAAATTGTTAGAAATACCTGATGTGTAAGAATGTTTTGAGAGGATCTTTAGTTCAAGTAAGGGAGAGTTTAAAGAGAGGAGGAAAATTAGTGTTGAATACATACAAAGCTAAGCAAAACCAAAAATCAAGATAATTTTTAACTCTAGTAGGGAAAATAATTGGGTAGGAAAGGAAAGTACTCCATATATGAGTTATGATCATGTTTACAAAATCATGTCAACACTGAATAGTGATTCAACCAATTACAGTATAATCTAAATTGGGGGGATGGGAAGGGATGCATGTGAAAAGGGGAGACCCAAATACTTGTAGATAAAGCCTAAAACTGAAAAATCAAGAAGTAGCATTAAAAGCATGGTAGTTAGAGATGTTTGATAAATCCTAAAATAACTCAATAAAACAGGTAAAAATGGTTGCCTGAGGGGAGGGGAGGAAATGAAGTGTGGAGGGGGGGGGGGTATCTTTTATAATAAACCCTATAGGCTATTTGACTTTTTAAATTATGTATGTGTAAAACTGTATTTTTAAAATGTAAAAGAAGAAAAAGAAATAGTCAAGCCAGTTTTATTTATTTACTTTTTATTGTTGAAATAAAAAATATTGATGTCCCCTTTTTCTCCCATTGACCCCTTCTAGCCTGCACCCACCCCCTGCCCCAGGCCTTCACCACACTATTGTCTGTGTCCATGGGTTATGCATATATGCATACAAGTTCTTTGGTTAATCTCTCCCCACTCACCCACGCATCCCTACCTTCCCTCTGAGATTCAACAGTCCTATGCTTCCATGTCTCTGGATCTATTTTGTGTATCAGTTTCTTTTGTTCTTTAGATTCCACATATGAGTGAGATCATATGATACTCATCTTTCTCTGACTGACTTACTTCACTTAGCATAATACTGTCCAGGTCCCTCCATGCTGTCTCAAAGGGTAAGAGATCCATCTTTTTCACAGCTATGTAGTATTCCAGGGTATAAATGTACCACAGCTTTTCTATCCACTCATCTACTAATGGGCAGTTGGGTTGTTTTCAGATCTTAGCCATTGTAAATTGTGCTGCTATGAACATAGGGGTGTATATAGGGTAAAGGATCTAAATAGACACTTCTCCAAAGTGGACATACAGCTAGCCAAGAGACATATGAAAAAATGCTTAAAGTCACTAATCATCAGAGAGATGCAAACTAAAACAACGAGGTATCACCTCACACCTGTCAGATTTGCTATCATCAATAAATCAACAAATGACAAGTGCCATTGAGGAAGTGGAGCAAAAGGAACCCTTGTGAACTGCTGGTGGGAATGCAGACTTATGCAGCCATTATGGAAAACAGTATGGAGTTTCCTCAAGCCAGTTTTTTTTTTCTTTTTTAAATCTTTATTGTTGAAAATATTACATATGCCCCTTTTCTCCCCCCATTGACCGTTTCTAGCCCGTGGCCCCCTCCCCGCCCCAGGGCTTCACTATCCTATTGTCTGTATCAATGGGTTATGCATATAAGCATACAAGGTTTTTGGTTTATCTCCTCCTCCCTCTTCCCCCTGAGGTTCCACAGTCTGTTTTATTTTAATGAGGAGTCCAAACACCACAGCAGTAGCAGTGACTATTAGCAATATCATAGAATCTTCTTGTTTATTAAAAAATAAATCCTCTCTTACAAAATCCACATTTTACTTTATGTGCATTCATCTCATATGTTTTTCTTTCCGTGAATTTCTGAAACAAGTGTAAGGATTGACATTTCCTTTCTGATCACTGGCTTAGCACTAATGCTGTACCAGTAAAGTCTAGGTCATGAATGGTTGAACTCTCAAGAAGCTTTGGGAAGGGAAAAAAATTCTTGTCAACTACTGTATCTCCCAACCTTATTGCTAATCCAGAAATATGGATCGGGAGAGGCTTCAAAATTAAACTTCAACAGTGCATAGGACTCCTAACACAGAAGGTGTGAATATGGGAGGTGTCTTGGGCAGACTGTGAGGTTTGAAACTGTCCCATGTCTACTCAGTCCTTTTATAAGCTGCAGACTCTGCAGACGACCTAATAGTGCCACTTGGAGCATCTTGTGTTTTCTTTTATGTTTTTCTTGTGTTAAAGTTCTAACACATTGACAGATTTTAGCAGCAAAATCTCTTATAGCACTAATGCTGAAATTAGTAATCCTTCATGCTATTGGAACCTGGAGGACAGACTTCTCCAGTGAGATTAGCCATGGGCTTCCAGTTTTCACAGTCCCTGAGATAGTACATTATGCATATCCAGTTTGGCACCCAAGACAAAAATACTCCTCTCAAGTTTTTGTAGTACTATTTCTATTTACTTTGACAACTCTGCCTCTGGTTGATTGCTTTGTACATAGTTATACTGATGCTTGAATTATGTGCTAAGTAAATCTCTAGATTTTTTTTTTTCTGACCCATTCTGTAGGTGAAGGTCCAGAATTTCCCAAAGGCAAAGAAGGGTCTCTGAATTTCTTTGTGAGCATTGAAGCAGTTTGGGGATAGTAGATGGCAAGTGTGGGACTTTTATGGGTTGGGCTTGTTTTCCCCAAATATATTTTAGTTATTTTTCTGAGGAGCTATTGTTGCCTGCACCACATAATGTGTTAAGAATACAGAAGCTTTCAGGGATGGATGTTCTCTGGAGCTTTGAGATCAGTCTGCAGCCTGATTGTATGGGTGTGTGGGTAATGGGTTGCCATGAAAGGAAAGAATGCATGCCAAGGCCAGCACGTGGGATGTGTTCAGAAGATGATAGTGTTTATTTTAATTCCAGTGCTAGTTTCTCCGGGATCTGGAGTGAAGATTTGTGATTTCCTTACTCCCTCTTCTCTATTACTCTCTTGACTTTGGTGCTCAGTTTTCACTTCTATTATTCTGACTGTCTTGGGCAATTCCTGTCTTATTTCTCAGTGTGTCAAATGTTTGCATTCTTGGATTCTTAGATTTTTCTTTGAGAAGAAGCAAATTTTTTCTCCTTCTGTTTGCCTTTCTTCTCTGTTTAATCTTTTACTCCAAGTTCTTAAATTTTTGTTACAATAAATAAATACCATATATCCACCCTAATCTTATGTTAAAAAAAAGAAAGAGAGAGAGAAACTTTCCTTACCCATCATGTTCCTAAGGCAGGCTTGTTATAGGTCATATTCACCAAATGAGTTCTTACAGATTCAAAGGAAAACTAACTAATTTAATTTTCTTCTGCTTTTTCTCTAGTGCACAATTCCATTAGGCTTATTTGTCTACATTCGTGGAAATGCACAGCTTATTGGATAAACTGAAAAAGATAATGCAGCCATTTTAAAGATAAAACCAGTGAATTTTTTTCTCCCTCCCCTAGCATCTAAGGCTAAGGGAAAAGTTAATGAAAAAATGCAAATGTTGAACTTTTGGTAATTTAGTTCTATTTCTTAAAATATACTTTGTGTTGGTTTAAAATGTTTTATTGAGTAATAAAATTGGTTAACAGTATTCCCACATGGGGATTTGTTCACATTAGCACATAACAGAGATAGTGAAGGGATTGGGTTATTCATATCCATGCTCTCTCTCTCTCTCTCTCTCTCTCTCTCTCTCCCCCCTCTCCCCTCCACCCCTACCTTTATCGCACCTCTTTTTCTGTCCTTCTCTCCATCCCTCTCTCTACTATTCATTTTTTCTTTTATATCTTCCACTTACCATTTTGTCTCTCTATAATCCCTTGAAAATTACAATCTGAAAAAAGCAAAGATAAAAAGAAAACTAAACCATTAAATAAATATTTCTTTCCATGAAATTCAAATGAGTTCCTCTTTCCAGATCCTAAGAAGCCTACTTAATTAGCTTTTTGCCTATATCCTGTTAAATATCTCTAATAGGTGCACTGTGTCTACACCTCAGACTCATTTACACTGTGTCCATGTTCTCAGGCAGCTAGTTGTGCACTCCCATTTGACCCTCTTTTATTCCTGCAGAGAGAAGTTTCATAACTGCTTATCTTTCCAATTTAGCAAGATGGTCTATAAAGTTCTATGCTAAACAGTCACCTACCATCCACTGGGTAGTTATTTGCTTTTTAATTTGTTGTCATTTCTTGACCTGAAAAGTAAATATCATAGGGAAGAGATTTTCTCTTTATTATTCAATCCCATATCCTAACATCCAGCAACAGTAGCTGGCACACAGTAAGTGCTCAGTTAACATTTAATATTTGCTGGCTGAGTCGGTGATCATTTGTGTGTGGGGGTGGTATTTCTCTTTTAGCCACGTTTGTTTTGGTTTGGTTTTTGAAGCAAGAATAGTTTACAGGGAGGGCTTTTTTTATATTTTTAAAAATCTTTATTGTTGAAAGTATACAGATTTGCCCTCCCCCCTTTTTTTCCCCCTTGCCTCCTAACACCCAGTTCCCACTGTACCCCAGGCCTTCACCACCCTATGTCTGTGTTCATGGGCAATGCAAGTATGCATATAAGTTCTTTGGCTAATCTTTCCCCGCACCCTCCTTCCTGCCCCCTTTCTGTCTGAGATTCATTAGTCTGTTCCATGTTTCCATGCCTCTGGTTCTATTTTATTCATCAGTTTATTGTGATCATTAGATTCCACATATAGATGAGATCATGTAGTATTTGTCTTTCTCTGACTGGCTTATTTCACGTAGCATAATCATCTCTAGGTCCCTCCATACAGGGAGGAATTTTAAAGTTCATGTTGCTAAATGCAGTGTTTTAAGGTTAGACTCCATGTGTGAATAGGTAAGAGCTCTTTTGTCTTTCTCATCACTATACCAAGGTATTTTAGTCTTCCCTTCTAAACTGCACTGTAAACTTCTCTAGATGTAGGTTTATGTCCTCTATCTTTTGGGTTCATTCCTCACAGTGATTAACACAATTTCTTATACCTTATAGGTGTTTATTAAATCTTGATTAAAAGCAGACTTACCCAATATACCTACAAGGTTAAATATATAAGCAGAGAATTCGAATGAATTACATAAATTTTACATATTATATCATTTTCATATGATTTATGTAAATATTATAATTACATCCTTTTGTGATATTAACTCCAAATATAATTTCATAAGTTTAAGGCATATTTTTATGGCAGGTTTTAGGTTCTATGTACTTGGAAGTGGGAAAAAAGCCTACTACTGTTCAAAATTCATTTATTTTCTCCAAATAGAAAACAGCACTTAAATATTTATCTTTAAAGTTGAAATGACTATCTATTATGGAAACACTGGGTTCTGATGTGTTAGTAATTATTTGCCCATCTTACCCCTCTGCATACTTGATTCTGCATAGCATCGGTTTTCTCTGAAACACAAGATGACTTCTCATTTGATTTGCCCTTCAGGTTGAATAGCAGAGGTGGTGGAAGGTGATCGCTCCCTCTGCAGGGCTAGCGGTCCCACGGGCAGGACTGCTCCCTGAGACAGTAGCCTCTGCTTAGGCTCACTCGGGACGCAGTGTTTAGCCTTTCAATAATTCTTCCTCTCCCAAATAAGCAAGCGCTGCTGGGGCCTTTGCTGAAGTCAGTAGAGGAGAATCTATAGCTCCACAGATCAGCCAGAGGGAAGGTTCTCTAAGAGTAACAAATCTTTTCTGTTGCAACATGCTTTTTCTAGAAGCTTTTTGTCATTCTGGCAGTAAATGTTTTCCACTCGCTGCCTTAGCAACAAGACCTGAATTCACTTCCCCTCCAGTGTGGTTTGATTATAAGAGCACTAACATTGTACCCAGAAACTAGAAGAAAATTTCATACTGGGGAAACCCACAGATATTACCTGCTTTTGGGTTAGAGAATTATTTATGTACATTCTTAGTATGTCCTTGAGAAGAAAAGACCAATGGAAATTTTAGAAATGATGAATCCAAATCCCACATGGTCCCAAGTCCCTAGTAAATGCTATAGCTAAAGTTTTTGTTCCATCACTGCATCTGGCCACAGCTGAGAACAGTTTTTCTTCCTAGAGTTCTCTGTGGCCACCTCAGAGAGAGAGCCAAAATGTTAGGCATCCCTTCTCATGCACAAGTCTTAGGCTAACTCTAGTTTTCTCAAGAGTCTTTGTTTAACCCAAGAATATGAAGTTCACTTTGAGAATAAAACTTTGTTTACCAAAGAATAGAATTCTGATGGATTTTGGCTTTAGCTGATCCCATGAGAGCTCATTTAAATATTTCTTACGGAATTCAATTTGATCTTGTTGTAGAAACTGCTACACATAGGCTTGTGCTCCACCAGAATCAAAGACTAGAGAATAAATATCAAGGGTTTAAAGTAGGAATGTACAAGTTACTGTTTGTTTCTGTTTTCTTTAGGATGTTAAAGTTATAATGTTTATGACTTAGAAATTAAACCTGGTAGCATCCTGATAAGAAATGATGGAAAGATAGGTTAAGAATAGGAATTTGTACCTTCCCAGAGCAAGCAGGGAATGCAGTAAAAGCTCCAAAGCAAAATGCCTGTAGGCCACAGTATTATGATGTCCACTGTTAGGAAATCCTGTTTTCCTTAACCCTTTGAGTGCCAACCAATATCCTAGGAACTATGCTAAAATTGCCAAGGCATTTTTGCTGATTTTACAGCAGTTTAGGAAAAAAATTAGAAATCGCAAGTAAATGAAGTTACATATTCAAAAACTTAAGGAAACCTTTACTACATTTGTTTTCTGCACTTAGGTGCCATCTGTCGATAAAGAGTGAACTACTAGCATCTAATAGTGACACTGCAGGAGGAGCGCGATCGTGCTCCCTGGCACTCTAGGGGAGGGGTCCTCAAACTACGGCCCGCGGGCCACATGCAAATACAAATATTATATTTGTTCCCGTTTTGTTTTTTTACTTCAAAATAAGATATGTGCAGTGTACATAGGAATTTGTTCATAGTTTTTTTTAAAACTA
This sequence comes from Myotis yumanensis, assembly GCF_028538775.1. Lineage (NCBI taxonomy): Eukaryota > Metazoa > Chordata > Mammalia > Chiroptera > Vespertilionidae > Myotis > Myotis yumanensis. The sequence goes on from NW_027223757.1 coordinate 88,947,806, forward strand.
TAGTCCGGCCCTCCAACGGTCTGAGGGACAGTGAACTGGCCCCCTGTTTAAAAAGTTTGAGGACCCCTGCTCTAGGGGTTAAATTTCTAGGGTTCGCACAAAAAGGAAACTCTTCTGTGGGTGAGGGTTGCTGGACCAAATATGGGCAGAGGATTCTTGCCTTGCCTCCTCATGCATAGCTGCGTCAGTCAAGGGTATTGTAACTAGGCTTTTCTAAAGATTGGGGCCTTGAAGTGGGAAATACTGTAGAGCTAGGTCATCTTCTTACTGTGGCCCTCAGTGCCTTCGCTGTTATGCCCTAGAGCAGTGGTCGGCAAACTGCGGCTCGGCAAACTGCGGCTCGCGAGCCACATGCGGCTCTTTAGCCCCTTGAGTGTGGCTCTTCCACAAAATACTGACTTCTGCTCATGGGCCACGAAGTTTCAATCACACTGTACGTGCGTACCCGCACGTGGTATTTTGTGGTATTTTGTGGAAGAGCCACACTCAAGGGGCCAAAGAGCCACATGTGGCTCACGAGCTGCAGTTTGCCGACCACGGCCCTAGAGCAAGGACAAGACCCTGCCTGTGTTCTTGAAGTCTGCCCCTGGGCCTGCCTCCTTACAGATGCACCATTTTAGCAGCCACAGTTAAGAATTCTTGCCCAGACAACCAGTTTTCTCAAAGTTCAAACAAAGACCTTCTGTACCCAATGATCTACTCTTTAAATTTCTATTTAAAGATATCCTACTCTGCCAAGCCCTGAATTAGACATGTTACATGCTTACCTCATTTAAATATCCTATAAGGTCTCTGTTACCGACCTTACTTTATAGAGAAACGAAAGCTTAAAAAGGTTTAAAGCATTTCCCCCAAAGTGACACAGCGAATTAAATGATGGGGCTGGGCCACAAACCTGGCTCTGTTAGACTCTAAAGCACATTCTTCAAAACTCCATAGTGCCTTTCAATTTTAGAGTGCCAACCTTGGAGGTTTTAAATTTCATTTGATTAAAAAAGACAGAACCTGTTTTCACCCACACTATTACAGCTCCTAGAAACTTCTGCATTGAAACATCCTTTTCTGAACTATGTTCAGGACGCAGTCTTTGTCAGTAACTAGAAGACAACTAACATAGGGAAGGGAGGAGAATTTTGGCAACAGACTGTTACACCAGGGATCATGTGGACAGCATTCATCCTCACAAGAAATGGCCAATCTGTTGCATATCTGCCTTCCTGAGCACTGTTAAAGGTTTAATTATCTTTCAACTGTCTGATCTGTTGTTGAGGACCTGGAGAGAACAAAGGGTAGCTATTAGATTTTTCAGCAGCGCTCTCTCTGAACACAGATGAAGTCACGAGCTGTCACTGCCCCGATTACCAGGTTAAATCAGAGTCTGACTGTGCATCGGAGAGATGGTGTTGAAAGGGAAAAAATTAATCTTTAACTTTGCCTCTTATTCAAAAATTTGTGACAGAAAAAAATATGGTAGTTACTTCTCTGGTTTAAGTGTTATGACCCAGAGCAAGTTTTGCTTTGTTTTTCAAGAAAAATAAAAAAGTGAGAGAGGACTCTTTCCCATCCCCATCCCTTGGCTTTTCAATATCTCAGGTAATAACTTCCCTTCTGCCTCGGGAGGCTCCATTGTGAGTCCCATTAAGAAAATCTGTGCCACCTCCCTCCCCCTGGAGACACTGCTCATGGATCAGGGGCCCCCTCCACTTGAGCTGCACAGGACCTCGAAGTTTGCAATGTAGAGCTGCAGGCCACCTTGCCGGTCGCGAAGTTGGGGGATGAGTTGAAGCCTATCTGTAGTTCTAGTCGAGATCTTCTTCAGTGAAGGACAGAGGCCTCTGCCAGCAGCTCCTTGCTGGAGAAAAGGAGCATGGTTTCTTGACTTTGTTACCATTTTTTAAAATGTGTATTTGAATAGGGACTTTATGCCGTTTTTGTAAATTATGCTATAATTTTTTGGAGACTTACAAAGTATTGTAGAACTAGAATAATTAAACTTGTTATGAGCATTACATAGAACAGGCTAATCAAGAAGTATACTATACAGTGGTGAATTGCTAATTTGACCTCAGGATTATGCAGCAGAGATAACATTATCTTCATTTATATAGAACTTTTTATCTGGAGGCATCTCTCGTGCTTTTCCAGCCATAAGTATTATCTTGTTTGTTATCACAAACACTTTCATTAAGGCTGTGAAATTTATTCCAGTACAATTTTTATTTTCAGTTTCTTATAATTAGGGAACGAGGGAAAGGAAGGTTGCATATTTTCTCCAATTCCTGACATTTGCACCAGGGTAAATTTTGGGAGATGACTATTACCTAAACTTGGAGAACTTGGTTCCATATCATGTTTTAAAAAGAGGGAGGGGGAGGGGGATCATTACCGCATCCCTTGTCAGTGGGACTGTTAACCTTGAGAACTGCCAAGGGGAAAGGCCCTGTTAGTTGTTGTCAGGCTCCTCTGCCTTGCGCAGTATTAGGAGAGCTGTCTCTCCTCTGGTGGAGGCTCGACCTAGGGAGCAAGAGAGTGGTCTGATCAAATTGCACCAAACCACATCCCCTCCATCCCCTCCACGCTGCAGATAGCAGCACTCAGGCTGTCACGACCAGGAGCAGCAGAAAATGCTATGCTGGTTGTGTTTCTGTGGTTTTAAGGAAATGGACAAAATTAGATTCAGGCCCAGGTGCCAGCCTTAACACACCCCTTCCCTTCCAGAAAGCCCAGTATCACCGCTAACAGTAAAGAACAATGCAATCTGTTCTACCCACACCATCTAGAATCTCTTTTAAAGGAACCCACCCAAACCCAGGGAATTCAGCACCTTCTGTCTGCCTTGAGGGCCAAAGAAAATAGATCAGGACCAGCTTTTTGCTTCACCAGAGGGCTCTGGTGACGGACCAGTTGCCCTGGCGCTCGACACGGGAAGCACAGTGTCTCCCGCAATGGCTGTGGGCATTGCTGAACAGCCAGTCCAGGAGATGGCATTTCTATTGGTTATGAAGATGAGTGACCAGCTCGTGTCAAGGAACAGATGGCCAAATGAGGTGCACAGGGAACGCTGTGAGATTCAGGCTTGAAGAAACAGGAGGGAAAATAGCCCATGATATAAAACCCCCAAATCTAGTCTCCTTAATGAGAATTTTTAAAATCGGCATTTATGTTACACAGTTAACTTGGAGTGATGAGAAATATAAGGAAATTACCGAATTAGTGAACAGCGATTAACTCAGAAGTAAAATTGTATCATCTAACTTGAAGGTTGCTTTACACAGTGGAGAGAGGATATTGCTGAACCCTGGCCTGGTCTGTCATCTCCTAATTGAAATCTGTGCGTTTAATATGCCCTGTCCTACAGAGTGGATAGTTCATAATTTGGGAGAGTGTCATCAGTTAATCTAGTTATTTTTTCTGGTTCTTCCTTTGAATTCCAGTAAGAATGTGGTACATTCCCCCTGTGGCACTCAGAAGAATGAGTTTGTCTGTTCATTAACCTGTGAACTGTCAGGTCCCTTTGGAGAGTGAAAGGAGCAAGTCACTCCAAGGTTAATGCTTGTTTGTTGGAGGTGAAGCCTCCAGGGAGATACAGAGGGGGAACAGGCCAAGATGCTCAAGACCTGCCCTGTGAAACTCTGCACTGTGTGCAGATGCCAGATCCCTGTGGGCCGGAGGGAGGTGCAGAGCAGGCTGGGTCACCTCCACGGATCACTTCCTCTGGTCAGGAGAAGGCTTCCCAGCAGTAAAGGCGGGGGCGGGGAGGGGGGGTTTGGAGGGGGGGAGTAACTTCCCAACAACGATTTGGGAGCAGTACTAAAATACAAGAAACTGTGAGTGTTTTCCAGTGGTTCTGTGGATATTTCTTTTAAGCAAGAAAACAATATTGATTTCATGTATTTGTCTCCAATGGATGAAAACTTTCATTGAATTTGAAAGTGTTTGATTTTCTATGTGTTTGTGCACCTGTGTACGGGCACATTCCTAACCACAGACAGAGATAGAAGCAGTTTGTTATTCTCCAGCGTAAATGTCTCATGGATGTATAGTTGTACTGACGTTCAGGATTTGAGCTGAATAGTACATGGTTTGATTTTCTAGGTAAATCAAATCTTAAGTCCTGCTTAATTCTCTGGAAAGTGCTATCTTCCTAATTTTGTTGTAATTCTTCTAAGGCTCAGTTGGAGCTAGCCCTAAGGAGCAGGTACAGGGTCTCAAGTCAAGTTCAAAGTCTCCTTTAGTCCAGGCCCTGGTACACTGTATGTTTATTTAATATGTCTTACTCTGTTATTTTTGGATTGGTTGTGACGGAAGCTCATTTTCTTCAACAAACTTTCTTTTCTTTTTACCCCCAGATATATTCGAATAGTTGGGACTCACAACACAGTGAACAAGATTTTTCACATTGTGGCTTTTGAATGCATGTTTACAAACCAAACCTTCACTCTCGAGAAGGGCCTGATAGGTAAGTATTATAGCTACATTTTGTACATCTGCTTAGATATTTTATTTTCAGGTATTTCTTTTATTCCCTTGCCTCATCTCGTAATCAGCTTTGACTAAGAAATTTGGTTGGTTTGAATGCCTTAAGGCTGAGTGACACAGGGGAGGGCTTATATTTTTAGAAGAAGTCAAAATAATACTAGTAAACTTAAAAGAATATCAATATTTTTCTAGTAGTTAAGAATTGAAAATGTTCTAGTGATTCGTTCAGATTTGCTCTGTGGGGAATGCTTATGACAGCCAGGCAAAGCCTTTCATACTGAAGGCTTTTCTGTACTTAATGGTAGTAAGATCAAGGAGGAGGTCTGTATAACAGTGATCCAGTGCTCATACTTTCCAAGGCTATGCACGTATTTTTGGCTTTGATTCGATATGAATGTATGTTCTTTTCAGTCCGTATTTGCCCTGTTTAGCCAAGTTCACCTTAAGAAAGTGGTTTTAAATTTGTTATGGATTTGAATAAGACCAGAGTAACAGAATTGTCATTGTGAAAGACAGGTTACCTTGTGGGAAGTACTTCCTGATTGATCTTTCCAAAAGGTATATTTTAAACTTTGGTTATTTGTTTGGTTGCTCTCTGTTGTGTGTTGTATTTGTTTTAGGTGCTGTATGGTCTGGCATTGTGTACAGTCCCACCAGGTCTTGGCATTGTAAATGTCACGAGTAGCTTTTCCTTTTTGTTCCTTTTTCCCAGGCCCACAGGTTTTTACTCAGCTCTCACCAGGATCATGGTTTGACTAATTAGATTCTTAACTCTGTGCCTTTACCGTAGCCTCATGGAACATGCATGCTGGGGGGGATGAGATGTCCCTGCAAAGTAGAAGTGTTTGCCTTCACAAAGGACTCACTTCTCCTCCCTTCTCAAGTCCTGTCCATGCTGGGACACAGCATAGTGACAGAGATCCTAAAATCATGGCAGTGACTAGATGGGAAAGGCGAGTGTAACCTGCAAATGCTTTCTAGTTCTTTGGTCATCAGTCTACATTTTCCTAACACCTGCTGTGCCCTAAATGTAATCCTTTATCATGGAAATATAGGAGAGTAGTATTAATAAAACAGTAGGAGTAGAAATTATTCCAACATATAGAGAACTTTTAGAGCTCAACTAAAATAAATAATTTGGTTTTAAATTTGTTATGGATATGATTTTAATATAAATATAAATATTAATAATTTTTGTAACTTAAGAAATTTGAAAACTAGCAGTGCTGAAGCCTTACCTAATGTTATCAAGGTTTTAGTTTTGTGGGCTGTGTGGAATATTGGTGATGGGGCTGTAGGGAGGGTTTAAGTCCTCTCCGGTTCTTTCATAGACTTCAGACCTCACTGTGTGTGGTTATGGCAGTCCGCCCTGGGAAGAATCTCAGAAACAAGACCGCCTTCATAGTCTTAAGATGTGTAGCATTTGTCTACTCAGTTCCACCCAGTGCACTGCAGTTTTGAACGTGCTGCATAGAAGGTGCCACCTACTTTAAAAAGGACCCCATTTTTATTGGAAAAAGAACAGGTTTGTGGACACTGTAATTATCGAAGAAACAGGCTGATCTGGCATGAGAGGCTGTTACAGGAATTAAACTCAGGATTACTTGTAGTGAGGGGTGCTGTTCTTGGTCTGTGTTTTGTCTACACTGAAGTAGTCAGCATAGTCTGAAGCCATGATAGTCTCAGGTGTGTCAGGGGTGAGAGGAGACTACAGAGATGCAAGAAGTGTTTTTGGTGTCTGGTCAAACACTTTTCGTTGAGCCCTTTCTGTGGTGCTCACAAGTCTGACTGCAAAGAACACTGCAGTCATCTGCCTGTCACCCCCCTCGGCCAGATGGAGCAGTGGTGCAGGTGGGCAGGGGTGTGGTGCACATATGGGCAGGTGGCCTGCAATGGGATCCCATCTGGGCCTCCTGTTGCTATCTTCATAGCTCACAGCTGCCCCGTGCTGGGCAGACAGGGAGGTGTGTGAGTCCTGAGGGTGTACCTGTCTGACATATGGCTCTGCTTAGTTGAAAGGGGTGTTTGAAATAGTAATTACCAGCCTTCCATGTGATAACTTCAGGTAAATTTCGGCAGCACACAGGTCTCAGCCAGCCACTCTACTGGGGGCTGGGAGAAAGGAGTGGCCCGTAAAGGGGACAAAGTGAATGTCAGAACCACCCAGAGTTACTTTTAAATTATAGCTGACAACCGCTTATTCCTTCCCACGTCCTGTGAAATGTGCACTCCTCCCTCGAGAACCACTGATACAAACTCCAGGTTCTCATGAGGGAAAAAGAGCAAAACTATTTTTTATCCTCCCAACATTGGTAGCATACTATAGGCTATAGATACTTTCTTCACCTTGTTTTTTTGTACTTAACACTTACCCTAGCACTAGTTATACAGGAAGATATTATTGATTCCTTTTTATAGCTGCATGGTATTCATTAGTGTATATACACTGTAGTTTATTCAACCACTTATATATTGATGAACCATTTGGGTTGTTTTCAGTCTTCTGTTACTAGAAATTGTGCTGTTGCCTTGTGCATAAGTCTTCCTATTTTTGCTAATATATTTTTGTGATCCTGAGAAGAAGATTGCATGATGAAAGGGTAAATGCATGGATAATTTTGCTAGATATTTCCAAATTCACCTTCATAAGGATTGTACCATTTTAAAATTCTCATTGGCAGTGTATGTGGCAGATATTGTCAAACCTCGGATTTTTTGCCAGTTTGATAGGTGAAAAATTGTATCTCCATGAAGTTTTTAACTGCATTTCTCTTATGAGAGAAATTGAGCATCTTTTCATATGTTTAAGGGCCATTTGCATTTCTTTTTTCCTTTTAAATAGCTCTTCTTATGAGTCTTGTAGATGAATAGAGAATATACAGTTAGTAAGACTTGGGGAGCAGTAAGCACTTCACACTGATATTAGACTGTGCTATTTAGCATTACATGGGGCTCGTTTCCCTTCTTAGGTGTCCTAGTTCTTCTAGAAAACATAAGCTCTCGTAAGTCCCTCTCCATCCTTATCCTTGGCTCTACCTCTGCTTAAGAGATAGCAACTATAAAGCATGGAGCTCTAGGCTCAAAATTCAGGGCTGTTTAACCCTCTCATCGAATAAGAAGCAGCTTCCACTACCAGAGTTAGACCATTAGTTGTTAGCTCTGTGTCTGCCAGCATGCACCCATGAAGACCATTGGCTTTTATGTTCTAGGTTCTTGTTAGTAATTGAGTAGGGCAACAAAATAGGCAGCCTAAGCACAGAAACTCTGTGTTGCTGAAGCCCTGGAAATAGTCACTGCTGCCACCATGGAACTGTGCTGTCTCAACAGGAACCAGAGCCCATATTCATCAACCACACTGTGCTATCTACAGTGCACCAGAGCAGACAGAAATGTTTTCTTCCTCCTCCCATCTCCCAGTCTCACACCAGTTTCTTCCATTGGCAGAACTTCACTAAAAACCAAGCTGGCAAGCTTGGGAACTTGTTTTCAGAGCTTTAGCCTCCAAGAGCAAGGGAGGGAATGGAGCTGGAAGCTGACAGACTGAGAACTGGTTGTGAAAGGGCTCCAGACATCAGGAAACAGGCCTTCTGATTCAAAGGAGCTGAACAAGTATGGTGGCCAGGCATGGAAATACGTGGAGCTGAGAACAGCCGGCATAGGCACAGGCTGAGTGCAGAGAAAGGCTAAATATTTAGTTGTCTTATATTTAATAAATACCCAACTTCGTGAAGAATGGTAATTTGAGCTGGGCCTTGAAGAATTCAGTAAACAATCCAGAGCATTACACAGTGCTAATTTACATAGCAACCAAATGGCACCACTGGGTCCCCTGGGAAAAGCTGGAGGCAGAAAACAAATAGGTGTTCTGTAGTTGCTACTGTCATCTAAAAGTATTTTAAAATTGTAACAGTGTGTTTATAATTCTGTAAAGTTCCTGGTAAAGTAAACAGAGTTGGAAATCTGTGCTGTGAAGGGCTTTTGAAATCTGTTGAATTGGGGATATGACTTTTGTGCTTTGCAACCGTGTTTAAAACTGTGTCCTCCGGAGCAGAAACAAGAGATTTGGGCCTGCGGGAGTTCACCAGAGGTTGAAGGGGTAGAATGTGGCAAAGAAGGGTGCTTGCTGGAGTAGCAGAGCGGCCCTGAAGACCTCCATGCAGACAGTTTCTTAAAATGGCACTATTGAGGCTGGACTGGTCCAGACCAAGAGGCTGTACTTTCCAATCTGTTTCTCTAACCAGTTATCAAGGCTGGTTCTAATTGTCAGTGAAGCTTAACTTCTTTATCTACTGTAAATTACTTGGCATTAAGCAGACATTTATTAAGAGGCTGGCTGCCAAGTGTATTTTAGTTACTGGGGATAGAAAAATACACAGGTCTTTTCTGCCTTGGAGAATCGTATGAGCTAATGGGAGAGAAAGACATTTAAACAGAAGGTGACAACATAGCGAAATAAATCATCTACTGGGAGATTTCAGCACGGAGAAACCATAGGAACACTGGAACAGGGGCACCTAAGCTGAGTTGGGGGTGTTATCATGATAGGGTTATGAGTGGGCCAGTCCGTAAACAGTGGAAGAAAGTGAGGGTCAGGGGAGAATCATACACAATGGTCAGCATGTGGAAAGACATACTTATCTCTGACTGTGCCCCTTCCAGTGGACCATCTTGCATCTGGTGGGGGGTTGAAGTAGGAATTACAGTTATTCGTAGTCTCTCACTCTTCCTCTAGACAAAATTAAGCATTATTTTCTCACAAGATCTTAAGAGTGTTACAAAACTGTAGGTAAAGTAAGTACCCCACAATAATGGATACAGAATAAATTTGTTTGCCTGCTACTCTGAGGAACTCATGATCTCAAATGAAAATGGGCTGCAGTTCCTACGTGGGGGAGAGGTGGCGGATGATTAGACAGTGATTTCCCATAATCATTTAGGATTCTTGGTTTAATGTTATCCTTTGTGTGTATTTAAGTTTCTTTATCTTTCATACCTGTTTTTTGTTTTTATTTTTGTTTTTTATTTGTTTGAGAATAAAGACTGCCTGAAAGACTTTATTGCTCTTATTTTTACAGAATTTACATATTTTATAGGATTAAATGTTTTGGACCCTACTTACATTTCCCCTTGTCTAGCAGGGATATAGCAGGGTGCATGTGTCCAGGGTGCATGTGTCCAGGTAAATGTAAATGTACACAATTTTTTTCAGTTACAGTTGCCATTCATTGTTATTTCATACTAGAGGCCCGATGCATGAAATTCGTGCAAGAGTAGGCCTTCCTTCACCCAGCTGCCGGCACTGGCTTCCCTCTGGTACCTGGGACCTGGGACCCGGGCTTCCCTCACAGCCCTGGCTTCATTCAGAAGGATGGAAGGATGTCCGGTCTAATTAGCATAGTATGCTTTTATTATTATAGATTAATATCAGGTATACACCATAGTGGTTATTTATATAATTTAAGAAGTCTAATACCCACCTGACACCATATATAGTTATTACAATATTATTGACTGTATTCTCTATGCTGTACTCTACAATGCATGACTGTTTTGCAACTACCAATTTGTACTTCTGAATCCCTTCACCTTTTTCACCCAACCCCTCTCCCATCTGGAAATCATCATTTGTTTTCTGTAGCTAAATCTGTTTCTGTTTTATTAGTTTATTTTGTTTATAGATTCCACATATAAGTAAAATTATATGGTATTTGTCTTTGTCTGACATATTTCACTTAGTATAACACATTCTAGGTCCACCCATTGTTGCTGAAAATGATAAGATTTCATTCTTTTTATGGCCAAGTAATATTCCACTGCATATATGTACAACATCTTCCTTATTCACTAGTTCATTGATGAGCACTTAGGTTACTTCCTTATCTTGGCTATTGTAAATAACATAGGGGTGCAAATATCTTTTTGAATTCGTGTCTTGGATTTCTTGGGATAAACAACCAGAAGTGGAAATAACACAGTTGTTTTTATATTTTTATTATTATTTTTAAATACTTGTATTGATTTCAGAGAGGAAAGGAGAGGGAGAGAGATATAAACATCAGTGATGAGAAAGAATCATTGATTGGCTGCCTCCTGCATACCCCACACCAGGGGATCGAGCCCGCAATCCAGGCATATGCCCTGACCAGGAATCAAACTGTGACCTCCTGGCTCATAGGTCGACGCTCAACCACTGAGCAACACCAGCTGGGCAACAAAGTTGTTTTTAAATGTGGTATTTTGGAGTATATATCCAACATTATGCAACAATATCACTTTCTTACCAATTATGCTTCTTCAAATTCACATTCTGCATAACCAGATTATTAATGGACTGGGTATTTCTCTGGCACTGACTATGAAAAATGATCTAATGGCTAAGGAAGTGTAAAATCTAACTTTGTGGGCCTAGTCCCTAATTCACTACCTCAATCCTCCATCCCAAAACCTGGTAGGTAATTTTTTAATTTAAATTTTTATGTATTACAAATATATATTCTTATTTCCCCTTTTTTAATTAAAATATATAGCATAGCCCTAGCCAGTTTGGCTCACTGGATAGAGCGTCAGCCCTCGGATTGAAGGGTCCCAGATTCAATTCCTGTCAAGAGCACGTACCTCGGTTGCAGGCTTGATCCCCTGCCCTGGTCTGGGTGTGTGGGAGAGGCAACCAATCTATGTGTCTCTCTCACATCGATGTTTCTCTCTCTGTGTCTCTGCCCCTCCCTTCCATTTTCTCTAAAAATCAGTGGAAAAATATCCTCAGGTAAGGATTGACAACAACAAAAATATATATAGCATATATTCACATATATCTTTTTCAGTCAACAGTGCTTTTACTGATAAATATGGAGCATTCTCATGCCTTTTTACATTTTTTAAAAAATATATATTTTATTGATTTTTTTACAGAGAGGAAGGGAAAGGGATAGAGAGTGAGAAACATCGATGAGAGAGAAACATTGATCAGCTGCCTCCTGCACACCCCCTACTGGGAATGTGCCCAGCAACCAAGGTACATGCCCTTGACCAGAATCGAACCTGGGACCCCTCAGTCTGCAGGCCGACGCTCTGTCCACTGAGCCAAACCAGTTAGGGCATGCCTTTTTACATTTGTGCAGTAGTCCATTGACTGGCGGTGCTAAAGTTTACTTAACCAGCCCCCTTTGACTGACATGTAGGTGTTTCCAGACTTCTACAATAACAGTTCTGTGATGACCCTTTTGTAAAGAGTGAGGTTTAACCAGAGACGGTTCCAATAAAGCCTAAAACAAACAAACAAAAATACCCATTGTAAGTCCCAGGAACAGCTATATAATTTACAAAGCACAGTGCAGAATGAAAATGTGGGACCTCCTTGTTCAAGAACAGGGGAACAGTGCAGTTAAAAGTAAAGCTCTGACCAGTGTGGTGCAGTTGGTTGGAGAATCGTCCCATACACCAGAAGGTGGTGTATTCGATCCCCAGTTGGAGCATGTGCGGATGTTTCTCTCCCTCCCTCTCTCCTGCCCTCCCTTCTTTCCTCTATAAAATTAGGTGTGTTTTTTTTTTTGTTTTTTGTTTTTTTAAGTACTTAAAGCTTTTTTCTTGATTTTGCAGTCTTTTCAATTTGGCATTGTGTTTTTACTTGTTTAATTTTCTTCTAAGTAAAGAGAAAAAAAGAAACATTTAAATTATTAGCAACAATTTTATCATTCATCTTTATATTGTGCAGTGGAAGTTTTAAATGCAAATATGGAGCATTTATCTTATATGCAGAATCACCAAATTATAAAATTCACAGTTAGTAGCTCATATGTGTGTGTATTTAGTTCTTACCAAAACAATGGAAATTCTGCACAAAACTAAATTGTTGGGCGTGGTTTTTTTGGTATTTATTTATTTATTTATTCATTCATTTATTTTTATTGAATTTTGTTGGGGTGACACTGGTTAACAGTATTGTATAGGTTTCAGGTGTACAATTCTATGACACGTCATCTGTATACTATATTATGTGTTTATCACCCCAAGTCAAGTCTCAGTTCATCACCATTTATCTCCCCTTACCCTTCTCCACTTCCCTCCATTTCCCTACCCCAGCAATCACCACACTATTGTCCATCTCCATGAGTTTTGTTTGTTTTTTCTCAATCCCTCCATGACCCTTCCCCAGTAGACCTGTCCCCCCAGCTGTCAGCCTACTCTCTATGAGTCTCTCTCTAAAACTAATTATTTTGCCCTGCCTGGTATGGCTCATTTGGTTGGAGTGACAACCTGTATACCAAAAGGTCATGAGTTCAATTCCCGGTTAAGGCACATACCTAAGTTGTGGGTTCAATCTCTGATCAGGACACATACAAGAATCAACCAGTGAATGCATAAATAAGTGGAACAATAAATCAATGTTTTTACACCCCCTGGCCTCTCCCCCCCCCCCCCAAATAATGAATAAATACATAAAAGAATTTTAAGACAGACATTAAGTGTGGTGTCTTCTGCAGGTAAGGCCTGTCTGAAAGCACAGGCTGTGTGCCATTGAAGCTGGTCCTGATTACCACTTCCATTTAACACTGGTCTGGAAGCCCTGACTAGGGAAGTGGGGAGGAGGAGGGAAGGAAGAAACAAGAATGGGAAAAGGGAGAAACAAGAAATAAGTATGATACATATTGGGGAAAAGGGATAAAATATCATTATTTGCAGATGAATGCACTGAAGAATTATGATTACTAGTAAGAACTCTAAGGACTATAGCCAGATACAGTCATGTATCCAAAAATCAATGGTTTTCTCAAATACCCACAATAACCAGTTAGAAAGTATAATGGGGAGTGGGATGGATTCATTCATCATAGCAATAAAAACTGTAAAATATCTAGTAACTATCCATGAATTGTACTTCTCCTTTATACCTAGACCATCCCTGTCCATATTACCAAAGGTCATCCATCCCTGAACCACCTTATTCCATTAGAGTTGGGATAAGTGTCAGAAGTGGGAGGCAGAAAAATGATGTGAGCTCATCAATTGTGTAGATATGAAGCTAGCATGCCAGGGAGGTCAGCTAGAATTTTTTTAACCACCCTCCTCCCTCCCCACAAACAGTAATATCTACCTGGGAATAAAGTTAATAAATCCACAGGTTCTAATGTAAAGAAACCATAAATCTTTAAGAAGCAATGAGTAATGGAAAGACATTCCTGGATGAGAAAATTTAATATAGAAAATGTGTTGGTTCTTCCCATCTTAATCTACCAATTTAATGTAGGACTTACTCAGACACCCACTTGTGCTTTAAAAAAATAAAACAACTTTGACTAAGTTATTTAAGAAATTTTCCAAGAGAATACGTAAATGGAATCCAACTCCCACCAAAATAGAAAGCAAAATTAATGAAATGAGAGGTCTACTACCACCATGTATTAAAGTTAGTACTACATACTAAAGTGTATGGCATTAATGCAGGAATAAACTGGAAGATAAAATAAGCAGTCATCCAAACTCTGAAATATATCCCAGGATATGTAAGGATATAGCACAGGATAAAGATGACATTTCACATCAGCTACTAACTGAAGGGTAATATTGCAAATGGTGCTGATATATCGAAAACACTTAACATAAAGTTCTTTCCTTATACTAAAAACCAAAATAGTTTCCTGTTAAGATTTAGATTTTACAATGTTATTTCAAAAGAACTGTAGAGAATTATTGGTAAGTATTCATCTAATCTCAAGGTGAGGAACTACTTCCTCAGCATAAAGGCAAAGACAGAAACCATAAACAGAATTCAAAGGTGTTTGACAAACTGGGAAAAAATAATTACAACATACACGACAAAGAATTATTTACTTTAATATATGTGAAGTACTATCAAATACTTAAGAAAAAATATGAATTCCCAGTTAGGAGATATGTGTACAAAAAGCAATTTCTTTAAAAAGAAAGAAAAAGGAACAGAATAGTCAATAAACTTGAAAGAGTTTGGCCTCACTAATAGTCAAAGAAATGCAAATTGAAACAAGATACTGTTTTTTGGCTTATCTTATTGGTAAATATTTTTAATTAAAATTATTTTATTTACATAATAATCATTTCTCACAAAGAAAACAATACAGAAATACATACACTAAAATAAAATATTTCGGTTTCAACTTGCACTAGCCTAGTTATTACTAAAATTGAGTATCTATTATGTTTCTTGACCATTTTTACTTTTTTATGAAGTACGACTTCTTAATTTTGGTCAACTTTTTTTTCTTGCTTGTATTTTTATTAATTTGTAGATTATAGATATTCATTCTTTGCTTTTGTACATATTGCAAATATATTCTCCCAGACTGTTAGTTACTTTTTAACTTTGTTTATGTTTGGTTGTGTAGAAGCTTTTTATTTTGACTTAGTTACATCTGTCAGTCATTTCTTGCTTCTGGATTTTGTGACTTGTTTAAAACTCCCTCCCCCATCCCTAACTGGTTTGGCTCAGTGGACAGAGCTTCGGCCTGCGGACTGAAGGGTCCCAGGTTCCATTCCAGTCAAGGGCACGTACCTTGGTTGCGGGCACATCCCCAGTAGGGGGTGTGCAGGAGGCAGCTGATCGATGTTTCTCTCTCATCGATGTTTCTCACTCTCTATCCCTCTCCCTTCCTCTCTGTAAAAAATCAATAAAATATATTTTTTTAGAAAAAAAGTTTTAAAACTCCCTCCCTAGACCAAAATATAAAAATAGGTTCTCTGTAGTAGTTGTCAGTGATAATTATTATTTTGTTATTGTTGTGTATGTGTTTTAGCAATTAGCTCTTTAATCCATTTAAATTTTATTCGGTGTTTGGTCTGAAGTAGGAGTTGGCCTTTTATTTTTAAAAAATGTGACCAATTGTTTTGAAATTCTTTATTGATATTTTATGTTTCCCTCATTGATTTAAAATCATATATATCATGGATCTGTATATCTATTTTAGATTGTGTCATATCATTTAAATAACTACAGCTTTGTAATCTATTTTGCTGTGTAGTACTGCAAATCCATACTTACAGTTATTTTTTTTTCTAAATTTTTTAGGCTATTCTTTCAAATTTTCTTTTCCAGTGAACTTGAAAATCAGCTGTCAAGTTTCATTTTAAAATCCTGTTGGCAAAGATGTTTTAAATGAAAATGCTTAGTATGGGTGAGGCACTGAAAGGCAGTGTCATTTACTGCTGAAATATGTGTGGTGTAAGTTTTCTGGAAGGTGATTTGGCAATATGTATTAAGAGTCGTAAAAATATTCCTTGATCTACTACATCTGCCTTAATAATTTATCTTAAAAAATATTCATGGAGAGCATTTCTTCTAATGAATGTTCAGCACAGTGTTATTTATGATAACCAACAAAGGAGAAGGACTACAAATGTCCAACAATACGGACATAATGAAATGAATGATGGCACATTCACACATCACATTTCTGTATAGTCATTTATAACATAGGGAAATGCCCATAATATAATATAAACAGAAGTAGGGATACCATCTTTACAGCCAGATTGATGCCAATATTTTAAAATTAAAGATAATATATATTTTTAATAGGTACAGGTATTAATTTGCTAGGGCTGCCATAAAAAAAAAAAGAAAACAAAAAAATAATCCCCCTACACACACACACACACACACACACACACACACACACACACACACACACACTGGGAGGCTTAAACATCAGACATTTATTTTCTCCCAGTTCTAGAGGTTGAAAGTTCAAGATCATGGTGTCAGCAGGTTTGGTTTCTCCGGGGGCTTCTCTTTGGCATGCAAATGGCCACATTCTCCCTGTCCTCACAGGGCTTTTTCTCCATGGGCTGCCATCCCTGAAGTCTCTTCCTCTTAGAAGGACACCAGTCCTATTGGATTAGGGCCCCTTCCTTATGACCTTATTTAATCTGAATGACCTCTTTATTTTTTTTTTCTTATTTATTTATTTATTTATTTTTTATTTTTCGCTAAAAGTATTACAAAGGGTATTACATAAGTGTCCTTCCCCCCCCCCCCCCCCCCGCCCTTAACAAGCCCCTGTCCTCCCTTACACCCAAGTGTCTTATGTCCATTAGTTATGGTTATATGGATGCATACAAGTCCTTCGGTTGATCTCTTACTCCCCTCCCTCCAGTCCCCCAACCCTCCCTGGTCTTCCCACTGCAGTCCGACAATCAGTTTGAGGCAGCTCTGCCTCTGTATCTATTATTGTTCAAAAGTTTGTAATGTTCTTAATTATCCATGAAAGAGTGAGATCATGTGGTATTTTTCCTTCATTGACTGGCTTGTTTCACTTAGCATAATGCTCTCCAGTTCCATCCATGCTGTTGCAAATGGTAAGAGTTCCTTCTTTTTAACAGCAGCATAGTATTCCATCGTGTAGATGTACCACAGTTTTCTAATCCATTCATCTACTGATGGGCACTTAGGCTGTTTCCAGATTTTAGCTATGGTGAATTGTGCTGCTACGAACATATAAGTGCATATATCCTTTCTGATTGGTGTTTCTGGTTTCTTGGGATATATTCCTAGAAGTGGGATCACAGGGTCAAATGGGAGTTCCATTTCCAATTTTTTGAGAAAACTCCATACTGTCTTCCATAGTGGCTGCACCAGTCTGCATTCCCACCAGCAGTGCACAAGTGTTCCTTTTTCTCCACATCCTCTCCAGCACTTGTCGTTTGTTGATTTGTTGATGATGGCCTGAATGACCTCTTTAAAGGTCCCATCTCCAAATATAGTCACAGCCTAAGGTACTGGGAATTACTGCTTGAACATAGGAACTTGGTGGGGACAGATTTCAGGCCATAACAGTACATAAAAAAGATTATAAGGAAGGACATCAGAATCTTCACAGAGGTTTTCTGGTTGGGTAAGATTATAGGTAATATTAATTCTATTATTGTATTTTCTGCATTTACATATTTTTTCACTTAATATGAATTACTTTTATAATCAGAAAAAATGTTTCTTTTTTAAATAAAGATGTCGCCACATTGCCTCTCTTAAGTGAAGGACAAGGCAGAGTAGGCAAGGCCAGCACTAGTGCCCTCCATGCACCTCAGCTCCCCACATGCTCCCACATGTAGCTCCTAAATTAAGAAACATCCTGTTTCTGGGTTAGGTAGGGGAATTTCTTTATAAAGTGTACTGTTTTACCTGATGATTCTATTGAGTAAGCCAAGAGTTCTTGAGAATATATTTGAAAGAGGCCAGACAAAAGAGAGTATATATTGTATGTTCCATTTATAAATAACTAGAGGCCCTTGGTCTGGCCTGTGGGGATCGAGCCGAAACCAGCTCCCCGACATCCCCCGAAGGGTCCCAGATTGCGAGAGGGTGGTTCTTGGGTATCGCACCCCGGAATCGGGCTCCCTCCTCTCTGGTTCCAGGTGTACCACCCAAGAACCGCAGCTGCCAAGTCTCCACAACTTGGTAGCTCCTGCATTGAGCATCTTCCCCCTGGTGGTCATTGCGCATCATAGCTACCAGCCAGTTGGCCGGTCACTTAGGCTTTTATATATATAGATTCTGGATCATGCAATCCAATAGTGACAGGAAGCAGACCCATAGGTCTCTGGGGCTGTAGGAAGCATACAAAGGGTCTTGAGAACACATTTGAGGGCAGAGGAGAGGTTTATCTTGATGTGCTAATAGTGTCATGGATGTGGGCATATGTCTAATTCATGGGATTGTACATTTTAAATACATGCTATTTATTGTGTCAATTTAACTCAAGAAATATATTTTAAAATGGCAAGAGAGAACCGGAAGGAAAGATCTCAGTAGCCTTTTGAGCATTACAGTATTACTTACTGTATCTTTCCATGCATAAGATGCTATATTTTTCTAAAATCGTTAGACTGAAAATCGAGAGGCATCTTATACACAGAAGTCAGCTGAGGAGGGAGCCACGTGGGTGCGTGGGTGCGTGGCTGCTTATACCTTATCAAACTGGCTTCCTCCTTATTGTTACTGACATCAGCTGATGCTGTAATTGGAGGTGGAGGTGGAGAGTGTGCAGATGCAACAGGAATCAGAGCTTTCTGAGTCCACAAAGATGTCAAAAAATAAAAAGATAAATACCGGTAAGCAGTTGAATGTAATCAGCTATGCAAAAGGGCATGGAAATAGAGCTGCAGAGAGACAATTTGGACCTCCTCCTACTGAATGTAAGATCAGACAGTGGAGAAAACAGGAAGAACAACTCCTTAAGATGCCAAAAAAGAAGAAGTCCTTAAGAGGAAAATCAGCAAAACTTGGAGCAGAGGCTTAAGCCTTGGGTTATGGGGCAGCACCAGAGTGGCTTATGTGTGTCAACCAAGCTTATTCAATGTCAGGCAAGAATGTTTTCAAGTGAAATGAACATTGTTGATTTTACAGGAAAGGCAAAATGGTGTTTGTTTCATGAGAAGAGAGGGTTGGCCATGAGAACACAAAGTTAGCTCAGAAAATGCCACCAGTTTATGAGGATAAAATCCAACAGTTTCACTCCTATATCACACAGCTTCGGAAAAAATATGATTTTGGCCCTAACTGGTTTGGCTCAGTGGATAGAGCATCGGTCTGCGGACTGAAAGGTTCCAGGTTCGATTCTGGTCAAGGGCATGTACCTTGGTTGCAGGCACATTTCCAGTGGGAGGTGTGCAGGAGGCAACTGATCGATGTTTGTCTCTCATCAGTGTTTCTAACTCTCTATCCCTCTCCCTTCCTTTCTATAAAAAATCAATAAAATATATTTTTTAAAAAATATCATTTTGAACCAAGTCAGATTGCAAACATGGATGAGATCCCTCACAATTTTGATGTGCCTTCCAACAGAACTATCGATGTGAAAGGAATCATCAAAACAGTGGCAATCAAAACAAGTGGCCATGAAAGACACACTATACTGCTGTGCTTTCATGCTGTGCAGATAGTACTAAACTGCCTCCTATGCTTATTTTTTAAGAGGAAAACATATCCTAAAGAGACCATACCACCTGGCATCATTGTGCAAGTTCAAGAGAAAAGATGGATGAATGAAGACATTATGGCCATTTGGTTTGCAAAGGTTTAGTCCAGAAGACCTGGGGGCTCTTAAAGAAGCAAGTTCTACTTGTCTTTGATCAGTTCCAAGTACATCCTATATAATAAAAGGCTAATATGCAAATCAACCGAATGGCAGAACGACCAGTCGCTATGACGTGCACTGACCTCCAGGGGGCAGACGCTCAATGCAGGAGGTGCCCCCTGGTGGTCATTGCGCTTCCACAGGGGGAGCGCTGCTCAGCCACAAGCCGGCTCATGGCTGGCGAGCGCAGCAGCGATGGCGGGAACCTCTCCCGCCTCCACGGCAGCGCTAAGGATGTCCAACTGATGGCTCCCGGACTGCAAGAGGGCACAGGCTGGGCTGAGGGACGTCCTCCCCCTCCCCCCCCCCCCCCCCCACCAGGTGTATGAATTTCTAGTTTAACAGAAAAGACAAAAAGGGTTGCATCAGATTTGGAAACACACCTAGCAGTTATTCCTGGTGGACTTACAGGTCAGCTACAGCCACTAGATGTTTCAATTAACAAGCTATTTAAAGCCCTGATGAGAGAAGAATGGAGTAGATGGATGCAAAAAGCAGGTGATAACTTGACACTGACAGGAAGAGTAAAAAAAAAAAAAAAAAAAACCATTACTGAGCTCTGCAGTTGGGTCCTAAACTCATGGTATGGCGTCAAACAAGAGGTGATTGTGAAGTCCTTCAAGAAATGTGGAATCAGCAATGCCATGGACATGGACCGAACTGAAGATGATCTCACTTATATAGACAGTGACTCAGAAGAAAGCAGTGATACATTAAAAATTGAAGATATGTCTGGAACTAATAGTGATAGAGAAGGGAGCAGTGATGCAACAGAGGCTGAATAAAGTGACATGCTGCATAATATCATAGTACTGGTACGTAAACATTACCTGCAGTAATTACTAAATCAAAATGTGTTCTGTTTTATTTTAAAATATTGATTTCTTTATTTTGGGTTAAAAAAGTGGGGGGCGTCTTATACATGGGGGCATCTTATACACAGAAAAATATGGTATTTGTTAAAATAGTGATGTGAGAGCTGTGCATCTGTGAATCAAATGAAACCTTAGCATTTAGAGATGGCTGGAGCAGACTGCTGCATAAGGTATTTGGGGAGGGGCCTCTGAACCTGACAGCCCTTTTCTGCCTCACTATTCAGTGTAACAGGGCTTGGGTGTGTCACAGATTTGAGTAAAATTAAGTGATCATATGATAGTGGGTGCCTAGTAGGTGAACAAGTCTGGGAAGCAGCAATCTTTTTGAATTTATTGGCTCGTTAATATTATGACGATGGGTATGTTTCTTTTATAGCTGCATTCAATACTTATCTTTTTAAAGACAGGAATCAGTACAGTGCTGTGCAAGAGAGAAATGTACTTAAAAATCACAGCATTACCTGTGGTAAAATTATCATAAAAACTACCTAGTATTCAAGCAGGGGATTACTTCAATTCTGCCCACATAATGACAGGAAATGGTCGTTGGTGAAGTTGTTTTCCATGAAGCTGTGATGAAATCAACTAAAATGGTAATAAAGTGGAATGTAAAAGTGAGGGACTCAAGTGAGATGTAAAAGTGCAGAAGGTGTTAGAATGTTTGAATTAGAATCTGCAGGAAATGATTCTGTAAAATATTAAATATGAATTGACTGAATTCTTAGTTCAGAACTGTCAGCTGTGCAGGCAGGTCTCATGGCTGTGGGAGATGGAACCCCACGTCCGACTGGGCAGCTCCCATTTTGCTAATGGCCAGAGAAGCTATTCAACAGAGAAATGGTCTTTGTTGGCAAATGGTAATGTAAGAAAGGGCTTAGAGCCCTATTTCCGTCCTTCTTGCTCAAAACCAAGGACCCAGCCACCCAGGAGCATGATCATGCTTTTTTCCAATGATCCTTTGATGAAATAATGTTCAGTAGACATCTGTTATAAAAAATTGGAAGCACACCTCAGTAAAACCTCAGTGAGCTGTGGAAGCACACTTAAGTATGTATCATGAGATATTTTTATATTATAGAAATAACTTTTACACTGATACCATATTCCAAATGTCAGATCTATTTTCCTCATGCCACCACTGCTGCTACCACCTGCACTGTTGTCATGCCTGTCTACTCAGCAGTGTCCCTGCATCCTCTTCCATCCATCTTGTTGTTCTGCACACTCCTATCGGAACACTCCTTTGCTCAGAATCACGCAGAGCCTTTTTGTTGCTCTGAGAATAAAGGTCAAAATCTTCACCATGACATTCAAGACCCTGCATAATCTGGCCAGCATACTTGCTTCATCTTATGCCAATCCCCATCTAACTTCCTACATTCAGGCCTCAAGCCTCTTCCCATTCTCAGAATGCTCATGTGCTCTCTGACCAGGGGGCCTTTGCACTGCCATTCTGTCTGGAATGCTCCTTACTCTGTCCTCATTCTTATCCTCACCTCATCACACCCACCTCTTTTTATCTCGGTAACCTTCTATTAGTCGTCTATATTTTAGCTTAAATGTCACTTCTTAAGAAAAGTTTGCTAACCCTTATCCCAAATTTGGTTAAAGTTTCTTCATATGATGCTAATAGCTCTGGGGATTTTCCTTCAACACACTTAGTTTCTTTTTAAAAAATCTTTATTGTTGAAATTATTGTATATCTCCTGTTCTTTCCCCATTGACCCCTTCCCCAGACCTTCACAACACTATTGTCTGTGTCCATGGGTTATGCATATATGCATACAAGATCTTTAGTTAATCTCTTCCCTCTCACCCACTCACCCCGCCTTCCCTCTGAGATTAGACAGTCTGTTCCATGCTTCTATGTTTCTGGATCTACTATTTTGTTCATCGGATTCCACATATGAGCGAAGCACTTAGTTTCATTTGTAACCAACTTATACATTAATTCACACAGTTTGATAATAGAAGAGACTGTGTCTGCTTTGTTTACTGCTGTATTCCAAGTACATGTAATCCTATAGTCAGTAAAAGTTTACTGGATGGATGGATGGATGGGTGGGTGGATGGATGGAATGATGTGTTGCATTCTGAGGTCCAGAAGGTAAACTCAGATTCTCATTCCCACTCTACTGCTGATTTGCTGTGTAATACATAAGATACAATCTCTCTGAGCCTCAGATTTCTCAACTATGAAATGAAAAAACCTAACGTAATGATCTGAGGTATTTTGTTTGCTTTTAAACAAGTATCCCTTGGGTATAGATAACTGTGTTAATCATATACCCCAGGTCATAATACATCATCCTCAATGGCCCAAGCAAGACCTTCTTTTTATTTGTATTTTCCCTTCTCTGAACCCTGCTCCTATTGCCCTTGCCTTATGACACCATCTCTGGTATATTTAATTATATCCTTAATATGCACATATATTTGTAAAATCTACAATATTGGGTGTTTGCATATGTGTTTTAATTTTCAAATGTTGTTATGCTATAAATCTTATTCCTTTTCATACTTTTCTCATCCAATATTATGCTTTTTAAGACCTATACATCATTGCTTCTCAGTGTTGCTTAGTATTCCATCACATAATTACAAATTTATTATTCGCAAAGTTAATATAGTTCTTACTATTTGACAGTGTTCTATATGTTTTACATAAAATCTTTTAACCCTCCCAACAGTCTTATAAAGTAAATACTGTTATTGTTCTGATCTGTCTTATTCATTTCATTCCCTGGTGACGGATACTTCGGTTGCCTCCAGTCTTCTGCTCTCAAAAACAATACTACAGTGAGTTTTCTGGTATCTGTCTCCTTGCCACCTGTGTGAGAATTTCTCTGGGACCTGTATTCAAAAGTGTGATCCCTGAGTCCTGGAGTGCACACAACTTGAATTTTGCTCCACACTTCCGGATTGCCTTCCTGCATGGCTGTGCCGGTGCACACTCCCACCACCGAAGTTCACGGGAGCCCTTGCCCACACCTCTGCTCTTTCATCTTGGCCATAAAGTAGTATCTCAGTGTGTTCATTGGCATTTCTCTGATGCGTAGTGAGTTTCTCCACTGCTGCTGCTGCCACCCTAGTGCAGGCCACCACCATCTCCTCACTGCTGCCATAGCCTGTCTCCGCATGGGTGTCCCTGCATCCGCTCTGGTCCTTCTCATTGTTCTCCACACTCCAGCCAGAGCAATCGCATGGCAACACTCCTTCATTCAGAATCACCCAGAGCCTTTTTTCCCTTTAATCCACTGAAATGATACATGTTCTGATGGTAACCCATACTAGCATTCCCAGGACAACTACTATTGGACATTATGTATTTTCTAAATAATTATAGTTTGATTGGCTAATATTTGTTTTATAATTTTTATACCTGTTTTCTTAAAGAAAATGGGCCATAAGTTTCTTTTCTTGACCCATCTCTGAGTCATTTTACAACCATAGTTACGTTAAAATGACTTGAACAGCTTTCCCTCTTCTTCTGTTTCCTGGATCACTGTAATAAGATATAAATTATCTATTCCTTCAACTAAGTGTTTCTCAAGGTTTCTTTCTAAGTGAATTTGATGACTTGATGAGCTACTGTGAGTTTCTTACCTTTGCTTCACTGGCTGTGTGGTTTAGCCAAGTCGATTCACATGCATCCAGGGCCTGATGCTGTCAGAGGGGGTCACCAACTATAGGCGCAAGGGTATTTTCCAGTGTGAGCCCATTGAGCACTGTAGACAGGAGTCCCATGGTCAGCTGGTATCTATTTCCATCCATTCATTTGTTTTACTCAATTTTAGCCACATAAATTTTGGTATATAAATTTTGAGATTGTAAAGAGGCTATCGGGCCTCACTCCCACTAAGCTGATTTCCTGGACTCTCCTTCCCCATAGTGATACACTGCTTGTTTTTACTCCTACTTGCTCCCTTCTTCCCACTGCACTCTTCTCCTTCCTGCCTGTTGATTTTCATGACTCTAGAAGAGAATTGGGTTCATTGAGCCTAAAGACAGAGACTGCCCAAAGGGGTGGTTTGGGCAAGATTGGAGTAGTGGGTAACAGAGGGAGAGGATTTGCCAGGGTCACCCAGAGGCTTTTACAAAAGAAATTATGCTGGTGCTTAGTTTCCTGATGGGGAGATTCTGGGGTAGACACAGGGTGTTGGGCAACGCACTCTCACTCTTGTCAGTTTAATAAACTGCTTTGATGATTCTCGAATCTCACTGTCAGAGCTAAAATGAAATCAGAACATGTGACATTGCTATTCAGACATCTCCCATTCTTCTTAGTACATATTAGTTTCAACATAATAGTCATTTTCATATCATGTTGTTTTTATTTCTCATTTGGCTGAGGACAGAGAGCACACAGAGAAGATAGTTTGTCAGCCAGTGACTACCTGGCACACACAGTCCATGTAATGGCAGTTAAGCTGCGATCCAGAGACTGACAAACAAGCTATAAAATTCAAAAGCTAGGATTTCTTGTGGTAGATTGGTTATAATAATTTTATGACTCAGTATTTTACATATGTGACATTTTGTATGATAAACAATTAACTGCCTGCTTTTGACATTTGAAAGTTAATGTGAGGAGAGTTATAAAGCAGATATTGTAAGCATCATCTCCCATAGTGAGGTGGTAAATGGCTGTCGGCCCTGGAAGGGTAAGACCTAATTATTCCTCACTGTACACTCTGTACCTTTTTACTACCAGTTTGGGTTTCATTGTCTTTGATAAACAAGATAATTGATATAAATGATTGCTATCCTGTAAAATGGTTCCCCAATTGCAGATTTTCATGCTGGAGTATAATTTTCCCTATGGCACATTACTGTTCATCTTTAAATGGGTAGGGTGGTTAATCTGCCTTCCACAGAAGACATTAGGTGAGTTGCTCCTTATCAGAGCTGACAAAAACATAGGGTGTAACCAGGACACAGGAAGAAATGACTAATGGCCACATTAATGAGCAACAGCATGTGGATTTTTAAGGGAGGTTTAGAGTTGGGAGTACAAGAATACTGCCTTGGAAATAACAGGAGATGCAGTCCTCCGGAAGAGGACAAAGGAGTGCATGCTGAGAGGGACATCTGGCTGCTCTCAGCTCTCCACCCTCCATCCCAGCCCCAGCTCTTACCACCTAGAATGCTGATATTGCTGCACTCACTGACTTACAGGCTGACGATCTTAAACAAGGAAGCCCTGTTGTGCTTTATTTCCTTTTCTTGGTGGAAAAGGACTAAAGCTTTGCAAAACTACCATTTTGTTCCATAAATGAACACTTAGTGTTCTGGATCCTCTGTTGGAAGGCTCTCTTTGGGAAATGTCAAGGGCCAGGCAAGCACAAGAGGCAGGTGAGTTTGTACCCATTGGGAAGCCAGGATAAGATCATTGGCCGTCTGCTTTGAAGAACCCATTTCTCTTCATGCATAAAGTATAAAGTACAACAAGGAAGAAGGAATGAAAAAGAAAGTGGATGAGGCTTAGGAAAGACCATAACAGGGCGTATCCATGGCTTCTCTTGGGGGAATGTTGTGCAACTAATCGCTAAGAGTCATGGTGGTTTAGAAAAGTAATAATTAATAATCAGTTCTTTGTCTAGGGCTTGCTAATATTTAGTTTTAAAAACTAATTTAAACTCATGGCAAGGAAAACCATGGTAAATGAGGTTTTTCCCAGGACAGTTCTCTTTGGCAGTGTTATTGCACAGCCTTTCAAAGATGCAGCCTGCGAAGGGCTGTGTGCTGTCCAGTCTAATGTCATCTCCTCACCAGAGGGACGGCTGCCTCCCTCCCCCGCTCCCTCTCTTGAAAGGTTAGCCTTTCTTCAGAATAGTACAGGTTTTTCCAGCAACATCTGTCAAGTTGGCAACAAGCATACCCTCAGGAAATTATGGGCATTTGAAGACCATCTAAATATTGTAAGGAGCCCTTTTTCCCCTCTCTCCCTGCTCCCCCTCCTGCCTTCCCCTAAGAAGAGTGGGGCGGCCACATGGCATTTACCACTGTCACTCTCCCTGATAAATTATAAGCCCATTTGTGTCTCTGATTTTTTTTAATGTATTTTGATTTCTCACTCATGATGGCTTATGAAACCTCAAAGCAGTGACTGTCCTGGAAGGCAGCTGTGGACAGACAGACCTCTTTGTTTAATGAAAGGAGACCTGTAGTCACATACTGTTAGCACAGAGAGGCTTCTTCGGTCTAATGACTCGGATCATCTTGGTCTGATCAGTAGGTCAAGAATTGCTGTCCCCAGCAAATATCGACCCGGAGGAACTGCTTTCTTGGTGATTCTGAAGCTGCCAGCTGCATATTACACTAGCAGGTGCTAATAGTTTTTTTGCAGGTCAGGAGAATTGTTATTGGTTCTTCTTTCCCTTGCCCCCTATCCTTTCACAACTACAAGGTGGCTCATGGGAATAGACGTCAACCCACTTGTATAATGCCCAGGTTCCTGAAACACTCATCCCACCTGCCCATTCCACACGGGGAAAAACCTGGCTCTTCTGGGCTGGGAAGTACCAAGTCTGCGTCTTGCCTTTGAAAATCTCAAGATGCTTTTAAAACGTCATCTAATTTATTCTGTCAATGTTTGTAGGAATATATAGAGAAGAGGGAGTATTCTCTTTAGAGGTAAAGAAACTGAGTCACAGGGTGTTTAAACATCCCCCTCGGGACTGCCTAGAAATCTGTTTACAGAGCTAAGGTTCATTCTTTGGGTGTCTGCCTCCCAATCTGTTGCTTGTCCAGCGGATGTTAGAGCTGAAGGCAGGCAGGAGAGCAGCCATTTCCCCTCTCAGAGTTAAAGTATGTAGACATGCTGCAGAGGGCGCTAGACCTCAGAGTAAGATGCTTCTTAATAGGCAGATTTGAAATATTTGTAATAAAGCCCCATTTAAAAATACCCATTTTTCATTTCCCAAAGCACTGTGTTAAGCCATTAGAAGAATAATTAATTGAAAATAGTAGCAAAAGACTTTTTAAAAATTAACTTTTATTGTATGTGCCCTGACCGGGAATCGAACAAATCAAACCAGCGACCTCTTGTTGCAAGGGACAATGTCCTGTCAACTGAGAGGGCTAGACAGGGCTTTCTTTGTCACATACTATAAATCTACTAGAAAACAGCATGATTCTATTTCCTCCATCTAGGTTAACTGGCCTCCAGAAGGTAGTGTAAATTGGTTCTGCTGAGGTTTTGTTTTTTTCTGTTAACTGCTGTACTTAGAAGTAAGAATAGAGTTGTTCCAGGTCACTTGGAAGACCCTGACTGTCAATCTTTGAAGCTGGGGAGCCACATTTCCCCAGGGACCCCACTTCTCCCTGTAGAAAGGTATCATCACCTCGGTGTCACCTAGGGGACTGCTCAGCCTCTCCACAGCCCTGGGCTGGTCCCTCAGGCTAACCCTGGAAGAGAGCCCGGGAGGCAAGCATTTCCCTCCAGCATCCTGTGTGGTTTGATTACGGAGTGTCAGTTCTGCGAGCCCAGTATTCAGATGTTGAGACTCACCAATATGTTTCTGCTAAATTCTATCTAGTCTTGCTCCCTTGAGAGTCTCAGAGATTCTTTCCTTCTCACACACCTCAATCCTGGATGCTTTGTGGGGGCTGAGACATGTGAGAATCTGGTGTCATCTCTAGCCTTTTTCTCGTTGCCTCCAAAAGGAAGGCTCTGCCAACGAGGAATGGTAGGAGCACGCCTGTCACAGATCTGATGGGGGCCTTTTCTGTGCAGTGCACAGGGCTCCGCTTAATGTTTGAGCACCTCACTTCCGATGCTACTTTTAGTAAAAATCCAAACTTTACAGTTACTGATGCATTTTAAAGCAATACCATTTAAGGTCTTAAGACTGAAGAGTCACCCATTATCCCAGAATCATTCTGACTTCAAATTTTCTGAACTATATTCATCCTTCTGCTGAAAGGAAAAGAGAAGAGAAAATAAAAAAGAAAAGCTACTACTTTATGAAAGGGATAGTTTAAAAACAAAAACTTCCTTGCAAAAAAGTATTACGCAAACCAACACTTCCTTTGTGAGGCTTTTCAATCCTTTTGCTCATCTTTTTTCTATGCTCAACTGGAATGAGAAATATTCCCCCAGGCTGTGGTAACATCTCTGATCTTGAGTCACAGAATTGTTGTGGCCTGACAAGACCTCTCACCCAGTAGCAGAACAAAAATAACTGTTGATTTCAACATCTTTTAGCAGATAAGAAAAAATAAATCCACATAAAACTCTTATGATACAGAAAATGATGCCCTTTATACTGTAACTTTTCAAAATTTTTTGAGATAGAGTTTTCCAAACCTGCAAACCAATTTCAACAACTTTTTGTATGTTGGGTATTAACCCCAACCCCGTTGACTTGAGTAACTTGTCCCTCTGTGGGGGCAGATGTAGACTCTTTCTCACAGTTTATATCTGGAAAAAAGAAAAACCCACTCCAGTGAGATATTGCCAGTTCACTCAAACAGAGTTGGATGTTTCGAATATCTTTTTTTTGCACCTGGAATGCCTTTGTCCTAAATTTAAAGGCTTTACCAACTGAATGAATCCCTCTTTGATTAACTGCAATGATTACTGCTATTAAAAGTCTAATGCTTGATTCTTCAAGGCAGCAATTTCCAACCTTTTTTGTCTCAGGGCACACATAAACCAATTACTGAAATTCTGTGGCACACCAAAAAATATATATACTAGTGGCCCAGTGCACAAAATTCGTGCATGGGGGAAGGGGGGTGTCCCTCAGCTCGGCCTGCACCCTCTCCAATCTGGGACCCCTCGAAGGATGTCCTGCTGCCAGTTTACAGGGATTGGGCCTAAACCAGCAGTCGGACATCCCTCTCACAATCTGGGACTGCTGGCTCCTAACCACTCACCTGCCTGCCTGATTGCCCCTAACCACTCTGCCTGCTGGCCTGCTCGCCCCCAACTGCCCCCCCCCACCAGCCTGATCACCCCCAACTGCCCCCTGTGCCAGTGTGCTTGCCCCCAACTGCCCCCCCTGCTGGCCTGCTTGCCCCCAACTGCCCCCCTACTAGCCTGCTCACCCCCACCTCCCCTCCCCACTGGCCTGCTCGCCCCCAACTGCCCCCCTGCTGGCCTGCTCACTCCAAATTGCCCCCTCCGCTGTCCTGATCACCTCCAACTGATCCCCACTGATGGCCAACTGGCCCCCCTGCTGGTCTGCTTACCCCCAATGACCCCGCCCCCCCCATCAGCCTGATCACCCACAACTGCCCTCCCCTCTTGGCCTCTAACTACCTCTACCTCTGCCCTGCCACCATGGCTTTGTCCAGAAGAACGTTTGGAAGGTCTCCCAGTCTAATTAGCATATTACCCTTTTATTAATATAGATAGAGGCCTGGTGCACAGGTGGGGGTTGGCTGGTTTTCCCTGAAGGGTGTCCTGGATCAGGGTGGGGGTCCCCCTGGGGTGCCTGGCCAGCCTGGGTGAGGGGCTGAGTGCCGTTTTCAGGCTGGCCACACCCCCTTTAGGCTGGGGGTCCCCACTGGGGTGCCTGGACAGCCTGGGTGAGGGGCTGATGGCTGTTTTCAGGCTGGCCACGCCCGCCAGTGACCCAAGCTCCCAGCCTATCCTTTTTTTCTTTTTATTTTTTTCAGCGCCTCCTTGGGCGGAGGCCAAGGAGGACTGGAAGCAGGTATCTGGGATTTATTTATCTTCTATAATTGAAACTTTGTAGCCTTGAGCAGAGCCCACGGCCAGCCAGGGCAGGCGGGAAGCTTGGCTTCCTCCATTGCCGGGGGCAACCCAAGCTTCCTGCTCGCTCCAGCTCCGTGGCCGCCACCATCTTAGTTGGGTTAATTTGCATACTCGCTCCTGATTGGCTGGTGGGTGTAGCGGAGTGGCGGAGTGATGGTTAATGTGCATGTTTCTCTTTTATTAGTGTAGATTTTTGCTGATCTGATAAAAGAAATAGGTATAATTTTGATTCCTTCACATCATATGGTTATTGTTGTGTTAGCTGTTGTTATTATTATTTTTTTTATTTGACAAACTAAGGGGAAAGAGGTCATTGCCCCTGACTAAATAGTCGGGCATTGCATGTTTTAAAAATTCTTGCAGTACACCAGTTGAAAACCACTGCTTTAAGATCTTTTTGGGTTTTATTATCTGTCTGTTCATTTTTTTAATCTTTATTGTTGAAAGTATTACATATGTCCCCTTTATTCTTCCATTGAATCCTTATAGCCCACCTCCACCCCAGTAAGATCTTTTTGAATTGAAGATTCTCACAGCTAAAACCTCCAGCATTCAAACTACACAGAAGAGAGTTGACCTCTAAAGAGTTAGTTCTGGCTCTGGATGGGTAACTCAGTTATTTGAAGTGTTATCCTGTACACCAAAAGGATGCAGGTTCAATTCCCAGTCAGGGCACATACCTAGGTTGCGGGTCCAATCCCTGGTTGGGGTGAATGCAGTAAGCAACTGATCTCTCTCTCTCTCTCAAATCATTAAAAACATATCCTTGGGTGAAGTTTAAAAAAAAAAAGAGTTAGTTCTGAGCTGCGCTTTCCTTCAAAGGCCCGAGTATGTGAGAGAGAATTCATTGGTCCTGGTGAATTCGTACATTTGAGATCTCCCAGCCCCACTCCACCTCACCTTTGCCCCTGGGAATAACCACCTCTGATTTCTCACCTTCATCTTCTAGAAAAAGGCCATTTCTTCTGAAATGTTTGGAGCTATCTATACATATAAAAGCCTAATATGCAAAGTGTCTCCTTGAGAGTTCGACTGACTAGGAGTTCGATCGTTCACTATGACTTGTGCTGACCACCAGGGGGCAGCATGGAACGAAGGAAGGCCCCGGCCGGCAGCTACTAGGGATCCTACCCATGCAAGAATTTTGTGCACTGAGTCTCTCGTAGCTTTAGCATCTACACTAATAAAAGAGAAACATGGTAATTGGCGTACGACCGCTACCCTTCCCATTGGCTAATCAGCATATCCTTATGCAAATTAACTGTCAGCCAAGATGGCGGCCGGCAGCCATGCACTGAAGCGAACAGGTAGGCTTGCTTGCTCCAGTGATGGCAGACTCCAACCTTCCCCGCCTGACTTGCCGGCCTCTCAGCTGCAACTCTTAGCAACTATGTTGCAAAATAGAAGCTAAACAAAACCCCAGAAACCGGCTTTCAGTCAGCCGGGCTACAGCCAGCCGGACCGCAACATTGTATCAAATACAGAAGGTAAAGGCCAGAAACCGCTTTCAGCAGCGAGGCCTCAGAGCTAAAGCTGGCCCAGAATAGAAAAAAAAAAAAAAGAAAAAAAGGAGCAGTTGGGAGCTTCAGTCACCCGCCAGCCTGAAAACGGCCCTCAGCCCCTTAGCCAGACTGGCCAGGCACCCCAGTGGGGACCCCCACCCTGATCCAGGACACCCTTCAGGACAAACCAGCCGGCCCCCAAAGGGTAATATGCCTCCTGGCACCAGGATCAGTGGAGCAGCGAGGCTCCCGGCACCGGGATCAGCGTGACAGGGGGCAGCGCCCAAACCCCCTGATCGTCCTGCGGCTCTGTGTGTGACAGGGGCCGGGGCCACAACCTCCCTATCTGCCCTGTCTGTTCATGACAGGGGAAGGCGCCCCAACCCCCTGATCAGCCCTGCTCTGTGCCTGATAGGGGGGAGCTCCTCAACCCCCTGATCGCCCCCCACGGGCCCTGCTCTGTGTGTGACGGGGTAGAGCCATAACCTCCCCATCGGCCCTGCTCTGTGGGTGATAGAGGGCGGTGCCCCAACCCCCCTCCACGGGCCTTGCTCTGTGTGTAACGAGGTAGAGCCATAACCTCCCCATTGGCCCTGCCCTGAGTGTGACAGGGTGCAGCGCCCCAACCCTAATCCGCCCTGCTCTGTGTGTGACAGGGGGCGGTGCCCCAACTCCCCTATCGGCCCTACTCTGTGAGTGACAGGGGGGAGCTCTTCAACCCCTTGATGGGCCCTGCTCTGTGCGTGACAGGGTACGGAGCCCCAACCCCCCTGATGGGCCCTGCTCTGTGAGTGACAGGGGGCAGCGCCCCAACCCCCTGATTGGCCCTGCTCTGTGCGTGACAGGGGGTGGTGCCGCAACCTCCCCATCGACCCTGCCTTGAGTGTGACAGGGGGTGGTGCCCCAACCCCCCAATTGGCCCTACCCTGAGCGTGACTAGGGGTGGCATCGCAACCTCCCAATCTGCCCTGCTCTGTGCATGACAGGGGGCGGCGCCCCAACTCCCCAATAGGCCCTGCTCTGAGCCTGACCAGGGGCTGCACCTAGGGATTGGGCGTGCCCTCTGCCACCTGGGAGCAGGCCTAAGCCAGCAGGTCGTTATCTCCTGAGGGGTCCCAGACTGCGAGAGGGCACAGGCCAGGCTGGGGGACCCTCTCCTGCCCCCCGAGTGCACAAATTTTTGTGCACTGGGCCTCTAGTATATAATAAAAGCCTAATATGCTGTGTCCAGTCAGCCATTCAACAGATCAACGTGTAATATGCTAATGGTATGCTAAGGTCACTCAACTGCTTGCTATGACATGCACTGACCACCAGGGCGAAGACACTCCAACTGGTAGGTTAGCTTGCTGCTGGGGTCTGGCCGATCAGGACTGAGGGAGACAGGCCAGACATGCCCTGGAGCCCTCCCATGGTCTCTCCCCGGCTGGCCAACCTCCTGCGTCCCTCCCTGGCCCCGATCATGCACCAGTGGTGTCCCTCAGCCTGGCCTATGCCCTCTTGCAATCCAGGACCCCTCGGGGAATGTTGGAGAGCCGGTTTTGGCCTGATCCTGCAGGCCAGGCCAAGAGACCCCACTGGTGCACAAATTTATGCACTGGGCCTCTAATAAAGTTATAAAGTTTATTTGGCATGGAGGGAGGACCACATGTGAAGTTTGTAAAAGTGTTACCTCTTCCTATTCCTGGCTAAATAGAGCCCAACATGGTTGTCCAAGCCCTTATAATTAATATCAAGATATGCTGTGATTTGGGCAACCTTGGTGATGTCAGAATTGGACGCTAAGATGAATACTAGTTGAAATTGTAAAAGGGAAAAGCAAACAAGAAGAAGAGGCTTCCTTTGAACAGGGCTCCAGCACTCAAAGGCATAGCCTGTTTTCTCCCCACATTCCCCTGCCAATAGGGAGAGGGGTCATGATGGAATCATGGGAACTGTGTTAGGAAGCAGCCTTCTCACAGAGCTGGGAACCGGGAAAATTTGAGGAAAGAAAAGTTTAAAATGTTTTTCTTCAGCAATGTGATGTAATAAATTACTGAAAAGTTTTTTTTTTAATCTGATAGATAAAGCTAAGAATTAATGTAACTTACTGCCAGTGTTGTGGAATACATTTCTGTAGCTTTTGATCATTTCCAAGAAAGATGAGCGTGTTCTAATTCGCTGTTGTTCTTTTAGCGAAGGTAGTTTTTCCTTTGAACTAAAGACAGAGTGTGGATTGCAGTTGGGTTGGAAGCTTGCCTGTCAGCAATAAGTACCTGTATATGCCTGGTGATAGGCCCCTAGAGTGAGTCCCCCTTAAAAACAAAAAGTGTAGCTGTGTGGCTGAATACATGGGTGTGACCTTCAGTTAAGAGCCTTAGTTGCCTTTTTGGAAGACATACTTTGTATCTATGAAAGTCTTGGCAGTAGAGAAGAGTCTGTGCTGAGGCTATTAAGCACGTATTTGTGGCATGAACCACTGTGCTGTTAGAAACATTTTGTACTGAAATCAGGCTGGGAAACAGTGACTGAAGCCCTCCACAAGCACAGTTTTGTAGATGATGGTCCTCTGTTAAGTGCTAAGTGCTTTCATTTTTTAAAATTTGCGTCAGATGGGTTTTTCCTTCCTCTCAAAGGTGATCGCTGGAGACAGTTAAGTAACATGTCAATCTTATCTTTAAACTAGATGCCCCATGCATGAAATTCATGCACTGGGGACCGGTGGGGGGGTCCCCTCAGCCCGGCCTGTGTCCTCTCACAGTCCAGGAACCTCATGATTGATTGTCCCACAGAGGGAGGCCCTGCCCACCCAGCCGGGGGTCCACAATGGGTCGCCCCACAGAGGGAGGCCTCGCCCACCTGCCGCAGCACTGCTGTGGGGTAGCCTGGGCCTCCCTCTTTGGGGCGATCATGGAGCCCCCAGATTGATCGATCACCCTGCCAGCTGGTGGCCTGGGCCTCTCTCTGCAGGGTGATCATGGGGCAATGGCCAGGCCCCTGGCCAATCACATTGCACCGGTCTTGGCTGGCCTGGCGCCAGGGGTGTCATAGCGTGGTGGTCCATAAGGTCGTCCAGACGGTCATTCTGCTGTTTAGTTGTTCGGTCGATTTGCATATTACACTTTTATTATTATAGATATATCTGGTACAGGTGGCCCTCAGGTCATATCCTAGTGAAGTAATACTACCTTTTAAAAAATTTATTACTCCTGATTTAAATTTACTGGCAAGCTCTTGGCTACCCCAGTGCTCCGTAAGAAGGAAGAACGGTGAAATCGTTTTCAGGTCACTTTTTCTGCAGTGCCCCACTGTCTGAGTCATCCCAATACCCATGCACCTGCAAAACATATGCACTTTTGTTGACATGTAACTTTTGCATTCAGAAGCAGCAAATTAAATTTATCTGAGCAGAATTGCTATGTGCACAGAGGTGGGTAAGTAATTTCTGCCCAGGCAGTTTCCCTTTGCCTTTTGCTCAGAGCACAGGCTATTGTAATAGGTGTGTAACTGAAGGATAGCAGAGAGAGGCAAGCCAGAGAGACAGACACAAGATGCTGGATTTGGGCAGTATGGTTTTGTAAACAAAGTGACACAAATTAGGGCAAAAATTTCAGTGGGACAAGGGAGGAAACAAGAAGACTGGAAATGCTGTATAAAGCTGAGTCCATCCAGATGGTGTTTTTAATAAATTTATCAGACACATATGAAGTACGGTAATGAACATTCAAATGGGGAGTGGCCCAGCCCCTATGGGAGGAATATCAGTATGACACCTTCTGTACCTTGCAGTCAGTTAGAATCACTCTCTAATTTTTCTCAGTAAAGGAGTCACAGAACTTATTCAGACCATTGAGTAATTATTAGGCAGTCCAACTAGGCAGGCTGAGGTTTGTGTTTCTAGAAAGAAAAATTAATAACAGAATTATTTACTGCTGAAATCGAGGGAGTGGCCTATGTATGCCAGTAAACCCAGCAGTGACATTTATCTTCTGTGAGAACTCCCTTAGTGTGACTAAAGGAGATAGCTCTCCTTCAGGCATAAAAGAGCTTTTTAAGTTCATTAAAAACCATATTGTTGCATACATTCCTTCGCTTCTTCTTGAAATCCCCAAAATGATTTCTTCCTCAGAAAATAGTTTAGTCTACCATGAGTGTCCACACTTTCTGTCTGTGGGCTAAACTGTTAGGGGAAAAGTGGAGAGAGCGGGTGGGTATGTAATGCTTAGATAGCAGCTCTTCTGCAGTGGGCATATTTGTTTTCGTTCTAATGTTTAGGTCAAGACCCAAAGATTGATTATACTTTACTTTTCTAAGAAAACTTTCACTGAGAAAGCAATTTTTTTCTGCTTTATTCAGTAGCTCTTTGATTTTTTTAGCTTTTGGTAAGGAGCTATGTTAAGTAAGGTTAAGTGCCATAACCTACATAGTCATCTCGTTTTCCAGCTCTGGTTAATTCATTCAGCAAATATTTAATACTTACTCTATGCTAGGCACTATTTTTTGGCAGTTAGGAGCACAGCAGTGAAAAAAAGAAATAAAAGTTTCTGCCTTTATGAAACTCACATTCTAAATCTCTGATTGTCAGGTTAGAGTTAGATACTGATTTGGTTATTAAGAATTGGTTGGTACAGCACTAGACTGATAGTTTCATCCTGATTATTTACAGAAGGTCCCTATCCATTTGGGTTTGTGCACAAGTCCCTGTCCTTCTCTCCCTTCCACTTGTTGGCATCATTGGTCATTTTACTGTTAATTTGACTCATTATCTAAAAATAGGCATGAAAATAAGAAAAGTGGTAATCTTTTTATTTTGTATTTTATGAAGTAGATGTAGTTACTTATCAGGTTGTTAGCAGAGTTCTAGCAAAAGCTGTTTCTTGAAAGGAAATTTTGGTTTTAGGGTAGATTTCACTGATAAAGTCCGCCTCTACATGTATATGTTGAGGCGTGTATGTGTTGGCCATCCTTTGTAGATCCAGATTTTGACTAATAAACATTAATGAATAATTATGTCAGAATCATAGTAGAGACCATGGTATGTTATTTTCCAGCATATACATATAAGATTCCTTGTTAAGAAGGCAAAATTGTTTAATTTAGCATATATGTTAGACCACCTCAAGATTCCAGAGGGTCAGATGGTGATATTACTACAGTATTTTTGCTTAAAGAAAATGTTAGAGATGGAAAGAATCTTCTTTAATAAACCCATTTATAAACGTGTCTATATAAAAGGAGTTCCGAGTGCTTACCCTAGACTTGTTTCCCAAAGACTTAGAAACTGTTAATTAGGAATGACTTTGTGATAGTCCCTGATGCTGCTGTACTAATTGAC
Source organism: Myotis yumanensis (assembly GCF_028538775.1). Classification (NCBI taxonomy): domain Eukaryota; kingdom Metazoa; phylum Chordata; class Mammalia; order Chiroptera; family Vespertilionidae; genus Myotis; species Myotis yumanensis. The sequence continues at coordinate 88,984,807 of NW_027223757.1, forward strand.
CACTAGTTAAAATCAGATTATCTAGGAATAAAATTGTGGAGCAGTAACTGGGGTAGATGGAAATTAACAAATTCAGGAAGTGTCCACAAAGACAACTGGTAAGACCCAGGGATGCTCAAGAGCATATCAGCGTTCACAGTCCTCATAAAAGGTTTTATCCTTTCAGAGGCTTGCCAGCTTTCTAATTTTCATGAAGACAGAGTTAAAATGTGTGAAGCTGTTAAAAAATATTCCATATGTGGAACAGGACATAGGAATGTATGTGTAAAGTTTGGAGACACGGAACACTCTCATGCCCACCACCCAGCTTTAGAAATGAAACACTGATAAACCTTTAAAGCTTTGGTGTGTCCCTCCCCCATTCGCTTCCCCACTGTCTTATCCAGAGGGTAACTATTCCTCTACATTTCCTAGCTTTTCTTTCTAAGGTCACCATATAGGTTTATATTACTAAACAGTAGAAATGGAAACAAACTCTATGTATTTTTCTGACTTGCTGTTCTTAAACCAGCTTTCTATGTGAGATTGAGCTTTGTTGATACATGTAGCTCTAGTTCATTTCTTTTTAGTGCCGCGCAGTTTTTGTTTAGTAGTGAGCTTTAATAATTCAGTGGACAGGTTAGACACACCTAAAGAGAATTATTGAACACAAATAATAATTTTTTAAGAAATTATCCAGAATGCTTCAAAAAAGAGGAAAAATTGAAAGGAAGATTAAAAAGCATGGAGGATGGAATGAAAAGTTCCAACAGAGGTCTAATGGGAATGCCAGAAGAAGAAGAAAACAGAAAATAAGGAGGAATCAATACCCAAATAATGGCCAAAATTTCCCAAAGTCAATAAAGCCATAAATGTTCATATTCAGTCCTGAGCAGGATAAATTTAATTTACATCTAGGTGCAACATAGTAAAATCGCAAAACACCAAAATCAAAGAGAAAGCCTTAATATTAACTGTAGAGAAAAAAACAAGTATAACAGAGGGATAGCATACTTGGGCGGACATAACAGTAGAAGCCAGAAAAATGGAATAATATCTTCAAAGGGCTGAGAAAAAACAGCTTTTAACATAGAGTTTTATACCCAATTAACCTATTTTTCAAGAGTGGTGGCAAAATGCACTTTTGAACAAAGACTGCTGAATACTAATGACTGTGTCTTAGAAGGAAATTGAGCCAAGAAGAAAGGACTAGATAAAAAAGTAACGGCAAACATATTGGTGAATGTGAATAAGTAAGTTTTGACTGTGCGAAATGATAATAATGACTACTGATGTTCAGAATACAAAGCAAGGTGGAACTAAAATGTTACATAACACCGACAAGTAAGCCTTAAGGCAAGTGGTGTGTATTAAAACTGTTAAGGGAAAGGGCATATGTGATTTTTCATTTTAGGCATTGTTAAGTGTGGTGTGCATATCTAAAATTTAGTAAAGAGTAGAAATATATAACGTTCAAATCAATAGATAGCTGGTGAGGGAAGTAAGGAAAACTGTCAATCCATTAGTAAACAGCAACAGAGTGGACAGAGAGGTTGGGGAAACAGCAAAGAAAAAACTTGCAATTAGAAAGTAAATTCAATCCAAAGATATGAGCAATAACAATTAATGTAAGTCATATAAATCTGCCAGTTATAAAAATACTGACTTTAAAAAATTCTAGTTATATGTTATTTATAAGAGGCTAGAAAAAAATATAAAGTAGAGTAATATTAAGGAAATAGTAGCCAAATAAAGATGCTGTAGCACAAATCATAAAGGAAAATATTAAGTATTTCAATTCAATGCATTAACCAACAAAGAAATAGCATTCTGCAAATCAGTTAGAAAGACAAATAGACAAAAAGATAAAGATAATTTACAGAAGAGAGGTGGAGAATGATTCCAGAGGGGAAAGAAAGAGAACAGTGTTTTTCTAACAAAAACTAAAACCACATTGAGATGTCCTGTCACACTTATCTATCTAACATTACCAAGAGATGGTGAGGAGGAGCATGAGTTGAGAGTATAAATTCTTACAACCACTTACGTGAGTAATTTGGCAGGTGGAAGGTCAACTCATAGCCTTGAGTGTAATTCCACTTCCGAGAGTATGTAAATCTTATGGATTCCTTGAAGAAACACCCATGAACGGAAGAAAACACTTTTGTTTGTAATCACAAAGACAAGAATGGTCATCTAAATGCCTCTCAGCAAGAGACTAAATATATAAATGCTTGTATCTTTACACATTGAAATGTTTTATATACTTTACAGGAATGAACTAGATTTATCTATCTATTGAATGTTCCTTCATCCTAGTTCAGTGTTTGTGGTTAATGTTAATATTGTTAACAAACATTCCCTTTCTTCTAAGGGGCACACAGCAGGGTTGCACTTTCCCACCTCCTTGAACTTAGGTAAGGCCCTGTGACTTGCCAAGTCAACCAAATGTGAGCCAAGTGATGTGTTACTTTGGGGGGAAGAGTTTTAAGAGCCAGTACCCAGCTCTCTCTCTTCTCACTGCTACTGTGATGGAGGAAGCACATATTAAAACAAAGCCTCTGTCACCCGGTCCCTGAATGATACAGTGAGCACAGCCACTGGGCTGATTGTCACTGAATACATAGGGTGAGCAAAGAATAAACGTGTGCCATGTGAACTGCTATGGGAGTTGGGGCTGTTACTGCCCCCAGAGTATTAGGTTATGTCTCAGCTCAATTTACTGTGCATCTTGTGTCCCTTCCTTAAGTTCTGTCTTCCAAATCACAGCATACTTCCTCTTTTCCATGAGACACGGTACCAGAACATCGCCTCTAAATATAGCACTTCATCTGTCTTTTTTCAAAGTCAGGGGAGCTTCTCTCTAAGCCCCTTCTCTGTCAGAAAACTGTCCTTGCAGGTTATTTCACCAGTGTTTTTGCTTTGGAGTTAAGCTTCATAGCAAGAGATTCATCACCAGAAAATCCGTTCTCTCTCCCTTCGCCTCCCCTCCCTTCCTTCTTTATCTGTGGATGGCTGTCCTCATCTGCCAAGAGCAGAGTCATTAGGGAAGGTTTGTGAGATGAGGGCTCAAGTACAGGCATGCCCAACTTTGGGAAATAAGTACATTCCATAAAGATACATGTAACACTGTTTACTTGGCATCATTGTAAAGTTAGAAATGTTTTGGCACAGTGGTAGTACTGCTCACCCTCTTTTCAGAGTATAATGTTATACCGAAAAGTACAGTATATATCTGATGAGAAATTATCTTTTTTTCAAATTATGTAAAGTAAGTTACCAATCTTGAATGTACGTAGCTAAGGTTAATTGTATATTTGGATTAAATAACTTAAATGGCTGAAGTGGGGGGGGAATCCTCACCTTTTATCATTCTCTTCTTAGTGTTTAGAAAATCTACATTGATTTTGAACAGCTATTATTTTGTGGAAGCTCTTGATTTTTATAAATGAACAGGTTGATATGGCTTGGAAGTATAGAGGGAAACTCAGAATTAAAACAGAGCTAGTGTTTCAAAATACAGCAGTTTGTGAACAAAGAGAAAAGCATGTGTATTAAAATGCATGGAATAGTAAACAAACAAAAGAGGGAAATAAATCCTGGCTGAGGGCAATGTGTATTCTGAACAAGGATTGGTGCCATGTCCTGGACATTTTTCTTATTTATGAATTTTAAAATGGTAATATAGGTATATATATATACATACATATATAATCTTTCTTCAAACAAATTTATTAAATGTAATAAATAAGTGCAGTTTAGAGAATACAAGTGCCATGTGCCTACCACCTAGCTAAAGAATAGAACAAGACCAGTACTTTTGAAACCCCTCCAAAATTTCATTCTGGGAATGAAGTCAATTAATGTTTGGACCCCATTGGTGGGGGTCCCTCCAAGATTTGTCTCTTTTCCTAGACAAATTATCCTCAAATTTGTATAATAATTCCCTGGACTTCATTTTTAGTTTTACATGTATGTATATATCCCTAAACAAAGTATATTTTTAGTTTTGCCTTTTTTAAAACTTTGTATAAATGAACTCATACTCTGTGTTTTTCTGTCTTGCTTTTTTTAACTTAACATTGTATTTTTTATTCATCTACTTGCATATAGCTATGGTTCATTAATCTCAATTACTGTGTAGCTTCCCTCTGTAGTATTATTTTGCAATGTGTTAGTTCATTTTATATTTTATCGGGTATTATGTTTCTTTTCCATAAAATTATGTAAGGTTAATTGTTATATGTAGTTTGGTTTGTTCCAACCTTAGGTACAACTGTGGGTTTTTTAAAGCTATTTGACATGGAAAATGTGTTCATATCCTGAGATAATCAAGATGTTCTAATTTACCTTTAGTCAATGATTTGAGTTAGATATTAATTTTTTTCACAACACACTATCGAGATGTATTTGGCTTCTCTTGTCTTGATGCTGAATCTTGTGTTGGCTTCGCAGTTCCCAGGGAGAATGTCGCAACGATTGCTGATTGTGCCAGTGTGATTGAAGGAGTCAGTCGGAGCCGGAACGCCTTGCTGAATGGGGACACCAAGAATTATGATTGGGATTCTGGCTACACATGCCATCAGCTAGGAAGTGGGGCCATTGTGGTTCAGCTGGCACAGCCATACATGATTGGGTCAATACGGTAAGAAGACTACTTCTCACTAATTACTTTTCAAATGGAAGACACGTACAAATTACAGTTTAGTACAATGATGTGCCAGCAACTTCAGTGAAGACACTCTTCTGTTCTTTGCTGTAGATAGGGAAGGAGGGGCAGAAAGGGGCACAGAGATACAGTGCTTGTTGGATTCTCGGGGGAAGGGGAGATGCAACAGGAGTTAGACTTCTGGGGAAACCAGAGCAGAGGCCTCTCCCTGGTTCATATTGGTTAGCGACTTGCAGGATAATGTCAACACAAGTTACACAGAATCAAAAATCATTTGAAGCTTTAATAAATGACTTTGCATAGGGAGCAGACAGAACTGTATATGAGACCTGCTTCTAAAAAGTCTTTGTAATGATCTTTGTGTCTGGATTTTAGTAGTTGTTTTCATTTTGCTTTAACCCAATATTGCTTGATTTATAAGATCATATAATTTTGTTGTTGTTGTTAATCCTCACCTGAGGATATTTTTTCCATTGAATTTTAGAGAGAGGGGAAGGGAGTGGAAGAGACAGAGAGAGAGAAACATTGATGTAAGAGAGACACATCAATTGGTTGCCTCGCATGCACTCTGACCAGGGCTGGGGATCAAGCCTGCAACCGAGGTATGTGCTCTTCACCAGACTCGAACCCGAGACCTTTCATTCCACAGGCTGACATTTAACCACTGAGCAAAACTGGCTAGGGACTGGTGACATCCCCTAGACTCTAGGGCCTAGAGAATATACTTTTAGTTCAAGAGAACCATCTGGGTCTTAAATAGGCTACCTATTTCTTTTTAATGTTTTAAGATTGACTCTCAAAGAATAATGGTAAATTATATATATACTAGAGGCCCGGTGCACAAAAATTTGTGCACTCGGGAGTGGGGGAGGGGTTCCTCAGCCCGGCCTGTGCCCTCTTGCAGTCTGGGACCCCTCGGGAGATAACGACCTGCTGGCTTAGGCCTGCTCCTGGGTGGCAGAGGGCAGGCCCAATCCCTAGGTGCAGCCCCTGGTCGGGCTCAGAGCAGGGCCAATTGGGGAGTTGGGGCGCTGCCCCCTGTCATGCACAGAGCAGGGCGGATCGGGAGGTTGCGATGCCACCCCTAGTCATGCTCAGGGTAGGGCCGATTGGGGGGTTGGGGCACCGCCCCCTGTCACACTCAAGGCAGGGTCCATGGGGAGGTTATGGCTCTATCCCGTCACACACAGAGCAGGGCCCATGGCGGGGGGTTGGGGGGGGGGTTAGGGTGCCACACCCTGTCACACACAGAGCCGCAGGGCGATCAGGGGCTTAGGGAGCTCCCCCCTGTCACACACAGAGCAGGGCTGATCAGGGGGTTGGGGCGCCGCACCCTGTCACACACAGAGCTGCAGGGCGATCAGGGGATTTGGTCGCTGCCCCCTGTCATGCTGATCCCAGTGCCGGTAGGCCTCGCTGCTCCCCTGATCCCAGTGCTGGGAGGCATATTACCCTTTTACTATATAGGATAGAAGCCTGGTGCATGGGTGGGGGCCGGCTGGTTTGCCCTGAAGGGTGTCCTGGATCAGGGTGGGGGTCCTGCTTGGGTGCCTGGTCAGCCTGGGTGAGGGGATGATGGCTGTTTGCATCTGGTCACACCCCCTTCAGGGTGGTGGTCCCGCTTGGGTGCCTGGCCAGCCTGGGTGAGGGGATGATGGCTGTTTGCATCTGGTCACACCCCCTTTAGGGTGGGGGTCCCCACTGGGGTGCCTGGCCAGCCTGGGTGAGGGACTGAGGGCCGTTTTCAGGCTGGCGGGTGACTGAAGCTCCCAACCTGTCCTTTTTTTCTTTTTTTTAAATTCCAGGCCAGCTTTAGCTCTGAGGCTCAGCTCCAGCTATGAGACCTCCGCTGCTGAAAGCAGGTTTCTGGCCTTTGTTTACCTTCTGTATTTGAAACAATGTTGCAGTCCTGCTGGCTGAAGCCCGGGGTTTTGTTTAGCTTCTATATTTGTTACAATGTTTCTTAGAGAGCAGCTGAGAGGCCAGCAAGGCAGGCGGGGAAGCTTGGCTTCCTTCGTCACTGAAGCAAGCAAGCCTCCCTGTTTGCGTCAGCTGCCTGGCTGCCGGCCGCCATCTTGGTTGGCAGTTAATTTGCATATCTCCCTGATTAGCCAATGGGAAGGGTAGCGGCTGTACAGCTAATTACCATGTTTCTCTTTTATTAGATAGGATTAGAGGCCTGGTGCACGAAATTCGTGTACGAGGCCGGGGGGGGGGGGGGCGGGGAGGCGGTCACTCAGCCCAACCTGCATCTTCTCGCAATCCAGGACCCCTCGGGGGATGTCAGGCCTAAACTGGCAGTCGGAATCCCTCTCGCAATCCGGGATGCTGCATGTACCAGTGACCATACTTTTCATACAGGTGAAAGGCATCTTGCTCTTGTATGGGCAGCTGCATTTTTTAGCCCTGATTATAAAAAGTAGTACATAACATGATCCTTCTGAGGCAGTAGTACCATTTTCCCCATCTTATGGGTAGAAAAACTGAAGCAGAGAGAAGTAAGTAATTGGCTTTGTCACACAGTTATAAGTGTCAGAATCAGGGCTGACCACAAGATGTGCAAGCCAGGGTCCATGCATGTCATCACTGCATCATCCTGTTTTTTCAGTGTTAGAGTAGCCTTGCCAGGTTTTAATTCTTAAATCTAAGAGACTGTTCCCAATATATAGGGTAGAATCCCTAGGCCTGGCTGGCGATCAGGGCCATCTGTGGAGCAACCGGTGCGTTGGCACCCACCTTGGCTTGCAGCCTGGCGCCACCTGGTGGCCAGACCTCCCCCCCCCCCCCATCACCACTGTCAGCCCTGCCCCCGGATCTCTGCTGCTGGTCACCTCCCGGGGGAGGGGGGGGGCAATCGGGGGCAGCTCCTGTGTTGAGTGTCTGCCCTCTGGTGGTCAGTGTGCATCATAGCGATCTGTCCTTCTGCCATTCGGTCAATTTGCATATTAGGGTTTTATTATGTAGGATGGATATATATATATATCTGTCTGTATGTATGTATTTGTATTTATATTTAGCATTAGATGAGCTATTTTACATTGTATCTTAGCCTGCAGGGGTAGAGATGTTGGCAGGACATGGCCGCTTTCCCCCATCACACTTCTCAATTTAAAGTCAGTATGTGTAAAGAGAGAAATAGCACAAATTAAGGTAGTAGGAGTCTAATAGGCAAAAGTTAATTGATGTTTAGGCTAGTAACCACAGAGGTAATTGCTGCTTGCCTCAATGATTTGAGGTAGATATTAATTTTTTTCACAACAGTTTCTGGGTACCCTGATGAGTGATGGTAGATTTCTTGGAGAATTAAGACTGTGGATTTCTTCATTTAAATTGTCAACCCCTTTTCATAAAGGGCAATGTGCAGCCTGAATACTGTAGACAACAAATCACAGAGAGAGAAGCCTGGGGTTTATACTGCAGACAGACAGCTCACATTGTGCTTAGGAAGGGGAAGAGACAAGCCACAGGCAGTCTGAACAAACTACTAGTGCAAATAACCTCCGTCACAGAGCAAACAGCACCCTCCTTCCTCTTCCTCACCTGCATGCATTAACTAAAGTATTCATAAGCCATCTATTTCATAAGCCATTCGTGAATTTTTGTCATAGGTGGTGTGAAACTTATCTGAATATTTCTCATTACAACCTATCCCTCTTCACTTTAAAAATCTAGGAAACAGTTGTCCTCCTCTTGTCACTGGCTTTCTTTATAGTCTCCACAATTTCTTGAAGATTACCAATCGTGTCTCTGAGATTACATCTGCAATTTCTTTCAGCAGGCGTGTGGTGTAACTCATCTGAGCCAGGAGACTTGAAATCATTTAAATTGACTAGATACCCTCTTTCTTTCACTTCACCTATTTGGGGCTTCAATTTTCTCTTTATTATGTTTGTTCTGCCATTTCTAATTTGAAGACCAACCGTTTTGCCAATGAAAAGGTAAGGAAACTGGAAGCTTAGTAGCTCTTCCTACTCTCTTTTAATGTTCCCTGTATTCTGTCTACTTACCTGGTACCTCCCCCCACCACACACACACACCCCTAACAATGTCCCATGTGCATCTCAAACCAATGTCAGAAATGGATGCTATTATCTTTTCCTTCCCCTGTTCAAGTTGCCTCACACCTTGATGCCCCATTTCATTCCGTGGCACCACCCCTCTGTCCATCAACTGAGCCAAAAACATGAGAATCTTTCTAAATTTCTTCCTCTCCCTCCCGCCTCCCCTCAGCCAGTCGGCCATGGAGTTCTGTCAATACCAGCTCCTACACGGTCTCACAAATCCTTCCTCTTCTTCTTCCACTGTCACCACAGTTGCACCTTTGTAGTCCCTCCTCTCCACCTGGCCTTCCAGACTTTCATCTAGCCCTTCTTTCCCCACCAGCAACCATCTCCCACCTGTTACCACAAATCTGATGTAGCCAGGCCCCTTCCTAAGAGAGTTCATGGCTACTGTTTGCCTTCAGGAGAAAGTTCCGAGAAAGGCACTAAGAGTGATCTGACTTGGCTTCTGTCTGTACAGCCTGTCTCTTGCTTCTCCACCCACCCTGCACCTACTCTGTCACAGCCTCTCCTGCTCCTTGCAGTTTTACACTTGTCACCCTCTTCCCCCCACGTCTTCAACTCTTTGACCACGCTGTCCTCATGGCTTGTGTCTCTCACTGCCTTCTCATCACCCCCTGTATGCCTGGCTATTATTCCCGCTTCAGGTCTCCACTCCTTTGGGCACGCTTCTTTAACCTCACCATCTCCTGGGCTAATTTAAACATTCCTCCTCAGTGATCTCAGTGATCAAATTGCTACCGGAGCATTTGTCGTATTTGTAGAATTGTGTCCTTGCTGCTTCCTCTGAGCCTCAGCTGATACATAAAACCTGTGGCAACTCAGAATGAGCATCCCTCGACAGTTTGTGCAGATGAGGTAGTCTGACAAGTTAGAGGGGAAATTGTGGTGGGCACGGTAAGAGATCTAGAATCTTAGATCCAACGGGGGCCTCATGAGGTCTTTGCCAAAGTGACAGCTTAGAGACAATTAGGCTTTTCATGTGACAAGGCCACCTTGACCTCTAGCTCAGATCAAAGCATCAGAGAGGTTGAATCTGACTCCAGAAAAAGGTGTGATTGGGACTTAAGGCAAGAGAGAACAGTGTCATTTGTTTCTCTTTGAATGTGAAATAAAATGGTTCCCCCAGTTTTCCTTTTTCTGACTCAGAGGAGGGATGATGTGCATGAGCACAACCAAAGGCAGAGTTGTGCATCTCAGCACAGTGTGACGCCTCCGACTTCCTCCAGCCCAGATATTGTTTCTGCGGAGAGAAAATCCATGCCGCTGACGCCTGTATAACTGGCTGAATGCTCAGAGAGACACGTCTCTGTGAAACTCACATTATGTTGTCAGGGGCTGCATTTGCCTCTTCTGTGACATTGTTAAGAGGAGAGGGAGAGGGATTTGTTAACCACCAATGCCCGTGGACGATGCCGGCTGTCCTGGCAGGCCGTGGTTAGCAGCAGCTCATGTGCCCAGACAGACGTTTATTGGTAGGAAAGTAGATCAGGGGCACGCACCTCTTCATGGGGATGGGTAATTGGCCAATGACAGTTGATTAGTCAGTGACATTTTACCTGCAGTTTCTACAGTTGCTTGTGATGACTGACTTGCTTTCCTAGTCACTGTGTCCGCAGAAGCCAGTGATTCTGAATCAGCTCCTGAGGACGCACGTTACAGGCCTGAGGGACTTACACTTTCCCATCTGAAAGCAGGGCTGGCAGTCCTGAAACTCGGTACCTTGGCTTAAATTCAGATTTCTTTGTAGGTGATGACTCTAAGGCCAAGGTCTCAAACACAAATGATCTCCATCACTGCATTCTTTATTCCTGCGAGGGGACATAGTTGTTTGTGGGTAAAAACCATTTGTTTTCATCTCTATTTGTCTGATTTTATCCACAGAATCCATTTCTTCCTTCCACAAGTTTCCCCTGTGGCTGGGTAGGCAAGCAGAGCCTTGTTTCTTTTCTTTTCTTTTTTTTAACCCTCACCTGCGGATAGTTTTTCTATTGATTTCTAGAGAGGGTGGAAAGGAGGTAGGAGTGGGGGGAGGGAGACAGCAATGTGAGAGAGACATATTGATTGGTTGCCTCCCGAATGCCCCCTTTACCAGGGCTGGGGGACCTGCATCTGAGATACGTGCCCTTGACTGGGAATTGAACCCAAGACCCTCAGTCTGAGGGCCGATGCTCTAAGCACTGAGCAAAAGTGGCCAGGGCAAGCCTTGTTTCTTGATTGCTAATGCTTACACCTAACCTCAGTTAGCAGGACCGTAATCCTACTAATGTGTATGGAGAAGCTGACCTTGAAATATGATCTCTGACCATCTCCACCTCCCCTGTTTTCTTTTATCCATTCAGCAAGCATGTGTTGAGTCTTCTACTGTGTGTCAGGCACTGTTCTAACCACTGGGGTACAGCACTGAATAAAGAAAACAGTCATCAAACGTTGGTGCTCTCATGGAACTGATATCCTGTGGGAGAGATAAATAGTAAACATTTTGTGTAAGGTGTCAGATATTCCCAAGTGCCCAGAGGCAATTAGGGAGGACTAGGGGATGGAGACAGTGCAGTTTTAGATTTAGAAGACCAAGCCCATCGGGGACCTGCAGGTAGCACGTCTGGCTGGCTACAGGAGCCCCAAGGGGGCCACTGTGGTTGGAGCAGATGGAGGGAGTTAACTGGAGAGGTAGCAGCCCCGAGTTGCTTTGCTGCTGTTTCTATTTTCAGTCACCAGCTCCCTGACCATCCACCTGCCACCAACCTGGTCCCAGGGTTTCAGCAGCACAGTTAGAGGGGATGTTTCTTGCTATCGGCAGGGCTGGGGCCATCGTGCCTTTAGAAGCACCTTCCTTGCTTCTGGAGAAGGAACAGCAGGAGGCGTCCTAGTCCTTGCAGTGTAACCGGAAACTTTCTCCCCATCCCTGTGTTTCTCTTTCCAAGAGCCAGAGCTGGCAGTGCACCTGGGAAATAAAGGAGTGTGTCTTTGTTGTTGCTAGGTTCACAGGCACAGCAGAAGTTATGCATTTTATTTGAGAGAAAACGGGAGAAATTGCTTGGAATGGGCCTTAAAAGTGGCAACAGAGTGGTAATTATATCATTTTCATGCCATTTAAAAAACATTAAAATTTAAATAACAGGAAATCCTCAGAGGCCTGGCCACATGAAAAGACCAGAGTAGAGTCATAATAACTAACCAGTTATACTTAATGTCTTAGTTCCTCTGTCACCTTAATTTAAGATTTATCTTTCACTTGCTAATCTTGATATTTTTTTAAGTATTTCCAGGCTAGTATGAGAAATCACAAACAATTTCTGCATTAGCTTGAAAATGATGGTTTTGTAATTGATATGAGGAATACCGTAAATAAAATACCTACAATGCTTTAACTAACAAACCTAATTATAAGTAGACTGCCCAAAGACAAAGCAGTATAGTCAGGTGCCACTAAATAAACCTGGAGTCTTGGGTGCTGCGGATTAAGGAGTTAGTGACACAAAAAGATTTTGAGTCCCTCCATTGGAAAATGTTAGGACAGAATGGGTCTACCCCAAAGTATGTTATTGATGGGTATTCCTAATCTCGTTTGTCTATGGAGGTGAAGCCCTTTTTATTTTACAGTTGGAAAAGCCAATTCTATTTATAAAAGTTAATCTGGCATTGAATGTCTGAACCACAAATCAGTTTATGTCTTGTAGTTATTTAACATAAAATAAAGCAATAGCAAGTTGATCATTTAAAAAAAGTTAGATATGCCGCTGTGGTCCTTGCCCAGCCCAGCATATTTTTCTTTCTCTGTGAGCTGTCAGGCTCGTGCAGATCCAGCTGCCCTTTCACTGTGGTGTGGCTACAACCAGCTCAGGATGAGCTATTATTCAGTGTGCAAATTCCTGAGACCCCTATTTGATGACTGTTTTTCCTTCTTCCCACCGCTTACCTCCCTGTCAAACTGCTGCTCATCCACTTCTTGCCCAAAGGCTAAGCTCAGAAAAGAAAAAGGAAAGAAGTCACACACCGTTCCCTTTGTTTCCTATTTAATCGCTCCATGAAGGCTTAGTCAGTAAGGGTGGGGAGAGGAACCGAAGCTAATGACTCGAATGATGTTTTGTGATTATTTGAGTATCTTTCATTCTACTGCCCTCAGTCTCTCATAGGACCACAGATAATCTGTAGTTGAAGATAGTGATTTTATAGGATTGAGATGAACTTGGGTCTTTGTCGCAATTTCCAAGTATCTAGTACAGTTCTCTGTGTTGTGAGTACTCAATAAATACTCATTGACTGAACTGACAACATAGTATGTTCGTGCAGTAAAGGGAGTTCTATCTATCAACTAAATTGGACATCATATTTGCTCGTGTCTGATCTAAGTGTATGTGAGGAAACTGCTAAAGATCTGGCATCTCCAGCGAATGACTGAGATGAAGCTCTGGAGTTAGGCACCGACATTGGCACAGGTGAGGAAGTTTCCCTCACGTTCCGTGCTACTTCCACTTCCTTCTGGCTGAGTGCTGCACAGGCAAGCAGTACATCTGTTTACATTTGCACAGCCTCCTTTGCAACCTTGAGAGCTAGACATTTCCTTTTTATAGTCTAACGAATACAACAAACTTCAAAATATATGACTCCTCTGGCTTGGATTAAGATTGCCTATAATTCTCGTCAGAATTGGAAAGATATTTTATAAAATTTGCTTCATATCAGTCATGCTGAGCATCGTCTGTCACAGCCCTGAAACAAGGAATTCCTCCTTGTCTTGCTGATCTGTGATTTATTTAACAAGTGTTGTTTCTCTCTCAGCCTGTCTGCATTGCACTTCTGGTAGAAGTCTTCTGTACCACCCTCAGACCTCCGAATTCTGGTTCCCCCCCAGAATTGTTGAATAAAAAATAGTATCTGTGGCCCTGGCCGGTGTGGCTCAGTGGTGGAGCATCAGCCGTAGCACCAAAGGGTCTCAGGTGCGATTCCCAGCCAAGAGCATGTACCTGGATTGCAGATTCATTCCCTAGCCCTGGTGGGGGCAAGTGCAGGAGCAACCAATAAATATGTCTCTCTCACATCCATGTTTCTCTCTCTCTCTCTCTCTCTCTCTCCCTCTCTCTCTCTCTCTCTCTCTCTGTCTCTCTCTCTTCCCTCCCCACTCCACACTCTCTATAAATCAATGGGGGGAAAAATATCTTCAGGTGAGGATTAACAAAAAAAAACAAAATAAAACGAATGATATCTGTGGTTCCCAGTAGACACTTAAGTCTGAACTGTGGGACTGTTTAGGGGACCAGAAACCCTGGAGCCTAAAGGAGATAGGTTGAGAGCATGGTAAATATGCCTCTACCAGTCTCATCCTAAAAGTATTTCAAGACCAGAAAGTATTGCTATGGCAACTAAATTGCATGTTAAAAATACAGGAGGGGCACTAGAATTCAGATGTTCTTTGGAAAAGCAGGAAAGGTTAAATGCCAAGGAAAAAAGTGTGTGTGTGTGTGTGTGTTTGATTTACCTCACATGTCAACCATTTATCTCTCTTGAGTGATTAGAGAACTTGACAACTAGTCATCATAAAATATAGCTGGATACATGACAAGAAAAATCCTTTTACTTTGAAAGATAAACCCATCAAGAAGACGTTTTTACAGAGTCTATCAGCCCCCTTTAACCCAGTATTTAATGTACAAATGTATGTTTAGTAATTATGCAGAATTGTTATTTAAGATCCCCCCTAAACAAATACTTCACCAGTAGTGCTCTTAACAGTCATTTAAAAAACTGGAATGATTCACCTTGGAAGATCAAATGAATGGAAAGCATCAGCTTGCTCCCTCTGTGCTTGTACTGTGGCAGGTGTTTCTTACCCGGCTGCCCTGGGATGGGCATACAGGGTCACAGAAAGGTGCCTCTTCTCAGGAGGGCTAAAGGTAGCATAGGCCTCTCAGCAAACCGAATGGAATTCCTACAAATTGAATATATCATCACCTCGCTTGAAAATATCTTTTGAATGTTAAGTAAAGCTAATCTGAAAACAGATGAAGGGTCACAGTCATTTAAGGTAATCTACCTTTGAAAACCTTCAATTCCTTGGGTATCCTTAAATCAGAGAGATTTTTCCCCAAGGGCCCAATTTTGTCACCTTGTTAAGATGCTTTTGCTGCATCTTGGTAGCACCTGCTGTCAGCATATCTCACTTTGTTTTAAAGCTTAGCCCTTTGTAAACTGGTAACCACAGGGGCACTTGACCAAAACATCCTCATATCTCTAGTTAAGAACTAGGAGAAGCACCGAGATCAAGGAAGACTCTTCCACCTCCGTCTCCATTCCACATCCTCCTCCTGGGAAAAGTGATTGTGACAGGCAGGTTGGTGCCCTCAAAGACTCCTTTCAGCAACTTTCCTGGACACTCGGGTCTAGCTCCAGCTGAGGAATCATTTTTTCCTGCTGTGTTGCCTCTTTCAACAGTGTATCAGATTCAGTATAAGGGGTGTTGGTTACTGGATAACTGCAGACTATGCATTTCCTTCTCCCTGGATTGTCTTTCGTTTCTCCCCTAAGTCCTATCGGTAAGGATCCTCTTCCTTCCTCTTACCTTTTGATGTCTGAAATCATGTCCCTCATTGACTCTGACATTACCAGCCTTGCCACATTATCATTTTATTGTAACTGAAAACCAGTCAAAATTGTTTAGATGTTCTGTACAGTCTAATGTTTTGAAATGGCTAATGGTCCTTTCAGTTGCCATGTCTTAGAGTAGCTCTGGAGCTTTAGTGGCTTCACTGTCTCCGTGTGAGATGGTGAAACCAAAGTACAATTGAATTCATTCTCTTTCTCTCTACCATGAACATGGCCAGGCATCTGGTGCTAAAAACTCTATCTTGAAGATTCTAATTTGTTGCAAGTTCCTAAACAATGTCCCATGGCCTTAAAAAGAAAATTAGAGAAGGCTTCTGGTGGAAGTTACAGAAACTTCCATTAAGTGTTGTGGCTAAGGCATGACAACTTGTATTTTTATGACTGTCACTCATTTGCTCAAAAGGATCTTGCATTTGGGTTCCATTTGACTGCAAATAAAGAACCCAATTAAGAAAGACTTTTAAAGTGTTGGGTTTTTAAATTTATTTTG
Organism: Myotis yumanensis; assembly: GCF_028538775.1. Taxonomy (NCBI): domain Eukaryota; kingdom Metazoa; phylum Chordata; class Mammalia; order Chiroptera; family Vespertilionidae; genus Myotis; species Myotis yumanensis. The sequence goes on from NW_027223757.1 coordinate 89,000,609, forward strand.
TTTTGATTTTGTTTGTTTCCTTTGGTCTCACAGAGCAAAAAGGCTGCAGGCAGGGGATGGCTGCTGGTATTGGCTCTGCATTTCAGTGAGCTCTTCGATTTTCTCCATCTTTTCCTCATGTATTATGGCCTCAGAGAAACAAGGCAGCTGCTACAGCTTTAACTACCGTGTCTGCATTTAGGCAGGAGAAGGGCAAGGGGGGTGAAAGGGCGAAGGACCCTGCCAGCCAAGCCTGTTCCTTCTGTTAAGCAAAGCCAGAGCTGTATTTGAAACCACATCTTGCCAACTTCCACCTCGTTATTAGGTAGAACTGTATTATGCAGTCTTCTCCATCTAGATTGGAGAGGAAGTTGAGGACATGGTTGGTCATCCAGTCAACAGCTCTGCCACAAAACCCTACCTCCTGCTTGACACTTCACATCTACTTTGGAATTTTACAAATCTCCATATTTCATGCATTCCACTTATTTTTTAAAACAGCTTTATTGAGTACAGCAGGTGTGGCTTGATGGTTGAGTGTTGACCTGTGAACCAGGAGATCACTGTTCAATTCCTGGTCAGGGCACAGGCCCGAGTTGTGGACTTGATCCCTAGTCGGGGGCATGCAGGAGGCAACCGATCAATGATTCTCTCTCATCATTGGTGTTTCTGTCTCTCTCTCCCTTTTCCTTCCTCTTTGAAATCAATAAGAATTTACTTTAAAAACAACAACACAGCTTTATTGAGATATAATGCATACACCATGCAATTTACCCATTTAAAGTATAAAATTCAATGGGGGGAGGGGTGCCTCCATTTTTATTTATTTATTTATTTATTTATTTATTTATTTATTTTTAAATCATTACTGTTGAGAATATTACAGATGTCTCCCCTTTCCCCCCTCTATTGCTCCCCTCCATCCAGTTTCCGCCCTTCCCCAGGCTTTCACCACTCTATTGTCTATGTTTATCGGTAATGCATATATGCATGTAAGATCTTCGGTTAATCTCTTCCCCCACTTTCCTCTTCCCTTTGAGATTCAGACTGTTCCATGTTTCCATGCTTCTGGTTTTATTTTATTCATCAGCTTATTTTGATCATTAGATTCCTTGTTTGTTTATTTTGATTTTTAGATTCAGTTGTTGATAGATATGTATTTATTGCCATTTTATTGCTCATATATTTTATCTTTTTCTCCTCCTCCTCCTCCTTCTTCTTCTTCTTCCTCTTCCTCTTCTTAAAGAATACCCTTCAACATTTCATGTAATACTAGTTTGGCGGTGATGAACTCCTTTAGCTTTTTCTTACCTGTGAAGCTCTTTATCTGACTTTCAATCCTAAATGATAACTTTGCTGGGTAGAGTAATACTGGTTGTAGGTCCTTGCTATTCATCACTTTGAATATTTCTTGCCACTCCCTTTTGGCCTGCGAAGTTTCTATTGAGAAATTAGCTGACAGTCATATGGGTGCTCCCTTGTAGATAACTAACCGCTCTTCTTTTACTGCTTTTAAGATTCTATCTTTGTCTTTAACCCTTGGCATTTTAATTATGATGTGTTTTGGTGTGGGCCTCTATGGGTTCCTCTTGTTTGGGACTCTCTGTGCTTCCTGGACTTGTAAGTCTATTTCTTCCACCAGGTAGGAGAAGTTTTCTGTCATTATTTCTTCAAATAGGTTTTCAATTTGGTGCTCTCTCTTCTCCTTCTGGCACCCCCATAATGTAAACGTTGGTATGCTTGAAGTTGTCCCAGAGGCTCCTGACACTATCTTCATATTTTTGGATTCTTTTTTCTTTTTGCTCTTTTGATTGGGTGTTTTTTGCTTCCTCATATTCCAAATCGTTGATTTGATTCTCGGCATTCTCTACTGTTGAATACCTGTAAATTATTCTTTATTTCAATGAGTGTATGCTTCATTTCTGACTGGTTCTTTTTCATGTCTTTCATATTCTCACTAATATCCTTGAAATTCTCACTAAGTTCCTGAAGCTCATTAAGATCCTTGAACAACCTTATAACCATTGTTTTGAACTTTGTATCCAGTAGTTTGCTTGCTTCCATTTCATTTTATTCTTTTTCTGGGGATTTCTTCTGTTCTTTCATTTGTGACATGATTCTTTATCTCTGCATTTTGGCTGCTTCCCTGTGTTTCTATATATTAGGTAGAGCTGCTATGTTTCCTGGAATTGGTAGGGTAGCATTGTGTAGTAGGTGTCCTAAAGGGCCCAGTGGCTTAGCCTCCCCAGTCACCTGAGCTGAGCACCGAAGGTACATCCCAGTGTAGGCTGTTTGCACTGTCCTATAGTAGTTGAATCTTGATTGCTGTTGGCATGTCACTGGGAGGGATTGACTCCCCCAGACTGTGACTACAGAAGAGGAACTGCTGTGCAGGAGTTGAACCTATGGACCATGACTTGCTTCAGTGGGGCTTTGCGGGGGGGGTGGGGGGGGGGGCACCGAGTCCGCCTCTTGAATGTGTCACATAGAGGTTGTAGGATTGTAATCTAGCATGACCTGAAGCTGTCCACCAGGTGTGTTGGCTCTGGGACCTCCCGTGTAGTGCAAGGTCAGCCACTGCCTATGCCTTACCTGGGACCATCCAGCATGGGATACAGAGTGATTTGCAGATGGGTGCTACTTGTGCTGGACTTGCTGTGGTCCAGGAGAGGCCAAGCTACAAACCAAAGCCGCTGCCATTAGTGCCAGACCTGAGGCCACTTAATAAGAGGTACAGGGTATGTAGAAGCCAGCTGCTTCTTTGAGAGATTTAGTAAAGTCCAAAGCATTAGGCAAGAGAAGCCGTTTTTATGAAAAGGCCACTGGAAATAGCTTGGGTGGGCCTACAAGTTGAGTAGGGCAGGGTCTCAGGGAATCACCAGAGCAGGGCGAACAGTGTTAGCCAGGTTAATGGAGACTCGGATATGACACTCGCCTGCTGCCTTCCAGCTGTGGGTCTGCGTGTTTAGTGGGGAGGTTCTCAGAAAAGGAACAGTGGCCTCTGCCAGCACTTTTATCTGGCAGAAAACTGTTCTCTTCCCTCCCCGCCACCCCCATGCTCACTCTGATGCCAGACAAAACAGTTCCTTTCTGTATGTCTCTGATTCCTTTCAAGCTGCTAACCCAGTGCTAGAGCCCAAAGAGTATGAGTCCAAGTAAGTTCATGCACAGGCCCTTTAAGAGGAATTGCCTGGGACTCCAGCGGCCCTCCATCCTCCCTCAGGCTCAACCACCACTGTTTTTTACAGCCAGTAGTTATGCAGACTTCTTTTCCTGGCTCTAGAACCTTGGGCTGTGAAGGCCTGGTGTGGGGCTAGGAACCCTTGCTCCTCAGGGGGCACCTCTGCAGCTGAGATAGCCCTACTGATTTTTATCCATCACACATGGGTGTGGGACCAGCCCCTTCTGTGTCTCCTCCCCTCCTACCAGTCCAGATGTGGCTGCTTCTTTATATTTCTAGTTGTCCATTCAGTTAGATTACAGGTGGTTCTGAATGATGGTTTTTCTGTAGTTTAATTGTAATTTTGATATGGTTGTGGGAGGAGGCAAGTACCACATTATCTATGTGCCATCTTGTCCATTTATTTTGTTAAGCCCACAACTTCTGGATGTATCAGAAACAGTAAAAATAATAATTTTTTAATATTATTCTCAGTTTTAAAAATGTGCTGTCAATAAAAAACCTATATCTGCCTACTGGGTAATTTTGATTCCAAATGAGAAGCATTATTTATTACATATATTTGATTTCTTATTCATGAAATTTACCTCTTGTAAAGAAACTGTTTGTTACAAAATGTTACCTAGCATTTAATTTACTGATTTTTTGTAACTGGTCTTTTTGCTTTACCTGCACAGTGATAGTGGATATACCTAATGAAATCTGGGAAGCAGGGCAAGCAAGATCCCAAGAACCTTCCGATTGATCAAAAGGAGAATAAGTTTTATTTGGTGTGGTTTTACTCTAGTTAGATGTATTTTAACATATCTGAATTCTTGTTAAAATTGGCAATCAGTCTTAAAGATTTGGAGTTAAAGCAACCATTCCCTTCCACCCTAAAATAAAAAGATACATTAAAAACCTTTGACTTTCAAAGGGATAAAAACCATCATACCATCTTCAGTCTTTTCCTCCTTAAGTTCTTAGAATGTGGTGTTTTGTTTTGTAGGATTACAGTGAGTGTTTCTGGTTTTTGGAACATTTTAACAAGAAATACAATCCCAGGATTTTAAATCTTGGGAGAAGAAATTTAAATACCCTCTGCTTTTCCTCCCACCATTTCTTTACTCCTTACCCTACCCCCTTTTTCACCCCTTCCTGAAATGGTGGTCATGGTCAAGGTATTTAGTTCCTTTCCCAGGGAAGTGCTGATCAGATTGGTAAATTTGCAGGACAGAGAGTAGTAGGCCACAGTTCCGTGGAATGACTTCTGTTTGTGTCTCCCACAGGGCCTGCATTGCATAGGCCAGGACTAGTGCTGCTACTAAGAGGCCATACATTCCAGTCTTTGTTCCTGCCTCTCTCCCAGCTCTCCTCTCTTCTGTTCTCACACACACAAAAAAGCAGACCCATCCTTTTCTCTCCTGGGGCATTCTTACTTCCTCTTTTATCTTTTAGGGCAGCGGAGGTTACTGCCTTAGCTCCGGGATAGCTCGCAGCGGAGGTTACTGCCTTAGCTCCGGGATAGCTCAGTGCTGGACAGCAAAGGACAATGGCCTCTCCCTTAACTGTTTGGTGCTACTAGAATGTGTATTGGGTTAATCCTTCCTTAACTTTTAGTGGTAAAAACCAAGAATGAGTTTTCGATGTTGAAGAAGGTCTTCTAGCTTGCTTTGGTTGAAACCGTTCAGGAATAACCAACTTGTGAGCAGGGAGTGCTCCATGTTCTATGCCTTTTGCAATAGTTTTCAAAAATTCTACTAGCAATAAAGTGTCCCTTTGCTTATCCCTTGTGATTTTCCTTCGCATACACTTATCTCAAAAGTGGGGAGGGATACTTGTGGTCTAGGACATTGATCTTGATCCTATGTCCCTTTGTCACCAACCATTTAATTATCCCCTGACGACTAATGCAAACCCTTGTTGATTCTTTTCTTAATATCTAACCTTCTGTATTCATTTCTTTCCTGAGGTTAAAAAAATAATAAAGTATCTGAAGTGTCTTTATTAGGAAGTTCACAGGAGCCCCATTAGAGAGAGCTGAAGCATTGTCTATAGAGAACTGTTTTGAGAATTGATGGTAACCAAATAAATAATAACTCATTGATAATAACCTTCTTGGTAGACTAGTAAATGACTTTGCCATGATTGTGTTCACTATAGTGAAATATTAGCTGTATGTGTTAGACTCAAAGAAAAAGTAGAGGATTCATGGAAATTAGTTGGAACTATTTGGGAAAACATGCTAGAGTCATCCACTTAAAATTGGTTTCATTAAAGATTCCATATGACTAGTTCTGATAAAACACCAAGCACTATAAGGTTTTTATTGTTCTGTGGTCAGACTGCCCTGGTCAGCTATCTTGTAAGCTGCCTTTTATAATCACACTAGACAGAGCTGAAGAGATAGCAAGAGGATAGATCCATACAAATCCATTTTCTCCTGGTGACCAATAAACAACTCAGCACTGTCTACCTAATTGGTATGGTTTAGTCTTATGGTATCATTTTCCTCTATAACTGAGAGAGCAGTGTTTTATAGCTGTCATATTAACTGCCTTGTCAATGACTGTATAACTTCTGTTTGTGGGCTGTTTATTGACTTTAAATGTCCCTATAACTTCTCCTCCCTAACCTACTACTTCTGTGTGGTTTACAGGGGTCTGGAGGTGGTGCTCAGTGACTGTCCTGTTTGCGTCTCTTAAATTTGAGACTGTAGCTCCTGGGCACTTAATCAGTTCAGGGAATAGGGAGTGTTTGATAATGGTTTCCAGGTTTTCATTTTTATTTGGAACCTTTGGGTGGGGGAGGGGATCCCATTTATTTTCTTATTCTCTTAGGAGAATATCAGAAATTTGGAATTGTCAGTAGTGTTGTCACAGTAACAAAAATGGGACTGGTACTATATCAGAATTTTAAAATTTCATGTGGAATTTGCTGCATGAAAATCTATTGAAACACTTTCAACAGAAGAAAGAGACTTTAGACATTTTTAGGCTAAGCCCAACCTTAAATTGTTCTTTTATTTCCTGCCTTGGTACCATGATTCTTTACTGCTCAATGATAACAGCTTTAGTTTTCTGTCTGTTCCTGGCATTGGCAAACTTTTCCCATAAAAGGCCAAGTAGACTGTATGCTATAGTCTCTGTCACTACTGCTCAACTCTGCCAAGTGGGCATGGCTATGTTCCAATAAAATTACTTACAAAAGAGGCAGCCATGAGCTATCACTGCAATGCTTAATCTGCTCAGCTCCTTTCCTCAATAAAGCTCTGGTCCATATAGGTAAAAGTGAAGAATTAGGGACCAGTCTTTTGTGGTTTCAAAAAATCCGAGTGATGCTTAATAGGCCTGTGATTGAAAGATATGACTATTAATGTCAGCATTAAGTTTGGGAGGACAAGATAAACACTGACCCAGTAGTTTTTCCTTTTGTATTTTGTGGGGGGTGAGACTAGGCCCTAGGGGCTGCCACAATGAAGAACTAAGAGGAAGTCTGGCAGCTATAATTTGATCTGTTATGAATATTGAGATTGTTCTAAGTGATGTTTGTGAAAGGGGGTCTGCTACTAAAGAATGTTTTTAGTACTGGTTTAGTTTTTTGCAATAATTATAATACCTTTTTATGACAGATACTTTATAAGGAATACCAAAGGATTTTTCATGTATTAGAGTCATTCCTTGGTATTCATAGAGGATGTTTCAAGTACCCCTCATGGATACCAAAAGCCACGGATGCTCAAGTCCCCCATACAAAATGGTGTAGAACAGTGCATACAGTTGGCCCTCTTCATATGCAGATTCCCAGCCACAGACCAAAAGTATGTACTGTTCTGATCTGTGGTTGGGTGAACCCGTGGATGTGAAACCCACAGTCTAGAGGGCAGACTGTACTTTGGAATTAAAAGGGGGAGAAGATTTTTTTAAAAGGAAATCACAAATCATCTAAATTGAAATCTATCTCCTCCTCTTCCCCTACCCCCACACCCCATTATAAATCTGAGAAGATAAGATTGCAGGACAGAGGCAGACTTGAGACTCTGGTCTCTCTGATGCCACTGCTACCAGTTATACCACATTGCCTGGGAACATCTGTGTCCATCAGAGGCTGGAGGAGGCAGTAGAGCCCGTCATGATTCAAATAGGTTGAAAAGATAACTTGATCCATGTCATTGAAGCCATTTTCTTCCTCCTGCCTCAGGGTCTTTCTTCCTCTCAACAACTTGGATCCCCCAAGCTCCTGAAAGCCCCAAGCTATTAGGGTACGAACTGTGCTTACAGCTCCAACAGTCCCAGGACCCACTCCTTGGAGGTTACCCCATGATGTCTCCCATTGCCCAACAACACCTGAACATTAATTTGATTGTCTGGAGAATGTTAGTTACAACCGTCTCATGTGTGATGCAGGCAAGCTGCCTTAGCCAGGCCCCCTTTTCCCCCTCAGCATGAATTTTGATTTTGACTCTTGGGGATTCAGTGCCAGAGGGGGAGGATCCCCAGCAATGTGATCTCATTGCCTTGGGCATGATTCCTTCCCTGGCTTGTGAGTAGTCTTCATCTGTTCTGTCTATGCCTTCCCGAATGTGAGTCAGGGCAGTGATGTAGGTGTGTGTGTGTGTGTGTGTGTGTGTGTGTGTGTGTGCAGCGCGTGCACTGCATGTCTGCATGGTACCAGGACTGTGTTCTCAGGATGTCTCTGTGGGTCCTATCAGCCAAAATAAGAAGAAAGTAAAAACAGGTCCAACAGACAGGGTTAGTTATGGGACACAGGGAAGATAAATGCTTGTTCTTCATGGTGAGGGAGAATTAACCAGATAAACAAAAGAAACAGTTTAATTCAGAGTGCAATATTCTAATGAAGCCTCTTGCTGTGCTTGAGTCAGAGTGGCAAGGGCTAGCTGCAGCAGGGCCTCCGACAGATCTGGGGATTGATTCATCTCTGCCTCCTTCACTCTGGTTTCCTCCTTTCAGCCATCCAGTGCCCATCACCAGAGAGCCCATTTTCTGTTCAGGAGTTTACCCTGGTAGCTTGCCTGGAATACATTTTGAAGGATTAGTGTACATGGCATAGAGACTGGCCCTTGTGCCCAGTACACTCTGGTGAATATTCATGCCGGCACCGGGGAAGGTTATTTCTAAAAAGGCAGCTCGCACAGAATACATTCTAAAGAGAGTGTTTTTCTCTTTCTGCCTTCAACCAAACAAATGTAGGAGGGAGGGGAGCTACTCTGCAATTCTGGCGAGTGTTTATGAGGCAGAAACTACATCCTCATCCTCTGAGCAGCAGGGAGAACCACAGCCCCTCCCCACTCGGAGCCTTCGCCTGGGCCTCCCACTCTGGCAAAGTAGAACAGGCGATTCTAGCAAAAAGATGACAACTGCCCATTTAGCCTTTGGTCCTGTAACCCACACCAGTTTTATTTAATTACAACTGTTTAGCAGTTAGAAAAGTTAGAGTTATTAATGTTCAGCTGAAAATGTTTGAATTAAAACTTTTGATCCCAGCTTTGAAGACCTGGATCAAGAAAACTGTACTGAGTGGCCAGTGATCAAAAGAATTCCATTGAAAAACATAATTAGCCATTTTTCCCTCTAGCTGTTACCAAAAATTACATAAAATTGTGCTTTTTTTCTTTTTACCATTCTTCAAAAGATTTATCACACAGTTACATATTAAATTGATCAATTCTTTTTTGTTTATATTTTTCATAGTTAGGATTCTTACTTTGATATATTAGTAGAGAAGATCTTACCATTATTCTGAACAGTCTTGCCTTTATTGTAATGGTAAGTCTCGTACCAGATGGAGGGTTATGATTGGCTGGACACCTCCGACTTCAAATAGAATAATTGTTTACCCTGTGTGTTTAACTGTATAGATTTATTTTTGTTTTAGAGAGTAGTTGTTTTCATGTGAAAATCTTCACAGGAAAATTTTGTGAAGGAAGTTCATGAGAGAAGGGACTTAAAGGGAAGAATTTAGACAAGGAAAATATGAGGGGAGAGTGTGTGCAGGCGAGCATGTCAGCATACATGGCCTAAGAGAGTAAATGCGAGGTTTAGAAATGTGACAGGAGTCAGGCAGTAACTTCATAGAGGGAGCATTAGAGGAGAAATGAGCAACAGCTAGTCCAGGTGGTACAGCCGAAGGAGGATGAGGGCCTGAATTGGATGTGCAAGTATTTTAAAATCATTTTCAGCAGGAGCTCAGGACTTTGTAGATTGTGTCCTGTGGAGAAAAGAATATGATTCAAAGCTGGAGCAAAGGTTGAAACCCAGATCTGATTTGGGTGGAAAGGTCAGACTGATAAGAAAGACAGAGACGTAGGAAATAGCACTGACTATGTTAAGAGAGAGCAGAGATGAGATTTGGTGAGAACAAAAATAGAGAGATGACATGACTGAAGAGGAAGAGTTTTGCCTTGTAGTTTATCCTGCTGGAATGTTCTCTCACCTGTAATATTCAGAGCTGAGCCTTCCCACCTTGTTTTGCCCTTCCATTCTCTCCCTTTATCACTAGGTTGAAAGAATAAAAAGATCTGCCTATAGCTAAATCGTGACTTTTCCCACAGACACAGATTCCTGTGAAAACTTGACCCAAGGGAATAGAAAGGAGCTGTGGAGCTCATTAAATTTCTCTTTGGCTCTGTTTCTCGGTGCTTTGTAGGCTCTGTGCGTGTGGGCACATATTAGCATGTGGTCATAGGAGGGGCACAAAAATAAGCTTAAGAGAAAAATAGCAGTCAGAGTTGACATAGTACATACTTTACCTCTCAGTGAGACTCTCCAAAGTGGTGTACAAGTAGAGGACTGGCTGGGGGTGGGGTGGATTGAAACATAATTAAAAGATGCTGTACAGGATGAGCTACCTAGGTTTTGTCCTGCTTCCCACGTCTCTTTCAGTTCACCTCAGTAGGGCTTGTGATGTGCTGGGGACCATGAGGAATACTAAGACCATAGTCATGCGTAGTCTGTGCACTTGACTGGACTTGGGAAGGGACATTGAATGGTGTTATTCAGGGAACCTGGAGTCAGGTGATATTCTACTCCCCTACCTGTTGGATGAAGGCCATTTTACTCCATAGGAGTCATAAATATAAGTAAAGATCCAAGGAGAAAAATTCCTAACACTCAGCTAGTAGATGAGTGAGCTCTGAGCTCTTTAACATGCCTGTACCTTCTTCTCACCAGCCTAATAATTTCACAGATGTGGGGACAGGAAACAGAAAAACAGAAATGCATATTGCCTGCAGCTGTTAACAGAAGAAACTGGCCTTTTAAAATGACAACCGTCCCTAATAGCCTGACCAGCAAATGAAGCTGAAAGAGAGCTGGACTTGATACCTAGGGAGCTAAGCCCTGTGGTCTGGGCAGGCTCTCTGCACTTCTACCACTTGCAAATCCTTTGCCAAGCTTGCTGGTGAGCCAAATTGGGCCAATTTCACTGATTGTGTATCACGTCATGATGAGATCAAGGAGGATGGCCTTGCTGCAGAGAGGGAAATTGACAATGCCAAATTTAAACACAGAGAAAGAGCTGTAACAGCTCCATACCTGCTTAGTGTGTCACTGCCGGAAAGGTCTGTAACATAATGAGACTTCACCTTTTAAAATATAACAAGACCATTTGAAATAGTTTCCAATATTTTTGATGCCAACATCTTGCTTAAAAAGTGGCTGCATTGGAAAGAGTCACCTTGAAAAATAGAAGAAAATGGCTTTTTTTCTCAAAGCTGTTTGGCCTGGACAGAATTTCTTCATATATCCACAATGAAATCATAAAATGAAAGAATTTTCATTAAATTGGACTGTGTAATATGAAATCTAGATTATAATCCTAGGCCAAACCCTATTTATTAATAAAGGGTTTGGCAAGTGATTGAATAATTGGTAAAAGATTGCTTGGGCAGTGTTTAGTCCTTGTAAGAAAATTAACGAAGCAACTTAGAAAATAGATTTGCATTGAAAGCAGGAAATGTGCTGATTATAAATTGGTGTTTTTTTTTCCAAGTGTGATAATGTATGCGAAAACATTTTGAGACCGGTGAGGTGTGTGTGAATGTGAGGTGGGATCATGATTAGTCATTCACGATTTAGTCCACTCGCAGTGTTTATTGAATGTTGCAGCTGCAGCCATACTATTTAGTACTATGGTGTTACCTTTTATGTTATCACCTAAAACTTGAAATTAAAACCTTAACCCCTCCAAGGCGTGAAATGATGGTCTCAGCTGTTACAAGTTGTTGTATTGTTCCAGCCATATAGCCATATTCTGCAGGCATATGCTCTATCAACATTTCTCTACTTTCATATAATTTACCTGGATCCTACGTTATTGAATGTAAGAGTTGATGGAGAAAAAGCCCTGCCTTTCATTCCCCCTTTGTCACAAGCCAGCTTATACAGTGGAGCCCAAGTGTGTACTTTGCCATCTCCTCACTTTGTCACCCTGGGGTTTCGGTGACTACACACAGAAACTACACATGCCGGACACCCAGAGCTTGCACTTGTCTTTTCTCTATCCAGTTGCAAACGACTGTTGTTCACCAGGGCCATTATTTCTTTCTCTCTTAGAGAAATCACCTTCTGTGTCCAAGATATGAGTGAGTAAATGATATCAGACAGGATGTACACTCTCTGATGTCCTTGGACTAACCTATTTCCCAAGATCCCATTCCATCTGGCATGCAACCTGTATTTAGTTCCCCCCTCCTGCTATTGGGAGGAGACTAGTATTCACTTTGCCCTGAAAGGTGGTGACCCACATAGAGAAAGGGGCCCATGGTGGTGGCTCCTCGGGAGTTCTCATGTCTGGAATCTGCAGGGCGGCCACCTCATCCGCTTCACACACTTTTGATAAAGCGTTGTTACTTGGTCCCAGGCTCCTGCTGAGAATCTCATTTTGGACTTGCAGACCTCCAGCAGCTAGTCTCAGCTTGACCGTGTTCCCTACCAGAGGAGGAAGCTGCGTAATCGAACCCTGTCACAGCCAACAATGAGAAACCTCTCATCTTGGGCAAATCCCAGTTTCAGGTCGTTCCTCAGTTCCTCCCAGCAGCTGTTCCAGGCTCCCTGCTGCCTCTCAAGAGCAGAGATTAGAACAGAGCCCTTAACATGATTGTCCTTCTGCTCCTTATTCAGAAGAGTCCAGTTCACACTCTTCTGAATGACGTGGAGCATTGACATTGCCCTTTGTGGCCACAAGTTCTTACCTTTCTCCCTCACTTCATGTCCATTGCATCTCTTCTTTCCCCTCATGACCTCCAGCCCCTCCCTATTCTGAAAGTTAGTGAGCTTCCTCTAATCCCACTTCACTCCTCAGCAGCCTAGTCTGGTAAATACTTTTACTGGCCTTCATTTGCCTGACCCTGCACTGCATCCTTCTTGTCACTGTGGACCCTGTCCCTTCTCTCCTGCTCCCTCGGGGCCACTGCTGAAGTTCTACACTATGCTGTTGTTTCATCTGTAAGCCCCCCTGCAGCTCAGCAGCTCCACAGAGCCTGTTCCAAAGCCTGTTTTTCCTTTGCACCCACCACTGCAGTCCTCCCACTCCCAGTTCTACAGAGAACCTCCTTTCAACCTAGAATGAAAGGATTGCCATCCAGAATGAGCTTCCTCGCCATCCCTGTTCTCCTCGTCACTGTCTCTCTGGTCCTGTAGCCAGCATGTCATCCTCATCGTCCTCATCATCTGAGCATCTAGACGTTGTTGGGTGCCTTTTCTGTCTCATGTTCTCTGCTAGGAGCTTATCTTAGCCCCGTTTGGCTCCAAGCTGTAGAAAGCAGGTAATAATGGCTTAAGCCATAATGGTGGCCTTATTATGGTGATTGGGAGATTTCTCGTGGAACCCTAGGGCAGAAACTCTGGTAAACCTCATAGGGACTAAAATAAGATGTTGGAATCCTGCCAGGAGCCCAGACGACCCTCCCTTAGCCACACCATCTTGCTTTGCTTCTTACTGCAGATGACTTCCTTTGCTTTTATTTGTACCTCTGATGAAAGAGGATCACTCCAGAAATCCTGCATTTTTAACATCTCATTTTAAGTGAACAGGGCCAATTAAACTAGAATCTCACATAATTCTAAAATTTTTAGAGGTGATCAGATTGGCCCAGCATGGGTCATATTTCTCCTAGAATGCAGTCAGGTCTACAAACCAAACTCATGAACCACCATAAAGTCTCAGAGAGAGAAGTTATTATATAATAGACAGATATGCCAGAAAAACAAAAACAACTTATGCTGCATGTGCTGCTATGGAGAATTTTAAAGAGCTGGAACTAGAAGAGCTTAGAAACCAATTACATCTAGCCCTTTCATTTCACAAGGGATAAAACTGAAGTTAAGTGACTTGCCTAATATCACTTAATCAATACTCAGTAAATATGTTTTGAATTGCCGAATGATGACAATTATTTTCAAAGAAATTAATTTCTGAAGATCTTTAACAAAGAATAGCCTGTACAAATTTTTGAGGTCATATTTGATTTTGACTGAGAGATTAGAAATGGACTTGGTGATAAGTTATTCTATTACTAACATCCTGGAAGTTGATCTTCCTTTCCTTGTGTGTTTTCAACCAAATGAGAAAACTCTGCAACAGCAGCAGTCGGGGCCCCAGGCCTTCTAGTGGAATCTCCCCCAAGCAGTGGACAGTTAGAAACAGCAAAACAGACACTTGCTCCTGTTTTAAAAGACACACCATCCCATGGAAAAGCCTTTGATCTCAACTGTTAAACCTTAGCCATTGTTCACAGTCTGGCACAAAATTAATCCCTTAAGAAAGGGATAAAAAAAAAGAAAAACCGCCATTCAGCACAACATAGTTTGTCATCGCATGCATAATGCAGACTTTCCAATTAGAATGCTACAATTTGGAAACTTTCTTCACAGACTGATGAGAGAGCAATTATTTTAAAGAAGGGAAAACTCGGTCCACTGGGTTTGCCTCAAGTCACTTCTGACTCAAGCCACAAAGACAAGAGTTTTGAAAACATACTCACTATTGAATTTTGTATCAAAACACCAGCGAGGAAAGCAATTAGCTGCTGTAAACTGAACCCTAGTAATCAATGAGTGGTATGCAACCAGCCAGAGCATTTATGGAAGAGGTAGGCAAAATCACATCTGTTAATCAATTTTAGGAAGCCCAGCATTTTACTGCTTTTAAGGAACACTCCACAGTGAGAATAGGGAGGATGGAGAGACGTTTCACATCACCGGGCATTTCATGCAGTGCTCATTAGGTGGAGGGTTTGTGGCAACAGCTAAACACAGACCCGATCTGCACTGATAGATCTTAGCCAGCAGCTCCCTTTTTTCAGCCCCATTTGAAAATGGCTTCTGATGTTTTGGTGGAGAGATGAGATGTGGGGTATATGTTTAAGGAGCTGCTCTCAGTTAAAGTCAGAGGGATTGTGTCTGTCAGCTCCCTGGGCAAACATTCCAGCAGATTAGTAGCTCTGTGTTGCAGGTAGAAAGACATCAGGCAGACTTTGCTGGCCAGGAAATAAATGAAGGGAGTTGGTGGGCTTTGCTGTTTTGCCTTATTAGAACAAAATTCCTCTGCATGGAAAAATAAATTGAGCCAGTTTCCCTTTACTGTTCTTAAGCTGTGCTTGCCTTTTTCCAGTTGAATCAACAAAGGGATTTTTATTCCTGGCTAAGTCTAAATTCCAAGTAAATACGTATCCTGGCACATGAATTAGAATCTCTCTTAAAAACTCCAAAGTATAGGTGAGTCTGAGCCGTAGGCTTCATAACCTCCAATCCATCAGTGTCCCTTTTCCACTCAGGAGTCACATGACCCCACAATTCCAGCCCCCGGGGACTCTTAATAGAGGAATAGAGAGGAGATGTCTCAACCAGTATGTGCATTTGGCTGCTGTTCAGAAAAAAGACTTTAGGCCAGGAGAAATTATTGAGGTAAAGATCGATTGACTAGGCTAATAAAAATTAATATGTTCAACATGCAGACTATGATAGGCAGTGGATTAATACCCCAAAAATATAGAAGTCATCTTATAAGTCATTAACAAAAGAATAAATAGAAATAGAAAATGGGTAAAATATTCAAGTTCAGTGATAAGGAAAAAGTTGCAAATGAAAGTACGTGATGAGATATATTCCATCTATAACGTTGGCAGTATTTTTAAAGATAATGCACAATACTGATAGAGATGCACAGAGAAAGGTTGTGACACTGCTGGTGGTATCAGTTGGAACTGGTACAGACTTCGGTTTGAGGGGGAGGGAGAGACGTGCAGCTATTTTCCAATACATATCAAGGCCTCACATGCCCTCTTCCAGGAGTTTCACTTACAGAAACTTTCACAGGCAATAATCATACATTTAGCTTATAAGAATGTTCATCGTGGAGTTTTCATAACAATTAAATATTATCAACTACCTAAATGCCCTAAAATAAGAGATTGATTAAATAAATTATGGATCATCCATACAGTGACATTCTATGAAGTTAGTACATATGATGAGGAAGAATACTTGATAATATAAGAAAAGGTATTCATAATAGATCATAAAGCAAAACAAGCAAGTTACAAATAATTTGAACTGTATGTGTTTCCAAAATTACGGGAATTACAGATGATCCTTATTTTAACACTAGAAGCCTGGTGCACGAAATTCGTGCACAGGGAGTGGGGCCGTCCCTCAGCCCAGCCTACACCCTCTCTAATCCAGGACCCCTTGGGGGATGTCTGACTGCCGGTTTGGGCCTAAACCAACAGTTGGACATCCCTCTCGCAATCCGGGACCGCTGGCTCCTAACCACTCACCTGACTGCCTGCCTGATCACACCTAACCACTCTGCCTGCCTGCCTGCCTGCCTGATGCCCCTAACTATTCCCCTGCCTGCCTGATCACCCCTAATCGCCTCTACCTGTGTGCCTGATCACCCCTAACTTCTCTGCCTGCCTGCCAGATCACCCCTAACTGCCCTCCCCTGCCGGCCTGATCGCCTCTAACTGCCTCTGCCTCGGCCCCACCACCATGGCTTTATCTGGAAGGACGTCCAGAAGGCTGTCCGGAAGATGTCCGGTCTAATTAGCATATTACCCTTTTATTAGTACAGTGGGGCCTTGACTTACGAGGGTCCCGACTAACGAGTTTTTCGAGATACGAGCCATCTCTTGGCCGATTTTTTGCTTTGAGTTGCGAGCTAAAATTCGGGTTATGAGCCAGCTTCAGATACCCCACCGCTAGTTGGTGCAGCGAACGTCACAGTGAACGCCACAACATCAGCCCAGCATCACGTGTCTCACTCGTTCACTTTATGATTTGACATATGAGTAATTGGAGTTACGATCTCCATCACGGAACAAATTAAACTCGTAAGTCAAGGCCCCACTGTATAGATAATTTACTTTGAAACAAATTGGAAGAGTTTATAGAATAAGCTTCTATGGGACACAATGTGCACAACTTAAAAATTTATTTTAATAAGCTATCATTCCAAGAATCTGTACAAGAGCATTTATGATGCTCATACTTGGTCTTCCTTTTTATCTTCTTCATATCCTATATTCTTGGGACAGTCTTTTCCTATGAAATATTTCAAGATCTGGTAGAGTCTGTTCCAAAAGGGACTGATTATTTTCATTTGGATACACTGGTAGGAACACTAACTCATTATTATCCAGAAGGAGAGGGATTATGATAAACCTGGCTGTCTATGAATAATCCAAACAATCCATTGGGGAAATAGCCTCAACATTGTCTCCCAAAACACCTGTTACCAGAACTATTAAGTCAATAGAATGATTAATTAACTTGAAATTTTTTCTTGGTTTTAATGTATTCTGGCAGTTATAAATGATTTCAGCCCAAAATATATATGAAACATACACTATGAGCAGAGCACATGTGTGGAGTAGAATTTTTTTTAAAAGAAAAAGATCATGGTCTTTCTAAAAGATTTACAATCATCCTGAGAAACATACAAACATAGAAGCAAAAGTTATGCTTTTAAAAGTTATTCAACATAAATATAAATTAACATAGGCTAACTGCATAACAGTGCTGAGAAACTAGAATAATATCCATGCAACAAAGGTTCACTGGTTCCATCCCCAGTCTGGGTGTGTACAGAAGGCAACTGATCCATGTTTCTCTTTCTCACTCCCTATCTCTTCCTCTATCTCTAAAAATCAATGGAAACATTTTTTTAAAAGATGAATTCCAAAATATTAGGTCTTGTGGACTTAATCAGTAAGAGCAATATAACCACATATATAACTAGGAACAGAGGGTAAAGGGAAAAGGAAACATGGTGGCATTTCTAATCCTCCATGTGACACTAAATAGAACCTTGTAGAAAGGATTTTCATTGCAAGATTCAGGGGAAATAATATGAACTACTTTTATAGAATGACTAGAGGCCCAGTGCACAAAAATTTGTGCATTCGGGGGTTGGAAAAGGGGGGCCCTCAGCCCAGCCTGTGCCCTCTCACAGTCTGGGACCCCTCGGGAGATAACGACCTGCTGGCTTAGGCCTGCTCCTGGGTGGCAGAGGGCAGGCCCAATCCCTAGGTGCAGCCCCTGGTCGGGCTCAGACCAGGGCCGATTGGGGAGTTGGGGTGCCGCCCCCGTCATGCACAGAGCAGGGCGGATTGGGAGGTTGCGATGCCACCCTCAGTCATGCTCAGGGTAGGGCCGACTGGGGGGTTGGGGCACCGCCCCCTGTCACACTCAAGGCAGGGTCAATGGGGAGGTTGCGGTGCCACCCCGTCACGCACAGAGCAGGGCCAATCAGGGGGTTGGGCGCTGCCCCCTGTCATGCACAGAGCAGGGCCGATCAGGGGGTTGGGGTGCCGCCCCCTGTCATGCACAGAGCAGGGCGGATCAGGGGGTTGGGGTGCTGCCCCCTGTCACACTCAGGGCAGGGTCAATGGGGAGGTTATGGCTCTACCCTGTCACACATAGAGCAGGGCCGATCAGGGTGTTGGGGCTCAGCCACTGTCACACTCAGGGCAGGGCCGATGGAGAGGTTATGGCTCTACCCTGTCACACACAGAGCAGGGCCTGTGGGGGGGGGAGGGGGGGGAGCCGGGGCGCCGCACCCTGTCACACACAGAGCTGCAGGGCGATCGGGGGGTTTGGGCGCTGCCCCCTGTCACGCTGATCTGGTGCCAGGAGGCCTCGGGCTCCGCTGATCCCGGTGCTGGGAGGCATATTACCCTTTTACTATATAGGATAGAGGCCTGGGGGCCAGCTGGTTTGCCCTGAAGGGTGTCCTGGATCAGGGTGGGGGTCCCCACTGGGGTGCCTTGCCAGCCTGGATGAGGGGATGATGGCTGTTTGCAGCTGGTCACACACCCTTCAGGGTGGGGGTCCCCACTGGGGTGCCTGGCCAGTCTGGGTGAGGGGCTGAGGGCTGCTTTCAGGCTGGCGGTTGTTGATTTGAAGCTCCCAACCGCTCCTTTTTTTTATTTTATTCTGGGCCAGCTTTAGCTCTGGCTCTAGCTCTCAGAGCAGGTATCTGGTTTGTTTCGGTTCTATAATCGCAACAATGTATAACTTCAACTCTGAGATCCCGGCCTATATTTGTTAGAATGTTTCAAACTGCCAGCTCAGAGGCCGGCAGCGGCAGGCGGGGAACGTTGGAGTCCGCAGTCACAGGAGCAAGCAAGCCTCATGTTCGCTTCCAGCTGCCTGGCTGCCGGCCGCCATCTTGGCTGACAGCTAATTTGCATAAGGATATGCTGATTAGCCAATGGGAAGGGTAGCGGTCGTACGCCAATTACCATGTTTCTCTTTTATTAGTGTAGATAGGTTATCAGTTAGTTGTAAATGATGACCCAGAGATACACACTGGGAGTAAAGAAAATGTTTTGCAGAGGGATTAGGCTTTGGTCAGGCTACCAGGTTGGAACCTGGTATCCACCATCATTAACTGTTTGTGTTTAGACAAGTTACATCTTTAAGCCTCACTTTCAACATCTGTAATTTGATGAGAATAATAATGCTTGCTCAGAGGACTTTTCAAAGGATTTAATAAGATGCATTATATAGAGCACTAACATAGGTCCAGGGCCACAGTAAGCATTAAAGCATGATTTTTGGCTGTAATGATAATAATAATAACCACTATTATTGTTGTTGTTACAAATAATGCATCTGCTCAGCAAACATTCATTGAGAGTGGGCTCTATGTGAGATACTATGCCAAGTACTGGGCATAGAAAACCCAGAGGGGAGGATCCAAGATGGCTGCAGAGTGGGTGGAAGTTACATTCTCCTCCCCGCCGGACCAAACTGGAATTACAACTAAGTTATAGAATAACTAGAGGCACGAATTCATGCACCAGTGGGGTCCCTCGGCCTGGTCTGCAGGATCGGACTGAAACTGGCTCTCTGAAATCCCCCAAGGTTGTCCCAGATTGTGAGAGGGTGAAGGCCAGGCTGAGGGACCCCACCAGTGCACAATCAGGGCCAGGGAGGGATGGAGGAGGTTGGCCAGCCAGGGGACAGTGGTGTGTCTGGCCCATCTCGCTCAGTCCCAAATGGCTGGACCCCAGCAGCAAGCTAACCTACCGTTTGGAGCATCTGCCCCCTGGGGGTCAGTGCAAATCATAGCGACTGGTCAACTGTCTGCCCCCTGGTGGTCAGTGCACGACATAGCGAGCGGTTGAGTGGCCTTAGCATATCATTAGCATATTACGCTTTGATTGATTTAACAGCCGACTGGTCGATTGGACACTTAGCATATTAAGGCTTTTATTATATAGGACTAGTAGCCCGGTGCACAAAATTTGTGCACTCAGGGTCGGGGGGATCCCTCAGTTATTAAACATTTATCTGCACAACACTGACTGAACACATTGGTGGCGGTGGTGGTGGTCTTGTCAGAATGTGTTATATTATGCAGATGGAAATCTATTTAAACAGATTTGATGTAGATATTTTCAAAGATGGAAGAATTGTCCCTGTCAACTATTTTAGTTGATTCATATCTTCACTAATTGTCATCATTGCAAAGTTTTCAGTCCCCATATGGATTGCTGGATATAATAGGTAAGCGCTGTCCCTGTCCTTTGTAGCCTTTGTTACCTTAAGGAGGACTCTAGTTTTCCATTTATATGTTTAAGTACCAACCTTACTGGCTTAAAAATGTAAGCTTTTAACACTTCTCTCTCTGTTCTGTATCCTTCTGAAGAAAAGTGGAGTTGGGTTGCAGCACAGGAGAGAAATTCAGAAGGGGAATATTGAAGTAATGACTGCAGTCGGAGAAGAGGGAACCTGTTTCCCTGGCCACAGGCGCTGGCGCCCTGGACCACAGGGCTGGCAGCTTCTCCGGGTGGCTGCAGCCTGGGACCTTGGGTTGGTAGCTTGTCGGTCTCCTGGGCTGCAGCAAGCCGCAGGCACTGGCGCCTGGACCAAAGGTGGGCGGCTTCTTCTTCTCGGGGCTTCTTCTTCTTCTTCTGTGCTTTCAGGGAGGGCAGTCAGTTATGTGTCATGCAAACATAGGCGTCACCCATCTCAGAAGCCAGGTGCGGATCAGGGAAGCACCGGCCGGGGACGCTGGTGGTGGCAGGGAAGCGGCTGGCTTCTGCGGTCATTGGGTCATTGATTGATCACTGCAGAAGCTGGGTGCGGGGGCAGGGAAGCGGCTGCCTCAGCCCAACTTGTGCCTTCTTGCAGTCCGGGGCCCCTTCCCCTGGCTGCTGGCACCAGTTTTCCTCCGGCGGCAGGAACCCAGGCCTTTGCTCTTTGCTGGTAGGGACCCTCGCAGCGGGCTTTGTTCTCCGCTCCTGCTGCTGGGTTCGGCTCCTGGGGGCGGAGCCGGTGCACTGGCTTCGCTCTCCGCACTCCCCATGCTGGCCTTCGCTCGCTGCTCCTGCCCCAGGCCAGCGGTCGCTCTGCGGCAGCACCGAGGGCTTTGCTCTCCACTCCCGCCGTCCGGCTTGGCTCCCGGCGGCGGTGGCGGCGGTGCGGAGGGCTGCTCCTAATCGGGGCCAATGGGCTTTGCTCCATCGCTTGGCGCTGACATATGCAAATTAGCTGCCACCTTGGCTGGTGATTAATTTGCATATCTCGCTGATTAGCCAATGGGAAGCATGTCGGAGGTACGGTTAATTACCATGTTTGTCTATTATTAGATAGGATAACCTGAATAATCAACTGAAAACTAGCTGAACAGGAGTCTGATAACCAAGGATTTACAGAAGAAGCCACATCAAAACTGGTAGGAAAGGCAGAGACATAAAAAGGGCGGCCCACTCGTATGGGTGGCAGCTCAGAATCTGGAGGGATATCTCAGCTGCAAAGATTCCCCCTGAGGAGTGTGGGATCTCAACGCCATGCTGGATTTCCCAGCCCAGAGCACCAGAATCAAGAAGAGGTACCCATATAATACCTAGCTGTGAAAATCATGAGACCTTGTCTGCCAGGGAGAGGCAGGAGTCTGCTCTTAAAGGGCCAGCACACAAAATCTTATTCAGAACCACTCACCCTGGGCTCCAGTGGAGGGAGGGCAGAGCTGATGAGAGTCATGTCAGGAGAGCTAGGGTTGTGGCTCCAGGAAGAGAACTGAAGGGGCAGCTGCCAGGGCCCCTGTGCTGAGTTCTTCTCCTATACAGCAGATGCCATCTTTATTGGGTAGAACAATTTCCTCCTCACAGCATCAGCCTGGGGGAATGCAATAGCCCTGCCCTCCAGACTCCCTGTTGCCCCACCCTGTGAAACTCACACCCTGCAGAGGAGTCAGCTGCCTGGGCCAGGGTGTAGAGCTCCAGGCAGACTCAGGGGGTGTCAGTTGCCGGGGTTGACTGGCAGACCCTGAGTGATGGATGAACAGATTATTTTAACATGTTTTTGTGAAAGAGGGCTAAGGCACTATTTGGCTATTGCCACCAAGTAGCCTTGCTCACCTTCCTTCTTTGGCTTTTATTGTCACAACAGCTTGAACTAAATTTAACCTTTAGATAATAATCAGCAAGGTAAGTATTCTTGAGAAAGCACATGCTTCTACAAAGTTGGGTCTAAAAGACTAAACATAGAGATTTTAGCAAAACATCCGGGGGAATGGATTTGTTTGGAAAAGTTAAGATAGGGGCTGCCACCTTCAGCAAGGTCCCCTCAGAGACCCCGACCTTTCAGAGAATCTTCCGTACAGACATTCCAACCAAGTCCCATGTTTCCCCACAGTCAGTGACCAAGTTGTGTGGTTCTGGGGCGAGGGCCATTCCTCCCACAGTCCCAGGAGCCTGACCAATGCTTCCTCCTCATGGGAGTTTCACTGGCCCCACCCTCTGGGCTCCCAGGAACCCTAATCTCCCAACTCCTGGTGGCCCTACCCTGACGATCTCCAGCTCCCCAGGAGGAGGTCTGGGCAGAATCAAGGACAGACTGAATTGTGTGGCTCTGGGGCAGGAACCATTCTCCCCACCTTCCTGGGAACCTGACCTGCACCTTCCCCTCACAGGAGATCCACTAGCCCCACCCTCCCACCTCCCTATGGCCCTGCCCTGATGAGCTTGGGCTCTTCTGGAGGTCCTGGCAGAATCTGAGACAGACTGAGTTGTGTGGATTTATGATGGGGGCCATTTTTCCCTTAGACACTTTACTGGTGCAGAGCGCTCCATTCACATGGCCAAATTTTGGTCTGTTTGGGCCTGATAAAATCTGCTGGCCTCACCCTGATGACTCCCTAACACCCCATCCCACCACAGAGATCTGTGGGCACCTGGTGGGGTGGCAGCTAATCTTGGTATACCCTGGGACATTTGCTGAGTGGCCTCAGACCCAACACTGGGACTGAGTTTGAACCTGTATCAATCTGATGAACACCATTTACCATTACCTGGTGACTCACTGAGAACCTACCTCATGCAACTTGAGTACTACTAGAGACTCCTTTAGCCTAACAGGCAGCCAGTAGGCAGAGGTGGATCTCAAGATGCCTTGGGCCTTTTGCTGAACTGCCCCTGGGCTTGGTTCTGGTGGAAGCCAGCTTTGTTGTGCAGCTTGATCCTTCCAGTGCACACCTAGGCCGAGGAGAGGCAGCAACAAACTGTGGATCACTGGCCAGGGCCAGTCACAGGCAACGTCTGACATTGACCTGCACCAAAGTCCCTCTCAAGAGGCTCCAGAAACAACTCATCCAGTAGCCAGCTTAATGCAACATCAGAACAGGATCCAGTTAGCTTCACAAGCTAGCTTCATTAGCTCCCCAAAATGGGAGATCTCTACAGGCACCAGACCCTGCTGAGGCGAATTACGTTTCATGTGGTCAATACCTGTACAAAAGCTCACAGTCAGCCATCCTGAGGTTCAACCCCACGTACAAATGGGCCATTAGCAATCAAGACTCATTTATAACAGGAGGGCTCACATAACCCACACAAGGGACATTCCTGGAACACCCAGCTCAGGTGGTCAAGGAGACTACCCTTGGGTCCAACAGGACACCTACTACATAAGGCCACCCTACAAAGACTGGGAGTCATAGTAGATCTACCTAATACATAGAAACAAACACAAAGAGGCAGCCAAATGGGGAGATAAAGTCACATGCTCAAATGAAAGAACAGGATAAATCTTTTTTAAAAAGAGCTAAATGAGATGGAGGCAAGCAATCTAGCAGATTAAGAGTTCAAAAAAATGGTTAAAGGATGCTCAAGGAATGTAGTGTGAACTTCAGCCACATGAGAAAGGATGTAGAAACCATAAAAAGACCAGTCAGAAATGAAGAATACAATATCTGAAATAAGGAATACACTAAAAGGCATAAACAGTAGGTTAGATAAAGCAGAGACTTGAATCAGCAATTTGGAAGACAAGGTAGCAGAAAATACCCAATTGGAGCAGCAAAAAGAAAGAATTTTAGAAAAATGAGGATAGTTTAAGAGACCTTTGGGATAACATGAAGCATAACAACATCCGCATCATAAAGGTACTAGAAGCAGAAGAGAGAGAGCAAGGGATTGAGAACAAATTTGAAGAAATAATGACTTCCCTAGCTGGTTTGGATCTGGTTTGACGTTAGCCCATGAACTGAAGGGTCCCAAGTTTGATTCCGGTCAAGGGCACATGTCTGGGCTGCAGGCTTGATCCCAGGGCCCAGTCAGGATGCATGCAGGAGGCAGCCAATCAATGTGTCTCTATCACATCAATGCTTCTCTTTCTCTATCTCTTCCCCTCCCTTTCACTCTCTCCAAAAATCAATGGAAAAAAAATATCCTCAGGTGAGAATTAACCAAAAAAAGAAAAGAAAAGAAATAATGATTGAAAACTTTCCTAACCTGGTGAAAGAAAAAGACACAAAAGTTCACTAAGCGAAGTGAGTCCCAAACAAGATATATCCGAAGAGGCCCACACCAAACACATCATAATATAAACAGTGAAGTTGCTAAAACTATTAAAAAGGCCCAACTTCTCATTATTGATGAATGCATCATAGCATCCAGTCATGCTATAAACGCCATAGACAGGTTACTAAGAGAAATTATCAATTTGAAAGTTATATTTGGTGGGAAAGTTCTCCTTCTTGGAGGGAATTTTCGACAGTGTCTCAGTATTGTACCGCATGCTATGCGATCAGCCATAGTACAAGTAAGTTTAAAGTGCTGTAATGTTTGGGGATGTTTCAGAAAGTTGTCTCTTAAACAAATACGAGATCAGAGGATTCTGCTTATAGTGGATGGTTTGTAAAACTTGGATATGGCAAACTTAATAGCAGTTTTCATTTAGGAATGGATATTATTGAAATCCCCTGTGAAATGATTTGTAATGGATCTATTATTGAAGCTACCTTTGGAAATATTATATCTATAGATGATATTAAAAATATATCTAAACATGCAATTCTTTGTCCAAAAAATGAGCAGGTTCAAAAATTAAATGAAGAAATTTTGAATATATTCGATGGAGATTTTCACACATATTTGAGTGATGATTCCATTGACTCAACAGATGATGCTGAAAAGGAAAATTTTACCATGGAATTTCTTAATAGTATTACTCTTTCGGCATTATGCCAGCATTTATGATGACTATTAATAAATCACAAGGACAAGATCTAGACAGAGTAGGAATATTCCTACCTGAACCTGTTTTTGCACATGGTCAGTTATATGTTGCTTTCTCTCGAGTTCAAAGAGCATGTGACGTTAAAGTTCTAAATACTTCATCATAAGGGAAATGAGTCAAGCACCCTGAAAGTATTTTCACTCTTAATGTGGTATACAGGGAGATATTAGAATAAGTTTAATCACTTTATCAGTCATTGTTTGCATCACTGTTGTTTTTATATCATGTTTTTGTTTTCATATCATGTTTTTGTTTTTATATCATGCCTCTGTTGTTGTTATATCCTTTTGTTACTGTTTATTTATTAATACATTTATATGTTATTTTCATATATATTTTACTAATTTCCTTTCATCTCTCACACTTCTATTATAGAGAAAGGGCAAATAGCAATATTAAAATATTTCCTCTAATTAATTCCCTTTTAATGTGCACGAATTTTGTGCATCGGGCCACTAGTTTCTAAATAATAGAAAAGTTTTACTAATGAATGATTGCCTGTATCTCCAAATCAGAGAATCTTACCAATGGTATGCAAAAAAGAATGTTGGCAATGAGAAGGAACCTAAAAGATGATCATTTGGGTCATTGCAACACTCCCAATTAATTAGGAAGCACAGTGGTCTCCGGAGGTTACCTTTGGTCAGTGCAGCTAACTGGAGGTGGGAGTTGTAACAGTCAGGAAAGAGAACGTTGGAGACATCTCCTTGGTAAACCAGGCAGAAGAGCTCTGCCACTTGGGGACGGAGGCTGCCTGGGATTGGGTGACTAGTGAAATGAAGTCCTAAAGAGACAAATCTCTTGTTGCAGATTGACTCCGCCCTCTCTCATCAGACTTTTCTTGGGGATTCCCTTTCTTTGCCCAGTCCTGGAAGTGTATTGGGGCAAAAGAGGCAGGCGGGAGGGAGAGTAGATAGGGATTCCCTCAGGCCAGTGAGGACATTTCACAGCATCCTTATGTTTTCCCTTTGTTCAGGTTATTACTTTGGGACTGTGATGATCGGAGCTACAGCTACTACATTGAGGTTTCCACCAACCAGCAACAGTGGACCATGGTGGCCGACAGAACTAAAGTCTCCTGCAAGTAAGTGACATCCTTTGAGGGATGTGTTCCAATTTAAAAAGTCTTCCCAATGGATTCAGAAGGTTCCAATGAAGACTCATAGATCACTAGATTATATCTTATTTTGAAATTTGAAACATTCTCATGATCCTTTACTTCAGTTTTGACTATTAAGTACTTAGATGAGAATTTACTTTATATGACCAAACAAGCTCTCCTTATTTTGGCATTTGAACTTGATTTTTGAAAATGGCATGTACTAATAAGCAGGGGGAAATATATTTCCCATATACAATTCTGTCTTGTGTCCTCCCCTTACATCCCACACTACCCCTTTAGGACTTTTTCTTCCCTAGAGAATTTTGCTGATGCAATACACACTTCAGTCATTATTCTGGGACTCTGTCCTGTTCCCCACCCTCATACCATTCTCAGGGTTAGCTTTAAATATTTATCTCATCTCTGTGTTCCCTACGCTGTTACCCAAACTAAGGAAAGTTTGTACCTTAGATTCTTTATAGGCGAACAGGGCCATTTCATGCATAGGGCATTGGGGCTGTTTGAGCTGACCTGCTGTGGGGGAGGCTAGGAGTCAGGATTCTGCTAGTTCTGAGCAGCCTAGACTCATGCCTGGAATGGACATGGACATGTGTCTAAACCCATGTAACTACCACTCAGATCGAAATGAACATCTAGACCAGTAGTTCCAACGTGGGGCACATGCCCCATCGGGGGGCAATTTGATTTTTAAGGGAGGCAATTCAAGAATGAGTTGTTAACAGTGATTTTTTTGCATTTCTTATGGTTCCAGGGGCCTCATATATAGTATATAAATATATATTATGACATATTTATGCATTTCAGTTCTCTATTACATGTTTTAAAACTTTAGTTGCTATTTTTTCATATCACTTCATATTATTATTATTATTTTAACAATTTCTTAGTAATTTCTTCCTCAGTACTTCAACTGTCCTTGTGTTCTTTTATTGTTTTCTTTCATGGATGCCATGTTCTTTGGAAGTTTGTTTAGACCAAGTTAATGGCCTTTTAAGCTTCCTCCACGTGAATAGCAGTTCACTTTTTGAAATAATAAGAATTATATGTCATGGGGCGGGCATCAGGATTTTAGAGATGCTTAGGTGGGGCATGTCCAATAAAAGGTTGGGAACCCCTGGTCTAGATGGTTCCTTCATACCCTTTACCAGTCATTACCTGAGAAGAGCTCAGTACTTTTCTATGTAGAGCCAAATTATCTGAGGAGATAATAATTCACATACCATAAAATTCACCCTTTTAAATCATACAATTCAGTGGTTTTTAGTATATTCACTATGCAGCCATAACTACTATTTAATGTTTTAGATCATTTTCATCACACCCAGAAGAATCCTACCCAGTAGTAGACTCCCATTTCCCTCCAGTTCCCTCAGCCCCAGCACCCAATATTCTACTTTCTATTTCTATGGGTTTGCATATTCTGGATAGTTCATATAAATAAAATCATATAGTAAGTGATCTTTTGTTCCCGGCTTCTTTCAGGTATAGTTTTCAAGGTTTGTTCATGTTATGGCATGTATCAGCACTTCATTCCTTTTAAGGGCTGAATAATATTTCATCATATGGAGGTCTAGATCACATTTTGTTTATCCATTCATCATTTTATGAACATTTGAATTGTTTTACTTTTTAAAAATATATATATATTTTTTATTTCAGAGAGGAAGGGAGAGGGAGAGAGAGATAGAAACATCAATGATGAGAGAGAATCATTGATCTGCTGCCTCCTTCACAACCCCTACTGGGGACTGAGCCTACAATCCGGGCATATGCCCTGACAGGGAATCAAACTGGTGACCTCTTGGTTCCTGGGTCAACGCTCAACTGCTGAGCCGCACCTGGCTGGGCTGAATTGTTTTACTTTTAGACTATTATATATAGTGCTACTTTGAACATTCTGGTACAAGTCTTTGTGTGAATGTATGCTTTCAGTTCTCTTGGGTATATACCTAGAACTGGAGTAGAATTGCAGGGTGATATGGTTTAAGTTTTTGAAGAACTACCCAACTTTTCCACAGCAGCTGCACCATTTTGCATTCCCACCAGCAATGTAGGAGGATTCCAGTTTCTCCACATTCTTCCCAGTACTTATTATTGTCTGTCTTTTTGTTCATAGCCATCCTAGTGGGAGTGAAGTGGCATCTCATTGTGGTTTTGATTTGTATTTTTTTGATGGCTAATAATGTGGAAAATCTTTTCATGTACTTTTTAGCCACGATTTGGTAATAGTTTTAATGATGGTTATTTGATGCAATTTCTGATACCCTCACCATTCTTGTAGTATTATCATATAGCATATTTTTATTGGTTAGGGTAACACTTGCTACTGTAACAAATAGTGGCTTCAACATATCCGTGGCTTAACACAATAGTTTATTTCTCAGTCATGTAACAGTCAATGTGGGTGTTTCTGGCTGTCAAGTGGCCTCCACAGGTGATGGTGGAACCCAGCCATCTTCCTTCTGTGGTTCTGCCTTCACCTAGGGCCTCGTCAGCATCACCTGCACCTAGCTGGCAGATGGGGAAAGAACAGAGAGAAGCTATTTCTGGTTCTGAACAACTGGGCCTGGGCATAGTGAACATCCCTTCCACTTGCATGACCCAAGAGAGAACTAGTCAGTTGCCACAGTCACTCTAGTAGGACTGGGAAATATGGTCACTTTCTGGCTGGGCAGTGACTTCTCAGTGGAGCACAAATCTTGAAGTCATCTCTGGCATAGCATAAGAAAACTAACAATTATTTAATAACTAGTATTCAGTACTTTGCATATTTTATCTCATTTTGTCCTGAATACAAAGCACCTTGTGGCATAGCTCTTTCTGCTGTACTGCATCGCCTCCTAGCATTAGTAGAGAGCTAAACCAAGACAGATGATGAAAACTGGTAAATGGAGTGTTTCCAAGCTCTAAGAACCCTTTTTATACAAGAGGGAGGCCTTTTTATACAAGTGGTGGCTTAGTGGTTGAGCATAAACCTGTGAATCAGGAGGTCAGTGTTCGATTCCACATGCCGGGGTTGCGGGCTCGATCTCCAGTAGGGGGTGTGCAGGAGGCAGCCTATCAGTGATTCTCTCTCATCACTGATGTTTCTCTTTCTCCTCCCTTCCTCCCTGAAATCAAGAAAAAGTACATTAAAAAAAAGAGGGAGGCCTTCAAGGCCCATGAACAGCTGCCCATTTGTCTTTCCATAATCATTGCTTATTGGGTGTACAGCTCACAGGCCATATCCTCTGCTTCCTCAAAGCTTGACACATCTACTGGTTACAACCACCCATCTCTTCTGTCACTTTATGTGTTACAAATTGAATTCTTCACCTTCTTCACCTCTTTCTTTATTATTTTAAGATATATTTTTATTGATTCCAGAGAGGAAGGGAGAGAGAGAGAGAAACATCAGTGATGAGAGAGTCATGTGCCCTGACCAGGAATCGAACCATGAACTCCTGGTTCATAGGTCAAATGCTCAACTGAGCCACTTGGGCCAGGCGTCTCACCTCTTTCTTTTATGTTCCCCTGTTGAAGGTGTTATACAATGTTGGTTTTCTACAAGAATTGGCTGACTAACTACTGATTGAGATGTATCATAATAATTGTATACTTATTTAAATGGGGTTTTTCTTGATTCAAAAACCCATTCACTTATTAGGACCTTTCCCAGTAGCTTTGCATTAAAGTTATCAATATCTTTCTTTCCTCTTGTTTATTTTTCATTTCCATTACTTTCTTGGATTTAAATAATTTATATGTTTTTAACTTTGTATATTAGCACTTAGATGCTACAGCAGGAAGTGTTTTAGAAATTACTAAATTACTTATTTAGATATTACTAAATAAGTAATATATTAGATGAACAAGAGTAGTAGCAAGAAGGCAAGTGCCTGTTAACCCTCTTGGGATCATTGGAACCAATGGTTGTGGTTTTATGTTATAGGCATAACCACAGTGTACTGTCTTCCATTTTTGTGTTAGGTGTTAAATATAATAGAAGATATGCAGATAATAAAAGAAGAAAGCCTTTCCTTTTTAACTACTATACTCCAGAGCAGTCCTCAAAGAGGATTCTATTAGCTTCAAGAATTGTAGCCTGCTTTTTATTGTAATAAAGAATGTGAGTCATGTTATAAATCAAGTTCTATAGGATCTTTACATCCTGCCTTAGATCCTGCCTTAATAGCATTCTGCCTAGTCAAAAAGTAATCAGAGGGTAGATTTTCACTGTCCTCTGAAAAATACCAGGGAATGAGATTATCCAGTGTCTCCTGTAAGTCTCTCTGCTCCTGGGGGTTGGGGTGTGTGTGTGGGTGTTTCCTTTATTGGTATCTTAAGTTCTTTGCTTTTAGGATAAAGGCTCATTTTCTGTCTTGGATAACCCTGTTTGTGTATTGAGTGCTTTTGTTTTATCCCCAGTTTTATTGTGATGTTATTAATAAACAGCATTGTGTAAGTTTAGGATGTGTAACATAATAATTTGATATATATAACTATAATAATAAAAGCATAGTATGCTAATTAGACCGGATGACCTTCCAGACAATGCCGTGAAGGCGGGGGCCGAGGCAGCCGCCGCAGCTGCAAGGGCCGAGCCCCTTGCACAAATTTCTTGCATTGGGCCTCTAGTATATTATAAAATGACTAGAGGCCCGGTGCACAAAAATTTGTGCACTGGTGGGGGGTGGGGGAGTCCCCCAGCCCGGCCTGTGCCCTCTCGCAGTCTGGGACCCCTCGGGAGATAACAACTTGCTGGTTTAGGCCTGCTCCCGGGTGGCAGAGGGCAGGCCCAATCCCTAGGTATAGCCCCTGGTCAGGCTCAGAGGAGGGCCGATTGGGGGGTTGGGGCACCGTCCCCTGTCACACTCAAGGCAGGATGGATGGGGAGGTTGCGGCGCCACCCCCGTCACGCACAGAGCAGGGCCCATCAGGGGTTTGGGGAGCTGCCCCCTGTAATGCACAGAGCAGGGTCAATCAGGGGTTTGGGGAGCTCCCCCCTGTAATTCACAGAGCAGGGTCAATCAGGGGTTTGGGGAGCTGCCCCCTGTCACACACAGAGCAGGGCCGATCAGGAGGTTGGGGCGCTGCCACTGTCACACTCAGGGCAGGGCCGATGGGGAGGTTATGGCTCTACCCCGTCTCACATAGAGCAGGGCCCGTGGGGGGTGTTGGGGCACCGCCCTCTATCACCCACAGAGCAGGGCCGATCAGGGGGTTGGGGCGCTGCCCCCTGTCACACACAGAGCCGCAGGGCAATCAGGGCATTTGGGCGTTGCCCCCTGTCACGCTGATCCCGGTGCCGGCAGGCCTCGCGGCTCTGCTGATCCCGCCCGGCAGGGTCACAGATCCGGTCCCAGACCGCAGACAGCCTCGCCTGCTGCCGCCTGCCTTCAGTATGCAAATTAGCCGCCATCTTGTTGCTTCAGGGTGGGGGTCCCCACTGGGGTGCCTGGCCAGCCTGGGTGAGGGGATGATGGCTGTTTGCAGCTGGTCACACACCCTTCAGGGTGGGGGTCCCCACTGGGGTGCCTGGCCAGTCTGGGTGAGGGGCTGAGGGCCATTTTCAGGCTGGCGGGTGACTGAAGCTCCAAACCGCTCTTTTTTTTCTTTTCTTTTTATTCTGGCATTTATTTACCTTCTATGGCTGTCACTGGAGCTGAGAGCCGGCTTTCTCTCTGAGGCTCGGCTGAAAGCAGGTTTCTGGCCTTTGTTTTCTGTATTTGAAACAATGTTGCGACTCCAGCTCTGAGATCCCGGCTGACTGACAGGAGGTTTCTGGAGTTTTGTTTATTTTCTATAAATGTTACAATGTTCCCAACTGAAGCTCAGAGGCCGGCAAGGCAGGTGGGGAACGTTGGAGTTCTCTGTCACTGAAGGAAGCTAGCCTCCCTGTTCACATCAGCTGCCTGGCTGCCGGCCGCCATCTTGGCTGACAGTTAATTTGCATATCTCCCTGATTAGCCAATGGGAAGGGTAGCGGTCGTACACCAATTACCATGTTTCTCTTTTATTAGTGTAGACTAGGGGCCCAGTGCATAAATTCATGCACCTTGAAAGGAATTTTGGGCCGCGAGGCTGCGGCAGGCACATGGGCATATCTCAGCCCATCCTCTGCGCCCCCACCCAGCTCCTCCTGCAGTGGCCACCCAGTCCCTTGTCTGCCAGCAGCCTCGCTCCCACTGCCACCACTCCCATGCGCTGAAGATGCTGGCCCTGCTCACACCCGCTGAAGGTGTGGAGCAATTGGGGCTGGTGCCTACAGTGGGTGTGAGCGGGGCCGGCGCCGTCAGTGAGTGCGAGTGTCGGCTGCTGCCCCAATCACCCCTCAGGAGCAGGGGAGGTGGAGAAGTTCTCAGGGGCAATCAGGGCTGGCAGCTGCCCCTCACACCGCTGATGGCACCGAGCAATCAGGACTGGTACCAGGCACCGGCAGTGGGTGTGAGCTGGGCTGGCACTAGCAGTGGGTGTGAGTGGCAGCTCCAGCGCCAGCAGCGGGTGCGAGTGGGGCCGGTGCCAGCAGCAGGTGCGAGCGCCGAGTGGGACAGTGGCACGCAGGAACAAAGAATTTTCAGTAACCACCAGAGGCTCACCTTGATGGCAGCAATTGGCGCCCCGCCTTGGTCTGGTGCCCCGCTCACCTGCTCCACCATCCCGCCTGGCCAACGCCCGCCATGTTCCGAACAAGCCCCTGGTGGCCAGCATACATCATAGTGACCGGTTGTCCGGTTGTTTTGGTTGTTCCACCGTTCAGTCTATTTGCATATTAGCCTTTTATTATATAGGATTACCACAATAAGTTTAGTTAACATATCTTACCACCTCACATAGCTACAATTATTTTCTTGTGATGAGAACTTTAAAGATCTATTCTCTTAGCACTTTCAAATACTGATCATTATTGTTAACTGTAGTCATGAGGTTGTTCATTACACCACTGGAACTGACTTCTCTTAAAACTGGAAGTTTGTACCTTTTGACCACCTTCACCCATTTTCTTCACCACCACCCCGCCCCACTGCCTCTGGCAACCACCAATCTGTCCTGTCTCTCTGAGTTCATTTTTGTTTGTTTTTTTAGATTCCACACATGTAAGTGAGATCATTCAGTATTTGTCTTTTCTCTCTCTGACTTATTTTACTTAGTATAATGCACTTAAGGTTTATCTGTGTTGTCTTAAATATATTAACGGATTTTATAAAATTATTTTTTGCCCTCTCTTTTTTTACATAATCTAATCCTGTACCCTTTAACCTTATTTCAAAAATCTTCATTTTCCAATTTTTGATTCCTTTCTCTACTGTCCTCTAAATTGCTAAACCCTAAATCTATGTCAATACAGTACATATGATACAGATATCAGTCTTTTTATTATCAATGTAAAACATGCACATTGAAAATTAGTGTATGTAGACAATAACAAAAATATGTGAAAAGTAAAATTTTGCCTTTTTATCTTCTGTTCCATTCCTCAGAAATAGCTGGCTTTGACTGTTTTTGTCTTTGTTTTTGTAACTTCTCAATTGTACATAATATTTTACATTTATTTATTTATTAACTTATCAGCTTTACTAACATCTTGCTTATAAAAATGAGGAATTTAGCTTATTTAACCTTCCTTATTTTTGTTAGTTATTTTTTTTAGTTCTGCTATTACTTAACTTTTAAAATTAAAAATATACTTAAATCTCCATTTTTTGATCCATCAATTGTGGACAGTATTTCTTGACTCTCTACTGTGTTAATAAAGAAATTAACCTTTCCTTCATTTCTCCTGCCTCTCCCGTTTTCTGATAGCTGTCCCACCACCCTGACATTATACTAGTAAAGATATCTGATACTTACTTTATATTCTGTAACTTATAGTTAAATCTTTCATGTGTTAAGTATAAATTTATCCTGAAAGGGAAAAACCACTAATAACTCAATAAAAGATTCTGATCTTATAAATATTGTCCACTACAGATCTGTGGTGAGAGACATATTCTGTCACTGAACTTGTACCTGCCTTGGAAGAATTGCACTGTGTTCAGATCAATTAGAGTTGATTTTCTTACAGGTGCTCAGAATTATTCCACAGATAATAAATAGCTTCATATTAGCCAGCTTTTTGTTTTTCTGGAGTTCCTAGTTGCCTTTTTTATTTTTTTCTGTTTCAGAAGCTTCTGTTTGGTCATTGTTTAATCTTTTGAACAGACTGCTTCCTAAGCCTACTCTACAGCTGTGATCCTAAAATTTCTTTTTCTTTTGTATTTGGGTTGGTTCCACTGTTTCTCAGATTTTTTTTTTTCTTTTGTGGAATGTGGATACAGGGTTAGCAAAACCCCTTTTTTCTTTGTAGGAGATCTTGACCTGGGACCCAGTTGGTTATCTTTCTAGATTGTTCTTCTGGAAATCTTATAGATGTAGAATGTCATCTGTGCAATTAGGCACCATTGTTTGTGATAAAAAATTACTCCTGATTAGTAAATTGCACCTGGCTAGGGAGGACTTATAAATATCTTCTCAAAAACCATAGCTTTGGATTTTCTGAGTGTGCTCACTTTTCTGAGTGTGCTGGCTTGTCCCTCATGAAAATTCTGAGATCTGTTTATGGAGCTATTAGAGATAATGGTTTGGAATATGAGGCTTCTAAGCCAGAGTGGCTCCACACCTGCCCAGTGTGAGTCTTATACATTCTCACCTGAGCTGTCACCTGCATGCCAGCAGGAATAGCTCCTATACAGTTGTGTAGAATACTACAGGGATTCCCCCACCCCGAGGACAAGGACAAATGCCTGCTGCTACTCTAGTGGCATGCTGTGTTTCCTGTTCTCTCTCCTGGGTGAGTCTGAAGCCAAATATGACTTCTTAGGTCTTTGTTAAGAAGACCATTCATGGGTATTAACAGAGTGAATCGGGAGGTAATTTTTTTTCAGAAAGGGTATGTGGAAAGCAAATTTTCAGAATTTTACATGGCTGAAACATAGTTTGTGTATAGAATTCAGTTCCTTTATAACTTGAAAGCTTGGATATATTGCCATCTAGCATTAAATGTTGCTAAGGAAAAATCTGATGTAATCTGATTCTTATTCATTGTAGTAATTTATATTTCCTGATAGAATCCCTTAGGATCTTCTCTTTATCCTTGGAGTTCTTAAATTTCACAATGATATGGCTGTATTTGGGTAATTTTTTGTCACCCTGCCCACTTTGCTTCAATATGGAAATCTGCCAGTTCCCCTCAGATTTATGAATAGTTCATCCACCTACCATTTTCTAGAAATCCACCAAATCCTTGATTTGCTAATATCCTTCCATCTGGTTTGCAACACCTTTATGAATGTATTCTCTTTGTATTTCTTTGATTTCACCTCACTGGGTCCCAGGAAGGGAGAAAGTTTAATGCACTTGCAGTGTCCACCATTTTGAACTGAATTCCCAAAAGCGCTGCTGATGCTCCCTGACCCATGCCCTTCCCTCCCCTTCTGTGAGTCTGGCTGCATGTCTCCCATGTATACAGCTGTCTGGTTTCCTGCCAGTGTGTGCTCCTTAGCATATTAACCTCATTGTGTTTATTTTAACCATTTCTTCACATTGTTGTGGTCCCATTGACTGATAATTCTGTCTGCCAAAGTGTTAATGACCTCAGCCATCATCTGTCCAGCAGTAACCTTGGAAAACATTTTGGGAAATATAAGTGATTAGATATAATGAATTGGGTAATACTGAAATTTTTCTTTTCCATTTGAGAATTCTGTGATTATTAGAATTGCCTAGTATTTCCAGCTTTTAGCTTAATTTTTTCATAAACTATCTTCCTGCTAGACATACTATCCAAATTCCCTTTTAAATAAGTTCTTAAGTGTTCATTAAAAATGATGTTGTAAGGCCCTGTCTGGTGTGGCTCAATATGTTGTAGTGTCATACCGTGCTCCAAAGGGTTGTGGGTTCGATTCCCCTTCAGGACATACACCCAGGTGGCAGGGTCGAGCCCTGGTCAGGAAGTGTGTGGAAGACAACCAGTTGTCTCTCTCTCTCTCTCTCTCTCTCTCTCTCTCGCTCTCGTTCTCTCTCTTGCTCTCACTTTCTTGCCCCTCCCTCCCTTCCTCTCTCTCCAAAATCAATGGAAGCATGTCCTTGAGTAAATATTTTTTTAAAAAAGATGTGTGAAGAGTTTTTAATAACTTAAGAAAATACTTACATAATAAGGTTTTTTAAAGCAAGGTACAAAATTATGGAAGTATTATCATAAGTAGGAAATAAAATTATGGAAGAAGAAAACCAGAAGGAAATAGGCTAATATGTTAATAATGACTGCCTCGGACTCGACCAAGATGGCGGCATAGGTAAACACCGGAGACTGCTGCCACAAACAACCACTTCAAAAATACAACTAAAAGAGGGAACGGACATCACCCAGAACCACAGGAAAGCTGGCTGAGGAGAGACTCTTCAACTGGAAGGAAAGACAGCAGCGTCCCGAGGCTCAGAGGAGGCGCAGTGTGGAAAATTTAAAGGTGCGGAGGTGCGCGAGAAAAGCGGGCTGGTGGCTGAGGGCGCGGTTGTCGTTTTCGGTCAGGAGTGAGTCTCAGACTTTGGGCTCCAGATCCGGGCTAGTCTCTAGGGACTCAGACTCAGACGGGAGAAGCGGGATTGTCCGGCATCAGTTGGAACCTAAGGGCAGCTTTCTCTCCGAAGTTTGCAGCGGCTGCCGGGGTTCTGAGAAGCAGAGCCTCAGGGAATGGGACTGAGGGCAGCCATAACTGCTCCCTCCACCCTCCCTGCTGATCCCTTGCGACCCACCCCGCCCAAGCCCTGCGCAGAGCCATTTGCCGGATCGCCTCAGGCAAAGGCTAGATTAGCACCTCCCCAGAGGGCAGAAGTTTTCCCGGGCAGACACAGGTGATTCTCACAGCCAGTTGACCTGGTGGTCAAATCCCTCTAGTATTAACTACAACAATCAAGGCTTAACTAGAACAAGACTTCGCACAAAGACCACAAGGGGGTGCACCAAGAAAGCATAAAAAATGCGGAGACAAAAAAAACATGACAGAAATGGAGGATATGGAGCTAAAAAACGCAATTTTGAGGGCTTGCAATAAACTTGTGGAGAGCCTCACGAAAACTAATGAGACCCTCGATGCTACGATAAAGAAACTAGAAATTAAGCATACACGGACTGAAATAAAGAATATTATACCCAATAGCAGACCAGAGGAGCGCAAGAATCAAGTCAAAGATTTGAAATGCGAAGAAGCAAAAAACACCCAACCGGAAAAGCAAAATGAAAAAAGAATCCAAAAATACGAAGATAGTGTAAGGAGCCTCTGGGACACCTTCAAGCGCACTAATATCAGAATTATAGGGGTGCCAGAAGATGAGAGACAGCAAGATATTGAAAACCTATTTGAAGAAATAATGGCAGAAAACTTCCCCCACCTGGTGAAAGAAATGGACTTACAGGTCCAAGAAGCGCAGAGAACCCCAAACAAAAGGAATCCAAAGAGGACCACACCAAGACACATCATAATTAAAATGCCAAGAGCAAAAGACAAAGAGAGAATCTTAAAAGCAGCAAGAGAAAGAGGCTCAATTACCTACAAGGGAATTCCCATACGACTGTCAGCTGATTTCTCAACAGAAACTTTGTAGGCCAGAAGGGAATGGCAAGAAATATTCAAAGTACTGAATACCAAGAACCTACAACCAAGATTACTTTATCCAGCAAAGCTATCATTCAGAATTGAAGGTCAGATAAAGAGCTTCACAGATAAGGAAAAGCTAAAGGACTTCATCACCACCAAACCAGTATTATACGAAATGCTGAAAGGTATCCTTTAAGAAGAGGAAGAAGAAAAAGGTAAAGATAGAAATTGTGAACAACAAACATGCATCTGTCAACAAGTGAATCTAAGAATCAAGTGAATAAATAATCTGATGTACAGAATGAACTGGTGATTACAGTGAATCAGGGACATAGAAAGGGAATGGACTGACTATTCTTGGGGGGGAAAGGGGAATGGGAGATGCGGGAAGAGACTGGACAAAAATCGTGCTCCTATGGTTGAGGACACTGGGTGGGGAGTGAGGGCGGAGGGTGGGGTGGGAACTGGGAGGAGGGGAGTTATGGAGAAAAAAAAAGAGGAACAAATGTAATCTGAACAATAAAGATTTAATAAAATAAAAAAAAACTGAAAAAAAAAATAATGACTGCCTCTGTATATTGGGGTTATGGGACTTATTTCTAGTTTTCTACATTTTTGGCCAACTTACATTTATTTCTTTTAAAATACAAAAGAAAACTTTATTTAAAAGAGAGTTTTTTCTTGCTGCAGCCATGATCGTTTTGTAGACACTTGTTCTTCCCAGAGCAGCATATGCGGCAGAGTGGCATGGTTTATTCACAGTCAGCAATAAATTAAATAAATTAAATAAATGCTCTTCATAGCAATATCTTAGTCGCTTTTCAGAACCTTGCCACTTACCCGAGCACAAGTTGTGCTTCCCTGAAAAGGACACCTGAGCCACATTTTCCTGTGCTTCTCCCTTGGGCCTCTTAGAGCCGGTTCTCTGAGTGCTTCCTCTGCTCGCCTTTCCCCGGGAATTCACCAGTCTGTTTCCATGTGGCTCCCCCTCTCAAAGGGCCTGGCCTACTTGAGACCTTGGAGCATCATCGTGGATTAGGCAGTTCCTACAGCATACTCCCCTGCGCCTTCCCTGAGAAGCACTTGGACAGTCTGTGTCACCTGCAGGGGCTGCTGTGGGGGCAGCTCGTCTGCTCACTGGTCTTCAGCATGATGGCACTCATATCTGAGAAGCAGTGCGTGCCCCTCGCTGACTACTGCCATTTTGTCCTGGGGAAGGTCAGCGTTCTGTTTTGGGGTTGGTTTCTGTAGCTGGTTCTGTTTATTCACTAGGAATCTTAGAGCAAGGAGTTGTGTTTCTTTTTCTGAGTGCTGCAGTGTTGAGGGCAATGAGATAAATTAAAAGTGGAGATTTACAGCCTCAGTAAACTCTTCCAAAGTGTAGCAAGATTGAAAAACAGTGCATTTAAATCTAAACTATTTACCTTACCTGTGATTTCCTGCATCTTTTTTGCCATTGTTAGTGATAAAGTTGAGGAAGCTTTTCTTCCACCAGCTTTGTTTCTTAGCCTGACACTTAATAAAGTGAAAATCTTGGGTTGGTGCCAGGAGGTCACTGCTAATCGTGTAACCTGCGGGTTGTGTGCAGAGGGCTTGGGGTCATTAATGTGATGCAATGAAAAGAAAG
This sequence comes from Myotis yumanensis, assembly GCF_028538775.1. Lineage (NCBI taxonomy): Eukaryota > Metazoa > Chordata > Mammalia > Chiroptera > Vespertilionidae > Myotis > Myotis yumanensis. Next base: position 89,040,159 of record NW_027223757.1, read on the forward strand.
TGGCTTTTAAAAGAGGAAATGTCTTCACCATTGAGACTGCTGATGAGAGGAAGTTCATTTTTAATGTCAGTTTCAGTTTCCAGGATGGGACTGGAGCTCTTGACTGTCACGTAGGCTGGTACTGAAATATTACTGCTTCTTGCAAGTCTCTGCTGTGGGAACAGACACTGCTCTCCTCAGGTCCCCTTCCCTGTGTGATTGGAGGACTGTACTAGCTTGTTCCTTCTTGAAGTGTGAGCCAATTAATGGGCTCTGGTTGTGTAATTGTCACTTCTCAAATGTTCGGGGAGATTTTATTTTTCTCTTCTCACACTTAATTCCATTTTTCTACATAGCATCTGACAGTAATGAAAAAAGCCAGTCATGTTCTTTCCTGTGTTTAATTTTTAAAGGGCAAACATTGCTGTTAATTTTGTCAAAAGGTTTAGAACTTGAACGGTAAAGGAGCATGTAACTGTAAGAGGAATGGCAAAAAATGAAAATGGGAAACTAACCGAATTTAGATAAAGTGTGTGCGTGCACGTGCACACACACACACACACAGAGGACACTAAACAGACTCTTGTGTTATGGTGAGATGTCAGAGCTTGCCCTGTAGAAGGCATCTGTTAGACCAGACCTGGAGACACCTGTTCATCAAACTGTTGTCTATCGGATAATGAAGTACCAGGAACATATGAATATTTTACAGTAAAAAACATCAGTAGGGAGTCAGTCACTCATACCTACACATCTAGACAAGGCACTTATCTTCTGTCCCGCAGAAAGTTTTTATGCAGAAATTTACCCATATATTGGAAGCCAGGTGGAAAGTAGATTTTGATGCTAAGTATGTGACCTGAGTTGTAAACGTAGAGCTATCAGCAGGTTCTGTCAACCACCAGTGGAGAGGTTCCTCCCACCCAGAACATTTGACAGATGAAGGAGCTGGGAAGAAATGAAGACCTGTCAGCTTGCAGATGATCAGGAGGGAGAGGGCCAGAGCTCCCCCTCTCCTTCCTGCTTCATCCAGGAGCCACTTCATTCTCTGATGCCTGTTATAAGTAAAATGAACCACACCTCAATAAACTTTCCCAGTGAGCGGGGTGAGCACACTTAAAATGTGCATGGTCAGAAAGATTTTTCTTTTATTATGAAAATAGCTTTCATATTAGTATTAAATTCCAATGACAAGAAATCAAGACCACACTAGTCCAACTGCCATCACCTTTCTCCTCTCTATTCCACTCTGTAAACTGCCCCTCACATCTCTGTGCTCAAGTTTGCTCGCTGTGGCCAGAGTGTTGCTTTTCAAGCTCAGCTCTGTATTATACCTGCTAAGACCCCTCACTGGCTCCTTGCTGCTCTCTAGATGAAGACCAGCATTCTTCAGGTGGCCTGGAGTGCCTGCACAATCTAGCCCCATCCTGTATCTCCATACTCATCCTGATTCACTGTCCCTGTTCACGCCAGCCTGGCTTCCTCACTCCTGTTCCACACATCATGCTGTGCCTTCCCAGAGCCTTTGCACACACTATGGCCTCTGTCTGGAGCCCTGACCCTGGCCCTTTGTCTGGTTAATGCCGTTATCCTTCTGTTCTCAGCTCAAGGGCCAGTTTCTTAGGAAAGTCTGTGCTGACCACCCATCTCAATCTGATCGCTTGTTATTCCCTTTCGTTGAACCAAGCTGTTTTCCTTCACAGCTCACATCAGTTTGCAATGACCCTTTGTTTAGTGTGGTTATTGTATGACTGTTATTGTTCTTTCTCACTAGACTGGAAGCTCCATGAGAGCAGGGATTTGATCTGTCTTACCCATTCTTGTCCATGATAGCCTAGCAAGGATCTTAACACTTGTATTGTCTGAATGAATGAATGAATGAATGAATGAATGGTAAGTGCTACCACTCTGGTGTCCAGTCATGCATACATGGTTTCATTTGTCCTGCTACTAGAACTGTTGTCATCACAGAGCTCAATCAGAAAGTCTGTCCACCCCAGCTCACATGCTGGCACGTGGAGCAAGGCAGAGTGTGTGAGAGAATAAAAGTTGCTTATTGCCCTGATAATGTAGTCCTTATAGACTAGGAATGTGTCTTCCCAAGTTATCTATTAATCCATTATTGGTCTATCATCCTGATTCACTTACAGCCTTATTCATAACACAGGTTCAATCATTGTCAAAGGTTCGTTTTTCTCTGGTCTCCACATCTGTCCTTGTCCCTCAAGTTAATGACTTGGATCCTCCAGTAACTGTTTATCAGTTACCATTATCTTTACTTTTAACCACTCGTAGAGAAAGTTAAGTTTTTCTTTATGGAGAGGCCAAGTGCTTTAAAAACTGTTTGCCAGGTTAATATATTTCCATTGCTTCAGAGCGAAAGGTTAAAAAAAAAAAAAAAGCTGGCCTAGTCTCTGGTGAGGAACTCTAAGCCACATGCCAAGGCACCCTGGGTACCCGCCCAGCAGGTAGGTAGAATCTGTCCAACAGAGCACACTCCTCTCTGGCATCCTGGGGCTCTGGGTCCCTTCAGCCCCAGCACTGTCCCGTGACTAAGCCTGGGTTAACCCCTTTCCGAAGATAGGCTCTGCCAACAGAGCAATGCAGTCTGCTCCTCGATGGGCCTCTGGTAGTTGTCACAGAACCATACTGTAGGCAAACAAACTGAGCACATAGAAACACCAGAACAACAGTCGTCATAGAAATCCTTTTTTAAAATGAATGTTCAGCATGCACATCTGCAAAGGAGGAAAGTCGAGCCTATTAGGAAGGTCAGTGTAATTTTGATCATATCGTCTTAAAGTGACCTGCCCCGGTTTGTCTCTGGGTCCTAGCAAGAAGCACTGTCTGGGTAATCGTGCAGGAATTAATGTGGCCTCAAGTGTATGTCAGAGCGCTAACAGGCTTGTGTTTCCTTCCTAAGTTAAAAAACAGAAAAAGGGGGAAACGTGTTCCTCTAATTTAGGGGTCCGCATGCACATAGAATCGGAGTTTAGAGCTGAAAAGGCACTCTTCCTAGACTCTCGTGTAATCTCATCCATTCGTGAGTTCCATTAAACCTTGGCCCCTTCTAGAATGGCTTCTCAAACTCAGCTTGTCTGAGACTAAGGTCATTGTCGGTTCCCCATGCAGCAGTTCCTCCTCCTTGGTGTCTCTGCCTGTGTTGGTGTAGCCCTTCCCTGGGCATCTCTCCCTCTCTGACTCTCCTCTTCTTGCCCTCACAGCCTGTCAGGTAGCACATCATCTCTTTAATGCCCTTTCGCCCTCCACTTCGCCTGCATGTGTTTCAGACCTCCACACCTCCCTCCCAGAGGACTGCTGCAGCCTCTAACGGATTTCCTTGGGTGTGTACTCCGTGTGCACCTGGTGCTGTTTTGGTGTCTGGAACACTGTTGCTGGGCTGGTTGTGGTTGGCTTATTCCTCCCCGCTGCAGGCACAGGGAGGTCTGCTGAGAAAAGCCTCAGACCCTTCCTGAGTCATCTGCTGTCTCTCTGTTGCCAGCTTTCCCCAAGCAGCTTGTTTTCAATATTCTGCCCCACTGTTGGATCTCATGTCCAGATTTCAAATATAAAATTACCATGTCTCTCTCTCTCACCAAACTTTCTAACCTTTATCTCTTTAATTCTCTCCTGAAGGGTATCCAACTTTCCTTTCAGTCTGGCCTAATTACTATTGCCAAACAAGTCCATACTTCAGACCAGCTAATTATCTTTATTTCCACTTGTTGATCTTCAAATCTCTGCTTGTCCTCTGTTCCCTTCAAAACCCATCCAGAAGTGCTCGGAGCCATCTTCCTTGATTGTCCTTCTTCCAAATACAAGTAACGGCTCTGTCAGCTGAATGACCACCTTAATTTGTTTGCATATAACTTCGTAATATTCACTTTTTCTTGGCTCTCTTTCAGAGAAGGGAGGAATAAGGGGCTAGGCTGGAAGGACATTTGATTGTTAAAAATCCAGCCATCTTTCCAGGTGCACTGGATTGACCCCCTTGGAAGTACAGGGCCAGATTTCCCCAGAGTAGCCTCTAGCAAGTCGGGCTATATTCAGGCACATAGCCCAACCAACTCTGATTCAGTCTGATATCTGTTAAGTGACCTTGGTAGGTAGAGGCCACTCATGAGGGAGAATACTGAGAAGGAAGGAAGACATTTCTCCTCTGAAGAAACTTAACAAGATATACACATTCTGAACATTTGGGAACCATATCATACACACAGAGTGTAAAATACAAACCAGGGTCTGATAATCATAAAATATGGTAACTGAGAGTACCTTGGAAATCCTAGTCCAGGCCTCTCACTGTGCAGATGAGAATCTGAGACAGAGACCGCAGGTGCCTTTCCCAGGTTCTCTTCTGGTGGAGGGTCCAGATTAGAACCCAGATGTCCTGGTTCTGAGTCTGTCTCCCAGAATTTTGCATGAGTTATATAAAACCAGGTAAGGGCTGTGAGAATGTGGATGTGATCAGAATATGGCATGGAGTTAGATAGTTCTTCTGAAAAGAAGCATTTTGAGCCCAGCCACCTGCTACTGGCCAACATTTTAGCAGGAAAACTGGTGATTTCCCAGCCAAAGGAACCTGTGAAGTTCAGATTTAAAAATCACATAAAGGAACAAATCAGATAGACTCGCCTTCCAAACGTTCTGATGAAGACCATAGATTATAGATATATTACTCTTACATTTGCATATGATTTCCTACCTTGCTGTCACTACTCCTTGCTCCACAAGCTGTATTGTAATTCATACTTTAAAAATCAGTTTTTAAAGTATAGTCTCTACACCCGTGGTCAAGTCCAGATTGCCTAGGGCTTCATTATCCAAGCTGTAGAGTATATTAGCCTCTGCTTTTCTTCCCTTTCCTTCCTGTTGCCTACTTTAAAAAATGGCATCACTCTGTCCATTAGGCCATTTATTAGAGTGTTTCCTTCTATCAAAAGAGACTTCCGGTGTGTTTTTTCCCCTGTGTTAAGCCAAGATCCATAAAGCATATTTTCTCCACAGTTGACATTTTCTTTTCACAATCCCTTGAAGTGGAATATAAGTGAATTTCTCCATGGTGTTGTAAATTATGTACTGAGTATCAGTAATAAACATTTCTTGCAAAGTTTTAAAGTGTCGTTTCAGACTGGTGATCATCTGGAATTGCACACATTAACCAGCTGCTTTGGAGGGAGTTAACAAGTGTGTTCTGCTCATACACTTTTCACCTCTTTATTCAGATTTATACAACAATCCAGAGCCCACGTAATAAACCTTACCCAGCAAAAGAATGCTTGTACTCTTAAGTAATGAGCTTGGCAGTCTTGACCTGGGAGGGGTGAGGAGTCACTGTGCCCACCCTTCTACCTTCAGGAGAATTGCACATTAAACTTGTCTGAGAGCTCCTGATTTTCCTCTAGGGACAAAGCCTGGGTGATAGTCCTTGCTTCCTCATCTCCTCTCTGAGCCTTTAAGTATAAATTTCTTAAGCGGGCTGATGCTCAGGCAAAGGAGGGAAGCAGTGTTGGTACTGCTGCTCGTAGATGGAAGTAACTTGTATATAGTGTTCTTTTTTCCTTCCTAATTCTCTAGGGAGTTGCTATATTCTCTCTAGAATTTGGCAGTGGATGTATAGGCTTACTAGAAATTCTGACTGCTGGAGCTTTGTAATGTATAGTCCTTTCTCTGGGGTATGTTGGGGGCGGGGAAGGAAGGGCTCATGGAAGGACTTATTTACTTGTTTTACATTTCTGAATCTTCTGAATTCATTTCTCCTAGTTAAAATGAGAATCAGAACTATGCTAATCTAATGTTAAGATCACATTCTCACAGCACCATTGAGCCCTCGATCATAGCTCTGCCTGTTTGTGGCTGCTTCATGTAGACCAGTAAAGGCCTCAGAGGCACAGGATGTGATTACATTGCCCCCTGAGGATGGAGAGCCACATGACATTAAGTAGTAATCAAGTTTTTGATAAGACATGGCATGTATTGTGCCTACAATTACAAATGCACTCATTTTGGGATTTCTAATCTGATACTCAAATTTATACATTCACATTGCATTAATATCACATTCTTACATTAATATCAGTTACTGTTACACATTTCTGAGATGAGAAGGGAACATGGCACACACTGTCTTCTAAGCCTTCCTCTTTGGGGATGGAACAGCTGATCTTCTCAGTCAGTTTTCTCCTTTTGTTACTTCCTTAACTAAGACTAGTATTCAACTAATATTGAATGATTGCCCTGCTAAACCTCCAATTTGTGGGGCATGAGACCAAGTTAACTCAGAAACCTGCTGTATCCCTCCATGAACTTAACAGGCATATTTTGAGCCACTGCTCTAGGTCAGGCCCTGTGCTGGGGCTTCCCTCCTCTCATGGGCTCATGGGGTTTCCCTTCAGCTCAGGGCCAGTAGGGACTGAGAGGCCCTGACCCAGATGCAAATAGAGGCACTTGTGGGCTCCGACACACCTAGACAGACCTGATCTTCTCTGAGAGAATCAGTAGGGTAACATTTATGAGAGCAAGCAGCATGCAGAGTGCAGAGCCTGGAAGCACAGAGGGCAGAAGGGAGAGCTCGGGCTTATAGATACATAGAGATCACTCCTTCCCTCCTCAGCCTGCTGGAGGGAAGCTCAAGTGTGCCTTAGAGCAGCGGTTGGCGACCACTGCCTTAGAGCACAGGCCTTCCCCGAGACGGCAGGAGTGGAGTGCAGCCTGTGCCCTAGGCCCTCAGCCCTCGCCAGACCACTTCTTGTTACCTTTGTGTTGGGAACAAGAGCCTGGCCACAGCAGCCTGCAGACGAGCAGGCTTTGTGGCAGGCTGTGCCTTTGCTCTGCTGCCCTCTCTAATAATGAGATAAGTGGGATGCTCACTTTGTAGTGAGCACTTGCAGTTTCTGTAAACTGTGTAATACCATGTAATAATCAGTAATTTTCCACTTACCCTTGATAACAGGAGATTTCTGCTTGGCTTTTAGTGGTAGCCAAAATGTGGGTGGCTTTTCACCAAGATGATGAATTTTTCAGAGGCATCTTTCTTCACAAGATAGATCGGCAGGTTGTTTTCCAAGTGTGTCCAAAATGTGTAATGTCTAATCTTGCCTTTAAAACGTCAAAGTCAAATCAAATGGTTCTGAAGTAGCCATTTGTAATAAAATGACTATATCCATTCTTACGCTCGTTTTAGCTGTCTCCTGGCTGTGCTTTTCCTCAAGGGATTAGTAGCTTGAAGCTTAGCCCAATAGCTTAGATGATAAAACTGCCAAGTCTCGAGTTATTGTTTTAAATTTTCTGTAAGAGATTGTATCTTAAGTATAGAGTGAACTTGCCCAGATGACTTGATGCCCTTCCCTGAGAGAGGAAGGGTCACTGTGCTATGTGCTATGTGCTCTTCTCCCCTGAGCCTCACACTGTCAAGATTGGATGGCGTTTTTGCTCTGATTTTTTTTTTAATCTTTGGAAAATACTTTTAGAAAAGAAACAGACATAAGCTTTACACTTTAACCCTCTCAACCTCTATTTAAAGTTACCCCTTGACTTTCCATTGACAAATATTCAGAACCCATAAAAGTCAGTGTTTTCCTGTAATCAATTAAGATTTCTTTTTCGTTAGACTCTTCCCCTTTTCTGAGACATGGCTTGCGTTCTCTCTTCATGCCTTCCTGTGGGCCTCTTGGTCACCACTTACCCTTCCAGAGGCTTGAGCAAGCCCAGCAGCTGTTGATTTTGTGGTGTTGGGGAGTCATATGAATCATGGTGATGGGAGCCCTGGTACTTCCACAGTCATTGCCCCCTGCCATTTATCTGTCACAGGCTGGCCTTCCTGCAGATTTCTGGCCTGGCACTTCGATGTGTCTGACTTTCTAAAACTAGGATATCAGTGAATGGTGTCAACTAAGAGGCAGAAGTTGCTTGAGCTGACCTCACATTTAAAAGATGATTGTGCCTTTTGGCACAAAAGGTTGGATTTGTTCATGAGAATGATAGATTGATCCTCTCTGTGCAGAGCTCTGTGTGGGGTTATGAAGAAAAGAGAAGATAGACCACTTCTCTGTAGTCTAGTTCAAAAGCAACATACACATCAAAAAAGACTCTCCTATCAGCTGACTCTTTCCTGGTGTCACCTAAAAAACAAACTGGAGTTGAATGATTGTCTAACTCTTGGGTCTGCTTAAAAGTTCATCCAAATACCAGAATAAGCCGTGGACAGTTTACGAAGACAGTTTATTAGATCTAAAAAGCAAACGAGTCACCTTCATAAAGTTAGCTTCCTTATGAGTGAGGTGCGGGAGAAGTTGTGCTTCCTGTGGCCCCACATCTGCGGTGTTGCTGGGAGAAAGTGCTTCTCATCCATTTGGCACTTTCATAGCCTCTTTGCTTCCCACACACATCATCTCAGTGGCAGGGCTTCAGAAGCTATTGTTTCTCTCCCTTGAGGCGCCTAGCTGGAAAGGGCTCCTGTGAGTGTGGAACCTAATCAGCCTTTGCTGGAAATGCACTGGCCCAGGTGAAAGCAGATTTCTAATCAAACACCAGTAGAACAACCCATTTTCTACCAAAGTCTCTGGAGGCCTAGCCTCACCGCTGCAACACTTTTTAGTTGTTTACTGGGGTTTGATTTTTGGCCCAGCATATTATCTTTTGGGGTTTATTTAGATCGACTTAATTAAATTAGAATTTATGGTCTTGGGATCCTTTTACTTAGGAATTTTACATGAAGATACCCACCCCCAACTACAGATATAGAACATTGCGTGTTGGCAGACACTTGTGATCAAAGTGAAGGTCGTTCCTTAAGAGTAGAAGTGGTTTCCTACATTTGATCTGGGTGTTATTGTTTAGGTTTGTTGGGATGTTGTGTATTTGGATTTCAGGTTTGGGAGTAGCTTTCCAAATTGTTTGAAATGATGCCACAGACCAGTGTTCTCCTCTAGAAATATCTAGGTCAAATTATTTGTAAATTTTACTACAAATGAAAAGTAAGGGAAGGTGGGGGAAAGCCATGGAAAACTCAGGAATGTATTCAAAGAGGGGGCCTAAAATTTGTACCAGTGTTGCCAATTCTTGGTCTCCATTCTCTTTGGAAAGGGAGCCTGAGGAGGAAAAGCATACAGAGAGGCTCTGGGGAAAGGGAAGCAATGTGAGAGCTGTTATCTTCGTTATTATTTCTAAACTGAGGTGCTCCTTCCTCGCAATGAGAACTTCTGACTCGTGCTTCCTTGAGAAACGAGGTTCTGGCTCTGAAGCTTGTCCATGCAGCTCAGTTCTGCCAGGTGCTGAGGCCTGTCCTTTCTATCTGCGGCCAGGGCTCTGTCAGGGTCCTTCTGCCCAAGTGATCTGTGGCAGCACTGTATTTCTGTATCATTGTTTCCCTGCACATTTTGTTTCATGCATTTGAAAGCATTCTGAGAAGGGGACTGCCAGAGAGATCCACAGCGCAAAGAGGGAAGACGTAAGGGTTATATGAGAACCCTCGATAAAGCAGACACTTCGATAAACACAGGAAGTGTCAGTTACTGACATCTTTGTTACTGTTATTCCTTTACTTCATTTCTAGTTGACCTCCTGTGACCTTGTCCATCTGGTGCGCACCCTAGGTCTGGGGCCATTTGCCACTAAGCTGAGCATGTCAGGCTCATCTTTATCACTGACCTCTCCACCTTAAGCCTTGAAATATGAGTGGTGCTGGTAGCCAGATGAAGTTCACAGTGAAAATCAAGCCCTCCTCTCCAGGCTCAGATCTCAGAATCATTTCTGGTTTTGCAGCTGCATTTGCATATCAGTCCTGAGGTTTGATCTAAAAGATCGGGGCTGGGGGAGCTTTAGCCCTTGCTCTAACCCTCCTGACTGCCTACTTCTCTCAGTACTCCCCCTTTACCAACAGGAAGCCCATTTCTATGAAGTACTTGCTATGATATTGGTACTATGCCAGGCAAAAGCCCACCTGCCCAGAGAATTCAAGAACTCATGGGAGTGGGCTGAAGCTTGCACCTTGGCTGCCCGAGGTGACTGCTGGGAGTGCAGGGTCTCTGTGGGTGAGCAGCACATCCCAATGCTCGGCGTGTCCCCGACAGTGACCGGTGGAAGGTTCAGAGCCCTGCCCCCAGGAAGGTACAGAGTAGAGGATGAAATAATGTCAGCATGAATGAAAGTGAAAATCTACATTTGTGTTAAATGTAAAATTATTTAAATCTGAGCCTTTATGTTAGTAATTATGTTCTTGAAAAACATAAATATCTCACCACCAGAAAGAAAAGTGTGCAGTATGACATTAACTGCACATGAATGAAAATAGGCAAAATAAACGCCTCTGGACTAGAATCAGGAGGCCTGCCTCAGCCATGGTTCTGCCACTGACTGGCTGAGCGTCCTTGGGCAAGTCCTTTCCTCTCCCTGTACTGTCCCCACATCTGTAAAACCTTCCTAAATGAGGCTCACAGCTGGACTCCAGGGGCTGCGTTATTGGAATAGTACAGTGTTATGTTACCAATAAAAACGTATAGTAGTTATGTAAAATAGAAAGTACAATGGATTTACCTCAAAGGTACCTTCTAACGTAGCATGGTTCTGCAGTCCTAGGATATTGTGTTGACTGGACAGTTATACAGACACTGACATACCTGTATGCCATATGTACAAAATACATATGGGTGAGTTTTTAACTCTTATATATGAGGTAAAACCAACCTCTGCAGCTGCTTCTCTCCATCCCTTGGGCCCTGGAAACTATGACTGACTGCCGTGTCCCTGGGCCCAGACAGCAAACCTCCATCTCTAGAGAAAAGCTTCCAACCTTGGTCATTCTTGTTGGGAAGTGAAAAAAATAAAAACAAAAATAGCAATCTGAAATGTATTCAATACCTTGACCTTCTTGGAGATGCATGCTGTTATAACATATATAGTTAAATTATATTTGAAAGATATAGTCATATAGAACCACAAATAGGTCATGGTTAGATGAGTTTGTGTTGAAAGAAGGGTCAGGAAGTTAGCCTTTTTCTTCTAAAATCATTAAGTACATACCTCATGACTGGAAGCCTTTTACTAATGAAATATTAATATCCATTAGATGTTGAGTGTGCATTAAAAATGTCTTCACATTTGTATTTTTAGCATGGACTCACCGGTATCAGTGAAAATAATTAGCCCTTGCCTGTAATCTAAAAGCCTTATCTCTTTACTCTTACTTTTTTAGAAGGCAGATGTTTTTAAACTGATTTGAAAATCAAATTTGCCCTTCAGTGATTTCATTTGGAAGGAACATAGAAGTAAACATTATACAGAAGGCTTTTCAATACATTATGCATGCAAATGTGGCAGCCGAAGTCGGGTTCATGAGTGGAGGTGGGTGACTGTTCTGCTTGAGAAAGGTTGAGTTGTTTAATGAATGCAAAGGTCACCGACCCTCGGATTGTGCGGGTCTGTCATTTAGTAGCAGGGCTATTGGTTCATGTTAAACTCCACCTGCCAAAGGTGAGAATTGAAAGCTTCCAGCAGGCACAGAGAGGCCACATTAATGGTGCAGTGGCTGTGTTCGGGCAGCCTGTGGAACCCCCTTGTCGAGCCCTTGTTCTCTGCCCAGTCTTGGGCTGGATGCAGCAGAATGGGGTGGGGGGGGAGGGGGGTACTCTTCCCAGAATACCCGACGGCTGGTGTGGAGGATCTGGAGACTGTGGTCAGGGAAATTAAATATGTGCTGCAAAGACTCTGTCTGAAGTATTTATAGGGTTGTCTGATATCCCCTCGAGGGTCAGGGACTAAGTCTTATTTATCTTCGAATCACCAGAACTCAGCACAGAACCTGACATGGTAGGAGCTTGGAAATGATTTGTGAACAAAAAAATGAGTGAACTTATGAATGAACAAGTAGTTATTTTGGGGGGTGGGGCAATTTTTTAAAAAGTAATTATAACAGATTTATCAGACTTAATAGTGACTTAGATAAAGATTATTACTATGGAAGAGTAGGAAATAACATTTAAACTAATTCAAACCAATTTTTTGCTCTCTATTCTGGAGATCAAAACCTTGAGCCCTCCCACAGGTCTACAGAGGTCTTCCGACAAGGAAGTATGACCACCCTGTCTAAAATGTGAATTAAAAACCCAGGTGGCCCAGCTCCTCAGAGGGTGGGTTCAGAAAGTGGATGGTTCCCCAGAGCCCCTTCCAGTAAGGGCTTGCCAGAGTGCGGGGGAGCCAGCCTGGGTTTGAAGAAGTCTGGCCTCTGTCTGTGACACTAAGCCATGATTCAGAGGCACTCATTTTAAAAGGCCTCTTCAAATGAACGGCGCTTGGAAGTCCAACCCTGCCCCCTTCTCTGGCTGGTGATTTCCAGGTCATCATTTATGCCCAGCTCAGTGTCACCTCCTTTATGAATTCTGACCCCTCCAGTCTAAACTTGGAATAGCTATAATCCCCAACTCAGGCGAAATGTGGCAAAGACCTCTGCTCTCCTTGATCAGTTCTGCAATGGGACTCACAGACTTAGCAAGGGAAGGGAGCACTTCAGGCCCGATGAAATGCTGAAACCACTTTTAGTTCACATCTCCTCTGTTGATGAGGGAGGAACTGAGTCTGGTTTGTTCACTGCTATATTCCTGCCATTTGGTAGAAGCTCGGCATGTGTTAATTTGCCTGAATGATCCTGGAGATCTGTATACTAATCTAGGACTTAAAGTTACTACTGGAAGTTGATTTTTTATCATGTCTCTTGTTGTTATATCATGTTGTTATTGTTTATTTATTAATCAATTTATATATTACTTTCATATATATTTTACTAATTTTCTTTCATCTCTGACACTTCTATTATAGAGAAAGGGCAAATAGCGATATTAAAATATTTCTTCTAATTAATTTCCTTTCAATGTGCACAGACCCGTGCACCGAGCCACTGGTATCACAATAAAGCTGTTATTTTTTTCACGAAGAGAAGAGTCTGTGGGACATTTCCAGACCAGGGCTGAAAGTGCCCTTATAAGGACTGTCCTGGTCGGGGACCTGCCTCCGCGCTGTGCAGTAGCAAGGCCCTTGTTTGTCTAGTTTTGTTAATGTGAACAGTCTAGATCACAGACCCCCTGCAGTGTTCATCTCACAGAAGCCCCATGTTAATGGGTTCTTGCTGTTGAAGGAGGCTGGACTAAAACTGCAGCAGATACGCATACCTTTTCTCTCCACTGCTTTTCTCTGCCTTTTCCTTGCGGTTACTTGAGAAGGAAGATGAGAAGAGAGGGTCACATTCACTTTTCCCTTCTCTCTTGCTTCCTGCCCTGCCCCACCTCTTCCTTATTTCTTACGGCTCTTTCCACACGTGTGGCAGAACCTGGATTGACGCTTTAATGCATTTTAAATTTATTATTGAAACCCAGAGATTTCATTCTGGGGCTTCACGGGGAGAGGAGTGCAAAATACAGACCATACAGCCCTGCTGCCATAGTAAACAGAATGGTCCTGTCTTCATCACATATGACTAGGCCCCAGGAGCCAGGGTAGCTTCAGGGGGGATCTACTCAGTGGCCTTGGGGTTGATGAGCTGCCAGCCTCTTGATCACTGCAGTCCCTTTTACAGCCCGCTTTATGTGTTGTCCACTAAGTCAACAGTATGAATTCCTGCTGTAAATAGTCTGACCCTGGCATTGTAATGGGACTTTAAGTCAGTAAAATTCAAATTCTGAAATCAGAATGATTCTTGCCCCTAATGTCTCACAGGAATAAGTACATATAAGTGCAGGAGTTAGAAACATTTGCATGAACTTGACCTGATTGAGTGATAGTCCTCTTGATATGAAAGCAGTCCTATCCTGTGACAGCTACTTACGAGATAGTAATTCTGCACGGACACCATTGAGATCTCATAGGGCATGGTTTCTAAGTAGCACATCTGTGTTATCCCACATAATGCATTTTTACTACCAATTATTGTCTGACCTAACTCAGTGCTGGTAATTCAATTTGATTCTTTGATGGCATCATAAAATATTGATAACAAAGTTGATAATAATGTGTGAGAATGGAACCAAGAGCCATTTTTATTAATGCAAGTGAAGACAGAGCAAATCTATTTGATTTCTTCTGATTCCGTAATTCTCACTAGTATGCATTCATTCAAGAAATAAACAAATTGGGCACCTACTAAGTGTTAGGCACCGAACAAGGCTGACAAGATCCCCGTTTTCATTAACTTTACATCTTCTTAGGGAAAAACAGGCAATAACAGATAAGTAAGAAAGTCTCAAATACTGACAAATGCTGTGAAGAAAATGAAAAAAAGTAGAAGGTAGTTAGTTACAAGGCCGTGGTGGGCAAGAAGCAGTTTCTTGCGTTAAGAAAGGCCTGTCTGAGGAAGTAACATTTGAGCTGAGACAAGTGATATAGAAGCCAGCCTTACAAAAGCTTGGGGAGAGAGAATTTCAGGAAGAGCTAAGGCCATGAAGAGGGCTGAAACTTGGCGTGTGTGCAGAACAGAAAGACGGCTAGTGCTGCTGAAGCCTGGGGAAGGAGTCGGAGAGTGGGTGGTGCGAGGTGAGGTGGAAAGGCCAGCAGATCGCAGGTCATATTTGACCTTTCGGTCTTGGTAAGGGGTGTGAATTTTATTCTGTGAGCAGTGGGGAGTTATTGGAGGGTTTTAAGCAAGGGAGTGGTATGAACTGATGTCTGCTTTTTAAAAATCACTCAGGTTGCTATGTGGAGAATGAATTGTGGGGAAGTAAACACAGAACTGGGAAACCAGCAAGGAGGCTGTGCTATAACCCAGATGAGATGGCAGGGTCTTGGATGAGGGTAGTGACACTGGAAATGGGGAGAAGTGGTTGGCTGTGGAAAACCTATTGCTATGGACTGTACCGGAGGCCCAGATGGGGATAGGGAAGAGAGAAAGAGGTCTTGATGTACCTCTGGCTCTGTCCTTGGTCCTGGACATTTCACCATTTCGAGGTTTTTATGAGTGTCCTGAAAGAAGACAGAGGCATGCTTCTTGGGTGTCCTAGATGGGATCTAGGAGGGGTGACTGCTGTGATAGCTGACAGCATGAAATTCTAAATCTCCAGCCTCTCGTGTGGGACCAACCCCACAGGATGGGATTTAATAAGGATAAATGTTATGCCTCCCTTTTGGTTCAGAAAATTAATTTTATAAATACAGTAGGGGTAGTCAAGCTTGAGAGAAGTTTACGTGAAAAAGAGCTGTGGTTTCAGCTGGCCACAAACGCAGTGTGAGGTAATAGAACAGACCTTGGGCGGCCTTAGTCAGCACTGGCTGCCTGGGGTCCACATGCCCATGCGACCTTCCTGTTGAGCTCTGTGCTGGTCAGGACAAAGGTGGCCTGCTAAAGAGGGCCATTGAAGGTGACCAGATGATGTGAGTTCCAGAAGCTGTTTCATGGGGGGATCAACTGAAGGAACTAGGGATAAAACAAGACTCAGGTAAGACAAGACCACAGGAGTTCTGGGGTCTTGAAGATTATCTTTAAATATGTACAGAGCCCTCTTGTGGAAAAGAGACCCTAATTCTGTTCACCCTAGAGGTTGACACTAAATAAATTCTTATTCCTACCCTCAACACACATTTAATGAGCATCTGCTCGGTGCCAATTACTTTTTTTAAAAGTCCCTGAACTTATGTCACTCATGATTCAGAGAGATAGATATATAAATGAATAAGTAAAATGATAATAATAAAATATTCCAGGTGGCACAGGTATGCATCAAGTAAGTGGGGACACAGTGGAAGGAGGGACCACTCTACCTGCGAAGGTTTGAGGGAGGTGTCTCGGTGGAGGTACCACTTCTCCCGAGCCTTGAGGGAGGAGCAGCATGGGCGGAGGCATGGGCAGAGGGACTTGGTGCATATCAGGTGGCTAAGCATGGTTGGCAGGACCAGAGAGCAGGTGGGAGGTGCAGGGACTGCCTGTTCTGGGGGGTGAGGAGGATGTCTCCTACAGTGTGCCCTGGGCATCCCCTGAAGAGCCAACAGGAAGAAGCTAGGAATAACAAGGGAGTAACTTACTCTTTAGGCAGAAGAGGGGAGTGATAAAGCTGTGTTTTGATTTGGGTATATTGTTCTACAACAATAAAGTGAGTTTGTGGTAAGAGGGCCAGGAGACAAGAAAACCGGGGAGCAGCAGTTTGAGATGATTGGTAATGACAGGCTAAACTAGAGTACTTTCAGTTGGACAGAAAGTACTCCAGGTGAGAAACTGAAGTGGGTGGCCCCTTTAGGGAAGGCCTGAAAAACCCAATAACTGTGTGCCCTAGTGGTGAGTGGGGGGGGGGGTGCACACTTGGGGCAACCAGTAGTCAGCAGCTGCACTGCCGAGGGCATACCAGTCAAAGGCTGCAGTCCATCTGAGGACAGTACCACACTGTTCCAGAAGCGCCCTTGCAATAGAGCCACTGTTCTCAGCCTGTCCGCCTATCAGCATGGAGAGGCTGCTGGCCGCGCCCTTTTCCTGTTACCCTCTCTCAGGGCTCCGTCCTAGGAGGGCTTAAGCACAAAGGAGTGATCCCTCGTTTTTTCATAGACATGGGGCTGTGACCTTCAGCAGATGGCTTTATGGCCTCTTCTGAAGCAGTCTTGGACCTACCCCTGACCAGCTACCTCAGCCTGCGCTGCTGTCTCCACCGCCTCCTGCCCATTGGGCCCCTTGCCTTGCCTCCTGCCCATCCACTCAGACGGGCAAGGGACGGGCTGTGTGTCTGAGGCTCTGCAGCATTCAGCCAAGCCTCATTGTGTGGCTCTTTATTTTCCAGCCCTTTTTGAGAGGCTCATTGTTTAGGCCTTCAAGAATCTTTGGATTAGAAATCTGAGGAATTTGAAGCCAGGAAGTACTGCGAACAACATAATAAATGTGTGTGCCCTTAAAACAACATGAAGTGGCAGCACTAATGACTACAGCCAAGACTTCAAAGCACAAATCCCAGAAGTGATCTCATTTGGACAGAAATCAGGATCCCTGAATTCTCTGGAAACTCAAAGACAGGAGCTAGGTGGCACTTCTCTAGCAGATGTTTCATGTGTCCTTGCAGTGGAGAGTTTGGTTTCGCTGTTAAGTGACTTTGCACTGGGGGAGACTTGAGACGAGGCTGGATGAGAGAGCCACTCCAGGACACACTTGTTAAGTGGTAACCCGCACACCGCCCGACGTCTGCTGGCTCAGCTGTAAAACCCTGGGTCAAGTTGTGGTGATAAAGTCGATTGCTTCCAAAGCAACCCTGTGCCTCTAGGTCTTTGTTTTACTCAGGGCTGCTGTCAGCTGTGGGCTTGCCTTTGATGGGCCACAGCAGTGTTTTCACGTCTAACTAGTTTCTAATGTTTGTGAGAGACCGGAGTTAATTGGATCCCCGTGGTACTGCAGATGCTTTAGGAGCCTCCAGTGTCAGGGAGGTAACTCTGTGTGCGCGCTTGTACACGTGTGCCCTCATGCCTGAGCAAGCACCATGAGATAAGTGTCCCAACCCAGGTCTCAGACTTGAGTTTGTTTTTGTTTTGTTTGTTTGTTTGCCATTTTTAAAATCTTTATTGTTGAAAGTATTACATATGTCCCCATTTTTTTCTCCCATTGACCCCTTATTGCCTGCCCCAGCCCCCCACCCTAGGCCTTCACCACCCTATTGTCTGTATGCATGGGTATGCATATATACATACAAGTTCTTTGGTTGATCTCTTCCCACCCACCCACCCCACCTTTCCTCTGAGATTCCACAATCTATGCCATGCTTTTATGTCTCTGGATCTGTTTTGTTCAGTAGTTTATTTTGTTCATTAGATTTCACATATGAGTGAGACTATGTGATACTTGTCTTTCTCTGACCAGCTCATTTCGCTTAACATAATACGCTCCTGGTCCCTTCATGCAGTCTCAAAGGTAAGAGAGCTTTCTTTTTCACTGCTGCATAATATTCCGTGGTGTAAATGTACCACAGCTTTTTTATCCACTCATCTACTGATGGGCACTTGGGCTTCAGCCTTGAGTTTTTAATACTTCTTTTTCCAAAGTTAAAAGCCTTGGCATCACCCCTAGATTCTTAGCCTTTTTCCTCTTACACTCTTTTTTTGTGTGTGATGTTCTGGGACCATTTGAAGCTGCCCAGTCAGTTACCATGATGGGCGGCGTCTAATCCATCACAGATCTGTTCTGAGCTTCCTCTTCTCAATGGATGCTGTGTGCCAACCAAGTCTCACTTCTGGCTTTCCTTTTGTGGGGTTGCAGCAGCAGCAGCAGGACCCCCCCCCCCCCCCCCATCTCGGAAGTGCCAGCCTGGGTGGCCATAGGTATGTCCTGATGCCTACTCACCATTCTTTGAATCATGCAGTCCAACCACATAGGCAGGGATCAGTATCTTATTGTTTCTCCACAGGAGAGAGGGTTTATACTCCCACTCGGAAACCTGAGCTGACCTATTCCTAGTAACCTGAACAAGCCTAATTCACATACATATGGATAGAGCAAGGAGACCCAGAGAGGGCAGGTTAGGGCAGGTGTTTTATAAGGAAATAGGTGGGCACAGGAATAGCTAAGTACTTTAGGGCAAGGCAGTCTAGTGTGCTTTAGGATTTGGGACGCCTGGGAAATAAAGAAGCTAATCTACTCTGGCCTTTCGCCTCAGACTCCATCCAAGCCAATGGACTGTGCTTACTCATTGAGCACTAGTATTGTTAGACTTCTCTTTATGTAGGTGTCATATCTGCCTCAGATACATTGGTGTACATAGAAGTCATCTCTAAGTGGTAAAACACTATATAAATATAAGGTATCATTAGGTCTCTTTAACTAAACATAAGCTCTTTGAAGTCCAGGGTTGCCCAGGATGCTTCCTTGCACTCTCAAAGGTGGTCCCTAATCTCTTTGCTCTTTGCCTGGCTGGTTAAATAACCATTTGCAGCCAAGCTAGAGTTGGCCTCCTCTGTTACTCTCACTGTTTTTCCCTTCATGACACCTGTCACGATTTATAATTTTATGTTATCTGGAATTTACCTATTAAAGTATGTCTTTCCCATTAGGCTTTAAGTTTCATGAAAGTAGGGGCCCTGTCTGCTTTGTTCCTATCTACATTCCTAGTACCCAGATAATATTTTTGAGGTACTAAAGGAGTGGTTCCCAAGAGGACATTACAGACAGAGAATCTTACCAGTTGGGGACATTCTTAGCTTTTACTTTCAGTTTCTGAATGTTCCTAAGGTACCTGGAACATTCCGCCTCTTCCCATTACCATTAAATTTTACTGCTGGTGACTTGATTCAAATAAATCTCAGAGCCTCGAGAATACATTACTGGGATAGAGGTAGCAGCTGCCTTAGTTGACTTGTCCTTGTTCCATTTGTCCAGGGTGTTGTAGGAGAAAGAGGGCTGAGTGGCTTTGGGGCTCCAGATTCAGAGGGAGTAAGTGAACTTCTGACCAAGCATGTAGGACGAATGCCGGGGCTACCCCGGGGTGCGCCCTCAGAGAAGGCATGCTCTTTCAGACCTTCCTGTCCATGGTGACAATATGTGCCCTCCTTGTAGGGAGCTCAGAAAGACATACAGTCTCCACATACCAGCAAGAATTCCATCAGAAGTTAGTTATCTTCAACTGACTTTCGGACCCACGTTAATGGATTTACCCTAATTCAGTTGTGGAATTGTAGCATCACCCTTCATCATTACCTTGAAATCATAATTTCACTCTGAATGATCAGGACTTGTAAGCAATTTCAGCACCACCTGCCACACATGCTCTGAAACAAGCTCCATGTTAAGCTGCAAGTTTGTAATGGGTGATATTTGGATAACTCTGGTTAAATATAAAAACCATGGGGGTAAGTCAGTTCTGTGCTTGAACCAGCTACACTGGTCTTTGGCTCAGTAATAGCTCTTTCTCTCTCCTGCAGATCTTGGTCTTGCACAAGCTTGTTCTGTTATGTTTTTACCTTTCATGGCGCTCCTTAACCCCTGCTTACACTTGTGTGTAAGGGGGCTGGTAATCTATACAAGCCTTTGTGTGGGGCTTTTAAGTATATTTCGCCCAACATTGGTTTTGCCCTGAGGATCTGATCCCCCCAGGCAGTGGCACTGGATTTTGACAATCCTTTTCTTTCTTATCATTATGAGATGGCCCTCATCTAGAATTATGCTCATGGCCATATCCAAAATTAGGACTATTGCTCAGAAGGCCAGGGGCTTGCCAACTGAGCCAGGCAAACAGATAAATCTAAGAAGAGGAATGACAACGTAGAAAAGTAGTTTGTGCAGGCCAGGAGAGTCAAAAAAAATCTTGGTACTGAATTATCCGTACCTCAGTATTGTGCAGAATTCCCAGCCACTCCAAAAGACTGTAGGAAGAAGACCAAATTAGGAATTTCCAAAGCAAGATGAGAAATTGGGAAAATTTGGGGAAGACATTAGGGCTGGGTGTAACCAATGTAAATTTTTTAAAAAGGAAAATAACAGAAACAAGGGAATAAACAAATGTTTAGATGGAATTGAGCAGGATTAATGTGACAGGATGCAGGCAAACCTGTGGATGGGGGAGGAATTGGGTAGGAAGAAAGATCATGATCATGAAATATCTAAATTAAGAATCCCTGTGCAAGAATACCTTATGTGTTTTAAAGAGTAATTATTTGGCACTATAGTTTAGTGGGATCAGTTGTTAGAATGTTTTCAAATTATTTGTTGTGATAATCTACAAATTTTCCCCAAAACTCAGGATTGGAACTTCATTCCTGCTGACTTGCCCACATCAGATATGTTTTTATTTTGTTTTAAATAATGAAAGAATAAGTAAAGGAAGCAATCCTATATAATAAAAACCTAGGTGGCGTCACGCCCTCGTGCGACGTCATCACAAGATGGCCACCCCAAGGTGGCTGTCACAAGATAGCTACCACAAGATGGCCAGCAGGGAAGCGCAGTTGGGGGCAAACAGGCTGGCAGGGGAGGGCAGTTGGGGGCGACCAGGCCAGCAGGGGAGGGCAGTTGGGGGCGACCAGGCCTACAGGGGAGGGCAGTTAGAGGCAACCAGCCTTGCAGGGGAGAGCAACTGAGGTGACCAGGCCGGCAGGGGAGGGCTGTGTGGGGCGATCAGGCCAGCAGGGGAGCAGTTAGGCATCAATCAGGCCAGCAGGGGAGCGGTTAGGGGGTGATCAGGCTGGCAGGCAGAAGCAGTTAGGGGCAATCAGGCAGGCAGTCAGGTGAGCGGTTAGAAGCCAGCGGTCCTGGATTGTGAGAGGGATGTCCCACTGTCAGTTTAGGTGGGATCGGGCCTGAATGGCAGTCGGACATCCCCCAAGGGGTCCCAGATTAGAGAGGGTGCAGGCCAGGCTGAAGGACACCACCTGCCCCCCCCCCCACACACACACACACAAATTTCGTGCACCGGGCCTCTAGTCCTATATAATACAACCAAAGGAAGCAATCCTATAGAATGAAACCCTAATATGCAAATATACCAAATGGCAGAATGACTGGTCCCTATGATGTGCACTGACCACTAGGGGGCAGACACTCAATACAGGAGTAGCATCACTCAGCCAGAAACTGGGCTCATGGCTGGTGAGTGCAGTGGCGGTGGCTGGCGGGAGCCTCTCAGGGGATATCTGACTTCCGGCTTAGCCCCACTCCCCAAGGGGTCCCGAACTGCAAGAGGGCGAAGGCCAGGCTGAGGAACCCCTGTCCCCAGTGCATGAATGTCATGCACCTGACCTCTAGTCAGATATATTTTTGTTTTGTTTTAAATAGCGAAAGAATAAGTAAAGGAAGCAGTGGGAGAGAAACTAGCATGGGATGCCAGAAAAAACATGTGTGGCCACACACCTGCCTCTGTGTGTACACCTACTATAAATGTATATTTTATATGTCTGTCTTGTCTACTTTACATTTGCTATATATGGGTGTTCCTGTTTTTTAGAGACAGATGAATGTTATATATTCTTCCACTAGAATCTTTACCCATCTGCTACATCTCTTTTGTCCATTATTAAAATCAGGGTTCTTTTGTTAAGTAAATAAACTGAATGAATTATCAGTGTTACTCTAGTTCTTTCTCCCTTCATCAATGTGATTTTTAATAATACTTTTAAGTGTTGTATTTGAATGGCTAAGAATCCTTTTGTTATTGTTGTTAAATATGTTTTTATTTCAGAGAGAGGAAGGAAGAGGGAGAGATAGAAACATCAATGATGAGAGAGAATCATTGATTTGCTGCCCCCGGTGCACCCCCCCCCCCACCCCCCAGGGAATTGAGCCTGAAACCGGGGCATGTGCCCTGCCCGGGGATTGAACCATGACCTCCTGGTTCATGGGTCGACACTCAACCACTGAGCCTCACCAGCTGGGCTATGTCCTGTTTTTTTTTTGTTGTTGTTCGTTTTTTTTTAAAGACAAATCTTTTATGTCAGTGTCAAATGTATCCAGTTCATGATAAGTGATTAAGCTAGTCTCTTACCTTCTCTGGGTTTCATTTTATCTTCAGAGCTGTGAATAATTACTCCAGCTCCGCCCTTCACTGCAGGGATATTTGGAAGGTAAATGAGATCGTATTTCTGACAGCATTGCCTGATCATCAGAGGCAACGTGCAGTATTATTATCCAGTCATTATTGTTCTCTAATGAATTGCACCCCATGTAATGCAATGCTTGTGGCACCCACAGCTGAGCTAGGCTTTCGTTGGCAGAATGTCTTGGGCTGTACTCAGAGTTCACGGTGACATCCTGTGGGCAGGAATTTAGTGGATGTCTGAGACTGAAGTGAAGATGGTGGCATTGGCTTTCTAGGGGGAGTCTTTTGGTCAGGAGGGGGCTAAGTGATTACAGGAAGGCAGGTGCTGATTTACCTGTTTGCCAGTTGATTTTCTTTGGGGAGGCAGTGTTTCAGTTTACTGCATTCCTTGGAGGTTTGACATATCAATTAGATGTTATCGACAGTAATCGAGGGGCAGTTGCTGTAAATGTGAAGTTTTTACTGGTAGGCCATGAAATGACACCCCAAGGGACTGTAACGGAGTGGCGTGATGGATATCATGTTTCCTGCACTGGGGCAGAGTGCTGATTAATAGGGGAGGATGGCTCTATCTCCTGCACTAAAACGGTATTTATTCATTTGCTGTCAATCAAACCTTCTGTTCTAATTGGCTGAAAGGTTAAATCATCAATATCTGCTCATAAACCAAGTTAAGGTAGGAAGAAAAGCAGCATTAAATCATCAGTTGGCTGTTTATTTACTGCATTGTTGCATCTGTGTGACCTTGGAGAGCCTTTCTCTACTCTCTGGTTACAGTAGCAGCCCTGAGCGGAGGACTCAAAGCCTTGGGTGGAGGTTGCTGGAAAGGAGATGTTGGCTATGCCTAGTGGTGGTGTGGCTGGAATCTAAAAAGGACGATGCTCGGTGTGACGGTGCCTCCACATAATGTAATTAGACCACGGCTCCTCTTCCTGCTGTGTTTTTAATGTACGGCTCTTGTGTTGCTTGACACTTGTAAAAGGAAGAATTATTTTTGAAAAGACAAATACATTTCCACGCTAACAGTTTTATAAAGGTGTCAGTGAATAAGTATAGGCATCACTGAGTCACATTTTAAAGGCAGGCTTCTCATTGTGATACATCTGCATTACCAAGTCTCATTTCTGAAATGAATCACACTCTGTAAACCTTTAAGAGAGTTGAGTAAAAAATCCCTGTTGGCCAGTACAAGTGTATATCGTCCCACCATGCAGAAAGGACAGCTTCAGATCCAGCTCGGGGAGCACTGGCGGCTTGTTCCCCTTTCCACAAGCAGTTTCAAGTATAAGCTCCTTTGGGGTTAAGAAGCTTTCTCACTGCCACAGTAGCTTGTTCAAAGAAAGCCAGGAGGAAACTCCCATCAAAGGGTCTTTCCACTCAGCTCTGCTGCAAGAGCACAGCTGGCTCCTCAGGGGCTGGCAAAGGTGTGTCCCCGAACCACATCTCTGAAGAAGGCGGGGCCGCCCCCATGGCACGCTCACCCTCTGGGACACTTTCCTCACCTAGCACACCACTCCAGCTGGGCTTCTTGCTCACCTGCTCCTGCAGCCACTGCCCCCAGCCCAGAGGGACAAACACTAAGGAGTGCAGGGCTTCTTCATTATCTTGGTGTTTAACAAATTCACTTCCATGGTTGTTTATTTCAGTATTGTAAGCACAGACAGCCATGTCAGCTCTTAAAAATGACATACTATACTACCATGTTAAAACAGTGTTAAATACCATTGATATACCATATTAAAAATATGGCAAAAATGGCCACCATTATTTGCTTTCCTATCTTTGGTGGCTGCTGAGTTAATTTTACAATAGGAACACTCACCCTCTCAAGAGGACCTGGCCTTATCTTTCCTGGTGAGTGACAGAACTTTAGGGGCATGTTGTCCCACGGTCAGATCACACGTGAGATGCGTGACAAGCTCCCAGATTGCATGGCAGAATGGGAGCAGTTTCAAAGCAGAGAATTTATCAGAAAGATGAAAGTCAAGAAGCTGGGTTCAGGTGCTAATTTGTGAGGAGAGCATGTCTGGTCCGCAGAAGAGGAAGTGATGGATCAGGGTCCCTGTCCTCCTTCTGCAGGAGCAGACAGCAGCGCTCGTGTGTGTTGCTTCTCACTCGACCTGCACCAAGAGCTTCATCATAGCTGTCAGTGTCCCAGACCCGTGCAGGCCTGGTGGGCACCGCAGAACTGTGCAGGAGAGGGAGGGGTCTATCCAGAAAGTCACGCTCAACACAGGGATTACTTCTCCCATCGGGTAAAATGTCATTTGTAATTAGAAATTAAATTTCCTATATAGAGAGATTAAATGTCATTTAACTAATCGTTAAATTTTTGTGTCTAAGAAATATACAATCTGTTGACCATTGGGATTTGAGAATAAAGAAAATTAAGATGACAGTGTTTCCTTTGTGAAGTTGCCCAATCATAGCTCCAGTTTGTCCTTGGGAGCCTCTGTCTGTGCCCCCACACTCAGCCTGAGGGAACCCAGGCAGCTGGCGGTGGACATTCCAGACCCATGAAGTTGGGATCTGGACATGGGTCTTGCCTACTGTTGTGTGAGAAAATATCTCAGAAGTTCTTCTCAGTAGGAGGGTAAAAGTTAGGATGAGCAGTCCTCGGGGAAGTCTGGCAGGTCCAGGGGCAGCAGGGACCCAGCCTGGGACCCGGGGGTCAGAAACAGACTATAGCCCCAGGGAAGCTGAAATGGTTATGGCAGGACCTTAGGGTGGAGAGAGCAGGGGTCAGGGCCAAATTCGTCCCATAGCCTGGTTTTGTCTGACCTCTAAGCTTAGAATGGTTTTTGTGTTTTTAAAGTGTAAAAAATAAAAAGTATATGTGATGGGGGTGTGTGGCCTAAAATATTTACTGTCTGGCCCTTTACAGTAACGTTTGCTGACCCTGGGGGTAGGCATAGACTTGAATTAGAATAATTGCTGTAACCAGGGGTCTGACATGCTTGTTGAATTGCCAGGAATGAGGTGAGAGCCACTTCTGAAGACCTGCCCACAAGAGCAGGATCTTCAGGTCCCACCCTGGACCTATGGCATCAGAAGCTCTAGGTTCCATCTCAGGGACCGACCCCACACCCCACCCCATCCCACCCCCTACCCCTGTCTGTGTGTAGCACACCCTGCAGCTATGCTGGTAAGCTCCAGTGTGAGAGCCCCTGGACCAGCACATGAGAATGCACATCAGAACCCCAGTGCAGGCACAGCTACTTCCCACCCATGGGCAGCCCTGGACCACAGTGTCGTGTTCTCTAAAGGCAGTTGCTGTCTTCACTGACTGCAGGTATGAGTGACAGATACAGCACAGGTCACTGTGGAGGGGTTCTGTTATGAAGACCATTGGGAATTCACTTGCAGGCAAATTCTTCAGATGCTGTCAGAGCTGCTGAGCAATGCTGGGGGGCATAACAGAGTAGAGGAATGGGGGGCATACACTTGCTGCCATACATGCAGAAAAGCCATTCATCCAGGGAGCCAGGCTTGGGAGTCCCAACAACTAAGATCCTCAGAGGGAGCCTGTGTTTCCCAAATGCTACATTTCTGTAGCATGCACTCTGCTGCGACCGACTACTCGCTCACTACAAAAAGGGGTCCTGGCCAAGGACTCTCAGAAGTGTTCAGACCTGTACCGGTCTGCTGTTCCCCAAAGCCCAACAGTGTGGCTCCCTTTCATGCTGTTTTGTCATATCCAGAAGAAGTGACTCCAAAAGGAGTGTCATCTTTAGGTCCGAGCAGTGACCCTTCTCAAGGCGTGAAGGCAGAAATAAATGCTCTGCAAAGCCTCCAAATGGGAACTGAGGGGCCTTCTCCCTGGGGCAGTGGTTAGGCAAGACCATGTTATTAGGGGCAGTGGTATGAGGAGGGTTTTGGGTTGTTAATCTCTGGTTTAAAGGCTCCTCGGTACAGAATTTCAGATCTGGAGTTCTGTTGACTCGATGGGGGGAAAACAAACAGCTGAATGACAGAACAGCTGAAGTTTCATCCATTTCTACATCTCAAACCCACAGCCCTTTGGGACTGCCCAGCAGGATACTGGCATGATTGTTACAGGGCAGAGCCACCACAAAGCAGGGAGATGCGCAAATTATCCAGCAACTGGAGGGAAATCTACTTCATACTTTCACACACTTGGTTGAATTTTTCAAAAATATTGACTGAACAACTTGCTGGTTATGATTGCCAACAGCTCTGTTTGACAGTCTGACAGAAAGCCAATGGGCATTTGCAACGTCACCAGCAGTAACAGGGCCTCCGTCAGCAGCTCTGAGGGATGAGTGCGCCTCTGGACCAGAAGAGTGAGTCCTGTCCCCCAGGGCTGTCCACTGAGCCTTGGTAAGCTGTTTGTCTAGCGAGCCCGGGGCAGGTGTGAAGCCCGTACATCTCCATCATTCTGAGGGTTTTTTATGTTCCGATCTACAGGAACACAAATAATATTCTTTCTAAGCTGCTCCCAAATACCAGTGATAGAAAATATCATGGAAAAGGTGAATTGCCAGACAGTAAGGCCTCATGACCGAGAACTTATTCATAAAATGATGACAAATTTATTGCACACATTCACTGCTGGCTTTCTGAGATTAATAGCTTATCTATCTGATTTTAAAGGCTGACAATGGAATCAGAAAGAGTTACTACCAATGGACACAGACAATAGGGAGGTGAGGGCCCGTGCTGGGGGTGGGAGCAACTGAGGAGAGGTCAATGGGGGGAAAGGGAGACATGTGTAATACTTTCAACAATAAAGAATTTAAATTTAAAAAAAAGTAAGAGTTACTGGTCAGGTTTCCCATCCATCTCCTTTGCCCAGCAACCTTCCTCCCCAAGACGTAATACAGAGAAATAAGCAGATTTGGCTTCAGCAAGTCTCTCTCTCTCTTTTTTAAAATATATTTTTATTGATTTCAGAGAGCAAGGAAGAGGGAGAGAGAGATAGAAACATCAATGGTGTGAGAGAATCATTGATTGGCTGCCTCCTGCAAGCCCCCCACTGGGGATCGAGCCCACAACCTGGGCATGTTCCCTTGACCGGAATTGAACCTAAGACCTTTCAGTTCGCAGGCCTACGCTCTATCAACTGAGCCAGTCTTTATTATAGGAGATTTCTATGTGCCAAGGATAACTGTTAACCTTGCTGAATGCAATTTGACTTCTTGACAGTCAGCCTTTAACTCTGCAGACCCTCAGGCAGGGCCTGGGCTGTGAATAACTAGGGCATGTGGAGACACTGTCTGAAGGGAAGCCATAGTTTACTACTTTACTAGTTCATAGTAAACAAGCCATTGTGTGGTGTCTTAGCATTGGGGCATGAACAAAGGTCAAAGCAGGTGTTAAGAAATACAAGGCTCAAATCTTGGGCCTGGGGCACACACACACTCATGGGCACACTCTTGGCCTCGGTTCAGGAAATGCGGGCAGGGAATCTCTGAGGTTGCTGGCCTGGGGAGAACAGGATTCCTCAGAGTGAGGTGCCACCTGTGCAACTTCTTTCTCCCTGATTTTCTCCCTGTGACTAATTCAAGTCATCTGATGACAGCCCTGGCCTGCCATGCCCCCAGCCTCTCTCCTTGCCCAGCTACGGCCTCCTACCTGTCTTGGCATCTGGTTATGTCATAAGTTATCTAAATCATTCAACTTAATTCATGTGCTTAACACATGCCCTGTTGTCAGCTGACCTGTCCCATTGTCCACCAGGCTTTGTGCGTTCACAGGGAGCCCAGGCTGCTTCTGGCTGCCTACACGAGGACACCGTGAGGCAGCCTGGCCCAAGGTTCAGAGTTGGACAGAGCAGGGTCGCAGGTCAAGTTTCTTCTTGCCTGAGCCTAGGCCTGTGCAAGCGAGGACTGGACGTGGGGCAGAGGGGCCAGAGGGTGGCTTGGACCCAGCACGAGGGGAAACAGGGGCTTACAACAGAACACAGTCTTCAGAGGTCTAGGCCAACAAATAGAGGACCCAGAAAGTCACCACACCAAGTTGAGGGGTGGTGATTTTTTTATTACTATTATTAAGAAAGTGTTTGAAAAGAGGAAGAAATGATTTTTTAAAAGTCAACTTTCTTTCTGTCAGAAAGGTCCCAGAAGAAAGGTTGTTGCCCTCACTGCACTGCCTTACATCAGCTAGCAGGCCATTCACTGTCTTGCTTTAATTGTGTTGAATGTGGCAGTTTATGCAAATTCTGGAAAAGGCCTTTATGGGGCTGTCAGAACACTTGTCACCTTTCTATTACAGAACTCACATTCAGAGGTTCCTGCGCACTGAATGGCTCCAGGCTAATCTCAAGGGCTCCGTGCTAAGAGCCAAACTTTTCATCATAGAGAAACATTCTTTTTGTACTTGGGAGATTTTTAAAGCTCTCCCCAGTGCCCCCAATTTCTTATCCGTTCAGCTGCAAATATCAGGCCCTTAATGGCTGGAGAGAGAGAGTCTATTTTTAAGTTTGTACTGAATCCATCCCGGTGTTGGGCGCTGAATGGCTTTGGCATGTCATCAGGTTTGGAATACTTGCGGGGGCTCAGTGTGATTTTTAGGTATGAAATTGGTCAGGTTTGATTCGGAGGCTGCCCGCCTGCCCTTCCTGAGGCAGCTGCTTGCCGGGCTGTGCACTGTAGTGGCTCTGAGGTCGGGGCCACGTGTTGTTCTGCACAGGCTTTTGGCATGAACTTCTATAAAAGCAGTCCTTTTTTTAAACTTGAAATTCAGGGGGCATTTAGTCCTCATTGTGTTCTAACTACATTCGGTATTTAAAACACTAGGAAATGAAATTGCCAGATTCTTAACATTTGAAAATTGGCTCCTGCCCATGCCTAGTCCTCATATTTCCAGTGTGCATTTCGTTGAGAGTGTGCTTCTGGGAGACATGGCATTGGGCAGTCACGCAGAGCCAAGGAGGAGGTGGCCCTCCCTTGGCGGCAAGAGCCTCTTCCGAGTCAGTGTGGGTCCTCACTGGCTGAAAGGAGCCACTCACGTCCTTAAATCAATCATTCTGTTGAGCGTGCAGCTTGCCAGGGACAGGGAATCCTCAGGAACAGCAGACCAAATCTGCCCTCTCCACCAGCCTCTAGAACTGTCTGCTGCCACAAAGTGGGCCAGGCTGCCTACAGTAGCCCAGGCTGTACCTATAGGAACATCGCAGCCTGTGATACCACAGCCAGGCAGGGATGGACTCACCCAGCTGTCATTGGAGGGAGGTGAACAGCAAACCCAGAACCTGTGCCGTGGATGGGGAGCCCTGGCTCTGAAAGAACGCTCTCCCACTCTCCTCACCCACTAGGGAGGGCCGTACCCATACGCCCCCAACTTCACCCGGGACAGGCCTCTACAACCCTTCCTGGTCACCACGTTAAGTGGTTTTTGAATTTCTCTTCTGAGCCAAGAGTTACTACTCACTTGCCAGAATCAGCAGGTTGCTAATTTCCCTCTTGCACATCAGCTAGTAGTGTGTCCTGTCACATCAGAAGGGTCACTTGTGGACTCAACGTAGCGATGGCCATTGTTGGTCGGCAAACCGCGGCTCGGCAAACCGCAGCTCGAGAGCCACATGCGGCTTTTTGGCCCCTTGAGTGTGGCTCTTCCACAAAATACCAGCTCTTCCACAAAATACCGACTTCTGCGCATGCATGCGGCCACGAAGTTTCAGTCACACTTTACATGCGTGCCCGCACGTGGTATTTTGTGGAAGAGCCACACTCAAGGGGCCAAAGAGCCGCATATGGCTCGCGAGCCACGGTGTGCCGACCACGGGTCTAGACAACTCTTTGGCTCCTGAATTATTTCTGAATGTTTATTTCCAGAGAGAGCCATGATTTTGGCCTCCCAAACAAGTGGCAGCAAGAGTCCATTTATTTATGTATTTATTTAGCCTCACCCGAGGATATTTTTCCCCCCATTGATCTTTAGACAGTGTGGAAGGGAAGGAGGAGGGGGAGAGAGAGAAAATATTGATGTGAGAGAGACACATCAATTGGTTGCCTCCCACTCGCACCCCGACCAGGCTAAAGATCAGACCTGCAACCAAGGAATATGACCTTGACCTGGAATCAAGCCCAAGACCCTTTGGTCTTCGGGCCAACCACTGAGCCAAATCTGCCAGGGTGAACTACACAGACACCCCTGTAACCTTCTCTGCCTGCCCCTTAGCCCTGCGGGGACTACTTGCTGGTATTTATTTTCAGAAGGTCAAAGGGGTACTTGGCTCTGATGTGGACGGAGAACCATATGAGCAGTGAATTTTGTCTGAAAAGACGAGTAACTAATCTTAAGCAAATAGATATCCCTTCAATATCAGACAAGGTTAAGCGAAAGTGAATATTTATACAAAATCCATATTCATTGGAGCCTTTGGGAATTCCAAGGAAATGGACAGAACCTGGATAATTTGGGGGTGAAGACCTCCTATCTCCATCCATACTGTATCTTGTGAATTTGTTGAAGTTCTTTCTTGCTCCAGATTTCTAAACTTCGGGCAAGTTTGCCTTTGATGGTAGCTGTTTTGGAACCCATTTTTTATTCACTTTTTTGTTCAGAAATCTTCTTAGATGTGGGAACTTGCAACATAAAATCTTCTTTTCTTTTTTTTTTTTTAAATATATTTTATTGATTTTTTACAGAGAGGAAGGGAGAGAGATAGAGAGTTAGAAACGTGGATGAGAGAGAAACACCGACCAGCCGCCTCCTGCACATCTCCTACTGGGGATGTGCCCGCAACCCAGGTACATGCCCTTGATCGGAATCGAACCTGGGACCTTTCAGTCCGCAGGCCGATGCTCTATCCACTGAGCCAAACCGGTTTCGGCCATAAAATCTTTGTAACTAAAAAGCTCCGCTGTGTTGGCCAGCTTCACCAGAAAAGCCAATGGACAGGCTCCTGAGGAAGGAACCTTTTGCCCTGAGATGGGAGCTGAGGATCTCGGGTGGCCTGTGACCTCACTGGTGTTGGGTGGGGTGTAGGGACTCCTGACCCTGGAGCAGTGGGCTGAAGACACTCCCTCTGGGAAGGGTCCCAGGTCTCTCAGGCCTGGTGGTCTCTCAGAGGAGGCTAACGACAGGCAAAGCTGAAGGTCATGAATGATAAGATGCATGTGTGACAGAACCCCTATTAGGAAGAACTTCTCTTCAGAAGACTAACCAGACATTTAGAACTGTTTCAACAGTTTGTTTGCGAGGGAACCATTAAACCGGGTAAGAAATGCCAGACTGAGAGGGTGTATTATAGGTGCTAATTTGATTGACTAGGCCGCCCCTGTTTCTGCACCACGCAGAGCTCTGTCCAGGTGCTGGGAAGCGTGCGGGTGTGGGGTGCACACACACCCAAACACACCAGCTCCCACCCCTGGTTGTGTACAAACATGAATACAGAGACAGGAAGAAACAGGAATTTCCTTTTTGTCTGCATGATACTCAAAACCACTGGGTTTGTAGCACAGCTGCTGCTGCAAGAGAGAAGCACTTGGCCCAGAGTCTGTTTATGTGTTTGCACCGAGAAAGCGATCTTCGTTGCAAGGAGCTCTAAGTGAGACAGACTCAGAGAATAAGAGAGAGATAATTATCTAAATTATGTTCGTGCTATTATTGAAGACGAATATAGTTAAAATGTAATTAAATATGACAGGCTAGCAGGATGTAAGCCAAGCTGTGGAATGCTAATCATCAATTACTGCACCCCCTTAGGGGCATTGAGGAGCGCTGGAGCTTGGGGATGGGGACTGAGCGAGATGTGGAGTATGAAAACAGCCCCCTCTTTTCACGACCCCCCCACACTGAAACACTCCCAGTGTCCCCAGGACACAGACCTTCCTGTAGCTGCCGCAGGGTTAGAAGCTCCACTCCCAAGGAGCTGGCCAGGGTCAGGGCCTTTTCTTTGAGAGGAAACTCTAAAAAGGAAAATTATGCTATGAACAGGGAAGGCAAAACCCAAGACAGGCTCACGTGAGAGCAGTAAAGGCCCAGAAATCCCAGGTGCACTGTAATTGGGACAGAAAATGACACGTTCTGTTCCAGGAGGCTGCTGCGCACCCTCCATCAGTGCAGGAGGAAGGGCGCGCCCTTGGCTGTGCATTGAAGTCACCTGAGGAGCTCAGGCAGGGCCCGCCCCAGAGGCTCTGAGTTTTCATTGGTCTGAGGTACGACTTGGAGTTGGAATTTTAGAAGCTCCACCGGAGCAACTGAAGACTATCAGCGCTTCCTCCTTCCAAGAGCCTCCTTGTCCTGGTCTTGAGGCTAAGACGAGAACAGCATAGAAGATAGGTTTGTGGGGTTTTTTAACTGAAACATAATTTGTGTATCAGTTCTGGTGCTGGATCCCCAAAGAATTTTGAGGTGGTGGGAGTCCTGTACAAGAATTAGAAATTTAATTCCTTCCATTTCACCACCACCTGAGCTCTGTCTAAGGCTGGAAAAGAAACCTGGCCACCTGCTTGGCCAGGTGGGTGATGCAAGCCAGCACAGCAGCCCAGGGCGGACCCAGGCGTGGTGGAGACCACCAGAAGCCAGGCCAGGCCTGTTCACCTCGGCTCCAAGAGGGCCCAGGGATGCCGGATCTTCTCGTTTTCAAGAGAAACCAAAAATTTGTATTTTTATTTGTCATCTCCCATTTTTTAAGTGGCAGCTAACTCCAATTTTAAAAATTACTCAGCAAACCAGCAAAATATGTCTGTGAGCCTCCCATGTGTGACCTTTGCTCTCAGGAAGCATTTGGCTGATCAGCATGTGACCAAGTGATCATGATCCTGGTGGCTCCTAACGAGCTGTTTTCCTGCCATCTCGGGTCTGCAGTCAGGTTAGGCAGATTTGGTCCCTGTGTACCTGAGCCTGGCACATGCAGGGCTCTCAACAAATGGATGTGGAACGGATGGACGGACAGGGTGAATAAGCAGGTCCGAATTCCCTGTGAATCAGGCCAGTGAGGCAGCTGTAACATCTGCTGCATAGACACCCTCTCTCTGGAGCAAAGGAGGGGACCCCAGGACCGTCCAGGCTGGCTGGGAGCTACCAGGGAGAGGCCCCCAGGGCCTAGTCTGAGGGTGACAGCTGGAGAACCCCCCTCACCCAGTGCTGGAGGACACGCTCTCCTCACATGCCCAGTCCAGGGCGCATCTTTAGGAATGATGAAAGAGATGGCTGTGGCCCTTGGCCATCGCAAGGGCGAGGAAGACAGTAAGAACAGCTTGCTCCGAGGGACGGCAGGCAGCTGTGGGTCAGCTGTCGAGGGCGAGGCGCGCTCATAAAGGACTGTCAGCCGGCTTCACCAAGTCGAACTCTCAAGGCCTTGGACACAGCAAGTCTCAGAGCCACAGGGCTCGTTGATAGGGGACAGCCTTTAGTTTCCTCCCACTTCGGGAATCTTCCTACAAGGTTCCTGTTTGCCTTCCAGCCCTGCTCCCGAAGGCCGTGCACACTTGTTCCCCGCGCACCCTTTCTGCTCCTCCTCACCACCGGCTCTGCTCCCTTTCTTCACTCTGCTTTTCTTGATTTAACTTTTGAATTTTTTCACTTTTTATCAAAGTTACACATGTACATAGTTGTAAAAACCAAGTAGACCACAGGCTGTAACAAAGAGCAGCAGTCCCTTGCTTTACCCTTCCCACCCCAAGTTCCTCTCCCACAGGCAACTTCTTTCCTTTTTTCCTTAAAAAATAAAGTTAATATTTTGAAAATATTGTATAGTCAAAGAAAATACATTTAATATGGTTTAAAAGTTAAAAACTATAGGGACAGTGAAATGCCCTCCTCCAGAGAGGATGGTTTATGCATAAACAGATGTGCTTTTTCCCTGTTTTTCTATACCGTGGAGATCTCTAGAGTCATGCCCCCACCCATGGCTGACTCTCCTCTTACTCCCCCCCGACCCCCCCCACACACACACTTCCATCCAGCTATCCAGCTGCTAGTCTTTCTTTTTTTCTGTCCTGCTAGTCTTTCCTAGTAGGGAGAGAGATGTGCCAACATTTTCTTAGCCAGCCCGAAGGGATGGGCATTTAGGTCATTTCTATTCTCTTGTCCACACCGTGCCGCCAGGCTGTCCTATGCTGCTGTCCCAGTCCTGGTGGGGCCAGCATAGAGCAGACCGCAAGCAGCGATGGCGGAGGAGTTGCGCCAGGCCTGTGGACATTTCAAACGCTGCTGGTTGCGGATGTGTCAGTTTGCACTTCTTGCCGGTGTGAGCGTGCCCTGGACTCTACTTGTCCAGCCCAGCATGCGATCAGACTCAGATTGGGGGGCAGACACGTTCATTTGTTTCAGACCTGTCTTTTGCTCTATACCTTCATGTTTCTAAACAACATGCTTATTCTGTTTCTTAATTCTGTTATCAAAATTATCTGTTGTCTTCCTACTTTGGAAGTGGTTTAGGCCTTCTTGCCCTTCCCCCCACTTCCTCTCCCCCCATCCCTCTCCAGTTACTGCTTTTCTTTGTATATCATTTATGGTCGCCACTAGCATGACTATGTAACTGTTGTTCAGAGCTGTCCATGTAACGTGTTATGATCACCTTTTTTCATTCGTCTGTTTTTCCTGGAGTTAAAAATTACTTTGTATTTTACACATTTCATTAATTTTCTATGACCACTAACTCTTCCCCCTAACTTTTAAAGAGGGATACAAATTCCCTCAACCTGCGCTAACGTCTCTGTTAAGTCAGTGTGGTTTTTCTCCTGAGAAGGCCCCCTGGGAGCCCCACCTTCCCTCTCCCTCTGGTTGCCCCCACCATCTGGGCATTCCCAGGCCCCTGTTCCTGTTTCCTGGATTCCACGACTTTCTTTGCCTTCCTTTAACATTTTGTTTGGTGGAGTTCATTTTCCATTAGTTTCTTGTGAATGCACGGAAGTAAATTTTTGAGCTTGATGCCTAAGTGAAAGTTTCCTTGTTCTATCCTAATACTTGACGGTAGTTTGGCTGGAAACGGTCCTCTGGCTGGGAACTAAGTTCTCCCTCAGCGTTGGACTGAAGGGCTCCCTTATCCTCCAGCTCCCATGTTGCTGTTCAAGCAGCTCATTGGTCTGGCCCCCACCTCTTCCTGTTGCCCTGCTTCCCTCCAGAGCTTTTAGATCCTCTGGTGTCTCGGGAACATGCTGGGGCCGGTGTTTTCTCATGGACTGTGGTGGCCTCTTTAACTTGGACACTCAAGTCCTCAGGCCTGGGAAGGTGTCTCCTGCTACCTAGGCGATTTTCTAGCTCACTTCTCCACTCGCTCTGGAACAGCTCACTGGGTAGTGGACCTCTTAGTTTGATTCTCTCCTTCTCTTACCCTTTTTTCTCTCTTCCTCTTATCCTTTTTCTTCTATTTTCTACTTCTGAAAAATTTCCTCAACTTAAGTTTCTATTTGGTTGAGTTATGTATTTCAACTCAGTTTAATTTATGAGAGCATTTCCTTGTTCTCCAAATATTCCTTTTCATAGTATTTTATTCTATTTCAAACATGTAATAATACTTTCTCTTACCTTTCTAGAGGGATTATAGGTTTTTTTTCTGAAGTTTTATTCTGCTTGCTGAATTATATCTATATCCTCTGAGTTATTTTTCTTTACTGTTTGCTTTTGGTCTCTATCTTTCATGTTAGAGTCTTTGATCCTTGGCTGGCTGTTTGCTTGTAAAAGTTAGGCATTGAGAAAGCTGTCTGGGAGCATCTGCATGTGGCTGTCTGGTGGGCCTCACTAAAGGCCAGCAGAGGGGATTGGGTGTTCCCTGGAGACCCTGCCCCCATTCAGACCCAACCCAGGAGCCCTCTCCCAGTTCGGTGTGGCCTTTCCTCCTTCCGTGTTGGTCTTAGCCATTTGTCCCTGTGCCAGAGGGAACTTCCTTAATACATTACCCAAAGTATGCTCCCCGCTCTGTCTACTTAACTGCTTGTTTCCCCCATGGCCCTTCTTTAACTTGGATAAAATTGTTTGTCTCTCTCTTCCACTAGAATGGAAGCTTCTTGAGGGCAGAGTCTAAAACAAGGCCTGTTCCAGGGAAAGCACTTGATAAATATTTATGGGGAGAAGCATGGAGGGACAGAGAGAAGGAAAGTAGATCAGTATCCTGAGGTCTTTCCTCTTGCGCTGGTCAGTCTCCTGCCTGGGGGTTATGCCTGAGTGCCCAGAAGTCTCCTTCTGGGGTACTCACTTCCATGTGACCCCTTCCTCTTAGCCCCTGCAGAACCCAACCTTCTGTGCCCAACACCCCCAGGGTCCAGACCCTCTATGTTCAAGGACTCCAGAGTGAAATCCCTGTCTCCTGCCAAGATGGAGGGGGCCCGTTCCCACTGTTTAGGGAGGAGGACAGGAGAGTTGGGGTGGGGGTGGGGGGTCCACCTGCTCCTTTACCTGCTTTCAACTAGTGCTCTTGGTTCAGCCCCTACACACGTCACCATCAGAGGCACTGATGACTCAAGCACATGAGCCTTTTTAGGCTTCTGCAGGGTGAGTCCGCCTGCTTCCTAGTGTCTTCGATCTGAGGTGTTGACACAGAGATGGTAACATCTCCTTAATCTTTCTCTGTTTTGTGCTCGTGTGTGTGTGTGTGTGTGTGTGTGTGTGTGTGTGTGAGAGAGAGAGAGAGAGAGAGAGAGAGAGAGAGAGAGAGAGAGAGATAATACACATATTAAATATGAAACTTTATTAAATTCCCAAGCTGTGTTTTTAGTGGAGGAAGCAAAGATTAACCCAGGGCAGTGGTCAGCAAACCGCAGCTCGAGAGCCACATGCGGCTCTTTGGCCCCTTGAGTGTGGCTCTTCCACAAAATACCGACTTCTGCGCATGGGCCACAAAGTTTCAATCGCACTGTACATGCACGCCCGCATGTGGTATTTTGTGGAAGAGCCACACTCAAGGGGCCAAAGAGCCACATGTGGCTCGCAAGCCGCAGTTTGCCAGCCACAGACCCAGGGGGTTAGTTTGCCGTGTCTCACTGCCAGTCTGGCCCTGGCCAAGTGCTTTCTTGTCCCCGTGCCCCTGCTCAGCAGGTCTCCTACAGAAAGTTCTGGCATTCACACTCTCTCCAATGTAGGCAGCAGAGTGGTGTGTTTGCAGAGCGGAAAGACCAGGCGCCCTGGGCTTGGGACCCTCGGGTCCCAGGGAAGGCGGGCAGGGCATAGGCTGGAAAGCCCTTCTCCTCGGTCCTTCCTCCTGTGGCCCTCAGGGGCCTGCATCCAGAGTCCTGGCACACACCCTCACTGACAGATGGTGACAGTTCGCCGCCCCCCGTCCCTGCTTCCCCCTCCCCCCCCCCCACCCCGGGCGATAGCTCCACCTTTCTCCCTGGTTTTTATATTTGCACTTTAGTTAATTCCACCTCTGGCAAATTCTCACATAAATGCAGATGTGTTTTAATCCCTTTCTTCTTCCTCTTTCTTTTTATTTATTTAAAGAACTGTTTAAAATACAGAAGAGATTAAAAAGTAATATAACATTCTCTCACATACTTATCCCCAGAATTGACTAGTTAATATTTTTCATATATACTTAAGTCTTTTTTATTTTAATCAAAGAAATACAATCTTCCAGTTAATGTTGAAGTCTCCTTTGTTCCCCCAAAGCAATCCCATCCCTACCCTCTCCTCAGAGACAGCCACTGCCATGGGTTCAGCATATGTCCTTCCAGAATATTTAGAAAATGTTTTACAAGCATATGTTTTAATGAGTAACCTCTGTGCAGTGTTGTGCGTGGTCCCGCA
Source organism: Myotis yumanensis (assembly GCF_028538775.1). Classification (NCBI taxonomy): domain Eukaryota; kingdom Metazoa; phylum Chordata; class Mammalia; order Chiroptera; family Vespertilionidae; genus Myotis; species Myotis yumanensis. The sequence continues at coordinate 89,078,264 of NW_027223757.1, forward strand.
CTCTGGGTCGCGTCCTCTAACTTGCGTGTGGCAAGCCTGTGCTTTAGATCTTTCGGCTCCCTCCACAGTGATCTGTGTGGAGGGAAGGAGCCTCCCGCCTTCTCCAGGTCTCCAGTGGGTGAATATAAAGATTTAACAGGAGCAGCCAGCAGGTACGATGCCTTTACCACATTCGAGGCACTCAGTTTCCTCATTGAATTCTCACACCCCTAAACGGTTAGTGCCGTTACCCCATTTTCACACGGGAAACTGAGGCTTCGGGGGCTCTCATTTGCCTGAGGTCAGCTTGCAATCCCTGGGTGTGTGATGTCCCGTCCTGGGGTCAGGACACCAGCACATACGCGAGGTGTTCGTCATGTTCTGGTGACGGTGAGCAGTCAGTGCCAGCCTCCTGGTTGTTGGAAAGTTGCTGGCTCTGAGCACACACAAGTAGCCAGTGACCCGGCCTCTGTGGTCAGCGGCACCTGTGGCTCTCGGGGCTACTGGCAGGTAACCCCTGCCTCGCTGCCTGCCTCTGAAGTGGGACTCAGTTGGCTGCCCACCTGTGGAGCAGACTGTGGGAACCACATGAGGTCGATCTCGATTGAGAAGCACTTGGGAAACCTCACCGTGGTCTGCAGCAGGGAGGCTGTGGGAGGACAGGCCGAAGCCCCGTGACCTTATCAGCACTTGCCCACCATCTTCCAGCCACATCCCCACAATTTTACACTCATTCCAGTGTTTATCCTCATTCCGCAAGCAGCAGCCCTAGAGAGATTGTTTTAAATCTCTTGTTTTTCTGGCTTGTTTAATTACTACTATGGCAACAACATCTTTTTTTATTAGCTTCATATATTTCAGCCTCATTGTGGGTTAAATTAAGTTTTATGGGTGGGCCTAGGAAGCCAATCAAGATTTATAGCTTTATTTCTCTGGAAAAAAATGCTCCTAAGCATCAAACAACTAATTACAAGGGAAGTTTTGGAACACCACTGGTTTGTGAGTTGGGACTACTATACTGTTTGCATTGTTTTCTAATTAGTTCACAGAGGGATAGCTGATCTCCCCACAGAGATGATAAACTTCTTAAGGGCAGCCACTACATCTTGTGTGGATGCCCCATAATACCAGCAAGTGCCAAGCTCACAAGTGTATTCAACAAACACTTGTTCATTCCTCCAAAGCCCAGCTACCTCTCTCCTCCAAGACATGGGTGCTGATAGGGTGCGTGGGCCCCCTGGGAACCTCTGCAGTAGTCATTGAATCATACACTATCCCCCTTGGAGACTCACAGATGAGGCCAGGGAGGCACTGTGTCCTGTCCGGGGTCATTGGGCTGCATGGTAATTACAGGAGTAATAACCATGTCAGCTATTGTTTCTAGCACCTAGTTAGTACACACCAGCACTATTCTAGATCTTTTACATTTGTTAGTTTAATATTCACCAAAAATTTTTGATAGTTATTGTTATTACTAGTGGCCTGGTACACAAATTCATGCACATTGAAAGGAAATTAGAAGAAATATTTTAATATCACTATTTGCCCTTTCTTTATAATAGAAGTGTCAACCAAATTCACGATCGACAATGACAGATCAAAACACACATTGGTGCTAGTGAGAGCTTTGCATGTATTGTGCACGTGCGAGTCAACTTAGCCTTTTATATACATAGAATAAACTTGCTTAGTTAGACCTGCTTTCTGATGTAGCTAAACTTTTTCCAGCCCAGTGAAGCACCATAACTCTCTTTCAGGTAATTGTCAGCAACACAGCAGTAAATATCAACACGAAGCAGATTACTATTGTAGATCACACAGGGAGAACAAAGGGTAAAATATTTAACTGCAGCAGTGTTTGACTATATTCTGTGCAGTGAGAAAACCAGAAGTCATTTTCAGGGTCCACCATTTTTTACTTCTTTTCAGTCGGGTCAAGTTTTTAAGCTTTCTAAATCTCCATTTTCTGGCTAATGAAAAGAAAATAGGATTCCACTGAGTCTATCTACCTATCTCAGGACTTCTGTGAGGATCAAATGAGATGAGGCATGGGAAAATGCTTCACAGACATTTGGTTAAAGTGTAAAATGTTTCCACCTGGCTATAAAGCAAGTCATGTTCCTGGGCTGAAGAAACTCCAAGGAGGCTAATCACTAGGGAGAGGAAGCTGCTGGACATTGCTATGTGATGTCATTACCCAGACGGACACTTAGCATATTAGCCTTTTATATATGTAGATTAGATGAAGAGACTGAATCCCACCAAGGTTGAGCAGTTTGCCCAAGGTCACAGCTGATGAGAGTAAGAAAGTGAAATTCAGACTTGGGTAGCCTGGCTCCAGAACCCATGCCATCAACCTTGGGACCATCCTTCCTCCAGTCCATGAAGGATCAGGATTAAGGCCTGCAGTCTGGACTGCCACCAGAGACCCTCTCAACGGAAGTACCCTGCATCATAACACAGGCTGGCCTTTTCGCTGACTTCATGTCACGTGACCGGTAGGAGAGCCTTAGGCAGTAGATTAAGATAGGTACTTTTGAAAAATGATTACATATACTCTACCAAACTATAGTAAGTGTCTCTTGAAATTCTTCTATCCCAAACTAAAAGTTTGATCAGCATTTTGGCAGACATTGTTATAGACACCTTTGAGTAGTATACACCTTTGATAGTATACATGACAGTGTAATGTAATTGGGACCTCATTCTGTAGCAGGGGGAGGTGGGGGGTTAAGGGGTGGGGGACACATGAGGAGATTGCAGCTCAGGAAAGGGACGGACTTGTCCAGTGGAGAGCCAGTGAGTGCAGGGGGTTTTGTGGTTTCGGGGTAAGTGCTCAAAGCAAAGTCCATGTGTGTTTTTTGACACCCGTTACTCAGGTTCAGCCCTGCCTCTGACCTGCATCAGTGCCAAGCCCCTGTTGCTCCCTGTTTTCTGTGAGTGTTGCCTACCAGAAAAGAGATTCATGGTGGCCTGGCCAGGCAACTCAGTTGGTTTGAGCGTCATCCCAATACGCCAAGATTGCGGGTTCGATCCCGGTCAGAGCACATACAAGAAACAACCAAATGAATAATACATAATAAATAAATAATAAATAAATAAGTGGAACTACCAATCGATGTTTCTCTCTCTCTCAAGTCAATACATTTAAAAAGAGAGAGAGAGAGAGAGATTCAGGGTAATTGGCAAGTAGGAATATTTCTACAGCTCTCAACAAAAACAGTTGAGCTTTTGAGTGGACTAGTACGGTGGCGTTTCCTGGCACTGTGGATCTCGGCTGCGTAGCCTCCGTGGAGGTTGCATATGATTGCAAATGTGGCTCAGCCATGAGGACTGTTCCAATGCCACCTTCCCTTCCAGCAGCATCAAGGCTGTTTGGAAGCAGTTGGGGGGAAATGGAATCTGAAACTTGGGGAGGGAGTGATGCTCATTACCTCATCCTAACCATCTTCCTTCCTACTGATACCTTGGTCTTAGGGTGGATCCAGTTTTGCTGAAAATGAAATCGTCTATTCAACCTCAGGCTGTGTTAGTGAAAATGAACTCTAATGTGATTAGATATTAATGTAATGGCATGGAGGATTGGTATTAAATTGAGGCCTTTGGATCTTATTACTCCACAAATGCTCCTTCCTGCTCAGGCTGCTGCCCTGCCAGCCCTGCCTCCCCAAGCAAAGCGAGGGCAGTGGTGTTGGGGGAGAAGGGCAGAGGGAGATGGTCAGAGCAGCAGCAGTGAGAGGAGGGCGACCCCAGCGCAGCCTTGTGCCTTCCCTGGGCCTCCAGTCTTCCTGGTGGAGGAGGAGGGGTTGGGCCACAGGAGGCTGGTTCCGACCTGCCTGCACTCTCGGGACCATGAGCGTGTACTGGGGACCCTGAGCCTACAAGGGTCAAGTGTCACCTTCACATCCAGAAGCACTTGAAGGTTTTTTTGGGAGGCCTAGGGCTAGAAAGCTAAGGACAAAATCTTTACCTCCCCCACTCCCACCCCTCTCCACCCCAATCCTTTCTGGGAAGCTGACTTGAGCCTGGTAGTTGTCACTGGCTCTTGTCACTTATCCTTGGCCTGTTTCCTTTTCCTGGATGGTGGTCTGAGAAGCAGGCCCCCGCAGGGCCCCCACTTCCCCAGACCTGCCAGAAGGACACACGTCTGTCATGGGTTCCACGGCTTAGCTGGGAAGTGACAGCCAGACCTGTGAGAGCCCAGGCCCAGGGTGGAAGCCCCACAGGGCCCGCCGGCCCCCAGGCCACAACCCGCCCAGCAGACTCTCCAAGATCTGGGTGGGTCTGGGAGCAAAACAATCCCTGTAGAGAAAGGGCCAGGAGCGCCAGCGCTGGGATGGTCCGCCGGCCTCACCTTCATGTATGAATGATAGCGTTTGTACAAGGAGAGTGATTCTTCTTGTGCTGTTTCCAGAAAACTGCTTTCTGCAGCACAGACTTTGCACACAGGATGATAACGACTTTTTAATGACCTTAAGGGGCCTGGTGTCCAGGCAGCAGTGAATCAGTCTCAGTGGGAGGCTCATAGCAGAGAGAAGATGGAACACCTGAAACCAGAGGGGAAAACAAACCACAAATGCATCATTCTCTTTGGTGTGTTCCTTGGTAATTAGACAATTACAGGAAGCAGCTCCCAGCAGCTGGCATCTCCACTGTGCAGTGGAGGAGGGATGGCAACAATGGTGAACTCCTCACATTTATTACAGAAAATATTATTGGCGTTTATAGTCGTGGGTGCCATGCGTTCCTCCCGGGCTTTCTGATGAGCTCTGAGCGAAAACCACGAGGGAGCTCCTCCTCTCAGGGCTCAAGCCCGGCTCTGGGGGCTTCAAATGAGCTGGCTTACCCTACTGATCCGTGAGGAGCTGCCTCTGACATATCAGGGCTGCTTTGGGGCCCACCAGAGCCTAGGCAGTCCTGAGAATAAACCTTTGGGGGTACATTTGGAAGCTGAAAGGGAGGGTGGAGGCCTGTGAGAAATTGCCTCTTCTTCCCTAGGTGCCATCACTTGCATGGGGGGGGGGTCATCAGACAGGAGAACTGGGGTTCACCCCTCAGTGAGTAACCCCCACTTCTCTAATCATGGTGCTGGGACTTCACAAGGCACTTGCCCCGCCCACAGTCCTGCCCTGATTCTCCTCTTCCCAGAGCCCCCCAGGGAAGTCACTGAGCCCACTCGGATGCGGCCATGCAGCCGGCAGCCCCTGAGCCAGGCCCGTCTCACAGCGGAGATGTGTTTACACGAACTCCCGCTGACCTGGGTCACGTCTTTTTGGCCACACTGTTGTCACAATGTGAGCTTGGTGTGCAGTTGTCACTCATTTGTGGAGAGCTTTATAAGAAGCCACGTCACCTTCACAGAAGGGTAGAGCACCTTCCCCAATGAGACTGTAGGCTCTGATGGGAACATTGGGTACCGTTGCCTCCCTCAGCCACATGTTCCGTGCAGCCCTGTCCCTGACCCCCATCCCTCCTCCAGCACAGGTCTCCCGGGAACAGACAGGCGGCCTTCCCTCTCCGTGTGCTCGGTTAACTATGCCGTCTAACCAGGCGGATGGTTGTGCTTCTTCCCTTAGGTCCTGGCAGTCGGTAACTTTTGAAAGACAGCCTGCCTCCTTCATCCGAATCGTTGGAACACACAACACAGCAAATGAGGTAAGGGTCTCCTTCTGAAAGACGCTGTGATAGTTCCTGATGTACAGGTAAAGCTACACCGAGGTAAGTGGAACTGTTTGTTCTGCCCGCTAATGGCCTGTTGTCGATAGCTTGGTACAGAAGAAAGCCCTGCCCGTGCACAGTGGGGGTATCGTTACCGTTTCTGAGTGTCTCTCCATCAGCTACTGAAAGCCAATCCTGTGGCTTTGCTTACTCCTCCAGCCCCTGCGGATCGCAACCACAGGGACCTTGAGAGGTCAATGCCCTGTCCTCAGAGTCCTCTGCCTCCCAGAGGCCCCGCGGCTCAGAGCGTGGTGGTGAAGGAACCCAGCCCCACGGGGCAGCCGTGGCGCAGTCGCTGGGTTCCTGTCTGCCTGCTGGGTCCTGTGCCGGCTGCATAGCCGTGTTTATGGCCGAGCCGCCTTCCGGGCCTGCTCCTCCCTGGCCCAGGCCTGGCCCCCGGGGACAGACACTCATTCCCATGGACCATGCTGTCTGTGGATGTTCCTTCACCTTTGGATTTAATGAAGACAGAGTGGGCGGGTTCTTCCCCATTTTGGTACCCGTGGTCAGGGCAGCAGTCGGGTGAGGTGCCTGGGCCTCAGGCATCACTGTGCTGTTTTGTCTGGATTGGAAATGACTTGGGGAAAGGGCGCTGGGTTCCTCTGGGTCAGGAAAGAGAAGGCAGTGCCTACAGGGACTGCAGTACTGGGGCACCTGGGGTGAGGGAGGCCACAGTGACCGCAGAAGGAGGGCGAGTGCCATCGGGGCTGAGCAGGCATGCCTGCGCTGTGTCCCCTCCACGGTATGGAGTGTCATCAGGCGCACAGGATCGTCAGGGTTCACTCACAGTGGCGTTGAGTGTCGGCATCTGCTTCCATTCTGAGTTTAAAATAATAGTTAATTGCTGACCTTTCTGTTCTTCGGGTGGGCGTGGCGTAAGCACCAGGGGTGAGGGTTGGTGTGTGGCTGATGGTCTGAGTCTGTGCACTGAGCCTGCCCATCCCCCACTTGCTCTTGCACAGACGGGTGTTTAGCGTGGACTCTGAAGGACCGCAGGTTACAGGCAGAGTTATGAGGAGCAGTGAGGTTGAAACTTCAGAGGTAAAGGAAAGGCACAAAGATAGTACCAGTTCTGCAATTTCACCTTAACACGATATTTCTCAGATCTGCACGGACCAGCCTCCCGGGCAGGCAACCAAGGCCCTGGCGTGGGGCTCCCCCCCTCCCCAATCCCGGGCTCCCCCCCCCCCCCCCCAGAAGGGGCCTGTGCTTGAGGTGGAGTGCTCTCCAGCATCATCTTGAAATTCTTAGCAGATTTACCTTTGAATTCTTTTATAAGGGAAGCCCCATGGGGCAGTGAAACTCCCACCTGGGTCTTGGAGCCTCAGCTGGCACTCAGGCTCGTCTCCGCCCCTTCTGCCTTCCCAGGAAGAGTGCCCTGACCCTGGTGGCCCCTGCCTCTCCTCAGCCTGCCCACAACCATTGCCATCCTTCCCTCCCAGGGCACTGGCACGTTTGCAGGGAGGGTGCGAGCCACGGGATCAGGCCCTGGCGCTGGTGAGCGTCTGGCCTAGAGTCCCTGGTGCCAAGAGAGTGCCCGTGACAGGTGAAGAGAGAGACCAGAAAAAAGCTTTTCCCGCCTTTTGAACAGAGGTTTCCATACAGGGCTGGGATCGAACATTGTGTTTGTCAAATCAGATTCTCCAGAGCACTTCCAGGTGTTTCTGATTCACAAAAGCATTTTTAAAAGTGAAAATATTGTGCAGATTTATATTCATTTTGCCTTTTTATTTATTTAGAATAAAATCGATGCACAGTCACAATATGTTTCTTGCAGAGAACTTGTAAATAGTTCTGGGCCTCGGAACACCTTTTATCTCTTTATTTCAAAACACAAACTTGAATATTATAAAAGTAAGCCAATGGGTAATTTTTAAACCACAAAACAAAGAATTCTAAACATCAGGTCATAAAAGCACTTTTTTTGTCATGTAATGAAAGTCAGTTTAAGGCTACATTTTAATACATATATGATCCCCATATTTTTTAAGTTTTGTGCATAAATCCCAATTTTTCTTACCACTTAAATTTGTTAGCTAAAATGAAATATTGAGGTTCTGCGATTACATATTACAACAAAAGGAATTCTTCAGTGGGAGAGGGCTGAGAAGCAGTAGAGAGAGTCTGAGCAGGGCCCCAACCCCTCACCTCAGCACCAGATGAAGAATCCCTTCATCACACAGCTCTCAAGTTGGAGTGCGAGACCCTATCTCCCCGGAGTGTCCCACAGCCATCTATATGGAGCCAACCACTCTGGACCAGCCAGTGTGAATGGGTCGGCTGGGAGGTCACTGTGATCTGTCACATTTGGCCATGAACAACTCACTCAGCTCCCTCAGTGAGTCAGTTATTGATCAGGAAAAAGAGCTTCAATGTAGTGTTGCCAACGGGGAAACATCTTAAACCATTAAATAAATAGTGACCGGATCATAGGCAAGATCCATAAATTGTGTCATTCTCAGAGTGTACAAGAGGCATAAAAACGTTGACTTTAACTGGGCATCAAGCACGTAGCAAACCCGCAAAGAGGAATGTTGTTTGCTACACATAACTGGGTTCTGGGACAACATGGAAGAAGCCGTCACCTGTCTTAGGCACAGCAGGAATGTGTGCAGGTGTGGCAAAGAGGCATGAGGGGCAGGGACTGAGGGAAGGGGGTGACTCGGGCTGGTTGGCAGGACTCCTGGCAGACGACAGCTGGGAAAGGGGGCTGGGGCAGAATCGGGGACCAGAATGCTGAGAGTGAGAGCCATGCCGTCATGCCCCGTGGGGTCAGAGCCCCTGTAGCACAGTGGAGGGCAGTGTAGAAGGGAGGCAGGGTCCTCAGTGTGTCACTGCTGTGTGCCAGCCGACATCAGTGGCCTCCGTTCGTCAGGGCCAGAGCTCGTGTCCATGTAGACACCCAGTGTCTGCCCGTCTGAAGACTGCAGATTTCAGAAGCATGGGTGGGCGTGGTTTTTCGCATGGGAAGATCAACTTGTCTGTGCAATAACAGAAGAGAAATGTGGGGGTATCACCTGCCACGTCTCCCAGGTCAGACTGTTTCTGCAGGTGCTGTCCCATCCAGAGAGGCAGGGTCCCATTCGGGGATGGTGAGGAATGTGCAGCGTGGAGGCTCCTGTGAGTTAAAGAGCATTCAGAAGAGATGGGGTTTGGGTTGTTCTGGCAAAAGGTGGACAAGTGGCCTGCACAGTGCTGAAGTGGCCACGGCGGCCGGCAGCTGTGCGACGGTGGCATGGAATCTGCTCTGACCCTCCAAACACCGGCTGCTATTGGGATAGCAGAGCCTCCCGCACTAAACCAGATAGGGATTTCATGCCCGATATTGCTGTGCGTCTGTCATGCTCCAGTCGGCCAGGCCTTCCTGCAGCAGGGCTCAGCCTGTGTCTGCTGCATGTTAATTCCCCTCACTTCTCTCCATGGGGCCCAGCCTGGGCAGTCTGCGGAGGTTCAGATTTCCTGATCACCTGTTTGGGCACGCTTCTGATTTCCTGCACATTTCATCCCTCTCCTCCGGGAAGTGTATGTCTGCTTCGGGCATCTGCCTCATCTTCCTTTGTGAGCACCGCAGCAATGAATTCCTTTAATGTTTTAGCTACGTTTATGACTTCTGTCAATAAGTCCCTCAATGCTTACCTCTCAAAGACTGCACCACTTCCTCCAGTGACCTCCTGCCCCATATGCTCTGTGCCATCCTTGTCATTAAGCCTAACTTCTTAGAACATTTTCCTTTGATTCCTGTGTGTGTGCGTGTACGTGTGCATGTGTGTGTGCGCGTGTGCGCACGTGTGTGTGTCATGCTCTGCTCCTCTCCCCCTGTGCTTGGCATCCTTCTCACGTCTCGTGTTTCTCTCTTCTACCCTTGGGTGCCTCTTTGCACATCCTCTGTGCCCATTCGCAGGGCTTCCTTTGTCATCCTCTCACACTTAGCACTAGATGGCAGACACATGTCAGTTTGTCTTCCAGCGCATCCACCTCGTCCTGGTCTCCTTCAGTTGTTTTCCTTCATGTGCTTCTTCCCAGCACCTGGGCCAAAACGGTCCTTCTTGGCTGTTTCCTCATTTGCTTTCATGGAAGTCTCCGTCACCAACTCCACAATCGTGTGGTCACTGGGCCCACCTGCCTCGACTGCTGATCAAATGAGCTGCTCAGGAGGCAGACATCCCTCCCACCCTCCCTTTTCCAGAGGAGGTTAGAAACTGGGCCTTGTCGACAACACCACTCATGTCAAGGGATCCGAAGCTTCAGCTGCAGTGACTGTCACGGAGCCAGCCACGCTGGTTCTGATGCTGCGCTGCTCACGCCCCTTCATTTCATCTCGTGAATTCCCGTAGCAAAGTGAAAGCTCCCCTTAGAGAGCAGGCTGGGCCCGATCAAGGACAGTCTGCACCTATGAAAATCATTGTATCGAAAGAGATAGAAGTGAAGCCCGTTTCTTTTCGTGGCCCTTATGAAAACCTGAGTTTGAGAGCAAGCTTTGGTGTGACTCTTTATATTGGGCATTGAGCTCCTGGGCACAGCAGCCCCAGGGCTAAAAGGACTGTAGGAAACACTCACTCTGCAGTGTGGACAGTTCCTGCTCACGAGAACCCACATGAGAGCCTTTGCCAAGTCAATAACACAACTGAAGATGGTATTGACAGTCTCAGGCAGCTCTCAGGGTTCCATTTACTTATCGAATTTATGTGGCTGAGGAGAGAAGCGGGTCGTATTTATCTTTACATCCCCGGCACATGGGCCTGGCGCGTGTGCGCGTAGAGTACCTGCTGGCTGAATGAGTGAGTGAATCACTCGGTCTGTCCATCCATCTCTCCCACCCCCACCAGTCAGCCAAATAAAGGGAAAGACTTAGTAATTCAGCTTGTCGAGAGACTGTGGCATTCAAGGCTGAGTTTCTGTTGTCAGTGGAGTCTCTTAAACCAGAAACTTTTGTCAGTGGAAAAATATGTATGCCAAATACCTCGGCATCTCCTCATTCAGGATAATAATAATAAATTATAATAATAATAAGTTACAACTGTTATTTACTGAGCACTTATTATGTGCCAGGCCCTATTCCAATCCCTTGTATTTATTACACTCTGTAGCCCTCAGATGTGAAATAGGAGCTGCCCTCACTGCATTGTGAAAATGAGGAAACTCAGTCCCAGGTGCTGGCAAAGATGAGGCGCGATGGGCAGTTCTCACCAGTGCCGCGGGAGTATAAATGGATACAGTCATTTTGGAGAAGTTTTCTACCAAAGTTGAATATGTGCAGCCTACCCTCTGGCTAAGCATGTTCACACCTTTGTGTAGTCTCTAAAGGCATGAAACTAATAACGCAGAAGTGAGCCCAGCTCTGCCTGGCCCGCCATCTGAGGCAGACCGGAGTGAGCAGGTGGGGCCTGTGGGCAGGCTTGGGCAGCCAGACATAGGAGAGAATCAAGGCAGGCCCTTCCTGGGGGGTTGCAGGTTCCCTGCCTGAGAGAAATCAACCCAGTGAAGAGGGCCTTAGTTCTAGGGACATTGCGAATAGCAGTCGATGGACCAGACCAAAGTGCAGAGGTGTGAAGTGAAGCAGGGCTGGTGTGGATGGATGTGTAACAGATCGCGGCGTCGGGGGGGGGTGGGCGGGGGGGGGGGCTCACCTCACCTAAGAAAGGGGTCCAGTGAGCAGGCCCTTGGGAATTGGGTGGAGGTGAATGAGAGGGCATGGGAGGGTTTTGGAGGGCTGGGAGGGTGGCAGGTCCCTCCACCCCGCTCAAAGCTGCCCACTGGCCCTCGGCAGGGGCCCCCCCGACAGGAACCCAGAGGCACCAGCAGGACAGAAAGTCTACGCGTGGCTGCCTGAGCTGCCCTCCGAGACCACTCAGCAGAGCCTGGAGTGAGGGCAGTTTATTCACACACTTATGTCAGGCCCGTGAGTGGCTGTGGGCTCCCAGTGCTATCCTCGTTCCCATAGCAACATGCGGCTCTGGTGAAGAAAAAAATACAGCAAAACAGACTCTGTTTAAAGCAACCACCATCAGATCTCCGTCCTGGCCTGGTGATCGTCATTTCCTAGCCCTGAGCCCCAGGTCCTGTCACACCCTCTGGCTCCCCAGGACCCCCTGCAGCTTCCTCTAGAGGAGGTTCTCCGAGCACCTTCAGGTGCACCTGGTCATGTGCTGCCTCCTAAGGCAGAATTCCTAGGGGGTCAGCACCGGAACTGACACAGACATCCCAGTGGCAGACTCCAAAGATGCGGAGCCCCTCCCTCTGTGCGCTCCTGACCCACGGAGAGAGCCAGTTCCAGCCTCAGACCCCTTCTGCCAGGACAGAGGACCCAGCCCTGCAGTGATGCGGAAGGGATGCTCCCAAATAAAACCTGCTCGGGAACAGGAGTCACGGAGACAACCGGGATTGAGAGGCGCCTGGGTGCCCTGTGCTGTGTACCAGAGACAGAAGTGGCATTTGTAGGGCCGGGCTGGGTGTGGGCCAGAGAGAGGGTGAGCACTGGAACCGCAGGGCCTGCACCTGTGAGTGTGCACAGCAGTCCTAGCAGGGACCTCACCCGCACTTCTTGAGGGCAGGGCCCATGCCGTGGCCCCTCCGTGCCCCAGCGCCCAGCAGCCCCTCCATAAATCAGACAGGCCAGAGCTCTGGTGCGGGGTTCTGAGGGAGATCAGCTCTCGGGGCTCACTGGTGACGACCTGGATCTGAGGAACGAGGGAGAACAGGAGGTCGCCCCGAGGCTGCAGTCCCCGTGACCTTGGAGAACAGTGGGGCTGTGCTGGCTACGAGGAAGTCTGGACACATTTGTTACAAGAAAAGAAAGGGTGAGGGGTAAAGGTGAGCCATTCAAACCAAGATAGGGATGTAAGGACTGCACCTGCAGATAATGGTCAAGGTCAGGGGCCTCGAAGAGTCAGGCTAAGAAGAAGGGTCTAGAAGTAAGCCTGAGAAACAGCCATCTGAACGGGGCAGAGAGGTGGGGAAGGAGTGGAGGGTGATGGAGAAGAGTGTGGAGACCTCGGCACTGGGGCCAGCCTCACCCCAACCTGCAGGTCATTTCACCTCCCTGGCTCTCAGGACCCTTGTCTCTGAAATAAGGAGAGTGAACTAGATCTTAAAGGCTCTTGCCCAGTGAGACCAAAAAAAAAGGCAGAAAAATATTTCACTTGTAGCATAATTATAAAAGATCCTCTGTAGGCATCTTTATACTTAAATGTCTATCATGAAAGATTTTACTGGGAAAAGAGGGAAATGACACAACAGCGAGTATATGTCCTTGTTCCGACACTCCAAGTCCTGTGCCTCTGGGATTGGAGCAGCAGTAATTCTGCACCAAACAACTGGCTGGGAGAAGGTGCCCAGAGCCCAGCAGGTAGGCGCCGGGAGCCGCTGAGCAGTGAGAGGAATGGAGACATCGCTTGGGAGGATAAGCCAACCCGTGTGCCCGTGCTGAGCCAGCAGGTGGGACTTGGGCCTGAAGTGGCCTTGTGGCTGGAGCTCTTGCAGACAAGCCGCACACGCCCCCTGGGAAGTGAAGAACTTCCCACCTGCCCTCCCCGGGCGTGGGCACAGCCAGGCTCTCTGATGCCCGTCCCAGAGAAGGGCCTTAGTAAGGCCACCCCTGCCCATGCTGCCTGAAACGAGAACATTTCCCTTTTTTGTATTTTTGTTTTTCCAAAATGAAAAGATACCTCCTACACTTCAGGGCCTAATGCGCTGAGTGAGTGAACTGCTCTCCCTGGAACTCCGGAGCGTCCAAACGTGAGAAAGGGAAGCAGGACTCCCCGGGCAGCCTGAGGGGATGGTGTGGGAAAGGCTCTTTTCCCGGGACCTTCCAGGCAGTGGTGCTCTAGTTATTTGTGGGTGCCCTGGCCTATGTGACTATGAGAAAGTGACATTGGAGAGTTAGAAAACTGTTGCCACATATAAGCAGTGTCATGAAGAAACCACTAGGAATGAATATTTGTGCAAAACTATTTGGGTGTCCTGTCGCCCTGAGCAATTCTGATGAGTGTGGCTCACAGTCCGGAAACGTCTCCCCGGGAAGCAGTGGTTAGGGCTGTTCAGAAGTCCATCTGTAACACTTTGGTTTATAAAAAGAAGTGTTTTGTCGGAAACACTTGGTCTTCGTTTTTATTGGTTTATTTTTCTAAATATAAATGTTTATTGATTTCAGGGAGGAAGGGAGAGGGAGAGAGAGATAGAAACATCAATGATGAGAGAGGATCATTGATCGGCTGCCTCCTGCACGACCCCTACTGGGTATCAAGCCCGCAACCCAGGCATGTGCTCTTGACTGGAATCGAACCTGGAACCCTTCAGTCCACAGGCCAATGCTCTATCCAGTGAGCCAAACCAGTCAGGGCTTGGTCTTCATTTTTAACAGGTTAAGCGCCAAGCCTGTTCTGTCTTCCTTTCCGTTTAGCTCACAATATCCGAGTTCACCGATGTGCTGGCAGCACCAGTGACTGACCAGTCTGGACAGTGACTGACATGGCGCTTAACGTGTTAAAAAAACAAAAATGAAACATCCCACAGAGGGACCCTTCTCCCGAGAGGGGAGTAAGAAAGATGTTCACATCACATCTCAGGATCAGTCTCGGTTCCTGCATCTGAGTGGGTGTGCGCTGCTGCCACACCACGTGTGGAGGAAACACGGGAAGCCCTCGGTGGCCACCTCAGGAGCCCTGTCTTCGCATCTGACTTGCCGGCACGCATCATTAGCGCTAGGTCTCTGTTATAAAGACACGCCACCCGGTAAATGGAAGTTGAAAGCTTGGGTCAGAAATCCTATTTGTATTGGTTGCAGTGAAAGCAGCCTGTGACAGTTACTCAGGAGAAACCAGAAAAGCAAGGTAGAGTCACTGATCACCATTTACTAAATTTCCCCAATTTCTGCTGCAGTTCACTGATGCTTAAGCCAACTTGGGAAAATTATTTTAAAATCCAGGAAGGTATATGGAACCATCAGTGCTTGGGGAGCCCTGCAATGAAAGGCACCGACAGCGGAGTCAGTCTGCTCAGAGAAGGGGCCACCACAGCTGTGGACCCGCTTCCCAGGATTCAGGGAGGAAAGAACACCTGTGGCCAAGTCTTGGCTCCTGGAGAGGAGAGGCGAAGTGATACTAAACAGCAGCTACGAGGAAGGACACGTAGCGACTCGGGCTGTGCGATTCATCCCCGGGACTACATTCTAAATTAGCAGGCTCCTCCCGGGGGACAGATCCAGAAGCCATTGAAGCTGGTTCAGCGAAGGTGCCCCTTTGTGAGCGGCGGCAATCAAACAGGCTAATGGGATACATGATTGCCGAAAAGGAGGAGGGAAGACGATGGGGGACTGCGGAACGGTTCTGCATAAATCAGCACTGCGACTCTGCCCTGCACGCCTCATTCACTCCCGGACATATCCTTTCCGAGGGGGACTGCAGGGAAGGTTCAGAGGAAAGAAATTGAGTCCCACAAGCTTCTGAGCAAAGAGAAAGTCAGGACTTGCCTGTTCCACTTGCAGGGAGGCCCACAGGTGCGCGTGGGAGGGGAGCTAGCGGACCTGGGGGGACGGGCCACACATTTCCAGATGGCGCCCCCAGTGGCAGTGAGGACTCCTCCAACCCCTACTTCCTCCAGCTTCCTGTGAAAAGAGCAGAGGTCGCACCCCTCACCACATGGCCACCAGCGAAGGAGCCTTCCCCTGGGCAGCCTTACTTCCCACCTCTGCTCCCAGGAGCATTGTCAGGACCAGCCACAGGCCTCTCTGGGTGCCCACTAGCAACAGGTGTGCGTCCGCAGGTGCCCGGCTCAGAGGGAAGGAGCCCGGCCTGGTGCCGTGGTGATGGTGAGGCACAAGCCCCAGGATGCTCACTCTGGGGCCTGGCAGGTGCTGGCTCTGTCCTGGCGCCCTGTTGGGTGTGAGGCTGTTGGGCTGGAGAGCAGGTGAGATGACGGAGCCAGCGTACTTCCGAGGAGGGGCGAGCAGCCTGCCAGTGTGACCAGGTGCCGGGCCCAGACCTTCATCTGGAAGTTCTCCCTTTGTCCCTTCTCTCTGGGAAGCCACTCCCCTCCCTGTGCCTCCCAATTCTTTAAGGCGTCTCTTCCTCTCAGACCTTCCCTGACCTTCCCTTCCAGGCAAAATTAATTTCTGGTCACCGGTCACGTGCTGTTATAGTTTTCTGTATGAGGCAGGCATTCTGGTACTGATAGAGCACAGGCTTTGGAGCTGCTGGGCCTTGAGGTTGAATCCTCCCCACTCCCCCATGAGTGTGACCATGGGCACCTCTGCCCCGCCCTCTCGCCTCTTGGGCTGGGCAGTGTGCACCCTAGTCAATATTCTTGCTCAATAAGATGGTCAACGTTTCAAAAACAAAACCAGTGAAGGGTCTCAGATGAGTACAGGTCCTGGGTGGTTGGCTGAGCTGGAGCCCCCTAGGGCCTCACTGCTATCACCCCCAGAGGGTGGCACTGCCGCCTGCCAGTCTCCTTCCAGAGAACCTGGAATCACAGGGCCCCTTTTCTTCCTGTCAGTCTTACTGGCTCTGTTACCAGGTTCTGTTATTCTTCATTTAAAAATGAGTCTTTTCCGTTCATCCCAAATGGTTAAATTCTGCCTCGGGATTTCAAGTGTTCTCCTAAAAATAAAAGGCCTTTCCCAGTGAGAGGCAACAGGCATTTATTTGAGATCAAAGAATAGCTACTCAGGAAGCATCTTCAGGCGAAGCCCAAGCAATGTCCCAATCAGGAGACAAAGGCCCCGGTACTTACGAGAAAGGGAAGGGGACAGTCACAGCCATGGAAGGAAGGTGTCTGTTGGTGCTGATAACAGAACATAGTGATGCCAACGCTAAACAGTTTAAAATGCTCGGCCCCACAGTCCTCAGTGGGTGGTCACAGTGTCTGCTTCCTTCTTATCCTTGCAGACAGTCTTGGGGCACAGCGTGGCGGGAGGCGCAGGGCAGAGGTTATTTCGCCCTGTTTTCACGTCCGAGCATCTGTGGCCCAGGACTGCCAGGCGGTGCCTCCTGGATGGCGGCTCTGCTCCATTTTAAAGTGGCTCCGCTGATGTTATGATTTTTTTACACAAGGTTTCAGTGTTTGTGGTCATCTGCTTTCTTTAGACACACATTATTTGCCACCATAGGCATGCATTCCTTTCGTAATATTCTAAAGGAAGTCCTCCTGCCCTCTGTGCCCTTTCCTGGCGCTGCCTGTCCTCAGCCTGCTCACTCTGACGCCCACTACACTCCCCGCCTCTCCACTGACTCCAGGCCCCACCCATCTTTCCATTTGTAAGCACCCTCTCTCACATAGAATCTTCACCCCTCAATTGTGTGACTTAATAAAGGTAGCTTTCCTGCGTGTTGCCTTTGAACCCCAGAGCCTGCTTGCCCTCCAGAAGTGCCAGGGGACCGCACGAAAGTTAGCTGGGCCTTTAGTGACACTCTTGGGGCCCAGGGGGTCTCTGACCGAAGCACGGCTCCAAGCCGCCTGGGTCCTGTCTGGCCTCGCTTTCTGGTCTCAGGCCTCCCAGCTCCCTGGGAGCTCGGCGGGCAGGTAGCAGTGGGACTTCCAAGCGCCTCCAGTTTCCCCAGCTTAGATGGAAGGTCTGCCTGAGCCCGGCAGTGTCGGGAAAATGGTTATGATTCTGGAGAAACATGCAGAGGAGAAAACCGAAACAGCCAGCAAGATTTCCGTTGGTATTGTTAGGTGTGTTGGGGAAAGCGACCATTTACATTATTGAAAGATCAGTCGGAGGCCGAAAACCAGGTGACACAGGCTGTATTAGAGGAAAGACCTGCCGGGCTCTCACAAGGGAGAGCAGCAGCCCGTGCAGCGGTTACAACTCTTTTAAGGAGAATGAGGAAGGCACGAGGGCCTTGGGTACTTGGCGAGAGCTGGTTGGTTAGTCCATGTATATGTCCACACAGGGTGTTCCTTCTGGGCTGGGGCCACATCACATTTACAGTCAGTCATCGCCATTCCAGGGACGGGTGGGTTTAGCAATCACATTCCAGGGAAAGGTGAGTCTATCAATTATTATTTTAAAACGGTTGGTTACAGGCGCTGAAGGCGTGCCCTTACCATCACGGGCTGGAGGAGTGGGTCTGAGGCGGGAACCAGGCAGCAGGAGTCAGGCCGTGGACACTTACTAAGTGCTCTGGGCAGACAGTGTCTGCCAGGCTTTCTTCCCGCTCCGTGGGGGCGGCAAGCCACCTGCCCCTCGGACAGCCTCGCTGATGGGGGCCTTTCTTAGGGGAACCAGCCATTAGTCAGAGCCCAGCCACACTGAGGTCTTTTATAGCTTTATTTTTCAATCCTGGATTTTTATTGATTTGTTTATTCTTCTGCAAGGCCCTGAGCGGGAGAAAGGACGGCATGCGTGGTCCTTGAGTCAGAGGGGCACCCACACACCAGCAGACAGAGGCAAGCGGGCCGGGAAGGAGGGCTGCGCAGAGCTCACCAGGAAATCTGGAGGCCGAAGAGCTCACAAGAGCACAGGAGAGAACCCATTCCACACAAGAGGGGAGCGCTCGAGGGAGGCAGTGAGGACAGATGCAGCTCAGTGCAGGGAGGGTCCTCAGAGAGTACTGACAGGTGGAGTGGGGGTCACACAAATGGCCGGTTAAAGAGCAAGATGGGGCAGGATAGGGAGGCGGGGTCGGGAAGGGGACGGCACAGAGCTATGCAGCCACCGTGTTCAGAGAGACTGCACATGCTTCCCGGGAAGAGGGCGGGCCGTGTGCTCACTTTCAGGCAGCTCTAGGGGCAGAAAGTGTCGGGTGATGGGAAGAAGCAGAGCTGTGTTTGGAGGATTGCTGTGGCCCAGCCTGTGTCGTGCTTGGAAAGAGGAGTGTTCATAAAGCAAGATAACCCGGCAGAGATGGTCTTGTCCCTCCAAATGCTTCACGAGGGTGAAGCCGATGGAGGAGACCAGATGAATGTTGCCACTTAGGAAAAGATTTTCAAGTTTACCTGTGCCAGGCAGGTCGGAGCGCAGGGCTCCCACAGTGTTAAAGGCCCAGGTAAGAGCCTGCAGATGGGCCCAAAGAGAGTTTTGATATAGAAGGAAGAGAACAAGGAAAGAAAGGAAGGAGAGACCCGGCCAGCGCAAGCAGGAAGTGCCATGGCGAGGACAGCAAAGGCCTGAGCTTTCGGGGAGAATCAGCTCACTCTAAGAGGAAACGGTCTGTGCAGATGAGGAGAGCAGACCGGAGATGAATGCCTCACTTAGTCTCAGAATTAGAGTTTGAAATATGAAATTTGAAACAGTGGTAGATAAATGAATTGAAGTGGAAATATGGAAAAAATAGTGATGCAGGAAGGAAAGCACGGGATTTCTATTTTAAATATAATTTCACAGTTGATATTACATTTGTCTTCTTCTCTGTGAACTTGATTCTACAGTAGATGGGTGTGTGTGTGGGGGGGGGATGTGCACAGTGCGCATGTGTGGCCCTGCTCAAGCTGTGGACGAAGCCCCTCGAAGCCCCAGCTCCACCTCCTGAGCCCCCACAGTCTCCTCTGCCTGGTCCTCCCTCGGGGAGAGTGGCGGGTGTCCAGCAGGCCCCTGGGGAGGGAAGGGGGCCCCCTCTCCAAGGAAGCATGAGGTCAGCATTCTCTGTGCTCATGGGGTGGCCAGGGGGGGCCAGCAGTGTGTCCGCCCTGTGGGTCTCCTTTGCTGTCCCCACCGGCTTCAGGCAGCCACCAGCCCTGAAGGTGTATCTGTAGAAACCAGTCACTCACTAAGGATGAGTCCTAGCATTCGCAGGTTCAAGGACAGCTTTACAACAGGTTGCACCGTCTTATTACTTGCCCAGGGCCTTTGGTCCGTGTGGGAGGAGCCTGGGGGCCAAAGGTAGGAAGCCTCAGGGTACGGAGCGGGAGAGCAGGCCCTCCCGGAGTTTGTCCAGATGCTTTGGTTCTGGAGGTGTCCTCTGCCCCCAGCCCCCCAGCCTCAGTTCCTGTCACATGTCTGGCTCAGCTCACCAGTGTCTTTAAGACGCTCTCGGGCCCTCGGGACCCTCAGGAGCTGGAACTCACCTTCAATCCCATTCCAGTCGAGGCTGCGTCTGTGCCCTGCTGCCCCCACTGACCTTCACCTCTGCCTCCGCTGGACCCTCCTCACCCCTGCTCACCCCTCGGCCTCCCCAGGGAGCTGTGCCAGTCCCCTCAGCAGGTCAGGACCTTCCGGGTGGGTCCCACCATCTAGACCTCACCTCTAACATGTAACCAAGGTGTGGCCCTTCCCTCTAAAGCGCGTCAGGGACCTCAGCGCCTCCTCTCGGCCCCTGTGGCCTCGTGCGCGAAGCTCCCACCACCGGTTGAGGAAGCTGATCTCCCTCCGCAGTGTCCTCCCCAGTGTCCTGGCACCGTCACAGCACGTACACTCCCGCCGCACGGTCTCCGTGTGGGACGATGCACAGGCCGGGCCTCTGGTCTTCATGGGGTGAGCAGGCCATGGAGGGTCCCTGCTCCAAAGCCCTCACCGGCCAACAGCCCTTCTCCCCTCAGTTTGCTGCTCACATCTGCTCAGACCCCATTCCTCCTCACTCCGTGCTGGAACACTTCTACCCCCACCCCTTCCCTCAGGCCCTGCCTGGAGGCCTCGAGGGCCTCCGTGGCCGCTGCCTTCTGTGTGCGTCTCCTGGAACAGGGCTGTGGGAAAACATGGAATCCTTTGAACATTTTACTAAGGTTGATAAGCAAAATAGTTCTTAAGTTTAAATAGTTATTTTTGTTAATATGAGATAGAAAAAAACAAACAGAAGGTGGAAGACAGGACGCACAGAGCCCAGAACTGCTTCCACGGTGACGCGTAGGCCAGCTGCCCCTGGTCCTGGTTGGGAGGGAGGGGGCGGGGGGGGGGGGGGCTCCTTCGGGTGAGGCATTGGCTGCAGGTTGGCCCAGGCATGGCAGGTGAAGTCCCCTCCCCAGCATATAATGAGGCTCCCAGAGGAGGCTAGAGAGGGAGGGGCTGGTTTGCACCCTAGGAGATGAGCCTGGGTCCTCCCCTGGGGTGATACCCTGTGGCTTTTTTGTAAGTAACAACTTTATTGAGATAGTTCACACACCATACACGTCACCTATTGAAAGTGTACAACTCAGAGGTTTTTAGCATCTTCACCACCAGTTCCGTAGTCCACGTTGCCCCCTAGACTTTTAACCCAACTGCCCAAAGCAGGAAGTAATTAACGAGTTAAAAAGAAGAGCTCCGGCCAGAACCGGTTTGGCTCAATGGATAGAGCGTCGGCCTGCGAACTCAAGGGTCCCGGGTTCGATTCCAGTCAAGGGCATGTACCTTGGTTGCGGGCACATCCCCAGTGGGGGGCGTGCAGGAGGCAGCTGATCGATGTTTCTGGCTCTCTATCCCTCTCCCTTCCTCTCTGTAAAAAATCAATAAAATATATTTTTTAAAAAAAAGAAGTGCTCCGAAGAGCTCTGGTTTGGGTGCACAGGGCAGGCAAGCAGGACGCCCTCCCGCTCCCGGTGGCAGCCCAGGGCTGGGCAGGACAGGGCAGCCCCAGGGTGGACACTGACCGTCACTCACGGCGTTTGCCTTCTCCCACCAGGTGTTCCACTGTGTCCACTTCGAGTGTCCGGAGCAGCAGAGCAGCCTGAAGGAGGAAACCAGCGAGGAGCCGGGGACGGGGGACACCAGCCCGGCCAGTCAGCC
Organism: Myotis yumanensis; assembly: GCF_028538775.1. Classification (NCBI taxonomy): domain Eukaryota; kingdom Metazoa; phylum Chordata; class Mammalia; order Chiroptera; family Vespertilionidae; genus Myotis; species Myotis yumanensis. The sequence continues at coordinate 89,099,598 of NW_027223757.1, forward strand.
ACTTGAGCCCCGCGCCCTGCAGGCCCCCAGCGGCAGCTCCCTGCCCTCCAGCCCGGCCTCTCGCTCATCCGGCCGGCAGCACCAGTAACGGGGCTCTGGTGGGCAGTGACTCGGGGGACCATCTCCCCAACAGGGCTTTGTCACTGCCCCGCCCCTTCCTGCGGGGAGCAGACCGGCTGCAGAGACAGACACGGAGCAGGTTTGCTCCCAAGGACAGGAAGGGGCCGCTTTGTTCTCCTCAATTCGTTCCAATCAGGCTGGTCCCCAGGGGGAGAAAATGGCCTTCAATCTTCATCAGTCCTGCGTTCACACCCTACCTCTCCCATCTCACCAGGCCCAGAGCAGGCGCGAGTGGGCGGGCAGGGGGCACACCGGCCTCTCGGACCTGGGGCGCCCTTTGAGAAATGGGTTTCCTTCATGTCTACTCCTGAACACGTCACCCTGGCAACTGAATGGCTTTTTATTTCTTTTAGTTACTCCCTGTCTGCGGAATCATAGGTGTTCGGGTCTTTTTGAAATGCTCAAACGGCACTTGTTTTAACCCCTTTGACACTAACTGTCCTTCCTTAGTTTTGAACGGTTAAGCGTGGGGCGCAGCGAGAAGCACGTGCCGTCTCCCCAGGGCTGACAGGGACACTCCTCCGAGGAAGTTCAGCAGAACACAGGCGCAGAGCAGCCTGGCACTGAGCAGCGGGCACTGAGCAGCGGGCACTCACTGGGCTGCCGGGTCGCGGACCTGTCTGTCTGCGGTGCGTCCGCCTTGGGAGGGGCAGGAGCATCCTGTGCGCCTGCTGATGACGTGCTCAGATGCCTGTGGAACCTGCACACCTCCAGTTGGGCTGAGCCTGTCTGCCAGTCGCCAGTGGGGCCGCGAGCAGGATGGGCAGGAATGCAGGCCTGGGGGCTGGCGCGGCCCTGGTCATCCTCCATCCTCCAGTTCCAAGACACTTTCCTCCTCCTCACTGCGCCATCCGTCTTACGGCTCGCCGGGCCGCGCTGCTGTGTCTCCGTCATCTCCATTGGGTTCCCTTGTAACTCGATCAGATTCCTGTCGCTGTTTCCTCTCTGCAGCTCTCCCTTGGCTGGCTGTCTGCTCCCCTGAAGCTCCCCCAGATGCAGAGTCTTGCACACCCTGTGGCCGCTGGGGGGCGCTTACAGGGGTCCTTTCTCTGGCATCTTAAAGGCACGGTGGTTTGGGTGTACAAAGAGCAGGGTCGGTCCCGAGTGACTGAGGGGACAGTGGGGTTGCGTCGGATGAAGGACTGGGGAGCACGCTGGGAGGAGCGGGAGGAGCGGCCCCCAGTCTCCCTGCTCCTCGCTCCTACCTGCCCTCCTCCCCTGCCTGGGGTGAGGTGAGCGTGCTGCTGCTGTTCGCATCCAGCCCCGGCCCCTGTGAGCGCGTTCCTGCCCACTGAGCACCCGCCAGCCACACACTGGGCAGCAGGCGAGTGCAGATGCTTGAAAGGCTCGCCTGTCGAAGGGCCTCTTGGTAAACTCTGAAGTCACCTGTCCAGAGAGGAAGCCCACAGCCTGGACCCGGGGACATGGGGTGGGCCCCGTTGCCCACACAGCACACCCACAGCCAGGCCAGGGCCGCACGCTGCCGGCCACTCAGCTTCCCCACTGAAGGGGCACAGACTGTGTCAGAGCATTGGACCCAGCAGTCCCCTCCCGCCAGGCTCCCCTCCTCCCTCCCCGCCAGGCTCCCCTCCTCCCTCCCTGCCAGGCTCCCCTCCTCCCTTTCCCTCCTCCCTTCCCTCCTCCCTGCTGTGTCCTGGAGACCCCTTTGGAGTGTGCACCTTCCAGACTTATGCTCTAGGTCTGTCTGGAGAGAATGGAATCAGTCCCCCCGCCTCTGGCACTTCAGCGGCTCCTACTATTGGATGAAGGGAAGGAAGGGGGAAACCGAGGCAGTCTGATGACATGGTGGCAGGGAGACAGCTGGCCTCGCCCACACGTGTCTGGAGGCCTCATGGGCATGAACGCTGCTCTGCACCCAGAGGAGCTCAGCAAACCCTGCACAGCTGCCCCCTGGGACCAGGCAGGGGCTCTGCCCTCCTGATGGCCTCCTGACTGGGGAGCAGGGGGCTGCAGGGGCTGGAGACCCCACTGGAGGCCTATCACAGCGCACACGCCACCAGACCGAGGCCTGCACCTCCAGGGGGTGAGGGCGAGTCACCAGACGCCTGCCCCACTGCTGTTCTCCGGCGCCGGCTGGGCCTGCAGAGGACGTCTCCCCTGCGGCCACCTGGACCCAAACAGCCCCCAAACAGGATGAGACCAAGGGAGCCTACGGGGTTGCAGGTGCAAGCTGGGCAGCACTCAGCTGGACGGGTTCCTGGACACCCGGTTTAAGGAAGGAGCCTGGGCCGGGCCAGGGCGGGGCAGGGCTGGTGTGGGACCCGGCTCCCTCGCCTCTGTGAGGACACGGCCTGGGTGGGGTCTGGGTTGAGTAAAGGTCAGGTGAGGCTGGACCCTCAGTGGAGGTGGACGGGTGTTTGTGACCTCTGGCCCGTTACTGTGACCCTTGTCAATTACAAACTAAAACAACAGCTTTGTAACCACCCCCTACTCCCCACCCCCAGTCAAGAAAGGGCACCGTGGGAGTGAAAGGCCACTTTCACCAGGGCTGTGGGAGGGAGCCTTCAAAGGCACCTCTGAGGCCATGGGCAGCAGTGAGCACGCTGGGAGCCTGTGCCGGGGGGGGGGGGGGGGGGGGGGGGGGGGGCCTGTGCCTGGCAGGGCCTGGGGCTGGGGGGGGGGGGGCGCTGTGCCTGGTGGGACCTGGGGCGGGGGCACATCTGGTCAAGGTGCTATTCAAGCTGCCGACTTGAAGCAGGTGCAGTAGTGTTACACAGCCATCTACACACACACTGTTTTCCGTATTCTCAGTGCTTTTTCTGTTCTGTTTCTGATATTAGAACCATGAGCCCATGATGGATGTGGGACTCTTCTCAATTGCTCTTTAAATTGTCACTTTTAAAATCTTATTTAATGACAAATACATTAAAGTGTTTTATTCCTAGAAGATTTGGGAAAAGACATTATTTTCAGCAACAGTGGGATGTTTGTTAGACTGATTCCTTGGCAAAAAAAAAAAGAAAAAAATGACTTTTGAATTGTGCAAAAAAATTGCCCAGTAGTTATGCTGTCGCCCCAATTGCTAAACTGCTGTGCAGACGGCTGCAGCCCAGTCAACTTCACCTTTATTTAATTTAGAAGATAACAGAATTGTAATCACTTATCCTTTTCAGAGACTCGGGGAAAGGAAGGCGCAATGTGTGATAAAGAGCAGAGGGCCCTGGCGCCGCAGCCGCCTGTAACAGGGAGTGTCCCCATCGCGGCTGCAGTTAAGAGTCTCCCTTTGGACAGAAGAGAAAGGGGTCAAAGGGGGAAAGAAAAATTAAATTGGTCTCCTTCCAGGAGTTTTTCCTCATTAGTGTTTGCTTTCCAGGGTTTCCCTGCCTTGCCCTGCCTTTCCCGTGGGTGGCAGGTCCCTTGATGCTGCCGAGGTGGCCAGGGCCCAGCTGCTGCCTGTGACCATGGCCAGGGCCGTGGCCGCAGCCCTGAACGCTGCGCGCTGGCCCTGACACAGCTCCAGCAGCAGCCCTGTGCTCACTAGTGGCCCCAGGAACTGAGGTCAGTGCCTGGTCTGTGCCACCCGGGCTTTGTGCCTAGAATATTAAGTTAGAAGTCCTCAGGGTGCTGGTGTGCGTGCCGGTTTCTGGCAAAGGGGGAGGGTGGTTGAGACAATGCAGGCACCCGAATGCTGCTGCCGCCTCCTGGAGGTGCCCTCACACCTGGTTACAGGTGAGGATCCAGGGGCCCTGGAGGTGGACAGAACGAATGGGAAGGGTGGCGGGAAGGGGCTGGGTGGCGGGAAGAGCAGCCTCCTGTGCCCAGCAGCCTGCAGGTCTGTGGAGGCGAGAGGATGGGTTCTCTGGTTTCCAGCAGCTTGGCTGCAGCGGCTGTGCACTTCCCTGGGGCCTGGGACCCGCCTCTGCAGACAGAGCACCCCACACCCCTTCAGGCAGGACTTTGTGCTGGACTGATGTGGGCTGGGCCCTGTGTCCATTGGGGATGGGGGGGGGTGGGGAGCAGGCACCTGGGGGGCCAGATGAGCCCCCTATACCCTTGTTAGAATAGAACTGGTCTTTTAAGGTGACTCATTAAAAAAATTAAGGTAATGCTCATGGAATAATGTTCTAACCTAGCAGAAGGGGCAAGGGTGACCGACTCTCCCCCCCGCCCCCCCCCTCCCCGGCTCATTCTGAGTCCCTCCGCCCTGGGCCTGTCACTCATCTCCTCTGTGACACTCACCGAGCCGGCTTCTCCCGGACAAGCCGGATGGAGGGGCCCCACCACGCTTAGCTCCTTTTTTAAAAACTGACATTCTCCCCAGAGACCCCCCCTAAGGACTGTCACCCACCTGCAATTTGTGGTACATGTCTGTGCATTTGCCATCTGCATCCTATTTACAGCCCTGAGCCGGGAGGTGAGGAGAAGGCTGGAGGGCGCCTCCTCCCTGGGGCGGCTGGAGGGTGCGGGCTCCTTCCCACCAGAGGGCAGCCCTGAAGGGTGCGGGGGCCTGCGCAGAGCATAACTGCTGCCCTGGAAGGTGTGGAGGAAGGTGGGCAGTAGGTCTGAGAGGCCCTGGGAACCCGGTGGCGTAATAGCTTCTTCCTGCCACATGAGCCCCAGGGTGGACAGAACCAGCCTGTGTGAGGTCACCATGCCTGGCCCTGGGGGCGTGGCCTTGGCATAGGATCCTGGGGGAGGGGGGGGGCATGGTCACAGGGCAGGCTGGTCCATGGCAGCTTGTAGCCCTGGGTTCTGGGTTTACTGCTTGTCCTGCGCCTGACAGAGTTGGGGGGGGCGGGGGGCACAGATGCACCATCACAGACCAGCCCCAAGCCATGGGGTGTGCCTGGCCCTGGTCAGCAGCCCCACCGTCGATGGGACAGGGCACTGATGAGCTCTGAGGAGGTGATGGTGGGGGCAGAGCTGCTGACCAGGGCCTGCCTCTCCCAACCAAGGTCCCAAGGGCGCCCTGGCCCTGGCCCCCCAGCGCCTGCAAAAGTCAGAGGGAAGAGGCCTGGACGGGGATGTGGAGTGACAGGAGCCCCTCAGGGTGACGGGGGCCTTGGCCGTGACGACTCTGGTCACACTGGTGCAAACTGAACTCCCCGAGAACGGGGCCTCCCCTGTCTTGGGGGTCAGTGTGGGGCCTCCGAGATGTGGTGGGGCCAGTGTGCGGGGCCGGGCGGCTCCTCTGGGCGCCCAGGAAGCTCCGGGCAGGTGGGCCATTTGGTACGGGATGGACTTGAGGGCAGGCTGCGGCCCCTCACTTGGTGGAGCAGCCAAAGTGAGCAATTACGCAACCTGCGTTCCAACCATCCCGCGTGGGTGCCTGTAAGAGCGGGCCCCGCTTAGAAATGAAGGGACTTCCTGTGCCGTGACATTCGTGTCCTCACAGCCGCCTGCAGCCCCTCCCTGGGGCAGGTCCCCATCCAGGCTTCCCTCTACCCTCCCGGGCACCAGGGGTGCCTGCCCCTCCCCCTGCCTTCTCTCCCCGTGGTGTGTGGACGGGCGTCAGCCTCCGAGCCAGTGTTGTCCCCTCCGTCCCCTGCAGCCCGCTGACGCAGGCCATGTCACGTCCCTGGGCCGCAGCTCTGCGCTTCCTCCTCAGAGCAGAGGCCTTAGAGCCGCCCGGCTCCCTGCACTGGGGACCCCACCTCCCTCCTCCCTGAGATGCCTCTTCAGTGTGTTTTGGTGGAAGAAACGCCACCGCGAATGCACTGGGCCTCAGCGCCGGCCTGAGCGTGTTACTGCCCGGCTTGCAGCAGGCAGGCTGCCCCCTCCCAGACCTTCTGTTCTGAGCCGCCTGGGCCTCGCAGGGGAGCCGCCCTTTAGCAAGGCCGTTGGGAAACTTGATTCAGGCCTGGTCACGTGCGCTTACCTCCGAGCTTCATGTTGATTGAGGTCTTGAACAAGACAAACCAAATCCAGGGAGCAGCGAGTTCGCCATGCTGCCCCCCCCCGCCCTGTGCTGTCTCCCCCTCCGTCCCCTAGGCTGCCCCACCACTGGGCCCATCACTGGTCTTTCAGCACAGGGCGGGGCACCACCATGCTCTAAGTGCCCTGGACCAGGGCCATCCACGCCCACAGCACAAAGGGCCTGCCTCGAGGCCCTTAGTTCCGAGGGGGTGACGGCACACCCGCCCGTGGGCTCCGTGAGGTGAGGACTAGAAGCCACTCACAGGTCCGGGTGGGCCCTGAGAAGCCTCCCAGAGGTGACAGCTGGGCAAAGCCCGAGGGCAAAGGACCAAACTGGCCCGAGGGGCCTGGAGTGAGAGAACTGGCCCTGCTGTGATGGAGCCAGTGGAAGGGCAGGCGTGTTGGTGAGCGCCCCGGCTGCGAGGACAGTTCCCGCAGGGAGAGCAGGGGCAGCTGAGAGCAGAAGGGGGAGAGCTGGGGGCCGCGTGGACAGGGAGCAGCCGCGGTGGGAGGTGCGGCTGCTGGGCAGGTGGCCGCAGGGTTTGTGGACTCCGAGGGATGGGAGGGCCCGGCCTGGGCAGTCAGCTCCTGACAGGCTGGGCCTGTCACCCCAGGAAGGCCCTGCAGCCGGACCTCAGAGGGACCTGCTCACCAAACACAAAACCCAGCAAGGCCCGAGGGAAAACGACGGGAACTGTGGCGGGGTCACGTTCCCACAGCCCCTGAGCTGGAGGGGCCTGCAGGGGAGCCGTGCCTGGACTGGGGTGTTTGTGAAACCCTCGGGCTTGGCTACATGGGACCAGGAGGCGGCAGGATGCCTGAGGTTTCACTGCAGCTGACGGTGTGACGGCGTTTTCCGAGGGCGGTGCAAGCGCGGGCACCGCCGGGGCAGGTCTGTTTCCACGTTGGAGGTGACGCCAGGGCAGCCGCTGTGAGACCCGCCTGGGGACCTGGTAAGGTGCCACGTGCGTGCGCCCGGCCTGCGGGTGGTGGTTGGGCTGCAGTCCGGTTCCCACAAAGCACCCAGCCTTCGGGGAGCTGAACTACACTGAGAGCAGCTGGAGCCTGGGCGGGGGAAGACCTGGGTCACCTCCCCGGTGGTTATGGAGCCAGGAAGGGATCACTCGGGAAGAGACGGGGCCCAGGCTGAGCCCTGGTGCCCGGTGGAGCCCAAAGGTGAGGAGACAGCGAGGGCTGAGGGACGGGCACCTGGTGGTGACAGCCGAGGAGGAATCGGTTTTCTGGAATTGACCACCTTTGGGACAGCCCCTGAGGCTGGCTGTGAGCTCATGTGTGGGTGCCTGGGGTCCCCACTTTCCTCTCTCCAATGTTCACTCTCCTAACGCGCTGCCCTTTCATGTTGCTGGGTTGGAGCACTCCCTCCATTGCCAAGGCTCCCCCCACGGCCAGCGGTTACCGCACAGTATCTGCGCCAGGACGCGCTTGCCGGGACGTGGGAGGATGAACTCTCCTGCAGTAGCTACGCCTCTGACTGCCCCTCCCCCTACCAGGACCACAAAACTTGCGTATATTCTACTTGTTTCATTTATTTACATTTTAAAGATTTAAAGTCTTGGACTTTGAAGTCAAGGGTGGCAGATGCTAGTTTGGAGGGCAATGGGCAATCTCAATTCCAACTTGTGCAAACGAGGCACAGTGACACCCACTGTCGCTTTCCCCTCCCTCAAAATCATAAGCCAGGACCGAAACGACACGGCTGGAGGAAAAAATCAGAATAAAGAGGAGGGGATGCCAGAGACTCAGGAAGTGGTGGGAGATACGATGGTGGGCTGGATTTGACCTTTACACACACGGGTCTCCACACAGGAATGATCATCCAGGGGCCTCCTCTCTGTAAGGTGGCGCCGTGTGTCCCACGGGGAGGCCTGTGGGTCCTCCTGGCCTCGGGCCAGCTCAGTGGCTCTCAGATTATCTGTACAGAAGCTGCATGGCTCAGCAGACGTGTGGGCTACAAGGCTGGCCTCTGAGCCTCAGTTCTCTTGCCTGTCAAATGGAGCTAACAGTCACTGCTTCACAGGACTGTGAGGATTAGATAAGGCGTCTGGGAACGGCTCCTGGGACAGCGCCTGGCATGAAGAAGGTGTGTGATCACTGCCAGCTAGCCTGATGATCCGCTAACGGCATCCCGCTGGCCTAACGCAGTCTTCAGGCCTTTCCATCTTCATTTTCCTTACTCCAGAAATAGTCCTAAAGCCCCATTTCATCAGGTGCGTTGCGCCAAGCCTGGCTCCTCCACCTGCTGCTCTCCTGCTGGCCGCGCGCGCCCCTCCCCTCTGGAGCACGGCGAGCATCACCTGCGGGCACCTCCCCCAGGGAGGGGTCTCTTCTGGGTGGGCAAACCTTGAGCAGCAGGTGAACCCAATGGGGGCGCTGGGCTTAGGGTGTTGGGTAACAGATCCTGGCTGGTGTGCCCTTTGGTGGGAATGGAAGGACCCTCTTGCTCGGATGCTCCCTGCGTGTGGCGAGCGCCGCTGCCTCCCAGGCTCTCCAGCGGCGGCTCCAAGGCAGCCAGACTCTTTTTTAAGTTGAGATTCACACAACATAAACTCCCCCACTTTAAACGACCAATTCGGTGGCGGTTAGTACCTTTACGATGGAAACCCGTGCTCTGCCCTCCACCCCTGGTGGCGACCCATCTGTTTTCCGTCTGTGAATTTCCCTTTATTTAAATGGAGTTGCATATGTGTGGCCTCCTGTGCCTGGCTTCTCTCACTCGCGCAGCGCTGGGCAGTGCCCATGTGGCCTCCTTTGCCCACGGCGGATGGAGCTGCTGTGGACGTGTGTGCACGTGCGGGAGTCCCTGCTTTCATGTCGGTGTGTACCCGGGAGTGGAATTGCTGGAGGACGCGGTAATTCCGTGTAACTTTCTGAGGGACCAGCAAACCGCCTTCTGCAGTGGCCACACCGTTCCTGTCCCACCAACAGTGCCCGAGGGGTCCGTCTCTAAACGACACCTGTTGTTCCACTTTTTGGTCATCACGGTCCTCGTGGGAGTGACCAGTCAGACCCTCACCTGCCGGCCCCGAGCCCCTGCGGCACAGGTGAGACAGCGGCCCCAGCCCACAGCCAGGAAGCAGCCCTCTCCATGTGCCAGTCTTAGAAGCAAGTCACCAGGCCAGCCGCATTCAGGGGGAGGGGCTCGGGGGTTCAAGGACATGTTTAAAATCACGACAAACCCATGGCACTTCTCATCTGTCCTCAGACCAGTGCTACTCAGCCAGTATGTGACACGACATGGTGCTCACACCATAGTCAGCGCCCCACTTCCTCCACCAAGACTGTCAGCTGACGTAAGCAGGTGCGTAGCCACACAGGTGACCACACGCAGACCCAAGCTCGCGGGGCATGGGGAGGACCTTGGACCCCGCTCCGCAGCACCATGAGCTTAAATGACCATTTCTCATCCCCCTCAACTTGCCTGAAGTTTATACATTTTGGCAGCCCCTCTTTAAGAATGTTTTAAATGACTACAAAATTAGGTTCAAAGGTGAATCTGAAGAATAAGAAATCACAACACATTCCATTTTTAAAAGCTGACAAATGCCCAAACATTAAAAAGCCCAGAACATCCACACTACCAATCCTGTGATGGAGGCAGAGCCGAGTCCGATCTCTCCTCCAGCTCGGCTGATCACAATGTGTTTTGCATTGTTGATACTTCAAAGAAGTTTCTTTCATCTTCACAACTCACTGGCACAGACGTGAATTTTGAGAACCGTTGGGGAAACCGTGACCAAGGTCTTGCTGCCTGAGCTGTGAGAGTCCAGGCACAGCGAGAATTCCTGATCTTGCCCTCTTTGCTGAACAAAGTGGCACGTCTGCGTCGCTGAGCACACCGTTCCCGCAGGCCTGGACGAGGACTATCTCTGGCTCCAGACCTTCCCTGTCTAGACTCCCCCTCCACTCAGCTGTGCCTGGCCAGGCTCTGCAGGACACGCTTGGCTGCAACAGCCTTGGCTCTGCACCTTCAAGTCGCAAGTCCCGGCACAGTGGGCGGCTGGTCTTCCCAGAGGCCACCCTCGCCCAGGATGACCGCCAGTCACCCACTATACAGGGACGGACTGCAACCACACCCACATAACCCACTAATTCCGAATTAACTATCTCCCAACTCAACTCCCCTTGGCCAAATCCCCAAAATGCCCCTGTGGCCTCAGCACCTCCCACAGGAGCGGGAGTGTGGTGGTGGGAAGCTGGAATTGAACGAGGAACCCGGAACCCTTTCCACCAACTGCAGTTAAGTATTCGGTTCCTGCAAACTTATAAACCCTGGGGCCTGCAGGGGTGGGGGAGGCGTCTCGGCGAGGGAGGGGCCTCAGCTAGCATGTCATTTCACTGTGAAGCCACCTCAGCACCCAGCGAACCTGTCACACCGTCTCCAGCTGCCTGCTCCCAGGAGAACAGACCTTCCAAAGCGCTGGCTCCCCCACTCCCCCTCCCTCTGGCGGCCACCTGCCCGCACTGCTCGCCACCCCATCTCGGCACTGTCCCCTCCCTCCTGCATCACCTATTCATCCCTCTCTACTGGGTCACTCAACTGGCGTAACAACGGTAATTTCTCCTTTACTTGAAAATAAGCTCTCACCCCACACCCACTCCACTACTGCCAAAGTTCTCCTGGAAAAGGAGGCCCCTATAGCCAGGCTTCCGGTTCTCCTGCCCAGTGGCCAGTCCCCAGGTGCCCGGTCGCTGAGCAGCATCCCCACAGGTGTCCACGCCCCGCTTCTCCTTGAAACACCCCAGGACTCCGCTCTCTGGGCCGCCTCCTTCCTTGCTGGCAGCTTCCGCCTCCTCTGCAGGCGCCTCGTTTCCCTGGGCCTTGCTCCCTCCCTCCCGTAGCGACCTTAAGCCAGGACCCCTTGCGGAGCTGGAGGGCTGTGTATGGGCGTCTCAGAGTTTCCACCTGCATGTCCAGCCTGCACCTCAGCTTCGTCTGCTCCCACCCAGCCCCAACCACGAGGCCCTTACAGGGACCACCTCCCATCCCAGGTGTTCAGGCCCAAACCCTGGGGTCGCATGTCTCCTCACCCACAGCCACTGTCTGCACTCCTGTCAGCTCTGCCTCGCAGGTCAGCCCACCTCCCTGCCCTGAGCTCTGCCCCCCACCTGCCACTCGAGTTACCCAGTAGCCTCGTCCCTGGGTAACTCTCCTCCTTAAAACCCGTCAGACCACATCCCTCCACAGCGCAAACCCGGGATGGTCCCATCTCACCACTGTCTCAGCGCCTAGAGCGGCAGGTGTGAGCCAGGCTCTGCCCGATGGGCTCCAAGGCCTCCGTCATTCAGGCCTGTCCTGGTCACTGTCCTCCTTTTGGGTCCTGTCTCCCATCCTATCCGGACCCCTGGCTCCTCTGCGGCTGGTGGGCTGGGCCTGCGGACTCCAAAGCCCCCGCCCGGGGGTTGGCACATTCTCACCTCTGACTGGCCTCCTGCTCCAAAGCCTTCCATAGCCCTGCTCCCACCAAGTCCACCCCCTCCAATAGCTCAGGCTCAGCGCCCCGCCCCCAGGAGGGCAGGATGGGGGTGCCAACCAGCCTGCCTCGTAAGTCCATGAACCCAACTGGACATTTTATCACCATCACACGTGATGGTAAGTCCCAGTCCAGGGAGCATCTCATCGCCAGCAGCTTAATCACCCGCGTCTGTGAGACGCCCTTGAGCCCGGGCTGCCTGTCTCCCCTTCCCAGCCAAGCCCAGGTGCAAACGGAGGGTGACCTGTCAGTTTTATTTTGTAGCTCTCTCTTAAAATCCTCACCTGAGGATATGTTTGATTTTGGAGAGAGAGGGAGAGAAACTGATCAGCTGCCTCCCGTATGCACCCTACCAGGGACCGAACCTGCAACCATTGGGGCACAGAATAGGCTCCAACCACGCCACGCGGCCAGGGCTATTTGTGGGCCTTTGCTGAAGCCTGCCGGGGCTCTGGCCGCAGGTCAGCGGGGCCCCCGGGTGGGAGCTCTGGAGCCTGTGGTCACCCACCTGTTGCTCCTGGCTCACTATCCACCCCCAACTCCCTCCAATAATTGCTGGGAAACACCTGCCGTTTACAGACCCAGGGAACAGGCTTTACCCCGTGGAAGGTGAGGGTCTGGGACTGGCCCAGCATGCCCGGCAGGTGGCTTGGGTTTGGGCTGCTGTGAAGATGCACACTGAAGCCCATGTGCACTGACCTCCAGGCCGCCCGAAGGTCTTCCTCAAAAGCACAGAAGGTGCTCAAGGCGTTATCTGCACAGCTAGTCCCAAGATGCACCAATTAAGAAAAGGTCTAGCCCAGTGGTTCTCAACCTTGGCTGCACATTAGAATCACCTGGGAATCTTTTTAAAATCCTGATTCCTGGACCTCATCCTCCGGAAATTCTGTTTCTTTGTTATGGGGTGGGGCCACAGCATTAGTAACAAAGAAACAGAATTTCCAGAGGATGAGGCCCAGAAATCAGGATTTTAAAAAGATTCCCAGGTGATTCTAACGTGCAGCCAAGGTTGAGAACCACTGGTCTAGAGGGAAAAAGTCCTGTGCTGTGTTAAGCCCGCCAACTGCATCTTCCGGCACCCCACTTGGCATGGCGGGGACCTGGACGTGCCCCTGGTTTGGGGGGTGCTGGGGCAGGCTGGTTTCTGAAGACTGTGCCCAGCACCCTGGGAGGGCTGGTCCCTTCTGTCTTTAATCTGAATTTTAACATCAACATCATGCATGTGTACAGTCCTAGGGCAGCACACATACAGCTTGCTTCACTCCCACCCCCCACTCCAAAGAGAGTGAGTGGACTGCCAGCTTTTTCTGCTGCACTTACATGTTTTAAATTCATTTACTGTCTAAAGTTTTACATATGTCTCCTTTTTCCCTGCTTGACATCGCCCCCCCCAGCCATTCCCACCCGGGCAGCCCCCACCGCCCCACTGTCTGTGCTATTGGTTATGCTAATATGCATGCATACAAGTCCTTTGGTTGCTCCCCGCCCCCCCCCCCCCCCCCCCGCCCGCCATTTGTCTCTGGATCTATTCTTGTTCATCAAATTATGTTGATCATTATATCCCACATATGAGTGAGATCATGTGAAATTTATCTTTCTCTGACTGGCTTATTTTGCTTAGCATGATGCTCTCCAGGTCCATCCTTGTGTTGCAAATGGTAAAAGTTCCTTCTTTTTTATAGCAGCATAGTATTCCATTGTGTAGATGTGCCACAGTTTTTTAATCCACTCATTTGCTGATGGGCACTTAGGCTGTTTCCAAGTCTTAGCTATTGTAAATTGTGCTGCTATGAACCATAGGGGTGCCTGGGGTGGGAATGGCTTCGGGGGGGGGGGGGGGGGGAGGGTATCAATTGGGGAAAAAGGAGACATATATAAAACTTTAGACAATAAGTAAATTTAAAAAAAGATGAAGAAGAATTCACATAATATTACTTCATTTATATAAAGTTGAAAAATACCATACACAAAAACAAACTCAAAATGGCTAAAGGACTTAAATGTAAGACGGGAAACCATAAAAATCCTACAAGACTCCATAGGCAGCAAAATAGCAGACATATGTCATACCAGTATCTTTACCGACACGGCTCCTAGGGCAATGGAGACTAAGGAGAAAATAAACAAATGGGACTACATCAAAATAAAAAGCTGCTGCACAGCAAAAGAAACCATCAACTAAACAACAAGAAAGCCCACTGCATGGGAGAACATATTTGCCAATGATATTTCAGATAAGGGTTTAATCTCAAACATTTACAGAGAACTCATACAACTTAACAAAAGGAAGATAAACAATCCAATCCAAAAATGGACAAAGGATCTAATGGACAATAGACACTTTTTGAAAGTGGACATACAGAAGGCCCAGAGACATGAAAGCATGCTCAATGTCACTAATCATCCGAGAGATGCAAATCAAAACAACAATGCGGTACCATCTCACACCTGTCAGAATGGCTATCATCAACAAATCAACAAACGACAAGTGCTGGAGAGGATGTTGAGAAAAAGGAACCCTTCTGCACTGCTGGTGGGAATGCAGACTGGTGCAGCCACTATGGAAGACAGTATGGCGTTTCCTCAAAAAGCTAAAAATGGAACTCCCATTTGACCCAGTGATCCCACTTCTAGGAATATATCCCAAGAAACTAGAAACACCAATCAGAAAGAATATATGCAGCCCAATGTTCATAGCAGCACAATTTACAATAGCTAAGATTTGGAAACAGCCTAAGTGCCCATCAGTAGATGAGTGGATTAAAAAACTGTGGTGCATCGAGACACAGCTGATTCTCACAGCCAGTCGGCCTGGAGGTCAAATCCCTCTAGTATTAACTACAACAATCAAGGCTTAACTACAACAAGACTGTGCACAAAGACCACTAGGTGGTGCACCAAGAAAGCATAAAAAATGCGGAGACAAAGAAACAGGACAAAACTATCAAGGGAGGATATTGAGTTCAGAACCACACTTTTAAGGTCTCTCAAGAACTGTCTAGAAGCTGCTGACAAACTTATTGAGATCTACAAGAAATCTAATGAGACCCTCGATGCTGTGATAAAGAACCAACTAGAAATTAAGCATACACGGACTGAAATAAAGAATATTATACAGACTCCCAACAGCAGACCAGAGGAGCGCAAGAATCAAGTCAAAGATTTGAAATGCGAAGAAGCAAAAAACACCCAACCGGAAAAGCAAAATGAAAAAAGAATCTGAAAATACGAAGATAGTGTAAGGAGCCTCTGAGACAGCTTCAAACGTACCAACATCAGAATTATAGGGCTGCCAGAAGATGAGAGACAACAAGATATTGAAAACCTATTTGAAGAAATAATGGCAGAAAACTTCCCCCACCTGGTGAAAGAAATAGACTTACAGGTCCAGGAAGCACAGAGAACCCCAAACAAAAGCAATCCAAAGAGGACCACACCAAGACATATCATAATTAAAATGCCAAGAGCAAAAGACAAAGAGAGAATCTTAAAACAGCAAGAGAAAGAAAGTCAGTTACCTACAAAGGAGTACCCATATGACTGTCAGCTGATTTCTCAACAGAAACTTTGCAGGCCAGAAGGGAATGGCAAGAAATATTCAAAGTGATGAATGCCAAGAACCTACAACCAAGAGTACTTTATCCAGCAAAGCTATCATTCAGAATTGAAGGTCAGATAAAGAGCTTCACAGATAAGGAAAAGCTAAAGGAGTTCATCACCACCAAACCAGTATTATATGAAATGCTGAAAGGTATCCTTTAAGAAGAGGAAGAAGAAGAAAAAGGTAAAGATACAAATTATGAACAACAAATATGCATCTATCAACAAATGAATCTAAGAATCAAGTGAATAAATAATCTGAGGAACAGAATGAACTGTTGATTATAATAGAATCAGGGACATAGAAAGGGAATGGACTGACTATTCTTGGGGGGGGGGCGGGAAGGGGTGTGGGAGATGCGGGAAGAGACTGGACAAAAATCGTGCACCTATGGATGAGGACAGTGGGTGGGGAGTGAGGGCGGAGGGTGGGGTGGGAGCTGGGAGGAGGGGAGTTATGGGGGGGAAAAAAAGAGGAACAAATGTAAAAATCTGAACAATAAAGATTTAATTAAAAACAAAACAAAACTGTGGTGCATCTACACAATGGAATACTACGCTGCTGTAAAAAAGAAGGAACTCTTATCATTTGCAACAGCATGGGTGGACCTGGAGAGCACTGTGCTGCACTTACCATTTCTAACCTCACACATATGCCCTCTTGAAAGTTACACACGCAACTCCCTCCTGTGGGCCGGACGATGGGAACCTGGCACCCCCTGCACACCCCCTGCAGGCTTCCCAGTCTCCCGAGTCCCAGCACTGACTGCTCCCAGAGCAGCACTCGTCACTGTGTCTGTGTTCACACGATTTGTATTTGATATTGATCACGGCTAAGTCACGCAGGGTCTAGGGTTCCTCTTATTTTTGTTTTGCAATAAATTGTCTATTTCTGTAATTTTCTAAGACTCATATCCGAACCCCATGGTAGAAGGTAAATCAAGTGCAAACACTGACTCACCGGAGCCCCTCCCAGGCCTGGCCTTCCCGCACGCGCCCCCCCTCCCGCCTTTCCCCATCTTTCTCTGGTTTTTCCCCTCTTTCGGAGCCCTCCCTGGGGAAGCTCCGAGGATGGTTGCGAAGGAGGTAAACTCTCTGAGGCCCCGCAGTCTTTCCTCGGGCGTTTCCACTTCTCTGGTGCCTGTCTGGTCCTCCCTTCTCCGAGTGGGAAGCCTCTCAGTTCCCAGTGTGTAGCTGACCCCCACCTTGACGACGGGTCCCACTACAACTGCCGGCTGGGGCTTCCTGTCCCCCTGCTGCCCACTGGAACGCCCCTCCTCTTCCCAAGCCCCAAAGCCGGGGTGCTGACTGGAGGCAAGGCCCCCAGGCCTGGTGCTCTCTGCCCGCCTGTTCACTCCGTGCACCTCGATTTCCTCTGAGGATCCTTCATCATCGTCATGACCACCGTGTGGCCAATATTTCTGCCTTAAAGGTGGTGGGAGGGGTGCCACTCCTCCGCCAAATGTTTTTGAACATCTTCACAAGTGTATCCTCTACACCAGTGATTTTCAACTGTGTGCCACTGAATTTGAAAACATGCAATGCCTGACTCCTGAGGGGCACTGACTCTTTTCCCTTAGATTGCCAAGTAAATGACAACAGCCAACACAGCTGCCTGGTGTGAATAAATACCAATTTTTTTGGTCATATCGGCAAGAAATGTATTTTTGGTGTGCCACAGAATGTTAGTAGTTTATGTGGGCCACGAGAGGAAACGGTTGAAAATCGCTGCTCTACACTAGCGCGTTCACACAGCAAATACATCATCCTGGTCCTCCCTCCAGGGAAGCGCCATTCTTCATCCTCTGG
The DNA here is from genome assembly GCF_028538775.1 of Myotis yumanensis. Taxonomy (NCBI): domain Eukaryota; kingdom Metazoa; phylum Chordata; class Mammalia; order Chiroptera; family Vespertilionidae; genus Myotis; species Myotis yumanensis. Next base: position 89,116,496 of record NW_027223757.1, read on the forward strand.
GTCCTTCCTTGGGTGCTGACCCCCTTCCCTGGACCCATGCAAACCCGGGGCCTAGAGCTGGTGCTCACTTCCATCTCCCCAGATGTGCACCTTCCTGCTGACGGCAAAGCTGGCCCAGCAGACACACGTCCTGTGCAGGCCCAGCCTCCCCTGGCGGAACCACCCGCCCACAATTCAGAGGGACTCGGCGCTGCAGGGCTGCGGGAGGGAGACCTTTGACTAGTTTCCTGGTGGTGCCAGGGGCATGGAGGAGAATGGGCGAAACAGAGAAACCTGAACTTTCGTACGACTGGTTTAATTTTTTCAGCAGGAGAAAAAAGAATAAAGTTACAAGAGTCTTTTAATATTTTCACAATGTTAAAACTAAAACCGAGCTCTAGGCTGTGTAAGTAAATCTAGAACACAAAAGGGTTAAATAAGATTTCTCTTTTAAAGATACAAGAATTTAAGCTTTCCTTACATTTAACAAACTTCACAGAACAGATACTGCAGGGAACAAGCGCCCCCCCCGCCCCGCCCCCGCTCTGCCACCAGGAAGTGAGGGCCGAGCCTGTGTGCTGGGCTCCCCATCGCTGCCTCCAAGCAGCAGCCGGTGGGGCCTGAGGAGGGTGGGGGGCTCGGGGGGCCTCTGAGGGATCAGAGCGTGGTGGGGGCCGGGGCGGGCCAGCTCACTGAGGATGGCGGGACTGGCCCGAGGGCCGTGGCTTGACAACAGTGGTAAACGTGGGCAGACCCGGCCCCTCTGCCCTGGGCTGCCCTAGAGCAAGACACCGGTCTGGGTCCTGAAGCAAGAATTAAGGCTGGAGATTTTGCAGCGGATTCCACTCTGGTTGGGGTAGGGTGGGTGGGGTGGGGGGGAGGTTGGGAAGAGCATGATTTCCTATTTCGAATTCTGGACCAAAGAACATTTCCAGTTGCAGGCATTAATTGGCAGACAGAGCTGACCTGCTTGTGGTATGAAAGGCCAAGTTGCTGGGTTAAACTGTTCCAACAGCCTGCGGGTGGACAGATCCAAGCTGCCTCTGCAGGAGCGTTCGGGTCTCACCGCCTGGATGACAGGGGCTCTGGGCCACGCACACCTGCTCGGCTTATCCTGTCTGCCACCCTCCCCCCACCTGGCTGGTATGATTCCTAACGTGGGAAAACAGGCCCACCCCTTCCCCACCCGCCCGAGCTACTGCCCTCCTGTCTGCCCCTGTGACGAGGCACAGGCTGAGCAGGGTGCCCCCACCTGCTGAGCCAATGTCTCCCTCGGAGCCTGGCCACGGCCACGAACCACAGTTGTACACAACACACCGCTGCCCCCGCGGCACACGCTGCCTCCCTCACTAACCCTGCTGTGTGGCAGGTGTGGGCTGTTGTCCCTGGACGACAGGGCTGCAGACGGGGCGAGGCCACCCTCCCCTTGACCCTTGGGGCCAAGCAGGCTCCTGCTGGAAGGGGCAGAGTCTGGGCAGCAGCTTCCCAGGGGCTCCGTGGGCTATGAAACGTCATTTTAAAAAAACCCCAATATGGAACTCTGGCTGCAGAGGCCGATGAGGACCCAGCCTCGCTGCTGCGCTGCAATCAGCCTCATGTGATCAACTGCCAGACCCTGTACTTGGCAGGTGGCAAACCAGAGCCAGGGGGTCGGGCGGCCCCGGCGGCCTCTCGTGCCTGGGGTCCTGTGTAGAAAGGTGGCTCTTGTGGATGGACTAGACTTGAGTGGAGCTAATTTTCAAAGTGAGGTTACTGTTTCTCTTCTCATGTGATGAGTTTTTTCATAACAAGTCAGGTAAAAAATTTTGTGAAGATTTTCGTAAGAACCTGCTCCCCCACCCAATGTGCTCGGTGGGAGAGCGAGGCCACCACCCAGCCGAGCACGTGGCAGATCTCAGCAGCCCCCTGTGGCCAAGGCAGCGTGGCCACCAGGCATCCTGCTGCTGGGACTAAGGACAAGTGAGGAGGTGAAAGGCCGGACATGAACCAGAGTTTTGGCAGAGCCGTGTGCGGTGTGGGGACTGAACACCAGCTTCTACTCCTCGACTAACTCAGAGTCTCCGCCTGGAACCCTTTCCGCTTAAGGCTTTTTGTAAGTTTGACTCCAGCAGTGACAGGTGTGTGTTGTTTTAAATCCACTAGCCATGCTCAAAAAAATATTCTTCATGTTTTAATTTTATACAATGGCTAGCAGGCACCTTAGTAACCAGCCAGAAATCAATTTCAACCACCATCAACCCCTAAACTACAGTACCAGGATGGCTGGCTAAAGAAAGGAAACGGACTGGCTGTGGTCTGACGCGTGCCCAGTGAAGGTGTCTGGCTGACTCTGTCCTAAATAAGGCTAACATCAGTGAACTAAGAACAGCGTCACGGGCGGCCGTGCTGGCCTTCACGAGCACCCCTCCCCAATGCGCTGGCAGGAGCGCCCCACTTTCCGGTCCAGTTTCACCATTTTCATGATGGCTTCCTCTCGGCCTCGGCCCATGTGGTCAAACGTACAGTCATGCTGCTCGGGGAGGCGATGTAACATACAGAACACATAACCTGCAGAAGCAGAAGAAGCAGAGAAAACAGAGGGTTAGGGTGGCTTCCAAATGCCCAAAGCCTGGCTCTCACTCTGTCTGGAGGGCGGGAGGGGCACCTCAGTGGGTGGACGGTCACGGCAGAGGCTCCTGCTGCTAAAGGGTTTATTACAGAGCCCCTGCCCCCCTCAGCTCAGTGTGATGTCCTTAGAGGCCGACTGGGCATTTAATGCTGCTCATGCCTGGATGGACCCTGGAGACAGAACCCAAAGGAGGCTGCTGCTGCGGACACACCTTTCCCTAGGAGAGCAGAGGGCTCCGAGCTCCTTCCCTCCGGCCACCGGGCAGGCAGGGAGCAGAGCCGCCGGCTCAGCATCGTCCCTGGAACATCCACCCAGGACACCAGCATTACTCGGAGGAAGACAGGGAGCAGCCCAAGTGATGATGTTAAATTACATTCTACCTCTGTACAGCTAGGGCTTGGGGGATCGTGGGAGAGCTCAAACCATAACCTGCATGTGAAGGGGGCTCTCAAAGAAAAATGGATTATTTCAGTGCTAGAAAAGGTGTGACATAAAAACAGGACAAAACAGAAATGCTGAGCTCCATCATCTCCAAGGGGCCTGATGCTTCTAAACTCCACTTGGCAGGTAGGAGGCTGAGGTCCCGCACTCAGGCTTGGTCCTCTCTCTGGAGCAGAGAGGTCTGAGGGAGACACTGGTGAAGCTGGTAGAAAAAGGGATGGAGGAGGGGCTGATGCAGTCCCTCTGATGGGGAATAATGAGAAGAGGCTCAGAGGACAGAGGGAACATCCCTGCATCAGAATGTGACCAACCCCTCCCCTCGTCTGATCAACTTCTAGGAAGGCTGGTGGGTACGTGGATGTGCAAGGCGGATAGACACCTGATGCCTCCTGAACCCTCGCTTTGGGGTAAGAGGTGGTGCTGGGAAGCCCCTGCCAGTGCTGGCTGCTCCTCCTCCATCAGCTGTATCTCGCCACACCTCAGGGTCCACGGGCCTACACCAGGTCCACAGGACCAGCCTGGGGGTGCATGTGAACACACCCTAAGCCTCCTTTCCCTGGCCTGGAGCAGCCCCCGCCCCCCCAGCAGCCCTGCCGCCCCAGGGCTCTCCTCACTCTCCAAGCAGCACCTCTGCTCAGACTTCTTTTCTGAAGCCTAGACTGATCCTGATGGCCAGGAAGCCACTCCTTGCAAACTGGGAGCCGTTCATCTCCACACCCTCAATTTCTGTTCTTTTCAGAGACAAGGGGTAGAGGCAGTGATTTCAGAAGAACAGCAGAAGTTGGAGCAAAGACTGAATGGCCAGAATGAACGAAAGTTTCGACAGCCTTAACTTTTAAAAATAAACTTCACCCAGAGAACATTCCTTTGCCCTGAGCTCCTGTGTGCACGGGGCACGGGGCATGGGCCGAGCCTGGACCATCCACTGTGCGAGAAAGCGCATTACTCACGGCTCTCAGGGAGAGCTCGGCCATGTTTCACTCTAAATTGGATTGGGTTTAAGGAAAGGAACAGAGATGAAATTTTGTCTCCTGAGAAGCTGAGCTCCCACTTGGTCCAAAGGCAAAGTGAAGATTAATGAGCTCACGTGTTCTATTTACTGATGAGTTCATTACTCGAAGCTATCGAATACCAGCCGCCTTTCTCCTAAGGATTTCCCAGCAGAAGCGTGGATGGCACCCCCCAACTACCAAGCACAGCAATCTTTGTGCAGCAGAGCCCACCTGATGGGGGGGGAGCAAGTGTGAGCAGGCATTTTATTCCTAGCGTCTACAGTGAGGGGTGGGAGAACCCCTGCTCCCTCCCTTCCCTTTCTTTAAGATATTGGGGTGATGCAGGAGAATGTCCTAGGGCTTATCTCTCCTGATGAATGGTGCTCGTTGAATAAAAGTAGCAGGAAATAGATTGCCCATGAAATTTATGTGGACCTGGTTCAGGCTCACATCTCACGAGGCAGGCTGGAGCGGAGGGAAGACACTCCAGTGTTGTCCTACCCACGCACCCTACAACTCTGCTTAGCTTGCCTTCCAACAGCTAGGGGGCAGCAACTTAGTGGATCTGAGAGCCCCAGGGGTGACAGAAACTTCCACATATTCTCGCTACCTGCCCATGGATTCTCCATCCAGCCCAACACCCCTCATTTCTCTACCAAGTTCTGTGAACCTCTATTAAACACACATTAGCACCTGGCACTGCATTTTTGAAAGGTGAAAACCACGGACCAGCAGCTAAGTTTGGGGGTGGTGCTGGTAAGAGGAGGGTCCACAGCATTGTAACTCACTGGGCAATTTGGAAAGCTGGCTTCCCAAGTGGCCGTGCCGAGGTTACTAGAGGCTTAGTGAAGCTCGGTTCCCGCTCCTGTGAGGATCACTCATCGGGAGGAGGGTGCCCGCTGGAACTTGTCCCAAATGCTGAACAGGTATTACCCACTGACAGCAGCCCATCGACGACGTGCATTGCAGCGTCAGTAGTGGGATACCGGGAGGGTGGGAATGACTCGGGGAGTGGGACGGGCCTTTATCCTCGTTTCCTGGTACCCACAGATCTATTTCCAGAAACCAGTGCTAGTGCCATGGACTTTCGATGACTCTTGGTGGAATTCTGGAGACTGAGCTGGGTATGGGAAGATGCCTGCTCCTAACCTCAGTGATGAGCAGTGAGAGCACAGGGAACTGGCGGCCTCCACCCTGGCCAGGCCGCCCTCCACACCGTTCACCAGAGCCTATGGGGCCTCTCCAGAGAAGGTCAAACAAGGCATGTCCAGAGGCACAAACACACAAGGGACTGAACTGAGCAGCTGCTGTGGCCCAGGCTTTGGTGTCATCACACAATTACTTCCCCTGATTTTAAAGTTACATATCACCTGGCCGGCGTGGCTCAGTGGTTGAATGTCGACTTATGAACCAGGAGGTCACAGTTTGATTCCTGGTCAGGGGATGTGCAGAAGGCAGCTGATCAATAATTCTCTATCATCATTGATGTTTCTCTCTCTCTCTCTCTCCCTCTCCCTTCCTCCCTGAAATCAATGAAAATATATTAAACAAAAAAAGTTATATGTCAACATTGAAGTCACTTACTTATTCACATACACACAACCCATATCTATCACTCCCATTAGGCCCCAGAGTTCAGCTTCATGCACTTTTCAGGACAAGTCAGTATAGTATACTTTTGCTAACGAGAGCTGTACTTTCGTTACCATGCAGTGCTTTGGAGGGATTAGGAGAAATAAAGGGGAGGAGGATATGAGTAAAAGGATGCTGACCCCCACAAGAGAGGAAAACGCCCAATGAAAACGTTTTTGAAGCTATGACCTGCCTGCTAACTGGGGCTGCACCTCAGCCCTTTCCCTGCTGGGCCACAGGGCCCATGTCGTGGAGCCCAGGCGACTGGTCTGCGTGGAGCACTGGCCGCGGGGGAGGCCGCAGGCAGAGCTCCTTCCCAGCTGCCAGAGGTGTTTCTGGTAAATCTGCACAACACACTCAGGAACCTGTGTGGGCATGTCTTTGCTCGCTGGCACGAAAGCAATTTGGGATGAGCCCTTGACTAAACAGGGAGTGAGGGGAGGCCGCAGCTCTGTGAGCATGTCCCACGGCCTCGCACTCCGGGCCCCTATCTGCCTGCCATTACCTGGCACCTGCTGGCCATCGTGGGCGTGGGGAGAGGGACAGGAGGCCAGACCACGGCAGGTGATACCAGGCAGCGCACTGGTGAGCTGGGCTGGAATGCCTCCAGAAGGTCTCCGGCAACTACACTCTCAGAATGAGAGAACCTTCGTTAACTACGGAGGCAGCAACAGGGGAGGGAGAGAATGCCTGTGTAGACAGCCACCGTGGCTGAACCACCAGGGGCTCATCCCAGGGCCCTGCACATACCTGTGGCTGTGGGCGGCAAGAGGTGAGGAGAGATCAGGAGCTTCCCTGACTGTCATCATCAGAGACAGATTATGGCATGAGGCAAAAACACAACCTGACACCTGTCTAACTCTCTGTCCCCAAAGGGTCCTGTGTGAAAGAGAAGCGCATACGCCCTGAACAGAGGCCTGCGGGTGCTCGTGGGAGGACAGGCATTTCAGCGGAGGGTGCCGATGGTACAAGCAAGCGTTCTGGACACGGCCGTCCTGACGCAGACCTGGGGCTGGGACCACCGAGCCATTTGCCACACAAACCTGAAGATGCCCAACGCGATGGCCCTGACACGCATTTCCAGCAGAAAATGGGCCCGAGGCTCATTCTCCCAGGATTCGGAGTTCTGACATGTAGGTTTCTAAAGACGCTCATTTGATGGAAACCAAACTTCTGACCTGACCCTTCAGCTTTTCAAGCGAACACCTAAAAGGCACACAATTCATTCAGATGAGCTCACCCACTGCTAACCCTCACCTCTGCTGACCAGGGTATTCTAAGACGAAGCAATGATGATCAAGAACAATGTGTACAAATGCTGTCATTAGGCAGAGATGGCATACACTCAACACCTTGCTCTCAGTGCTTTGAAAGTTGCTGCGATATTTCTGTTTCACTTACTTGTTTATAAAACCCAGCAGCAATGGCTGCCCCAGAGGAGCACCTAGACAGAGGCCTTGCCCAGGGCCCCAGGAGAGTCTGTGTCCTCCACTGCTCAGTTCTGGCAGGCAGGCCTCGGGGCAGCTGAACCACAGCAGGCCTGTCCTGCAGCTCCCTGCCCTGCCTCGCTGCTCCCTCACCACAGGCCTGGGCAGTGCAGCCCCTACCTTTGGCTGAGACCCTGGGCCCCCAGGCCAGCACTTGCTTCCAAACCCTAAGAATTAAAGGGGTTAGAACGATCTTTCTCTATGGAATTACCTAAGGGAGACAAAGAAAGGGCACCCAGAATTCACATGCAAAGTCTGAGCTCTTGTCATTTTTATTCGATCCCCACCAGACTGAAATATTGCTTTTCAACTTTGTCTTGGAATAAAAAGCACAATTTAAAGTTGACAGAACTGGGTAGCTCTGGACACTTTTGACCTTAATTAAACAACTGTTTCCTTGAAGCTTCCCCCAATTTGGAGGCCCCCCTTTTAGTCAGGGCAGGGACCAGGGACCAGGCAGGCCTCGGCGCCAGTGCTCGGTGTTTTTACCTCACTCTTAAGAAATGTTTTACACTTTCTTGTTCATTTGAATTTCAAATTGTCCAAAGTTCAAGCAGAATCTAAAAATACCAACAAGCTTTGGGGACCCAGGCTCTGTAGACCCACCCACCGGAGTGCAGCCTGAGCTGGCGGCACACACCGTCTGTGCATGGACATGTGGGTCCTGGGGTGCCAGCTGCAGCCCGGCAACGAGGCCCTGATAGGCGTGGCCAGTGAGGAGGAAAATCCGAGGCTGCTCCAACAGGTGCGCATGCGCTCCAGCAAGCAGAGCCTACCCCAGTCCTCCAGAAACGCCCCGAGAGACCTAGGTAAGGACCCCCAAATCTCCACAGGTACCATTTGCTATCTAAAGGGCCCACTTAAAAAATAAATGACAAAGACGCCTGACCCATGTGACTGAAATGACCAGGCAAGCTCATTAGAAGAAAAGAATCACCTTTTCCAGCAAGTTCAGAGTTTCTTAAAGCTCAGGACAGCTCACTGACCTCATAGCTCATTTGTAAGTACCCAGGGGGAACAGCAGGTGGCTACAGGAAAGCTTGCTGGAAAGCACTGGCCATTTATACTCACACCAGCAACAATCCCTGGATTACACCACATCCACTGACCAATGCCCAAGGCAGAACTGAAACACAAAAACGCATTTAAAGATCTTAATGCATTTACTTCATCAGGCCCAGAGTACAGGCAAAGCAGCTGCAGGTGTTTTGGGAATGGACTGCGTCTACTCTGCATTCTTCTCCACTCCTGGCTTTGCAGGCGGAGGGAAAAGCATCACACTCCAGCAAACAGCCTGGATCCCGGCTCCTGAGTTGGTTGACAATACTTGGCGGGGCTGGGGGAGGAGATGGGCTGAGGGACAGGTCAGCTGCCCAGAGTGCCAGAACCAAAGCCACAGTGAATTGTCAAGGTGAGCATCGGTATGTCTGTCTTTCAAAGGGAAGGAGAAGAGCCACTCTACTTGACAATTTAATAAAAACCACTAACTCATACTGAAAACATTCTAAAACAGAAGCAATCACCTGCCCCCACAATTAATTAAAATACCAGGTAGATACAAGCTAAATGTTAGACCAAAAGCAGTGTGGCAGGAGGCACAGACACAGGAGCCTGTGCAAGGACTCGGGCAGCCGTGTGCGCTACGAGAGCAGTCAGTGCGGGGAGATGAAACGGGCCCAGTCCAGCTTAGTGAAGCTCCCAACACCTTTTCTAAAAGTAAAAAAACTTCACCACTCTAGGTGTCCTCTATTGTAGTCTCCCCAGACAGCCCCTTTCTTGCAGAAACTCTAATGACTTCTTTCCTCCCCTCTGTGGGGAATGTGTGCCCTACCCAGTAATGTCCTCTTCCATCACCCAACCCTGGCAGCCTCACTTCACCTGACATTCAGAGAACAAGTCTTCCCACCCTTCATTCTTGCCTCTAAGAGGACAAACTTATTTGTGCCACTGGGGGTGGGGGTGGGGATGAGTGGGGTCTGGCCAGGGTGGGGGAGGACGGGTGTCCGCACCACGAAGGATCCTAAGCCATCACTCTGACTTGTGAGAACCCTCCTCTGAGCAAGCCCTTTAAGTCCTCAGTGCACAGGAGAAGGGGCTGGCTGCAGGCTCACATTATGCTAGGCTGTTTTATCTAGAGATGACATACATTTAAGACTAAGAGAAAAGAGCTCAAGGCAGTTTTTGCTACTGGAGTAATGACTTGGTCTTTCAAACATCATTTCATTTCAGTAGCTGAAAGCAGGCAGCATTAGTCTCTTGGTACCTGGGCAGTTTTTAGGATCTGAAAAACCCTCTGAGGTGCCTGCACTCCTGGCCTCCCGTCATGCCCCAGGAGAATGGTGAAGTCCTGGCAGAGAACTTGTTTTTGGGGGGTGATTACTCCTCTCAGGCTCCTGAATTGTTTGGCTTCCTCTTTCAGCATTTCCTTATTCTTTGAAAGGTTGTCTTCTCTATGCTCCAAGTCAATAATCATCCAAGAGATGCAAATCAAAAGGACAAAGAGGTACCATCTCACACCTGTCAGAATGACTATCATCAACAAATCAACAAGTGCTGGCAAGGATGTTGAGAAAAAGGAACCTTCATGCACTGCTGGTGGGAATGCAAACTGGTGCAGCCACTGTGGAAAACAGTAGGGAGTTTCCTCAAAAAGTTAAAAATGGAACTGCCATTTGACCCAGTAATCCCACTTCTAGGAATATATCCCAAGAAATCAGAAGAACCCATCAGAAAGGATATATGCACCCGTAGGTTCATAGCAGCACAATTTACCATAACTAAGATTTGAAAACAGCCCAAGTTCCCATCAGCAGATGAGTGGATTAAAAAACTGTGGTGCATCTACACAATGGAATACTATGCTGCTGTAAAAAAGAAGGAACTCTTAACCATTTTGCAACAGCATGGATGGACCTGGAGGGTATTATGCTAAGCAAAATAAGCCAGTCAGAGAAAGGTAAATGTCACATGATCTCACTCATTTGTGGAATATAATGACTATAAACTGATGAACAAAAATAGATCCAGAGACATAGAAGCATCGAACAGACAGCCAAACCTCAGAGGGAAGAAAGAGGAGGGTAGGAAGCGGGGAGGCGGGGAGGAGGTAAGAGATCAACCAAAGGACTTGTATGCATGCATATAAGCATAACCAATGGACACAGACAGTAGGGGGGTGAGGGCATGTCCTGGGGGTTGGGAGCGGCCAGGGAGAGGTCAATGGGGGAAAAAGGAAACATATATAATACTTTAAACAATAAAGAATTTAAATTAAAAAAAGAAAAAGATTATCTTCTCAAACAGAAACGTCTCCTAGAAAACCAGCTCCAAAGATGCAGTGGAGACAAAAGAAAGGGCTGTACCGTTTTACCAAGAGCCACCGAGGGCACAGCGTGGGCCAGTGGCTTGGCTAGGGAAGCGTGGCCTATTTGGCCATCCCTGAAAGCTAATTTGGCAAGAGCCAGTTCATCCAAGTCACAAAATATCCAAGTGGCAATGCCACTGGGGGCATCAGACTATAGATGCCATGTGTCTCTCTCCAGAACAACACTTGGGAAAGAAAGGAATACTCCCCACATTTTCTCCAATGGCCTTTCAATCCACATGCTGGGTGGTAGGGGAGCGTAAAGACGACAGACAAAAGCTGGGAGAGACCTATGGCTTAGTCCCACCCCTACTGCTATGGCAAGTCCCTCCACAGGGGACCCTTGAGTTCCCTTTCTGGGTAATTCAGGGAGGCAGGCACTCGGGCTTTGAGCCTGGAGTCCTGGAGCCCCGTTCAGCTGCACAGCTTTAACAGCTGTGTGGTTGCGGGCAAGCTACGTAGCCTTTCAGAGCCTCAGTTGTGGTCCCTACAAAATGGGGCTATTATGGGCATCAAAGCAGCTGGTGCGCCTGAAGTCCCAGCACCAATGAGGTTGGCTGTTACTGGGGTGGCTCTTTCAGCCATTGTCTTCCTGTCCCTTACACAGTATAACTAACACACCTGGCTTCAAGGCTGGGAGGCACCTCCTCCCCTGCTCTGCGCCCCCTTTTACTTCTCAGTCTAGACTGGTTCCCTTCTCCTTTGAGAAGCCGCTACTGACAAGGAGAATGAACAAAGAAATCTTCCTCTGGACATGTGATACACAAGTTTCCACAAACGTCTCTGTACAGACTGTACATGCATGCCAAGTGACAAGTGTTGTGAAGATTTCTGTTGAAGATATGCAAATTGTAGAGAAACCTGATTTAAATATATGAAGACTACACAAGGCAGCCTGAAGAGCACTCAGTGGGTAGGGACCATGAAAGGGACTCAAGAACTTTCCAAGGACAGCAGAGCGTGCTTCTTTGCTCTGGCGGGGGCTTCCCCGCAGGCATGGCTGAGAATTCTGCAAGCCGCTTTCATAAGCAGAGGCAGAGCACGTGCATTCCAAAGTTCAGCTCGGCCTGGCGGGTGTTGAAGAGCCCTATGTCTGTTTCCCTGAGACGGTCGGGCTGGGAGCCGCAGTGAAAGGATGAGTGGGAGGAAGCAATGGGTTGTGGACACTGCAAACCACCTATGTTTTACCAAACTGTCCAGCACCACGTGCACTTGTCTGATGTGCTACTTTTAAGAATGAAAAGTCCACATGCTTCTTGTTTTCACACCTCCAAAAGGTCATTCTGAGGACCTTAGGAGTATAAGCATGGGTCTCTATTTTCACAAAGTTTGAGCTATAGGGTCACAAGTCCCACAACTTGTGTGTGTCCGTTGTGTGTGTGTGTGTGTGAGAGAGAGAGAGGGAGAGAGTGATGGGGGTGGGGGGAGCAAAGCTGGCTTCTGGATTCCCTGTGTTTAAAGTTAGTTTATTTAAACACACCTCCCCCGGAGGGAAAGAGGGTTACTCAGTGACAGAAGATTGTTTTAGCTGCAGACATAAGCTCAAATTTTAGGTCAGATTATGTACTATAGATAGTTAACCCTCTCACTGAATGGACAGACCACTCCAGGATTCTAGAGACTTCCTATCTGGGGAGTCGGTGGGGAGGGGCATAAAAAACCACCAGAATGGAGCCTGAGCACTGCTAATCCAATGAGCCCTGTCAGTTCTCACCGACAGCACCTGGAACGGCTGACGACTCCCACGGGCCCTGTGACATAGGCGCTTTCCTTGTTTTCCTTCTTCTTCTCTGGTAGCTCCTCATCTACTTCCCTTAACATTATAGAACGATCCAGTGCTGGACTCTCTGTCTCACCACATGCTCTCGCAAAGTTTAATGTTCTAACTATATGTGCTGACAACTGAAATTTCTCTCTACCCAGACCTCTCTTTGGAGTTCCATGACTGTATCCAATTACCTACTTGGTATCTGGGATGTCTGACTTAAGATCTCCAAAATGGGACACTTGCTACTACTTCCCCACAAACCTGCTTCTCCTTCAGTATCCCTCATTCTACGAGAACATGGCCACCATGCAATGCCGGCAATGGCTTATGACACAAACCTGGAGTCATCACTGGTATCTTCTTCATTATTACATTCAATTACAAAGTCGTGTGGATGCTATGTCCAAAGATCAAATCCACTCTCTTCTTTCCCTCTCTACTATCACCACCTGGTCAAAGCCCCCAGTGTATCTCTTGCCAAGGCTACTGCACAGCCTCCTATAGGTTGTTGCCCAAGTCAAATTCATCCTCTTCACAGCAGTGAAGTGATTCCGCCCACCCGTTTGTGATTGGTGACTCATATTTAAACCCTTTCAGTTTCCCGAGAATCAGGACAGTGTGCTCCTGTTTCTGCTGCCTCTTTGACTCCCCTTGTGCCATTCACTTTCTAGTAACTCTATGCTCTAGAGTCTAGACCAGGGGTGGGCAAACTTTTTGACTCGAGGGCCACAATGGGTTCTTAAACTGGACCGGAGGGCTGGAACAAAAGCATGGATGGAGTGTTTGTGTGAACTAATATAAATTCAAAGTAAACATCATTACATAAAAGGGTACGGTCTTTTTTTTTTTAGTTTTATTCATTTCAAATGGGCCGGATCCGGCCCGAGGGCTGTAGTTTGCCCACGGCTGGTCTAGACGCACTGGCCAGCTAGTTAAGGTCTTGCTTCTTCAGGCCTGTTTCAATGGCTCTTCTTCAAGAAGACCTTCCTAGTCCCTCAGAGTAGGCTAGGACCCCATTACATGCTTGTAAGGCATCTTGGACTTTTCCTTCCGTCATTGGTCACAATTATAATTGTAAGGTCATCTGTATAATTTTTACAGTTAACGTGTTTCCCTGACTAGACTTCATGAAAACAAGAACCATGCTTCCGTGATTTAGCACACATCCCCTATGCCTAGAACAATGTGCAGCTCACTCAAAATACTTCGGTTGAGTGAATGAGTCAGAGGTTCTTACAAGTAGACTGTTCTCCGAAGCTCAGGGGACAAGTGAAAGCCAGTTAAGAGCTCAAGTGGCCAAATCGAATATCCTCATCCTGAAGCACTTCCCTCTCTTGCCTTCAGCGATGATCAAGCTCCTCGATTTTCCTCCCACCTGGATGGGTGTTGCTCCTTGGAATTCTTGACTGGCTTCTCTTTTAAAACCACCCCAGAATGTGGCCTTCCTGCATCTTCTCCATTTATATTCCCTCCTGTAAGTGACCTCACCCAGACCCAGGGCTTCAAGTATAATCTAAATGTCTCTTGGACTTGTTTCCACCCATAAATACTTCCCCTAAACTCCAAACTCCCATCTCCACCTGCCTACATGACAAGCACCTCCAACTAGACTGGCTACTAGGAACCTCAACATGCTCAGGACAGAACCCCCAATCCTCCTGACTCCTGAATTGGCTCATCTTCTCATCGTCCCTGCCTCAGCGAGGGGCACCACACCCACACAGTCCAGCCACACCCAGGACTTGTCCTCGGTTCCTCTCTTTCCCTCACTCCTCACATCTTTTTTAGTAATCTTGTTGCTGTCCCTCTGTGATGTCCTGAATCTGCCCTACTTCTCTCCACTTCATGCAAACATCCCATGGCAGGATGAGTGCAGCATGCTGATGGAACGGGAAGAAAGGCAGCAGGCTGGACCCACACAGAGAGGCCACGCCTCTCCCAGAGCCTACAATGACTCTCCCTGTTTTTGCCTGTGCTGCCCTCCAAGGCTTCTCCCTCACAGCAGTTAGAGGGATTTCTTGCTTTTCTTCTTTGTTTTTTTAGGGTAATTGACCTGAAATGTGCTTTTTAATATTTGTTAATTAATTCCCCTTTGAATAGGTAATACATGGATATAATAGAACTCAATCTGTATAAAATAATATTCAGCAAAATAAGTTTACCACCACATTCTCAGTTTCTCTCCTCAGAGGCAGAGCAACCACCACTACCAGTCCTTATGTATTCTTAGAGTCTATGCATACACAAGCAGTTATGGTTATCTCCCAGAGGGATAATTTTAAAATGTACATCAGATCTTATCACTCCTTTGCTTCAAACCCTTCAATGCCTTCCCACAACTTTATAATAAAATTTCTAATTCCCTGCAAAAGCCTACTAGACCCAATGGATGTCCGCCTGCCTCTGCACTCTCCTCATGCTCTATGCTCCAACCCCAGAGCCGCCTTTCTGGTCCCAGATATGCCCGTTTGTTCCTCCACAGCCGACACTGTTCTCTCCATCTAGCACATGTCCCTCCCAGCTCTTGGATGGCTGGCTCTCCCAGCTTCTATGGCTGAGCTCAGCTTTCCCCTCCTTCCAGATGCTGGCCTATCCTCTGGAAGCTGTCTCGTGCTCCCTTGTTCTCTACCATTCTGTTACACCATGGTACTTACTCCCATCAGAGTACCTTATTTACCTGTTCCCTGCATACTGGATCTCTCCTCTGTGCTATTTCCTGCTATTCCTCTGGAACTCAAAAAAGATTAGTAAGTAGACTAAATAAATAAATAACTTGAGTAAATATTTGCCTCATTAAAAAGAGAAAAAATTACTTCTAGCAATGAAAGAATGTTTAATGCTGGCAACAGTACCACCATCAGCCTGTCCCCATTCCTGGAGAGAACTGCCTCCACACTACTTCCAGTTACCTGGGTGAACAGGGCTACAGTGAGTGCAATCTAAAAGCTATTGTCTGGTCCTAGCTGGTTTGGTCCAGTGGTTAGAGTGTCAGCCCACGCACTGAAGCGTTGCGGGTTCAATTCCGGTCAAGGACACATACCTCGGTTGCAGGCTCAATCCTCAGCCCCAGTCGGGGTGCACACAGGAGGCAACCAATCGACGTTTCTCTCTGTCTTGCCCCCTCCCTTCCACTCTCTCTAAAAAAAAATCAATGGAAAAAATATCCTCAGGATTAGTTTAAAAAAGAAAAACTATTGTCTGGCTGGGGAATATCCCATTTTCTTACTTTCCTAATTATGCTTTTCTACTGCCCATTATTCCCTATATGAGCCTATATTTGCTAAGGTCGCTCTGAGAGGCAACCCAAAAATGTCCAAGATGTCATCAGATGCTCTCTTGGAATTAAAACTTGGCTGTAACTCGTGATCACAAATTTGTTAAGTACAGATACTGAAGAGCTGAACATAATCATACAGGTTCCCACTGACATTCATTTCCTACTCTGCCCTATTAGTCAGTTACCCCAGATTCCCTGGAAAATTAATCCTGGGGTAACACTTCAGTTCAAGGAAAGAGCAATTTAATTGATGCAAGAGTATTACCACACTGCAGACAGCTCTGTAGCTCATGGGGATGGCCCTGGGGAGGGCTCCTGCAGTGGCTGACCTTGGCCTGCACCTCCTGGGAGACCTCAGAGCCAGTGCACCTGGTGAACAGCATCAGACCATGCTGGATTACAACCCAACCACTTCCACACGTGACACACTCACGGGGTGGACTTAGTGGGCACCAAAGCCCCAGTGAAGTGAGTTGTGTGGTTAGTTCCTGCAAAGAAGCTCCTCTGCTCTTGTCGCACTGGTTACCACAGCTGATCGGCCTAGGGATCAATCCCTCCCAGTGACATGCCAACAGCAACTGAGGCTCAACTATAATAGAAGGGTGCACACAGCCTACATAGAGGGCCCAGCTCAGGTGACTTGGGGAGGCTATGCCACTGGGCTCTACAGCACACCTACTACATTAGGCCACTCTACCAAGACCAGAAGACATAGTAGTTCTACCTAATACATAAAAACAAACACAGGGAAAAAGCCAAAATGAGGAGACAAAGGATGCTCAAGGAACTTAGTGAGACCCTCAACAGTATAAAGAAGGGCATGGAAACCATAAAGAAGAACCAGTTAGAAATGAAGAATACACTAACGGAAATAAAAAATAAATTATAGAGAATCAATAGTAGAGTAGATGTAGCAGAGAATCAAATGAGCAGTTTGGAAGATAAGGAAGCAGAAAACACACAATTGGAACAGCAAAAAGATTAAAGAATCTAAAAAAATATTAGGATAAGTAAAGAGACTCTGGGACAACTTCAAGTGTACCAACATTCACATCATTGGTGTGCCCAGAAGGAGAAGAGAGAGAGCAAATAACTGAAAACATATTTCAAAAAATAATGATAAAAAAATTCCCTAACCTAGTGAAGAAAATAGACATACAAGGCCAGGAAGCACAGGGAATCCCAAACAAGATGAACCCAGAGGCGCATACCAAGACATGTCATAATTAAAATGCAAAAGGTTAAAAACAAAAAAGAGAAGTTTAAAAGCAAGAGAAAGCAGTCAGTTACCTACAAGGGAGCTCCCATAAGATAGGTGATTTCTCAATAGAAACTTTGCTAAGTAATGAAAAGCAAGGACCTACAACCAAGATCATTCTACCCAGCAAAGCCATCATTTAGAATCAAAAGTCATATAAAGAACTTCCCAAACAAGAAAAAACCAAAGTTCAGCACCACCAATCCAGTATTATAAGAAACTAGAGACCCAGTGCATGGCGAAATATCCTAGAAATAACAAGAACAAAAAGACATTTGATGACTGAATGGATAACAAAACAAGGCCTTACATATGCTGTCTACAAAAGACTCACTTCAGATGAAAAGATAGACAGAGACTGAAAAGAAATGGAAACACACACACACACAAAAACTGGGGCAGCAATACTCACAGGAGACAAACTAGATTTTAAAAGAAAGGCTATAAGATGAAAAGAAGAACCCAGCAGTTCTTCTTTTGGGTATTTATACGAAGAAACCCAAAACACTAAATCGAAAAGAAATATACATTTATGTTTATTGCAGCATTACTTATAATAGCCACGATATGGAAACAACCTAAGTGTCCATCAACAGATGAATGAATAAAGATGTGGTATATATATACAATGGAATGTGATTCAGCCATAAAATCTTGTCATCTGCAACAATAAGGATGAACCTAGAGGATATTATGCTGAGTAAAATAAGTCAGACAGAGAAGACAAATGCCAGATGATTTCACTTATATGTGGAATTAAAAAATAAATAAATGAACAAGCAGAACAGAAACAGACTCATAGATACAGAGAACATTTTGATGGTTGCCAGATGGGGGGAGGTTAGGAGAGACAGGCGAAAAAGATGAAGGACTTTAGAAATAAAAAGTGGTAGTTACAGAACAGTCATGGGGATGTAAAGAACAGCATAGAGAATACAGTCAATCTATCTATATATATAAAAGGCTAATATGCTAAGTGTCCAACCATCTGACTGGTCGCTATGATGCGCACTGACCACCAGGGGACAGACGCTCAATGCAGGAGCGTCTGTGACACACACTGGCCGGCACCATGGACCTGGCACTGACAAACCAACACTCGGCTTCCCCCAAGTGGGACACAGGCCCTGCCACCACCCTGGAGTGACACCCCACCAAATCACAGCCAATGCTGCCAAGACCCCGGGTGCAAAATGTGGCCCACAGCCCACCCCGGAAATGGTCACTGTGGGCTCCGGGTAATGACATCATGTAGCAACACCCGGCTTCTTTTCCCTAGTGACTAATCTCTTTGGAGTTTCTTCAGCCCAGGAACACAACTTGCTTGATAGTCAGGTGAAAACAGTTTAACCAAATGTCTGTGAAGTGTTTCCCTGTGCCTTATCTCATTTGATCCTCATAGAAGTCCTGGAGTAGGTAGGTAGGAGGCTCAGTGGAATCCTATTTTCTTTTCATGAGCCAGAAAATGGAGATTTAGAAAGTTAATAAACTTGACCCGACTGAAAAGAAGTAAGAAATGGTGGACCTTGAAAATGACTTCAGGTTTCCTTACTGCACAGAATATAGTCAAACACTGTTGCAGTTAAATATTTTATCCTTTGTTTTCCCTGCGTGATCTACAATAATAATCTGCTTTGTGTTGATATTTACTGCTGTGTTGCTGACAATTACCTGAAAGAGAAGTTGGGGTGCTTCATTGGGCTGAAAAAAGTTTAGCTAAATCAGAAAGCAGGTCTAATTAAGCAAGTTTATTCTATATATATAAAAGGCTAAGTTGACTTACGCATGTGCAACACACATAAAGCTCTTGCTAGCACCAATCGCATGCATGTGTTTCAATCTGTCATTGTCGATTGTGAATTTGGTTAACACTTCTATTATAGAGAAAGGGCGAACAGCAATATTAAAATATTTCTCCTAAAAATAAATTAGCCTGGCTGGTGTGGTGCAGTGGATGAGTATTGACCTATGAACCAGGAGGTCACAGTTCAATTCTGGGTCAGGACACATGCCCAGCTGTGGGCTTGATCCCCAGAGTGGGACGTGCAGGAGCCTGCCGATCAATGATTCTTTTTCATCATCATTGATGTTTTTGTCTCTCCCTCTCTCTTCCTCTCTGAAATCAATAAAAATATACTTAAAAATTTAACTAATTAATTAAAATTTTTAAAAAGAGTATTAATACAAGTCTTTAATTTGTAAATCTGGAACATTTTCCCCTTCCTGAGTCAATCTGTAACACTGCAGTACACAGCTCTAGAGAATACATGTCATCCTGTGTATTAATCACAAGGGCGCACAAACTCCATCGTGTGCTGACTCACAGCTTCCACCTCCCAGGGGCTACTGGGCTGACATGGCTCAAGAGGAAGAGCATGTCTGTGTAGAGCAGTGGCCTGAGGCTGCACAGTAGGTGTCCTTATAATCCAGTGAGAAAAAGGCCTGCTCAGCTCCTCTAGAAACAATTGGGCCACTGCTAGACTAAGCCTCCTTAATCCATGGGAAATGTCTTCAATAGCCATTGCCTTCCACTCCCATGTTATGGCCTAACAACAACCCATCTCCTATATCAAAGCAGTACCTTGACTGATACTTAACAGAAAAATTTGGAGGAGAGCATCTAGCACCTGTCTGGAACACTTCTCCAGCTCCCCTGCAGCCTGAGTACTAGTACTCTTCAGGAGGACTCATCAGAATAAAGAAGCAGGCTCAGCTGGCTGCTGCTGAAGAGAGCCATCACGTGGAATTCTACACAGACCTCCAGTGTCATTTGTCTCCCAGTTGCCCATCCAGGCACTGCACATTTTAGCATGTACAACAGTTGGTGAGAACCCATGATCATGTGTAAGGAGGTATAAGCAAATAGGGGCACTCCTTGCCATCTCCTCCTTCCAACTATGTCCAGGCACTGTGTTGGGGCAGAGAATAGTACAGGTGGCTCTACCTCACAGCTCCACAGGCAACAACACAGAAAGAGAACACCCTTCAACTCTCAGGAGGGAACAGACAGTGGCATCCTCCTAAGATCACACCATGCTTGAGTAAATGCCAGTGTGCTTCCCATACCTACCACACCCCCATTTCTGCCTTCCTCACATCTCCTTACATTTCTAGTCCTCCACTTTGTTTCCTTCCTTTTTCTCTCCAACAACACCCCCCCCTTTGTTTCCCAAGGTGCCTCAGTAGCTATGGTTGCCATAACTCCGGACCTGACAGAGCAGGGTGTTTTCTGGACAGCAGGATCCAGGGCAGGCCAACTCTGGTGATACGCCTAAGAATCCACACCAAGCAGCTTCTATGTGTGCACCTCTCATCCATCTGCAGAGCCCACAGGAGATGATTACATTTCCTACTGAGTTCTGCCTCACCCTGATAGTGGGAATAATGTCTGTACAAACAAGGACATGTGGAAAGGGGAGTAATTCCCTACAGAAGCCAGCTGATCCAATTATTTTAGGCACTTCTCCAATGAATTACAGGGCTAACTCATGCACCCTTTTCAGGTTTTGGCCTCTTAACTTTGTTCCAATATTTCATGGTCAGCTTTGACTACCCAAATCTGCAGTGGGACAGCTCCTCTTCCCACTAGCTAGGAGAGACCATCTCTCAGCACTTTCCCCCACCTATCCAGCCCTCGTTTGAGTCTTTAGGTCTCATGCCCTTTGGGGGTCCTGTCCCAGAGGCATGACTTTCAGTCTCAAGAGTTGACTCTCACACAGTGCCTAGTGACATCAGGCACGGTGTGAGAGTCAACAACCCACAAACAGATGTACTGAGCTCTAAGATGGGCTTCTCCATATCTGCCTTCCAAAAGACAGCAGCGTTCCCCAATTCAATTCCCTTTTTTTGTACAGAAGCATAATATCAACCAACACTGGAGAGCTTGTGTTGCTACATGTCACAGTTGTATTCAGGCTCATTGCCAGGAACAAGATAGCAAAGCCTGAAATGGCCAGGCTTTTCTTAGAGTCTGCCTCTCCAGGGCTCAAGAGTTGAGGAGTAAGGGCTATCATGTGATCTTATCAGAACCTTGGTCTGCTTAGGTAAAAGCACTTTCCAGAAGCAGAAACAAACTTTATTGATATTGATCACTTCAGAGAGAAGATGCTATAGAAATATCATCTAATAAATAAAGGATTCAGGCTCCGGTGTTGGGCTGTCAGTCCAGCAAAGGAAAGAAGCTATCAGGCTCAAGAATCAAAAGTATTTACTGGTCATCCGTGCACTATTTACAGACTCTAGTTCTGGGGCCAGGAGGAGGAGAAGGGAAAAAAGAAGTCACTAGTTCCTGGCTTTAAAGACAGCTGGAGATGTACAGAGAGGAAAACAGCTGAAGGACATAAGCAGCAAAGCAAGAAATCAACTGCAAATAAAATCAATACAATCCAGCTATGTGTAATAAATTGGGGGCACTGAGGAGAGGTCAACAGCATAAGGTATCCAGGAGGAGATAAGTTTTCAAGGAAAATGAGGACATGAATTAGCACTCAGGAGCAAATGGAATGTCAATAAGAATTAACTGGCTCATATTACCAGGTGCAGTGGGAGACAAAATGTGGCAACACTGTGGCCCTGTCCTGCAGAAGCACCTATCTAGATGGAGGGACAAGTGGCATATGGAACACAACGGAGCAATGCACTGGGATGACATTAACACCAGTTCCGGTGGGTCACATAGTAGGTCACAATGTTCAATAAAAAGCATCTCTGAAATGTGGGGTGCTTAAGGCCTAGGCTAAGATCTATATGGCTGAAAATGTAGACAACTCATGCTACAGTCATCTCCTCAACTGGGAGGGTATCCCACAGGACATAAAAAGTGGTGGGATTCTGGGAGTCGGACAGACCTGGGTTCGAATGCCGGGAGTTCCCTTAATTACTTAACTTCAAAGCTTGAGTGTTCACCTCGGTAAAAATGGAATATCATTTGTCCAATGATACTTTTATAAGGATCGAATGATATAACACAGTTCAGGCATCCAGTATACAGCAAGTGCTCAATAAAGCTGTTCTTTTTCCTTCACCCAGAGGCTCACAATGGCAATGAGATAGGGTTCACTCATTTGTTCAAATGTTTACTAGCATCACTACATGCCAGGAACTGAAGTAGGAACGGGGAGCCACCCAAGAACATGATATGGTCCCTCCCCCTTCCAGGGAGGACAGACATGTAGACAGACAATTGCAATATGTTATGAGAAGTATAGCAACAGAGGCCAACCATGATCTCTGCAGAAGAGAAGACTTTTGAGCAATCTCGAAGGACATTAGCAAGGGAAGGGTTTTGCTAAAAATAAATAAAAAATAAAAAGACACCAAGATTTTGTGAGGGCTTCTGATGAGGAAAGCTGTGGAGACAAATACTGAGGCCAGTCCAGCATTCCTGTGCCCCACCTTGTCCTTGATGCCCCTACACCAGTTCTTTACCTCTGTGAATGACCTTGCCACAGCAGTAACTAGGGTGCTGGGAAGCCAAAGCCACTGCATTAAAGTATCAGAAGAGCAGGCTTGCAGGAGAGGAAGGTGATTTGTGATAGGTTACACTGGAGGGCAGAGTGAGGAGCAATGAGGATGGGTTATTCAAGGAAACTCATTTTAGTTCAATGAAGAAGCAAGCACCTGGCCAGTCTAAGCTGCCTGGCAACAAGACATGCCACATTTCCTAGAGGCCAGAGATGTACACAGTGTTTGGATTACATGCTAGGACACTACTGATGTGGTTTCTGCTGCATCAGTTCAGGGGGCTGGATGGGCACCAGATAAAGTCACTCAAGTGCTTAGATTTTACGTCAGAGAGTGACAGGTTGCTAGGCATGAATGGTGATTATTATCTTTCTTTCACACAATAGGTCTATGACCTCAAAAGAGCCCATCTTATTTATGTGCCAGACAAATCATAGGTTTTATTTATGCAAATATACCCATCCCAAGGTTAAGGATTTAAGTAAACCACTGCATATCAAATAATTTTAATTAGATGAAGCAAGCAATGCTACCCAATCTGATAGTAAATATGATGGGGCAAAAATGGGTTTACAGTTGTTCCTATGGAAAATAATACATTAATAAATAATACAAGAAAAAACTGTGTTTTGCATGTTCATAACTGTAAACCTACTTTTCCCCACCTCTGTATATATTGTCTGATTTTTCTCCCCTCTACCAATAAAAATTCAAGGCAGATAAAAGTATGTAATCCTATATAATAAAAGGCTAATATGCAAATAGACCGAACGGCAGCACAAACAACCGGTCGCTAGGACACGTGCTGACCACCAGGGGGTGCGCATGGAACATGGGGGCGTCAGCTGTTGCGGGAAGGTGGAGCAGGTGAGTGGGGGCGCCAGACCAAGGTGGGGTGCCAGTCGCTGTCATGGGGTGAGCCTCTGGTGCTTACTGAAAATTCTTTGCTCCCACGTGCGGCGGTCCTGCCGGCGCTCGCACCTGCTGCTGGCACCGGCCCCACTCACACCTGCTGCCAGTGCTCAGAGCCACTGCTCGCACCCACTGCCAGCACCCAGATCTGGCCCAGATCACCCCTCAGGGCTTCTCCATCTCCCGCTGCTCCTGAGAGGTGATTGGGGCAGCAGCTGCCACTCGCACCATTGCTGGCACCCGGCGCTGGTCCCGATTGCTCAGCACCGTCAACACGGGGGATCAGCAGCGGCAGCGGGGCTGTTGGCAGAGAGGGGACCAGGGGCTGTGGTGGGAGGGGCCGGGCAGGGGCGTGAAGGATGGCTGAGACTGGCCCCTGTGCCCACCGCAGCCTCGCGGCCCACAGTTCCTTTCAAGGTGCACGAATTCATGCACTGGGCCCCTAGTCTACACAATAAAAGCCTAAGCGACCGTTGCCGCGGAACGATCAGAACAACCGGTTGCTATGATGTGCACTGATCACCAGGGGGCAGATGCTCAATGCAGGAGCTGCCCCCTAGTGGTCAGTGCGCTCCCACAGGGGGAACACTGGTCAGCCAGAAGCCAGATTCATGGTTGGCAAGCGCAGTGGTGGTGGCGGGAGCCTCTCCTGCCTCCATGGCAGAGCTAGGGAGCAGTGAGCTCAGTGGTAAGAAGCAGCGAGCAGGTGGGCAGTAAGGAGCGAGGGGTCCTGGACTGCAAGAGGGATCAGGCCGGTCTGAGGGACACACCCTCCCCCAGTGCACAAATTTTGTGCACCGGAACCGTTTAACCCTTCAACTGATAGCTATGACGCGCACTGACCACCAGGGCACAGATGCTCAACACACAGGCATAGAAACATGGAACAGACTGATGAATCTCAAAGGGAAATTGGAAGAGGGAAGGGGGAAGGGGGGAGGGGGGAGGGCAGAAAGAGATTAACCAAAGATCTTATATGCATACTAGAGGCCCGGTGCATGGATTTGCCACTGGTGGGGTCCCTCGGCCTGGCCTGTGGGGATCGGGCTAAAACTGGCAGTCCAACATCCCTTGAGGGGCCCCGGATTGCAAGAGGGTACAGGCCAGGCCAAGGGACCCCACTGGTACACAGGGCCCCTGGTAATAAATAATGCTAAGGTTCACTCTCTAGACCTTATTCTTCCTGCCAAATATTTAATTGGAAAACCCTCAGGTTGCACCTGTACCTTGGCTTAAAAATTTGCATGGAGACTGACCCAGACATTCTCCCGCTCCCCTGCTTGGGCTTGCCTTCAAATACTACTGCAAATGGACTTTCCCCTAAAGATAACTAGCAGGCTCACGAGAATCCCACATCCCTGACTTCTAATTTTTTCTTGTATATTAGTCAATATTTACTGGGTACCCACTACAGGCCACATACTCTAACGGGGAATGTGGGAAGCTGCAAAATGACATCTGGTTCTGGCCCCTGAGGATTTTAGAATCTAGCAGACCAGTGGAGGAAGGCATGTGTTAAACACTCAGAAGATATAAATCTTTAAATGAAAGAGAATGGAGTCAGCTAGATCTGATATAAAACTTCTATGATGTGGATCACCTCATACTTGAAATTGCTAGTAATTCTATTTGGTCTTAAATTACTGTTGCATCTCCTATGAAAAATGATCTATTAAGTGTATAGGCTGTATATCAAACTTTGGGGTATATGAGAATTATCTGAGCAACTGCGATTTTACTTTCTAAAAAGGAAGTATCCCATCTCTCTGTGAAGTGCTGGTCTCAGGCCCCCACTTTTTAAGAGGTACTGCTCAAGAGGGAATCACAGTGAGAATCTAAGTAGGAAGACTGTGTGTGTCTAGTAGTAGATACCAGTATTTGCACACAGTGTAGTGAACACAAATTAACTACACACATGAAAGGACCTGAAAAGGACATTTCTTTAGCAAAACTTTGTGAACTTGTCATCAATTTGAAAAAAATTAAAAATCCTATTATTTTGCCTAATACCATTTTTACAACTGCTCTAATTTGGTGACATTTGCCAGGAAGGGTTCAATGAGTCCTGAGTCCTGAGCAAGGTCTTGAAAGCCTAACTAAGAGGAGGTTAAAAGAATTAGGTATACTAATTTGGAGGAAGGATCAAGAAATCTTCTGGGTACTTCAGAAGAGATAAGCTGGGTCCAGTGGAGATGAAAGAGTAGATGTCCAGGGAAGGACGGTAAGAACACGTGATGCAAAGCTATAGTTAGTGGGGGTTAGTATATGCTGATGGGAGGAGTGGGAGTAATGGGAGTCATATTGGTCAGGAACCTTAAGCAGTCCTTAGATCAAAGCCTGCATGAAATACCAATATTTAGTACAAAGGTATGATCTGAGGCTAGTGGCACCCTTTCTGGTCTCAGTTTCCTCATTAATAAAAAAAAAAAAAGTGGGGTTCAACTAAGTGATTGCTAAGGCTCTAATCTTGGTGATACTTATCTACCCACAAATTTTTATGATTTTTATCTTGTGGCAAAAGCATTTATTTCAAACAAAGCATTTTAAAGCAACCTTCAGTGTGGTTTGCTTTCATTACCTAAAGTAAGACTAACCCTAGAAGAGCATCTTATATAATAAAAGAGAAACATGCAAATTAGCTGTCCCTCTGCTATGCTCAAGCCATGCCCACCAGCCAGAGTGACTATGCAAATTAACCCGACAAAGATGGCGGTTAATTTGCATACAGAGGTGTCAGGCGCCCCAGGAGGCAACGGCAGCGGTCGCAGGCTCCCGGGACCATTGCTGGCACGGGAGGCAAGGCCACCGCACCTAGCCACGCCCACGGGCTCCTGGGACCTTGTCAGTGGAGAGCGGGAGGTTTGGAGGACTTGGCAGAGCAGGAGACCGCTGGACATAGAGCAGAGCAAGAGAAAGAGGGTGGCTTGGAGGGCACGGCTCCCTCTGTTACCCCAGCTTCCTCATCAAAGCTGTGGAAACTGACAGCAGGGAGGAGGAAGTCCCACCTCCACAGAATCAGCCATTGGTTAGACAGCTCTCAGTGGCCTGATAGCCAGGACTCTCATTCACCTGCATCTCAGACCATGACAATAGAGAGGTGGGACTATGTCTAAAGAACAACTGTTGATACAACGTAGCTCTGCAGCTGAAAGATGCCGGCTTTATCGACAGAAAAGTGTCTGCAGAGCAGCGTGCATCTGATCTTAAAAGAAGGCGGCGCCTGCGACAGGATGTATCTGAACACCAGCTACTGGAAAAACGTCGCTCTGATGCCGAAAAACACCGGCGTTATCGACAGAAAATGTCTAAAGACCAAGGTGCCTTTGAAGTTGAAAGAAGGCGGTGGCGACGACAGAATATGTCTAGAGAACAGTCATCAACAAGTACTACCAATACCGGTAGGAACTGCCTTCTCAGCGAAAATGGAGAACATGAGGATGCAATCCTCAAACATAGTTGTGGTGGAATGACTGTTCTATGTGAATTTTGCCTATCACTAAATTTCTCTGATGAAAAACCATCCGATGGGAAAGTTACTCGATATTGTAGCAAATGATATACATTTTCTAGATTAACCGGCATATTTAAAAAGATTAATAACAAACGAGGATTCTGACAGTAAAAATTTCATGGAAAATATTCGTTCCATAAATTGTTCTTTTGCTTTGCTTCCATGGGTGCAAATATTGCATCACCATCAGGATATGGGCCATACTGTTTTAGAATACACGGACAAGTTTATCACCATATTGGAACTTTACATCCTTCGGATGGTGTTTCTCGGAAGTTTGCTCAACTCTATATTTTGGATACAGTCGAAGCTACAAGTAAAAGATTAGCAGTGCCAGAAACCAGGGCTGCTCAGAAAGACTCATGATCAACATCAACAATCTCATGCATGAAATAAGTGAATTAAAAAAATCGTACAAGATGCAATGACATCTTTTTCCACATGGTGAAAAAGGCTGGGGAACAGATATTGCATTAAGACTCAGAGACAACAGTGTAATCGACAATAATACTAGACAAAATGTAAGGACACGAGTCACACAAATGCAGTATTATGGATTTCATCTCTCTGTGTGGGACACGTTCAATCCTATTTTAAATGCAGGAAAATTAACTCAACAGTTTATCATGGATTCATATTAAAAAATGGAGGCCAATTGGATAAATTTCATCAAAGCAAACCATTCTAAGTTGAGAGTTGAAAAATATAGTGGTTTGATGGATTATCTCAAATCTAGATCTGAAAATGACAATGTGCCAATTGGTAAAATGATAATACTTCCATCATCTTCTGAGGGTAGTCCCAGAAATATGCAGCGGCAATATCAGGATGCTATGGCAATTGTAATGAAGTATGACAAGACCGATTTATTCATAACCATGACATGCAACCCCAAATGGGCAGATATTGCAAACAATTTACAACGCTGGCAAAAAGTTGAAAACAGACCTGACTTGGTAGCCAGAGTTTTTAATATTAAGCTGAATGCTCTTTTAAATGATATCTGTAAAGTCCATTTATTTGGCAAAGTAATAGCTAAAATTCATGTTATTAAATTTCAGAAACGCGGACTGCCTCACGCTCACATATTGTTGATATTAGATAATGAGCCCAAATTATGTTCCTCTAATTAATTCCCCTTCAATGTGCATGAATTTCGTGCACCGGGCTACTAGTGTTATGATAAAAAGGAGTATTCTCAGGTCACAAGCCTTCCCCACTATAGTTAGACAGACAAGTTACATATGAGGATGAACAAAGGCAGTGTGCTTCAACTATAAACCGAAATAAATCCATGGGATGACAAAACTCTTTACAACACAGCTTTGTGGACCTTTTAGATCACATGGTAGCTCACCATGAGCTATAGCATCTGCTTTGGGGGAATACATTTGAACATTTCCAATATTATTCTAAAATGTATTCACAGCTACAACTATTAATATTTGTTAGGGTGAGGGGCAGAGGTGGGGGACAGCTATGAAAAACCTACAGCTAAATCATACTCAATGGTAAAAAACTGAATGCTTTCACCTACAATCAAGGAAAAGGCAAGGAGGTACATGCTCAACACTTTTTTGTCCCTCAACACTTCTATTAAATATAACATTGGTGGTCTAAAGCCTGTACAATAATGAAAGAAAAAAATAATCATACAAATTGAAAAGGAGAAAATCCTAAGGAATCTAAAACCAATAAATTTAGCAAGGTTATAGAATAAATGATCACATATAAGAATTGATTTATTTCAAAGTGGCAGCAAAGAATATAAAAAAGTAAATTTAAAAATTTTATTCACCTTAGCATGAAAAATTAAATACTTAAGAATTTAACAAAAGATGTATGCTAAAGATAGAAAACATTGTTGAGAAATTTAAAAAGATGTAAATAAATGGAGAGACATATATTCATGGGTTAGGATATTGTTAAGATGGCAATTCTGTAAATCTTATAAATGGGCAAACTATTTGAAGTATGAACAGAGTCTTCACCAAAAAAAGATATATGCGTACCCAAAGAGCATATGAAAAAGATGCTTAATATCACTGGTCATGAGAAAATGCAAATTAATATACCATAGTGACACAGCACCACATACCTATTAGAACAGCTA
Organism: Myotis yumanensis; assembly: GCF_028538775.1. Classification (NCBI taxonomy): domain Eukaryota; kingdom Metazoa; phylum Chordata; class Mammalia; order Chiroptera; family Vespertilionidae; genus Myotis; species Myotis yumanensis. The sequence goes on from NW_027223757.1 coordinate 89,145,301, forward strand.
AAGTTAAAAAGGACGACGATATTAAATGCTGCAAATTATGGAGAAATTAGATCCCTAATACACTGCTAATAGGATTTCTTAAAATGTTAAAAATACACTAAACATTCAACCTGGCAATTCCACTCTGTATCTACCCAGGAGAAATTAAATATATGTCTACACAAAGACTGCGTGAATATTTACAACAGCTCTACTCATACTATCCCCAAACTGGCAACAACTCAAATGTATGTTAATTGGTAAATGATAAACAAATGTGGTATTATCTATACAATGAGATACTACTCAACATTAAAGAGGAATGAACTATTGGTCCATAACAACATGGATGAATCTCAAAAACAACATCTATGTAGACACACAAAGTATATATAACTGTATGAATCCACAGATATTAAAATTCTAGAAAAGGCAAACTTATATTAACAGAAAGCAGATCAGTGATTGCCTGGGGCTGGGGTGGGAGAGTGTAGAGGCTGACTTTTTGGGGGCAGAAGAGAAACTTTTGGGGTGATAGACATATTCTAAAATTTAAACTTGGTGATGGTTACACAACCTAAGTTTACTAAAACTCATTGAACTATACACCAAATAGGTGAATTTTATGATACATGAATTATATCTTTAAAAAATCTGTTTAAAAATTCCACATACACCTTTCCCGGCAAAGAATTAACTGAAACTATTTACTCTTGGAACTAAAACAAAAATATCAATAATCAATTTCCTTTTGTAATAATCTATTTTCTCCCCTTAAAAAGGTATTCTAAGCAGGGTTACCTATCCAAATGGCCTTGGGAAAGTTGTTATTGTGCCGTGATGGCTGCTAAGGTTGGACTATAGAAGTACTTGCAAATTTGCTATCCAGATGAAAAATATGGGACAGGGTCTGGCTCACCTGTCAGTCAGGAGGGTAGGAGTAGGCTTCGGCAGGTGTGCTCTGCACATACTGTCTTTTTAAAAGCTCGGTCTCTGATGCTGCTTTGCTGGGGAAGGGAGCTGTTCATGTTTCTGAAATCTCTCTACAGCCTTGTGAGAGCACAGATGGCAGTTGGATCTCTGGGACAGTGCTGAACCAATGGGCTAAATACATGGAGTTCGTGTTCAATAAAAGGTGTGATTTGTTTTGCTTTAAAACTTCAACTTGCAATAATTTATGAAGGAGCAGCAGAGGGACTAGTCTGGTTTTAGATTAGAGCTCTTACATATTAAAGATTAAGTGGGGAATACAGAAAGCATATTCTTGTTTAGGTAAAAATATAGTGAGACTGAAAGAAAAGGGGCAGGAAAGGGAGAAAATTTCCTCAGAATTAGGCTCAAGATTTCTAATTACCCTAAGCTCTCATACATATAATTCCCATCAATGATATTCTAGTTTTTACTTTTGGGAGGGTGGGCAGGTCTCCTCCTCTTGAGCCAGAGGTAACCCAGCTGCTGTCGCAGAAGTACTAGAGATGCTCTAGGCTTTCACTGCCAGACTCAGCATAAAAAAAAAAAAAAAAAAGCTGCTAAAGGGTGAGGTCTTGGCAACCGCGCTCTCTATGTAACATATGGCAGAGCACGGACTCTCCGCTCAATGGCAGTAATGATAACACCGAACCAGCCCAAATCAATTTGGTCACGATAACGGATCTCAGGTGTTTGCCTGGATAGCAGGTGTTCTGACGGCACCAGGCTAGAACGCTACACGGAGTGAAGCCTTTCATGAAAACATACTGCCTCATTTTCTTTTAGAGTCATAGGACAGAACACCAAATGTTCCGATAGGTCCACATCCCACCCGGACAAGAGTTAAAATAAAGGCACAGACACGGGCTTATTTGTGGAGACTTTTGATCTGGTGAAATGGGCCAGCCTGGAAATCTCATGTCACCAACACGCTTCGCCTTGCCCCAAACTAAGCCTTAGGATATCACTATTCGTACACTGTGCAGTCCCCCATAGTGGCAAGAATGGCTGTGACACACATTCTTTTTTACTTAGTGAAATCAATTCACATACTTCCCAGATCATCCCTTAAAAAGATCCACCTCGGCTTTCCTGTGCAATTTAAAAAGAAAAAAAGTCAAATTAGATCGTGTAGACCATATTCAAAACCATGAGTATCTTACTGCAACCCAATGTCCAAACCCTATGGCCTGGATACTGGAATCCCTTCCCTCCCTTTGTAGTAGTTTCTCCTCACTCGACCCCAAGGCTCCATCCAGATGCAGAGGTCACCTTCAGAACACCAGTTTTGTCTAAGCATTCCCTCTTTCCCCACACTAACTCCCACTCTTCTTTTAAAGCCCCAATCGTGGAAGCCTGTCCAGAGACTTCCAATTGGAATTTATCTCTCCCTCCCCATATTCCTATAACATATGGCTCATACCTTGGTTAAAACTCTTATGATAGTCTGCCTTGTATGCATGTTATTTTGTGCATGTGTCTGCCTTCCACTCAGGCCCTGGAACTCCCTACTTTAAATGCATTTTAAAATTACTTTGGAAATCTTTGGAAAAGTGGCTAATTCCAGGACTCGACAAAGGTGTAAGTACAAGAGGCATCCAAAGTAACATCTATTATGCCAAAGAGTGAGGACATGCTGGGAAAAAGGGAGGAGGAGTGGCCATTTCACAAAGACACAGATGACAACTTGAGAGAACTTCCACTGGCCCTGGCCGAGTGGCTCAGTTGATGGGAGCATCATCCTATACACAAAAAGTTTGCAGGTTAGATTCCTGGTCAGGGCACATACCTAGGTTGTGGGTTCAATCCCAGGTCAGGGCACATATGGTGGGCAACCTATTGATATTTCTCTCTCACATTGACCTATTTTTCTCTCTTTCTCCCCCTCCCGCCTCTCCCTCCCCCCGCTCCCTCTCTCTTTCTCCCTCCCTCCCTCCCTCTCTTTCAAATCAATAAACATATCCTTGGGTGAGAATTATTATTATATTTTTGTTAATCCTCACCTGAGGATATTTTTCTATTGATTGTTTTTTAGAGAGAGTGTAAGGGAGGGGGAGAGACAGAAAGAGAGAAACAGCAATATGAGAGAGACACATCAATTGGTTGCCTCCTGCACACGCCCAGACTGGGACCAGGAATTAAGCCTGCAACCAAGGTACATGCCCTTGACTAGAATCAAACCCCAGATCCTCCAGTGCGTGGGCCAACGCTCTATCCACTGAGCCAAACCAGCTAGGGCTCAGGTGAGGATTAAAAAAAAAAAAAAAAGAACTTCCACTGGCCAAATCTGGGCTAATTTGAACATCAAAATAATTAAGTATAATAATGAATTAGAAACCACTAAAAAATATAAGAGCCTATGAGTCCATACCAGTAAAAGATAAATAAGTGGGGTAGGGGGAGGAGGGGTCTCACTTACAGAAGAACACTGAGTGCCAAATGGTAAATGAAGAAGAAGGACTAGAGTTAGAAAATCATAATTGCACAACCATCACAGTAAAGACTGGTTCAGGCAACAATATCAATGAATGCTAAACCTTGGAGACATTTTTTTGATGAAGAGTGAGACATTTACAGTATAGTGTCTATACCAGTTGACATCCCCACCATCAGTGAATGAGGGTTCCTTTTTCTCTACAAAATCATAAAGTATTTTCCCCTATCAACAAAACAAAGTCAACCAACCAAATGAGAGAAGATAGCTATATATATAAAACCCTAATATGCAAATAGACCAAACGGTTAAACAACTGAACCGGACAACTGGTTGTTATGACGTGTGCTGACCACCAGGGGGTACACGCAGAATGTGGTGGGCGTCGGTAGCAGGCGGCAGAGCGCAGAACATGGTGGGCATGGCTGTGGCAGGATGGTGGAGCAGGTGAGCAGGGGCACCAGACCAAGGCGGGGTGCTGGTTGCTGTCATCGGGGCAAGCCTCTGGTGGTTACTGAAAATTCTTTGCTCCCACACACCACGGTCCCACCGGGTGCTCAAACCCGCTGCCAGCGCCGGAGCCACTGCTCCCACTTGCTGCCAGCGCCTAGCGCCGGCCCCGATCACCCCTGAGGGCTTCTCCACTTCCCCCTGCTCCTGAGGGGCGATGGGGCCGGCAGCCACCTCTCACACCCACTGCTGGCGTAAGCCCCTCTCGTACCCGCTGCCAGTGCTGGAGCCACCGCTTGCACCCGCTGCCGGTCCTGATTGCTTGGTGCCATCAGTGGGTGCAAGCAGCAGCTGCCAGTTCCAATCGCCCCTGAGGGCTTCTCCACCTCCCCCTGCTCCTGAGTGGTGATCAGGGCAGCAGCTGCCGCTTACACCTGCTGACAGCGCCAGCGTGCTTACATCTGCTGCTGGCACCGGCCCCAGTTGCTCCATGCCGTCAGCAGGTACAAGCAGGGCCGGCGCCATCAGCGCCTGGGAGCGGCAGTGGGAGCGGGGCTGCCAGCAGACTGGGCCAGGGGCCGTGGCAAGAGGGGCCAGGCGGGGTGCAGAGGATGGGCCGAGACTCACCCCTGTGCCCACTGTAGCCTCACGATCCACAGTTCCTTTCAAGTTGCACGAATTTGTGCACTGGGCCCCTAGTTTGCAAATAATAGCTCCAACAAGGGATTAACATCCAAAATATATAAAGAACTCATACAACTCAACACCAAAAACACACACCAATTAATTCACTTTAAAAATGGACAGAGGACCTGAATGAACACTTCTCCCAAGATGCCACCTCACCCTTGTTAGAATGGCTATTATCAACAAGACAAGAATGTGTTGGAGAAGTTGTAGAGAAAAAGGAACCCTCATTCACTGATGGTGGGAATGTCAACTGGTACAGGCACTATGGAAAACAGATCTGAGTCACGGCACCAAGAAAGAAGAAAAAAATAATAATAAAGGACACACTAACATCAAGAAGACATAACACTTCTCAATATATATGCACCCAATCAGGGAGCACCAAAATATATAAAGCAACTACAAACAGAACTAAAGGGAGAAAAAAAGTTAAAGACAATACCTGGAAACCTTTTCTGATTTGTTTAGAATAAAGCTCAGATAATCTATTTTTTAAAAGCTTCCCAGGATTGAGAACTGCCTAGAACAGCAGTTCTCAAAACATGGTCCTTCCTGGGAACTTGTTAAACATTCACAGGCCTACTGAACTAGCACCCCTGGGGGTGGGGCCCAGCAACTCTGTTTTAGCACACCTTCCAAGTGATTCTGATGCTCACTAAAATTTGAAGCCACTGACCCAGGCTATGAGCTTCTACATTCTGTATATCCAGCTCCTATAGTTCCACAAAACCTAGCAAATTGCTTTGTGCATTCTCATACCTCAATAAATGCTTGCTCAATTTAGTCTGACAGTGAATGATAAGGCAGAAATGAGAACTGGGGCACTTGGAGATGAGTACTCTAAAGGTCCCAGCTAAAGCATCACTCTGACTTTCTAAAGTAAATAAAAAATTTATTTGAAAAGCAATAAAGAAAGTCAGATTACTCAGGTTAGTAAAAGCACTGCTGTCCCAAAAGGGATCTTATCAGCTTACAGTTTGTTAAGTCACTATCCATTAAAAACATGCAATAACTTATGTAAGCTAGTGGACTAGTATTTAAAAATTAATTCTGTGGTTCTGGGAAGCAATGCACAGCCATTAAAAAGCCATGCTGTGTGTATCATGAAAGATCTGCTTAGAAAACACAGCATTCATGTGGCGGAGATGGGCCCAGATTTGATGAGGATGGCCAGGTTTCAGAAGAACACCCTCTAGGTAGCATCTGGAAAGACAAGACTCCTATAAAGACAATGAGCTGATCAATTTACCTACTGAATAGAAAATGAAACAAATAAATCCATTTTTATGCAACTGTTTCCTATCTTGAGAAGTTAAACTGTTGAAGTTACTCTAGGATGGAGGATACAGTCCCAGCCTCACCACATGCCTTTTCTAATTGGCATCCTGAAAGATTTTACAGAAAAGGGTGTTGCTTTAGTATTGTTGACTTAAAGGTTATCTAGTCACAGAGAGGCAGAGGAGGATTCATCTTCAAAATTCATCTATTTATTGAAAGCCCATGGAGTGCCTTGGCAATTAACAATTCCTACCACCTCTAGCTGTTCCCTATGTGAGAAGGCTCCGAACTCATCTTACAAATTGCTCTTTTGAAGATCAAAGGGAAGCTGAATGTGTCTGTGTGTGCGCTCCATGAGACTGTAATTTAATGGAATTTTTAGAGAAGGCTTGCTGGCAGTGTTTGGATGACAGCCCCAGGGCAGAGGATTCAGGGGAGCTTGGCCACTCTTCCCTTTGGAGCGTCTTCCCTGTCTTTAATTGGCACCTCATTAGAAATTAATGAAAATGACATCCTCTGTTCTTCCTGCTCTAGGCATCGAATGCTACAAAAAGGCCCATCACAATTCATAACACATTCAATTTATATAGCAATGGCTCTTAAGCATTATTTATGAGATGTGAATTTCTTGTCAGCAGTTAATAACCTATACAGAGTTGAAGGGGAATGGAAAAAAAGATTGTGAATATATATAAAAACATTTTCTGCAGTGGAGAAGTGTGCTGTTTGAGTTCAAACTACCTTCCTGAGTCGTCACTTTCAGTAGTAAATTACTGCTCCCCTACCCCCATAAAACCTTTCAGGGCAGTTAAATGTCTCTCTAACACTCCATGCATCCTCAAGGAAATAACTATACAACTCACCTTTTCCTGGAGAGATCCAAGCAGACAGGCAGGAGGAACACAACAGCTATTTGTCAAAGACAGTCCCAGAGGTGTATGTTCCCACTGCTGTCCTTCATCTTTTGAAATGTGGCAGTGGACTCAGTCATTTTTCTGGGCACAGAAGTGTAATGCTCTCAGTGGGCCAAATGGAATTCCTGGCTCTCTCTGGGAAGGCTACATCTGGAGGGACTGCAGAAAGCTCAGAACTTTCTTCCCCACCAGAAAAATCAAATCTCTCCATAAGCAGGTCCTCAGAATTGGGCATAAGCCAAGGGACTAGGTATTATATCCTTTAAAAAGAATGCATGTCTTTTGCAAACCGAATAGGCACTCAGAAATCAGCCTCCTATCCAAAGAGGTGAAGAGCACAACAGAGTAATCCACGCTTACCAGAGGCAATTAAGTTGGCTTCACTTAGAAGCATGTGATGTATTTCTAGATTTTTTTTTTTTTTTTTTTTTTTTTAGCGGTGCAGAAGACCTTAGGAAAATAGGTGGTTTGCATCCAAGCTGAAGGGTAAGCTGGGAGACTTGGTTATAACACCTCTGGATTTCTCAGCGCTAACCTGGGATCTCTTACTGCTGGCCTGACAAGGAGAGGAGGTATTATGACAGAGGCAAGATGGAACATGCAAGGATCAACTGCTTGATCCACTAAAGCAAATCCTTTTTAGTACCCAGGATTCAGTTACTTTCCAGAAGGAAAAATGAACATTAAGGTACAGGAAAATCTCATGATTCTAATTTAAGAACAACCAAAGGTCTGTGTTATAGAAGCAACAGGCAAAAATGGTCAAGTAGATTTCGCAACTCTGGTAATGGACTGAACTGCTGAAACCCCCCCTCTCTCCTAGTTCACATGAAGACCAAAGCAAAAACGGCATGACAAAAGATCAAACTCTGCAATGTGGGCAAAGGCGGTTAGCCATCAGGCCCCAGAGTTTCCTTAGCTACCATGGTATTCCCTCCTCACCTCATCAAGAATTTAAAATTACCTGGGAGGGCTGACCCAGGAGCAGTCTATCAGTAAAATTCTGGGCTCACCTGGGCCCATGCCACATGCATGAACACAACTGAAGTGTGAAAGCTCTGCTGACAGCCTCTGCCCCCAACTCTTACCCAACCCTCCTCTTTATACTTTCAAACAAGCATTTAGGAGAAAACTAAATGCCAATCTAGAAATAAAAACTTATCCATTGACACCTAGACTCCCCATGCTGCCATCAAATGTCCCATTTCTGCAGTTGAACATATGCTTCTGATCTTGTTACTCCTCCCACCCCACCACACACACACAAAAGTGTGCAACAGACAGACAGAAACAGGAGTTCCAAATTAGTTTCCATGAGAAGCTAGTACTCCTTTGTTTCCTTCTCATTTCCAACGGAGAAGATGATTGAGGGACAAGAGCAGCAACAGCTACATCTTTAAAGATAAAGGACTTGGAGTCCCTGTAACTTTCTAGCTGCTGAGAGAACCATCTAGTCCTGGTTGCCAGCGTCAGTACTTGTAGAATATCTATGGCTATCCCAGGGGTGAAAGGAAGCTTCTTAAGCTCATTCCTAAGGACAAGGATATAGAATTCTAAGAGGCTAGACCTAGGCCTCAAAGTTGGCCTGGTGACAGCTCTGTCCCATAGAACAGTTTTGTAATATTAAGCTTTAAATCAGGAAATAAGAACAGGAACAGAAAAACTCTAAGTTGGCCTAAATGCTGCAGCTATACAATTATGTGTGGTTGAAGGGAGAGGAGTGATTAGTCTAAGTTTTGTTCTATGTGGGTACACATAAAGTTTTTAAAAATACATCTCTGTGCAGCAATTCTAAGAGTTGGTATTACACTGGATAGATAATACAGAAGAAGAGGCTACCTTAAAGTTATTCAAGGGGTTAAGTGACAATGAATTACAGTTCAAAGAAAATAATTTTCTAATCAAACTAATTTAAAAAGGATATGGGAGAAGAAATCTTGCATTTATTATACATAGTAAAAGGCTCATTCAGAATTAATTTACTATCTGAATTTTATAGTACATATCCCAGAATTTGGCTGGTTTGGTTAACTTCTAAATAAGTCATCAATGAGAAGGAACCAGAGTAATCAATGGAAGACGTTAAAGCAGTAAGCAATGACAATGCAACTCTAAAGACATGTGACAAAATAATGGGGAGTGTTTTTGCTTCTTTGTATGTGCTTAGAACTAAAAATCCTCTACTCCTGATTTCTCAAACTCTAAACCTACTGCTCTCAGGGAGGTTTCCAGAAGAAGAACAAAGGAGTTCAGACTCTTAGAATAATTTCCAAAGCTATGCCAGAGACACCGTCTCCATCATGTGCCTGGGGGAGATGCTTACCACAGCGGCACGATCCCAATTCCTGTTGCACCAGCTCCAGTTTGGTTTGGCACTGGAAGCACCGACGTCGACTCTTCTGTTTAGATCGGCTGGTTTCCTCGGATCGTTCAGTGTTCTCCAGTAGTCGTGGCCGTTTCACTGGCGAAGCCTCATTCTCAGACTGTGAATCTGACCAAAACAACACATTTAGGGGTCACGGTTAGTGCTTGGCCTGGCAAGCACAGCTGATTAATGTGCGCCAGGCATTCTTCTGACCAGGCTACTGCCCTTTTCCAGGAATTGGACCTGTGTAAGCAACAGCCAGCTCTGACTGGCCTGGTTTCTACTCCACAAAGTGTGACAAGCATGAACCTTCAGGGCTGACTTCTAATGAGCTAGATCTGAACCAAGAGAGGAGAGTGGGGGTGGCTCCACAAAAATCTGTTGTTTTTAATAATGGTTGTCTCTATGAGACCATTCAAACTGGTAATTCTTTAGAGAAGGGACTATGTCTAGTACTTCTTTGTATTGCCATGTTTAGCATAACTCCATACTTAAAGCCAGTGTTTGATGGGGTATCTATAATCTTTTCTAGCGAAAATACTCATGTTTCTACTCCTAAACAGACAAGAATCAGTTTCTAATATTGGGAATTATTTCAACTGTATTTAGAGTTAAGGAGTGTATCCCTGCCTATTTATCAAAGAGCTGCCCCAGGGCCTCCACTGTGGAGTGGTACAGAAGCAACATGTGGTACCACAACACACCCTAGGGTTGGTGCCAAACTGACAGGTAGAGGGAGGTGTAATGAACTTGTATTTACCATGACTTTAAAAAGTAACTAAAGGAGAGAATTGAAGATGGCGGCATAGGTAAACACCGGAGACTGTTGCCGCAAACAACCACTTCAAAAATACAACTAAAAGACGGAATGGACATCAACCAGAACCACAGGAAGGCTGGCTGAGGAGAGACTCTTCAACTAGAAGGAAAAACAACAGCATTCCGAGGCTCAGAGGAGGCGCAGTGTGGAAAATTTAAAGGTACCGAGGTGCGCGTGCAAAGCGGGCTGGTGGCTGAGGGCGCGGTTGTCATTTTCAATCAGGAGGGAGTCTCAGACTCTGGGCTACAGATCCGGGCGAGTCTCTAGGGACCCAGACTCAAACGGGAGAAGTGGGACTGTCTGGCTATGGTCCCTCCGAGGTTTGCAGCGGTTGCTGGGACAGAGAGGCAGAGCCTCTGGGGACGAACTGAGAGCAGCCATAACTGGTCCGTCCGCCCGCCCTGTTGAGCCCGTGCGACCCGCCCCGCCCAAGCCCTGCGCAGAGCCATTTGCTGGATCACCTCAGGCAAAGGCTAGATTAGCACCTCCCCAGAGGACAGAAGTTTTCCCACAGCTGATTCTCACAGCCAGTCGGCCTGGTGGTCAAATCCCTCTAGTATTAACAACAACAATTAAGGCTTAACTAAAACAAGACTGCGCACAAAGACCACAAGGGGGTGCACCAAGAAAGCATAAAAGATGCGGAGACAAAAAAGCATGACAGAAATGGAGGATATGGAGCTAAAAATCGCAATTTTGAGGGCTTGCAATAAACTTGAGCAGAGCCTCACGAAAACTAATGAGACCCTCGATGCTATGATAAAGAAACTAGAAAGTAAGCATACACGGACTGAAATAAAGACTATTATACCCAATAGCAGACCAGAGGAGCACAAGAATCAAACCAAAGATTTGAAATACGAAGAAGCAAAAAACATCCAACTGGAAAAGCAAAATGAAAAAAGAATCCAAAAGTGTGAAGATAGTCTAAGGAGCCTCTGGGACAGCTTCAAGCGTACAAACATCAGAATTATAGGGGTGCCAGAAGATGAGAGACAGCAAGATATTGAAAACCTATTTGAAGAAATAATGACAGAAAACTTCCCCCACCTGGTGAAAGAAATGGACTTACAGGTCCAAGAAGTGCAGAGAACCCCAAACAAAAGGAATCCAAAGAGGACCACACCAAGACACATCATCATTAAAATGCCAAGAGCAAAAGACAAAGAGAGAATCTTAAAAGCAGCAAGAGAAAGAGACTCAATTACCTACAAGGGAATACCCATGCAACTGTCAGCTGATTTCTCAACAGAAACTTTGCAGGCCAGAAGGGAATGGCAAGAAATATTCAAAGTGATGAATAGCAAGAACCTACAACCAAGATTACTTTATCCAGCAAAGCTATCATTCAGAATTGAAGGTCAGATAAAGAGCTTCACAGACAAAGAAAAGCTAAAGGAGTTCATCACCACTAAACCAGTATTATACGAAATACTGAAAGGTATCCTTTAAGAAGAGGAAGAAGAAAAAGGTAAAGATACAAATTATGAACAACAAACATGCATCTATCAACAAGTGAATCTAAGAATCAAGTGAATAAATAATCTGATGTACAGAATGAACTGGTGATTATAATGAATCAGGGACATAGAAAGGGAATGGACTGACTATTCTTGAGGGGGGAAAGGGGAATGGGAGATGCGGGAAGAGACTGGACAAAAATCGTGCACCTATGGATGAGGACAGTGGGTGGGGAGTGAGGGCGGAGGGTGGGGCGGGAACTGGAAGGAGGGGAGTTATGGGGGGGGGAAGAGGAACAAATGTAATCTGAACAATAAAGATTTAATAAAAAAAATAAATAAATAAAAATAAAATAAAATAAAAAGTAACTAAAATGCAATAAAGTTCATGTTATAGACAGGCTGTAAATAACTCTTGCCTTCCAAAAAAGGGCAGCACTTGGGGGCTCTGTGCTCCTGGAAGTGCCCCCACTGCATACTGAGGATGCACCCCTTGCCAAGGCTCTGAAGTGGTTTATGCTAAAGCACCTCTGGAAGGGAATCTCCTGGATGATCTTCCTTAAAACAGATCCAGATCCTACCACTTTTCACCCCTCCACCACCTCCAGCACTGGTCCAATTCATCACCATCTCGCCCAGCCTAGCGAAACAGCTGCTTAACTGGTCTCCCTGCTCACCTCCTTACAGTATATTCTCCACACAACAGCCAAGCGATCCAGTTCAAAATCAAGTTAGAATTACTTCACTTCCTTGCCTACAACCCCTTCCTTCTCAGCTCCCCTTCTCAGAATAAAAGTTCAGATTCTTACCTGAGGCCCTCAAAAGTCCCTGCCTGAGGTGCCCTCCTCTCATCTCTCTCACCTCATTTCCTGCTGCTCTCTCCCTCTGCTCTCTCCACACTGGCCTCCTTATTGTCTCTTACCTCAGAGCCTTTGCACTTTCTGCTCCCTGTGTCTGGAACACTCTTCACCCAGATCTATATGGGATCTAACCTCTTTTAAGCCACATTTTCTTTTTAAATGTATTTTGAAATTACAATTGACATACAATATTATGTTTCAGGTGTAGTGATTAGACATTTATATAACTTACAAAGTGAGCACCCTGTTCAATGAAGTCTTTTTCCCTGATCACGCTATCTAGACCACTCTGTCCCCCCTTCCCTAGCATTTCCCTTGTATTCATCCATAGCACTTTTAACATTATCTCCCAGGAGAATGTAAACTCCTGGCGGGCAGGAAGTTTCACCTGCTTTGTTCACTAACGTGCCCTTCATGCCTACAACTCAATATGTATTTCTTGAATGACTGAATCTTCTCCCAGGCAGTCCTGATTTTCTATTTCAAGTGGCTCTAGAGAGAAGCAGCAGACGGTTGGATGCATTTCAATGAAGGCTGTCTGCATCCCTTTCCCCAGCCTCCCTCTGTGTGAAGAAGATGCTGCACTTCATCAGAGAGCAGTCACTGGTTCTGATAGTGACGATGGTGACAGTTCGCTCACAGCCCCCCAGCCCATGGCACTGTGCATTGACTTACGGAAGTGGAAGGCACGCACTATTCTTAGCAATTGTAAACTTCATTTTTCATCTCATTTAGTTCTTCCAGTCCTACATGACATTTTCCCCAAATACAAACCAACTAAACAAGGCCTTTGATGAAAACAATTGAAAGCAAGTTCAGCCTATTTCCAAGCTCTGCTGAGAGAAGCTGTCCAAACCTAGTCAGTGTGATGACTGAGGCAGGTACAGACACACCAGGCCCCTCCCTTTCCACTACAAGAGCAACAAGCAACAATCTAAATGTAAATCATTACAAAGCAGCCAGCCAAAAGGAACTCACTCTGCATGAGCCACACTGCTCTTTGGGGGTCCTTTTTCACAAACCAGCAATGGCGCTATTTGTATTAATAATCCTATTTAGACACCCACGCCCCCCCCCCCGCCCCCGTTTTTGGCAACAAAAAGAGAAAATTCTAGAGTAAAAGCTATAACAAAAAAATGGTATTTGTTCTGAGACAAGGTCCTAAATCTGTAACATCCTTATAAGAAATTACCCCTCAACCCCGTGGGTGGGATGGAGAAGAGAAGGGCCCACCTGAGAAGGGGAGGCAGTGGAATCCTTGGCTTGGCATTTATTAATATTGTTAAAATTTAAAAGGCCCTGACATGATGCCAGTACACCTCTAACATAAAAGAGGCGTGCTCAGACCACAAGCCTGTCATTCACATTGCTATCTGATAAAACCGAGTGCGTCTAGAAATGCAGAACTCACAAAGCCAATTTTCACATGAATCTGTCCCAAACTGTCAAATTCGCTGTCTACCTGCATAGCACCATCTCCATTTCTAAAGCAAACCTTTGCTACAAGAAGACAATTTTCTTTCAGTGGCAATGCTACCACAGGTATTTCTTAAATAAGCCAGGGAATGATATATTTTAAAATGTATGATTCCTAAGACTGGGAGACAAGAATTCATATTTACATAATCATTATTGGTCATCACCAAACCATCCACTTGATAGGGCCCCCCAACATTAGGAGGCATGTCCAAGCCTAATCTCTTTTCTTCTAATGCTCCACCTTGTCTGGCCAATGAGCATTCAATAACAAAACTAAGGACTAAGTCTGCTTGATCTCATGCTGAAATATTCTTTTATCCACTTGACATTATAGATAAAGACTACTGAGTTATTTGTTCTGGTAGGCAGAAGGCCCGGGACATTCCTGAAATAATGGGTCCTAAGGGAGGTTTCTGATGCTGCCAAGAGCGTCTGGCTGCACTGTCAGCGCTAGTCAGCCCTCGGAGAGTCAATGTCCCAGCAGCGCACAAGTCTCAGACCAAACGCATCAGCATACAGAAAATCTGAGCCACGGGAAGCAGTCCTCCCATGATTCTAAACCAAGAGGCACACATTGTTTACCAGAATGTTATTTTTTAGAATCAAGGAGCTGTCCCTAAGAGATCCATAACTTTTACGCTCTGGAATATGTCCAATTAACCTTCTTCACTCAGTCCAGGGTCTATTAAATGGAAAGGAATCCTGTGCCCTCTAATGCCCTTACCACAAAGAGGGAGGGAGAATAAACTCCCTAAACGGTTTACCATCACCATCCTCCACTCGATGCCATCCAGGGAGGTGACTGTGTTATGCATCACTTCTTGGTGAAGCAAACAATTCCTTGGCATTTTCTCACAAGCCAACCTGCTGTTTCAATTAGAAGTTAATGAAATAAAGAGCGGTCTACAGGATCATCATCATGTCTGCATAAGAAATTTACATCTCCTCTGCTAATTATTTAATGAAACTATGTGCCATGGGGTGAGTTGCCTAAATAAGAGAAACAGATGTCCAGGGCAAGGATTCTAATTACATAATAATGAACTAAATAATTCAACTATTCAATTATAAATTTTATGTCCATTAAAAAAGATCCAAACATGGTCACACAAAGGAATACTCATCTACAGTCCATATTCGAATAAATCAAACTTTGATTCTTTACTTTTTGCTCACAAACATAATTTGTTACCCTGCAGCACTTTTAATTTCCTCAACAACGACAGAAAACACCTAACCATCTACTTGCTTAATCTGAACTTGGGCAGTAAGGGTTAAATATGGAGAGAAAAGTGAACAGAAATAACTCTTACACGCAGCTTTAACTGTCAGAAAAACGAGTCCTCGCAAGGAGCATGCTCATTAGCAGCAGGCGGAGCTGTAGTGGCAAGCTAGAAACTGTCCCCACCCCAGGAATTATGAGTGATTTCTAATTAAGATCTTTCATAAAGGGCCAGCAAAGCACATTTCCCCCCAGTATGCTTTTTCTTGAGAACGTAATCTAGTCTGTATATACCCACACAAGAGCTGCCACACTCCCGTGCCAGGTTCATAGTTCTTGGTACTTACTAGACCGTTTCTTCCTCTGCCTAAATTTAACAGAATGAGAATAATATCATATCAGGTCTTCTAGACAAAGGAAAGTCTGATCAAGAATTATAATGTGATTACCCTAGAAAGAAAAATCTTTGGAAAAGTATTTTACCTATCAGATCCCTAGATTTGAAGGTAGCTAGTGCTTAATGTGACAGAGAAACAAGCACAGTGATTTTATTTAAAACACATTAATCTTCTGAAGAGAGCAATTCTTCTAATTGTACTTTACTACCAAATCGCTGAAAATAGTGGTAAGACTTTTAATTCAGAAACAGTTTAACTGGAAAGCTTGACTGGAGACAACAAACAGAGCTATTTCTTTTAAAATTCTGTTTTGTCTCTGACAGATATTCACATTTGTCCCTTACTGTCACTTTT
The DNA here is from genome assembly GCF_028538775.1 of Myotis yumanensis. NCBI lineage: Eukaryota > Metazoa > Chordata > Mammalia > Chiroptera > Vespertilionidae > Myotis > Myotis yumanensis. The sequence goes on from NW_027223757.1 coordinate 89,160,973, forward strand.
CTTGTCTTTATTACTCATGTTCTCTCCCAGAAATTTCCAAATAAATTGTGTCAGGCCTGTCAGAGTTGAATCCCCATCTCTCTTAATCTCCCGTCACTGTGCAGCTGGCAGCCCGCACACCCGGGGCTGCTAACCGACTGTGGCCTTCTGACAACTCAGGTGAGCTCTCAGCCCTTGGCACAGCCAATCCTCAGAGATTAGGAGAGTGGGAGAAGCACCATGGCAACAAAGAGAAGGGAGCCTTCTATTCACTTCACCCACACCTTCCCTCACTTCTAAGAAAGAAAGATGAATCTGTTTAATCTCAGGCTCTATGACAGCTTTTGAGGTACTCAATCAGTTTTTTTAGAACCTATCACAGACTCCTGACAGATTGACATTTATGATCCCAACAGCCCGTGCAAACATCAGTAAGAGCAATAATTAATGAACTCGCACACATCACTGCTGTCTCGCCTTTGTCCATTTAAAGGGAGCTTAAGCAGTTAAAACCTCTGTCCATGAGAAGCACCACACTCTCACTGAAAAAAATGAAGAGCCTTTAAAAAAATCTGTTTTATAGGTTCTTTTTCTGTGTTTCTCTTCATGCTTTGTTTTCAGAGTTTATGCAGGGATTAGATTCACCTTCTCGTGGCATTTTACTGTGTGTCATGAAAGACTTCAGGAGAGAAAACTCCCTCATTATCCATTAAAAACTTTTCCCCCACTTGATTCAACTGGGATTTCCCTCTCCTTTCTTATCTTTTTAATGGCCTTTAAACAATTTGGAATAATATACCTGTCAAACGCTATTACATGAACATAGAGAGAAGTTCAAGTCTTTGGAAGAGGTTGGTTATTAAAATTTTGTGGAAAATGCCTTCATTTTCACTTGATATATGATATGGTGATGAACTAGCATGAAATACACCTAGAATGCTATGTCTCAAATTAGCAATTTTCAATCTCCTGGCACATACAAACTAATTACTACAATTTTGCGGCACCTCAAAAAATATTTTTCACGATCAGACAAAAAAAAAATAGGTATAATTTTGAATCATTCACACAGGATGGCTATTGTTGTTTTGGCTCTTATCATTTTTTAATTTGACAACCTAAGGGAAAAGAGGTCAGTGCCCCTGACTAAATAACCAGGTATTGCATGTTTTAAAAATTCTTGTGGCACACTGGTGTGCCACGGCACACCGATTGAAAATTGCTATCTTATATCAGAACTATTTCAAAGGTCAGTTGTTCTCAAGCTGCCAGGCAGTACTATCCTTAACATTAGTCTCTGTCTTCTCTTTCCATCTCCACCCCAAAGCCCCAGGTTCTTTTCTCTGGCTCCCTCCTAGGCCAGAAATATCCGAGGGAGATATCCGAGGAAGGTCTCCTTCTCTATCACAACCTCAAGGCTGAAAGCAGACCTCTGACTCTTCTTCCCTGCTGGGAACACAAGAATGGGAGACCTGTGGTACATCTATCTCTACCTCTATCTCTATCTATCTATATGCCAGTAGAGCTGACTATCTTGGGAGTGCACCTGAATTTTTGGGGTCTCTGTCCTTCTCAGTATGCTCAAAAGACATAAGGCATCAGAAACCTTCCTGGGGGTAACTACAACATCTACTCATCTGATTTTGGTCCTCATGACAACAATGCAGAAGCTGCTTTTGTAGGGACATTTCTGGTTGGAAGAGAGTTTAGAGAACAGCAGCACGATTATGAGCCATGACGTGTACCCTCCAGGAGATGAGCACCTACATATCCCAAAAGCATGTTTTAAAGACTTGGATCAGATTTGTCACCTCCTCTCAGTCCATCTTCCCCCTCTGATTCCTGCTATAAAAGTAGCTGAAAGCTGATTCTGGTGGCACATCTTGACACCAGAAAAAAAGTGATTATGAAGTCATCAGAAGATCCAGTAGAAGCAGCTAATGTGCTATGGGGAGAACAGCTCTCCATTAAATAAAACAATCTTTAAAATCATGGCACCGGAGTCCAACAGTTACAAAGGAAGGGTTTTCCCCCTCAATGTTTCTTTCTCTCTACTCTGCCTGCCTTTTTTGTTTTTCTTGCCTATTGTACTGGATTGGCTTTCTAGTATGATAGTGAATAGGAGTGTTGAGAGGACATCTTTGCCTTGTTCCCAACCTCAGGAGGAAAGTACTCAGCCTTCATTCAACTTATTTAAAACAATTTCAAACATATAGAAAAATTCAAATAATCTATATATATAAAAGCCTAAGCGACTGAACAACTGGCCGCTATGATGTGCACTGACCACCAGGGGGCAGACGCTCAATGCAGGAGCTGCCCCCTGTGGTCAGTTTGCTCCCACAGTGGGAGCGCCGCTCAGCTGACCGACGGGTGCCAGATGCAGTGCTCATGGCTGGCAAACGCAGCTGTGGAGGTGTGAGCCACTCCCATCTCCGCGTCAGCGGCAGGTGCAGTGGGGCCAGGATGAGCGGGAGCGGCGCAGTGCCCAGCCTGCGAGATCAGGCCAAAACCGGCAGTCCGACATCCCCCAATTTTCAATCGGTGTGCCGTGGCACACCAGTGTGCCACCCGAATTGCGAGAGGGTGTAGGTCAGGCTGAGGGACCCCACCGATGCACGAATCCATGCACTGGGCCTCTACTAGCACAATAAATACCTGTGTACACTCCATTCAGACTCAACAACTGTTAACAATGTCACATTACTTTACCTCTCCCCTCCATATTTATATGTTTTTCCCACTGAACCATCTGAAAATAAGTTGCAAACATCAAAATACTTCATACATACACATCTAATAATATGGGCATTTCCTTATATAACCAAAATATTACACCTAATAAAATTAAGAATAATGATCCAATGTCATTCAGTCTGTATCCAAATTATCTCCATTGTTTTCAAAGGCATGTCCTACCAAGTTTCATGTGTTACATGAATCTTATATCTAAGTCTCTCTTAATATAGAACAGTATATGCCCCTCAAACTGTCCCTTACTTTATTTCTTTCCTTCATTTAAATGACATGGACTTTTTGAATAGTCCTGGTTAGTTTTCCTGTGAAATGTACCACATCCTGGATTCCTTTTCTTTCTACCTCATCTACCTATTTACTTTAATGGCATCATCCTATATAATAAAGAGATAATATGCAAATTAACCTCACGCCCTCACAAGATGGCTGCCTACGACCAGGCCAGCTGCGGGGTTAGTGAGGGACAACCAAACAACTGAACAAGCAGGCTGCGTGGGGCGACCAGGCCAGCAGGGGGGTTAGTGAGGGATGACTGAACAAGCAGGCTGCGTGGGGCGACCAGGTTGGCAGGGGGGTTAGTGAGGGACAACCAAACGACTGAACAAGCAGGCTGCGTGGGGTGACCAGGTTAGCAGGGGGGTTAGTGAGGGATGACCAAATGACTGAACAAGCAGGCTGCGTGGGGTGACCAGGCCAGCAGGGAAGCCGTGAGGGGAGACCAGGCCAGCAGGGGGGGCAGTTGGGGGCCGACCAGGCTGGCAGGGGGGGCTGTTGGGGGCGATTAGGCTGGCAGGGGGGGCAGTGAGGGGCAACTAGGCCGATCAGGGCAAATATCCAGGTTGTGGGCTCAATCCCCAGTGTGTGGTGTGCAGGGGGCAGATGATCAATGATTCTCCCTCACCACTGATGTTTCTCTTTCTTTCTCTCTCTCTCTCTCTCTCTCTCTCTCTCTCTCTCTCTCTTCCTTTCCCTTCCTCTCTGAAATCAATAAAAATATATTTTAAAAGTAAAGAAAAACAAAGGGAAAGACATATCCTATATAATAAAAGGTTAATATGCAAATCAACTGAACAGCAGAACGACCCTTCGCTATGACGTGCACTGGCCACCAGGGGGCAGACACTCAACGCAGGAGTTGTCCCCTGGTGGTCAGTGCGCTCCCACAGGGGGAGCACTGCTCAGCCAGAAGCCGGGCTCACGGCTGGCGAGTGTAGCAGTGGTGGCGGGCTCCCACCTCCACGGCAGCACTAAGGGGCACATGGGGCCTATGTAAAGGGGAGCGGGCTTAAGCCATCAGTTGGACATCCCCCAAGGACTCCTGACTATGAGAGGGCGCAGGCCGGGCTAAGGGACACCCCTCCCCCTGGGTGCAAAAATTTTGTGCACTGGGCCTCTAGTATACAAATAAACTTACAGCATAGTAAGTAGCATACTAATATATGAACAGAATGCTATGAGCACAAAATAAAGAAGTGATAAATTCTGTCAGAGGAGTGGTGATTAGGAAGCAGAAGAGGAAAAAGTCAGAGAAGATACCCTCTTGAACTTAAGAACTTTATTGTACATATGTAGACAGGTGATTTTTAGCTCACATTTGTGATCCTTTTCTTTGAGGCCTGCTTTTGAGAATGCCATTTGTATATAAGCTATTGCTCATCTACCTTCTAACTTCTCTTTACCAAAAATCATAACTAATAGACCATTTCACAATCTGGGAAGCAAAGGCATTTGTAGAACACCAGTTTGAAGAGTTTTTAGAGAAATATGCTGTTGTTCATCTTTCCTCATTCCTCTTTCTTTGACCCCAACTGGTCCAATTTTTTCTGGGGGTTCACAAATATCTCTCTAAAATGTCAATCGCTAGCTCACAGTTTTCCTTTCATCTTGTTTACTAACCTGCTCAGACATATACATGGCTTTAACTGCCATTTTTTTCCTCTATCAGGAATTTCCTAAGCCCATTTGCTTTTTATATTAAACTATTTTGAGATAATTATAGGTTCATATATAGCTATAAGAATCGATACAGAGAAATCCTACATAACCTTCACCCAGTTTTCCCCAATGGTTATATCTCGCAGAACTCTAGTACAATCTCACAACCAGGATATTGGTATTAACACAGTCAAGCTATAGAACATTTCCATCACCACAAAGACCCCTCACGTTGCCCTTTTACAGCCATGCCTACTTCCCTCTCTCCCTCCTTGCTTCCTGGCAAGCCCTGGCAAACACTAATGTATCCATTTTTCCATTTTTGTCATTTCAAGAATGTCATATATATGAACATAAACACAGACACATAAATGGAATCATCCTATGTAACCTTTTGTCCAAACTCAATTTGGACAAGCCGCACTTTAGTTACTGTAGGCAGTTATGACAAAAGATTCCTAAGTTAAGATTCAGTAATAGTAAGCACTAACACAAAGCACTTCTGGTAATAGCACTTTCTAAATGCTTTTACATATGTTAACTCATTTAGCTTTTATAACAAAGCTATGAAGTAGGTACTACTATTAGCTGCATTTTAAGATGAGGAAACTGAGGCACAAGTTAAGAGAATTGCTGATCACATAGCTAGTAAATAGAACTGGGATTTGAACCCAGGCAGCCTGGTCTAGCATTCTTGCTCTTAAACACTATACTATCCTGTCTCCAACTGTTATTACTCAAGTTTCTACTTCTGCTCTCCCATGAGCATACTTTACCATGAAGATGAGTTTCTTACATACAAAGATGCTGCTATCTCCAGGATGAGGGTGGTAGAGCAGATCCTGGGCCAAGTCAGAGAACAAAAACAAGCCCCTCCTTTTGTTCCACTTAGAATCTTATCCAAATATTTTGGTGCAATTTCTTTTTTAAAAAAATATATTTTATTGATTTTTTTTTTTACAGAGAGGAGGGGAGAAGGACAGAGTTAGAAACATCGATGAGAGAGAAAAATCGATCAGCTGCCTCCTGCACACCTCCCACTGGGGATGTGCCCGCAACCAAGGTACATGCCCTTGACCGGAATCGAACCCGGTAACCTACAGTCCGCAGGCCAACGCTCTATCCACTGAGCCAAATCAGTCAGGGCAGGTGCAATTTCTCTAAGATACATCTCTGTTGAATGGCTGAATAACTCTACTTGTCCTCTGCTCTTAGAATATGATTCCTGATAACTCTCTGGATTTCTGTGGATTATAGTCACAGTATCCTATATAATAAAGATCTAATATGCAAATAGTCATCATGCCCTCATGCCGTAACGCTGTAACAGCTCAGACACTCAACATTGGGGAGAGAGGAATGGGGACCAGCCAGGCTGTGGCCTGGGAGAGGGACAAGCCATACACCCCACAGTCCTGGGCACCAGTGGCTGCGCCTGCGGCCCAGAAGAGGGGCAATCTGCACGCCCCATGGTTCCGGATGCCAGCGTTTGTGCCTGTGGCCCAGGAGAGGGACAAGCCGCCCAGCCTGTGGTCCCAGGTGCCAGCACCTGTAGCTGTGGCCCAGGCGAAGCCGCCCGCCATAGTCCCCTGAGGCTACAGCCAGCCTGGGTGAAGCTGGCCCAGGTCCTGGGTGCCTGCAACCGGCCAGAGGAGGGAATCCTGGGTCCCGGGTACGGGGCAAGGCAGAGGCGGTTAGGGGCAATCAAGCCAGTAGGGGAACAGTTAGGGGTGATCAGGCCGGTAAGGGAGCAGTGAGGGGTGATCAAGCAGGCAGGCAGAGGGGGTTAGGGGCGATCAGGTAGACAGACAGAGGGGTTAGGGGCAATCAGGCAGGCAGGCAAGCTGTTAGGAGCCAGAAGTCCCAGATTGCAAGAGGCAGTCTGACATCCCCCAAGGGGTCCTGGATTGGAGAGGGTGCAGGCTGGGCTGAGGGACCCCCCCCCCCCACCCCATGCACGAATTTTGTGCCCTGGGCCTCTAGTTCAATTTATATAAAATCAGCTCTTTCCCCCCTCTCACATTATTTTTTAAAAATCTGCCCTCAAAAGTTTCTTTAGTGATTATTTGTAGGATAAAAAAAAAATTTTTTTTCTCAATAGGAAAAGGAAAGCCAGTTATTTCTCACTTGAAATTTTATTTTAACGGTCAGAAAAGGTAAAACACACCTTCTCACCTTTACATAGGCCCCATAGGCAGAAGTCAAAGCCTTCTCTTCTCAACCACCCTAATAGCTTCCTATAGCTCATAAATCAGGTCTCTTTAAAAAGTCACAGATGACCCATAAACCACTCCTACCTTCATCTGAAAAACTGCAGCTACCATCTCTGTTTGATAAGTGTCATTGCTGCTGTACTATTTACTTAAAGGGTATCACCAGGAGCGAAATTCTACATAGGAGTGCCAGTCAGCAGGCCTGCCAGACTAGCAATGAGTAGTCATCCTTTGTAGCTGGTACTGGCCTGGTACCACTTCCTTGTTTTAGCTTCTCCTGCCTGTCCAACTACACTATATTACTTTCCTCATAGATTTTTCAGTTACTCAATGTAACTGACAAATTATCCTCCACAGATAATCTTTCCTTTTTATAACCCGCTTGGGTATTTAGGGTTCAACAACATTATAATACATTGCTTTAAAAAAATTACATTTATAGCATCAGTAGAGTACAGAATAAGGCCGCACACTGAGACAGAGAGAGAAGCAAGATTAAGAAACCTAAGAGGATATGCTTCTCAAAGGCCACATGCCTAAATTCCCTAATTTGTTTCCTGACCATGAGGGTTCTAAGACCCTTACAGTGCTAAGACTGGTCTTGAGTTTCTGTTTTACTATTTTTGCCCATATTTCCAGAAAACTAAGATCAGCCATGATTTATTTTCATTTATACAAAAAGAGGATAATTTGAGAGATCTATGAAGTATCTACATACCCATATTTATTATAATATAACTGTAAGACAAGCAATACTGTTTTTATATAGTTTCTTAGAATGCTCATTTAGAAGTTGACTAAAAATATGGAGTAAGACTTATACTAACTCTGTAGTTACATGAAGCCTAGAGATTTTCCAATTATTCCTTATAAAATTACACAACTGTTTTAAGCACCTGGGCAGTATGTAGACATAGACTATAGCCACTTTTCCCTACTGTTGACTTATTATTTGAAGAAGCCTTGGAGGGAAGGGATAGGCCAAAAGTCTTCAAATAATGTTGTACCCTCCATATCTTGGTCTCCAAAGCATGCATGACTTGCCCAGGGTTAACCTGATATAGCCTTGGGTTTTTGGCCAGGAAAACTGAAAATAGGTGTCTTTTATGAAAAAACATGCCCAAGATGATTTGGCTCAGTGGATAGAGTGTTAGTCTGCAGACTGAAGGGTCCTGGGTTCAATTCCAGTCAAGGGCACGTACCTCAGTTGCAGGCTCCATTCCTGGCCCTGGTCGGGGCGAGTGCAGGAGGCAACCAATCGTTGTGTCTCTCTCATATCGATGTTTCTCTCTCTCTCTCTCTCTGTCTCTCCTTCTCTCTTCTACTCTCTCTAAAACTCAATGGAAAAATATCTTCGAGTGAGAATTAACAAAAAAAACCCCAAAAACACTAAGTATGGGGGTAGGGTAAGGGAAATGAGTAAACAAGATGAGACACTAATTCAAATTTTCTCCTTTTTTGTTAAACACACACACACACACACACACACACACACACACACACACATAGCCATGGCTGGAGGCTGAGTTGGTTGGAAGAAGTTCCTAATGATGGTACTCCTTCCACGAGAGATTGCCATCAGTAGGCTGTATTCCGGGTTTAATGTAAAGGGAAAATGTTTGAATGTTTTTATTTTGCTATTTTAAAAAAATCAGCTTGAATGCATACCTAAGTACTGTAGGTGCTAAAATTAAATAGCTGATTTGTTTTTAAACTATTTTGGTTTCTAATTTAGCATAGCTTAATTCAGTTCTCTCTACTTACTAGTTTTTTTGCCATCCAAGGTCTACTCTTTTGGCTCATTACTCCCAGGCTAAATCCTTAAACTTATAAATACTTCTGTACCTCATTTTAACTCTTTCTGATGTGAGGGTAAATAAACCTAAAGTTAGAACTTAACATATGATGACAAAGGGTGCCTAAAGAAAGCCCTTTCCCTACCCCTCCTCCATTAGTTTATAGGTTTCACTACTCAGTAGGGTTGCATCAGTGCTGATGCAGATACTACCAAGTGTGTGGGTTAAAGAAAGCTGCCTTGAGAAAATGGCTTATGAAGTAAAGAGAAATAACATTCATTTGTAAAACAAGCTGCTGGAAAATCAGAGGCAAGGAAGTCTGCATAAAATTATTATGAAAATTGTTTTTAGTCCATATTTGAAACACAAAAGAAGCAAGTGCCTAGCATTTTAACCTCAATTCCACTGACTTTGCTCAACAACCCTCACTGAAAGAATTACTATGGCTATTAAGATAATACCTTGATTTTAAGAATTACATGTTGAAGTTTTTAGTATAACAAAAGCAACTTACTGAAATGGTTAGGGATATGAATATAATACACACATGCATGCACAGGGGAGAAAAGAAAAAGCCAATCTTTGACGTGGTAAAATGATAACATTTGGGGACTCCGGTGGTGGGTGTGTGTGTGCCTGAGAATTCTATGTAATCTTTCTGAAATTATGTCTTTATAAAACCCAACAACTATATTCCAGAGTAACTATACTTAGAGATGGTTGGCTAAGTGCTTGCTGAATTCTTGCCGAGAAATGTTGACACTGCTTAGATCTGATGGGAAAGTGCATGACAAAATGGTTGTAGCAGGAATCAACAAAAAGGCCAAAGCCCATGCTTCTCCAGGTTTGCAGTGAAGTCAACACTTATCTGTAAGTACACTTTAATGACTAACCAAACTTTTACATGTCACTCTCTTAGTCTATATTCCTCCAGTTCCAATAAGGACTCATTTGCAACAATTACAACAGCTGCTATTCCAGGAAGGATGATGATCAAGACCTTAAGATGTGATTTTAATCTTCTAGAAATGTATTTATCAACAGGACACCAAAGAAAAAGTGGATCTAAATCCCTGTCAGTTACAGGAACTATCAGTTAATGTCAAAGCAGGAAAAGAGACTCTGCTGCAGCTAACACCTCCCGTTCAAATCAGTACTACCTAAATTCCCTCCCCAAGCCCAAATTTCTTTTAAAAGCTATCTTGCATATTTGGACATATATTTCAAGATCTAATGTAATAACATGTCTGAGGTTGTTCAACATTCTCTAGAAAAAAAGCAGCAGCATCCAGTGTATTTTTTCAAGTACACATTGGTCCACATTCTTGGTAAAAATCTTAAAGACTGTCTACTGTATTCACTTTCTTTATCCCTTGCTAAAGTAACAGAAAGATTAACACAATCTAAGTGCCCTATTTTCTTGCTTACATATGTATACGTTTTTAATAAGTTTTGAAAGGATGGATGGATGTGGAAAATGCATAGCCTGTAACTAATTCCCCTGTCCCTTGAACCAATAGAGACGTGGTTTATTTAAAATTCTGAGTTGTGGTTCTGCTATTTGGGAATGGCTTTCCAAAACTCTGTGGGTGAATACTGGTAATGAAACAGAGAATTCAAAATGGCAGGGAGCATAAGGCCAAATAAGCTTTTATAGCAGTGTGTGTGTGTGTGTGTGTGTGTACTAAAAATAATTACACATATGTAGTGGGAGGCTGGTTAACTGAGCCCATAGAAGCACTTGGCTGTTAAGATAACTAATCACAATATGAAGTCCCCCATGACAAAAATACTTCCAAGGTTAAACTGTCTGATTTTTAATCATAAAGAAGTGAATTTATTGGCTAAGGTTGTATCATGTTGTTGGTTTGGATGCACCAGCCAGTCCTTTTATCAAAATTTTACCCACAAGAAAACTATCAGCCCTCTGTGGCTCCTGAATTGTGATTTGCCCAAAAAAGGAGTTCTCATTTTATAAGAATAAAAGTGTAGAGAAGAGCTCAGGAAATAAGAGTTGTTGTTTTTTTTCAGAAGGCAAGCTTGTGAAATCTCTGTAAGAATTATTTTCCACCAATACATAGAGTAAAATTTTACTTTTAAAACAAGGCCTAGAAATAGAACAAAACAAAAAGAATAAAAAAGAACTTTGATCGCCTGGCTGGTGTGGCTCAGTTGTTGAGCATCTACCCATGAGGTCATGGTTCGATTCCTGGATTGCAGGCTCCATCCCTAATAGGGGGTGTGCAATAGGCAGCCAATCAATGATTCTTTCACCACTGATGTTTCTATCCCTCTCTCCCTCTCCCTCCTTCTCTGAAATCGATAAAAACATATATATATATTTTTAAAAAGTTTGATCTTTGCAGTCCTGATGCCCAATTTTTGTAAAGGTTTTCTGGGCTTCCTGTTATTCACAGCCTTCATATGTTCAAACAAGGGCTACTGACTGCTCTCCCCTTTTCCTCCCTGACATTTCACTGACCTCCACTTCCCTTCTATGTCTGCACTTTCCAATTTGCTTGGCTTCCGGTCCTCATTGCCAATTTCTTATCTATACTAATAAAAGCCTAGCTGGCCCTCGCGCGTGACGTCACCACAAGATGGCCATGTGCACAGTGAAGGTGGGGCCTGGTGGAGGAGGCGGGCCATGGCAGCGGAGGGCAGTTGAGGGCAATCAGGCCGGCAGGAAAGCAGTTAGGGGGCGATCAGGCTGGCAGGCAGAAGTGGTTAGGGGCAATCAGGCAGGCGAGTGGTTAGGAGCCAGTGGTCCCAGATTGTGAGAGAGCAGTCGGACATCCCCCAAGGGGTCCCAGATTGGAGAGGGTGCAGGCCGGGCTGAGGAACCCCCCCCCCCCCCCAAAGCATGAATTTCGTGCACTGGGCCACTAGTGTGTATGTATGTATATGTATATGTATATGTATATGCATATGTATATGTATATATATATATGTACATATATATATGTACACACACACATATATATGCACATATCTACACTAATAAAAGAGAAACATGCAAATTGGTGTCACTCCGCTACGCCCACCAGCCAATCAGAGTGACTATGCAAATTAATCCAACAAAGATGGTGGTTAATTTGCATACGCAGGTGCGGAGGGAAGAGTGAAGGCCCCAGCCAGAATGAAGACTGAAGACCGAAAACTGAAGACTGAAGAAGCTTGGCTTCTCTGCTGCGGTCGGACCAAAGGCCTGGGTCCCAGGTGCCGGAGGAAAACCGGTGCCAGCAGCCAGGAAGGAAGGCCTATTGTGCGAATCTTTGTACAATGGGCTTCTAATATGTGTGTGTGTGTGTATGTGTGTGTGTGTGTGTGTTTATATATATATATATATATGTCTAAGCGACAGAAGGACAGAACTACCAGTTACTATGAAGCGCACTGACCACCAAGGGGCAGATGCTCAACACAGGAGTTGTCCCCTGATGATTAGTGCACTCCCACAGCGGGAGCGCCACTCAGCGAGCTTACCGAGTGGTGGCAGGCGCAGCGGGGCTGGGATGAATAGAGTGGTGTGAGCTCCTCCCCAGCCACCTGCCGCTTGGCACACTACTACATCCTTAAGGGGATGTAGGACTGCTGGTTTTGGCCCAATCCCTGCAGGCCAAAACCAGCAGTCCAACATCCCCCAAGAGGTCCCGGATTGTGAGAGGGCACAGGCCAGGCTGAGGGACCCCACCAGTGCACTATCTGAGTTCTTTGAGTTCTTTCACACTTTCCTCTACATTTCCTCAAATTTCTCTTCACTCTCCTTTCAGTCAGATCACCTGGTACCTTCTGTCCACATCTACCTATTGAGGACTTACCAGGCATCATGTTAGGTGCTTTAAACACATTGTTTCATTTCCCTCTATGATTGGGTCTATTATTTTATAAAAGAGAAAAATAAGACTCATAGAGAAATTCAACAATTCTTCCAGTTATATGGTTGGTAAAATGGAGCACTGGAATGTGAACCCACATAAGCTGCCTCCAGAGCCCACATTCTCAACCACCAACTCTATATACTTCTTTCCCTTGAGGATTAGAGGCTTTAACTTGGGTACATTCTCATTTAGTATGTTTCCTAAGAACCACACATTCTATTGAAGCTACCCTTCCCTTTTATCTCCCACCAATGGATAAATCAGAAAGTATAATCCTGACTTTGTCCCAGGTAACTTTTAGATAAAGAGGACTAAATACATTTTCCTCTGACCCTTCAACCTCCCCAAACCCAACTGAAATAACATTTAAAAAACAACATGAACAATTAACCCACTGTAATAAATTGTGTGCATTTAATATAATAAAAAACAGATTTTAAACAAATATCTAGATGTTGTTAGCCATGTTGAGACTGAAACTTGGTGACTGCAGAGGTGGCAGCCACTACATGCAAAGCAAGTCTTAAGAGAAGCTGAATGAGAAGCAGGGTAGAAACCAGGGGGAGCCACTGAACTATGCAAATTAATCCAACAAAGATTAATAATTGTACTAGTCTGCACCTCCCATCCTTGGTAGCAGCCCACATTTACTCGGCAAAAATCTGGATAGCTCTTCTCTAAACAAGGTGAATGACACATCTAGGCAAAGCTGTTTTTATGGCTCCTCATAGTCAAGTCCTCCTTCTGCATTTGAGAGCCTTGACAGCACGATCTCAACTTTCTCACAATAAATTCTGTCAGTTAACACTGCCTTCCTACTCCATCATACACAGAGCCCACAGTAAAAATTCCAATGCAAGAAAGAGACATTGGAGAAACTATCCATTTAGGCATTTTTTCCCCTTAGAAGTCAACAGAAAACCAAGCTTCACCAGGCAACTGAGAACAGAAACATGAAGGATAAGACTAAGACAAATATGAAAACTGGTCTCAAGAGAATCACAGATAACAACCGCAGAAGAGCACAAGTCTAATCACTAACATACTCAGAATATATTACTATATTATTATTATTATTATTATAAACAAGAATAGGTTACTATGAAAAAGAAACTTTCAGGAAACAAGAGCAAGCTCAATGAAAGTATAATGGTTAAAAGAAGTGTTGGAAGATAAAGTAAACAAGAGGAGATGGAAAATATGAGAAAGAAAAGAAAAATCACCAATCTAGCAGGCCCAAGATCTACATTATGAAACCCAACAGAGAAGAGAATGTTAAGTTGGGGGAATATCAAAGATATTCTACAGCTGAAGGAGGACATTAGTCTTCAAATTTTAGGGGCCCAGCAAGCATCCAACATCTTGAAAGGGGGGGGGGGGGGGATAACCACTGGATGCATCACTACAAATTTTGTAACACCAAGAATAAAAACACAATACTAAGAGTTTTAGAGGTGAAAAAAATCTCAGATATATCACTTAAAAAAAAGAAAATCAGTGGCATTGACTTCTCAGTAATAGCATAGAAGGGAAGGAACAATCATTTTCATCCAAGAATTCTACACTTAGTCAAACTTTCCACCATACTAGGAGTAGAAAAGACATATTCAGAAATGCAAGAACCCAAAACTCCTCCTAGGAACTTGTTTGGGGGTTGTATTTCCAAAAATGAGGAATAAAACAATGGTGAAAGGAAATTCTGGGGTGACACAGTATTTTTTTTCCTTCCACAGATATAAAGGTAACCTACAGGATGAAAATACTACAACAGAAACTGTCAGGAGAGAAATGCTGGTCGGTTTTATGGAGTGGACTGTCTCTAGACTACCATTTTCTCTTATAAACTATTCTGTGTTATGATGTGCTACCACATGTTACTTTTGAAAATGGAAACATAATAGAAAAAGAAAGAAATGAGTGCCACTTGTTCTCTCTTTGCTCTTTCCAGAGAAAGTCTTACTTTGGCCCACTGTAAATTTAAACTAGTATTTAATGACAATTTGGATTAACTATTACTTGGAAATCCTATTTTTCCTCCTTTAGTCCACAATAATTCTCTTCTTATAACCTGTTCTCTGCTGCTACTTTACAGCTGATGGTATTATCTATTTATTCAGAAAATGATGACCTTCTAAGATGAACTCCTTGGTTCATCTTGTCCAGCTAACCATCTACACATGAAAAGAGAAAATGTATTTATCTATATCTGTATCTCTTTCCATATACTCTTGGAAGGAAGTAATCCTTCTAGATTTCTGCCTCTAAAGAATCTTGCTTTTGTATCAGTTCTATTTCTCCTAATATTTCTATTTCTTTCTCTTCGTGTATCTTTCCTTTGTATTTTGACAAGGGCAAAATATTTCCCTGTCTAACCACCTCCATACCTGACCCTGTTTGTCCCTCCAACCACCATTACTTATTGGTTTTTAATGGCTCACCTAACTCTTTAAACTGAATGATTTCTATCTGCTGCCTTTCCCTCCTTGTTATGAAGTGCCTCATAATGGCCTCCCATCAAGCTTTTAATCCACCACATTACACGAACTTCTTTCAGGGTTTCAGTGATCTTCTGCTAGCTACAGACAGCAGCTCCCCTTAGTCTTCATGTTTCCTGGCCCCTCTTTTCTCATGCATCTTTCATAATACTGTATAAAGTTTTGTCCTTTCTTCAGCTTCCTTCACTTACTGGCATCTTTTTCTCTTTCCCAGCCCCCTAAATGCAGTCCTTAGCCCCTTGTTCTTCTGTATTCATTTCCCTTACCCACTTGCACTCCTTTAATCTGTTTCTAGACTAATAATTTCCAAACAGGGCCTACAGTTATACTTTTCTACAGGACAATCTAAAATGACCTAAAATTTAGGTTATCAGAAACCGAAAATAGTTTCAACTAGTTCTCCTTCGCAATCTTTTTCCTGCCATCAATCTCATCTTTCTTCTCTCAGTTCCCCATGTTTAGGACTTTATACTCTTTCTTTAGCCAACTCTAATCAGTCATTAAATCCTATTATTTTAAAACATTTTGCTTACATTCATCTCTTCTCTATTTTACTGGCCACTACTCACAGAAAACACTGTGAATAAATGGGATAAGCAGGAATTCGTTATCTGGCAAGTCAAATATTACTTTATGTGCAAAAGTAAAAACCTATCCACCTTCACCAGGTAGCAAAACATTTTATAAACTAAAGGACTCTCCTATAACATTAATTCTTAGTTTATCTGGTTTATAATATTATCATATATCAGGCTTCTTTAACATGAGGTACACATATGCATAATTTGAGGTATCAAAGAACTCCATGGAAAAACTACAATTTCTCAAAAAACAGGAAGTTTCCTGATAGGTTAATTTTTAATGTGTTGTAGAAAGAGGTGTATTCAGCCCTAACCAGTTTGGTTCAATAAGTAGAACCTTGGCCTGCGGACCAAAGGGTGCCGGGTTCAATTCTAGTCAAGGGCACATACCTTGGTTGCAGGTTCCTCCCCGGCCCAGGCCCTGGTTGGAGCTCATGCAGAAGGCAACCAATTGATGTGTGTCTCTCACATCAATGTTTCTCTGTCTTTCCCTCTCTCTTCTACTCTCCCTAAATATCAATGGAAAAATATCCTCAGGTGAGGATTAACAAAACAAACAAACAAACAAGAGGTATATTCATTTAGAGCAGTGGTTCTCAACCTTACTAATGCCTCGAGCCTTTAATACAGTTCCTCATGTTGTGGTGACCCCCAATTTCATTGTTACAAATTGAACATAATTAAAGCATAGTGATTAATCACAAAAACAATATGGAATTATATACGTGTTTTCTGATGGTCTTAGACGACCCCTGTGAAAGGGTCATTCGACCCCCAAAGGGGTCGCGACCCACAGGTTGAGAACCGCTGATTTAGAGGCATAAGTGACAAACGATTGTACTACTGGATGCTCATAAACTCCTGCAGCAGATGGATAAACCCTTTCAAAGCACTCCTCTGTGGCTCTGCTAGAGTGCTCCTATCTCTAAGTCTAATTGCTGGGATCTAGTGAGGCTGAATGGTCAAAGCTTCTCTGCTACTTAAAAGCGATGCCAAGTCATATTTGCAGTTTTCTGTTCACTAAAAAACACAGTCCTACTTTTAGACTTTCCCTCCACATTCCAGTAACCCTTTATCATTCCTATTGACTCTTAGGAACCAAAGAACTTTTAAGCATATATGCATAACCCATGGACACAGAGGGCCTGGGGGGCGGGGGGGGGGGGGGTGCGGGGGGGAGGAGGGCAGATGGGTAGAGGGAAAAGGGGGGAAAATGGGGAACTTCCGTAATACTCTCAACAATAAAATAAAGACCACATTAGCATATTTGCTCATAATGATTTGTATAATTTATCCTCCCTGTGTTCACTTTTAAAAATAAACATTAGTTACATTTCCTGCTCTCTATAGCTGAAATTAGTAGTATTTATGTTTCTGTACTTGTTCTGTTTATGGGATCAGCTCTCAGGGGCAAGATGCATATTTACCACTTCTTTTGCATGTCACTACAGAATCTACTGCAGAAATGTCACAGTGGTCTTTCAATCAAGTACTGGGCTGGCAGACTAACTACAGTGCCTCAGCTGGTCCTATATTCCACGTAAGCAACCACTTCTGAAGGTGTGATCTATACCCATGACAGCAGGTGATACAGTAAGATTATGGCTTTAATCGCCATGATTATGAAATACTTCTGAAGACTCTTCATGAGGGGGTTGCCTTAGAAGGAGACACAGGTATGAGGAATAAATGCCAGCCCACCTGCTGGCAGGAGAGGCAATGGGACTGTCTCTTCAAATAGATGAGCAAGCAAGAAAACGGATAACATAACTTGTCTTGGGAGCAAGCAGCACGATGAGACAGTAAAAACGCATCAGCATACATCATCCTATCATGGCTCAGTGTCATTCCCAGCCTCTATTAGCCCTCGCTGCATCAGCGCAAGTCCCAGACACTTTATCCTGTTTATAATTGCTGATGAGCGGTAATAAGGCCTCCATGCCTCAGCTCCGTCCGTTCCACTTCAGCACCCACCTATTAGGTAATAACTTTTATTTACAGCCTTGCTTGATGCGCTGTTCTATTAGTAGAGCTAGGAACTGAGTAGAGCACAAAAAAAAAGTCTCCTTAATGGGCAGTATCAGTGCGAGGCCCCAATGATTTATAATACAGCATTGTGGCTGTTCTACCTTGCTCCTTCTGGTAAGACTGCTTTGGGAAAGCTACACTTCTAACATGCTGTGCTCTTATAACAGGCACATACATGCTATGGAGCAGCACCTGAAAAGAAACCCCCCATATCCACCCCCAAATAATCCAAAAGTTTCAGAGGAGAAGAGGGGTATTAAATTCCCTTGATATCCTTTTTAAAACAATGTTGGCTCAGGCATTTTTCCCCAGTGGAGCAATAGAACAGCTAATTAATGGAAGTTCAGGGCTTCTCTCCTTAGTAAGAGTGCAAGCTATGATAAAATAAATGACCACAAAGGCAAAAACCCCCAGTTGTAACTGCATTCAAGGATCCAAGCAAACTGAATTAGCACAAAGCAAGTGAACCGTGAGCAGCTCAACACCACAGCCTGAGCTTCTCATACACACACATACCCCAAATAGCAACAAGCCTCATCACATTGCCTTTTCCTTTTTATACTGGAGTGCATTTTAATCCTCCAAGTACAAAAATCCCTCTTAGTAAGATTGGCATCCTGGCTTGATATTCATTTATATCAGCCTGTTCTCAGAAAGGAAGCCACTGCTTCTCTTGAGGAAAACCCAAACAAGGCCTGTGAGACAAGCCAATGACTTCAAGTTCAGCAAACTCTCATACATGACATAGATGTCTAGCTAGCCTGTAACACAAACACAACTGGGGACAATGGGACCTAACTCTCATTCAGGAGTACAAATGAAAAACAGTAAGCTCTCCCTAATCTTTTCTCAGATCTATACATTGTATGAGGTGCTTTTAAACTCACCTACTATTATTTACATATTGAAATCAAATCACCTAATTATACAGTGCTTTTCTATCTCATTCTATTCTTTAATATAAAGCAACAACTCAAGCAAATTAAAGTTGATATAGGCACAAAAAAAACCCAAATACACACATGAAAAAGCATGTAGCAATTTATTTCCCCTCCCCAGTTTTCCACTCAATGGCCAAAAAGCACATACTGTCAGCAAATAAACTATGGCATACCATGGTAACCAATGCCTTTTTTGTTTTTCCCCTTGGATGGTAAAACATAACATGCACCTTTTAGATTAGACATTTTTTTTGCAATCTTCCAAATAGTTGGTATTCATTTTTGTCCCCTGCCTCAGGAATTAAATGAACTCCTTTAGGACCCAAGATGATGAATACACAAGGTAAAACATCTTTTAAATACTTTTTCCTTGCCATGACAGATTACTGTTTTGATCTTTCTTCAATGTTTACATTAAATGCTAATAAAAAAAATAAAAGGTTTATATCTTCCCTAATATCCTCCTGATGGAAACTTGCATATTACAAAAGTAGGTCAAATTTCTAACTTTCTGTCTCAAATGTTGATACTGCAGACCAGAGGGAAAAGCTGTACCTTAAGGACCAAAAAGAAAGAATTTTCTTAAAAAAAGAACTGAATTACATAGTTGAATCACACCCAAAGCTACCTTCCTTTAAGCTCTACAGAGTCCTTCTTAGAAGAGTCATTTACAAAGTGTAATACGGACTAACACAGTTTATAGTCACTGACTCAAGTCTCTAGAATACAATGGTTGAAATGTTTCCATGAATACTGACTTTACCAGGAGATAAAACACACAACTGTGGGTATTTCTAAGATTTACAGGGCAACTTCTGATTTACCACTGCCACCCTTTAGCTTCTGAATCAATTTAAAAGATCTTCTAGAAACCTCACGGTAACATAACAACAATGAAACATTCCCCTTTAAGTGGCTTCTGAACACTGATGTGGAAAGTGTTTAGCACATCAATCTTCTCTTATCTCCCAGGTGAAAGGATTTTCTTCTCGTGTCTTTGTAAAAACAGACAATAATATCACAAGCAGGTTGCCTGAGAGAAATGAGCCAAAAAAAGGTTTTAGGGAAAAAAGGGAAACAATGAACAATACAAGGCTATCCAGTTCATGTCACTGTTCATCATGCTGAAAGGAAAATAGGTGACCTAAAACGTTAATAAACATGTGCTTTCCAAGAGGAAAGAAAAGAAAAAGCAGGCAAAGGATAGTCAAACTGAATTAACATGCTTCTTAAAGAGTGAAAAGATGGTACTTTCTGAGAAAACCTGCATTGGTTTTTAATGGGAGTTTCTAGTCCCATCTGCTTTCATCTCAAACAATACTACAGCTCACGTATGGCCCCACAAATGGCTATTTTACTTGCTATTCTACTAACTATAATCACATTTTTAACATACACAGAGCATTTTAAAACTATCATTTTTCAAGTCATCAGAGAGAATATTATTTGCTCAACATATGCTGGAAGAAGAGTAATAGTGAATATAGATATAGTGGAGCAAAAGCCTGTAAACAGTACCATCAAGTCTGCAAGCTTGTTTATGACTTTTTATTTTAACTTCAGAAATAAAGGGACTATAAAATGAAAACACAAAATCAAGCCATAGGGTGATTAAAACGGGGAAGGAGCTATTTCCTTTTTTTCATATGCTAACAAGTCTATGCTTTGATATAGTCAACCCAGGTCCTAGAGTTAAGAACTGCTTAATGCTCCATCTGGAAGGAGCAGAGTCCTTGGGTTAGTCATGTTCAAGGATCTTCCTGGAGAGAGACTTTTTCTCTATGAACATTTAAGAAAAGACATAGTTCTATCTGTCCATTACAACTTAAATTGTAAAGTTTACCAATAGCAAACTCCAATACATAAAATACAGAATAACTTCTACTGTAACTCTGCAAATAAGTCTTATTAAAAAAAAAAAAAGGTTACATAACATGTCTTTTTAAAAAGGCAAAAAGACCTCCCACAAGGCATTTTAAACATAAACAACATGACTTTCTGGCCCGGCCAGCATGGCTCAGTGGTTGAGTGTCTATAAATCAGAAGGTTATGATTCAATCCCCAGTGTGGGGGGTGCAGGAGGCAGCCGATCAATGACTCTCTCATCATTGATATTTCTTTTATTTTTTATTTTTTAATTGATGTTTCCATCTCTTTCCCTCTCCCTTCCTCTCTGAAAGCAATAAAAATATATTTTTAAAAATAGGACTTCCTGAAGACATTCACATAAATATCCAAACACCTTCCAAATAAAGTTGTCTAAAAAGGATGACCACAGCTCTGATTACTTTTTGGCTTAAGGTATAACTTAATAGTTAGAAAAGATGAAGGACAAAAGGTGGTTTGTTGCCAAGGAAAGTGAACTCTTTTCCTTCACAATATATTCATTCTTGGCAGGAATGTTGTGAGAATTAACAAGGGAATATGTGCAAAATACCCAAAGCCTTTGAAGAAAGGTAAGCTCTCTCTGGTAATCTGAAGGTGTGATATGCTTTAACTCTCACATTCTAACCAAAGCAACCTGGGATTTGGCAGCACTTTTCAACTCTTTGCTGACAATATCCAGAGCTCTACAAAGCCACAAAGAACCTTCACTTAATTTTTCTCTGCTTTAAATACCAAAATAATCATGGTGCTGCTGTTTATTTTTTTTCCATCTAAAGATGACAGAGTTTAACTGTTACCAGTGCTATGTAGCCAAACCCAACATCTAAAGAAAGGAGTTTCTCACCTAGTTCACAAATAAAACTCATCTTTTACTTGCCACTACTACTTTTTGCAACCTGCTTCTTAGACTTCTTAGACTTCCAGTTACCACAGAGCAATTTCTTAAAAAGAGTTCCCTCTTGGGGAACTGGGTGGAAGAAGGTGAAGGGATTAGCCAAAGAACATATATGCATAACCTACAGACACAGACAATACTATGATGATGGTCAGAGAAAAGGGGGAATAGGGCTGAATGCACGTGGACAGGGTGTGTGTGGGAGGGGAGTGAGGGAGAATGGGGATATGTATAGTGTCAATTGTAAAAATAAAGTAGAAAAAAAAAAAAAAGAGTTCCCCTTCTCACTTTGATGGTTGTAGACAAGCCACTCTACACTTTTTTCCACCTGTTTAAATTACAGTATCCTCAGATCAACATTAGTCCCCTGAAACATAGAGACATTATTAATCAACCACCCAGACTTATAATTATGGGCCTAATGCTAATCTTTAGATCTAATTTTCAAAATACTAAAAAGAAAATGACCTGTTCACTGAAAAGGTCAATAACGTTTTTTTGTTGTTGTTGTTGTTTTTTTGCGTGTACATTCTCTAAGATATTTGGCTATGTACCTTTAATATGCATCCTATGTATTTGCTCATTTTAAACTGTATGGACTGCTATATAATTATAAAATAAATCTGCAAAACAGAAATTTTTAAAGGTTGAGATAAAGAACTTTTACTATTTTTTCCCCATACCTCACAGATTATACATTATATGCCTTCTTCAGGGACTGTTGATCTAAAGAACCACTATATTTTAGCCTAAGTATCTTTTTCCTAACACACCTCATTACTATGCTGGAGGCTGCTTTAGGTCCAACCTTGTATTGAACCGATTGGCTTGGAGCAGGTCAGTAGGACCTAATTCACAGGGTCTCTCTCCAAGGAAGAAGTGATACTACTGTCAGGTAATTATTTATAGATCATCTATGCCTGAAGCCCTGTGCTCTAGGAGGTCTTTGGGAGAGCTACTGTGACTGTGCCCTTTTATGGCAGAAGCACCACAGAGCATGCTAGAAGTATGAGCTCTCTCCTGAAGAACCTAGACATAAGGAATACAAGAACACTCCAGCAATGTAACACTATAACTGATGATGACTCATAAGAAAAATGCTCAGAATGCCTATCATGGGCAGCCTGCTGATTAAAGGACAGACAGAAAGATGGAGACAAAGACTGTCAACCTGCAGTTCTCAAAGCAAATCATTCAATTTACCTCTGACAATCAGGAAACTCTGTCCTCTGGTGTCAGGGCCATAGTTTTTGTTGTTGTTTAAATACATTTTTGCTAGTAACCCTGCACATGAATCTGTGCACCAGTAGCTCTCTGCGGGGCCTGGCCACACCAGGACCGCTGCCCAGAGGCTCTCTGCGGCCCAGAGGCCCATCCACGCCCCATCCAGCATGGCCAGAGGCCCATTCGAGGCTGGGAAATGCAAACAACTTCCCTCCCTATTCTGAGAACTCTGATAAAGGACTTCCTTCCTCTTTCTTAACCACCTTTCACCCCTGTGCCTCCACCACCAGCCCCTCCTGTCACACTATCCTCCAGCCCTCCACCATCTTGCCGCCTGGACTTGACCTTGCCCAGGAGTCGGGAGCCACTCGACTCTGTTCAGCTCGCCAGTTCCTTCTCTTCTCATGCAAGCATCCCACGCCCCGGCATGGCCAGAGGCCCATCCACGGCCGCAGCGACAAAGCAAGCATTCCGCCAGGCCGCTCATGCTGCCTGCTCTCAGCGGCCACCCCCCCCCCCACCCCACCCCCGGGACTGGGGGACTTCGGCGGGGCTGAGAGGACTGGGCGCTGCCATCTTGTGGCTATGGGCACCGTCATCTTTGTGATGGAGTGACAGTTAATTTGCATATTATCCTTTTATTAGATAGGATTGATTTTAGAGAGGGAGAGAGATAGAAACATCAATGATGAGAGAGAATCATTGGTTGGCTGCCTCCTGCACACCCCACATTGGGGATCGAGCCCGCAACCAGGGCATGTACCCTGCCTGGGAATCAAACCGTGACCTCCTTGGTTCATAGGTCAATGCTCAACCACTAACCCATGGTCAGACATCAGGGCCATAGTAAGGCTAGTTCACAAAGAAGTTTCTTGGAAAGTGCACCAGGCTGAACTTGATAACCTTTAATATGCAGGCTGAGCGATCTCAACTTTCCTTCCGGTTTTTTAGAAGATGACCTGGACATTGCATTAATTTCCTTCCAAGTCGGAAATTCTCAATCATTTCCTAGTTAAGAGCTATGTAGTCACCTAAAAGAAGGCCTGGAAATGTGTGACTGAGAGCTCAATCCTTATCATTTCACTTTACAGAGACCTAAAAATATTATGAGTTCCTACTGTAATACTAAAATGCAACAAAAAATGTAATCAACATAAAATCAATTAATGAAACTAGGTACAGCAATGAATTCTGCACTTCTAGTCTTCTTTCTACCTAAATTACCTCCTGATGTGTTATCCCCAGCATTTAATGGTTGGCCACTGTATACACATAATCTTTAATGATACAATTACACTAAAATAGCAATTACTTTTAGAGATCTATTATGTGAGCTTTACGCATATTATTTCTTACACCAAACCTATGCGATAGATTTATCATCCAATTTTACAGATGAAGTACAAATTTTGAGATATTAACTTATTTACCTAAAATCACATTTTCTAATACATAAAGCTAGGATCTGAAACCAGATCTGCTTTTAGAACTCACATTTTAAACACTACTTCATTACATGCTATGTTTCTAAATATGTGTCTCCCATTCTCCCTATCTTATTCAATGATATGCTTTTCCACCATCTGGCTAGGAACATGATTATAATACAGCTAGAGGCCTGGTGCACAAAATTTGTGCACTGGGTGGAGGGGGGGGGGTGTCCCCCCTCAGCCTGGCCTGTACCCTCTCCAATCCAGGACCCCTCAAGGGATGTCTGACTGCCGGTTTAGGCCTGATCCCTCTTGCAATCCGGGACCACTGGCTCCTAACCACTCACCTGCATGATCACCCCTACCCACACTGCCTGCCTGCCTGACCACTCCTAACCGCCTCTGCCTGCCTGATGCCCCTAACTGCTCCCCTGTCTGCCTGATCACCCCTAACCACTCTCCCCTGCCGGCCTGATCGCCCCTAACCGCCTCTGCCTCAGCCCCACCACCCTGGCTTTGTCCAGAAGGACGTTGGTCTATCCTGTCTAATTAGCATATTACCCTTTTATTAGTATAAATGTGATAAGCAGTAACATGATGTAGTGCAAAACAACACAAGCTTTAGTATCTGAAAGATCTGTGTTTAAGTTCTGTTTCTTACTACAATATTACTCCAAGAAATGTACTTAATTTTCTGAGTATCTATTTTGCCATCTATCTATAAACGAGGAATAACTCTCTTGCAGAATTGTTCTGCAGATTAATTGGTCATCTATGTAAAGCATATTGAATGGTGCCTGGTAATACAGTTAGCATGCAATAAATGCTATTATTATTTTCAGATACACAAAAAAGTATGGGAGAAGAAAACACCTGCCTAGAAGATGAAGGACACAAGTACACAATATTCAAAGAAGGATTCCTTCTAGTTTTGGTGCCTAATCTGAGCACGCGAGTCTCTTTTTCTCTATCTCTCAAGATGACCCAATGTGCTTGAGGTTCACTACTTGACTGCTACCTAAACACATTGATAGTGCTAACAGGAAACCCTGCACTGAGGGCCAAGAATGGAAGGAAAGAAGAAAGACTAAAGCACACTGTGCATGTAAAGTGTTGGACCTGAAATCAAAGGACTCTGAATGTTTCCAAGCTTCTGGCTGGAGTGGGTAGGAAGCTGGCTCTGACTTCCCACTGGCTAATCAGGATGGTCGGTCTCACTCCAGAGCACAGTTCTCTTCCATCTCCATTGGAATTACCCTGTGGAGCTTGGGTACTAAGGGCAGGAGGGATGAGAGCATCCCAGGACCTTCTCACACAGCCCTGCCTCAAAACTGGTCATGTGGAACAGAAGAGTGAAATTAAATTCCCAGAGTTCAATGCCTGGATGCTACTCAGGAACTATGCAAGGTCAGGCCTGTTTGGGTTAGTTTAACATAAAAATTATGAGCATTTGAAGGGGCTGAGGGTTCAAAATGAGTTTGAACATAGAAATAGTTTGTGCTATTATTGTTGAAAAGTTAAAAGGACTTTTTAAATTATGAAAAATACTCTGACTGTGACCTTTAGAAAAACAATATAATTATTTTTACTCTTCCAAATATAATCCTTGAGATATTTTGAATAGCAGGCAAAATTATTGGAAAAGGCAAATTTACTGTTTAAAATAAATTGAGCTATAGGCTAAGGGAGCAATGGCCATTATGACTGCTTTTTAGAGAGCTACAAGATTCATGACTTCATATTTAACAAAAATGTCACAGATGCACAAAGATTTTTTGGGAGACTTTATATATCTGAAAAGAATAATTTCAGTATACCCCATGCACTGAAGATGAGAGAGAAAGTAATTTTCCAAAACTATTAGGATATTCTAACAGTCAAGTTAAAACACTGATTATCTGCACTACAACTTCTTTCACCTTCCAGTCTCCATTTTTTAAATAATTTTTTTTAATAAGTCCAAGACTTTATTAGCCAAATGCTAGAAAATGGGCAATATATGTTTCATGTTATAATATCCTTCAGACATTAGGAAACTATCTTCTTGGTTCTAGGTGACAGCTTAACTCAGTCAATCTGACCTCCAAGAGCACCACTTTGATCTCTACTCACACTCCACTCCCAATATTAAGCACAAACTATATCACTTCAAAACTGATGGAAGAAATTAGAGAGCATCCTGGCAAGGACACCACATTACAACCAGTAGCTAATTTCTGTGAGGAATTCAGATAAGAATGAAGCCAGATAAGAATGGTGTACAGCCCTAGCTGCTTTGGCACAGTGTCAGCATGTGGACAAAAGGGTCCTGGGTTAGATTCCGGGCAAGGGCACGTACCTCGGTTGCAGGCTCCTCTCTGGCCCGGGCCCCGCAACCAATCGATGTGTTTCTCTCACACCAATGTTTCTCTCTGTCTTTCCCTCTCTCGTTTACTCTCTAAAAATCAATGAAAAAATATCCTCGGGTGAGGATTTAAAAAAAAAAAAGAATGATGTACGTACCTGTACCACAGGATCTTTTGGTTGGTGTGATTAACGAGACATGAGCTGTGTCTGTGCATGGCCCACCTAGAAATAGAAAGGCAGGCACATCAATCAGGACATACCCGCTACATGCCCATAGCTGCTATCTTGGATAAAAAGAAACCTAAAAAGGCAGGGATCAACCTGCAATAATGCATAATAGGAAAGATGGAGAAGGTGGTGATAGTGGTAGATGAACTTAGTTCAGCAATTTAGATCTATATTTTTTCTACATTAGAACATGCTTTTCATAAAAACTAACTGAATATCACATAATGTTAAAAAGTTAAGGGATAAAATTTTAACTAGAATTCCAATCCAACGAGAAGAAATTACCCACAAGTTTGGGGAGATGAGCTTTTCTACAAAGCAACAGCAGGAGTACACCCTCTTAGACTGACCTCAGTTGTTACCTTACCTTTGAATTCATTGCAAAACTAGCCTTATTTTTTTTTTTTTGGGGGGGGGGGGGGGGGTGGCGCGGCTGCCTAAGGAACAACAAACTGCTTGTCAAAAGAAACAGATCATTTTAATATATAAAGAGAGCATCGGAACCAAGAAAGAAATGTCTAGTTTAATTATAAGAATATGATATAAAGAGGGCATTCATGGAATCTTTGAGGGTCCAGAAATCTAATGGATAGGCATCATTCAAGAGTATGCAAAAGATTTAGTCAGTCAGTGGGTGAAGGCTTGAAAAGCAATCATTTCAAGACCAACAAATTCTTAAGTTGGTTCAGAATCAAGACTACCAACAAGTTCTTAAGTTGATATTGATATATACCTCAACACTCCCCACCAACCATGTCCTAACTTCTGAAATTAGAAGTTAATAAATAAACATAAAGACCACTGGTTCTTGATATGCCCTGTAAAGGGCCGTGGTGATGATCATAAAGAAATAGAACACACAGGCAAATGTTACACATTTTCTGAAAAGGGTTCCAGGTGTCTATGACTAGTAAAGGTAAACATGGTTAATTGACAGAGTTGTATATCACCCAGAAGAAGATTTCATATCACTGAAGTTACTCATGAAAAGGGAAGAAAGATGAAAAAGCTCTGAGACCTATTCTTAGAGTTTATGCCACGAAGATCCATGGGATTTAGGGACCTAGAAATCATACCTAAGAGTTCATTGTTAGTCCACTCTTTTCTACACCAAGGATGTAACAGCAGTTTGGCAAACCTTAGTGGGTATAAGAAGACACAGAGGAGAAATGGAAAAGGGGAGGAAAAACTAAATAAGTGTATTATTAATGTCCAAAAGCATTTAGCAAACACCTATTATGTGCCATCATGGGTTAGTCTTACAAGCTTATTAGGAGGACAAAATTTGTGTAAATAGAGAAAAATACATGATAGCAATAAAGAGCTGGATCAAAAATGATCAAGTGTCAAAGAATATGGAACAAGTAATGAATGCTAAATGTAATCAGGAAGAAGGATATTCGCCATTGGCCAGCATCACTTGGAAATACTTTTGAAGAATTTCAAAATGAGAATAAAATGGAAGACCAAAAAAGCAGGGCATTTTCTACAAATGTCACTTCCTCAGAGAAAGCTTAACATACTAAAATTAAACAGATTCAAATAGGCAACTGTAACATGAAAATAAGTAACATGGAGCCCTGGCTGGATGGCTGAGTTGGTTGGAGCGTCATCCCATACACCAAACGGTTGCAGGTTCAATTCCTGTTCAGGACACATACCTGAATTGAGGGTTTGATCCCCAGTTGGGTGTGTACAGGAGGCAACCCATCAATATTTCTCTCTCATATCAATGTTTTTCTCTCTCTCCTTTCCTTCTCTCCCCTTCCCCTTTCTCTCTCTCTAAAAATTGATAAACATATCCTTGGGTGAGAATAAAAAAGCAAAAACAATACAAGTTGCTTGACTGAATCAGGAGATTAATGTACATTTATTAAAATCTTCTTTTAGCCAAAACCGGTTTGGCTCAGTGGATAGAGCGTCGGCCTGTGGACTGAAGGGTCCCGGGTTCGATTCCAGTCAAGGGCATGTACCTGGGTTGCGGGCACATCCCCAGTAGGAGATGTGCAGGAGGCAGCTGATCGATGTTTCTTTCTCATCGATGTTTCTAACTCTCTATCTCTCTCTCCCTTCCTCTCTGTAAGAAATCAATAAAAAATGTATTTTAAAAAAATCTTCTTTAAAAATATTTTTTATTGATTTTTAGAAAGGGAGGGCGGGAGTGGGGGGAGAGAGAGAAACATCAATGTAAAAGTGGAACATTAATCAGCTGCCTCCTGCACACCCCATATCAGCAAACAAGCCTGTATCCTGGGCATGTGCCTTGACCAGGAATCCAATTGGCAACCTTTTGGTGCCTGGGACAACACTCAACTAACTAAGCTACACTAGCCAGGGCTATTAAAATCTTTTTTAAAAATTGAGGTATAACAATAACAGCATAAAATAGTAAAATGAAATGTACAAATCTTAAATCTATACTGAAATGCACAAATCTTAAATGTACACCCTGAAGAGTGCGTGTGTGTGTGTGTGTGTATGTATATGTGTGTGTGTGTGTGTATACACACATTATATATATATAATGACTATCACATAAAAATATTAGAACATTTTTGGAATCCAGAAAGTTCATAGGAGCATTTTTTAAAGTACAGATTTCCCAGACTTTGACTCTGGACATTTTGATGCAATAGGTTGGAGTGGGCAAAGAAAGAGATTAGTGTGCATTTTTAGATCAGCAGAGCACAATGTAAATAATAACAACCCAATTAGTTCCAGTCTCTGATAACAATTTCTTTAGCTCTCAGCTCAATATCTGGCCAAGATCACTGAGTTCCCACAACAGTGAGCTGCACAGAGCACAAGAGTCAGTAACGACTTAACCACCAGAATACTTTTTTAAAAGAACATAAAATAGTTTATTCATTAAAATTATGAGGAGGGAGAAATAGGTCAAATCAAAACCCTCAAAGAAATTTGTCTGGGACTCATGAATTAACACTCCCATGTTTACAAATGCAAACTTTACCTCATCAGTAGGGTGAGAGTTATCCTTTCTAAAACTCCGAATGAATGAATTCCTAATGCAGGTTTGGCAAGTATGCAAAAAACTTTAAGGCTACCTAGCATACATATCTCAACATGCATCACCATGAAACTGTTCTCCAGAGAGCTTATTAAACTAACAACCCAATCCAATATATTCACTACATTACAGTAAATACAAATAGAACCAGAGCTGAGCCAAAACAAATTGACAGCAGTAACTAGCAGTGATAATAAATCCCAGCTTTGATAATTGCACAATATTATAAACAGAGAGTTTGGAATTCAGTTTGGTCTGGCAGACTATAACCTATGAAATTCTTTAAAAATCCAGAATAGATGCATATGAACACTGTACATATAGACTACAATAACTGTGGTGACATACAAAATTAATGTACTCTCAAATAAAATAAGTAGCCACAGGAGATATGATGTATACTCCTACACAATTAATTTCAAATCAACTCTGTTAAAATGAATATAGGAAATTATGGGTCACTCAAGAGGAACCTTTTCAGGTTTCTGTCTACAATAAAAATATGAACATGAGTCCCATGTGGCTATAGCAAACAAAATAATTTTGAAAGTTGATGGCAAGGGTCAAAGTCAGGGCATCTGCTCCATCAAGAAATGCTGTTGGCCTTTTTTTACTGGGTTAATGTCTGAGAGAAGGGCTGGCATATGATCCCACAAATCACTGTAAACTCTATTTTTGGCTCTTCTTCCTCTCCTTCCCAAGCAGTAGGGTGAACTGAGCTAATAACTTAAGAGCAAGGTGTGAAAAGTGTCCTGGTGACTGAGTTCTATTGGTATTGTGTGTGTGTGTTGTGTGTATAGTGGGATCAGGATGGGAAAATAAATGTATTTCTAAGCACAGAACGATTCCTATCATTACCTTCGAGTCTATATTAGTGGCAACTGAGTTTTAAGTAAGTTTTGGATTTTTAAACGTTAAAAAAAAAGCATAATTAAAAGTTTCTTCCTTAATCTGACAGACTGTCTCAGGCCAGGTAATAGGATTAACCAACATAAACTGACTTTCAACCAATCACCATGACTGCTTTTTATTTTCTTTTGCTAAAACAAATTAATTATCAGAATATTTTCAAGTTTCTTCATTATCTGAAGATATCCATATATCATTTTGCATTCAGAGGACTTTTTCCTAAGTTTCAACAATTTAGAGTCTGTGGTAGCTGTGGTTTGTGACCATAAGTCTGAATACCCTACCTTGTCTTCTAGGGATGTTTCTATTCTTGTATTAAAGGTGTCATACATAATGCAGCACTATGGACTGCATTTGCAATTCCACACGAGAACCATGAAATGAAATTCTTCAGCTTTATTCCCAACAACTAGAAATCTTAATAGCATTTGCAACAGGGTAGTGGATTTTCTTGAGGAAATAGTACTGATTTCAGGCCTGTAAAGCTGAAGACAGGGGTCAAATCTACATATTAAATTCACTTTAACTTACAAAACCAGGACTGAATAAAGGTATTGCATTAACCATCAACACTAACATTTCAAGCTAAAGTAGCAGAATTCTTAAATTTTCTTTTAAACTGTAGCATTACTGAGCATGCCAAAAAACCCTGAGCTAGCACCCCTAAACTGGTTGAAGACTATGATTCAGGAAAAGTAGAGAACACAGGTTTGGAGGACAGCTGCATTTAGGCTGGCAATCATTTTAGGCCCTCAAATTTTAAGGCTGAATAAATACAGAGAAATAGTATTTCTCCTTAACCTTGGAAATAGAGATCAGCAATCTACCTGGAAAGCTTTTGTTAAAACAGCTGTGATGACTCTTCATTTTTAATTCTTGGTTCTATTGTCCTCATTGGCTGCAGTTACACCATGTGCTAAAACACATCAATTAGGACAAATGGACTGTCAAGGAGTAAGTCAACTAAAAATTACCAGAAGCTCAATAATCAAACAAATATTCTATCAGATCCTTCATGCTAACTGCAAAGCATTAATATATAAAATAGCCATATCTTTTGCAGATTTATAACACTTTAATATTCTTGCTTAATTAACATGACATTTACATAACAGCATCTAATTAATTTCCAACTAAAGGCACTGTGAGCTAATTAGAAATGCATCATCCTTTTTTAACCAGCTTGTCAATTCCACTCTATCTTAATCTGCACACTGTTTACCTTTGCAGCATCCAAGTTTTCCAGGCTCATAGTTCCAAAGGTGATTTCCGACGACAGATTCAGGAGCTAAAATTCTCCCCCCTCTCTAGAGATTTATATCATATTGAGAGTTTTTTGATGAAGCCTTTCAAAAAAACAAACATCATGCAATGGAGATAGTGAAATAAACTCTACAGTGTCTCCTGATGTGACCATATTAAGAATGTAAAACTATCTTTTAAAAATCTTCAAAGAGTCTATATTTCTTCAGCAATAAAATATTTCTTCTTTTAAAGCCTTCAATGTACTAGTACACATGAAAACTTAAAATAGTAAATGGTAATAAGTGAGTATCAGGTACAGATCAGAATGCATAGAAAACAAGTCATCTCTTCAGAAAAGAAAACCTATCCTCCAACCTCACCCTAAACCTGCAATTCTTGAATCGTTTTAATCAGAAAGGACACAGCTAATCTGTCTACAGAATTGAGTTTGAAAAGCACCATCGATTAAAAACAAGGATACATAAAGATATAATGAGTGGAAATCCAAGTTTACAGAAAATCTTCGGCACAGATAATAGCCCTCCCACTTCTCCAAATGAAACTCCCAAATTAAACCATTTACAAAGATGGTTGCACAATCTAAGTGTTAATCTCCCAGAAGTTCTACCCCTAACTCGTCTCACAGCATGTAGATCTACTTAAAAGATTCATGAGGAAGAGATTTTCAAAACCAATTGAAGCTGATATTGGTAGCAATCAATTTTGCTCATAAAGGGCTTCTCAACAAAATTTCATTACCATTCCACGCCTATTCCCCTATATGTTACAGTGCTGGGCAGTTTTGCAAATATTAGTGTGTATGTGCGAGCATGCGTGCACGCCTGTGCCGGCCCACGCACATGGCCGCTTATTAGTCTACTAGAGGTCCAGTGCACGAAATTTGTGCACGGGTACGGTCTTTAGGCCTGGCAGGTAATCAGGGCAGATTGGGGCCTTCCTTCCCCCGGCTGCTGGCTACTGACGGTGGCCTTCCTTTGTTCCATGCAGCCCCCAGTGGTCAGAGCACTTTAAAGCAGGCAGTCGGAGGTGACAATTTGCATATTAGCCTTTTATTATATGGGAAGGATTGCTCAATAGAAACAAAATAAAAAATTCTCCCATACCACCTTCCTCAGGGAAAAACATTGCAAACAAAATGAA
Source organism: Myotis yumanensis (assembly GCF_028538775.1). NCBI lineage: Eukaryota > Metazoa > Chordata > Mammalia > Chiroptera > Vespertilionidae > Myotis > Myotis yumanensis. The sequence continues at coordinate 89,193,932 of NW_027223757.1, forward strand.
ATAAGGAATGCTTTCCATTTGCCTGTACTGACAAACTCTTTTACAGCAGAGTCGATATCCCTATTAGTGATGTATTTTGGAAAAAATGCCCTCTTCTGAACAAGCAATGACTTTAATGAAATGAGCCTCAGGGCAGGGACAAAGTTTTACTTATTTTGGTAATCTAAGACATTAATTGTTCAAAATATATCTCTCAATAAGGAATATAGGTCAATAATATTGTAATAACTACATATGTTGCCAGATGGATACTAGACTTATTGGGGTGATAACTTTGTAAAGTATATAAAGGTGTAATCACTGTGTTGTACACCTAAAACTAATATAATACTGAATATCAACTGTAATTAAAAATAAATTAAAAAATAAAATAAAAATTGAAAACTGGAAATTTGCTAAAAAAGTAGATTTCAGATACTTTTATCACAAAAAATGGTAACTAAGTAAGGAAAAGATATGTTAATTAGCTTAACTGTAATAATCACTATATCTATATCAAATCAGCCTGTTGTATTCCTTAATGTACAATTTTTATAAAAACAAAACAAAATATTTTCTTTCACTATTGAATGAAAATGGTCCAGGCCAAAAGCAATGACTGAACATACATAGCTATTCAGAAGGAACTGGAACTCATAATAAACATAGCTGTTTTTCACCATATTTACATGTTGATCTAGCACAGCAATTCTGAAACATTTTGGTCTTGGAATCTTTTTACACTTAAAAATTATTAAGGACACTATGGATGTTTTGTTTATATGGGCTAAAACTATTGATTTTTACCTGATCTAAAATTAAAACTAAAAAAAAAAAGTAAAATATATCCTCATTTAAAATTCACAAAAATAATTACATGTCAACTGTTTTATGAAAAACTTTAAAATTTTTTAAAACTATGAGAGTGGCCTGGCTTAAAGACACCTGGATGTTTACATCTGCATGTGTACATTCAATCTGTTTCAAGGTATTTATACAAAGCATATAAAGAAAAAATACCCTAACACAGATATGTAATTGAAAAAGGAAGGACCTTGTGGGCCCCATGAAGGGCCTTGGGGCCCTCCACAGGTCCTTGGACCACACTTTGAGAACCAGTTGTATAGAACAAAACAGTGAACCTAAAGGTAAATATAATTTCCAATTTCTCCATACTTGCCTCACATGCCAACTGGTTTATTCTAGTCTTGCAGAAACCAACTGATGTACTAGTATAAATAACAGTAAAAAGTTTTCCCATTTTCAACAAAATGATAATATTTTTTTTTTTTTTTTATTTTGAAGTTATTGTTTTTTGTTTTTTTTTTTTTTTTTTTTTATTTTTTATTTTTTTTTTATTTTTCGCTTAAAGTATTACAAAGGGTATTACATAAGTATCCTTTCCCCCCCCCCCTTGACAAACCCCTACCCTCCCTTACCCCCCAGTGTCTTATGTCCATTAGTTATGCTTATATGCATGCATACAAGTCCTTCGGTTGATCTCTTACTCCCCTCCCTCCTGTCCCCCAACTCTCTCTGGCCTTCCCACTGCAGTTTGACAATCAGTTTGAGGCAGCTCTGCCTCTGTATCTATTATTGTTCAAAAGTTTGTAATGGTCTTTATTATCCATGAATGAGTGAGATCATGTGGTATTTTTCCTTCATTGACTGGCTTGTTTCACTTAGCATAATGCTCTCCAGTTCCATCCATGATGTTGCAAATGTAGGAGTTCCTTCTTTTTAACAGCAGCATAGTATTCCATCGTGTAGATGTACCACAGCTTTCTAATCCATTCAAAAATGATAATATTTAAGTAAATAAAGACATGGGACAGTGGAATAAACTCTACAGTCATTATTTCAACACAGCATATTTTATTTCTGCTACTTGTGGAAAAAGTAAAAACATGTTTCATGGAACTCAAAGAATTCTGAGCAAGCAGTTAAATTTGTTTGATTTTAGTTTTTTAGACAGTCTCTCACCTACAACCATTATGACCCAAACAGAGCTTCCCATATATTACAATACTGACTGCTAAACACCCACCACCAATACTCCAACTTATGATGTGATGAAGTACAACAGTAATTAACACTGAAATTCTAAGCAACCATCTTGGAGATCAAAACTAAGAACCCTTTTTGAGAGGTTACATCACCTGGATAATAAAGTCAGTTCTGTTTTTAGACACTTTGTTTCTCTCTGTGACAAAGCATATTTAACATGGATATGAAATGAGGAGCTGTCGCTTTTTCAATTTAGACTTCAGTTCTGACTTTACAGGCTTAACTAAGGCCCAACTTAGATTTCTATATTTGCATTTTACCACCAACATGAGCATGAATTTCATCACATCAATGGAGAAACCACTCAGCATCAGGAGAGTTTTTATTTTTTTGACATAGTTCAGCTACCAAGAGCGTTTTCATAAACCTTGGCCTACATTAACAACTGAAAGGCTGCAATGCCTTCTTCAGAAAGGGAAGTGATGTTCTTCAGAGAAAATGGAAAAAGATAATTATTTAGGCCAGAGATATTGCCCCATGAACATTTAAAAACAATTTTGGTGTGGCTCAGTGGTTGAGCTTTCAACCATGAACCAAGAGATCACTGGTTCGTTTCCCAGATCAGGCACATGCCCGGATTGTGGGCTCGATCCCCAGTGGGGGGCATGCAGGAGGCAGCCAATCTATGTTTCTGTCTATCCTTTTCCCTTCCCCTCTCTCTCAAATCAATAAAAACATTTTTAAAAATAAAAATAATTTTGAACACAGGTGCTCTTTCTTCTTCCTTGCCCCTTTGCTGAGCCTCTCCTAGAGGCAGTGTTTTCAGTGACACTGAATGGAAGGTACCTTAGTCTAACCTTTTTTTAAAAAAAATATACTTTTATTGATTTCAGAGAGAGATAGGAACATCAATGATGAGAGAGAATCACTGATCAGCTGCCTCCTGCATGCTCTACACTGGGGATCAAAACCGCAACCTGGGCATGTCCCCTGACTGGGAATTGAACCATGACCTCCTGGTTCATAGGTTGATGCTCCACCACTGAGCCACGCTGGCCAGACTAGTCTAACCTTTTTGTTTCATAGAGAACACTAGCAGGTCTTACTAACCAAAAGGACCTCTTTTTGCAAGTAATAGTTGAAAATGTCACAATTTGAATTATGTTGAGACGTGTTTATATCAATATTTTGGAATTTAAAAAATTCTTTAACAAGATGGAATCTTATTGGGGTTTTTTTTTAAGTCTAAAGCATCCTTTTGATAGATCAAAAATTAAAATGGTTATTAAGTAATGAATACAAAATGTAAAGTTATATGTAGTCATTTTTTTGGCATTGGCAGCTCTGGATTTTTGGAGAGAAGTTCACAAACATAATTAAAATATATTCATGTAAAGTTGACATAACTACCTCTAACACACCCAAATTAATACCCCTATAATCATATGATTTTTTTCAGCCAAACACTTCTGTCACAATAAAGGTTAGGTTTAGTTTAAAATCAGCAGTGTCACCCATTACCTGAGTCTACACATAACAAAAACAATACGACAATTGCAAAGGGCTAAAGCTGTGTGAAGTGTGGTTGTTCACTACGACCTTTACTTTCACAGAAAAGTATAGAACATTTCATTTAATAAGAACATTTTTAAAAATTTTGCATTTGCAAAAAGGGGGCAGTGATGATATTGCTTTAAAACCTAGTCTGAATATCAATAACTGTAAAATCTCATAGGTGCCCAGCAAATCTTTATAGAAAACTAACCTTTCAGATTTGTAGGTTTCTAAAGGGACCCTTAAAATGAGTGTTTAAAGTTTGCAAAGGGGGATTTTGAAGGGGGAAATTCAGGTGAGAAAAAAACTGTTATTTCACAACAGGTAGGTGGCTGTTTGCACAGTTAAAAAGTCTCCTATTATTTTAAAAGCTCTTGTAAAAGGGATGAATTGTCACCACAACAAGGTAACCAAATATCTAAACATGGTAGGGAAATTGCCTTTTTGAGTTGCTTCATCTTGAGGTTATGAAATGCACAGAAAATAATAAAAAATATTAAGCAGCTTTTCAAAATCAGGTTCAGGCAATGAGAAGCCTCTCTTTAATGTATCAAAACACATGTGAGTAGGCTTCCAAAATTAAGAAAAAGAAACTTTTCTAAATATTTAAATCAGTAAGTATTTACTGAGTATTGCCTTGCCAAACACTACGCTGGGTGCCATGGGGCACAGCAAAGCAGCATAAAAGAAAATCTTTGTTAATTGTCCTGGCCAGTGTTTCCAAGTGGTTATAGCATTGCCCTGTGCCCCACAGGGATGCAGGTTCGAGTCCCAGTCAAGGGCACGTACCTGGGTTGCAGGATTGATCCCCTGGCCCTGTCAGGGCAGTGCAGGAGGCAACCAATGGATGTGTCTCTTTCATATAGCTGTTTCTTTCTCTCTTCCTTTCTCCCTCCTTCCCTTCCTCCTCTCTCTCTCTCTCTCTCTCTCCCCCCCACCTCCCTCCCTTTTTCTGCCCCCCCTTCCTTCCTCCCTTCCACTCTCTCTAAAAATCAATGGAAAAAATATCCTCGGGTGAGGATTAAGAAAAAAAAAACACCAAAAACCTTTGCTGATTTTGGGTTTCATCTGTAAACTGGTAAAGAAAGATGACATTCTCATGTCAAAGAGGTAACCAAGACAGTATGCAATTAGATGTTTCAGGTAAGAAATACAGGAATTCCTTGGAGGAAGGAATCAATACGGATAAAATGATTTTGAAGTGGGCTTCCAAGAACATGTAAAAACCCGGTATATATGAGTACCATGGTGTCAGCTGGGGACAAGGGTTTGGTTTGGTTCAGAGTTCAGCATCAGTGCTGGGAATAGGCAGGTCAGATACAACAAGGGTCCAGATTACCGGGGAAGATTAGATAAGAAATCAACCAAAGGACTTGTATGCATGCATATAAGCATAACCAATGCAAGACACTGGGGGGGGGGGGGGGGGGGGTTGGAGGGCATGTGCCCGGGGGGGGGGGGGGGTGGGGGCCGGGGGAAGGTCAATGGGGGGGGAAAAAGGAGACATATGTACTACTATTTGTAATACTTTAAACAATAAAATAAAATTTTAAAAAAAAGAATCTGGATGACCAAATAGGTGATGAATCAATAGAAGAAATCCCTTTTGGTTTAATACAATATTAATGAGGGAATCATCTGATAAATTTATAGACTAGAACAAGATTAGAAGCAAGAACAGTATAAAGATTAGGGCTGTAATCCTATAAAAACATGGTGGCAGTGACAACTTTCCAGACCTTTAATATTTCTCCATTGAGCTTAACTAAAGGATCATAAACAAAGTCATAATTAGGAAATATGAACAATACCAGAACAATTAAGATTTAATTTGTGTACTTAGGTAATATATATGTACTCAAAAATTAAAAGCCCCTTTAATAGAAGAAATTTAAAAATAAGAACACTGTGTAATTTTATTCTAATAAATTTAGAAATCTAGATAAAATGGATGTTTTTATAATGTCAATTGCTAATATCATCTTTAAATGAAACAAAAATATGAATAGTCCAATATCAGATATCGGCCAATCAGTTTCATGAATAAGTTCTTCAAAGAATAAATATGCTGTATAATGTCAGAACATCAAATATAAGGCTATGTTAAAGCACAGGAAAAATTAAAAGCTTTCCACACGCACATCACATATAAACACACTCATATATAAAATTAACTCACTTATTAAAAAGGTTAAAATTTAATCTTAGCTGGTTTGTCTCACAGGATAGAGCGTCGGCCTGCAGACTGAAGGGTCCCGGGTTTGATTCCGGTCAAGGGCATGTACCTCGGCTGCAGGCTCGATCCCCAGTGGGGGGTGTGCAGGAGGCAGCCGATCAATGATTCTCTGTAATCATTGATGTTTCTATCTCTCTCTCTCCCTCTCCTTTCCTCTCTAAAATCAATAAAAATATATTTTTAAAAAGGTTAAAATTTAAACTAAAATTAGTATTTTGAATTCAGTGAAAAAGTTTCCCATTATTTTAAAAGCTCTGTTAAAAGTGATTATAATGCAAGACAAGTAGGGGTTTACTCAACGAGTGCAAAGATGGTTTAACACTGGAGGTCTATTAAGTTAGGAGATTACACATTAAAGGAGAAATCCATATGACCATCTCAATAGATGCTGAAAAAGCATTTTATAAAATTCAACACTCCTCTCAAATTAAAAATATATATATTAACAACTTGTAAACAGAAGAGTTTCCTTAATCTGATGCATAATACCTATAAGAAACCTACTGCAAATACTGCAAACACTATATTTGTGAAATCCTACTAGAAGTAGTCTCATCAAAGTCAGGAATGAGAAAAAGAAAAATATATTTGTGAAATCCTACTAGAAGTAGTCTCATCAAAGTCAGGAATGAGAAAAAGAAAAAAATATAAAGCTGTAAAGAAGAATTTCTAGCAAGAAATGTATAAGGTTTGTATTAAGAAAAATAATAAATATTTACTCAGAAACATATAAATTTTGAATAAAGACAAATGACATAATGATATGAGAAGACTCAATTAGTGTGTTAAAATGCCCACAATTATTCCCAATTAAATTTATATATTCAATGTAATCCCAATCACAACCACACTGTAATTTTTAATAGACCTCTACAAGATGACTAAAAAACTTATCCGGAAGAGGAAAATACAAAATAACTAACAAAATTTAAAAAACATAAACTAAGGAGGAGTAGCTCCAGCAGATGAAAATACCTCATATCAATATACAAAATAAATTCGAGATGGATTCAAGAATAGATAAATTAAAAGCTAAACTATAAAAGTATTAAAATATATAGAGAAAATATTTTTATAACCCTGATGGAGAAAACCTAAGAAACACAAAAACCTAGAAGACAAAAGACCAACAGACTTGAATTTTAAAGTTTGTATACTTTCTAATGGAATTCAAGGCACCCAAATAAAAAATAAAAGCCAAGTGACATACCAGAGGAAAATATTTGTAAGATATATAACAAAGATTTATTATCCAGAATATGAGTTCCCACAAATCAGTAACAAGATGCTAATAAATAAGCAAAGAATGCAGATAGGAAAATTACTGAAGATATCTACACTAATAAAAGACAAAGATGCTAATTTGACCATACCTTCGCTATGCCCTAAACCAGCCGTGGGCAAACTATGGCCCGCAGGCCGGATCCGACCCATTTGAAATGAATAAAACTAAAAAAAAAAAAAAAGACCATACCCTTTTATGTAATGATGTTTACTTTGAATTTATATTAGTTCACACAAAACACTCCATCCATGCTTTTGTTCCGGCCCTCCGGTCCAGTTTAAGAACCCGTTGTGGCCCTCGAGTCAAAAAGTTTTGCCCACCCCCTGCCCTAAACCATGCCCACCAGCCAATCAGAAACTATATGCAAATAAACCCAACCAAGAAGGCGGCCGGCAGCCACAGAGCTGGAGCAAGGGAGGAGGCTTGGTTGCCCCGGCAATGGAGGAAGCCAAGCTTCCCGCCAGCCCTGAGCCGGCTGTGGCTTCCGCTAAAGGCAACAAAGTTTTCAATTATAAAAGTTAAACAAATCCCAGATACCTGCTTTCAGCCAGCCTCCACTAGAAGCTTGGGTGGCTAGGGGTGTGGCCTGCCTGAAAACAGCCATCAGCCCCTTACCCAGGCCGGCCAGGCACCCCAGGGGGTACCCCCCCACCCTGAAGGGGGTGTGACCAGCCTGCAAACACCCATCAGCCCCCTCACCCAGGCTGGCCAGGCACTCCTTTATAATAAAAGGGTAATATGCAAATTGACCCCTAACAGCAGAATGACTGGGAATGACTGGTCACTATGACACACACAGACCCACCAGGGGGCAGATGCTCAATGCAGGAGCTGCCCTCTGGTGGTCAGTGCGCTCCCACAGGGGGAGCTCTGCTAAGCCACAAACCAGGCTGATGGCTGCCAGTACAGTGGTGGTGGTGGGAGCCTCTCCCGTCTCCTCAGCAGCGCTAAGGATGTCCGACTGCAGCTTTAGGCCTGCTCCCCCGCTGGCAAGTGGACATCCCCTGAGGGCTTCCAGGCTGCCAGAGGGATGTCTGACTGCCAGTTAAGCCCGATCCCCCAGGGAGCAGGCCTAAGCCAGCAGGTGGTCATACCCCCGAGGGGTCCCCAAGACTGCAAGAGGGCACAGGCCAAGCTGAGGGACCCCCCGAGTGCACAAAATTTTTGTGCACTGGGCCTCTAGTCTATATATATAAAAGCCTAAGTGACCGAATGACCAAACTGCTGGTTGACCAGTTGCTATGATGCACACTGACCACCAGGGGGCAGATGCTCAATGGAGGAGCTGCCCCATGGTGGTCAGTGCACTCCCACAGCCAACCTTCCACAGTCCCTCCCCACCGCCAACTGCAACCCCCATTGGCCCTGATTGTGGGGGGGGCGGGGGGGCGGCCAGCCAACCTCCCACGGCCCCCAGCTGGCCGGGACCCCCCAATTAGCCCAATCACCCGCCAGGACCGAGGGAACCCACCTGTGCATGAATTTGTGCACCAAGCCTCTAGTAAATAAATAATAAACATATGAAAGAATGCTCAATTTCACTATCAGAAGATGTTAGGGGGAATGCAAGTTAAAAATGAACTATTCTTTCACTGTTGTAAAAAAAATAAAAAATAAAGGAACACTTAATACTGGTAAAAATATGGGAAACAATCTCAAACACTATTCTTAGGAGTATAAAGTAGTAATGTAATTTTGGAGATTAATTTGGCCATGTATATCAAATTTAATACACACAACACACACACACACACACACACACACACACTAGAGGCCCAGTACACGAAATTCGTACATAGGAGGGGGGGTCCCCTCAGCCCCAGCCTGCACCATCTCCAATCCGGGACCCTCAGGGGATATCCGACTGCTGGCAGTTGAACATCCCTCTCACAATCCTGGACCTCTGGTTCCTAATCGCTCACCTGCCTACCTGCCTGGTCACCCCTAACTGCCCCCTGCTGCCATAAAATTATTCACACCCTAACTGCCTCTGTGTGCCATCCTGATCACCCCTAAATGCCCCCCTCCTGCCAGCCTGGTTGCCCCTAGATGCCACCCCCGCTGCCGTCCAGGTCGCCCCCAACTGCCCCCTCCCTGTCATCTTGGTCACCCCCTAACTGACCCCCACTGCCGGCCTGGTTGCCACTCAAAGGCACCCCCCTACCCCCCCCGCCAGCCTGGTCGCCCCACACAGCCTGCTGTTCAGTTGTTTGGTCACCCCTCACTAACCCCCCCTGCCGGCTGGTTGTAAGCAGCCATCTTGTGAGGGTGTGAGGGTCAATCTGCATATTAAAACTTTATTAAATAGAATTCTCTGACTTGTTAGTTCCTCTCCCATTAGTCATTTACAAGGTTTTTACTTCACATGGCTAATAGTAGTGAAATATTAGAAACAGCTAAGAGAAAATAGTAATTATATGAAACTAGAGGCCCGATGCATGAAATTCGTGCAAGGGGCTCGGCCCTCACAGCCGCTGCGGCTTGCCTCAGCCCTCGCTTCATCTGGAAGGTCGTCCAGAAGGTTGTTTGGCTGTCTCGTCTAATTAGCATATTACGCTTTTATTATTTTAGATGCTATAGAGCAGTTTTTAAAAATTAGGCAGATTTCTTTGTTCTGACCTGGAAAATAACTCTAAAATATATTAAATTAAAAAGCAGGTTAAAAAACAATATATAGAGATAGTATATTCTAATTTGTATAAAAATAAAGAAAACCTTAAATGTATGTCAACATGTACATAAATGCATAGCAAAAAATATATAATCCAAAAAGAATAAATAATGGTTATCTCTAGAAAGAGTGGGAATTTGCTGGAGGTGGGGTGGAGAAATTAAAGGAGTATTTTCATCTTTTATTCTATACTAGAGGCCTGGTGCATGAAATTCATGCATTCAGGGGGAGGGTCCCTTAGCCCGGCCTGTGCCCTCTCGCAGTCGAGAACTCTTGGGGACATCCTTAGCAATTCTGTGCAGGCGGAAGAGGCTCCTGCCACCGTCGCTGCACTCGCCAGCTGTGAACTCAGCTTCTGGCTGAGCAGCGCTCCCCCTATAGGAGCGCACTTGACCACCAGGGGGCAGCTCCTGCATTGAGCGTCTGCCCCCTGCTAGTCAGTGCGTGTCATAGCGACCCATTGTTCCACTGTTTGGTTGATTTACATATTAGCCTTTTATTATATAGGATAAACCTGCATGTCATTACCTTTACTTGTATTCTTAAAAATAAGGTTAAAACTTTAAGGGCGGGGGGGAGGGGGGAGACAGCAAATGAATAATTTTAAAAATTATGGTGTTGCTTTTATTAGGCCTTTATTTCAACAATAACTTGAAGGTCAGATAACATTAAAGCTTGAATAGTTCAAGCCCAGCTAACATTATGGAATAAAAATAATTTCCATAAGAAAACACTGCTAAACTGCTCAAGTCCTCCTGCATTTTGATAGGGATTAATTTAATGATCCCATACATTGATTCCTGGTGAATTACAGTCATTCAATTCAATATAGCATATAACTGTACATTATCATACTGTACCACCAAGTATCAATCTTCTTAGAACATAGCCCTAATAAAAGCAGCATGCTGTACAGAATCAGCTTCAGGATAAATAAATGCACTGGGGGGAAAAAAAACACCTTTAAATTAAAATCAAAAGAGACATTTTTCATTATGGGAAAGAATCTTCCACTTTGAGACTATTATAAAACAGAAAAGCTCCATCTGCTGTATAATTATCTCTGATAAACAGCCTGATGCTTTGAGCTTCATTAGAGAAAAGGGAAGAGAAAGACACATACAGAGAGATCTGTAAATAAATCCCCCCACAACATTTCACATAAAACCAGCTCAGCAGGAAGTCATAAAATATTTTAATAAGTAATATTTTTCTAAATGTTCTACTAGAATAAACCAGCCAATCTTGGCTAATATTTGGTCTTCTAAAGTAGGAATACTTCAAAAAAGGGAAAATTAGTTTCATTTAGGAATTATTAGAAATTAAACTGGTAAAAACAAAAAGTTTAGCCACTTGGTGGCAGTGATATTAATTTTCTAAGGGACAGATAAGGGATTGTCTGACAGGAATGAAGACTAGTAGCCAATGAAGCCTAATGCATGTTCAAAGGCCCAAGGGCAGTCTAGCAAAGCAATGTTAAAATGCACCCCGTTTTATTTTACTTTTTAAATGCCTAGGGGAGCTAGAGAGTATCCCCAGGAACCAGTTTCCAAGGAAATAAAAGAAATCTCTTTGTTCAACCAAATTAATTTAACCACAGATAAAGAATGCTCTGAAATCTCTATTTGGGGAATCACTGTCATATTAAAGAAAAATCCATCCACACTTGAAAATTAAACTTCAGTCATTAAAAATATTTACTAACATTTGCATAGTATGGTTCTCACTTTTTCTGTTTATTTCCTTTTCCTACCACAAAAGCATCTCCTGGGTAGATGCAGCATAAAAGGGTAGGAAAAAACTCAAGCATTATGGAGGAAAAAGGACCAGACCTGAGTTCTAGCCCTGTGATGTGACTCAAGACAGGTCACAATACAAACCTTTTTCTCCGTAGAATAGAAAGGAGATTATCTGCCTTGCCAATATTGCACACTGTCAGGATGATCGCAGGAAAATGTTTGTCAATGTGTTTTGTAAAACAGAGGTTGGCAAACTTCTGTAAACGACCACTGGGTCTCTGTAGCAACTACCCAATTCTGCTGTTGTGTAGAAGACACAGCCATAGAAAATACATAAATGAATTAACATGGCAGTGTTCCAATAAAATTTATGAACATTGAAATTTCAATTTCATGTTATTTTCATGCCACAAAATACTTTTGGTATTTTTCAATGCTTTAAAAATCATTCTTAGCTCATAGGGCATACAAAAATAATTGCTGGACTGGATTTGGCCCTTGGGCTGTAGTCTGCCAACTCCTCTTGTAAAGGATAGTTTTATATATGTGTTGATTGCTGTTTATTTCTTACTAGAGGCCTGGTGCATGAAATTCATGCATGGGTAGGGTCCCTAGGCCTGGCCTGCGATCATGGCAGATCAGGTTTCCTGCCTCCTCCTTCCCTCACCACCTGTGCACTGCCACCGCGCGATTCCCCCCACCTCCCTCTTTCCTCGCAGCCACCATCGCCGCTGGTCACCTGCCATGTTCCGTGCTGCTACCCTGGTGGTTAGCGCATGTCATAGCGAGCGACTGAACTCCTGGTCTCCTGGTTGAACTCCCGAGGGGACACTTTGCATATTAGGCTTTTATATATTTATATATATATAAATACACACACACACACACACACACACACACACACACACACACACACACTATGGCCCAGTGCACAAAATTCGTGCATGAGGGAGGAGGTGTTCCTCAGCCCGGCCTGCACCCTCTCCAATCTGGGACCTCTCGAAGGATGTCCTACTGCAGGTTTACAGGGATCAGGCCTAAACTGGCAGTCAGACATCCCTCTCGCAATCCGGGACTGCTGGCTCCTAACCGCTCACCTGCCTACCTGCCTGATTGCCCCTAACCACTCTGCCTGCCGGCCTGCTCGCCCACAACTTCCCCCCGCCATCGGCCTGCTTGCCCCCAACTGCCCCCCCTGCTGGCCTGCTCACCCCCACCTTCCCTCCCCACTGGCCTGCTCGCCCCCAACTGACCCCCACTGATGGCCCGCTTGCCCCCAACAGGCCCGCCTGCTGGTCTGCTTACCCCCAACGGCCCTGCCCCCCACCAGCCTGATCACCCACAACTGCCCTCTCCTCTTGGCCTCTAAACGCCTCTACCTCGGCCCCGCCACCATGGCTTTGTCCAGAAGAACGTCCAGAAGGTCTCCCAGTCTAATTAGCATATTACCCTTTTATTAGTATAGATAGAGGCCTGGTGCAAGGGTGGGGGCCGGCTGGTTTGCCCTGAAGGGTGTCCCGGATCAGGGTGAGGGTTCCCTTGGAGCGTGGAGTGGCCTGGGCGAGGGGCCTGTGGTGGTTTGCAGGCTGGCTACGCCCCCATGGGGTGAGGGTCCCCGCTGGGGGGTGGTGTGACCAGCCTAGGTGAGGGGCTGAGGTCTGTGGCCACACCCCCTTCAGGATGGGGGGGGGGGGGTCCCCCACTGGGGTGCCTGGCCACCCTTGGTGAGGGGCTGATGGCTGTTTTCAGGCTGGCCAAGCCCCCCAGCGGGGACCCTCACCCCATGAGAGTGTGGCCAGCCTGGGTGAGGGGCTGAGAGCCGTTTTCAGGCTGGCCACACCCCCTTCAGGGTGGGGGTCCCCACTGGAGTGCCTGGCCAGCCTGGGTGAGGGGCTGATGGCTGTTTGCAGGCTGGCCACGGCCCAGGGCAACCCAGGCTCCCAGACCCTCCTTGAGCAGAGGCCACAGCAGCTGAAAGCAGGTATCTGGAATTTATTTATCTTCTATAATTGAAACTTTGTAGCCTTGAGCGGAGCCCACAGCCAGCCAGGGCAGGTGAGAAGTTTGGTTTCCTCCATTGCCAGGGGCAAACCCAAGCCTCCTGTTGGCTCCAGCTCCGTGGCCGCTGCCATCTTGGTTGGGTTTATTTGCATACTCGCTCCTGATTGACTGGTGGGTGTGGCTGGTGGGTGTAGCAGAGGTATGGTCAATTTGCATGTTTCTCTTTTATTAGATAAGATAGATTTGCCTCTATAGAACTTAGGAGAGTGTTCTATATGAGGTGGGCCTTCTCTAACTGCTAGATCAGAATATTTGAAAACTGTTTCTTCCCATTCCTCTTCCCTAGTAAGCAGTTCTCTTCCTCTCCTGCTTAGAAAGAAAGAGACCATTTGACTCTCCTCCAACACCTCAATTTCCATCCAATATGTAGTGGGCCTAGGAGTGGGGGGGATAAACCTAGATAAGCATTCATATTGTAAGGCTCCCAAACAGGTCATAAGTAGAAATGGTAGGCCCTCAGGAGCATGACAACAGGAAAACTCATTTATAGGAGCTTTCTTTTATAAAGAAAGGGGCATTTTTTCATTTTTTAAGTCCAATCTGGTAAGATTCTGAATTCATGTAACCAGTACTCTGCCCATCATTCAAAAATAACAACAAAACAACAATTTGTTCCAGTGTTCTATCTACAACCTGACATTATCCCCAATAGTTGATTCAATAAACACAGGTTTAAAAAAATCACACTTTATCTCCTCTATGAAAAACCTAGAAATTGGGTCTATAGTAAATAAGTAGTAGCAAAAGTAGAAATGTAATTTTGTTCTTTGTATCTGTACAACATCCCTTCCCTCTGTTGTTTTCATTTGCATGCAACATCCTTTATAGTATAAATCACTACAGAGACAGACAGACAGACAGACAGACAGACAGACATGATGTGGTGCCAGAGAGCAGGGCTGCTCTGTAATCTTGGGCAAGATACTGAATCATCCTGTGCCTCCATTTCCATGTCTGTGAAACAGATATGGTGATAGTACTTACCTTAAAGGGTAATTATAAAGTAGGCTAATACAGATAAAGTATTTGAAACAGTCCTTGATGAGTACTCTAGTGCTAGCTATTACCACTATTACAGCAATTAAATGCTGTGACAATTTTTAGTCACTATTTGCATTTTTTTACATTGTTTTTTGAAAATGTTTCTATTGGCTAACATCCAATGAACTCTTCTTCAGACACACAAAATGGGAGAGGAAGAAATGTGTGTGTTGTTCAGACAAAAACATATAATTTGAATATCTGTTTTATTTGACTTTCAGTCAGGTGTTTTAATTCTTTTGGATAAAAGTCTATATTTTACACACTCTTGTCAATAGTTCTTATTCTAGCTGCAGACTTTTCAAACAGCATTAATGTACCGACTCTCTACAACCTTTTTGTTCACATATTCATTTAACAGTGAGAAGTAGAAAGCAGATGTAAGCAGTACTCATTCTCTTGATTATTAGGAATAAAACCTTTCAACAAGCCCCAAAGACAAAGTACTTCCCGTTTAACACACAGTAACAACTGATCTATAACTGCTGTACAGTTTACAAATTATGTAGTACTTCGATTGGAAATCCCAAACCCATTTCTCTACAACTCCCACACCCTCTACTTCTCCATAACTCTTTAGGGGAGGAAGCTAAGAAATTCTGGTTCCTAAGGATACAAAAAGATCAACATAAGTAATCCCATACTGCTTCTTTCTGCATCTTTCTTCTCCTAGGTAGGTCATAGCTAAAGAAAGTTGCAAGGTGTCAATGGATCAGGCTGTCTAATCTCTCCTGAGTCTTCACTACTACTTGGCAATCACTTTCACTTATAATGTATCCACCCTGACAGTACTGACAGCTGTAACAAACCTCCCTTACTTTCCCCATCCCTATATCCCCCACCTACAATCCAGACACATATCTCTTCATTCTAGCAGTTTTCAACCTCGGTGAGGTAGCAAAAGCTACCTGAGAAAGCTCCTGTAAATGACAAACCACTGCTCCTGTTGCTGCCTCCCTCTTACCCCAAAATTCTTATGCACCTGTTTGGAAGAACAAGGTGACTTCCTTGTGGGTAGAGACCTAATCTTACTCATTTCTATTCCTAGCACTTAACCAAGTGGGCTCTCAGGAAATGAATACGCAAACCAATGAAATCATTTATTAAAGTAACCAATCTTGTGATGTCTCCAAATGTCTCTTGTCAGTTTACAGTCTGTAGCATTTTCACGATAGTGAGGTAATATGTTATAGTGGTTGAAAGCACAGACTCTGAAGACAAATTAGTGGGTTGGAATGTGAACTACACTGCAAAGCAGGAGCTCTGTAACTTTGGACAGAAGTTACTGAACCTCTCTGTGCTCCAACTTTCGCATCTGAAAAATAGGAGAGAATAAGAGTACCTACCACACAGGGTATTGTGAAAATAAAATATTAGTACATGTAAAGAGCTTAGAAGAGTGCTTAGAATGGAGCAAACACTATATAAATGTGAGCTAACATTTTTCTCTGAAGCCGCATGCCTGAATTTGAGTCCTGTTTCTGATATGTACTTAAGTGTTAATGATCACAGGCAAATTACTTGATCTCACTGTGCCTGTTTCCCTATCTATAGAATGGGGATAATAATAGTATCTATTTCACTGGTTGTCATGAGAAATAAAAGAGGAAATGTGCAACACATATAGCACAATGTCTTGTACATAAAGCACTCAGTAAATGGTAGCTATTATCACCTCAGTCTCACGTGCATTTTGGCTGCTGAAGTTGGTTTGTTGTGGCCTGACTCTGATGTATGTGTGGGTCCAATCAGGTAAGTTCCATCAGATGAGATCCTGACCAGCTCCAACCCTTTCCACAGACAAGTTCTTAATCTAATGTCCATAGGGAGCTTTAAAAACTTTTTATTCAAAATTGGGTATAAAAGAATGGTGTATATTTTTCTGAGACAAAGGGCCATAGCTTTCATTAGCTCCTCAATAAGTAAATGACCCTAAATAGATTTTTAAAAACAAAACAAAACCTATTGCCAATAACATTACCAGTACAATTTTCAACTTTTTCTTCTCTTAAAACAATTTCTACACCTTCCCCTGAGTCTCTAAATCAAAGTTACAGTATTTTAAAAAGTCTCTCTGCAATGTGATTCTAGTATAATCCTTCTCATTTATAATATTGCCAGATTATTTCTTCAAAAGAACTATAATAGTACTTTCTCTGCTCAAAAACCTAAATACTGTCCAATATCCAATATCTTAGCTGAACATTCAAGCCTTTATAACTTGGCCATAGTCTACCTTTCCAGCCTTGTCCTCCATACATGGCCCTAAAGGAGTCACTTGCCATTGTAGAAACCCACATGGCTTTCCTCCATATCTCACTCTACTCTGTCTAGAATGTCTTCAACACCACTTTCTCCAGTAAACCAATACTCTTCTTTAATAGTTACTGTCTTTAATAACAAATATATTTCATTCCCCCTGCTAAATAGTAAATTCTTTGAGGACAGGGACTATGGCCTTCTTTACTTTTATATTCTCAATTTTACCTAGTATCATGGTTTATAAATTTAGATAAATATTAGTTCTCTGGTAATCTTTTCAAAGTTAGTAGACAGAACATTTCAAGAATTTCTAGATATTCATGAAATTTGAAATACCAAATTTCAATCTGTTAACTAAAGCTTTTAAAAGGCAAAAACTGCTATGTCATAACATAATTTTCAGCACACTGTAAGTTATAGTTGTGCCCTGAAGGACACAACTATGGTTACAGCATTATAAAGATTAAGTGGACAGCCCTAGTGGTTTAGCTCAGCGGATAGAGCAGTGATGGCGAACCTATGACACGCGAACTCATTTTTTTGGTTGATTTTTCTTTGTTAAATGGCATTTAAATATATAAAATAAATATCAAAAATATAAGTCTTTGTTTTACTATAGTTGCAAATATAAAAAAATTTCTATATGTGACACGGCACCAGAGTTAAGTTAGGGTTTTTCAAAATGCTCGCCAAAACCGGTTTGGCTCAGTGGATAGAGCGTCGGCCTGGCGACTGAAAGGTCCCAGGTTCAATTCCGGTCAAGGGCATGTACCTGGGTTGCGGGCACATCCCCAGTAGGAGATGTGCAGGAGGCAGCTGATCGATGTTTCTCTCTCATCGATGTTTCTAACTCTCTATCCCTCTCCCTTCCTCTCTGTAAAAAATCAATAAAATATATTTAAAAAAAAAAAAAAAATGCTGACACGCCGAGCTCAAAAGGTTCGCCATCACTGGCATAGAGTGTCGGCCTGTGAACTGAAGGGTTCTGGTTTGATTCTGGTCAAGGGCACATGCCTGTTTTGCGGACTTGATCCCCAGAAGGGGGTGTGCAGGAGGCAGCCAATCAATGATTCTCTCTCATCATTGATGTTTCTATCTCTCTTTTCCTCTCTAAAATCAATAATAAATATATTTTTTTAAAAAATAAAATCAATAAAGATTAAGTGGACAATAAATTTCCAAACCATATATATGATAATGGTATTCTATCACTAAGGACTTACAGAAGAGTAACAGAAACCACCTCCTCCCTTCAAATACCTAAGTTCTATGACCCCCACAATGTTATTATCTCAGTCAATTGCCTAGAAACATTCAAAGCCCAGTTAGTGACAGAAGTAAAGTTTCAATCTAAGGTTCCTAAATCAGGGGCAAGTTCCCTAGACTGGTGGTTCCCAACACTTGCTGCAGTTTAGAATAATCTGCAGAGTTAAAAAGAACAGATTCCTGGCCCTCCATCCACACCGATTAAATCAGACTTAAGAAATGCTGCTGGAGATTACAATTTGTTTTAAAAATTCCCAGTGGATACTAATTTTCAGCCAGGGCTCAGAACCACTGGCCTAAACTGGTTGAAAATCTTATATATCTTGACAATTATCATAAAAGTCAATCTTTTAAGATCAAGTTAAGCTATACAGAATGGATGAAACTTATCCTCTAATTTACTGACTTGGGCCTATATGCCAACAATTAGTCTTGAATTTACAAAGCTGCTATCTTCTTTTCTGGGATGAGACATTATGAAGAAACTCATGACAGTAATTCACTTACACTCCTCTTTACTTGGTGAAGTTACATTCAGTTCTGTCGGAAGCGGCTGCTGGCTGGGACTAAGAGTTGGCGTGGTTATAGAGGTATTGTTGTTGTCACTGGTGGTCTCTTCGGAAAACAAATCTGATTGGCTGTTACTTGTACTTGGAGCGGAATCATCGTCTGGTTGTTTCTTTTGAAAATCTGAAAAGAAAAAGTAAGAAAACCAATTTAATTAAGGCATTCATAATCTCCTTGGGTATCAGAACAAAATGAAAGTTAGCAGAAAGATAAATGTAATAGCAGCAATAATAAAGACTAATTTGGGTGATTAAAAAAATGGAGGTGCCCTGACCGGTGTGGCTCATGTAAACTGGTTGGAGTGTCATCTTGTACACCAAGTGATGGTGGGTTTGATTCCCGGTCAGGGCACTTACTGGGGTTGCAGGTTTGATCCCCAATGGGGGTGCATGCGAAAGGCAACCAATGTCTGTCTGTCTGTCTGTCTGTCTCTCTCTCTCTCTCCCTCCCCTCTTTCTCTCTCCACCCCATCTCTTCCTCTCTCTAAAGTCAAATTAAAAAATGGAAGTAAAATACTGGTCAAAAACAAAAAATTGATAGAGGATAACTACAATGAAAGCTTTCCAAGGTCCTCACATTGTTTAGAAGAATGGTAGAATGCTGATTTTAATGTAAGACTTTGCAAAGCAAAATGCATATTAAAATTTTAGGGATAATTAACAGAAAGAAAAAGAAATATAGAAAAGTTGCTCAAACAAGCAGAAGACAGCTAAAAAGAGAAAAAAACTGCAGAAAACAAAGCAGGGTAAATAGAAAACACATAATAAAATAGTAGAAATAAGTACAGACATACTAGTAATGGTAATAAATGTAGACAGACTAAACTTAGCAGTTAAAATAAAGTTCAGACTGAACTTTCTTT
This sequence comes from Myotis yumanensis, assembly GCF_028538775.1. Taxonomy (NCBI): domain Eukaryota; kingdom Metazoa; phylum Chordata; class Mammalia; order Chiroptera; family Vespertilionidae; genus Myotis; species Myotis yumanensis. The sequence goes on from NW_027223757.1 coordinate 89,213,462, forward strand.
TAAAGTCTTGTTCCTTGCAGTTTACAAGAGACATACTAAAAACATAAATATGAGGAAATTATTGTCAGAAAACAGACTTTAAGGCAAAGAGCATTATTAGAGATAAAGAGGATCATCATATAATAGTAACAAAAGAATTTTTTACCAGGAAAATAAAACAGTTCTGAAACTGTATGTACCTAATAACAAAGCCTCAAGAGCGAAAATGATTGTATTTACAGAAAACTGACAAATTTACTAACATAATAGAAAAATTTTAATATACTTGTCTCAGACAGAATAACTAGTAAAATTCACTAAGATTAATAAGCATAAACAGAGTAAGGATAAAGTAGGTTTACAGTTGTTTATATGAAAAATATAATAATAAATAATACAAGAATCAATTGTTTCGCATACAACTGCAAATCACTTTTGCCCTGTATAGACTCATGCACCCTACAATTAGATAATGAATTTTTAAAAAACACATGAAGAATATTTATAAAAACTAACTAAAACCTGGCTAAACCATGATCACACACATTAGGCCATAAAGCAAAAGTTTCAACAGATGCCAAAGAGTTAGTATGATACAGACATGATTAGCTAGCTGATCAGAGAACAATTAAGTTAAAAATCCATAATAAAATTCTATATGGAAAAATTTAAAAATACATTTTAAGCTGATGGTTTCAATCAGAAATTAGAAAGTACTTATAATAAAATGATAATAAAATTACTACTTATCAATATCCAGTAACGATAAAGATGCACATACATCACCTGTACCACAATCATTTCATTCCTAAATATATCCCTGAGAGAAACTCCACACACACGTACATCTTAATTTTATATTGTCCATAACAGTAAAAAGTCAGATATAATCTGAAGGTTTATATATTGCAATGTAATGAGATACTAGAATAATGTACATAAGTGAGAAAAAGTAACTATTGCCAAATACATCAACATGAATCTCGAAATCATAACATTGACCAAAAAATGCAAGGCACTAAATAACTTAATAAGATTGTACTTACATACATCTTAAAAAATAGGTAAAACTCAATATATTGTTTAGGAATGTGTATGTTTAACTACTAAAAAATATTAACACAATTCAGGATAGTGGTTACCTCTTAGGTTGAGGAAGGGAGATATGAAGATGAGAGGTTACAAAAATATTCAAAATTATAGGAATTCCACTGACAGAGAATGGATTAAAATGGTATATTCAAGCATATAATGGAATGTTCTATGACAGTTAAAATAAGTGAATAAAGCTACAAATATAACAGAAAAATCTAAAAAACAATTCAGAGAGAAAAGCAACCCACAGAAGGATATATAGTATAATAATATTTATATAATAAATTTAAATATGTAAAATACCATTTATTATTTATGAACACATAATTAAAATACAAAAACACGCATGGAAATGACACACCAAATTCAAGATAGTCGTTATTGGGGGGAGGGAAAAGAAGAGGAGATTTCAAATCTAGCTGTACTTCTTTATTTCTTAAAGCTGATGATAGGTTAAAATTATTATGTATGTTATGTATATGTTTCATTTTAAAAATCTACCTGGGGGGCGGGTGTGGGGTGGAGGGGGTCAATGGGAAAAAAAGAAACATTTGTAATATTTTCGACAATAAAGATAAATTTTTAAAAATCTAATGATAGACTATGAAGTACAGATTATATTTTATGATGTCAATTCAGAGAAGGATAGACGATCCTGGCAATTCCACATTGCTTTATCATTTGAACCACAGAGAAGCTGCTATTATGCTGTATAACCTTATCAGAACTACTGTTTTGAGATACTGAGTATCAGAATATGTTACCATGAGGCTAGGCACTAAGTGAAATGTTTTAGGTATATAATACATTTACTTTAATCCTAGAGACAAGGCTAACAAGGGAGGTATAGTTACCACCACTGTACTGATGAAGAAATTGAGGCTCAGAAAGTTTAGGTCATTTGTTCCAAGTTACAAGTTAGTAAATAGTAGGATCAGGATTTAAACGTGGCTCCATCTGACACCAAAACACATGGTATTCAATCACAGGATGTAGGAATGGTGAACACTAGACTGGCCAGGAAAAGGCCTCCACATCAAGACCCTACCCAGTTATAGCAGCAAAGATGAGTGCAATGGAAAAATCACTACCCTGCTGTGCCCATCACTGTTCTCAAGTCTTACTGCTTCTTTTCTATGTATTTATTTCTCTTAGCCAGTCTTATTCTTCAGTGTTTTGACATTTTTAAATGGCTTATTATCTCAATGTTATTTATACAACACTTTGGAGGGAAAGATACTATATAAATGGAGTAAAAATACTGCAATAATGATGCTTTTTTAATGTCATGTCATCTTATTAGTTCTGCTATGTCAATAATCACTGTGTCCCTCCTATAACTACCTCTCTACCATTTAACTGGAAATGCTATAAGGCCCTAAAAGAACTGAAACTGAATAATCATTGTACCATCTAGCACAATCCCGTCCTCTTTGATGTTAAATGATGTTTTTATTTAAAGACACTGTTACCAGGTCCCACCCACATAATCTCCAGTCCAGTCCATGCTTGCCATGCTCCTCAATGCTCGGGTGCTTTTCTTTAAGTTTTCTTTTGTAACTGCAGTTGACACAATATACCTTCTATTTTTAGTTGTTATTGTTGCTAATGCTTACCCGAGGATATTTTTTTCCACTGATTTTTACAGAGTGGGAGGGAGGCAGGGAGGGAGGAAAGAGATAGCGAGAGCGAAAGCGAGAGAGACATTGATGTGAGAAAGACACATCGATTGGCTGCCTCCTGCACATGCCCCAACCAGAGCTGGGGATTGAACCTGCAATCTGGGTATTGCCCCTGACTGGGAATGGAACTCAGGACCCTTTGGTGCATGGGCTGATGCTCTAACCACTGACCAGGGCACACTGTACCTACTTTTAACCCATCCTCCTGCTTTTCTGCACCCCCACAGGGCAATAGTGTGAAAAAATCATCAAGCGAAAAGTCTTCATTACAAACCAAACTGGCTACACAAGAGAACTAGTATAAACTCTATACATTCTCTACTTAATTCAATAAAGAACCTAAGAATCATAAATTTTTACAAGAACTTTAAATATCCAGCTCAATCTTCTCCCTACATAGAGAGAAAGAAAGTTAATGCCAACTCATCAGAAATTCAGAATTAAGCCTCAGAGTTTTCTAACTCTTAGGCTAAATTAGCAGCCTGTACAATAGAAGAGCTTTATAGTTTAATCTGGATTCAAATCCTGACCACTATTTACTGGGCATATGGCTAAAAGCAAATTGTTTAATCTTTTGGGGTCTTGTCTGTAAAATGAAGGAAGAGAGAGTTAATTCTACCTCTCAGAATAATATCAACTAAATAAGATAATGTACTTATGTAATGTATCTAGCACATGAATACTCAACAAATATCATTAAAAATAAAAGGTATTTTCCTAGTTTAAAGAAAGGGCATGGAGTTCTCTCTTCCATTTAGCCCTGATGTTTATATTACATTGCAGTTCTTACTCTCTTGTTCCTTTTCTTTCTGAATCAGTCAGCATCCAACTTCTGACATAAACAAAGTTCCCAGAAGTCTAGAATAGCAGATTTACACTGAATGGCCAGATTATTATGACCTGACATTTGTAGGCAAATTACCTATAATTTCACCCTGAAGTTGCTAGAGGGCCAGACCATTATAAATAGGGAAGCAGGTTGTTTACCACGACAGTAGAAGTGATTTTTTTCTGAAGATATGGGTAAACAACACGATTTAATAGCCTTTGAACATGGGATATATTTGAACAACAGTGGCCAGATTATTATGACCACCCCCTCAGTACTTCGTTGGGCCACCTTTCGCCTTCAATACTGCGGTGATTCTTCTTGGCATTGACTCCACGAGATGTTGAAAGGTGATGTGAGGAATAGCACTGTCCAGTTCTGTGAGATTTGAGGTTGTGGAACCAGCTGCCTGATGGCTTTTAACTTCATCCCACAAATGCTCAATTGGATTGAGATCTGGTGATTGTGGGGGCCACCTAAGCAAGGTAAAGTCTCCCTCATGTTCTTGAAACCACCCCTGCACAATACGAGCACCGTGGCATGGCGCATTGTCTTTCTTGTTGGAAGAAGCCATCTCCATTGGGATACGCCATCAACATGATAGGATGAACTTGATCAGCAACGATACTTAGGTATGTTGTGCTATGCAGACGTTGTTCCACACGAATTAAAGGGCCCAAATCATGCCAGGAAAACATGCCCCAAACCATAACACTGCTCCCATCAGCTTGAAGGGTTGTACTCATGCATGTGGGGTGCGTGCTTTCATGCTGTTTCCGCCAAATTCTCACTCTGCCATCTGCATGGTGCAACTGGAAACGTAATTAATCGGACCATATGACTTTTTTCCAATGCTCAAGTGTCCAATCCTTGTGTTCCTGAGAGAACTGGAGACGTTTTATCTTGGTAACTGCAGACAGCAAAGGTGTTCGAACAGGCCTTCAGCTTCCATATCCCGTACGATGCAGTGTATGGCTAATTTACCTACAAACGTCAGGTGGTCATAATAATCTGGCCACTCACGTTCAAAGGCTGTTAAATCGCATTGTTTACCCATATCTTCAGAAAAAAATCACTTCTACTGTCGTGGTAAACAACCTGCTTCCCTATTCATAATGGTCTGGCCCTCTAGTAACTTCAGCGTGAAATTATAGCTAATTTGCCTACAAACGTCAGGTGATCATAATAATCTGGCCACTCAGTGTATATCACATGTAAAAAAAAAAAAAGAAAAGAAAGAAAAAGAAACAACATGACAAGCAAACAGACTGCCTCTCATCACTCTACTCAGGAAAGCAGTGGGGGAAAGGTCCAGAAGTGTTGCTTCATTTGACCCACACACAGTGAAGGCTTGTTCAACTGGGTTTTGTGTAAGCGGGAAAACTAGAAATCTCCGCACTTATCCATCTCTGAGAAAAAAGTTAAGAATAATTATCTATTTTTGTAAATTGGTAAGAGTTAATGGTATATCCAAAGCTGTAAACTTGTTCTTGAAAAATAAAGCTTTTCCAAGTTAAACGGCTATGTGTGAAACCTGAGTAAAAACCTTTGAACTTTAATAGCACTGCAGTTCAAAAGAAACCCATATCTCAGGAGCTTACCTTATTATCAATTAAGGGAAAAATAATTTCTCAAGAAGGTACTCTTGGAACCTGAAGTATCCAGAAATGGGATGTTTTCACAAGACAGAGAAACTGACCTAATGGTGCCAACTGAACCAAAATGGCCAGTGAAGTCACTGGACATATTTTTCTCCATTTTTAGAATTATTTTTCTCATAGGTCAATCTTCTTACTACAAAGTGTACCTCAAAAGACTGGGAGCACTGAAAATACACCTCACCTGCTCTGCTGACAAGCCCATTCACCTGGCCAGTCTCACTGGGACTATACTTTACCTAGTCATTACTCAAAACTCACCTCTCATATGGATATGCCCCAACTGTTGACCTCCCAAACATATTACACAGATTTGGCAAGATGCTTATTAGTTCACCTGCCAAAATTCCCACTCCACTTCCAGATTATAACAATAACCATGTCTTTTTTAATGATTTCTTCGAGGGAGAAAAACACGAAAGTGATTTGGAAAAGATTTCACTGAATTTCCTTTCTTTGAAAATAAACGGTCTTTTAAAAAAAAATCCTCTTCAGTATGCTAGTTTCTGTTCTGAGCAATGCCTATATGAAGATTTTTTTCTTTGTCACATAAAAAATGGTGTGATCACTAATAGGTACATAGTATGTCCATTTATAATATAACAAACTAATTCACTATTGTTTTCTTTTTATTGTATAATTTTCCACTATTATAAACAATCTTTTATCAAACTCCATCAGGTCATACTGCTAGAAGTAGATCACTTGGATAAGGGAGGATGCACATTTTTAAAGCATTTGGTACATATTGTCAATTTCTCTTCACACAAACCCTGTGCTTTTCCACAGCCCAACACTTACTATGGTATATAAGAATCATCTATTTGTCAGTTTCCCACATTAGATAGGCCCAGGAAAAAAAAGACTGCTCAATAAATGTTATCTGCATTTAAAGGCAAAATATTTTTCTGTAGAAAACCTATCACTGGATTACATTTAAAATTATTTATCAATTGTTATTTTAAACCTTTCACAAACTATTTTGTATGCCTTTAGGGACACTCCTACCATCATCTGGGTTAGCATATCTAAAAAATGAAGTGCTCAGTGCCTGTGAATTTCTGTTTTCATAATCGTAAGTAGAGACAAGAAATTCAACTGCATTTGTTCTAACTCATTTATTACGTCTATTTGGCCATGAATACAGCTTCTATATTATTATAGACACTAAAGTTGGGTATAAAGAAAATCAAATTGGAGGTGAAATAGGAACTAAGAGTTAAGTTCCTACAATGAGCAAGGCATTCTGCCAGAGGTCTTACATTCATTTTCTCATTTAATTCTCAAAATAAGCTGGGCAGTAGATGTCATCCCCACATTTCAGCAGAGGACAGTGGAGCATGGCAAGCTTGGGGAAACCTGTCTCATCCTAACCAGTGTGGGAGCTAGGGTTTGAGACCTAGGTTTATGTGACTATAATGTCCACACTCTTCCACTGTGGCATGCAGCACTGAAGCAACCACCGCCCAACGTGCCAAAATGCCAGCACACTAGCTGAAAGTTTACAGGGTCTACTTTTCTACTCACCACATTCCCAGTCTCAAAACCCCACCCAAATTTATTTCACAGATTATAATTCATGTTCTCACTGGAAGCACTAATTTGGTTTTTGACACCATAAAAGCTGCATGTTTCAAGTACCAATTAAAGTAAAATGGAAATGTCACAAATAAGAATTCAATTCTGATATTTGCAGAGTTTGGGTCTTGCAGGGCACTGTATTAAGGCTTCTTTTAACAGAATAGGCTTTTTTCTCCTTTTGTTCATCCCTTCTCCCAATTATGTCCATAACAGGTTACAGACTAATTCATAAGTACATTTCTAGGTTTTTAAAATTACGCATTCCCACCCCAATCACAAACCTTGGATATCTTATTTTTAAAAACTACAAAGCCATTAGCAGTAGCCAGCCAATTCATAAACCAGAGTTTTAGCCATCTAATTAAAATTTTAATAAAATTCTAGTAGTTGGATGTTAACCTGAGTTAATAACCTCAGCAAAAACAAACTGGTTTAAATAAGAATTAGCAAGAACCAAAGGAATAGCTACATTGAAACTAAAATGCAATGGCCTTGGATGCTAGTTTATAGGAAAAACTGTTATCTACTCAATGTGACTGGGTTCATTTAGATGTCCTTTTGTAACCAATCTTCCGGCTTCTTTTTAAAAAAAACCAAAAAGACTATTGTTCTGATGAGTGGCATGCCAGGGTATGTGGACCTGCAGCCCCGTCCCGGAATGCCGAATCTAATGCCCCTGCACAACTGGCCCCACCACCTTAACATGGTGCAACTGGCCCTGCCACTGTGACCCAGATCTCCCAGACAGACGGACCTGCCATTCAGACCCGTTTGACTTTACCTAGTGCCCCTGGTAGATCGGCCCTGCCAACTTGTGACTGGCCCCGTAACCATGACCTGACACCCCCAGAATCACAGACCTGCCTCCATGACCAGGCACACCTGACCCAGCGCCACCAGAAGATCAGACTTACCGCTGTAACTCAGCTCGCCTCACCTGTGCCCCAGACTACCATGCAAGTAGAAATGAAAAAAAAAAAAAAAAAAGCTGGGGTAGAAATACTCATATCTGACAAACCAGGCTTCAAAATGAAAGCCATAATAAGATACAATGAAGGCCACTTCATAATACTAAAGAGATCAATATAACAAGAGGATATATGCACCCAATATAGGAGCAACCAAACATATAAAAAAGACTTCTGGAGGACTTAAAGGGAGAGATCAACAGCAATACAATCATAGTAGGGGACTTTAACACCCTACTGACATCACTTGATAGATCTTCTAGACAAAAAATCAACAAGGAAACAGTGAGCGGCCTTAAACAACACACTAGATTAAATGTATTTAGTTGACATTTACAGAACATTTCACCCCAAAGCTGACAAATATACATTTTTCTCAAGTGTATGTGGGATATTCTCAAAGACAGACTATATGTTGGGACACAAACTAAGTATCTACAAATTCAAGAGGACTGAAATCAAATCAAGCATATTCTTGGATCACAATTGCATGAAACTACAAACCAATTGCCATAAAAACACCCCAAATCATTCAAACACATGGAGGAAGGCTAAAGAACATATTATTAAACAAAGAATGGGTTGCCAATGAAATCAAGGAAAACAGTTAAAAAAACCTCATGAAAATGAACATACAACAACCCAAAATCTCTGGGACACAGCAAAAGCAGCCCTGAGAGGGAAGTTCAAAGCACTACAGGCTTACCTCAAAAAACAAGAAAAATTTATAATAAACTAACTAACCCTACAACTTAAAGAATTAGAAAGAGAACAACAAGAAAAGCCCAGAGTAAATGGAAGGAAATAATAAAGATCAGAGCAGAAATAAATGACTGAGAGACTAAAAATATATATATACAAAAGATCAATGAAAGCAAGAGCTGGTTCTCTGAAAAGATAAACAATATTGATGAACCTTTAGCCAGACTCATCAAGAAACAAAAAGAGGAGACCCAAATAAATAAAAGCAGAAAGAGGTGAAGTAACTACTGACACCACAGAAATACAAAGGATTGTTAAGAAAATACTATATTTCCACAACTACATATATGCCAACAAGCTGGACAACCTGGACAAAATGGACAATTTCCTAGAGAAATACTATTTTCTAAAACTGAATCAGTAAAAATTTAAAAAAAACCTGAATCAGCTTTTAACAACTGACGAAACTGAACCAGTAATTAAAAAAAACTCCTAGCAAACAACCAACCAAACAAAAAAGAAAATAAAAACCATTTCCCTTCCAGATTCTCCCCTATGCTCTCACAATGATTCCACCTCTTTAAAAATCAGATTGTCACCCCGGCCTGTGTGCTCAGTTAGTCGAGTGTCATCCTGTGCACCAAAGGTTGCTGGTTCTATACTAGTCAGGGCACATGCCTGGGTTGTGGGCTCAATCCCCAGTAGGGAACATGCAGGAGGTAACAGCTTGATCTTTCTCTCTCACATTGATGTTTCTCTCTTTTCTCTCTCTCTCTCTCTCTCTCTCTCTCTCTCTCTCTTACTCTCTCTCCCTCTCTCCCTCTCTCCCTTTCTCCCCCTCTTGATTTCTCTCTTTCTAAAAAGCAATAAAAATATACATTTTTTTAAAATCTGGCTACCCCTGGGGAAAAAAATCAGATTGTCTTCACTGATCTCAGAATACACTGTTTTGATACCGATCAATACTTTCAGACAAGTTTAAAATATACATATTTCACATACCACATATACATTTAAGTATACACATATACATATTCTATTAGTGATAAATGACTCCTGTTCTATGTTCCCTATCTATGCCCATAAATCTCTCAGGGGACGGCATCAAAATTCTCCATTAGAGTCTGAAGTCAGAAGTCTGTGAATCCTCTGACTCCACATTCTCCCTCCCTTAATTCTACATCTCAAAAGTCACTAAGTCTAGTCATTTACAACTCCTAAATATTTCTTGAATTCACTCACTTCTCCAATACACTCTAGCCTAAGTCAACATCATATTGAAGATTCATTCAAAAGCATCCTAATTATTTGCATACTATCATCTCTTGGCCCACTCTAATCCATTCTCCACAAAGCAATCAGAGTAATATAAAAAAAATTCTGATAAAGTAATTTTTTTCTATAAACCCTAGAATGACCTCTCACTGCCTTTATAATCAGATCCAAAATCCTAAACATGGCTTAGAAATTAGAAGTCTCCCCAAGAACAGGCTTCTGGCTATCTCTTCTGTCTCACCTTAAATCACTGCTCTTCCTCTCCCTCCTCCTACTTCAGTCATTTTGGGGTTCTTCTGATTTTTCAAATATCCATGTTCTTTCTCAACCTGGAATATTGTCAACGTGGCATGTGGGAAACTATTTTTCTTCATCCTGCTATTCACTCTGGTAATTCCTACTCATCTTTGAACTGGTTTCCTCAGTGAGGCCCTTAAAGATTATCCATAGAAGGTACTCAATAAATATTTATTGAATGAATGAATGAATATCTTATTCATTGTATAACCTAGCCCCTAGCAAAATGCCTGTCATATAACACACAGTATAGATTTGTTGAATTTAACTTAATACTGGTGAGCATATTAAGTTTAAAAGTATTAGTTCTCTGAGACATCAATAGACTTTAAATTGTTATAACATTTATTTATAGGAAGCAAGAATGCTTCTTACATACAATAGATTAAGCAGCCCTGTCAATAAGCAGATGTTTGGATTTTACAAAGTATTCCTACACAAAACTTTCTTCCTTATTACTTACCAAAGGTAACTGGTCTGAAAGACTTCAAAAGTCTAAGATCTCTCAAGTCCTGTTTGCTTAGATTCAAACAGGCTTCTGGCTATCTCTTCTGTCTCACCTTAAACCACTGCTGCAAACTTGTTTTGAGAATAGGAATAATATTACATTAGCTCCCAAAAGCAAGTCTTCAAATGCTTCTCACAAAATGTCAAGAACAGAATGAATATATAAAGCTGATAAAGCTTACAAATAAAACTCTTATCAGTAATTAAGCATATTTTATAATCAGGTTTATAATGAAATTATATAGTCTCTAGATTTCTTTGCACCTATAGTGCCTACTGCTCAGAAGTGTGAACTAGTAAAAAAGTTCTTTGGAACTTGTTCCTTATACAGCATTTATTGTGCAGACTATACAGTTTTCCCAGTAATAGTGTCCCATATTCATTTATAGGGCATAAATTACCATGTTAACATCACAGCCAATATCTAAAAATCCATTAGTAATACAATAATTGCACAAGAGATACATTTACCTCATTCCAGTCTAATCACAAAATGTGTCAAGTGTTTAAAAAAATGAAAACACAGAGTTTTCTGAATATTGTGACATTGAATTCAGTTTCAATAAAAATGAACATTTGAAATGATGAGTGTGTTATACATACACATTCTACACATACAGCTTAACCGTCAAAATTACCAATAGGGCTTGGCATATAGCAGAAATACTAGGGCTTGGCATATAGCAGAAATACTAGACAACACTAACAAAATCAAATAGGCAAATCAGAACCTAAAAACAAAACAAACACCTCTGACCTGTATGTTTATAGCTGGTCGTTGGTACTATTTAAAGCAGCGGTCGCCAACCGGTGGTCCACAGACCACTGGTGGTCCGTGAGGTCTGAAAGGTTGGCGACAGCTGATTTAAAGACCTCCTAGTCCCTGCTGCCATTCATGAATCATTCCAATGGCATGGCTGTGGCATGAATGTTAATTATGAGAGGCTGGGCTTGGAAGAATTTTATCAGTTCAGACCTAAGGTTTTAAATGCCCTAAAAAGACTTCACTGACAACAGAACAGAGAATTTGAAAAAAATTTGGGAATTAGAAAACAAATCAGGGTACCCCCCTTTTTGTAAATCCTTGATTGTTTTTATAATTGTATCCACAGTCTTAATATCACCAGTCCTTTGTTTTACAGTGAAGAAATAACAGGAGCAGAGCCAAAACAAAAACAACTCCTATGGCACCTCCCTTTTTGGTAAGTGGGAGGGGAGTAGTGTTTGTGCCCCTGAAACCCTTGTAACTTGGTCCTCTTTTGTCCTTGCTTCCCTCCATCTATGAGGGTAACTCATGCCTATAATAAGCTATTCCCATCCCCCTCTTACTTCATTTCCACTCACTTCTCAGCCTCATCATCTCATATCAGGGTCTCATACACCAATCTTCAGTCCTCTTGCATTTAAGTGCTACTGCCAAGCTGACCATATCTTTCTTTCTTTTTTTCCAGTTGAATTTTCAGGAAATTCAACTCTGGGTGGTGGTTGAGATATACTTTTCTTTAAGATAAAACTTACAAACTGTTCAGCACAAATAAATATTTTCCAAACAATGCAATACAGTATATTTTAAGGCCGTCAACCTCTTTTGCTAAGAGTAACAGACCACACACTGGTTTAAACTCTTAAGAGAAATTTTTTTAAAGAATGAAGTAATGGGTGCCCTGGCCAGGTAGCTGTCGGTTAGAGTGCGGTACTAATACGCCAAGGTTTTGAGTTTGACCTCTGATCAGGGCACATACAAGAATCAACCAGCAAATAAGTGGAACAATAAATTGATCTCTCTCTCTCTCTCTCTCTCTCTCTCTCTCTCTCTCTCTCATCAGTAAAATAAAATAAAGGATGAAGTAATGGGTTTCCTAACATTTATTATGCCTATTAAAGCATATCAGAGAAGACCATGATTTTCACAAGTCCAAAGATGAGGGCTACAGGACTGATTTGTATCCAGTGAATCCGAGATAGCAAAACAATATATGACATATGATTCACAATCCCCAAAAGATATCTGTCTAATAGTAGAAAGGATAGTGTTCTTTCTGAAGAACACTATGGATAGTTATTTTTAAAAGCTACAGCTTAATATAAGGGAAAACTTGCTCTTCACATAAAGAGAAATCAACCAAAAACCAAAGAAATTTCTCCACTTGTGAGAAAAGCTCACATATAGTTATCTGCATACCCTCTGCATAATATGATGCTTAGGAGTGTAAAATCAGACTGAGTTCAAATCCTAGCTCAACCTCTTACCCATGTGACTTCCCTTACTTCATTTTCTCCTTCTCTAAAATGGGAATAATCATATTTCATAAGGTTATTGTGAGAATTATGTTAGGTAATACGTGTTAAAGTGTCAGAAGACTGCCTGGCAATATTAACTATGATTTTTATTATTCCCCTTCTTGCCTCCTTGTACACAATTTAAAAATTTGCAGCCTAGCCGGTTTGGTTCAGTAGATAGAATGTCGGTCTATGGACTGAAGGGTCCCAGGTTCAATTCCAGTCAAGGGCACATGCTAAGGGTTGCAGGATCCATCACCAGTAGCAGCCTGCATGAGTTGCTGATCAATGATTCTCTATCATCATTGATGTTGCTATCTCTCTCTCCCTCTTCCTTCCTCTCTGAAATCAATAAAAATATGTATTTTTAAAATTTGCTAGCTTGAGACTATGACAATGAAAAATAATTTCTCTGGTGTCATTTATGTTTCATTAACCATGTTCAGTAATAAGCCAATCCTGTGGTTACAAACTCAAAGGTTTTCAGGGACCAGGTAGATATAAATGTACAAGGTTAGCTGGCCTAAAACATAGGGAGTTGTGGTTACTGTGGTTAATTGGCAAGTGTGAGCCTCACCTGGAGGCACATGATTTCAAACTTAACTAAAATTAAAACTTCCAAATACAACAGACTTGTGCCTGGCAAGCCAATAGCTTAAGATTCCTGATTTAAATATAGACAAAGTATTTACAACATAAAAATTTTATTGACTGCATTTTTAATTCCACATACTGGTAAAGAAATGATTAATCAGATTAATGACAAATAGATATAAAGAACAAATCAGAAAGTAAATAAGAAATGAACATAAAAAACTTTATCTACATCTAGCATCGATGGAGCGTTCTTACACTGGTCAGCTTAGGCAACTTATGCTGCAATAACAAATGACCCTAAAATTTAGGGGCTTTACAACAATCGTTTGTTATTTTTGCTCACATCTTTATTTCAGTAATCCAGAATTAAGACGAAAAATATACGAAACTACACCATATCCTTCTCGAAGAAGTTTCTATTCATAAGTAGCATAAAAGCTTTTCATTCACATTGATTTGTTAAAAGATGTCACACAACTGAGCCTAATGATGAGGACAGAGAAATACAATATCCCCACTGGAAGGGGAAGCAAATATGTGGGAAAAATTATTAACTAGGGTTCATAACTTGTGTGCACAGAAAATTTTGCATGCAGGAAACCACATTCCATTGCACTTCACTTTACTGTGTTTTGCAGATACTGCATTTTTCACAAGTTGAAGGTTTGTGTCACACCTGCATCTAGCAAGTTTATTTTTTCCAACAGCATTTGTTCACTTCGTGTCTGTCACATTTTGGCTAATTCTTACACTATTTCAAACCTTTCATTATTGTTAAGGTGATTGGTGAGGAGTCGACCAAGATGGCGGCGTAGGTAAACACCGGAGACCGCTGCCGCAAACAACCATTTCAAAAATACAACTAAAAGACTGAACGGACATCACCCAGAACCACAGGAAGGCTGGCTGAAGAGAGACTCTACAACTAGAAGGAAAGAGAACAGCAAATCGACGCTCAGAGGCGGCGCAGTGTGGAAAATACAAAGGTACCGAGGTGCGCGCGAAAGCGGGCTGGTGGCTGAGGGCGCGGTTGTCGTTTTCTGTCGGGACTGAGTCTCAGACTCTGGGCTCCAGATCCGGGCGAGTCTCTAGGGACCCAGACTCAAACGGGAGAAGCGGGATTACCCGGCATCAGTTGGAACCTGAGAGCAGCTTTCTCTCCGAGGTTTGCAGCGGCTGCCGGGGTTCTGAGAAGCAGAGCCTCTGGGAACGGGACTGAGCGTGGCCATAACTGCTCCCTCCGCCCGCCCTGTTGATCCCGCCCCGCCCAAAGCCTGCGCACAGCCATTTGCTGATCGCCTCAGGCAAAGGCTGGATTAGCGCCTCCCCAGAAGACAGAGTTTTCCGCACAGCTGATTCCTATAGCCAGCCGGCCTGAGGGTCAAATCCCCCTAGTGTTAACTACAACAATTAAGGCTTGGCTAGAACAAGACTGCGCACAGAGACCACAAGGGGGTGCACCAAGAAAGCATAAAAGATGCGGAGACAAAAAAACATGACAGAAATGGAGGATATGGAGCTAAGAATCGCAATTTTGAGGGCTTGCCATAAATTTGTGCAGAACCTCACGAAAACTAATGAGACCCTCGATGCTACGATAAAGAAATTAGAAAGTAAGCATACACGGACTGAAATAAAGAATATTATACCCAATAGCAGACCAGAGGAGTACAATAATCAAACCAAAGATTCGACAAAAAACACCCAATTGGAAAAGCAAAATGAAAAAAGAATCCGAAAGTGTGAAGATAGTGTAAGGAGCCTCTGGGACAGCTTTAAGCGGTCTAATATCAGAGTCATTGGAGTGCCAGAAGATGAGAGACAGCAAGATATTGAAAACGTATTTCAAGAAATAATGGCAGAAAACTTCCCCCACCTGGTGAAAGAAATGGACTTACAGGTCCAAGAAGCGCAGAGAACCCCAAACAAAAGGAATCCAAAGAGGACCACACCAAGACACATCATCATTAAAATGCCAAGAGCAAAAGACAAAGAGAAAATCTTAAAAGCAGCAAGAGAAAGAGGCTCAATTACCTACAAGGGAATACCCATACGACTGTCAGCTGATTTCTCAACAGAAACTTTGCAGGCCAGAAGGGAATGGCAAGAAATTTTCAAAGTGCTGAATACCAAGAACCTACAACCAAGATTACTTTATCCAGCAAAGCTATCATTCAGAATTGAAGGTCAGATAAAGAGCTTCACAGATAAGGAAAAGCTAAAGGAGTTCATCACCGCCAAACCAGTATTATATGAAATGCTGAAAGGTATCCTTTAAGAAGAGGAAGAAGAAGAAAAAGGTAAAGATACAAATTATGAACAACAAACATGCATCTATCAACAAATGAATCTAAGAATCAAGTGAATAAATAACCTGATGTACAGAATGAACTGGTGATTATAATAGAATCAGGGACATAGAAAGGGAATGGACTGACTATTCTTGGGGGAAAAAGGGGTGTGGGAGATGCGGGAAGTGACTGGACAAAAATCATGCACCTATGGATGAACACAGTGGGTGGGGAGTGAGGGTGGAGGGTGGGGTGGGAGCTGGAAGGAGGGGAGTTATGGGGGGAAAAAAGAGGAACAAATGTAATAATCTGAACAATAAAGATTTAATTTAAAAAAAAAAAAAAAAAAAAAAAAAAGGTGATTGGTGATCTTTGATGTCACTATTGTTAGTTGTTTTGGGGTGTCCTTAGAAGTTAGTGAATTTAATTGATCAATGTTATTGGACTGCTCCACTGACCAACCATTCCTTCATCTCTCCCTCTCTCCTTAGGCCTCTCTCTAAGGCAGCAGTCACCAACCGGCGGTCCACAGACCACTGGTGGTCCATGAGGTCCGAAAGGTTGGCAACCACTGCTCTAAGGCACAGCAACATTAAAACTAAGACAATTAATAACCTTACAATGGCTACAGAGAAATTGAGTGTGAAAGAGTCAATAGATGAGGCAAACATCATTGTAGTCTTATTTAAGAAATTGCCACAGCCACCTCAACCTTTAGCAACCAACACTGTGATCAGTTAGTAGCCATTGACATCAAGGCAAGACCACTTACCAACCAAATGATTATGATTGGCTGAAGGCTCAGATGATGGCTAATTTGTTGTTGTTAATCCTCACCCAAGGATAATTTTGTTTGTTTGATTTTTGTTAATCCTGAGACAAGGATATTCTTTCCATCTATTTTTAGAGAGAGGAAGGGAGGGAAGAAGGGGGAGAGAGAGAAACTAATGTGAGAGATACATCGATTGGTTGCCTCCCGCACATGCTCCGACTGGGGCTGGGAATCAAACCTGCAACCCACGTACATCCCCTTGACCAGGAATCGAACCCATGACCACCCTTCAGTATGTGGGCTGACGCTCTAACCACTGAGAACACCAGCCAGGGCAATGGTTAGCATTTTTAGCAATAAAGTATTTAATTAAGATATGTCCCAGCTGGTTTGGTTCAGTGGATAGAGCGTCGGCCTGCGGACTGAAGGGTCCCAGGTTCGATTACGCCCAAGGGCACATGACTGGGTTGTGGGCTCAATCCCCGTGGGGGCATGCGGGAGGCAGCCAATAAATGATTCTCTCTCATCACTGATGTTTCTCTCTCTCTCTCTCTCTCTCTCCCTCTCCCTTCCTCTCTGAAATCAATAAAAATATATTTTAAAAAATTTAAAAAAGATATGTACATAGTGTTTCAACACCTAATGCACACTTAATAGACTACAATATAGTATAAACACAACTTTTCTATGCATTGGGAGACAAAAAAGCATGTGATGTGACTCACATTATTGAAATATTTGCTTTACTACAGTGTTCTGGAACAAAACCCACAGTATCTCTGAGGTATGCCTGTATAATTCTGGGTTAACATTATGAAACTCTATGCGATACTGTGTATGCATACAGGCCCATTTTCTCCCTCTGAAAACAGAACTTAGATAACAAATCAGACTGGGCTTAAAAGAAGCCAGGTTACTAACATATGGCCAATATTAATGATTATATAATACTACTGACCCTTGAATAACAGGCTCCTACTGCATGGGTCCACTTATACTGGTACATCAATTTTTTCAACAAATACTATAAATGTATGTTTTCTTCCTTATGATTTTCTTAACATTTTCTTTCTCTAGCTTACTTTATTGTAAGAATACAGTATATAATACACTCAAGATACAAAATATATCTTAACTGACTTTATGTTATCAGTAAGGCTTCCAGGCAACAGTACTAAGGAAGTCAAAAGTTACATGCAGATTTTCAACTGCATAGGACAGCTATTTTCAACCGGTGTGCTATGGCAAGCACACTGGTGTGCCCCAAGCATTGTTTAAACATGCAATACCTGACTATTTAGTCAGGAGCACTGTCCTCTTTTCCCTTAAGATTTTCAAATAAAAAAATGACAACAGCCAACAAAACAATAGCCATCTGGTGTGAATGAATCAAAGGTATACCTATTTTTTGTCACATCAGCAAAAAATGTATTTTTTGGTGTATGGCAGAATTTTAGTAATTAGTTTGTGTGCCACGAGATGAAGAAGGTTGCAAATCATGGACAAAGGGGATTGGCACCTCTTACCCTGTAGTGTTCAAGCATCAACTGTACTATATCAGAACAATAGTCCTAACTGTGATTTTCTAAACTGCTGATTAGTAGACTATGTGGGCTGGGGAAATAATCTAAACTTTCTACCAGGCTACATTAAATTCTATTACTACCTGATGAAAATCTGAGTATATGAACTATAATAAAACTATATTAGGCTGAAACTGGTTTATTGAAAATAAAATCTTATCTGAAAAAAACTATGATTTTTAGGCAATTACCCTGTTCTTTATAAACTACAAAATAGCCTGACCCTAATTCAAAATTTTGTGTTTTAAATTAACAAGGCCATGCTATGTTTATTTTATTTCTCTTAATGACTACAATTCAGGCTCACTCCTGATTCTCAAATGAACAAAGGCCACTAAGTCGATGCATTGAAGTATTTACAGCTCCCTATCAAATAGAAAAAAAAAAAGGTTATTAGAAAGTTCTTCTTAGAAACCAACTGCCTTATACTAACCAATTCAATATGATTTTGTCTAAAATGAATTTAAGATAGGTAAAATATGTAAACCTAACACCCATTTAAAACTGTATTTTTCATTTGGGAATATGCTTTTTATTTCTCTTGCAATGTGGGTAATTGTGTTTTGAATAGGATGAGAAAGTGGAGGAAGTCACCCATTTTAAAACTGTATTTTATAGTATGTGATCTATGCAAATTCCTCCTTACTCTGTATTAATGCCAAACAAATTAAGTGATGCTGTTCTATGTAGACACAACCCTAATTGTCCCTTACTCTTATTCTAGGTAGCCCAACAATAGAACTTGCAAATCAAACCCTTTATAACCTCTAATTTAGGCAATTAACTGGCTTTAAATTTTGCGTTAGTCTGTTTGTGCTTACCATTAATTCCAACAAATGAGAAAAAGGAAAATGAGATATATTTTAATTATCACACCTGGTACTCACCGTTCATAGATAATGCTCTTGGCTTCTAATGAGGGATGGTATAAAAAACCACCATGTGAAACATACTAGTATTTTGAAGGACTGTTATCGACAGCATTGTTCACTACTCTTCTCACTCTCCACTTTAGAGCTCATAGGATATTGAACTTTAAATATTTGCATTTCCATTTTTGCTATGACTCCTACAAAGCACAGATTTCAATCTGCACTCTGTCTTTAAGAATTATACAAAAGCCAGGCCAGTGTGGCTCAGTGGTTGAGTGTCGACCTATGAACCAGAAGGTCACAGTTAGATTCCCCATCAGGGCACATGCCCAGGTTGTGGGCTTGATCCCCATAGGAGGCATGCAGGAGACAGCCAATCAATGATTCTCATCATTGATGTTTCTCTCTCTCTCTCTCCCTCTCCCCTTCCTCTCTGAAATCAATAAAAAAATATGTTTTTAAAAAGAATTATACAAAGAAGGAGAAGGGATTAGCTTAAGAACATATACGTAGAGTCCATCAACACAGACCATTGTGTGATGAAGGCCAAGGGAGGGGGAGGCAAGTCCTGGGTGGAGGTTAGCAAAGGGGGTGGGGATGTGGGACATCTGCAAGAGTATCAACAATAAAAAATTTAAAATAAAGTTGTTGTAAAAATAAATAATTAATTAAAATTAAGGTGCCCTAACCAGTTTGGCTCAGTGGATAGAGCGTCAGCCTGCGGACTCAAGGGTCCCAGGTTCGATTCCGGTCAAGGCCATGTACCTTGGTTGTGGCCACATCCCCAGTAGGGAGTGTGCAGGAGGCAGCTGATCGATGTTTCTCTCTCATCAATGTTTCTAACTTTCTATCCCTCTCCCTTCTTCTCTGTAAAAAAAATCAATAAAATATATTTAAAAAAATAAATAAATAAAATTAAGGTAAAAATACTTATAATCTCATTTTTATGTGGGGATTTCATCAACATTTGTAAATAACATATTTATGCCTTATAACTATGTTTAAGTGAAAGCTACTAATAAACCAAAAAGAAAAAAATTGCTAGAAAATATGTTAGGAATAAAATTCTACATGAAATGCATTAGAATTTCTGTATGAGGAGATCAGAGTTAATGAATGTGGTTTTGTTTTGTTTTCATTTTACCTTTCAGGGCAAAGAATGCATGCTAAAGAAATATCAACTAAATGGAATCAAATAAGCTATTAAGGCAAGACACATCAAGATCTGAAAATGTGAGAAGCTGAAAAGTAATGGTCAAACAAAAATGAACAGACGATGCTTAGAAGTAAGGGCCAACAATGTCAAAGCAGGACAATTTCCCTTGCAGTTCACACTTCAATTATTTCAGCACAAATCATACAAACCTAAAAGATCTGTTCTGAAAAGAAAGAGTAATTACTTTTGTATCTTCAAATGTACTTTATCAAGAGCAAAAACATCTCCCCAACACAACCAATCGCAAAGCTCCCATTTCATGAAAGTGGTTTGCCATTTCACTTGGTTCTAGATGTGAGTAACACTGTAGTGCAAACTCAAGGAAAACGCTAGCATGTCAAGGAATGCTGAAGCACAATGCCAACTTCTGTTTAAATATTGTGTTTATCAATTTGATTGCTGTCAAATTCCATTCATCTTTATCCTAAAAAACTAAAACTGAGAGTGCCAAGGAAAATTACATTCTCTTCAGCCAAGTTCTTGCCTGGAATTAGTGAAAACCCAGAATGTGGGTACATTAGAAAATCTGCCACCCTACCACTTTTAGAGAATTATTTGTAAGGGTTTCAAAGAAACTAAACTATCACTTAAATGCTGGACATCCAGGGGATTGTCAAGGGCGGGGGGGGGGAAAGGACACATATGTAATACTCTTTGTAATACTTTAAGCAAAAATAAATAAATAAATAAATAAATAAATAAATAAATAAATAAAAATAAATGCTGGACATATATGCTCAGCCATATATCATCTTGGTTGCTTAGAAACCATGAAGCATGGCCTGAATAAACAAAATTAGGGCAGCAGAAGGAGGAAACCCTTTGTTAAAAAGAGGTTCAGAGAAAAATGCCATGGCTATTATTATATTTGAAAATGAGACTGCAAAGTAAACAAACATAATGGAAGGTTTAGGATGTCACTTGTGAAGATATCTTCTCAAGCAATTCTTTTTGCTCTTGAGTTACATACTTCATCGCAGTTGTAGTTCAGCAAGGAAAAGGACAACTCTAATGCATGTATAAAATTTCCATAACCCCATGCATCAAAGTGTCAAAAAACCACAAAGAAAGAAAAGCTGACCTATATTTATGAACTCCAAAGGTCAATATGAAATCAACTTTACATTATGCTCAGGAGGTGTAAAAATTTAATTTCCACTCAATCTGACTATTTAATAGAACGAATCAGGTAAAAGGCAACCCATCAACAACCCTGTAACATTTAACAGGAAATTTCAAAGCTGATTATGTTTAAAAATAACAAGAGAAGACCTACAAAGAATGCAGTGCCACCAATCATATATAGAAAATATTTACTTAGATTGATTCTATGGGATATCCATCACAATTTATATTTGGTTATATCTAAGCAAAATGTGATCTTTAATAATTAAATGAATTTAAATTTTAATTGTTAATCTGAACTTAAGTAATAAACCCCCTCTGAAATAAAACATAATGAAAAAAAATAAACTGCAAAAGCTTAAAGTAAGAATTTCTTAAGCAAGAATAGAATATCCTATTCTATTCCTTTTTAAGAGGAGAGGAGTAAAATGATGTTTAATGTTTCCAACAGTTACAGTCCTATAGCCGTTAGGAAAATTACATTAGAAAACTGTAAGAAATATCATATAAAGTTCAAAAATTCTTGGGTATAGTCTGTCTTAGAGGCTTTTATGGTTCATTTGTTTGTGAGCTACAAATCCTGAGACTTACACAATGGTGCTCATTTTCCTGGCTGTGTAGCAATCGAATGACAAAAAGGAAAGGACTCACCACCCAAAAAGGGTGATGGCTCCTCCTGCATGTTCTAAAGGTCAGCCAAGGAACCTTGATGTCTCTTTGTATTTAATAATAATGCTGAAGAACCAACGTGGCAGCGTAGGTAAATACCAGTACTCACCGCCTCCCACAACCACATCAAAATTACTACTAAGATACAGAACAACCATCATTCAGAACCTCCTGAAGCTGGCTGACTGGAAGCCATACAATTAGAGAAGTAAAGAAGAATGCACACAGAGACTGGTAGGAGAGGCAGAGGCACAGAAAGGGCTGATCTGACACCCAAGCATGGCATATTTTTAAGCAGAGGGATACCTTGGCCTGGGAGGAGCAAGGGTCCCAGTCCCACACCAGACTCCCAGCCTAGGGTTCCATAGCTGGGAAGAGAAGCCCCTGATTTTGGCCTGTAAAAACAAGCGGGGATTGTGGCTGAGTGGCTCAGAGGCTGCTGGAGACCCAAGCAGTTCCGCTTAAAGTGCCAGCACACAAACTTACACAGTCCCACTCCCTCTGAGCTCCAGGGCTGGAGCAGTGGCTTAAGGAAATCCAGGGGCATATGGGAAAAAACTGAACTGTTTGACATAGGAGCAAGAACTCAGGGGTGGCTTTCTCCCAGACATGGTGCACTGTTCCTATGCTGAGACCTCCCCCATCACTGAGCTAACTGAGAGCCATATCTGAATTTCCATAAGGCTGGCCCACACAGTTTTCCACACCCTGGTGATTCTCTGAGATCCCGTCACATCCAATCTGCAGCCCCACCCAAGCTGTTTGCAGTGGCTTTTCCAAATGAAGGGCCTGTCCTGGCTCAGGCTTCAGACTTTCCTAAAAATCTCTCAAACAATTAGCAGCTGGTATCAGCAAGACCTGGCACTAGCAGCAGCCTGCCTTGTTTCACAGCTTGGCCTTGCCTAGGCACTTCCAAGCCCAGCAAAAGTAGCAGCCATCTGCAGATTTGCTCTGTAGCTCCTGCTGGGTGGCCCCAGAAAGTGGCTGACTTTTCACCTCCCTGGAGGCCCCAGAGCCAGTGCACCCGATGGAAGCTTCAGACCATACAATTCTACATGACCACAAGCAACACACTCAAAGGGCAGATTCAGTGAACACCAAAGCCCCACTTAAGCAAGTCCTGCTCCACAGGGATGCCTCCTGCACAGCAGCTCTTTGACTGTAGTCACAGCTGGTCCTCACAACCAACTGGCCTGGAGGTCAACTCTTCCCAGTGATGCCAACAGCAATCAAGGCTCAACTACAACAAGACTGTGCACACAGCCCACACAGGGACGCGCCTACAGCACACCTTGCTCAGGTGACTGGGGAGACTGAGCCACAGGGCCCTACATGACCTCTACTACACTAGGCTACTCTACCAATTCCAGGAGACATAGCAACTCTACCTAATGTATAGAAACAAATACAGGGAAGCAGCCAAATTGTGGAGACAAAGAAACATGTCATAAATAAAGGAACAGAAGAAATATCCAGAAAAAAAAACTAAATGAAATGGAAGCAAACAAACTACTAGAGAGTTCAAAACAATGGTTATAAGGTTGCTCAAGGATCTTAATGAGAGCTTCAAGGGACTTAGTGAGACTTTCAAGGATCTTAGTGAGAATTTCAAAGACATGAAAAAGGACCAGTCAGAAATTAAGCAAGCACTAACTGAAATAAATAATTTACAGAGATTCAACAGTAGAGGATTATGAGAATCAAATCAACAATTTGGAATATGAGGAAGCAAAAAACACCCAATCAGAAGAGCAAAAATAAAAAAAGAATCCAAAAATATGAAGACAGTATGAGGAGTCTCTGGGACAACTTCAAGGGTACCAACATTCCCATCATTCCAGAAGGAGAAGAGAGAGTACAAGATATTGAAAACCTATTTGAAGAAATAATGACAGAAAACTTCCCCTATCTGGTAAAAGTAACAGACTTAAAAACCCAGGAAGCACAGAGAATCCCCAAAAAGAGGAACCCAAAGAGCCCCAAGCCAAGACACACCATAATTAAATTGCCAAGGGTTAAAGACAAAGAGAGAATCTTAAAAGCAGCAAGAGAAAAGCAGTTAGTTACCTAAAAGGGAGCACCTATACAACTGTCAGCTGATTTCTCAACAGAAACTTTGCAGGTGAGAATGGAGTGACTAAATAGATACTTTTCGAAAGAAGACAGAAAGAAGGCCAAGAGACATATGAAAACATGTTAAAGTCACTAATTATCTGAGAGATGCAAATCAAAACAATGAGGTGCCATCTCACACCTGTCAGAAGGCTATCATCAACAAGTCAACAAATGACAAGTGCTGGCTAGGATACAGAGAAAAAGGAGCCCTTGTGCACTGCTGGTGGGAATGCAGACTGGTGCAGCCACTGTGGAGAACAGTATGGAGTTTCCTCAAAAAACTAAAAATAGAACTCCCATTTGACCCAATAATCCACTTCTAGGAATACATCCCGAGAAACTAGAAATACCAATCAGAAAGGATATATGCACCCCTATGGTCATAGCAGCACAATTCACCATAGCTAAGATTTGGAAACAGCCTAAGTGCCCATCAGCAGATGAGTGGATTAAAAACCTGTGGTACATCTACACAATGGAATACTATGCTGCAATAAAAAAAAAAAAAGGAATTCTTACCATTTGCAACAGCATGGATGGAACTGGAGAGCATTATGCTAAGTCAGTGGTTCTCAACCTTCTGAACCTTTAAATACAGTTCCTCATGTTGTGACCCAACCATAAAATTATTTTTGTCGCTACTTCATAACTGTAATTTTGCTACTGTTATGAATCGTAATGTAAATATCTGATATGCAGGATGGTCTTAGGCAACCCCTGTGAAAGGGTCATTCGACCGCCAAAGGGGCCATGACCCACAGGTTGAGAACCGCTGTGCTAAGTGAAATAAGCCAGTCAGAAAAAGATAAATATCACATGATCTCACTCATTTATGGAATATAATGAGCAACATAAACTGATGAACAAAAACAGATCCAGAGACAGAGAAGCATCGATTAGACTGTCAAACCTCAGAGGGAAGGTAGGAGAGGGTGGGGTAAGGGGGAGAGATCAACCAAAGGACTTGTATGCATACATATAAGCCTAACCAATGGACACAGACAACAGGGGGGTGAGGACATGAGTGAAGGGGGGGGCCAGGAGGGGGGTAATGCGGGGATAAGGACACATATGTAGTACCTTAATCAATAAAGAAATTTTTTTAAAAAAGAAGGGAGTGACAAGAAATATTCAAAGTGATGAATAGCAAGGACCTACAACCTACGTTATTCTACCCAGCAAAGCTATCACTTAGAATTGAAGGTCAGATAAAGAGCTTCACAGACAAGACAAAGCTAAAGGGAGTTCATCATCACCAAACCAGTATTATATGAAGTGTTGAAGGGTATTCTTTAAGAAGAAGAAGAAAAAAAAAAGATTAAAAAAATATGAATAAAATGGCAATGAATATCTATCGACAATGGGATCTAAAAATCAAAATAAACGAACAATGATCTACTGAACAAAATTAATTGATGAGTAAAATAGAACCAGAGGCATGGAAACATGAAATAGACTGATGAATCTCGGGGGGGGGGGGGGGGGGGGGGGGGTGGTGGTGATTAACCAAAGAACTTATATGCATTAAATTCACTGCCTATGCACACAGACAATAGGGTGGTGGAGGCCCTGGGGTGGGATGGGAACTGGGTAGAGGGGAGCAATGGGGGTGGGGGGGTGGGGACATCTGTAATACTTTCAACAACAAAGATTTAATTGAAAAAAATATATGTTGTTTCTGCACAACCTGATTTCCACTTAACATTCCTTGATCATTTCTTAGAACAGTGAACAGTGAAATTTCTAAGGAAAATGGACTATTTCTTATTCTCCTATATTCAAACTAATTCTAGGGCTAGAGAAGTTATATTTAGGGTACAATCTGACTTTATAAGGTACATGTAAGGCACATTAAACAGTACCTAGCATACAGTAAACTCAATAAACAGGAACTGCTATCTTCTTCCTTATCCTGCAGACAACCTCCCAAACACAGAAGTCAAGAGGGCCTTCATCCCTCATTTCTAATGATATTTATCACCATTCTACTTCAGTTAACCATTCCCAAGGCAATAACCTGACCTTAAAGACCCCAAACAACCCACTTCAGAAAATCGTAAACTCACTACCACATACTCTGACCACAATCTACTTACCTTCCACAGTCTGTACTCCTTTCGTTTATTACTACTATTCTTTTGTGTGTGTGTGTACATTAAGATTTTCAATACTTTTAAAAATTATCATATACTAAAATCTATAGTTCTATTAATTTGAACACATACATAGATCACTGTAACCATTGTGGCAATCAGGATATAGAACTATTTCATAACCCCAAAAAACTTCTGTTATCCTTTTGTAGTCATTCACATACCCCCACCCCCAACCTCTGTTCCATCACCACAGTTTTATCAAGAAAGTCATATATTTTTCAGTGGATCATTTTGTATGGCCCACGGATGGTGTTAGAAATCTCCCACAGCCCCAGGCAGGAGAAAGGCTCCCCCCCTGCTTCTCGGGCATGTTGACTGACGACAGTTCAGGGGTGCTTGCCCGCATCGGGTGCTCACCTGAGAGCTACCACTGTCCCCCGGTTACGCCCAGGGACGCTGTGGGGCGTTGCTTTGAAACTATGGGAATATCCTTCCTTGTCTTCGCACTCAGTAATGTTGGTTCTTCCCGGGAACCGTGTCTTCTATGCTGTTTGCAAACTGAGTTTCCTTCTATTTAAAATATATATTTACTAGTATCGCCCTGGCTGGTGTTGCTCAGTGGATAGAGCGTCGGCCTGCAGACTGAAGGATCCCGACTGAAGGAATCGACTGAAGGGTTCGATTCCGGTCTGGGGCACATGCCCGGGCTGTGGGCTCTATCCCCAGTAGGGGGCGTGCAGGAGGCAGCCCATCCATGATTCTCTCATCATGGATGTTTCTCTCTCTCTCCCTCTCCCTTCCTCAAAAAAAAAAAAAAAAAAAAAAGTCATATAAATGGAATCATATGGTATGTAATTTTTTTTTAGACTGGTTTCTTTCATTCAACATGATGCCTTTGAAATTCATCTAAACTGTTGCATAGATCAATAGTTTGTCTCCTTTTTGTTGCTAAGTAGTATTCCTTTGCATGTATGTACCACAGTTTAAAGGACATTTAACTTCTCCATTGGGGCAACTATGAATAGAGCTGCTATAAATATTTGTGTACAAGTTTTTGTGTGAAGAACATTGGTATCTCTACGTGGTTTAAATTTGCATTTCTCTAGTGACATCAAACATCTCTTTTTGTGTGCTTATTTGTCATCCATGTATCTTTTTTAGTGATGTGTCTGTTCAAGTCTTTTGCCCATTTTTTAATTGAATTGTTTGTTTTCTCATTGTTGAGTTTAGAGACTTCTTTATCAATTCTGGATTCAAGTATCCTTTATTGGCAATACAATTATTTACAAACGACTGCCCCAGTGCACAGATTTGTGGACACTGAAAGGAAATTAATTAGAAGGTGGCTGTGGGGCTGGACTGGGCAAGATTGGCCGGACACGCCCTGCAGCCAACCTCCCATAGTCCCTCCCAGGCTGGTCGCACCTGGTGTGGTGCCGCAGCTCAAAGGTTGTCTGCAGAGTGAGCGGGGGTCCCTCTAGTAAGTGGGGTCCCTCGGTCTGGCCTGTGGGAATCAGGCCAAAACTGGCTCTCCAACATCCCCCGAGGGGTCCCGGATTGCAAGAGGGTGGTTTTTGGGTAATGTACCCCAGAATTGGGCTCCTTCCTCTCTGGGTGCATCACCAGAGAACCGCAGCTGCCAAGTCACCGCAGCTCAGCAGCTCCTGCATTGAGCATCTGCCCCCTGGTGGCCATTGCACATCATAGCTACCAGCCGGACAGTTAAAAGGTCGCTTAGCCATATATATATATATTCCTCCCAGTCTGTAGCTTGTCTTTTCAATCTCTTAAGAGTCAGTATCTCTCACAGAACAGATATTTTTACTTTAAAAAAAATGTATTTTTATTGATTTCAGAGAGGGAGAGGGAGAGATAGAAACATCAATGATGATAGAGAATCATTGATTGGCTGCCTCCTGCAAGCCCCATACTGGGGGTCAAGCCCAGAACCTGGGCATGTGCCCGTGACCGGAATCAAACCTGGAACCTTTCAGTCCACAGCCAATGCTCTGTCCATTGAGCCAAACCAGCTAGGGCCATTTTTACTTTTGATAAACTCCAGTGTATCAATTTTTTTCTTTTGTGCATTGTACTTTTGGTTGAAGTTCTCTTTGCCCAATCCCAGGTTACAGAGATTTTTCCTGTTTCTTCTTAAAGGTATACAGATTTATGCTTTTTATTTACATCTATGATCTACTCAATTAATTTTTTATAATTTATGAAGCTTAGATCGAGGTTCTTTCTTGTTATTTTCTTTCCTTCCTTCCTTCCTTCCTTCCTTCCTTTCTTTTCTTTTTTTTTTTTTTTTTTTTTTTTGCATATGGATGTGCAGTTGTTCCAAAACCATTTGTTGGAATTACTGCCTTATTAGATACCAAATTCTCCTTAGGATTGTACCTTCTTTAGAAATGAAGGAATTACAGAGATTCTCTCTTGGGTTCCTCCTTTCTGTCTAAGAATCGCCCTTATTCCTGTCCTTTGTTTCTTTCTGAAATTGGTTTTGTTTTGAATGCTATATAATGGAGCACTCATTATTTGTACGTTGATTGAGTACAAAGTATTTCATTATAACGTGGCCATCTATCACAAGAAGACATGTGGGCTGTAAAAAACATTAACTGTACATCCTGAGCTAGAATGCAACTTTACCAGAATAATGCAGCTTCTGTAAAGTGTGGGATAAAATGAGAGACAGGGAGTATTCCTACAATTCTTGCTTTTCCTTTCCAGTTCCTCTTAAGTGATCATTACCTTCTTTCCAGTCTAAGTCCTTACCCAAGCAGTAAATTCCTATTACCCATTATTTGGACAATTGTCACCAATCCCCAACTCCCTTGCAACCTTGTCTTCTGTTCCACAGGCTCTGCAAACAAACAAACCCCCAACCCTGGATCGGTCCCAAAATCTGCTCCTAATCTAAACCACCAAATTCTGTTGGAAAGATTTATGTAACAGGGCATATTAGGGCCACTTCAAGTCAACTAGCCCCCCTTCAACTTTCCCTATGTGCTGGTTCTCACCATTAGCATATAAACACGCTAAAATCTATTCCCATTATACATGCTGAAAAACAAACAAAAAGCTCTTTTGTCTCTCCTTCCTCTTTCAAGGTTCTCAAGACAGGAAACCTAGATGACCTTAGGTTGATTTTTTTTGAGGCACCACCGAAAGCACAACTCATGCCCAGTTGGCATGGCTCAGTGGTTGAGCATCAACCTATGAACCAGGATTCCCAGTCAGGGCACATACCCAGGTTATGGGCTTGATCCCCTGTGGGGGCTTGCAGGAGGCAGCAAATAGATCCGTGATGGCGAACTTATGACACGCGTGTCAAAGGTGACACGCGAACTCATTTTTTTTGGTTGATTTTTCTTTGTTAAATGGCATTTAAATATATAAAATAAATATCAAAAATATACATCTTTGTTTTACTATGGTTGCAAATATCAAAAAATTTCTATATGTGACACGGCACCAGAGTTAAGTTAGGGTTTTTCAAAATGCTGACACGCCGAGCTCAAAAGGTTCGCCATCACTGAAATAGATGATTCTCTCTTATCATTGATATCTCTCTTTCTCTCTCTCCCTCTCCCTTCCTCTCTGAAATAAAAATATATTTTTTTAAAAAGCACGACCCATGAAAAAAAAGGTGCATAAATTGGAACTTGTTAAAATTAAAAAATGAGAAGACAAGCACAGACTGGGAAATATATTTCCAAACAACCTATCTGATAAAGTTATCCAAAATACACAAAGAACTCTTCAAGAAATCAATAGTCAGAACAAAAAGCAATCCAATTAAAATCTGGGTTGAGACTTTAACAGACATCTCTGTTAAAGAAGATGTACAGATGGCAAATAAGCATGTGAAAAGATGTTTCATCATATGCATCAGGGAAATGCAAATTAAAACAAGATATCATTACACACCTATTCAAATGGTCCAAATCCAGAACATTAAAAACAACAAATGCTAGTGAGGATGTAGAGCAACAGGAATTCTCATTCATTGCTTGTGGAATCCAAATGGCACAGCCACTTGGAAAACTGTTTGGTGATTTCTTACAAAACTAAACATACTCTTACCATGTAATCCAGGCAGTCATGCTCCTTGGTATTTACTTGATGAAGTTGAAAACTTATGTCCACACACAAAAAAAAACTTGCACACAAACGTATAAACTTAATAGAAGCTTTATTCAAAATTGCCGAAACATGAAAACAACCAAAATGTCCTTCAGTAGATAAGTGGATAAAATGCATTACATCCAAACAATGGTGTATTATTGAATTCTAAAAAGAAAAGCTTATCAAGCCATGAAAAGACACGGAGAAACCATAAATACATATTAGTAAGTGAAAAAAGCCAATCTGAAAAGGCTAAATACTGTATGAGTCCAAATAAGTAACATTAAGAAGAAGGCAAAACTATGGACATGGTAAAAAGATCGATTCATGGTTGCCAGGAACAGGAGGATGAATAGGTGGAGAACTGCTCTAAAAAATAAAGTCTATTAAAAAGAAAGATTCTTAAATATATACTCTTGTTTGATTTAGCTTAAGGGTTGCACAAAGTAATAACATCAGAGGAAGTAAAGTCTATGTGAGGAGGATTAACAACTCAAAACAACCACCACCTGTAAACTGAGCAATTAATTGATTACTGAGGGTCAGATACTGTGGCCAGTTGCTTTACCTTCTTTTGAAGAAGAAGGGGCTTTTTGAGGAAGTAGAGATAAGGAAACTGAGATTAAATAACTTGTCTTAAGTCATATAACTAATAAGGGACAAAAGTAAACAGATATACTCCCCAGAAAGCAAATATGGATTGAAAGAAATAATATTGGAAAGTGATTTTCTTAAAGCATTCAAACATTACCCAGAAGTGAAATTCCTCAATGTGAAAAACTGGTTTGGTAACATTGGTAAAGAGGTAACCTTCTATTGGTCAGTACCATGCTTAACTTGCAAGCTTTGATTTTGTCAGTCAAGCAATGAATATTAAGTCTACTATTGTAGTTATTTTCCCTGAGGAATCAAAGATTCGCAACTGTAACCTGCCTTATTAATTTAGTTTTAACACTATGATATGGTTTGAAAATTAAACTCAAGTTCAACAGAATTCATTACTACATAATACTTTTATAAAATTTATCTTTATTGTTGAAAGTATTACAGCTGTCCTCCTTTTTTCCCCATTGACTCCCTCGACCCCACACTTAATTCTTTTTAGAAAGTAGAACAGTTGTATCTATTGAACTGAATGTTTTAACTACAACATAAATACCAGAAATAAATGACAATGCTTGTAGGTTGATTCAATTCTCCTTTAAAAAAAAAAATCTAGGACAACTTTTTTAAATGTCTACTAAAGTCACTGTGGTTTGAGAACATTCTTTAGAACTGATAATTTTCCATATACTTGACGTCCATATTTGGGGAGAAGACCCATTAGCATCAGCTTTTGACACAGAATCTTTTTTATTTTTATTTTTTGGTTTTATTAATATCAATTTTGAAATCACATTGGAAAAATTATCTTGTTTATTTTTAATTACTTAGGTCAAAAATCTTTAAAAAGACAGCATTTTTTTTTTACAAGACAACGCCACAGATACCAGATGTGCTCCCTCTGCTGGCTTTACAGTTTTCCTTTTTCTTTCTTTCTTTCTTTCTTTTTCCCCCCTCCTCCCTTTGCAGTTTCAGGGGCCTCTTTCCTGATTCCAACCTCTCACCCCGCTCTCAGCTTCCAGGTCTGACCTCCAAGGTAGACTGGTCCTGAAATTGACCCCGCCAAGGTCTGTGTTCACATGGAACACTGTTTAAAACCCAGGAGAGTCCAGGCGGTGTCACTCAGTGGTTAAGCGTCCACCTATGAAACAGGAGGTCAGGGTTTTGATTCCCAGTCAGGGCACATGCCCAAGTTGTGGGCTCCATCCCCAGTGTGAGGCGTGCAGGAGGCAGCTGATCAATGATTCTCTCTCATCATTGATGTCTGTCTGTCTCTCTCTCTCTCTCTCTCTCTCTCTCTCCCTCCTTCCCTCCCTCCTTCTCTCTCTCTCTCCCTTCCTCTCTGAAATCAATAAAAATATATTTAATAATAAAAAAACAATAGAAGAAATTTGGAGAAGGCAGTGGCTTCATGCACAGACACAGCCTATGTTCCATATGGGCCAATAACCCCCAAGTGGATCTTTTATCAAATTATGGTCTAAAGATGGCAAGCAGACCAAGGCACCCAGGAGAGGTCCTTGGAAGAGGTGGGAGAAGGGAGAAAGATCCCTAAATACATCCCCACCCCTCACATCTTTGCTTAAAGGGGCTCCAAGAGTGTAATAATGGCAGAGACAAATCTGGTCACAGTTTGTTGTTGTTGTTGTTAATCCTCACATAAGGTATTTTTTTCCCATTGATTTTTAGAGAGAGTTGAAGGGAAGGGAGGGGGAAAGGTAAGGAGAGAGAGAGGGGGTCAGGGGGAAAGAGGGAGAGAAAGGGAGGGAGGAAGAGAGAGAGGGAGAGAGGGAGGGAGGGAGGGAGGAAAGGAGAGAGAGAGAGAGAGAGAGAGAGAGAG
The DNA here is from genome assembly GCF_028538775.1 of Myotis yumanensis. Classification (NCBI taxonomy): domain Eukaryota; kingdom Metazoa; phylum Chordata; class Mammalia; order Chiroptera; family Vespertilionidae; genus Myotis; species Myotis yumanensis. Next base: position 89,246,222 of record NW_027223757.1, read on the forward strand.
AGAAATCCAGTTTTTCCTTTCAGATGTTGCTTATACTTGGAGGTGGAATACAAAATACTTTTTCTTTTTCTTCCCTTAATAAAGAAACTAGAGAAGGGCCAACACATTACAATGTATTGGGTGGCCCTTCATCAAAGCAGATTTAGTAAGGGTCTACTCCACCAATCTCAATGGACTTGCCCTTTTTTATGCTGGATTATTTTTTTGTATTTTAAACATCTCCATTTCACATATGGGCTGGGGTGGAAGTGGGGAAAATAAAAGTTTCATACAAAGAGAAAGGGGAGGGACTAAATGTTCACTAAATAAAACATTTTTTAAAATGCAGTTTAGCACATCTGAGTTCATACAAAACCTTCAAATCTATTTTAACAAGCTGAGGAAACCACTATTCAGTAAAAAGGCCAACTCTGTATTAATGCTTTACATATTTAAAAAATCAGTGCACAATATTCATTAGAAGTTATTATTTTTTAATCCTAGAATTTTAAGTCATTTGCAAAATAAAATTTATTTTGAAACAGTATCTAGGAGTATTTTTAAAAAGCTTTAACTCAGTTGGCTTAAATATCTAAAAGCTATTAATTTTAATTGTTTTGCTAAGTGCCATTAGATGAATGTCATGAGAGCTATTACAGAGATGTCCTGTGATTGACTGATTGAGCTATCCATAAAAGGTTTCTAGGGAGAACATGAAAATCTACCTGTTTCTTGACTATCAGTAAAATACAAAATGAAAGGACTTTCAACTCAAGGCACAGTTGCTAATTGTATAATGAGTACAGTATATTGCTATAGAAACTAACTCTGGATTGGCATGTAAAATAAAGTATAAACAGAGAAATGTGAGTAAATGGAAGGGTAAATACTCCTTCCAGAGTGAGCTGAATTACCTCTTTATACTACTGCCTGTCACACACATGCTGATCTAATTGCGTGGTTCAAGCAAGCTTGCATACCATTCCTGTGAGCCTCCCTACAAAGGCCAAAGTTGGTTTCACAATGAGGTAAGAAACGACATATTGCAATAAGAACAAGTTCCATTAACTAGATCATACAAGCAACTGGTGCAATGACATCCATTCCAGCTAGAAAAGCATTTCAACTTGATTTACGCAGAGAAAGGCAAAATTTCAGCCTTAAAAGCAAACAAAAAAAACCCCCACACAACAACAATAAAGACTAGCAGAACTGGACTGATATTTTCCATCCTGAATTCTGTCCTTTTCTCATTATAGAGTCTATATAGTTAGTTTAGTTTCTATAAAGAGAAACTAAAGCCAAGCTAAGTCCTTTCCTATCTTCTCATATTAGATCTAAATAAATTATTTCAAACTTAGATCTCAGGAATCTACTCTTGGATATAAGAGATTACTTGCAGTCACTTTGGCTAAAATGTTTAAATTTTCCAGTTACCAGGCTTCCATATCTTTTCAATGAGCTTCTTATTAGCTTTCTACCAAACGATACGTTTTTGGCAACAAAGCAACTGTAACCTAACAGCCTTTGTATTAGAATTTTGGGCAGATAACCAAGACATGGTCTTATATAGAGAAGCAACATGAGCTCTGCACAGTATATTCAGTCACAAAACCAATTCTGATCTTTACTTTCTAGATCCTGGATTTGAATAGATAATAACAAGTAAATTCAGAACACATCTTTTAAATCAATCAAATGCTGATGATAAGCAAAGATAATTGCTAGATTCTGGATAAGGTAAGACATGTCTCTGATTTTGGAGGTACACTTGAGCTGAAGTGAGGCAGGGATACCTTTGGGCTTTGCTTGGTCTCCATTCTCCTCCAGTTATTAGATAAGCAACTTCTCTCGGATGCCCTTAATTCTAGCTTTTAAAAGAGATGCAGACCAAAGAATGTATATGAATACTAGAGGCCCGGTGCATGAAATTCGTGCATGGGGACAAGGGGTGTGTGTGTCCCTTAGCCCAGCCTGCACCCTCTCCAATCTGGGACATCCCTCTCACAATCCAGGATTGCTGGCTCCTAACTGTTCGCCTGCCTGCCAGCCTGATCACCCCCTAACCACTCCCCTGCCAGCCAGATCGACGCCTAACTGCTCCCCTGCAGGCCTGGTTGCCTCTAACTGCCCTCCCCTGCAGGCCTGATTGCCCTCAACTGCCCTCCCTTGCAGGCCTGGTCCCTCCCAACTGCCCTCCCCTGCTGGCCTGATCGCCCACAACTGCCTTCCCCTGCTGGCCATCTTCTGTCCACATGGGGGCAGCCATCTTGTGTGTTGGAGTGATGATCAATTTGCATATCACCTCTTTATTATATAGGATATGCATAAATGCATAACCCATGGACACAGACAATAGTGTGGTGAAGGCTTGGGCTGGAGAGAGGGGGCGAGCCAGAAGGGGCCAATCAGGAGAAAAGAGGTACATCTGTAATACTTTCAACAATTAAGTTAACTTTAAAATATTAATAAATACTGCCTGTTTCAATCAATGAAAAAACAAAAAAATAAAAGAGATGCAGATATTCATCAAACACTTTTTGAAAACAATCAAATATCTGCCTTCTCAGTAGTTCCTGAGTACATTTTAAAGGAAGTAGGTGCTCAGAATTGTGTTAACTCTTGGGCAATGAGGTTCATGCTTCTCTATAACTTGCTCTATCACTTATGGCCCTTCCTACAATACCTCCATGACCACTGAGCAGAGCCCAAATGATATTTCTGATATAATTTAACCATCTCAGATTTCACAAAGATGTTCTCCACAGGGTTATTTCTATTAGTGAAACTTTAAAAGTCTATAATGAAAAAAAAATGACTGAAGTACAATCATATAGCAAGAATTATTATAATTATACTAGTGACCCGGTGGATGGATTCATGCACATTAAAAGGAAATTAATTAGAAGGTGGATGGTGGGGTGGGACTGGGTGAGATGGGCCGGACATGCCCTAGAGCCAACATCCTGCAGTCCCTCCCCAGGGTCTGTGGAGTGAGCGGGGTCCCTCCGGCAGGTGGGGTCCCTCTGCCTGGCCTGCGAGAGGGCACTCTCAAAGTTGCTGTCCTACAGGGTGTGGAATGCAAATGCAAGTGTGCAGTAAACCAGTTTTGGGGCCAACAGTCCCCCAGCAACATAACCCACAGCCGAAGGTGGAATCACGTGACTCCGTGAGGAATCGGGCTCCCTCCTCTCTGGTTTCGTGGTGTGTCACCTGAGAACAGCTACTGCCAAGTCACTGCAGCTCGGCAGCTCCTGTGTTGAGTGTCTGCCCCCTGGTGGCCAGTGAGCATCACAGTGACTGGTCAGACACTTAGCTTATTAGCCTTTTATATATATAGATTGATTATCTTACTATACATGGATAAATGCTCATGATGTATTATACCAAAAAATGCAGGATACAAAACCAAGTAGGATTCCCATTATGTAAAATATACATGTATAGCCCTAGCCGGTTTGGCTCAGTGGATGGAGCGTCGGCCTGCGGACTCAAGGGTCCCAGGTTCGATTCCAGTCAAGGGCATGTACCTTGGTTGCGGGCACATCCCCAGTTGGGGGGTGTGCAGGAAGCAGCTGATTGATGTTTCTCTCTCATTGATGTTTCTAACTCTCTATCCCTCTTCCTTCCTCTCTGTAAAAAATCAATAAAATATATATTTAAAAAATATATATATACATGTATAACAAGGAAGATACATTAAAATGTATTAAATTGCCTAGGTAAAAATTCTATTGGGCAATTAAGTGTTATCTCAACCAACAACCTTTTGAAGTAGTGTTAATTAACTTCATTTATAGCTGGAGAAACTGAGGCTCATGGAGGTTAGGAAATTTGCTCAGAGTCTCAGAGCTAGAAAGTGGCAATCAGGATACAAGTCTATTTAACTCCAAAGTCTCAGTACTTTCCTCCATTCAGCAAGGAAAAATTCAAAACTGAGATAGTTTGAATTTGAGGACAGGGTTGAACATGCTCAGGAGAGTTTTTCCTTTCCAGAGGAGCAAGACAAGAAAAAAAAATAGGCTGAGCATAGTGGAGTCACTAGAAAGAAGTACAGGTTTGAGGCATAAAACACAGAAATAGCAAACAGTAGTTATGGAAGATGAACATGAAACTGTATTAAGTACTAAGGCAGCTACTCAGGTGGTTAATGGAAGTTGCAGCCAGAAGTCACAGATTTAATTCCTGATCAGGGCACATGCTTGGGTTGTGGACTCAATCCGCAGTAGGGGGTTTACAGGAGGCAGGTGATCGAGTCTATCGTCTCTTTCTCTCTCCCCCTCTCCAAGAATCAATAAAAACGTATTTTAAAAAATAAAGTGTTTTGTTTGCTGATATTTAGTAACAATGAAACTAATTAAGTAGATGTAAAAGCAAGAGGTAAAATCAGAATTGCTATCCTTCATGAGACCCAGTTTACAGGACCATTGTCAGCCTGGGCAACCTTAGATTAGACCAGCAGTCAGAAGAGGGTGACCCACTTGCAATAGTTTGTGGATATATCTTAATAAAAACATTTAAAAAAATAAAAGTTTAAAAAACTGTACTGTTTTAAAGAAGATGAGTAAAAAAGCCTCACAGATCCCTAATTGCTTCTTCTATAAACTAATTTTCTCAAGGTAGGAGTTCATATAAAACTGAATTAGCTAGCAAGGCCCAAAAGTGAAGATTTGGGTCCTACTGACTTCCCAGTTACTCCATAGACTATTAAGTAAGGCTCAATCTAGATGGTCAAGAGAAACAAATATGTCTGTGATGAAAGTCAAGGGCAATCTCACTGAAAATACATCTAAGCAGAGATCATTACAATTCCTTACAAGCAGAAAATATAGCTTGATTTGGACTGGGCTATTATGCTCCATGCTTTCTTCAAAAAGGAAACAGCCAAGTCACCTAGTCAATGCTATCTGAAATATATGAAATCTGTTTAGTATAGTCACCATGCTATCTCAAATATATGAAATCTATCCATGATAAACCCAATGCCAGGCCAAGATTCCACAGTTAGGTAAAAAGCTGCAACTTGGAATGTCCTCACTGGCACATTAACTTCAACTTTATTTTGTTGCCATATTGTCAAGGAGAGGTCAGTAAGTGGATTATTTACTACTAGAGGCCCAGTGCATGAATTAGTGCATGGGTAGGGTCCCTCCGCCTGGCCGGCAATCGGGACCGATTGGGGCTGTCTCACCCAGTCCCAATCAGGGACAATGGGGGCCAGCTGGCTGGGGAGGGACTGTGGGAGGTCTCACCCAGTCCCAATTGGCCGGACCCCAGCAGCAAGCTAACCTACAGGTCTGAGCGTCTTCCCCCTGGTGGTCAGTGCACATCATAGTGACTGGTCGAGCGGTTGACCAAATGGTTGACCAATCAGTCAGGCACTTAGCATATTACACTTTTATTATATAGGATCATAATACCCTTGGTCAGACAAGCTTTAGTTGCAATGGGAGGAAGCTAATTTGAAAAAAGACATTGACTTGACAATAAATACAAGCCTAGAATACAGACCACTGTACAGTCAAATTGTAGTATATTACAGCTATCCCGAAATGACTTTAAAAAATATTAAGATTTTTAAAAATTGTAATATAATACAGAAAATTTCGTTGAATGTTTACCTAAAACCTTAATATACCACACAGACATTCAAGTCCTACAAACCCTACCAAAATTCATAAATGAAGCTAGAGATCTTTGTTTTCTAATTTACATACGTTGTTTATCTTGTAAACATATGCCATATGAGTATGTGCTTGGTAGGAGGCACAAACTACAAAACAGAAAGAGAAAGGAAGATAAAGAGAGCCTTGTTCCTAGGTTAGATAATATTTCTGGGATATTGGCTACAGGGATGCTTGCATACCTCTATGAAATAAGGGCCTGAAGATAATTTCCAAACATTCTGGCAGCAACATGTGATCTCCTACACAGAGTGACAACTTGGGAAGAACAAACAATGGCCTGGGGAACGTTGGTTAATCACCTTTAAGCCTGAAAAGCAATGTATTACCAGTCTTTGCAACAAGAGGCCTGAAAGACTTACAGAGAAAACAAAAGCAAGCCTCCACAGCAGGGACAGTACAGATGATCAGCAGTGCTCCTCCTACCTCAGACTGTGGCTGAGGGCTCCCTGAGATGTTTTGCTGAGTCAGTCTTCCACTCACCTTACCATAACTCCCTAAGATATCCAAATTGGTTTCAAAGCCTCTGCTGAGAGCAAAAGCCTTTTGTACAAATATTAATATTTCATACCTACCCAAGCAGCCAGCCATGAAAAAAGTTTTTCTTCAAAATTTTGCTTTGATTCCTTGCTACTTTCTCTGAGCTACTGAAAGCTAGATAAGTTACATACACACTGCTGGGTTTTTCAAGCCTTAGTACATTCATTAATATTTTATAAAATTAATTCCAAGGCAGCTAAACAATATATTCTATTAAAAATGCTCTATTAACAACAGGTACCTTTAGAAGGGCAAGCTGTTGCCTAAAATATACTTACCAAAAAAAAAAAAAAAAAAAAAAGTTAACCTTGGGGGGAAAGCTCCATATCCTAGTCAAAGCTCCTTGGTTTTTTTGTTCTTGCTTTTGTTTTTTTTCTGGGAAGGACCTTAAAGATTCCATGAAAATTCAGCATGGGTTTTTGAATGAGGACTGAATGAGAACCAATTACTTATAAACAATAAAGCATTTGAAAGGCTTAGTGAATTTATAGTTACAAAAAATACTTAAAAAGCAGAAGGTAGAAGAACATAGAAGAAAATTAGTGTAATCTACTCTATTAACTATCCTTTATTTTGAGGGGCTAACAGATGTTTGTATCCACATAACAATACCATTTTGCGTGTGCTCATCGTTCATTATCTATCACTACAGAGTCCATGTCCTCAGAACCCTGTAGGCTTTTGAAGGTTTCTCTTCTGGGACTGTGGAAAATATTTATAAAATGAAATAGGAATTTATTTAGTTCCAAAAGAAAAAAGGTCAGTAAATTTGGTCCTTATTTAGGAAACAATCCATTTAAAAACTTGAACATGGATTTTATTTATAAAAGAAAAAACTAGCTAATATATGTGTTAGAATTAAAACTAAATTTGCTTCCCAAATAGATCACCCATACTTTGAGAGACATGTTTAGATTTATACTTATAGACTCTCTCTCTCTCTCTCTCTCTCTCTCTCTCTCTCGCTCTCTCTCTCTCCCTCCCTCCCTCCCTCCCTCCCTCTCCATATAATTAGATTATTTTGTTAAAATAAAAAAAAAAGAGCCATAAAACCTACCACACAGGGTAGGGGGGAGATGTCCACTGTCAGATTTTAAAAGCCTTTTAAGCTCATCTAAAGAGATCCTAAAATAATATAAATAATAAAAGCTTACAAAGTCCATAACGTGATGCAGACTAAAAGGCTAAGTCCTTCTATTGTTACCTGTGGGTAACAGTGTGTGTAAACAAAGCCCCTGATTATAGCGCTAAAACAGGATGTAAAGCAAGTTGTTCTAGGACTTGAAACTGGAGAAGTATTGCCTCTCCTTAATGTCTACTCCTGAAAATATGTGACTTGTGAATTCCTGGAAGTAAAAACTTTTTTTTAATGCTGCTATGTTTACAGCAATTTAATTAACATCCCTGAGTTAGAAAGTGAAACTTATTTCTAAAGCAAAAGAATGTAATGTGAGTCCAAAATTAAAATATATTAAACTCGCCCTAGCTGGTTTAGCTCAGTGGAAGGAGGGTTGGCCTGGGGACTGAAGCGTCCCAGGTTGAATTCCAGTCAAGAGCACATGCCCGGGTTGCAGGCTCGATATTCAGTAGGGGCATGCAGGAGGCAGCTGATCAATGATTCTCTCTCATCCTTGATGTTTCTATCTCTCTCTCCCTCTCCCTTCCTCTCTGAAATCAATAAAAATATATTTTAAGTATGTATACACACACACACACACACACACACACACACACACACACACACATATATATGGCTTGCCATTGATATCTGAAAAGAGCATCCTCTCTGATGATTAAGTGACCACATGGCAGATATATGAAAAGATTCAACCAAAGAAGAAATAATGAATAACTTGTAGTTTTTATTGAGGTGAAATTCACATAACATAAAATTAAGCATTTTAAAGTGAAGTGAGTTCAGTGGCATTTAGTACATTTATAATGTTGTGCAACCACCACCTTTATTAAGTTCCAACTATTTTCATCATCCTAAAAGGGAACTCTGTCCTGTAAGCAGCGACTGTGTCTCTCCCCTCCCCCCCAATTCCTCCTCCCTGCTGCTCCTGGTAATTACCAGTTTAATCTGAGTCCTGTCTTTATGGATTAACCCATTCTGTATATCCTATCCTATATAATAAAGCGGTAATATGCAAATTGACCCTCACACCCTCACAAGATGGCTGCCTACAACCAGGCCGGCAGGGGGGTTAGTGAGAGACAACTAAATGACTGAACAGCAGGCTGCGTGGGGTGACCAGGCCGGCAGGGGGGTCAGTGAGGGATGACCAAACAAATGAACAGCAGGCTGCATGGGGCAACCAGGTTGGCAGGGGGACTGTGAGGGGCGACCAGGCCGGTGGGGGGGGTGATAAGCTGGCAGGGGGGGGGGGGGGCAGTTGAGAGTGACCAGACTGGCATGGGGGGGCAGTTAGGGGCGACCAGGTCGTGGCGGGGGGCGGTAGTTGGGGGTGATTAGGCTGGCAGGGGGGGCAGTGAAGGGCAACTAGGCTGGAAGGGGAGCAGTTGGGGGCGACCAGGCCAGCAAGGGGGGCCAGTTAGGGGCAACCAGGCCCGCGGGGGGGGGGGGGGGGCAGTTGGGGGCAATCAGGCCAGCGGGGGGGGGGGGGGCAGTTAGGAGTGACCAGGCTGGCAGGGAGGGGGCAGTTGGGGGCGACATGGCCGGCAGTGGGGGGTGGGGTGGGGGGCAGTTAGGGGCAATCAAGCTGGCAAGGAGGGGCAGTTAGGGGCGACCAGGCAGGCAGGTGAGCGATTAGGAGCCAGCGGTCCAGGATTATGAGAGGGATGTCCAACTGCCGGTTTAGGCCCGATCCCCGGTATCGAGCCTAATCCGGCAGTCAGACATCCCCCAAGAGGTCCAGGATTGGAGAGGGTGCAGGCTGGGCTGAGGGGACCCCCTCCCGCCCTCCATGCATGAATTTCATGCACCAGGTCTCTAGTTTCATATAAATGAACTCTAGTGTTTCTGGTTTCTTTCACTTCACATAAATGTTTTTGAGATTCATCAAAATTGTACTATGCATCCATACTTCACTTTTCTATGGCTGAATAATATTCTGCTTATAGAGATACCACAATTGATTTATCCATTTATCCAATGATAAGACATGTGGACAATTTCCACCTTTGGGCTATTGTGAATAGTGCTACTATGAACATGAATGTACATGTATTTGTTTGAGTACCTGTTTTCAATTCTTTGGGGTGTATATACCTTGCAGAATTGCTGAGTTAATAATAGATCTTTGAAGAAAGGAATACTAAATACAGTGATTTCTACAATTAGCCAGTATCATTAACCTGATTTTTTCTCTAAAATAGGGTAGTTCAAATACTAATAGAAAGTATTTGAGATCAAACTGAGTAAGCAAGTAGAAATGCTACTTCAATTATTTGAAATCTTTTAAAAACTTTTTTTTGTGTATGTATGAAACTATCCTTACACTGGATATTTCCCTCTTGCCAAAATGAAATGTTTCCTTCTTGCCTATGCCAAAAAGTTGTTTCACAGGCATCTTAGAGGCAGCACATTCTTAATTCTTCCTTAGAATTCACTTTCAAGTCTTCTTTTAACATATAAAATCTTCCTCATTGTTATTAAAGTATCTTAAAAATTATTAGCAATAATACCTCAGTCAGACCAACCAATGTTGAACAGAAAGGGAAATGTCTACCTAAAATACATCTCACACATAACATGGACAGCTCCTTCTCAAGATAGGTTTTCTAAATAAAAACAATCAGAAAGATTACATCTTCCTCCATTCAGAGAGTTTGGCTAACTCATCTCTTAAAGCCCCTTCTAGCCTTAAAGATTTGTTGAAAGGTATTACCAGCCACCCTTTCCCCTAGCAAATTACAAAATGAGAAATTCAAAGGACAGCACATTCTGTAGCAAACTTGATTTTACTTATTTGCAAACAATATACCAATTCTTTGTCTTTAAAGTTACCCCCCATTTACCTGCTCCCCAAGTTTACAAGGAAAAAAAAGGCAAAAAAAAGAGACATTGAGTTAGTTAGTGGTAGAACTATACTACAATTCTGATTTCCTATTCTAGTCTAAGGCTGCTGTTCCCATCAGATTGTATTGTGCACTATAAGATCAAAAGAATATCTCTCAATTCAAATATTCAACATGAGTACAAATTATACATTTCACCTACCTGCTCTTAGGTAAATTCTGACCAAATGGAAGAGGGACAGAAAAGGACACTGGCTTTGGGCTCAGACAAATCTAGGTCTGAATTAATATTAAAGGAGATATATAACCTGACCAAGTCACATTAGAATTCTCTGAGCCTATGTCCTCACCTTTGATGGGAAAAAGGAGGGAGGGGATGTTGTAAGGATTAAATGAGAGAATATTAGAAACTTAATATAGTGCCTTAAACATAGTAAACTCTTAACAAATGGTAACTTATTATTAAAAGAGCTGTAAAACAAAGAGCTGACTTATTTCTGTTGCAGAGATCAGGTAGAAATAACTGCATTTATAAACAGCATCTCCAGGAAGATTCAGAAACAGCCCGAACAATGTGGCATTGCAGTGACACTAAAATCGTATTCAGGCTTACTGTTGGTGAAATAAAGGGCATTTTCTATTCTTTTTAAAAACCTTCCTGCCAACTTTGACCAAAGGGAAAACATAGTAGATGCTGATTTTTAAAAAGCAGGTACGGTTTATAGCAAAGCTTCTCAAACTTTAATGTGCATTCACATAACTTGGGGGTCTTGCAGATTCTGATTAAGTATTTGGTAGGTCTGGGGCAGGGCCTGAAATTCTGCATTTCTAACAAGCTTCCAGGTGATGAGGATGCTACTGGCCTGAAGATCATACTTTGAATAGCAAAGGTTTACAGGATACCACATTCAAACAATCACCACCTAACTTTGGTCCTGATACCAGGTACTTGATTTCCAAGTCACAGGATTACAATGGTGTTGATACCATTATAAGTTTGCTATGACAGATACAGATCTGTGTTTAAGTACTGATGTACTCATCTACACCAGTCTTTTTCTGCCAAGGCACACATTGCTTCAAAATGGTACATATGTCACTCTCTCTGCCTCACACTTAAAGGGCTCAGAAAACAGGCACTTGCAGCTGAACGAGGAAGCAGGGACAATCTTGGGCAGCCTTTCTGAGTCAGGAAATCTAAAGTTATAACAGCAGCCCAATTCAATTTTATCTGATATGATGCATGCAATAGGGTTAAGAGGAACAGCATTACCTCTACCACCAATTTTTCACCCATTCTCCTTTAGACATGTGCCCCAAGAGGAAAGATCATGGTACCACAACTTACTCCGAGAAAAGGGAAAAAGAAAACTACATCACCAACAGGAAGACAGAAGTGAGAACTTTTAAAGTTACATAAGGTGGGTTTTTCCTAACCCCTCCTCATTCCAGGTTCCACCCCACTTTCTCCAGTGAGTGAAATATCCTAGTCTTTGGGGGTGTAAATGAAATTTAAAGCTTCCTTGGTTTTATAAAAGAAGAAAGAGCTAGAGAACCACTAGTTCAGATAAAGAATATAAGCATATAGCTATGAAAAGCATGGTCTGTCCTTCCTCCTTGCTACCTCTCTCACCTCCACCTTTTTTAAAAAGGGCACAAAAGCAGACTTAATGCTCACTGCCTTTCACAGACAAATCATTAATCATCTCCACATTACTTATCACCACAGCTAGGATGTTTGCTCTAATCTAACAGATTCTCATTTCTGAACCAATTGTAAAGCTCAGCAGGGTGCTATATACAACTTTAATGAGAGCTACTTACCCGAGACTTCTCCAATATGTATGCACTTGTTCAGAATTGCTGAATTTAACTGGTGGAGGTTGTTGAATGAAGTAAGGGAAAGAAAGGTTAACCAAGAAACAGAATTTTAAAACTGAAACTCACTTCCTCCTATATCTTTTCTATTCCTATAACACTAGTAAGTGAGACCAAACTGATGATAGGATTTATGTTTACCTTCTATGATACCTAAACCAGTTTCATGTAACTCCACCCTTTTACATTGCATCCTGCAGCCCCCTACAATTAATGCAGAGCAAGGGAGCAGCTCTGTTGACATCTGTTTAATGGGAGAAGTGGAAAGTAGTGGACAGACGTATCCTGGCAGTGTGCTTAATAGATACACAAACACCAAAGCCATCAGACTGAAGTGATTCTGTCAGAAAATTAACTTAGAGATACAAAACTCATTTGGTGAGACGACCCACAGCAATCTGGACAACAGCAGACTGTGTAATGGGGAAAGCAGCAAAATAAGAAGATGTGTTTCTAAACTCCTCTTTAAGAAAAGCATTAAAAAATTTTTTCACATGCCACTGTGTAGCTTTCTTGCTTTAGCATATAAGCCTGAAGTTTCTACTATTTAATTATAAATGATACAATGAACAAACTATGTCAGAGATTTTTTTCTTTATATCGAAGTATCACTAAAACATAGTGTTTTATGAGATAATCTGGAACATGTTTTTATCATTAACGGATTCTACCCTTTTAATTTTTCCCCCTATGACCATGACATTGAAGTCAGGGAAAGAAGAAAACTAGCATGTGTTGAATTATAAATTATGACATCTGCTACAAGAATATAACTAATATATACATTATCTTCCAATATTCATAACCTGGAGGTAGGTACAAATATCCTTATTTTACATACTAGAGGCCCGGTGCACAAAAATTTGTGCACTCGGGGGGAGAGGGGGTCCCTCAGCCCTGCCTGTGCCCTCTCCCAGTCTGGGACCCCTCGGGAGATAACGACCTGCTGGCTTAGGCCTGCTCCTGGGTGGCAGAGGGCAGGCCCAATCCCTAGGTGCAGCCCCTGGTCGGGCTCAGAGCATGGCCGATTGGGGAGTTGGGGCGCCGCCCCCTGTCATGCACAGAGCAGGGCGGATGGGGAGGTTGCGATGCCACCCCTAGTCACGCTCAGGGTAGGGCCGATTGGGGGGTTGGGGCACCGCCCTCTGTCACACTCAAGGTAGGGTCGATAGGGAAGTTGCGGCGCCACCCCCTGCCACACACAGAGCAGGACCCATCAGGGGGTTGGGGCTCCATACCCTGTCACACACAGAGCAGGGCCCATCAGGGGTTTTGGGAGTTCCCCCCTGTCATGCACAGAGTAGGGCCAATAGGGGAGCTGGGGCACCGCCCCCTGTCACATACAGAGCAGGGCCCGTGGGGGGGGGGGGGGGGGGGCGGCGGTAGTTGAGGCGCCACACCCTGTCACACTCAGGGCAGGGCCGATGGGGAGGTATGGCTCTATCCCGTCTCACATAGAGCAGGGCCCGTGGGGGGGGGGGGGGGGGGGGGGTTGGGGCGCCGCCACTGCCACACACAGAGCTGCAGGGCAATCAGGGGGTTGGGGCGCCACCCTCTATCACCCACAGAGCAGGGCCGATCAGGGGGTTGGGGCGCTGCCCCCTGTCACACACAGAGCCGCAGGGCAATCAGGGCGTTTGGGCGTTGCCCCTTGTCACGCTGATCCCGGTGCCGGGAGGCCTCTCGGCTCCGCTGATCCCGCCCGGCAGGGTCACAGATCTGGGTCCCAGACCGCAGACAGCCTTGCCTGCTGCCGCCCGCCTTCAGTATGCAAGTTAGCCGCCATCTTGTTGCTTCAGGGTGGGGGTCCCCACTGGGGTGCCTGGCCAGTCTGGGTGAGGGGCTGAGGGCCGTTTTCAGGCTGGCGAGTGACTGAAGCTCCAAACCTCTCCTTTTTTTCTTTTTTTTTTATTCTGGCATTTATTTACCTTCTATGGCTGTCACTGGAGCTGAGAGCCGGCTTTCTCTCTGAGGCTCGCTGAAAGCAGGTTTCTGGCCTTTGTTTTCTGTATTTGAAACAATGTTGCGACTCCAGCTCTGAGATCCTGGCTGACTGACAGGAGTTTTCTGGAGTTTTGTTTATCTTCTATAAATGTTACTATGTTTCCAACTGAAGCTCAGAGGCCGGTGGGGAACGTTGGAGTCCACAGCAAGCAAGCCTCCTGTTCGCTTCCAGCTGCCTGGCTGCCGGCCGCCATCTTGGCTGACAGTTAATTTGCATAAGGATACGCTGATTAGCCAATGGGAAGGGTAGCGGTCGTACGCCAATTACCATGTTTCTCTTTTATTAGTGTAGATAAGAAAACAGAGCCTTTGATACATTCATCTTCCCACCTCACAGAGCAGTTAAGTAACAGAGCTATAATTTGACTACTAATTTGTCTGGATCTCTACGCCATACAGTCCATCATACAATTAAATGGCAAAGGCTATTATGAGAAAACCAAAAATGGCATTTTGATATTAACTTTTAAGATGTATTTCCCCTTTAAATTTTTTTTTTTTTTTATTTTAGAAAGAGAGAGAGTAAAGCATCAATGTGAAAGAGAAACATCGATCAGTTGCCTCCAATATGCACTCAGTTTGGGGATCAAACCTGCAGCCTGGACATGTGCCCTGACCTGGAATGGAACTGGCAACCTTTCAGTGCAGGAGTAAACGCTCAATCAACTGAGCCACACCAGCCAGGGCAAGATGTCTTTCTCTTTATTGACAAAAATAAGACTGTTAAACCTAAAAAGAAAAACCCAGAAAGCATTAAAGAAAACATAATTTTTTCTTTTTTAATTTCAGAGAAAAGAACAGCTTTTCCGTCTGACGCAAACCCAGAAGCTACAGAAGCAAACACTATTAATCTAACTACACACAAATAAAAACCTTCTGCATTTTAACACATGCCATAAATGGTCAAATGACAAGTAACTGGGGGAAATATTTGCAACATACAGTATAGTACAGAAAAAGGACTAATTTCCTTAATAATGGAAGAGTTCCCACAAATAAAGAAAAATACAGAAAGCAGATGGACAAAGGACATAAGCACACAATTCACAGAAAAGAAATCTAAATCATTCTTTAAACAGTACAGGAAAATGGACAACCACAGAATATATGAACTAAGATAAAAGTACCATTTTAAAAAATCATTTCTATAGGCAAAGATCAAAAAGTAAGCTCTCTGCTGCCAAGAGTGGAGTAAATGATACTCTCAAACACGGCTGCTGGAGGTATAAATAGTTGTAAACCTTATGGAGAGCAATTTCGTAATGTCAAAATTGAAAGTGTTCATACCCTTTGACATTAATCAATTCCACTTCTAGGACTTCATCTTACAAATATAATCTTGCATGTGCAAAGTACCCAATGTACATAGATAATAAATGAGACACTGTCTTAGTCAAAGCCTGGGGAGGGGCAGGATCTAAATATCCAACAACAGAGAATAGGTTCAATGGATTATAGCATAATGTAAAACTCGGCTGCCATAAAAAAAGAATGACTCAAAACTTCAACTCTATTTGTACTGATTGAAATGACCTCCAGAAAATGAGTGAAAAGAACAAGTTATAGTAGAATGTATAAATATAAAAACCAAATTAAGGGAGGCAAACTGTGTGGATCAGGGTCCAGAACAGATTTAACATTGTGATGTAGCCTCTTGCACCTGTTTTAAAATTTTGCAGAATGTGTGTGTACTTCCTGTTCAAAAAATAAATGGTTACATTTAAAGAATAGCCATAGCAGGGTGGCTCTGTTGGAGAGTCGTCCCATACACCAAAATGGTTGCAGGTTCGATTCCCTGGGGGTGTGTATGGAAGGGAGGCAATCTATCCATATTTCTCTCTCACATATCTCTCTCTCTAAAATCAATGGAAACATCCTCAATTGAGGATAAAAAAAATCAAATAAATATGTTACAAAATGATTACCACCACAGCATTAGCCATCTAGTCACATAATTACCATTACCTTTTTGTGGTGAGAATTAAGATTTGCTCTCTTAGCAACATTTAAGTATATAATACAGCATTATTAGCTATAGTAACCAGGCTGCATATTAAATCCCCAGAACTTGTTTACCCTTTGATCAGAATTTTCCCATTTCCCTCCACCTCCCACCCCCTGGAAACTACCACTCTGTTTCTCTGAGTTTGTCTTTTTTGGCTTACACATGTAAGTGGTATCATACACTACTTGTCTTTCTCCTACTTATTTCACTTAGCAACGTGCAATATTATAAAGTTATTTTATTTCAAAATGAAAACAACTAAAATGCTCTTATTTATTCATATGAAGACATGAGAGGAATATATAATGTCAGTGGATCACTTTTATAATAAAGAATATGGATGACAAGCTTCTTAAGAACCTCCTTATAGACTGTTATACTATATCTTAATTATTTAGGAGACAAGTGACATTATCTAATCCACCTTATTTTGAAAGTCACATATAAACATGCTAAATTCATATGCTATTGAGATAACTGGCTTTTCAGTCCAGCTAAGACAATCCACCAAGGACTGCAAAAGGGAGCTGACCCTCAAAGGCTGCCAAAGATGGAGGAACAAGGGGAGGCAGGGCGATATAAATAATTATTAATTTTCTAAGAACCTAGGAAAGCGTATTTTTGAGAATAAAGAGATGGAGACTTGAAGGGTAGGGGACAAAGCCCAAAACCAGAGATCCAAGACTGTTGACATGGATGTTATTTTCTGTCGTTTGAGAAAATATACTCAGCACCTATGTCCATAAAGAAACAGCACAGATACAAAAAAACAAACAGGCCCATATCTTTGACTAGAAAAGTAAAAGATGAAAGAAGTTCCTGATAAGAGAGACAGAAATGTTCATGTAGAAATATATGGGTTTTTCTTTTTTGTTTAATGAGAAGAGCAGTATCTCTCTTCAATGAGACCCAAACCCACCTCAACTTCTCAAGTATCAATTACAGAAATTCTGAAATGTGTACTCACTTTTAGAGCACCGTTTACTTTATAGTTTAGTATTCACAAAGTGAAAAAACAGGCTCACAGAATCGAATACAGGCTCTGCTAAAGTGCCTTCAGAAAAAATATGAATCGTGGGTTACTAAGATCAAGCTTTCAGACTTTACTTTAAAACACTGAGTAACCCTCAGGAATGCATGGCTCACTGGGCACATCAATAACTAGCTTCAAACTGCCTGGCGAAGTCACTGTGGAATGCAAAGCCAGTGCTTCTCACTGAATGCCAACCAGTCCTGCTCACATCTCCCCACAGTGGTTCTTCCCCCTGTGCTTTATCCTATAACTTCTTGCCTCTCTGGTGAATTGTGAGTAACCTTTTGGGATGGAGTTTCTAGAAGTGATCATCAGTCCACTGGGAGAAGCTGGATGAGGAATCTGATTCTGTACTCAAAAAGCCAATTGCCTTTGGCTTTGGGCACCTTCCACACACCCACAACTCTGAAATGACTTAATCCTTTTCACTGGTGGTCTTTTATAATGAAATATTCTTGCCCTAACCAGTTTGGCTCAGTGGACAGAGCACCAGCCTGTGGATTGAAGGGTCCTGGGTTCAATTCCAGTCAGGGGCACATGCCCAGGTTGTGAGCTTGATCCCCAGTGTGGGGCATGCAAGAGGCAGCCAATCAATGATTCTCTATCATCACTGATATTTCTATTTCTCTCACCCTCTCCCTTCCTCTCTGAAATCAATAAAAATATTTTTTTTAAAAAATGAAATATTCTCTGATATCAATGTATTCCCATCACATCTCAATTTGATGAATTTGACTAGATGGCAAACAATGACAGCTTAGGAAAGTTTAAGACAGTAAAAAAAAAAGGAAAAAGAAGCTCTACCTCCTTTTCTACACACAGTAAGGAAGGAGCCCCAGGCTAGATGTCTTAGTCTGGCTTATAAAATACAACTAGTGGCCAGGTGCACAGACTCGTGCACACTGACAGGGAATTAATTAGAAGACTTAATTACAGCTCGGCAGTAAGCCAGATTCTGGGCCGACAGTGCCCCAGCAACAACATAACCCATGGCCGAAGGTAGAATCATGCGGCTTGTGAGGAATCAGGCTCCCTCCTCTCTGGTCATATGTACTAGGTGGTCAGACAGTCGGAGGGTACACGGTCACTTAGCCATATATATACATACATATATATATATAGTTTTTTAGAGATCTTTAAAGCCAGTTGTTAAAAGACAGATTAAAAGTATATTAACAGCAATTTTGTAGTAAAAACCAAAAATATTATCTTCACAAAAAGGATTTTTTTCAGTCCATGAAACATCATTTCATCTGTTGTACCTGTGTCTGTTTTAATGTATTCATACGTGTCTTTACTAATAATTTTCACTGAACAAATACATTAAGGATGGAGATTTCAGTTGTTGAAAAATTTCTAATTGGTAAAATATTTAGAGTTATTTTTTATGTTTAATTTTTAAAATCACTGGAGCAGAGTGCATCTGGCTTTAGTCACCACCTCTTGCATATACAATCTTGAGATTAAAGGCAGTGTTTCAGAATTTAGGTTTTGGAATTACATATAAATGGGTTTAGAAATCTGAGTTAACAACTCTCTTTTTTATAGAACTAGGTGCTATAATGTTTTAAAAACCTTTACAGGAGTTATAACACTAATACAAGGAATTCCCATATATCTTTACAGATTCACCATATTTTCACATTTTGGCCAATTTGCTTTATCACTCATTTTCCTCTCTCTGAATATTTTTTGAACCATGAGAGAGTAATATGAACAAATGCCCTTTTTAATAGCAAAAATCTACATGTTAATTTGAGCCTGTTAATTATTTATAGGTCTTAAGCCATCAAAACCACTATATATGGCTTGGGAAAGGTATTCTGTCATAAAAAAAAAACACACAAAAAACAACAAGGTTTTAAATGGCAGGAGTTTATAGCTTTAGCCTCTGCTTTATAGGTTAAATAGCACAGTGGTTCATAAACTTTGCTTTACATTGAAATTATGTGGGAATCTTTAAAAAACACTGATACCTGTTTCCCATCCCAAATACTTTGATTTAATTAGTATGAGCTACAGCCTAGGCATTTGGGATTTTTAAAACTACCCAGAGTTTTAAAATATGCACCAAAATTGTTGAGCCAGTCTTAGGGACTAGGCACCAACACATCACTTGAAATACTGGTTTCAGCAAAATATGTTACAGTTCCAAGCAACTGAAAATAAACAACAACAACAAAAATACAATGAAAATAAAGGAAGATACAATCAAATTGTAAGGCAGAATCTCTCTTTGTGAAAATAAAGTCACCCTTAGTCATACTACAATGTTGATATTTTAAGGATCTCCTTTACTTAAAGTTGCTCATCAGTCCAGATATTTTACATTGTAGTACAAAAAAAGGAGTTCTATAGAAACAACAACCCCTCAGCCATTATCGTCCAGATGTTCATTAAAAGAGGATCAATTAAAGTTGCAATATGACCATAGCAGCCACTAGAGGGTGACCAAGTCTGATATATCCATCACCTCCCCTACTTTCTTCTCAAAGGCTCTTAATTGACATTTAAGTTACAATTTCCGGACCCTAGCACTTTATTAAATGAAGATTAAAAATTAGTTTCAAACAGAAAGAAGGAATTCCCTCAGGGCAAGGAAGTGTTAATAGTTAAGATACCAAATTTGGCTGCTCATGTATTTTACCAAATGTCTCCCTCTACTTCTTGGTAAAAATATGCAATTTCTTCAATTGCATAGGGATGGGATATCAGCATTCCACTACTGTCTGCTCACACTACCCCTTTAATGTACTGGAGCATATTAGAACAAAAGTCTCAATCCTTAATACTTTTACAGAATTTGCCTCTAAGTATATCATATCCCAACTATCGAATATCAAAACCTGAGTATATCGTCTCTTTTATAGTTTAAGCTTTCATATTGTAGTTTCATCAAAAAAATTAAATGACATAAAATATAGCTATGTATCCATTAATTAACTGATAAGGTTAAAAACATTTTGAAAACTTACATAAGGTTTTATTTCCCCACAATTCAAATTGATAAGATATAATCACAAAGAATTATACTAGCGATACAATAATTTACAGTGCTTGATCATATTTTCAGTATAACAGATTTCTAGACAACAAAGAAAACCAATTAATATAAAATAATTGTGCTGATAATTGTGGAGAATCCAATTATGTTCTGAGAACATAAGGTTACAAACCAAAATGGTAAAATAATCTGAAAACAAACAACTCACAAAACTTGATCCTATTTGGTGCTTTTAACACAATGCCACAAAGCACACATCAGCATGCATTAAAAACAAACATTAAGGGAATGCAAATCAAAACCAAAATGGGAAATCACCACACACTAACTGGAATGGTTAATATTTGAAAAGATTAACAATACCAAGTGTTGACAGGGATGTGGAGCAACTGGAACTCTCATTCATTATTGGTGGGAATGCAATGCAAAATGGTATAGTCACTTGGAAAAACAGTTTGGCTGTTTTTTAAACAGTTAAACATATACTTGGTATACTTTATCATATATACAATACAGAAATGTCTCTCTTTATGAACAACTACATAACAAGAAAATAGACAAGTATTTTGGAACATACAAACTTCCAAAACTGAATCAGGAAGAAGTAGAATACCTGAATAGATCAATAACAACTAATGAAATCGAAGCAGTAACCAGAAAATTCCCATCAAATAAAAGACCTGGACTGGATGTATTCACAGGTGAGTTTTACCAAACAATCGAAGAACACCTAATCTCCTAAAACTATTCCAAAAAATTCAAGAGAAGGAAAAAAGACTTCAAAGCTCTTTTTATGAGAGAAACATTATCCTAATACCTAAAACAGATAGACATACAACAAGGAAAGAAAAGTATAGGCCAATATCCCTGATGAACATAGATGCCAAAATCCTCAACAAACTATACTAGCAAATCAGATCCAGCAATACATTGAAAAAAAGCATACATGATAAAGTGGGATTTATTCCGGGGATGCAAGGTTGATTTGCAAACTAGGAAATGTGATACATCACATAAACAGATTGAAAGATAAATACCATCCGATGCAGAAAAAGTATTCGATAAATAACAGAACCTATTTACAATAAAAACTCTCAGCAAAGTAGGAACAGAGGGATCATACCTCAACATAATAAAGGCCATATATGAAAAATCTATAGCCAACATCATACTTAATGGTCAAAAACTAAAAGTGTTTCCCTTAAGATCAGAAACAGACTGGGATATCTGCTTTCACCACTCTTATTCAACATAGTACTGGAAGTTCTAGGCATAGTGATGAGACAAGAAGAAGAAATAAAAATAATTCACATTATTTTGAAAATGCAGCATTGAGAGATTCTAGTGCTGGTGAGACCACGTGAAACACATGCATGGCTGAACCCAGTTAATGCCTCTATATAAACTTTTAACATTCTGGTGGGCAGTACAGAGATCTACTGTCTTGTGGCTGCCCAAGGAAAGCCTCATGTATCATCTTGGGAGAGCAATGAATTGTTGCTGTAGCTTTGCCAGCCAGATTTTGGAAGAAAGGCAAGTATAAGAAACACTTGGCATAAAATAAAAATTAACGTGAAGTGCCTGGCCCTGCCACCATGACCTAACACTGACAGAGGTACAGAACCACTGTGACTCATTGCCATCACAACCCATTGCACCTGACCCAGAACCCCAGGACAAATGGCCCTGCCACTTGGAGACCACCCTGTAGCCATGACCTGACTTACCCAGAAACACGGACCTGCCTCTATGACAAGGCGTGCCTGACCCTGTGCCCCTGGAAGACCAGACCCTGGAGTCACCCAACACCCACGACACATGGAACTGCCAGAGAGACCCAGCTCCACCAGAAGATCGGACCCGCTGCTGTGATGCAGCCCACCTCACCAGGTGCCCCAGGCTACTGGAACTCTAAAATGGGGAGACAGACAAACTTCAACGGAAAGAAAAGGAGAAATCACCAGTAAAGGAACTAAATGAAATGGAGGTAAGCAATTTGTCATATAAAAAGAATTCAAAGTGATGGTTATAAAGGTGCTCAAACAACTTAGTAAGCTACAAGCAATTTTTTGATAACTATAAGAAACTTAATGATAACTACACCAGCATGGGGGAAAAAAAGAAAAAAAAAGGTTGAAACCATAAATAAGAATAAATCAGAAATGAAGAATGACATAGAAGCATTAAAGAACACCCTGGTAGACTAGAAGAAGCTGAGGACTGAATTAGCAAGTTAGAAGACAAGGTAAAACACACACTCACACACACACACACACACACACACACAAACACTATTGAAAGTAAAAAGAATTAAAAAGCTGAAGGAGAGTTTAAGGGAGCTTTGGGACAGTATGAAATGTAACCATATCCACATTATACGGATAACAGAAGGAGAAGAATCTGAACCAGTAATAGAGAACCTGATTAAATAAATGACAGACAACTTCCCTGGTCTAGTGAAGAAAAAAGTCACACAAGTCCAGGACACACAGAGTCCCAATCAAGATGAACCCAAAAAGACCCAAACCAAGACACATCGTAATAAAAATGGCAAACAGTAAAGACAAAGTATCTTAAAGGTGGCAACAGAGAGGCAAAAAGTTAGCTACAAGGAAGCTCCCAGTTTTTCAGCAGATTTCTCAATAGAAACACTTCAGGCCACAAGCAAGTGGCATCAAGTATACAGCAAGTATACAGTGTAATGAAAAGCAGGGGACGGAATACAAGACTACTCTATCCAGCAAGGAAGGCTATAGTTCAAAATTGAAGGTAAAATAAAGAGCTTCGGGGACATGCGCGCGCGCGTGCGCGCGCGCGCTAACAGAGTTTATTACCACCAAACCAGAACTCCAAGAAATGTTAAATGAACTGTTGTAAGAAGAAGAAATAGAGAGAGAGAGAGATGAACACAGGCATAAGGAGTAAAAATGGCAATAAATACCTATCAGTAATAACCTTAAATGTAAATGGATTAAATGCTCCAATCTAAAGACACAGGGTAGCTGAATGGATAAAAAAAACATAACCCATATATATGATGTCTACAAGAGACCCACCTCAGAACAAAAGACTCACAAAGGATGAAGGGAGGGGTGGGAAAAGATTTTCCATGCAAATAGAAATTTAAAAAACATAAATAAACCAAAAAACTGGGGTAGCAATAGTCAGATCTGGCAAACTAGACTACAAAATTGCTGGGGTCCAACCCCAGCAGGTCCAGGGGTCCCCAAAGGTGTGGACGGAGTCGGCGAAGAAGGAATGACACAGAGACAGCCTTCAGTTGATCAGCAGCCTAGCCAGGACCTCTAGCCAGGATCTCCAGCCAAAGTTCTGGTTAGGATCTCCAGCGAAGTTCTGGCCAAGTTCTCTCGCTAGGTTCTCCAGCCAAGTTCTCCAGCCAGGTTCTATCCAGGTTCTCCAGCCAGGTTCTATAGCCAGGTTCTGTCTAGGATCTTTTGCCATGTTCTCTCCCTAGGTTCTCTCTCTAGGTTCTGTCTAGGATCTCCTGGGAAGTTCTGGTTAGGATCTCCAGCCAGGTTCAGTCACCAGGTTCTAGTCAGGTTCTCCTGCCATGTTTTCTTGCTAGGTTCTGTGTCCTGTTGTCTTGTTACATCTATATTTATACCAGTTGACTCCAATCCTATCAATCTCTATTCCAAAGGTTAGGGCGTTTCTTATCTCCATTCCAGGTAGTAAAGATTATGTAGCTTAAGAGTGATTGTTCTTAGTTAAAGTGATTAACTACCCGCCTGGCACTTAGTTAAGGGGTTTTATTCCCTCCCTAACTTCAGGGAAAAATTCCTACCTGGGGAAACAACCTTTCTCAGAGAGGTGACCTTGGTTAAAACACATAGCGCCAAGAAGGAGAGCAAACATAAGAACAGTATGCCATATATGCCAGGTCCCTTGGAACATATGCTGTGCAGATGTTTCTTCTCTGCAGCGACTGTGTCAAGCAGCAAGGATGGACCGGCTCCCGGCACAAAATGAAGGCCATAACAAGAGACAATGAAGATCACTTCATAATACTAAAGGGATCAATACAACAAGAGGATATACCCCTGATAAACATATATACACTCAAGACAGGAGCAACCATATATATTAAAAAAACTTCTGGAGGACTTGAAGGGAGAGATCGACAGTAGGGGACTTTAACACCCTACTAACATCACTGGATAAATCTCTAGAAAAAAAATCATCAAGGAAACAGCAACCCTAAATGACACACTAGTTCAAATGCATTTAATTGACACTTACAGAACATTTCACCCCAAATCAACAGAATACACATTCTTCCCAAGTGCACATGGTACATTCTCAAAGACAGACCAGATGTTAGGACACAAACTAAGTATTTACAAATTCAAAACGATTGAAATCATATCAATCATCTTCTCAGATCACAATGGCATGAAATTAAAAATAAACTACAGTAAAAACACCCCAAAACATTCAAACAAATGGAAGCTAACAAACATGTTATTAAACAATGAATGGGTTTGCCAATGAAATCAAGAAGAAATCAAAGAATTCCTGGAAACAATGAAGATGGACACACACAAAAACCCAAAATCTCTGGCACACAGCAAAAGCAGTCTGGGGAGGGGAGAGGAGGGGAGGGGGTGAGGGGAAGAGGGAAGGAAGGGGGAGGGGTGGGGAGGGGGGAAGAGGAAGGGTGAGGGGAGGGGAGGGGAGGGGGAAACTAGACCACCAACTTACACTATACACAAGAATAAACTCAAATGGATAAAACACTTCAATGTAAGTCATGAAACAATAAAACTTGTAGAGAAAAAAAAAGGCAGTAAAATCTCAGACATATCTTGCAGCAATTTTTGTCAATATGTCTTTGAGGGGAAGGGAAACTCCCCTCAAAGATAAACAAATGGGACTGCCTCAAGCTAAAAAGTTTGTGCAGAGCAAAAAACAAAACAAAACCATCAACAAAATGAAAAGAGAACACACTTATATGAGAGAAAATATTCACCAATGATACATCTGATACAGGGTTAACTTCCAAAATATATAAGGAACTTATACAACTCAACACAAGGAAAACATACAATACAATTTTTAAAAATGGGCAAAGGACCTGAAAAGACACTTCTCCAAAGAGGAAGAAGAAATGAAAAAATGCTCAAGAGGCCACTAATCATCAGAGATACAAATTAAAACTACAATGACAATGGCTACTATTAATAAAGCAACCCTGGTCAGTATGGCTAAGGTGGTTGAGTGTCTTCCCATGCATGGAATGGTGACTGGTTCAATTCCAGGTCAGGACACATGCCTAGGTTGTGGGTTCGGTCTCCGGTGGAGATGCATATGGGAGGCAACTGATTGATGTTTCTCACATCACCTCTCTTTCTTTCTCCTTCTTCCTCTCCCTCTCCCTTTCCCTTTTCCTTTCCGTCTCCCTTTCCCTCTTCCCCCCTTTCCTTTCTTCTCTCTCTAAAATCAATAAAGACATATTTTAAAAATCAATAAGCAACAAGTGCTGGTGAGGATGGTGGATAAAAGGGAACTCTAGTGCACTGCTGGTGGGAATGCAGACTGGTGCAGCCACTGTGAAAAGCTGTATGGAGTTTTCTCAAAAAATTAAAAATGGAACTGTCATTTGACCCAGTGATCCCACTTCTGGTAATATATCTTAAGAATGTTGAAACACCAATCAGAAAGAAAATATGCACCCCTATGTTCATAGCAGTGTTATTTCCAATAGCCAAGATCTGGAAACAGCCCAAGTGCCCATCAGCAGAAGAGGGGATAAAAAAAAAAACTGTGGTACATCTACACAATGGACTACTACAGGGCCAAAAAAATGAAGGGACTCATGCTTTGCAACAGCATGGATGGACCTGGGGAGTATTATGCTAAGCAAAATAAGCCAGTCAGAGAAAGACACATATCACTAATATGTGGAATCTAAGGAATAAATAAACTGTCAAACAAAATAGAAACAGAGGAATGGATACATGAAACAGATGAATGGAAGCCAGAGGTGAGGCGATTGGAAGGAATTAGCTAAAAAACATACATACATATCCCATGGATACAGACAATGATGTGGTGAAGGCCAAAAGAGGGGGACGCAGGGATAGTTGAGGTGGGCAAAGGGGGAGAAATGAGGAAAGTCTGCAATAATGTCAACATTAACATCTATATATATAAAAGGCTAAGTGACCGACTGTACGTACGTACATCTGTCCATCTGCCCAACCAACTGGCCGGTACATCTGATGCACACTGGCAATCTATATATATAAAAGGCTAAATGACCGACTGTACGTACGTACATCTGTCCATCTGTCCAACCAACTGGCCGGTACATCTGATGCACACTGGCAATTTAAAAATAAATGTTGACTTGTGCATGCACGATTCATATAAAGCTCTCAGAATGGGTATTATTGAAATCCCCCATGAAATGATTTGTAACGGATTATTGAAGCTTCCTTTGGAAATAGTATATCTATAGATAATATTAAAAATATATCTAAACATACAATTCTTTGCCTAAAAATGAGCACGTTCATAAATTAAATGAAGAAATTTTGGATATACTCGATGGAGATTTTCACACCTATTTGAGTGATGATTCCATCGATTCAACAGATGATGCTAAAAAGGAAAATTTTTCCATCAAATATCTTAATAGTGTTATTCCTTCAGGAATGCTGTGTCATAAATTAAAATTAGAAGTAGGTGCAATCATCATGCTACTGGGAAATCTTAATAGAAAATAGGGTCTTTGTAATGGTACTAGATTTGTTATCAAAAGATTGCAACCTAACATAATCGAAGCTGAAGTATTGACAGGATCTGCGGAAGGAGAGGTTGTTCTGATTCCAAGAATTGATTTGTCCCCATCTGACACTGGCCTCCCATTTAAATTAATTCAAAGACAGTTTCCCGTGATGCCAGCATTTTCAATGACTATTAATAAATCACAAGGACAAACTCTAGACAGAGTAGAAATATTCCTACTACCTCAACCGTTTTCAGACATGGTCATTTATATGTTGCTTTCTCTCAAGTTTGAAGAGCATGTAACATTAAAGTTAAAGTTGTAAATACTTCATCACAAGGAAAATTAGTCAAGCACTCTGAAAGAGTTTTTACTCTTAATGTGGTAAATATTAGGGAGATATTAGAATAAGTTTAATCAATTTATCAATCATTGTTTTTATCAATGTTGTTTTTATATCATGTTTTTGTTTTTATAGCATGTCTTTGTTGCTATATCCTGTTGTTATTATTTATTAATCAATTTACATATTATTTTCATATACATTTTTCTAATTTTCTCTCATATATGACACTTCTATTATAGAGGAAGGGTGAATAGCAATATTAAAATTTTTTTTCTAATTGATTTCCTTTCAATGTGCACGAATCCGTGCACCGGACCTCTCTTGTGTATTTATGCAAGCAAAATTAAAGCATGTGTCAACACAAGGACCTATACTAAAATGTTCACAGTAGCTTAACTCTAGTCCAAAACTGATAGCAACCCAAATGTCCATCAACTGGACAAACTAGTAAATCCATACAATGAACAACAATGAAAAGGAACAAACTACTGAAACCTACAACAACAGAAATCAGTCTCAAAGATGTTATATTAAGTGAAAGAAGCCAGACACCAGACTAAATACTGTATAAATTTTTAATAAAAGCAAAACAGTAGTAACAAAAAATAGAACAGTGATTTTCAGTCACTGGATGTTAAGGAAGAGGACTACAAAAAGTTATAAGGAAAACTTTTGGGATAATAGAAATGTTATCTATCATGATTGGGGTGCTGATTACACAAATACATATGTCAAAACTCATCAAAGTATACTCTTAAAATAAATGTTATTTTAAATAAATTATGATTCAAAAAAAGCTAATACAGTATTTCATTAAAACCTATAAAATAAACTGATTCTAACAGTAAATAATAGGCCAGGAGTTAGTAAGTCAATAAAAGAATGTAAAGAGATGCTCAAAATGAAGGCATTCATATCCTACATAATAAAAGCCTAATATGCTAAGTGTCCAGTCATCTGTTCAACCAATCAAAGCATAATATGCTAATGATATGCTAAGGGTGCTCAACCGCTCACTATGACATGCACTGACCACCAGGGGGCAGATGGTCCAATTGGTAGGTTAGCTTGCTGCTGGGGTCCAGCTGATCGAACTGAGCCAGATGGGCTGAACACACCCTGGATCCTTCCCGAGGTCTCTCCTCGACTGGCCAATCTCCCATGTCCCTCCCCGGCCCTGATAGTGCACTGGTTGGGTCCCTTGGCCTGGCCTGTGCCCTCTCACAATCCAGGATCCCTGGGGGATGTCAGAAAGCCAGTTTCGGCCTCGCCTGTGGGATCAGGAATGCTGAAAGGATGCCTAAAAGCACTCCAAGTCTGGTTCTGAACATCTATCCTTAATACACATCAGTTGCTTCTCTACAAACTATTAACACCAATGTTTTCTTTCCCCTTTCTCCAACTTCATAATTATCAAATTTTATTTTTTTCAACCACTTACTAGTGTTTTAGCTAATTCTTTATCTATGAAGCTGCCCTGAACTATATAAACTTAAATAATCACATATCAAGAAACCTTAAGTAACACATTGCCTACTTTCCTATTTTTTACAGAAGATGCACAGAAAAAGCAACCTGCCCAAGGTTATCAGCTAAAAATGGAGTAAAGCTTAGAACAGATTTCTAATCCAATGCTGATTTTACATATCAGCATACACCAGCTTTCTTAGAAGTTCACAAAGGGTGTAATTATTTCTTAAAATCAAGGAATCATTCCAGCCAACGTGGCTCTCTGAAATCAATAAAAATATATATTTTTAAAAATCAAGTAATCATTTGTATGTATAAAGTTATTTATACATATAGAAAATGGTTTTTCAATATACCCCCAAAGAACTATAAAACAGCCAATGATAATAGATACACTCAATATTCCAGTGTTGTCTCACAATTCAATTGGTAAAGGAGGCTTTGCTATCAAGTTGCAGATTTTACCAGAGTGAAGCAATAAATTATAAGTTCATATTCTTTTCAGGGTTCTTAAACAATTACAAGCTATGAGATATGTAAAGCATAGCCCTATGGGAACATCTATCTTCAAATGCGACCTTGCAATTAAGCATTCACCAGCTATCTAATCTAATAAAAAAGAAACATGCAAATTGACCACACCTCCGCTACGCCCAAGCCACGCCCACCAGCCAATCAGAGTGACTATATGCAAATTAACCCAACCAAGATGGAGGCCAGCAGCCACGGAGCTGGAGCAAGCAGAAGGCTTGGTTGCCCCGGTGATGGAGGAAGCCAACCTTCCCGCCTGCCCTGGCCAGCTGTGGCCTCCGCTCAAGGCAACAAAGTTTCAATTACAGAAGCTAAATAAATCCCAGATACCTGCTTCCAGCCAGCCTCCAATGGGAGCTTGGGTGGCTGGGGACTGTGCCAGCCTGCAAACAGCCATCAGCCCCTCACCCAGGCTGGCCACAACCCTCATGGGGTGAAGGTCCCGCTGAGGGGCTTGGCCACCCTGCAAACAGCCATCAGCCACTCACCCAGGCTGGCCAGGCACCCCAGCAGGAACCCCCACCTTTAAGGGGGTGTGGCCAGCCTGAAAACGGCCCTCAGCCCCTGACCCAGGCTGGCCAGGCACTCCAGCGGGGACCCCCACCCTGAAGCGGGTGTGGCCAGTCTGAAAACGGCTCTCAGCCTCTCACCCAGGCTGGCCAAGCACCCCAGCGGGACCCCCACCCTGATCTGGGACACGCTTCAGGGCAAACCAGCTGGCCCCCACCCATGCACCAGGCCTCTATCCTATATAATAAAAGGATAATATGCAAATTGACCCTAACAGCAGAACGACTGGGAATAATTGGTCACTATGACACACACTGACCACCAGGGGGCAGACGCTCAATGCAGGAGCTGCCCCCTGGTAGTCAGTGCACTCCCACAGGGGGAGCTCTGCTCAGCCACAAACCAGGCTGACAACTGCCAGCACAGTGGTGGTGGTGGGAGCCTCTCCCGCCTCCTCAACAGCACTAAGGATGTCCGACTGCAGCTTAGGCCTGCTCCCCACTGGCAAGTGGACATCCTCCAAGGGCTCCCGGGCTGCCAGAGGGATGTCTGACTGCCAGCTTAGGCCTGATCCCCCAGAGAGCGGGCCTAAGCCAGCAGGTGAACCTCCCCTGAGGGGTCCCAGACTGCGAGAGGGCACAGGCCAGGCTGAGGGACCCCTCTCCCCCCCGAGTGCACAAATTTTTGTGCACCGGGCCTCTAGTCTTTAATATTCTGCATAAAAGTATATAGAGAAAAATTCAGCTAAATTAACAAACTAAAACAGAAAAGTTAGAGCTTTCTACAATCTGTCATTACTACATTCCCACTGAAGCTCTAACAAAGGCATGAAAAGATTAACAGCTGCAGAGAAAAAGTAAAGGCATACCACTGAACCTGGATTAATCTAAGCAAAATGATACTATGATACACCAATTTTCACAATTTAGTTCAGGGGTGGGCAAACTTTTTGACTCGAGGGCCACAATGGGTTCTTAAACTGGACCAGAGGGCCAGAACAAAAGCATGGATGGAGTGTTTGTGTGAACTAATATAAATTCAAAGTAAACATCATTACATAAAAGGGTACGGTCTTTTTTTTTTTTTTCAGTTTTATTCATTTCAAACGGGCCGGATCCAGCCCGTGGGCCGTAGTTTGCCCACGGCTGATTTAGTTATAGTCCAGTACTGAGGCTTTGGGTTCCAGGGCAGCCTGTACCATTATGGCTAGTTACCTGGCAGAAATGAAACAAAGTAACACTTTTTCTCCACACTATCCTTCCCCTAAATATTCTAATTTCATCAGGAAAACCAAAACAAATGATATGAACTTTAAATTTCAGAGAAGGTAATATAAATGCAACCTATCGGCCTGCGGACTGAAAGGTCCCAGGTTCGATTCTGGTCAACGGCATGTACCTTGGTTGCGGGCACATCCCCAGTAGGGAGTGTGCAGGAAGCAGCTGATCGATGTTTCTCTCTCATCAATGTTTCTAACTCTCTATCTCTCTCCCTTCCTCTCTGTAAAAAATCAATAAAATATATTTTTTAAAAAAACAAAAAACAAAATCGGAATGGTGGCTACCTATTATAGACTATGGCAGGGTCCTATAAAATTTCAAAATACAGTTCTGGCAGGCTCTTGCAGACTAACAGATGTATGAGAGAGATTTGGAAGATGGCCTTATCTCTCCTGGTATAACCACTTTCAGATGGATATTTACACAGAAGTCTGCAAGGTGGAAGATAAACAACTGGCTCTTTTCTGTCCTGATATCCAGTAGTGTTCTGGAAGTTACTTGCTGCCGAGGGAGAAAAAGAACTCCACCACCAAAAGTGTAGGTAGGATGTTAGTGGAAAGTGTGACCAAAAGCATTTATCCTTTGTCAAAATGCTAGCCAAACCTGGTATTTTCTCCCCATTCACACAAAAGTGCTGGCATCACAAATCACACATTCTTCGTGAAGTTTATAAAAATTTTTCTTCAAATTTAAATTTTACTTAACTATTTATTTGATTAGTAACATTTTCACAGGGCTCAAAATTCAAAAGGCACAAAAAGGTGCACAATGAAGATGTCCTTCTGCTCAGATCCTCCAATCTTTCAATTCTTCCACAGAAGGTAATTCAGGTACAGTACTTGCTGCATACTGACAACCTGATATAAAGGAAACAATTCTAGTATAGGAGTAAGAGAGCCAGTTTTGAAGCACATTCTTGCAGGTAAGCATCCTTAAGGGAATTCTTAATTACAGGGGACTAAAAGCTCTGAAACATGTATATGGACATAAAAGAAGATCACACATTTAACCATCTATTACTAAAAATTTCATTTTGATTCTTAACTCCCTTCAGCAGATCTAAACCTGTGCCCTTCAACTGACCTTTATAAGTGAGCAATAACCTTGGCCAAGTAGCTCAATTGGTTAGAGCATCGTCCCCATACACCAAGGTTGTGAGTTCTATCCCTGGTCAAAGCACATACAAGAATCAACCAATGAATGCATAAATAAGTGGCACAACAAATCGATGTCTCCCCCCACCCCCTTTCTAAAGTCGATTTTTAAAAAATGAGCAATAGTCTTTGTGTAAGTGCCAGACAAAGTCCTCAAGAAGCTTAGTGCTGTCATCAAGAAATGTAAATTTACACTAGCAGTAAAACTATCTGTGGAGAAAAGAGAGAATAAAGTGTGCGTGGGGGGGCGGGGGGAAATGGGGAGGACAATCTGGGAAGAAGGAAGGATTTCCCCTTGCTAGACATATCCAAACAGAGCAGAGTTCTCAAGTTTAAAATGTTTGCTGTAAACAGAGCCCTGAAACTGGCTTGCCTGGAGAAGGGGTGAGGGGTGGGACAGACAACTTCAAACATTAGAAAATTTCATTGCTTGTTACTCTGTAGTTCAAAAACTGAGACAAATTTCTTCCTACTTCAAAAAAATGTTCCTCTATTTTACCTATGTTTTCCTAAATATAAAACTAACCCTGAAAAGATAAATCTTAAAAACAGATTTTCAATTCCTTTAGATATACCAATTCCTTTATATCTAACTGATAAGCTAATTATAAGTTATCATTAATGCTGGTCTTTAAGGTCTCTCTGTGCTATACTTTTAGGCTAGTCTTAGTTGGTATTTTTAACAACGTATCTTCTCTAATAATCCTCATTTTGGAACATTAATTAGATAAGACAAGGCTATGTGAAATTACCTACTTGAAACCCTTGCTTTCAGAAAGGTTCCCTAAATCACAGTACCCAAGTTGGCTATGCATGTGAATCACCTGGAGATCTTGTTAAAACGCAGGTTCTGTATCAGCAGATACAGGGTGGAGCCTGAGATCCTGCACTTCCAGCAGCTCCCATGTAAAGCTAACATAGCTAGTCCGTGGATTATACTGGGAATAGCAAGGCCCTAAATAAAGCATGTCAAACTCTCGGCCCATGGGCCACATACAGCCCACAAGGAATATTTTTGCGGTCCAGCCAATATAACGGCATGTAAGAAATGTTTTAATAAAAATTTCGTAACTTAATTTTTTACAATATCCTGTTATACATAATTATTAAAAACAAACTACAACATTTGCTAATGACTGATTACTATAATCGTGTTGCATTAATTTCCTTTATAAGCGTTACGTGCAGATGCACCATTTCTCTCCACTAATACTAGCAGTGAATATTTTAGCAGCCGATTGCCATGTCATTAGTCTTGTACTGACTTGTTTGGTGTGCGCAACAGGAAATATTTCGCTTTCGGAGAACAAGAAAAATAGGTTTATTTGTTTTACGCTTATTAATTTGTGCAGTTATTCAGTGTCTGCTAAGTTAATGTTCAAGAAAAAATATTTATTTTTATTAACACATTGTGTACCGCATAGAAGTCTCTAAGACATACGCCTGGGACCGCACAGTTTTGGGCAAACTGCACGTTATTTAAATCATCATAATGCACTTTAGGTGTTGTTTTTCAATAATTATAACATTTTTATTTACAAAAACAATTAAACAATTAAAGTTCCTAGTACTTTTTTAACGTATGGTACTGCGTAAAACATTTTCCTCTATGAAGAGGGACCAAACAAAATTTACGTAAGTATCTAGATTCGCTCCTTTTTTCATGGGCGTGAAAAACGAGAACACTCGTGAGCAGTCCTTATCAGATGGCGCGCGAAACACGAGAAAACTCCTGAGAGGTACGAAATGTATTAAAATGTTCTATTAGTCCTAACTGGTTTGGCTCAGTGGATAGAGTATCGGCCTGCGGACTCAAGGGTCCCAGGTTCGATTCCGGTCAAGGGCATGTACCTTGGTTGCGGGCACATCCCCAGTAGGGAGTGTGCAGGAGGCAGCTGATCGATGTTTCTCTCTCATCAATGTTTCTAACTCTCTATCCCTCTCCCTTCCTCTCTGTAAAAAAATCAATAAAATATATTTTTTTAAAAATTATATCACTTGATTGGTAACTCCTAAATCCTAGGCCATAACTGGGAGATAATATTTTTCACAGCTAAATGAGAAGAGCAAGAACAATGTCAGTTTTTCATAAAGGAAAATATACTCTACATTGTTACATATTGTTTGTTATAATTTACTTTATTTGTAACTCTACCTTGGTGACTTTCTCTTTAAATGTCCAACTGAATAAAAATTGGCAATCCTCTGTAGGTCACTTTCCTTTCTCTCCTTTTAATCTCTCTCTCTCTCTCTCTCTCTCTCTCTCTCTCTCTTTCTCTCCCCCCTCACCCGAGGATATTTCCCCATGGTTGCCTCCTGCAGGAGCTCCTACCAGGCCCTGGGTCAAGGAGGAGCCTGCAAGCAAGGTACATGTAACTGGGGACCCTTTAGTCCAAAGGCCAATGCTCTATCCACTGACCTAAACCGGCTAGGGCTCCTTTTAAATTCTTTAAACAACTTAATGTGATCTAAAATCTAAGGACCACCAAATTCAAATAACTTTTCCATACCTCTTTCCCTTATCTGGGAACAGGGTGTTAGACTCTCAATAAAGGTGTGTGTATGTGTGTGTGCGTTCAAAAGAGCAATTGGAATCCCAGGCATGTTTTTAAAGCTCGCCTCCAATCCCCAGGGTAGGATATTATTTACTAATGGAACTGTGCTGACTACCTCAGGTAGTCTGGATTGGGGGGAGAGCAGAATTAAGATATTTAGGCACACCAGGTGAGGCAATTCCTCAGATCCCTTGAACTCTGACAGCTTATTATTTCAGGGAATCTACACCTCTTGTTCCTCCCTCCTCTCCAAACAATCCAGAGCTGATAAAACAATCAGTCAAAAAAATATCATCCTCTGCTCTGTAGTACATGTCAGGTTATGCATAAGTTTTGTTTTCTGTCAAGATAAGTATGTGGGTGAGTTTTGTACCCTGTGTTATTCATAACAGAAAGAAGATATGTATTAGCTGGGTGTTAGGTTATTTTGCATTAACAACACTGAATGAGGACGAACTCAGAACATCAGAGTTCCTAAAGAAAGCCTAATTTGTATTTAATTTAAAAAGGACAGCCTCTTAATTGGGCAAATTTCACATGTCCTGTATAAAATAAATAAAATAAGAAGGTAAAATAAAAAAATAATAAAATAAAATAAAAACAATCAGAGTCCTGGCTGGGTGACTTAATTCATGGGAGTGTTGTCCCATACACCAAAAAGGTTGTGGGTTCAATTCCTAGTCAGAGCACATACTTAGGTTTCGGGTTCAAGCCTCAGTCAGGGCGTGTACCGGAGGCAACTAATTGATGTTTCTCTCTCACAAGCATGGATGTTTCTTTTCTCTCTGTCTCTCTGACTCTCTCTCTCTCTCCCTCCCTCCTTCCCTCCCTCTCCCTCTCTTTGAAATAAAAATAAAAATAAAATAAAAATAAAAATAAAATCAATAAAAAAATAATCAATCATATCCTCAGGTGATAATTAAAGAAAAAAACAATCAGAATTGGTAAGTGTGAAATAAAATTAGTGTGAAATTTTTCACTATACCACATTCTATTGCATTAAATGTAGACACACAAGAGCTGGTCAATTTAACTTACATCTTCTGTTATTAAACACTAGAGGCCTGGTGCACAAAATTCGTGCACCCTCTCGCAGTCCCAGAGCCCTCAGGAGATGCCCGTCAGTCGGACATCCTTAGCGCTGTTGTGGAGGTGGGAGAGGCTCCCGTCACCGCCCTTGTGCTTGCCAGCCATGAGCCCGCTTCTGGCTGAGTGGCGTTCCCCGTGTGGGAGCACACTGACCACCAGGGGGGGCAGCTCCTGCATTGAGCGTCTGTCCTTCTGGTGGTCAGTGCGCATCATAGCGACCAGTCGTTTCGCAGTTCAGTCGATTTGCATATTAGCCTTTTATTATATAGGATTAGCTCAGGTCCAGTAAACTCACTTTCTCCCCCAACTCCTTCACCCACAAAAGACTATATATATAAACTGTATACTGTGTGTCATAATGGGAAGATGATGACCTTTCTCTGAATCATAATGCATGTTGAAGCTCTT
The DNA here is from genome assembly GCF_028538775.1 of Myotis yumanensis. NCBI lineage: Eukaryota > Metazoa > Chordata > Mammalia > Chiroptera > Vespertilionidae > Myotis > Myotis yumanensis. The sequence continues at coordinate 89,282,424 of NW_027223757.1, forward strand.
ACTACCTAAAATCAAAGCAAAAGTAAACCATATTACACATCTCCAATGTGAGTCTCAGAGCTACCTCATGCAGGGGACAGGTGCTGAAGCTAGCTGGCTCTGCCTTCATCTGAATCCATTTAGTACACAATGAGAAGACTCTTCTGGTTCAGTGATCTGTGACTACTTAATTAATACCTTTTTAAGGGGATTACAAAGAACCACAATTCTGGGCGTAATAAATCTGCCAAATGTCCATGCATGTGTTCATGTCCCCTGAACTGTACCTTCAGTTTTGTGTAGATTGGTTAACAGCCAAGTAGTCTACTTTACCTCATACATAGCAAAAAAAAAAAACTATAAAAGAACAATATTTTGAATTCTATCTCGTTCTAGAAACCTGATCAAATTAAGACTTTTCGGCCATAATAACCTATTCTTGGCAAATCACACATTATTAACTATGCAGAATATAATAACTGTATAATAATTAAAAAGATTTTTTAAAAATCCATCATATCCATCATTATAAAAAAAAGTGACTGTATGATCTAATGTTTTCATATTCTTGCATAACACTGTATAAATTGAAAGTTATTTGTTATAACTGGCAAAGGAAAAAAAATTACTCTGATTTCAATGGTGTTCTGAGAAAGATAGCTCTGTCAACACTGTTTTCTACTTCTAATAAATAATTCCCATTACATATGATGAAAATATACATGATCATTTATTTAGAATCAAGTAAAAAAGTATACAGTTCTTCCTAGAGTCTATACATAACCCTAAAATGGCAGTGGCCTTAAACTTCCACCTAATTTTTAGTCTAAAGGAAAAGAACAGAATCAATATGGCATATAGAAAAATAGTAACTGGACATGAGTCATGGACCTGGATCTGCAACTTGCTAGCTATGGGAGACAAATTTCAGTTTCATTAATTCTAAAATAAAATAAATAATTTTAAACTACTGGATTTTCCCCTGTTCCCAATCAATGGGCTTGTGACAGTACCATGGGTATGAATTCTTAAATATATTTTCAAAATACTTTAATATACATCATATCAGTTTATTCTCACAAGAATTCTATAATACAAACAGAAAAGGTAGTAATATTATCATTCTACAAAAAAAAGTAAACTGTCTTTCAGAGTGGTTAAATGATTTGCCCAAAAACCCAAAACAGAGAAGGATGGAGACTTGTAAATTTTGTTTAAGAGCTCCTTCTATTACACTACATGATTCTGATCTAGAAAAGTTGGGTGCTATTAAAAGTATATTTTTGGCAATCAACTGTTAGTTCTTATTGAAAATGTAATATTATATATCTATACTCATTTTATATACTGACACTATGAAGAAATTAAGGTTTGATTGCAAGGAATTATCCTTAGAAACCATCTGTCAATGTCTGCCATCTCTTGGTAAAGATATTAAACCCCATCTTTAAGACTTCAGCACTCTTTTTTAAAAAATGCTTAGACAGATCTATCCAGTGAGTATATATACAGAATATGTCCATAACAGAGCCCAAAATAACACTATCTTATGTGGAGCTCCTGGGGTTTGAAATGGCACTAAAGAAATTTATCAAAGATTCTCTGCAAATCTGCTGGGCAGACTCTCATTTTCTATCTTCCTCATATAAACACTTCAAAACCACTGCTCTTTCAGAAGTTGATTATCTCGTTGAAAACTGTCCATATCCTTTTGTTACAGGTTGAGCATTTCACTATCCACATATACTTCTCTAATTTGTGATGCCAAGAAAATCACCAACTTTCATAGCTAGAAGGGATCATTATAATTTTCTAGTTCAAGACCTGTATTTTATAGACTTTGGTAAGCTGTGGCTGATTATTAACTGAGCCCCCCAAAAGAACTGCCATGCTATTTTTCCAATCTGGTATATCTTTGCCACTACAGGTAAACATTTCATGGAAGAGATGTGAGTTTTATTAACTTTAAGTGGTTAAAAATAAAAGTTGAAAATTCTCTCTAGATCTTTTTTCCCAACCTATTCCTATTCTACAATAGCATTATGTTTCAGGCTAAAAAGTCAAGTTTGAAGGTTTAAATTTATGTGTTGCACATTCAAAGATTCAAAATTTAGAATTATAGTGTCAAAAGTACAAATGAAAAATTTATTACATTTTGTTTTGTTCACTTCCATCTGAATGAACCTACAAAAACAAAACAAAGTTTTTTTGCATTTACAATAATAGTGTGTTGCCTTTATCAGGATACTGCTGTCATAAAGCAATCACAACAAATGAAAAAAACGGGCAACAGAGAAGGGCAAGGGGAAAGGAAGGAAGGGAATACAAGAGAGGATATTTTCACTGGTGAAAACATATATCCATTTAGTAAGATAAGTATGATAAATAGCTCAACTGTTCCTTATCTGGCAAATGGAGACTAAAGATCTTGGTCATAAAAGAAGGGTACTTTTTACTGAATACCTATTACCTGCTGGCCACTTAGTCAGATATTCCAGCATCTCACCTTCAAGGATATTAAAATCAAATTAACTGGTCAAATATAACCAAGCTACTTCCTTTTAATCATTGAGCAATTTGATCTTTGAGGCAGTCTTGTTTTCATTTTAATATGCCAATGACTTCAATGGAAAAAGAAATGTTAGAAGCCCAGTACAATTTTAGCTTTAACTAAAATCTAAACTGAAGATTCAAAGCTAAGAGGTCTTGAGCATTTAAATTTCAGTAAGTTTAGAAACTGTTCTTATCTACATTTCAAATAATGAGAAAACGAAAACATAAACAATAACCAGAGAATTAAGCATAAAGATAGCACAAATTGTTAAACTCTGTATTCACTTGTAACAATATTTAGACTAAAACAAAAGGGTTGAGAAAAACTCAGGCCAACAGCCAAAGCTCTTTTCTTTTGTGTGCAAGTAGTTTTTATTCCCAGGGACAAAGAAGTTACCATTACTTTTATGTCTCTTGACTTTCTCAACACAGCTTGTTGGGAGTTATGGAAATGTACAAATCCATGTTTATTCATGCTCTCAAAAAAATCCAAAACTAGGTAACTCAAACATCTCACTGATTACATTGTACAAATTTAAGATATTTATCTATGACTATGGGAAAAATCAATGGCTAAAAAAAAGACCAAGTGCTAATATCAAGCCTGTAATTTAATGGCATAAAAAGTAATGCTATACTCTCTAAAATCTGGAGCTCTGAACCTTTGGCCAAAAGCCCACTAAAAGATAAGATTCCAATATAGTTTATGTTGCTCTGCTTTGTGGAAAGATCCCAGGAACATAAAATAAATTGAGCAGGAAAGATCATTTATAACAGAAGACATACTATCTTATAAGATACACTAGAGGCCCGGTGCACAAAATTCGTGCAGGGGGGGGGGGGTGTTCCTCAGCCCGGCCTGCACCCTCTCCAATCTGGGACCCCTCGGGGGATGTCCGACTGCCTCTCACAATCTGGGACCGCTGGCTCCTAACCACTTGCCTGCCATACCACCTGATCGCCCCTAACCCCTCTGCCTGCCTGCCTGATCGCCCCTAACCACCTCTGCCTGCCTGCCTGCCTGATCACCCCCTAAGTGCTCCCCTACCAGCCTGATCGCCCCTAACTGCTCCCCTATTGGCCTGATAGCCCCTAACCGCCTCTGCACCCGGGACCCAGGATTCCCTCCACTGGCCGGTCACAGGCACCCGGGACCTGGGCTTCCCTCCCTCTGGCCAGCTGCAGGCACCCAGGACCCGGGCTGGCTTCGCCCAGGCTGGCTGCAGCCGCAGGGGACCGTGGCGGGCAGCTTTGCCCAGGCTGCAGCCGCAGGCACCCGGGACCACAGAGTGGGCAGCTTGTCCCTCTCCCAGGCCACAGCCCCAGCTGCTGGCATCTGGGACCGCGGGGTATGCGGCTTGTCCCTCTCCCGGGCCGGGCCACAGGTGCAGACACAACCACTGGCGCCCAGGACTGCGGGGTGGGTGGCTTGTCACTCTCCTGGGCCGCAGCCTGGCTGGTTCCCATTCCTCTCTCACAAGCTCATTTGTACCTGGCTTGTCCCCATTCCTCTCTCCCCAGTGTTGAGTGTCTGGGCCATTACAGCTTGACAGCATGAGGGTGTGATGACCATTTGCATATTAGCTCTTTATTATATAGGACTTGCATTAGCCCTTTAGTTCTCAGACCTAACTATAGTTTCAGGGTCACACTGTACCTTCCAGAAGGTTGGACACTAGTAGAAATGGACTCATGAAGAGGGGAACAGTGAACCAGTTTCAGAAATACTGAATTTTATTTCTAGGAGATGAAGGATATTATTCACCTTGGAAGTTGGTGCTATCCAGAATGAATACAGATGAGTCAGAATTCTTTACACAGTTTATTTTGAAAATTAAAAATTCTCTTTCAAAAGGATACATAGGTATTCTTGCATTCCTAAATTACCCTGCATCTTCAACATGTTCTCCTTTAAATATAATTAGAGTAGATGATGAGCTTTATCCAGTGCATCAGAGAAGATTCAGTGTCTACCATTTTTTCATTATGAAAACATCTACTAATATATATTACAAAAAGTAGGAGGTAAGCACATGTTACAAAGTCAGAATCTGTGGACTTTTCACTTGTTCATAAAACATTTTTAGAAGGTATGAGAACACCAGTTTCTATTTCTCAATTTCAGAATTAGATGAAAAAGTTTATAATTAATTAACAGAAGCTGCTTGGGGCTTAGAAGTGATAAATATGAGAACCAAGCCAGTTTTTATATTGAAACCTCTAGGATTATCACAGGAAGCTTTTTGATTTATCTGAATTTGCTTTTATTAAAAAAATTTTTTTTTATTTCATCAGGAGATAAGTACAAGCAATTCTAGCTCTATGCCACTAAGAAGTATTTTTCTTAAAAAAAAAAGTTTTAGTTTTAGATTTACAGGAAAGGTACTAAGATGGTATAGGGTGTTCCTATATAACCATACCCCTATCATTAACATCTTACTTATACTAGTATGGCATATTTATTATAATTAATGAACCAATATTGATACTCTAAGCCCACACTTCATTCATATTTCCTTATTTTTTACTAATTCCTTTTTCTGTTCCAGAAACCCACCTAGGGAACCACATTACATTTTGTCATCATGTCTCCTTGATTCCTCTTAATTCTGACAGTTTCTCAGACTTTCCTTGTTTTTCATGACCTTGACAGTTATAAGAGTACTGCTCAGGTGTTTTGTAGAACATCCATGAATGTGGGTTTGTCTGATGTTTAACTCATAGTTAGACTGGGTTTATGGGTATGGGGAATGAAGACCATTGAGTAAAGTTCCATTCTTATCACATCATATCAAGGGTATATACTATCAACATGATCATCACTGATGATGTTAACTTGATCACCTGGGCTGAGGAAGTGCTTGTCAGGTATCTCCATTTTAAAGGTACTCTTCCACCAGCTTTCTATACTACTCTTCGGAAGGAAGCCACTGCTCAGAGATTACACTTAAGGGGTGGAGACTTGGGCTTCCCCTCCCTGAAGGAGGAATCCTATATAATAAAAGCCTAGGTGGCGTTACACTCTCACACCAACACCCTCGCGCAATGTCATCACAAGATGGCCGCCAAGGGAGGGCAGCTGTGGGTGATCGGGCCGGCAGGGGAGGGCAGTTGGGGGCAACCGGGCCAGCAGGGGAGCAGTTAGGCATCAATCAGGCCGGCAGGGGAACGGTTAGGGGGCGATCAGGCTGGCAGGCAGAAGCGGTTAGGGGCGATCAGGCAGGCAGGCAGGTGAGCAGTTAGGAGCCAGCAGTCCCGGATTGTGAGAGGGATGTCCGACTACCCACATCCCGAGGGGTCCCAGACTGGAGAGGGTGCAGGCTGGTCTGAGGGAAACCCCCCGTGCACGAATTTCATGCACCAGGCCTCTAGTATCTACATAAACAACTTGGAATTCTTCTGCACAGAAAATTTGTCTGTTGTCCCACTTTTACTTATTTAATCAATGACTAATTATATCATTACTAGACAGGCCCGGTGCACAAATTCATGCATCAGTGGGGTCCCTTGGCCTGGCCTCTGGGATTGGGCCAAAACCGGCTCTCTGACATCCCCCAAGGGATCCTGGATTGCAAGAGGGCACAGGCCAGGCCAAGGGACCCCACCGGTGCACAATCAGGGCCGGGGAGGGATGCGGGAGGTTGGCCAGTTGGGGAGGGACCATGGGAGAACTCCAGGGCATGTCCAGCCTGTCTTGCTCAGTCCTGATCGGCCAGACCCCAGCAGCAAGCTAACCTACCAGTTGGAGTGTCTGACCCCTGGTGGTCAGTGCACGTCATAGTGACTGGTTGACCGGTCGACTGTCTGCCACCTCGTGGTCAGTGCATGTCATAGTGCAGTGATGGTGAACCTTTTGAGCTTGGCGTGTCAGCATTTTGGAAAACCCTAACTTAACTCTGGTGCTGTGTCACATATAGTAAAACAAAGACATATTTTTGATATTTATTTTATATATTTAAATGCCATTTAACAAAGAAAAATCAACCAAAAAAATGAGTTCGCGTGTCACCTCTGACACGCATGTCATAGGTTCACCATCACTGTCATAGTGACTAGTCAACTGTCTGACCCCTTGTGGTCAGTGCATGTCATAGCAAGCAGTTGAGCAGCCTTAGCATATCATTAGCATATTACGCTTTGATTGGTTGAACGGCCAACTGGCTGACTGGATACTTAGCATATTAGGCTCTTACTATATAGGATGGACTCCTGGGTGCTTTATACAGTGGGGCCTTGACTCATGAGTTTAATTCGTTCTGTGACGGAGCTCGTAACTCAAATTACTTGTATGTCAAATCTTAAAGTGAACGAGTGAGACACGTGATGCCGGGCTGATGTTATGGCATTCACTGTGACGTTTGCTGCGCCAACTAGCAGTGGGGTATCTGAAGCTGGCTCGTAACCCGAATTTTAGCTCACAACTCAAAGCAAAAAATCGGCCGAGAGACGACTCCTATCTCGAAAAACTCGTTAGTCGGGACACTCGTAAGTCAAGGCCCCACTGTAGTTTGGGTTACAATCCGTTACTGCTTATTTTGTTGCTCAAATGGTTCCAGCTTCAGCTATTGGGGAGCTCTTTTTAGTTGGGTCGTATGTCCCTTTTGCATACTCCCATCAATATGCTCCATGCTCATCTTGTATATTTCCTACCCCAGTCCTAAAACAGGCTGTTTCTCCAAGAGCCCTGATTCCTTGTATTAGAGAATGCTCAATACTATTGGGATGTCATTGCTTGTAGGCTCTCTCAGCTGCCAGAGTAAGGAAACATTTGTGTGTGTACCAACCTATGTGTAGACATATCTATAAATATCAATCCAAACAAGAATTTTTACTGATGTCTTCAACTATAATCCATTACCACATAGATCATTCTAATCTCCATCCTTTGCTTATCTGTAAACTCCCACTTGGATAGTGAAAAGAAACCTGACTTCAACCAGCCACCATCCAGAACTTTAATCTGTACAGCCCCATTGCCCCCACCCCGCTTCTTGGGAAACAACTTCATCAACTAGAGTATAGTACGTACGTGCAGGTCTTTTGCTTTTAGTCTTACAGACTACTTGTTTCCAAAGTTACTTAGGTCAGCACCTTTTCCTCCTACCATTCCTTCAGTGAGGCTGTTTTATACACTTGTAATACAGTAAGTCTGTTTTGTCACATTATGCCTTCCATCTGAGAACTCACTACCTCCTAAATGATTTTTTAATAGCATACATTAGGCTCACTTTTTGTGCTATAAAGTTCTATGTGTTTTTGACAAATCATAGTGTCATATACCCACCATTCTAATATAATGCAGAATAGTTTCACCGGCCTAAAACTTTTCCCCATGCTTCACCTATTCAACCCTCTTTTCTCTCCTTCCAAACCCCTGGCAACCACTGATCTCTGTACCACCACTTTAGTTTCCATTTTCCAGAACATCTTATAACTGAAATAATATGGAATATAGCCGTTTCAGACCAGCTTCTTTCAATCAGCAATATGTATTTAAGATTCAGCCATGTTTTCTTGGGACTTGGTAGCTCACAATTCTTTTATAGTATTTCATTGTATGGAGTTACCAGTTTGTTTATTCACCTATTGAAGGACATCTTGGATGTCTCTAGGTCATAAAGGTCAAAATGAGGCTACTACAAAAACATTTTGTACAGATTTTTGTGTGGTTTTAAGTTTTTAAAGGTTTCAATATAGCAGTTAACATCATCTCTTCTTTCTAAGTAGTCTTTTAATTCTGTTAGCTATCAATGAAGCCACCCAAATCTCTTCCTACCAATTTTGCACATCTGCCCGAGCAGCCTCCTCAAGTTATCTAATATAATCGTCCTGCTAGACACTCTTTGCAAAGCTCACCCATGAATTTAACTAAATTAAATAAGCAATTAATTACAAAAGGCCTACTATGTGACAGACACTGTACTAGGACTCTAAGGATGAATGAAACAGTAATTTCAGCCCTCAATGGAAGAAGTATAGCACTTCACTTGGAGCACAAAGCACAATGTACCCAAGCTTGCCCCAACAGCTCTCTTTCCCTGACGTGGCTATCTTAACCTCAAGTAGGAACTACCTTGGGGCTCTTTAGGGATATGAACTGCCTGTGTTTTTTTATTTATTTGAGTCTCTCCTCTCCTCCTGCCACTATATGTCTGAGCTGGTTATATTCCTAACCGCCTTGCAGGTATGACATAGACCCAGTGCCATCATAGTCAATAGGCATTCCCGAACCTTACTCTATCAATGCAATGCCATTCTTCCATTCCTATTTCTTACAGGGCTTAGAATCATATACCAATTATAGTCCTAAAAATATAAGACCATGCTATAGGATGATAAAACTGAAATGCTACAGTACTTCTAATTTAATATTGCCTGTATCTCTGCAATTCCTACTTTTCCCAATGTAATAAGAAATAGAATAAATAATTCAAACTCTATTGTTTGTATGCAAAATGACTGGATGTATAAATGCAAAATGGCTTTATAAGGAAGATGACACATTTTATTCAGTAAATTTATTTCTCCCTACTTAATTAACATAATTAAAGGTGTTAGTAGACACAATCTAACATGAGGTCCAACAGTATATATGACCCACTCCTGGGAATTTATTCTATAGAAATAATTTAAAAGAAGAAAAGTATTCTGTGCAGAAAAATGTTCATTACTACACTACGTATAATAATGAAAAACTGAAAACCAGAACACAATCCTCTAGTATGGAAATGGATGAAGAAACATGGATAAATTAGGTCGAAACATAATATATTACAATTCAAAATAATTTGGAAAAAATTATATGTGAAATGCCTGATACACTTTAGAGAAACAGAATATAAGATCACAAATATATTTACACATTACAAAAATAGGTATATATACAGAGACTGAAAGGAAACATATAGAAAATTATTTAATGAAATTAACCACATTTTTCCTTAAGAGTTTTCTATTATAATACAAAAGTTTGAAAGAAAAAAGTGCATTTCAAAAAAATATTTTTTTATTGATTTCAGAGAGAAAGGGAGAGGGAGAGAGAGAAACGTCAAAGAATCATTGATCAGCTGCCTCCTGCACGCCCCTTACTGGGGATCAAGCCCATAACCCAAGCGTGTGCCCTAACCGAGAATTTAACCATGACCTACTGGTTCATAGGTCGATGCTTAACCATTGAGCCACAGGAGCCAGGCAAAAGCATATTTCTTTACTTTAGATTGAGTTTTGCAGGTTCTTCCAAATCATATTGAACAAATAAAAGAAAAGAAAAGAAAACAAACAAACAAACAAACAAACACATAAAACCTGGTGAGGAGGGTGAAGATAATTGAGCCCAAGAAATAAAAGCAGCTAAGACAGCCTATTCCCTGATCTGAATCCAGGCTCTGCCAGCTATTAGTTCTGTAATGTGAGATACTGACTAGTCTTTAAGAGTTCCCCTAGAAAATTTATTCTTAAAGTTTGTGATAATAAAAAAGAAGTAAGTGTATGATAAATGTTAAGTGGTTATTTCATTCATATATATGGATTGATCAGATAACAGTGTTGAAAAAAATACTATGAAGACTATCAAGATAATCTTTTTAAAAAAATATATTTTTATTGATTTCAGAGAGGAAGGGAGAGGGAGAGAGAGATAGAAACATCAATGATGAGAGATAATCATTGATTGACTGCCTCCTGCACACCCCCTACTTGGGATTGAGCCTGCAACCCAGGCATGTGCCCTTGACCAGAATCGAACCTGGGACCCTTCAGTCCACAGGCCAATTCTCTACCCACTGAGCCAAACCAGCCAGGGCTATCAATATAATCTTAAAGCAGCACATATTTTGTGTTGATTATTTGTCTGGTGTTGGCAAGACTACAACTTATGAAAATCTGCTCTTAAAATGTTTTCTGTAAGAAAAGAGTGCCATTGTTTAATTTTTTACTTAATTTGTTGGTATCCTGTAAAAAAAAAAAATTACCTACTGACTTTTTGATATTTCAAACATGTTTTTACTCATTTTACTTATTAGTTTTACCTTTTGTACTCATTAGAAAGCTTTTCTAAAAACTAGTATTTCATTCAAGGAAGAGGCTCTGCTTTACTCATCTTTGAATTGCCCCAGTATCAGGCATAGTACGTATACAAAACATATAGTTAACAATGAATATTTATCAATCAATTGAATCCTTTAAATATTTTTCATCTCACTACAGAATTAAATTATTCAACAATCTGGCTACAGAAGAGTTACTTAGCAATGCACATTCCTAATAGAATTTTCCAAAAAGGAATTTATATTTTATTCTAGAACCTTTCATTAACAGAAACCAGGAAACAATGTGCACAAGAAACTAACAGAATGGCATTACATAGAATTCACTGCATTAATACATACCTGGGGTTGCTAAAGGCAACTGGGCTTGAGAATTTTAGGCTTGAAGACAGTAAATTCTCCTAAATACTTGCCCCTACAATTGCAAATGAGACTGACGCAGAAATTTCCCTCACCTTAAGAAAATTGAGAGAAATAAATTTATACTAAATAAATCATCTAAAAAAGGAGGAAAAAATCTGATTAATAGGACCTGCCAGTAGTCAATAGCTGCCTTTCTTCCCTTGATACAGCACAGTGCATAAATAGAACTAATATCTGCACACAGGTGTCTCCAGCAGTGTGTCACCTTCCTGTTTCTATCCTCGCCTTTTACACTCTCATTAATTCACTGTCAAATTCAAAGGAGCTCTTCAACATCTACACCACATCCAGCAACAAAGGCAGTTAGAGCCATTGGATCAGCTAGACAACATTCTAGAACACATTCTAGAACACGATCTTTAGGATCACCCCCCTCTCTGAGACAGGAAACGTCAGGGCTGGTTGCTACTCCGGGAACTGGTCCAGGGAACATGTCTGAAGTCTATCATTTAAAGAGGAATGCTAACAAGGCACAGAAAAGCACCTGCAAAAACCTGGCCTTATGCTCTTGGTAAATCTTCATTGTTTCAGATTGCTCTAGTGAACCACAAAGTGTAACAAACTGCTAATCCAAACTGACTTGTAACTAAGCAGCTGTGCTTTACTGAAGGAAATTGGAAGGTAAGAGTTACAAATCACATATTTAATATTATAAAGAATCTACATTGTATTTGATAAATATAGACACCCTAGAGAAGTAAAGTAGTACTTTACACCCTGCCAAGCACACAATGTCAAAACAGTGAAAAATGTTAAGACACCAGCTCATAATTAGTCATTCTACTGCTAGGGAAGTGATTGCAGGCAATTTCTGTGAGAAAAGTAATGTCTGAGCTTGAATCAAGCAGTCCCTCTCTAAGAAAAAAGTGGACACTTAAGAACTGCTTCAGCCTGTTCATAAATATTCCCATCTACTCAGAGACAGACAGCAGCTGGTCTACATAATCTAACAGATTCTGAGCAGAAGGCACTGTAAGAAAAAATAAATAAAATGAATGTTTTCCCATTTCCCTGGTCCAATATGAGAAGTCACCTGTCTTCTGAAGACACTTTAGGATTTTTCCTCCAGTGACTTTAACCTCTTTGCGCTCCAACTCTGGGACCAAAACATTATAATCCTACTAGTGGCCTGATGCACGAAATTCATGCATAGAGAAGGGTATTCCCTCAGCCCAGCCTCCAATCAGCGACTCCTTGGGGGATGCCCACAGGGTTCGGGCCTAAACCAGCAGTCGGATCGTTCTCACTATCTGGGACTACTGGCTCCTAACCGCTCACCTGCCTGCCTGACTGATCGACCCTAACTGCCCTCCCCTACCGGCCTGATCTCGACCCCAACTGCTCTCCCCTGCTGGCCTGATCTCACCCCTAACTGCCCTCCACTGCCATCCTGATCTCACCTGCTGGCCTGATCTCACCCCCAACGGCCCTCCTCTGCGGGCAATTTGGTTCTGATTGGTCGGTTTCTATGCCAGTCAGCGTCAAAAGCTCCGCCTCATAGCTAGCCATTGGCTCCTCACAGTTCACCCAGATTTGGTTCTGATTGGTCAGTTTCTATGCCAGTCAGCGTCAAAAGCTCCGCCTCTTAGGCAGCCATTGGTTCCTCACACTTCGACCAGATTTGGTTCTGATTGGTCAGTTTCTATGCCATTCAGTATCTCTGGGCCTATCAATGGGACCTGATCAGAAAGGCAGGGCTGATCAGCAGCCCCAGTAGAGGCCTGGACAGAAATGGAGGGATGGCTGCTGGCCAGACTGGGAGAGAAAGAGAGAGGCAAGTGGTGATCAAAAGCTGCCACAGAGGCAACGGATCAGTCCCTGCTTCTCTCTTCAGGCCTCTCTCTGATTCTGATTCGCAGCCCCCTCAGCAGTCAAGTGCTGGGGCACTGTGCCTGCAGTGGCATGCTGAATAATTTGGAGTTGAAGTGCCAGGATGTTTGCAACTTGTATGCAGAAGGCAGCAAAGAATTAGAGAGGAAAAGCAAATATTACAAAATACTAATAATTGGTCAGTCTAAGTAAAGGGTATTCACATATTGTGTTCTAGTCTTTTAATTTTTCTGTAGGTTTGAACATTTTTAAACTATAAAGTTGGGGGAGAGAAAGAATGAATGTGCAGTCTCAAATGTTTTCATCCACTTGAAGTACAGTCCTTTGCTTACATCCCAACCCCAAAAAAGCCTCACCCAAATCATCATTACATTTCTCTTAGCAGCAAAAGATGATAAATACTGCTGCCTAATGGGCAGCACAAACATTAGACCCTTTCTTTTTCTAAGCACAGGAAGTGCTGCCTAGAAAAACAAATTCAGAAGAGAGCCCTTCAAGGGTGAGTGAATTTAAAAGCCTAGTCTAAGAAACAACACAGTTCCCAAACCTTATTACGTAAGTTAAAAGAAAAGCCCCAATCAACTTAAAGAAAGCCAGTCAGCAAGAATAGTAAAATATTTTCAAAAAATGCAAATCATATTGCCTATTTATAAATTTAAATGTTTTTATCAAACATGATTTATCACCAGAGGCAAAAAAAAATCTCTTAACATTTCATTTGCTTATCTTCAAATGGGTTAAGTGTGAAAGAATGCTGAACGAATATAAAAAGTTTAACGACCACAAATCTTTTTTCTATTAGGATTTCATTATGTTGCTTACAATATGTTAAAGCTAAAAGATTGAGAACAACCTTTGAAAAACATGAAACTCTAAAGAGGATCTGTAGAGAATTTAAAAATTGTGCCAGGCATATAGTGCATACTCAAATATTTGCTAAATGAATACTTACAGAATACAAGTACACTATATGCCTTTAAAATATGCTACTGTTTAACAAAATAGGAGCATGTGAAAAAAAAATTCCCTAATTAAGATCACAACATTGCAATAATCAGATATACACTGCAAACTCTTAGCAAATACCTTGCAAGGTACAGTGGGTGTTTGAAGAAGTATATTTTTCTCTATGAAAAGCTAACCACAAGTCCTAAGGGGATCCTCTTTCACAAAAGGAACCCTCCACAGACATAGAAGGGAAATGCCTCTCTCATGAATCAAGAAGCTAAGTTCTAGAAAACAATGATGATACATGCTTTTAAGAATCAGGGCTATTCCTTAATACCTCTAGAGGTTTCCAGAGCCACTTTTCTAGTGAAAAATATTCAAACCTGCAGAATTGAAAAGAGACCTTTCACAGAACATTGGGTTCTAATGTGGCACAATATCCTGGGTGGAAATTGACTCCGAGGAAGACAACAAATTCTTATTCCTAACTATCTCTTAAAAGACAAAAAGGCCTATATTCAGCTCAAGGACTCCTGCCATGCCCAGTCATTCTTTCTGCAAAACAAGCTTTACCTCCATGTCTATAATTAACTAGACCAAGAATTAGCACCTGAAGCAAGGCTAGACATAATGGAAGTGGCCAAAAAGGCAGGGTGAAGAAGAGTACTGGCTAAACCAGTGGCCCAGAAATAAGGTTTTTAAAAAGATTCCCAGGTGACTCTAATGTGCAGCAAAGGTTGAGAACCACTGGGCTAGACTGATACCATCTAAATGGTTATTATTGGCCACATGTGGCCATTAAGCTTCTATTACTATTGGCTCTATCTCTTTGTCTTTTACTCTGCACCAGCTAAAAGTGGTGTCTTTGCTGTTTCTGGAACACATCTTAAATACTCTCTAGTCTCAGGGCCTTTGCACTTGTCACCTCTGCCTTGCCACTGTTTCTCCCAGATACCACATGGCTTAGTCTTTACTTATTAACCAACCTCCCTTACATAAAGAAGCCTGCAGATTTATACACCCTTTCCCTAGCACCCCCTTATCCCCTTTTTATTCCATAACACTCATCACTTTCTGATATATTACATATTTATATATTTATCTCTCCTCCTGCAAGAATATAAGAAAAATGAAGGTAGACTGCCAGTTTCATTTTCTACTATATCCCTAGTGGTAGGATAGTGACCAGTATACACTAGATAGGTATTCAGTTAAATATTTGTGGAATGAATAAAAAACTAGACACTTAAAAGTTAGGCAAGCTTCTCATTGCTCTTATTTCTGGAGCCTAAAAGTCTCTGACATAGAGCATATTCAGTAAATATTGGAGAAAGGAAGAAGAGGAAAAAGCTACCAATCTAAGTAACGACCACATCCTTAAGTGAGCAGGAAGAACAGAAGAGCTGTTAGAAGATGTAAGAAAACAAATCAAATATTTATTTTATCACAGTACGGGTTACCTTCAAAGGACACATGGAGTTGAGAAAAGCATTTAGGAAGTAGTATATTTGAGGTTTGCAAAACAAAACAAAAAAACCAGTAAGCTTATAGTTAGAAACTGTACTCAGAGAATGTGAACAGCTTGAATTACATGGAGGAAAATTATGCAGAAAGTCAGGAATGGAGAAAAATAAACAAATTTCATAACAGTAACATTTCTGGCAAGGAGTAGGGGAATGGAAAGAGTTTGCAACAGATGTAGCAAGATACCACAGCAAGCACAAAGTCTGGCAGGAATAGAAAGTATAAAGGTCAAACTGGAGATACATATTGAGACCACATATTTACACAGCTTACTGGGAAAGCAGCATTAAAGTTCATACCCAGTGATACAGAAAGAATCCTCTGTGCTTCTATGGTTATCAGAAAAAAAAACATTAATCACACAGCCCAATGGGGTAATAATGCAGCTGTGTGAGGGCAAAGATAACATTATTATGAGAACTTTGCTTCGTTTTTTCAACCAACTGGCAAACTTAATATTGTACTTCTAATGCAGCATTAAAAATGTTTTCCAAAGAAATCTAACATATAATGTTTTCTTCCAACTCCAGTAATTTTAACAACCAGCAATTTTCAAAACATGCTCTCTAAGGGCAAGAATATGCAAGTAATTAAAACAGTTCCAGACTTGCCTTAGAAACTCGGAACTTTTCTCAGAAAAAATACTAAATCCATTAAAATACATTATCTTAAAGATATGTTTCATTTTGAAGGCATGTCCAACAGTAATACAGGTATCCCTCACTTTTTGATCATGGTGAATAAAACAAAGCATGTATACACTGAACTTGCCTGCACCCACCATTCCTACTAATCTTAAAAGCTGTGGAAATTACTTTTGGTTCTGCTAGTAGCAAAGTAATCTCTTCTAGCTGGCATCCAGTAATGGATAAAATAGACAAGTCTATTGCTTGAGTATCAGACTGATGGGTATACAAAAGTGTAGTGCTACATTATTTTATACTTACAGGGAAATCAGTCCTAGTGAAATATACATTACATACACTATACATACATTATTACTACTTTACACAGGCTGTGTATTTACCATACCATTCCTGCTTTTACTATATTTAGTGTTATTTTAGGTTTTGTGTATTATCTGGCATAATTTGGTAGGTTATTTTTTGCATCTGGGAATATTCCAAATTTTTTTCCATAAAAGTTAATTGTCATAGCTTCTTTGCTTTTACACCATTATGACTTACAAAGTTTCACAGGAATGCTCTACTTTTAGATAGCAGGGTAAACTTGTGGTATTCCCTTAAAAGAGAAAGCAGTTGAGAACTAAGCAAATCATAACCTAGAGTCATTAGATCCACACCAGTTTCCAGTGAGGAGTCAGAATGCTAACTAACCTCTCTGTCTCTTGCTTCTCTCCTCTCCTTTTAATCTTGATTCAACAAAGGGCAAGCAAATGGTCTCATAAGTTCTCTATCAAGACAGCAGTGTTCACACAGGGGTTAACAGTTTTTATACAGCAGTGTTTAGAATTTACAAAAATTCAGCAGGTAACTTTGAGCTACTCGTTGAAAGCAGATAACTACTACTTTGAGAATACTTATGATTTTTTTAGGTTTTACAGATTTAGGTTTACAGTCCCAATACCATACACGAGTAACAGCTATTCTCATTTTTCTCAGAAGAGTACATTAGAGGACCATATTTTAAATATCTATAAAGAAAATAGTTTTTTTCTACTAACTTTCCATTTGATTGTAAACTTTTTGGTAATAAAATTACCGATTAAATGAACATAAGATATTGCCCTGGAAGACTTCGAGAGCAAATTCAAAACTCTAAACCAGTGGTCGGCAAACTGCAGCCCCTTGAGTGTGGCTCTTCCACAAAATACCACGTGCGGGCGTGCACGTACAGTGCAACTGAAACCTCATGGCCACACTCAAGGGGCCAAAGAGCCGCATGTGGCTCGAGAGCCGCAGTTTGCTGACCACTGCTCTAAACCATTTCTTTTAAATCTAGAAGCTAATGCCTCTGAACATCATCACCTGTAACTTCTGACTCCTCTTGTTACAGGAATGGGATCTCTCATGCTTGGAATCTCTCATGCTGGGATGCACTTAAACCCTCCTCCTTTGTTCTGAATCTCTCCTAGAACTGGAGTTAAATTTCAAACTATGTCAGTGGGTACCATAATCTGATTCAAAATAAAACCCCACTCCAATCTAAACATTCTTGAATACTGGGTCTGACCTTCATTCAGAAGTAAGTTTTAAAACTGGTAATCGTAGGCTATCTGAATGAGATCATATGATAATCATTTTTGTACTCCCCAATGCCTGGAACATTTAGCAAGCAATCTAAAAAAAAATTTTCATGGACATAGTTATGACTTAGGCTTCTTAATAACAAGTTGAGTATGGAACAAAGTTAGCTTGTCCTATATAATAAAAGGCTACTATGCAAATCGACCAAACGGCGGAATGACCAGTCGCTATGACACACACTAAACACCAGATGCTCAATGCAGAAGGTACTTCTTCCAGGCCCTATAATAAACTTCCTTATTTCAGTTTTAAAAAATATATTATCATTTGGGACAGCATGGATGGACCTAGAGGGTATTATGCTAAATGTAATAAGTCAGTAAAAGAATGGCATATATCATACGATTTTACTTATGTGTGAAATTTAAAGAACAAACAAAACAGAAACAGACTCATAGGTATAGAGAACAGACTAATGGTTGGCATAGGGGAGGAGTGTTGGGGGTGAAGGGAATGAGAAGTGTAGATTGGTAGTTACATAATAGTCATGAGGATGTAAAGTACAGCATAGGAGTCCTGGCCGGTGTAGATTAGTTGGTTGAATGTCATCCCATGCACCTAGAGGTCACAGGTTCGATTCCCGGTAGGGGCTCATACCTGGATTGTGGGCTTAATCCCCAGTAGGGGGCATACAGGAGCCAGCCAATTGATGCTTCTCTCTCATCAGTGTTCCTCTCTCTCCTTCTCCCTTCCCTTCTCTCTCTAAAATCAATAAAGATGTTTAAAAAAAAAAACAAACATACAGCATAGGAAATATAGTCAATAATCCTATCTAATAAAGAGGAACTATGCTAATTGACCGTCACACCACCGCAAAGATGGCGACGTCCACAGCCAATAAGGAGGGAATATGCTAATTGACTACCACGCCCTCAAAGATAGCGGCGCCCACAGCCACAAGATGGCAGCACCCAGTCACCTCAGCTCCTAATTTTTTGGAGTCTTTTTTCTTTTTGCTGATCTGATTGGGTGTTTTCTGCTTCCTTGTATTCCAAATTGCTGATTTGATTTTCTACTTCGTCTAATCTACTGTTGATTTCCTGTACTTTATTCTTCATTTCAGTTAGTGTTATTCCTCCTTTCTGACTGGTTCTTTTTTTATGGTTTCCATGTCCTTTTATATGCTGTGTGGTTCTCACTAAGTTTCTTGAGTATCCTTATAACCACTGTTTTGAAATCTGTATCTGGTACTTTGCTTGCCTCCATTTCATTTAGTTCTTTTTCTGGAGATTTCTCCAGTTTTTTCATTTGGACCTGTTTCTTTGTCTCTGCATTTTGGCTGCCTCTGTTTATTTCTGTGTATTAGGTAGCGATGTTCCATCTCCCAATCTTGGTAGAGTGGCCGTAGAAGGTGTCCTGCATGGCCCAATGGTGCAGCCCCTCCTCCCCAGTCACCTGAGCTGGGCAGTCTAGGTACACAACCTCCCCCCCACCCCTGTGTAGGCTATGTGCGATGTCATATTGTAGTTGAGCCTTGATTGCTATTGGCATGTCACTGGGAGGAACTGCCCACCCCCAGGCCAACTGGCTGTGAGGACTGGGTGCAACCACAGTGGAGGAGCTACTGTGCAAGGGCCAAACCCCTTGCTTCAGTGGGGCTTTGATGCCCACCAAGTCTATCCCTTGAGTGTGTCACTCACGGAGGTGGTAGGATGTGGTCTGAAGCTGTCCACTGAGTGCTCTGGCTCTGGGGCCTCACAGAGGGTGCAAGATCAGCCAATGCCTGGGGACCACCTGGCATAAGCCAGAGAGCAATCTGCAAATGGCTGCTACTTGTGCTGGGCTTAGAGGTGCCCAGGAGAGGCTAAACTGTGAACCAAGGCCGGCTGCTGCTACTGCTGAGCCTGGGGTGACTTAGCATGAGGTATGGGCATGCATGAATCAAGATCAGTCATTTGTATGAAAAATCCACTAGAAACGGCTTGGGCAGGCCTGCCAGTTGGGTGGGCGGGATCTCAGGGAAATCACCAGTGTTAGCCAGATTGATGGAGATTCAGATTTGACGCCTGCCTATGGACTCTGTAGGGGGAGGGCTCAGCAAAGGAGCAATGGCCTCTGTCAGCACTTCTGTCTGGGAGCACGATGCCCCTCCAGTCTTTGCCTTGAAATCAAACAATTCAATTCTTCCTCTGGTATCCTTGGCAACTTCAAACTCCTAACCTAGCACTGGAGCTCAGAGTGAATAAGTCAGAGTAAGTCCATGTGTAGGCCCTTTAAGAGGGACTCCTGGGACTCCAGAGCCCTCCATCTCACTCAGCAACACTCCCTGCTGGTTTTAACAGTCAGAATTTATGGGAACATGTTTTCCCAGCACTGGAACCCTAGGCTGGGGGTTCTTATATGGGGCTAGGACGACCCCTTGCTCCTGGAGGGGACCTCTGTAGCTGAGATATTCTTCTTGATTTTAACCACCACATATGAGTGTGGGGGTGACCAGCCCACCTGCATCTCCACTTCTCCTACCAGTCCCGATGTGGCTTCTATATATCCTCAGTTTTAGAACTTCTGTTCAGCTAGATTTCAGGTAGTTATGAATAATGGTCATTCGGTAATTTAGTTGTAATTTTGATGAGGCTGTGGGAGGTTACAAATAATGCCTTTACCTACACCACCATCTTGACCAGAACTCTGTCATACAGAAATTAAAAGAGAAAAGAAAACTATTACATTTTTAAAGAGAAGCCAAACAACTCAAAATTTTTGTGAAATCTCCCCTACTTTTAAAATACTGTAGGCCAAATCAAAAACATCTTCAGACAATCTGTACTTTTTTGTTTCCTGGAAGAATTAGTTAGAAATTCAGTCTGCAGATATTAGCACATGCCTTTAGCACAGTAGGGACTCAATAAAGACTTGTTAGATGAACAGATACATCTGAGATTACAAGATAATTCAGGTGTTAAGGAGAAACTTAATACAACAATTGTCCAAAATATTTGCATCATGTTTAAAGGAGAAATTAAAAAAGTCTGGTGACACCATCTCTGTAGCCTGCTTTTAGCTTTCAATGAATATAGTTGAGAATTCAGAGCTTTACATTTTCTGCCTCTGACAGCAAACAGAAGAAAATTAAGAGGAAGATGATTCACAATTAGATAATCAGATGAATGCAGAGACAGAAAGCAGCACTCTATATTCTTATATTTCTAGAGATAAAAAGAAAATATTGTATTTTCATCAGGTAGTCATTTATCAGGAAGGGCACTGTCACACAATATTTTTGTCACACAATATTCTGTCACACAATATAAGAATACAGACCACCACATTCCACTAAATGTACATGTGACGGTATTCTTTTATCTTTTACGATATTTGCATGCCAAAATCTACTTGATAAAAAGAGGTTTGCTACCCTGATATTCTAATTTAAATTCCTAAAGGTTTGTTACTATCTTTTACTCTTACTTCTGTATATTATTCATAAAAATGACAATAAAATCTGAATATTCACTGTATCCATGTAATAAATGGTGATTTTTCCAACCTGCTAGGGATTCAACATCAATTTTCCTCATCCTACCTCCAATTCTCACCCTCTTGAAGGATGCTACACTATTTAAAGTAACAACAATGTATTTAATTGGCTAAATTTTTATAACTAATGTTGGTTTTCTACAAAAAAATGTTTTAATTATTCATGTTATATTTTATATAGTTACACATTATAACAACATTTCAGCTTGCTTCTTTCATTCAAAAATATAAATATTTTAAGTTAAAATTTACATCTTGGCTTAAATAATTACTGTAGAATCCCTCCCACAGTAACAATTAGCATTCCAGATTACCTATCTAACCATTAACAGAAATCACCAAAATACCCTGAGATCTCATTACAGAGGTCACATGAGACTTATAACTACTCCCATATGGTTGAAAATGATAAGTTATTTAAAAAAAAAAAAAAAAAGTAGACTGGTCAATTAGCACACCGGGTTAGAGTACTATCCCAATATGCCAAAAGTGCAAACTCAATCTTCCCAATCATGGCACATACAAGAATTAACCAATAAATGCATAAATAAGTGGAACAACAAATCAATCAATCTTCTCCCCTTCCTCTCTCTAAAATCAATCAATCAATCAATCAATCAAAAAATGTTAAAGAAAGCATTCACAGAAAAGCATCATTTAGTCTTAGTTTTGGAACAAAATTATTCCTGAGTACTGATTATGACACTACCCTAATTTATAAATGTTGACCTCACCGTGTGATTTTTAAATGGCCCTAATTTCTTGGACTAGAAGGAACATTTTGTTCCCGTGAACATAACATAATATGGTCCTAAATCAGCCCAAATCCTTTCACCCTTTAGGCTAGAAACACTAGATAGGTGTGGTTCTCCCAATCTCAGGCCCCCGCTTTTTTGAATTTTCTGTCTGGAAAATCTTATGTACTTTAATCTACCCACTCCCCTTGCTATATTATATTCTCTTTGTGCCCTTAGAAGTACTATATGTTCTAATTGTGCTTTTTTTGTGCACAAAAACAGTAGAAAAACAGAGAAATAAACTAATGTTTAAAATTTTCCAGGAGGATTCTACTTCACCAAGCAAGGTACTGCTTACCCTGTAATTAATTTTAATATTGTAGCAGGAAAGACTTTTTTCCTTTATGTTTTAATCTGGGGACAAGAAAAAAATCTAGTAATAGAACGTCAACATTAATTTGAGGGGAGATGAAAAATGACTTAATAACACTGCAGCAGGATTAATATTGTACAATAGATCATAGAACCATAAAACTCTTGACAAATTCATTTTTGTATCACTGTATATTGTTGCTAATAGGGCAGGGCGTATCTGAAAGGCTGTTAATACCTTACTGTACAAATGCCAATCCAGTTGCACTGCAAGGGTATAGTGTACTTTGCAGGAGATGGGAGAAAAGAGAAATTTCCTCACCCATCTGCAGTTTGCATTTAAATGCAACATGGGGAAGAATAAGGGCAGAGTGATTTCAAGCAGGAAGTTAATGTTTGCTTGAAATCAAGTAGTCCAATTCAGAAAATGAGTTGATAGTTACCAGGATATTTGCTTCCACTTCAAGACCATCTAGCCAAGGAATAGAGAGTGGAAAATATATCAGCAAATGACACAAGACAAATTTTATCCCAAACAGCTATCCAAACAAAATGTCAAGCCAAAAGACCAAATAGGGGAATCTTAACTTGACACAAAAGCTACCAAATCCTTAAACAAAAAAAGAAGCTATCAGATCTTTACACTACAAATAACTACTTCGAGCTAAGATTAAGACTAGTAGGAACTGATTTTATCCTCCTGCCTGAAAAAAATAACAAAATTTTTAAAAACAGAAAAAAATAATATAAAAACAGAAAAAAATATAATATTAAACATCTTAATAGAAAGTATCTTAAATACTATGAACATCTGGAAAAAAAAAAAAAAAGGGGGGATAGTGAATCCTGAGACATGGGACATAAAGGAGACAAGCCCTATGGAGTTTCCAAGCCCTGGAACAGGAAAGGGAAAGTGAAGTGAAACCCTGAGTAGGCACTGGCTTCTGGGGCACGCAACCTGTGCATCTGCAGCTCAGAAGGGGCCTGTGTTTGATTTAATGCTCTAAAGTTACTGTCTTGAAATTCTAAATAATTTTTACAAAGGGTCACACTTTAATTTTATATGAGCCCTGCAAATTTTATAGCTGGTCCTGCCTGGCAGGTGCCCTAAGCTGAGAGTCCTAAATCCAACTCAGCTAGAGTTCATAGAGCAGAATAAGCACATGCATATTTAAAGAACGATTCAAGGCCAGGGAAAGAATCATCCAAAAGGAGTAGGGGTAATAGTACCTGTCATGGACACAGGCTGGGAATAGTGCCGTTCCCAAAGGTCAGATCCAGAAAACTCGTAATTCAGAGGCAATGGGTAAAATACTCAAGAAGATCTTGCCTCATAAGTGGGGGTCGCGACCCACAGGTTGAGAACCGCTGCTAAGCCTTGGTCAAAATCTATTTTTATGCAATGTCCAACATTCCAGATTTACCTAATTAGTTTTCTCATGATTAAATTTAGCAGAAAGAGGAAGGACCTTTGGAAGGGTTAAGTCATGAGGGTGGAGCCTTCGTAAGTTGTATCAGTGCTTAGCCTTTCCATCATGTGAGGAAATATAGAATGAGAAGTCTAAGATCTGGAAAAGAGACCTTACTCAACCATACGTGCATCCTGATCTTGGACTTCCAGCCTCCAGAACTGTGAGAAATAAATTTCTGTTGTTTATAAGCCATCCAGTCTGTGGTATTTTGTTACATAGTAACCTGAAAGGACTAAGCTAGGAACCAATCCAAAACTAACACAGATGTTAGATTTAGCAGATAACATTATAAGAACAACATGGCCGAATTTGTAGGGTACTACTAATAAATCAATACTTAGGTGGAAATTTATAATAATAAACATCTTAATAGAAAATATCTTAAATCAATAAACCCAGCTGCATCCAATTAATGGTATCCTTCCTCCTTTGTTTTTCTTCCACCTTAAGAAACTAGAACCTGAAGGGGCACGCAGACTGCAGAAAGAAGGAAATGATAAAAACCATAGTGAAAAAATGTTTTAAATGGAAATCAACAACAAGAGAGATAAGAAATGAAACCAAAAGTTGGTTGGTTCTTTGAGACAATCAATAAAACTGATTAAAACAAACAAAAAACAACAACAACAACAAATGTCTAGCCAGACTGATAAGGAAAAAAGAGAGAGAGCAAGAAAAGATATCAATTACCTGTATAAGAAAGAAATGTCGTCACTACAGTTTTAGAGATATTTAAAAAAACAGAATATTGTGAACTACTCTAAACTATAAATACGACAAGTAGCATAAAATAAACAAAATTACTGAAAAGACAAGCCACCGAGGCTCACCCAAAAAATTAATCTGAATAGGCCTTTATCTTTATTAAAAGTAGTCACCCTCCCACAAAGAAAACTCCAGGCATAGATGGCTCCATTGATGAACTCTACCAAACATTTAAGGAAGAAATAATACCACTAAAACAATTCTTACAGACGACTGAAGTGGAGCTTAATCTCATTCCATGTGGTCAGAATTTACTGTGATAATAAACCAGACAAAACATTGTTAAGATAAGAAAACTACGGACTAATACCCATGATAAATATAGATGTAAAAATTCTTAATACAATCTTATCTAATTGAATCCACATTATCTATTAAAAGGATAATGCATCATGAAGCAGGGCTTATCTAAAAAATGCAGGACTAGTTCAGCATTTGAAAACCAATTAGTATAATCAATTCACTAGATTAACAAACTAAGAGAAAAGCCATATAATCATCTCAACAGACACAGAAAAAGCATTTTTATAAAATCCAACATTCATTCTTTTTTTTCTTTGCTAATCCTCACCCAAGGATATTTTTTCCATTGATTTTTAGAGAGTGAAGGGAGGGAGGAAGAGGGAGAAGAAGAGGGGAAGGAGGAGGGAAACAAAGAAGGGGGGAGGGAAGTGGGGGAGGAGGGCTTCACAGATATATACATATGTCAAACATACTTCAATAATGCTTTTTAAAAAATGTACAATAAACATGTTCAAATATAAGGCACATCAGCTAATTCAGATCACTATCCTGTCTCCATTAATAGTATCCTTTCTCTTTTGTTTTTCAACATTTACAACACTACCAGTAAAAGCACTTCTCAAGTTAGAATAATGTCCATCAAATTCTCCTTCAAGTTCCTGCATTCCAACTAAAAGTGTTTTTATACTTAATGAAATGTTTTAGTGAACCTTTCCACCAAACCGATCTTCCTATAGCCTATTTATCTCAGTTGTGGATTAAACTGATCTATGCACAGAGGAAGGTTGCTTTAGGTGAAACCCTATTTATGAAAAGGCCAAATTAGCCTCTACTTCACACTGCTTAAGAACCACTTTTCTAATTCAGAGAATGAACTTGAGTGAAAAAATTATTTTTCGTCATTATTTATAGTAACTTCACAAAAATAGATTTCTTGCTGCTATAGTACAATCAAGGAAATTGAGGCAGCTTAGAATGAAGCAGATGGAAATGTGAGGAGATAGCTCACCACCAGTTCATGGCTAACTGGCTAGTTTCTTGAGACAATTATGCCTTACTTCATGCAATATATAATCAAAAATTATTTTTTTGTACACAGAATCTATTTCCCCATTAACAAAGTTTTGTTTCTAATTGACCTTCAATTGATGGCTTGAATAACTTGAGGTTGATGAGAAACTTTAGAGATGCTAGAGTAACCTGTTAAGACTACCTTAAAAAGCAAGAATCCTATCTAATAAAGAGGGAATATGCTAATTGACCCTCACAACATTGCAAGGATGGCAGCGCCCACAGCCAATAAGGAGGGAATATGCTAACTGACTGCCCTGCCCTCAAAGATGGCGGCACCCACAGCCAATAAGGAGAATATGCTAATTGACTGCCATGCCCTTAAAGATGGCAGCGCCAACACAAGATGGCAGCACCCAGTCTCCTCAGCCCCGCCAGGGTGGAAGGCACATGGCAAGGCTGGGCCTGCACCCAGGGCCACCCAAAGCTCAAGTAACCAGGGTCGGCTGAGGCTTGCGCTGCCAGCAGTGGCAGTAGCAGAGGTGTGATGGGGCGTCGCCATCCCGATTGTCGGGTCGTCTCCCACCCCTAAGGGCTCCGGGACTGTGAGAGGGACCAGGCCGGGCCGAGAGACCCCCCCCTCCCCCCGCCTCTCCAGTGCATGAATGTTCATGCACCGGGCCTCTAGTACTTTCATAACATGAAATATTACTCCCAGATTTACCTACATATGAATTTTATAAAGGAAAGAATACCTGTAGGCAACAATTTTTCAAATAAAATAAATAAGTAATAAAGATAAAGGTGACAGGTACAGGAAGTAGCCAAAAAAAGATTTGTTGTGAAAAGGCAATAGCTGCTTTTTCCACTTCCAAGTCCAGTAGTTTTGAGATATTAGGCAATAAAACTCTCAGGTCACTAAAACTGTCTCTCTGAGCTAGAGAACTAATCTAACCTATAACACAATACGCTGACTACTGCATGCTCATCTAAGACTTAGTAAATGCTTTACTAAATAGATCAGAAAGAACAGTTCAAAACCTCCTTAAATGTAAAAACTGAGAGTAGAAGATGGCCCTTATTTATTTTATGGAAAAATCAAGAGTAACTCCAAGCAGTGGTTAGGTCTTCAGCTTCAAGAAAATCCTAATGGGATCACTTTCTTTCAGAACCTCTAGCTTAGGTACTCAATGTAATGATTCAAAATTGTGCTGTCTAGTACAAAATACATCAGCATAGAACTGTGCTGTCACATCACATGTGGCTATTTAGATTAAAATGAATTGGAAAATTCAGTTCCTCAGTCACATAAGTCATATTTCAAGTGCTCAATAACCACAAGTGCCCGGTAGCTACCATACTGGACAGCACAGATAACAAGACATTTCCACCAACACAGAAATTTTTATTGGACAGTGCTGCTCCAGAATGACCAGTTTAGAGTAACATAATGTCTCTTTTTCACAAACTTTTTTACTCTTTTAGATATTTTCATAAATGATGTTTCATTTTGGTAAAAATATTTTCACTGAAGAAATAAAATTTTATGAGTCCATGCCTTTGGAAGTCAATCCATGGAATAAAATTAGCTTTAGACACCACCATCCTAGAAAGCAGCACAGAATTTTCTTTTTAATCCTATAAAGTTTCCTTTACATTGGATGTATTTAACTACCTGAAAAGTGCCATTGGTAATTAGCACTCAAAATTGTTCTGCCCCCCTTTGGGACATTTGAAGGCTGAAGAGAAGAAAATCATAACAACCTTACCAAATCAACAACTCAGAAACTGAGAAAAAAATAGTTAAACAATTAAAAGCCATGGGTATAGTGAGAGAAGATCTAATGACTTTTACAAATGAATTCGGGGGCTTGAAAGGCCAACAAAACTCAGTAAGTGCAAAGGTTTTTCAAAATAAACTATCACTTTATTAATGGATATAAATGATGGTAAACTGCATGAGTAATTCAGGTCCATTTTCATTTAAGTGGTATCTTCACTGAAGCCACATATTATTGACTTCACAGTATCTGTCTTCCAGTTGACTACTAACAAAACTACTCTAATCCCAGTTTGCAGGCAATAGTGGAAATGAATGTTATTTATCATTCACCTACCTCTTTCACTTGTCAAGATAAAATCTTTCCCAATGTCATATAATTTAATCAGCCAAAAACCTTACAAAGGGAAGGGAGGGCATAAAGTATACCATCTGGTCCCAATTATCCTATATAATAAAAACCTAATATGCTAAGTGTCCGATCGGTCATTCAACCAATCAAAGCATAATATGCTCATGATATGCTAAAGCTGCTCAACCACTCGCTATGACGTGCACTGACCACCAGGAGGCAGACACTCCGATCAGTAGGTTAGCTTGCTGCTGGGGCCTGGCCAATCAGGACTGAGCAAGACGGGTCAGACACACCCTGGAGCCCTCCTGCAGTTCCTCCCTGGCTGGCCAACCTCCCACATCTTTCCCCGGCCCCGATCATGCACCGGTGGGGTCCTTCAGCCTGGCCTGTGACCTCTCGCAATCCAGGACCCCTCGGGGGATGTCGGGGAGCTGGTTTCGGCCCAAACCTGCAGGCCAGGCCAATGGACCCCACTGGTGCACGAATTCGTGCATCGGGCCTCTAGTCAATCTTACCTAATAATAAACATGTAAATTGACCATCCCTCCGCTACACTCACCAGCCACTCAGGAGAGTATACAAATTAACCCAACAAAGATGGCGGTTAATTTGCATACGTAGACGCGAAGCAGCGGAGCAAAGACCGAAGGCTCCAGCCAGAGCAGCGAAGACCAAAGGCTCCAACCGGAGCAGCGAAGACCGAAGGCTCCGGCCGAAGCGAAGGCCTGGGTCCTGGGTGCCGGAGGAAAACCGGTGCCGGCAGCCAAGGGAAGGGAAGGCCTATTGCACAAATCTCTTCGTGCAACAGGCCTCTAGTATACTATAAGAAAATCCCATTCAAATAAAATAACAGCCATTGTGACACTAAGAATTATCCTTTGGTGTTTCAAATTATACTTTGATAAGCTCTAACTCTTTATAGATCTTCAAATGAATATCCTCACAATTACACATATCTGCAAAGGTCTAAAAAAGGCTAGGCAGCCATATCTGTTATTCTAACAACATATTTAATGTGCAGCAGACATTTAAGGAGGTATTTTCATCAACAGAAGAATGATTAATTATTTTTGAAGCCCCTACAGAAGAAAATATAGACTTGGAATGGCTGACAAAACAAAAAGACTGGTTTGATGAACTGATGCTCTAAGAGAGGAGGGGTTTATGTGCTGAATCATTTCGTGTGGGTCCTCTTTGTAAACCTGGAAGAGCAGCTGGTGCCTAAGTCACTGTAAGGGGAAAAATAAAAAGTACTGCATGGAGGTGTAATAGCAGGGTCTTACGAACTTAGTAAATTGCTAACAGGTTAAAAAATGAGGGTGGTTGTTTAACCTATAGGAAGAAAGCAAAAGAAAACTCAATGCACGCAACTAACTTTGGCCTTTCAGTTTTTTCCTTCCCTCCTATGTATCCAAAAATCATTTGGGGAAACTACTATTGAATAAGAACAAGCACTATCAGCTAAAGAAATCTGGTACAAATGCAATATGAAACCATCATTTCTACTATTAAGCCGGGGGGGGGGGGGGGGGGGGGAGGAAATAATGCAAATATGAAAAGCAAATATTGTTAATTGAGAAAAATCCTTAAGTAAATTTTAAAAAGTGTGAAGCTGCTGACTAGAATGAATCAAAAGTAGATTTAGTCATTTTATTAGAACTTTGCAACATGAGGAAATGTACCCAAAAACTTCATCGAGCCATCAACAACAAATTTAGAATGTGTTCATCATGTTACTCAGAAGGCAGTCGAATCAGCAAGTATCAAAAGCAAAAAAATTAATCTCAATTAGTGAGACACCTCGTCACCCAAGGACTCATTCCCTCATGCAGATACAAAGAATAGCATCTTTTTTATTTATAAGTGCTTGAGTGTATACAAACATAGGACTGTGAATTGATCACAAAAATTAATGGCTAGGACACTGATGGCTTAGAAAAAAAGTCACATAACTGATTTCAGCAATAACCAGGCCTACAAAAGTAACTGCTTTATGCAAAGTATTTGATAGTGAGAAGGCTCTAAAATTTATACTCATATGAAAGCTAAAAAATATTCCTGATGCAGACTTGATGACATCATTCAGATCTCTGTTTAAAAAAAAATGTTATTGAAATCACAAACCACATCATCAATCTAATTTTTCAATGTGAATCATCACAGAAAAACTGAGAAGGAATGAATGAGAGCTCTAAACTAAGTCATATTTAGTCTTTTTTAAAAATATATTTTTATTGATTTCAGCGAGAAAGGGAGAGGGAGAAAGAGATAGAAACATCAATGATGAGGAGAGAGAATCATTGATTGGCTGCCTCCTGCACACCTCCTACTGGGAATCGAGCCCGAAACCTTGGCATGTGCCCTTGACGGGAATCAAACGCCAGGACCCTTTAGTCCGAAGGCTGACGCTCTATCCACTGAGCCAAACTTGCTAGGGCTAGTCTTTTTTTTAATCACTCAGAGCTTCCATGCCAACTACCCTGATATTTGAGTCAAATCTTGGACCTTTTGGGTCACTGTCCTCAGTGCTGGGGTACTACGTAATTCTTGCCACAGAACCAAATTTGGTCATTAGAATGGGCTCTCCTAGCATCTTGGTACAACAAAAGAAATTGGCTGGAACTTTAGCATGCAAAAATTGTTTTGCTTTTAATTTTTACTTAATTCCAAACTTTAAAAAACTGCAATAGTACAAAGAACTGCCATATACTCAGATCCATCAACTGCTCACATTTTCTGACATGGAAAATGTGACATTTCTGATCTCTGACCTATATGTTTTTTTCCTTCTGAAAATGATTTTATATTCTAACAAGTCCTCTCATTTCTCCCGCTTTAAAGATACTAAATCAAGTGAATAAACACAAGGAGATTTGGTTGTTTTTTAAGGATAAACACTGAGCAAGGTTCTCATCAAAGGACTAGATATTCAGGGAGTAAGTAACTCTAAAATTACTATATTCAGGTAGGGGTGGAATGAAAAAAAAAATATGAATCAATCAGTGTAAATTTCAATTACTACTTAACCAATTTCCCTCCATATCTTAAATTCTTATGAGTAATTCATTACTCTGACCACTATTGTATATCTGATTCAACAATATACCTTTCCCTTGCTTAAAAAATAACCAAAATTCTGAATAGCATATAGTTTATATAACTGCACTAAATTACACCTTTAAGAATTTTAGAGGTTGGATTTCATGATATCTTCAAATTACTAGATACAGTCTGGGGTGTTTCAAAAACAGGGTTAAAATAAGTTTTCTTATCAGTTTGGTTTAATGAGAGAAAAAAAAACGAGAAAGTGTAATCCTCGGAATCAGCGTGCTCTAGAACAGCCACCTTACTCACTTTCTGTTCCCATTCTCACTGTTAAGAAATTTAAAACCTCCCTTTCAGTACCTGCTAGCCATCTTTACTGCTTCTTTTCCATGTGGAACAGACCAAATATAATATAACTTTCACCCCACCCCTATATTAACAGCCAGGTTCATGCCTCCAACTTATCCTCTGTCGCACCGCTCCTTGAGGCTTCCAGGGAGGAGTCTCTGCATCTAGTCTGCCCCAAAACAAGTCTCCACCCTGATCTGCTTGCTGAATGCATAATATCTTGCCAATGGTTAGGCCTAGCAATTAGTCTCTTCGGAGAAGATTCAATTTTTTTTCTGTTCTAAGCCCTCTTGCCCACCCAGGAACCTACTTCATTCTACATCCTCTGAATAACATTAAAACTTCCCCAGTAAAACTCATTTTTCTTTTCAATCCCTAATGAGACTTCTAGAGACAACCTAATAAGCCCCAATTTCTTGTCAAAGGAATAATTCCAGTTCTGTAATAACTTGCAGAATACAAACTACTGACCCAGAGTGACGCTAGAAAATGGTATTTTTCAGCTCTAATGTTCAATTCCTCCCACTTAGATTATTTTTAGTAGGTGGTCTCCTACAAGTAGGACCATCATTTTAGAGAACTCAATGTTGCATTTTATATATAGTAGCAAAAACACAAAAATAAGACTGAGGTCATTATGAAAATTCGTTTGAGAACCCAAGCTGAGGTATCCTCCACTGGGAGAGGTATCATACAATGGTATTCTTAGACTGCGACAGGGAAAGTGGGAAAGTGTCTAGAATGGGGAGTCAGAGCCCAAGAAGGAAAGCAGGGCATCCATGCAGAGGAGGCGGGAGTGACAGAGATGGAAGATTGGTAACATGGATGGGGACTGATCACTTAGTAAATGTATTAAGAACAACTGAAGTCAAGTTTCTCAGTGTAAGAGAGGGGCATTAAAATAAAAAAGAAAGAAATCTAGAATCCTGTGGTAGTTAGATTGGAGTTAATATGAATTTGTGATTTTTCAATGTACTTAAAGATATAAATAAATATAGAGGTAAATCGGTGTGCATCCACTGAGAGGGTTTGGGAGCAACAACACCCAATAGCAATAAATATACTAATCACTCAGATCTTGGCTTCTGAATACTATTTTCCGCTAAAAAAACCAAGGTTCCTGGAAGAAATGACTGATCCAGGTTTGGGGCAGGAAAGTACAAGATGAGCATGGAATTTCATCTTGTACCAGAAAGCAAGAAAATGCTCAAAAGTATTTTATCAAGGGACATGTCCAAAAAAAAAAAAAAACCAGCCAAATCTGGGACAAGTTGGACATCAAAATACATAATGGTAGTAACAGAATATAACCCATTAAATAAAACTGAAAACTATAAATCCATACAAACACAAATTTAATGAATAAATAAATACTGTCAGGAGGTAGAATATTTACATAGTTATAAACACTTTCCCACAAAGTATCTATTAATTACAAAGCGAAGAGAGCAACTTTTCAGTAATGAAGTCCAGCAGACAACAAACACCTCAATAAAGCAGTCATCATTTGTAATGGGTCAAACTGAAATTGTATGACATGTGACAGGGTGCAATAAACATCATTTATGTGCTATTCCTCTAACAGTGCGTAACTTGAATCATGAGGAAATAACAGAAAATCAAATCAAGACACATTCTACAAAATAACTGGCTGTTAACTCCAAAAGTGTCAAGAAATTCCCAAAAGTCAAGAAAAGACTGAGGAACTATTTCAGTAGAGAATAGAGACATTATGGGAATATATGCTATCAAAGACATCATTGGGAAAATTGCCAAACTTGAATGTGGCATAAGGATTAGATAATAGTCATGTATCAATGTTAATTTATTTATTTTGATCACTGTACTTGAGTCACATGTGAAAATGCTACTGTTTTTTAGAAAATAAACACTAAAATATTTGGAAGTGATGGGGCATCAGGTTGAAAACTTATTCTCAAATGGTTCCAGAAAAAGTTATTTGTGATTTTTTTAATGGTGAAAAAGAAAACCAACTTAGGATTCTAGCAATCTTACTTTCAAAATCACATACTTAAAACTTCAAGGCTTCAGACAAGATGCTTAATCTCTCTGAACCTTATTTGCTTGTTTAACAATGGGGATCAATCCGTATGTGGTGAGAATTAAGAAATATGTTCATAAAACATATTAGCACAATGCCTGGCACTTAGTATATGCTTAATGACAGTATACCTTCTCTAAAGATAAAATTTGATAATGCTTGGTTTCCCCTTAAATACTGGGAAGAGAATACCAACCCTGGCTGCTTCTAGCATTTTGCGGACTTTAGGTTGTCAACCACTATTACTACAGTGGGGCCTTGACTTACGAGTTTAATTCGTTCCGTGACGGAGCTTGTAACTCAAATTACTCGTATGTCAAATCAAAAGTGAACGAGTGAGACACGTGATGCTGGGCTGATGTTGTGGCGTTCACTGTGACGTTCGCTGTGCCAACTAGTGGTGGGGTATCTGAAGCTGGCTCGTAACCCGAATTTTAGCTCGCAACTCAAAGCAAAAAATCGGCCGAGACGGCTCGTATCTCGAAAAACTCGTTACTTGGGACACTTGTTAAGTCAAGGCCCCACTGTATTTGTAAAACCTGCTGTTTGCAATTCTGTACCACAAATTAATGGTCTGTCCTTGACTTTGCATAGAAAGAAAACACAAATGCCAAGCTCCTTCTGTCTATGGTCCCATTTGTCCACAAGCATGCAGAAGGTTTAAAGTTGGGCTTTAGGGGGTCCTTAAGTTATTATTCTGACCACACTGTCAGCCCAAAGGCAATAGGCAGCATCCTCCTCTCATCCACTTAACAGAGCTGATTTGTCCAAGAGAAAGCATGCTTATCTGGACTTCAGGGAGAAGTGATTTCTAATTTCTAAACTGCAGAGCAACTAGGGGAGAATTGCACAACTCAAAGAAAATGAACAACAACTCCATTACCTGGAAAGGGTGGAATAACAATCATGTAAGGCAGGCATTCCAGAGCCTTCAGATGTCCCTCATATACTGTGCAGGTCAATAAATGAATCTGAACTGCTAACTACTAAATGTTGTAAGAATGGTTCTGTTTTGTTCCCCAATACATTTTAGTGAGCATATAGACTACCATCCATAGATTGTCTATACACACTAAGACAATGCTACTCAAAGTATGGTCCATGGACCAGTGCCACTCTGAAAGTATTAATAGAAATATCAAGGGTAAAAAGAGAGTTTTATATTAACTTGACAAAATAACTATTTGTTGAATAAAAACAGGACTTATATTTTATACCTTTACTATAAGTGATTTTTTAATATAGTAATTCATTTTTATTGTATGTTACAAAAATACTGGATTGTGACAGTCTGGAAAAAAATAGAACTGATCTTTTATCACAGATAGTTTAAAAGCAATAAACTAAGGTTTTCATATCCTAAGTTTGTAAACGACAAACTAACATTTATTAAGCACTTACTGTATGCCAAATACGTTTACTTTACACAAAATATTTTATTAAATCCTCTCAGCAAGGAAAGTCCTACCTCTATACTCTTTTTTCCAGATGAGAAAACTAAGGCAGAGTACAACTTGGTACAACCTGCCCTATTATCAGAGTAAAGAATATGTCTGACTTCTGAACTTAAGTCCCTAACTACTAACCCACAGAGTTTTGAAAACAACACAAAATAGGGGGGGCGGGGGGGATGGATCACTTACTTAGAAATAATAAAAAATAGAATTCTTTAATGCATGGTGAACCAGCTGGCATTTGTTAACCATGGGATTTTGATTCAGACTCTGCTGCGTATAAGAGAGAGTAAATCCACTTTACCTGCCTCAAGTAAAGGTAGACTGGGTAGTCCCAACAATACATATACATATCACAGCGATCCAAAAGCAGGAATTAGGTCATTGTCAGAAACCAAAGCTGACTGGCTGTCTCTCTCGGGGGCTATGCAGTCACTGATATTATGCATACCTCTGCTTTCTTCTCTCTGCCCAGGGCTTCCTCTGCTTCAACCTGCACACAACCATAGATGTTCCAACCCAAGAAGACCTGCCATCACCAGATTAAATTTCCTTTTGCCTCTCTTATAAGTTCACATTTCTCTGTGAGCCACACAGGTCAGAGGTTAAGGGCTGGCTACCTCATGACTCAGGCACCCCTTCCTGTCCAGTAGCTTCGCATGGTGGTCAAGTGACACAGAACCCGAGTGAATCCATCTATAATGGCTAAGGGTCAGGGTAGGCCTATAAAGTCCATAAAAGTCTACACTTCTTCTACTATATTATGTTACCTGACCTTTGAGAAGATGGAAACAGTCTGTAGGTGGAAAAAAAAATATTTGGACTCAAGGATTTGTTTCATTTTGCAGGACTTGAGGAGGGAGTAAGAAAAACACTGGAAAAAATTAATAGAAATGGCATAAAACAAACAAACAAAAAAACAGAATTACAACAGAAAAAATAAGATATGTGAAGGCTTTTAAGATATGAAACACAGGTCCAAGCCAAAAACAGTTGACACTTTGAGAAAAGTAGGAATGATTAGTAATTGGGATCCTGAGAATAGTACAGAAAAACATGCAGTTATATATCCACTGTATGAACTTTTCATTGTTGACTAATGCTGTTACAGTATGGAAGAGTGCTCTACCCAACAAAGAGATCTTGGGTAGAAAGGTTTGACCTAGATCAACAGAACAATGTTAAGTTCTCGGTTCAGAGGGGAAAAGAGCAGAAAGCCAAAAGAAAGAAAGGAATTGGGAGGAAAGGCTTTCACATTCAGAAGCAGCTAAAAGCCTTCCCAGGAGAAGTGTTTGGTATTGTTGGTGAAGCAGGAGGGAAACCTAAGAACTAGAAACCAGTCATAACCTTAATTTTAAAAATTGGTGGAGGGGGCTTTCAAGACTGATAATTGTCATTCAACATGGAAACGGGTAAAAATTTTGATAAGAATAATTTCTGTAGCTAATATGAATAAACAAGTAAGTGAATATGGCAGCCTTTTCTACACTTCTAAATAAAGGGAAGGTATGTACATGGAAAGGTAGCAGCTATACAAGGTTCTAAGATGGTTGTTTGAATACCAGCAGTGTGTGTACATGCTAAGAGGATGCAACTCATGAGAAGTGAGCAGTTCCGCAAAAGAGAGGAAGTTGCCAAGCTCAGACAATGTCCCTGATGGCACTGCCCATCACCTTCTGTCCAGAGTGAAAAGCATATATGAATATGAGTTGGCAACAGAGACCTGAAAGAAACATCTGTCATACTAAACATTTGGCATTCAAGGACTTAACACTTTGGGTTTCAAGGTTCACTACATATAATAAATTAGTTTGCTAAGAATGAATTTGCATTGTGTTGCAGGACAGCTGAGTAGGCATGAGTTACTTGGCTGGCTGATCAGTGAGCCTAACAAGATCAGCTCATTATGATTTTATAGTTTTTATTTAACACAGGATCTTAATTCTCACAACTGTGAGAGGTATGGTATTGTCATCCACATTTTACAGCGAAGAAAACTAAGTAAAAGATATGCTACACTGATATCCTGAAGGTTTCAGAACACAGCTCCCACAAATTACAAGAGTCTACTATATGCCATTCAATGTTTATGCCTGATCTTTGTCTTTGAGAGTAGGAACTATATGTACACTTTGCTCTACATTGCTTAGTGTAAAGCAATAAACATAGTAGATATTCAAGAAAATTACCTTTTGAACCAATGTAATTTATTTACACACTTTCAAGTTTCAGAGGCCAGGTTATAAGTATTATTCTTAGAAGGAAACAGTTTAAGTTTAAATTAAAAGCCTGAAGAACTTGCTTCTATTTGGCCTCAATTTAATTCTGAGACTGGAAGATAAAAGTTATGCCAATTTAATGGAAAGATGTTGAAAGTACAAATATAATCAGGAAGCAGCTTCAGAAAATGCTCATTTACATAACGCAAGAATCACAAGGACAAGGTCTTTTAGTAAGGTTCAATAGTGTTCATATCAAATTGTTTTAGATTCAACTATTAATATTTATATATTTGACAATTTATGTAAACTCATTACCATTTCTATCCATAATGTGTATCTGTATTATTCAAACAACATCTTTTGAATGGTGAAACAACACAGATAAAATACCACCACAGCCAACAGAAAATACATGGTTATGCTAACTGCTTTAAACTACAGGTTTATTTTAAGGTAAAAATCTATTTTTAACATTGTGCACATAACAACAGAGGACAAAATTCTCAGATTTGAAGCCATCTATGTGATTCCAATACTAACATTTCTATCATGATGAAATCGGGCTAAAATGCACTTGCAGGAAACCAGCACTACTATGAAAAAACTGATAGCACTGAAACATTTTCTGAGGTTGCACGTTAATTTCACAGAGCTAGACTGTAGCTTGATTTATGGACCACTGTACGGTTTTAGGCCATGTTGCATCATGTCGTTAAAACTGCAGCCCAAAAGCAAAGCCCTGCATTTAAGAGAATTCTGAAAATAAAATGGGCTGCCAAGAATGTCATATTCCAGTCTTCACTATTCCATTTCTACTCACCATGGATTTAGCTCTTTAATTCTTCACTAAGTTCTTAACTGAAGCCTACAAATGGATACTAATCCTGAAGATGACACTTAACTCTGCAGATACATTTGAAGAGGCCAAATCTTCTAAAAGCTTAAGAAATACACGAAGCAAACTTAGAAAAAATATTTTACCATAATTCACAACTACAGTAAACAAACCCGCGATTTTGCAGACCTCACTTTAATGGAATTTGGATTTAACAGACAAAATTTCCGGTCTATGTGTCATATGTGAAAACTAACATTCTGTTAATTTTAAAATGCTTTTAACCAAGATTTGCTTACAATTAACTAATTTTAGCAAATACACCCTATGTTAGAAAAACACCATAGTAATTTCGTTGACATAAATAAATATTACATAGCTACAACTATAGTCTATGTAAATCCAAGAGTTATCACTCATAAACTATGTTTGGCAAATGATTAGCAACGTGATCACACCACATCAGGAGCAGTAATTGGTTCTGTTGTCATGTGGCGTGACTTTCTATAGCAGTTTTAAGGCCCCCCCTGCCCCCCTCCCCCCCCCACCCCCCTGGCACTGCCTGGCAACCACCATTCTACTCTCTGCTGCTCTGAGTGTGACTTTTTTATACTCTACATATAAGTGTAGATTCTACATGTACAGAATTTATCTTTCTCTGTCTGGCTCATTTCACTTAGCATAATGTCCTCCAGGTTCATCCGTGTTGTCACAAATGGCAGGTTTCCTTCCTTTTTATGACAGAGTAATATTCCATTGCGTGTGTGCATGCACATGTATCACATTTTTCTTTATCTGTTCACCCAAACGGCAAACACTTGGGTTGTTTCTACATGTTAGCAGTTGTAAATAATACTACAATGAACATGGGAATGCAGGTATGTCTTCAAGATATTTCCTTTGGATACATGCCCAGTAGGGAAACTGCCGGATCAAATAGTAGTTCTACTTTCAATTTTTTGAGGAAACTCTTTACTATTTTCCATCATGGCTGTATGAATTTATATTCCTACCAAGAGTGTACAAGAATTCCATTTTCTTCACATTCTTAGCAATACTTACCTCTTGTTTTTTCACAATAGCCATTTTGAGGTGATATCTCATTGTGGTTTTGAATTGCACTCATCTGACTAGTGATTTGGGCATCTTTTCATATACCTGTTGGCCATTTGTATATCTTCTTTGGAGAACTATCTATTCAGGTCCATTGCCCAATTTTAAATCAGGTTGTATGTTTTGTTTTGTGTTTTTTTTTGCTACTGAGTTGTACAGGTTCTTATACATTTTGGATGTTATACCCTTTATCAGATATATTCCATAGATTTCCTTTTCATTTTTCCCCAACACTATTTAATGAAGAGACTATCCTTTTCTCCATTGTTCATTGTAGGCACCCTAATCAAAGATTAGTTGGCTGTATATGTATGAGTTCATTTTGGGGCACTGTATTCTGTTCCATTGGTCTGTGTGTCTGGTACCATATTTGTTTTGATTACTATAACTTTGTAATATAGTTTGAAATCAGGATGCGTGATGCTTCCAACTTTGTTCTTTCTCGTGACTACTTTGGCTACCTGTGGTCTTTTGTGGTTCCACACAAATTTTAGGATTTCTTTTTCATTTCTGTGAACATGCCACTGGAATTTTCATAGAAATTGCACTGAATCTGTAGACCATTTTAGAAAACATTTTAACAATATTAATTCTTCCAATCAATGAAAACAGGGTATCTTTCCATTTATTTGTGCCTTGAATTTCTTTCATGAATGTCCTATAGTTTCACTTATTCACATATTTTAAACTATTTAACAATACTTCCCCACCAGCTTCTAGTTTCAAAATAGTAGAGCCAAATTTTCTATTGAAAAAAAAAAAATCTAGACCACTTTAGCACTGCTTATCAATATTTTACTAACCTGTATCTAATAAGAAAAAACTTACATGCATATAGGCTTATAGTTTACTAAGTGCCTTAAAATTTTATTTGATCCTTTAAGACCTGTGTAAGATAGGTTATCACCAGCCTCACCAAGCAAAAGAGCAAAATGAAATGAAGAGAAATTTAAGTCATTTGTTCAAGGTCACACAAGAAACAAAAGGAGAGCTGGAACTCAATGAAAAAAATTGTGATGCCGAGTCCAGTGCATCAAACCAAGAATACAAGACGTAGTTAAATATTCCTACTAGAATTGGCAAGTGATATAAAAATAATTTATGTTGTTCTAGAAAAAATGTAATTTGTGTTTTTCCTGAAAAGGGGAAAACTTGCTTAATACATGACAGAAATACTATTAGACTGAACCACCC
The DNA here is from genome assembly GCF_028538775.1 of Myotis yumanensis. Lineage (NCBI taxonomy): Eukaryota > Metazoa > Chordata > Mammalia > Chiroptera > Vespertilionidae > Myotis > Myotis yumanensis. Next base: position 89,322,478 of record NW_027223757.1, read on the forward strand.
CAAACACAGTCAACAGTCTGACCCCTCCAGAACTGAAAGGTAGCAAAGAAAAACTGGCCAGAAAAGGAAGTCAGGAAAGCTACAGGGTGTTTCAGTTTTCTGAAATGAGTACTTTTTTTCATAATATCCCCAAAAACTCAGAGAGTTGTGCCGAATGCCACAGGCTTATTTAAGGTCTTCCAGGAAGGGAAATTCCACAACCATTAGTCCACTACCAACAATATTCATAATCAGCAAGGCCTGTCCATATCCATGATTACTTCCTCCCCACTCTTTCCTTCTTATAATCTGGCTTCTACATCTATCACTCTTAATGAGACTCCCTAAAACAAAATTCCTAACTTGGATACAGGTATCTCAATTAAATTTATGAACTCACAAAAAAAAGTATGAAAAACTATGAGCACACATTCCTTTGTTTGAGAGAAGAATCCAGTTTTCATCAAATTTTCAAGGTTGGTGACCCCAAAAGGATAAGCACTGTTCTCTAAGGCTACTAATTACAATATTATTCATTAAATCTGATATTCATTGCTCAGTTATTCATTTTCTTCTCTCGACCTCACTTGATACCAATTATTACCCAAATCTGAAATCCTAAAATACCTCCTTTCTAGAACTGATATCACCTAGTAACTGGTGATCACTACCTCTGTGACCTCTATCATTTCTTCTTCCCTGCAAAACATGAGTTAGATTCTATACTCACTTCCCTAAGTCGGTGGTTCTCAAAATGTGGTCCAGAGAAGCAGCAGCAACAGCACCACCTAGGAATTTGTAAGAGATGCAAACCACTCCAGCCTCACCCCACATGCCCACAAAGTAACGCTGGGGGATGGGTCTCTGCAATGTGTCTTAAAGGCCCTCCAGACGCATGATCAAGTTTGAGAACTATAGCCCTGTACATAATAAGCTTCAACTCTATTATTTATTTTGTCTTTCAACACTATCTTTGTGCAAGGAACCCATCTTAATATGGCAACTTTTTGAAATTGATTTTAGACCTTACACACATTCCCAAATTCTGAGTTGCCTGTGGTACACATGTAGTTCCTATATTACCTAAAATTGAATCCAAAACTAAATTCACATACACACACACACAGAGGGAACACAAAATTTTCTTATTCTACTCACTGGCTGAAAACCTTACAGTCACACTGCTTCTTCTTTTTTTTCCACATATGAATCTGAACAAGTACTCTTGGATCATTTTATCCCAATGTAATTTAGACTTACCCTTTGCTCTCTATTCTCATAACACCACCCTGTTGCAAATGTCTAACTGGTAACTTCCCCAGAGCTAAGTGGCAGAGACAGGAAATGAACCCACTGGCTATTTGACCCTGTAGTTCAAGCTCTCATTCATTAACTATACTGTTTCCAAGAAGCACAAAGAACTGGTACCATTCAACTTCCTACTGAAGATCCCAAGTGTCTTATAATAATTACTAGATCACAGCTGAACTTACTACTTTGGTACACAGAGCCAAAAACACTTATTTCCTGATATACCCACCAGTCTCTTCCTATGATCCAACACTGAGCCTTTCTACTCTGGGGATCTCCATTCTCCTGAAAAGCCCCAAAACAACGCATTTCTGCTTAGTACAGTAGGAATGAATGGCACACATATCAATAAAGCAAAGGCCAATGTAAATTCACAGGACAGCAGAAAATCCCCCAAAACAACCAATCAATTCATTTGAGATGAGCTCAGAGATCTAAGCAATAAATCCTTTAGACTTTCCTACTAATTTTATAAAGATTATCTAGATAACTTACACTTCTAGCTAAGATGAAGACAGACAGATTGAATTTACCAGCTCACCTGAAACAACCAAAAAAAAAAAACCCAAAAAACAGGCAAAATATATGAAATATTTTTCAAGACATCAGATATCAGACACAAAAGACAGTGATCTTCTTAGAGAAAGGAAACTAATATGGTGGACAAATCCAGGCTAAGCCAGCAAACTCCCAGAACTGAAGCTTCAGAGCTGAGAGTCTATAGAGGCCAAGGCAGCTAAAGTTTACAACACAGAATTCTGGATGAGAGAACACAGGAGACTGTAGAGGGTCCCTTTTGAGTATTTAGCTCGGTACTGACCAAGAGTATTGTGTGAGAAAAGAATGCTAGGCTAAGAACCACCCTAAGTGGTTAGAGGGAATCATGCCTGGTACTCACAGACCAGAAAACTCTTGTTCCCACCAGAATTGAAAACCTCTTAATTCACAAAACACAGAATTGAGTAAACAAAAGAGCCTTGCCTCAATTGTGTGGAATAATTAGTACTAGATGAAAAACTGCTCCTGGGCTCCTTAACAAATTTTAAAATCAAGACCACAAAAGAACTAACTGTTTCCAAGTAAGTAATGGCATCCAAGAATAAAGCATAGGAAGGTTTATCTCTTATATAAAAGGCCCGTGGCCATCACGACCAAACGAGCAGCAGTTCTCGCGGCCAGCGGGGCACGAGCTACTAGCGGCAGAGAGCTACAAGCAGCAGAGAGCTATGAGCGGCAGAGGGCGGGGTAGCAAGCTACGAGCAGCAATGGGCTGGGCAGCCAGCTGAGGCAAGCAGAAGTGAGCTACTCGTGCACTCTGGGCCTCTAGTATTAACATAAAAATATCCAACACCCAACAAGGATAAAATACTTATAGTCATTAGTTCCTGACATAAAGTCATGAACTAATGGAACAAGTAAAGAAGCAGGAAAAAAATATGACTCAAAGTGAGGAGAAAGTCAATAAAAACAGAATAAAGAACTGACAGATACTAGAATGGGTAGATAAGGACTTGAAAACATAGATAACTATATTTTCAATGTTCAAAAAGTTAAGACAGGAGACATGGAAGATATAAAAGACCCAAATTGAACTTCTACAGATGAAAACTGTAATGTCAGAGGTGAAAACTACACTGGATGAGATTAGCAGGATACAAGAAATTACAAAAAAAACTAGAGGCCTGGTGCATGAAATTCGTGCATGGGTAGGGTCCCTAGGCCTGGCCGGCAATCAGGGCCGATCAGGGCCTTCTGGCTGATGGCTGGGGCCTTCCTTCCGGCTGCCAGCCAGGGCCTTCCTTCCCCGGCTGCTGGCTGGGGCCTTCCTTCCTTCCGTGCCACCCCTGGTGGTCAGCACACGGCATAGCAAGCGATCAAACTGTCGGTCTTCTGGTCGAACTCCTGAGGGGACACTTTGCATATTAGCTTTTTATGTATACAGAAGATTGGTGAACCTGAAAAATGTAACAATAGAAACCATCCCAAATAAAACAGAAACAAGAGAGAGAAAAAGTATCATTTAGCTGTGGGATAACTTCAAGTGACTTACAATATATATAACTGTTATTCCCAAAAGGGTGAATGGTGTGAAAAAAGACTTGAAAAAATAATGGCCAAAAGGTTTACCTACTTAATGAAACAGGTCCAAGAATGTCAATGAACCCCAAAAGCCTAACAAATGTACAAAATCATACCAAGACATATCATAATCAAATTACTCAGAACCAGCTATAAAGAGAAATATCCTAAAAACAACCAGAGAGAAAAACGTGTGATATATGGAGGAACTAAAATAAGGACAATAGATTCCTCATCACAAACAATGCAAAAAAGAAGACATTGGAGTAACATCTTTGAGAGAGGGAGAAAGACAGAGAGAGAGCACGCGCAACCTAAAATTCTACACTCAGTGAAAGTATCTTCAAAACAAAGGCTAAATGAAGACTTTTCAAAGTTACTAAAATAAAAAGAATTAGTCACCAGTAGCCTCTCACCATAAAAAATGTTAAAGGACACCCTTCAGACAGAATGAAAATAATACCAATTAAAATTATGGACCTATATAAAGGAAATGTCAAAAGCATTAAAACAGTTATTATACGGTAAATATATGAGATTTTTTAGAAAACTGACTACTGGCACAAAAATAAGTAACAAAGTAGTAAATGTTTAATAAAATGTGCAAAAGTAAGATGTCCGACAACAGCACAAAGGTGGAAAGAAATGAAAGCATGCTATTATAAGGCTTTTATACTACATATGAAGCAACGTAATGTCACTTGAGCCGACTGTGAGAAGTTAAAAATGTATGACACACACTAAAATAAGCACTAATATAACAAAAATAAGTCAACAAAGGAGATATAATGGAATCATAAAAAATGTTAAATCAATACAAAAGAAAGCAGGAAAAGAGAATAACAGAATAAGTATGAAACAAATGTCAAAATGTTATTTGATAGATTAAATGTAAGATTTAAACCTAATCATAACAATAATCACACTAAATATAAATGATATAAATACCCCAATTAAAAGGTAAAACTGTTGGAGTTGATTAAAAAAAGACCTAACTATATGATCCCTATAAGAAATGCAATTTAAATATAAAGACAAAGGAGGAAAAAAAGGGAGACATTTGTAATACTCTTTGTAATATTTTAAGCCAGCAGTTCTCAACCTGTGGGTCACGAACAATGAAAATACATCCTGCATATCAGATATTTACATTACGATTCATAACAGTAGCAAAATTGCAGTTATGAAGTAGCAACGAAAATAATTTTATGGTTGGGGGTCACCACAACATGATGAACTGTATTAAAGGGTCGCAGCATTAGGAAGGTTAAGAACCACTGCTTTAAGCAATAAAACAAAATTAAATATATATATATATATATATATATATATATATATATACACACACACACACACACACACACACACACAAATAGGTTGAAAAAAAATAAGTAAGAAAACATACCATGCAAACACTAACCTAATAAAAGCTGGAGTGGATAAATTTGTAACAAAGTAGATGTCAGAACAAATACTACTACCTAGGATAGAAACAGTAATTTCATAATAATAAAAAAATCAACTCACATAGAACACATAAAAATCCTAAAAATTTATGCACTTAGTAACCGAGCTTCAAAACACATGAAGCAAAATATGATGGAACTGTAAGGAACAAGTAGAAAAATCCACCTTGATAGTCAGATATTTCAATATCCCTCTCAACAGAACAAGTATGCAAAATCAGCAAAGACACTAAATAGAACAATATTCTCAACCAACTTGACCTACATGACATTCATAGCACACACTATCCCACACCAGCAGAAAGCACAGTCTTTTCAAAATGCACACTAAATATTTACCAAGATAGATAGTATTTCAGGATATAAAAATAAGTCTCAATAAGTATAAAGGGACTAAAATCATAAAACATATTTCTGAATACAATATAATTAAGATAGAAATAACAAATATCTCTGAAAAATACTTGGTGGAAAGAAAAAGAAAATAAAAGGAAATACCATAGTATACTAAAATGTCCTGTAGGTCATAATAATTATATACCCATAAAAATGTAAGCAATGCCCTAACCGGTTTGGCTCAGTGGATAGAGCGTCGGCCTGCGGACTGAAAGGTCCCAGGTTCGATTCCGGTCAAGGGCATTTACCTTGGTTGCGGGCACATCCCCAGTAGGAGGTGTGCAGGAGGCACCTGATCGATGTTTCTCTCTCATCAATGTTTCTAATTCTCTATCCCTATCCCTTCCTCTCAGTAAAAAAATCAATAAAATATTTTTTAAAAAGAATGTAAGTAATGAATTATTTAACCAAAAATTGCACTATGAATATATCTTGGAGGAGAAGATAAAACAGGGTGGTATAAGAAGGCAAACATTTTATATAATAAAAAGTAAAAAATGACTAATAGTGATAAATCAAAGCATAGCAATGTATGTACATTAATGGTAAATATGGAGAGTATAAATTTAGAATAAACAGCAGAAAGAATTGAAAATGGCTGCTTCTGGGGGAAAATGGAAGGAATAGGGAGGCGTGGGTCATTTTATTACATACTAGAGGCCTGGGGCATGAAATTCAAGCACTCGGGGCAAGGGAGGGGAGTCCCCTCAGGCCGGCCTGTGCCCTCTCGCAGTCTGGGAGCCCTTGGGGGATGTCCAACTGCCAGCTTAGGTCCACAGGGAGCCATCCTTAGCACTGCCGTGGAGGCAGGAGAGGCTCCCACCACCACAACTGCGCTCACCAGCCATGAGCTCAGCTTGTGGCTGAGTAGCACTCCCCCCGTGGGAGTGCAGTGACCACCAGGGGGCAGCTCCTGTGTTGAGCATCTTCCCTCTGGTGGTCAGTGCACGTCATAGCAACCAGTCGTTCTGTTGTTTAGTCAATTTGCATATTATCCTTTTATTATATAGGATTATTTTGACTGTGCTTGCAGTACTTTGACAAAATAAATACTTTTAAAAGAGACTTTTATCTACATCATTTTGATTCATAGAGAGAAAAGTATAATGACCTCCATTTGACAAATTAACTGATATTCCAGATTGCATAGCTTGCCCAAAGTCAGAGCCACTACACTGTCTTTGATAATTATATATACAACACTTACCATGGCATTATTTACATAGATAATTAAAAGAGGAAAAACTATTTTCAGTTCTAATTTTTATTTGTTTCTGTAAATATTTTGTTTTTTTGTCTCTACTGAAAATAGATTGGTTGCACAGAAAGAATATTCACACTTAACCTCCTGTTTTAGTATATGTGCTACTGAAACAAACACTTAACCTCCTGTTAATAAAAGAAATCTAAATCTACATTCTTGGCAAATGCAGAGAACAAAATTGTACTCAAAATCCAAGATTAAACATTTATTTTAATCATTATTTTAATTGTGACAGAATACATATAACATCAAATTTACCATCTCAACCATTTTTAAGTGAGTTAAGTGGCATTATGTACATTCACACCATTGTGCAACAATCACCACCTTCCATCTCCACAACTTCCCATATCCCCCTCCCCCCAACCCCTGGCAATGACCATTCCACTTTCTGTCTCTCTGAATTTGATCTCTTAGGTACCCCATATAAGTGGAAAGATAGTTAATTGTCCTTTTGTGACTAGTTTATTTCACTTAGCATAATATCTTCAAGATTCATTCATGTTATCGCAAAACTTATTAAAACTAGTTTCCAAACCAGTAAAAAACGATTCCTTGAAAATACTGTGAGAAATGAAAGCACAGTGAACTTAAGAGATAATTTATTTGAACTCAGTTAACTTCCATTCAGAAAAAATGTTTCCCTCTCCCTTAACCAAGATCAGGGCCCGACAGAATAAAGGGAATAAGCCCCAACTGTGAACTATTAAGACAAGGTATCTTGGTACTTTATAATATACTAGTACACAAAGGAAGGGAAAAAACCCTAATTTGTTTTTAAAAAATTTAAACAATTACTTTTACTCTAAGGCCAATGCTCTTTTGTGTTGTGCAACAAAAGTGTATAAGGAAGAGCTTCTGTCAGTGCAGACTTTGTCTTTGTTTTCTATTACAAGGGTGGGGCCACAGTAAAGACAATGTGAGGTGTTCACAAAATACTGAATCATAGGTAAATATCTTATAAATCAAGAAGCCAAATAGCCTCTATTCAGTCACACAAAGCTGAGATATGAAATACATGAAATCTGACCTTTACAATATACTTTGAAAAGGTTCCCTTGGTTGCAGTTAAAAAAAAAAAAAAAAAAAAAAAAAGACAAGCTTGTTGTGTGCCATTACATTCCCCTCCGTTCTCTTACTCTGAATTTGTGCATTTACTCTAAATACTGTGCATTTATTTCCATCTAAAACTCACAAAGAGGTTCCACAGACAAACTTTCAATGAAGCCACTAAACACAAAACACACCAGCCCTCTGGGATATCAAAAACATCATTCTGATATTAGGGTGTCACTGGTTCTCTGAATTTTGATTTATGGTACAACTAGAAGCACCCACAGAATTTTAACAAGGACTGATAACCAGTAGTGCCACAAGTGCCCAGGTGTCCGACAAGTACTTAAGCAATAGCTGTGTTTTTCATACTCAGAATATTAACACCAAAAAAAAAAAGAAAAAGTATGCTTAAAACAAAATCAAATATTTTATGTGACAACTCTATAAAAAAGTATTTTAGGCAAGACATTCATTTTTGTTTCATAAAGATTAAGCCATTTAGCATGTACACAACTAAGTGACTACCCCTAAAATAATACTGCCGATAATGTTCCAATGCATCTGCTTCACTTGCTATTTTTCTAGATAATATGCAGTTTCCCCTAACCCCTCAAAGACAAAATATTAATATCCAGCACTGCCATTACCCATGTTTTTAAATTGCTACACAAGGTGTTGGTGACACCATTTCTATGTGACACCCATTATAGGCCAAATCACAAGACATCAATCATCTTAGAAGAAAAGGAATTTACTGCTTTTGACTTTCTTTTCAATAAAGACAAATTCTGGTCGAGGGAAGCATAAAAAAAGTATTTTCTTGCCCAGCTGGTGTGATTCAGCAGTTGAGCGTTGACACAGGAACCAAGAGATCGCAGGTTCGATTCTCAGTCAAGGCACATGCCCAGGTTTGCAGGCATGATCCCCAGTAGAGGGTGAGCAGGCGGTGGTGATCAATGATACTATGTCACTGATGTTTCTATCTCTCTATCCCTCTCCCTTTCTCTCTCTCTCTTTAAAAGTAAACAAAAACATATTTTTTTAAAAGTACTTTATTTTTTTTTAGGCTCCTCCTGCAGAGTCATTTAAAAACTTTGAAGACAAGAGCATACAATGGAGTAAAGTCTATTCAATAAATGGTGCTGGAAAAACTGGACAGGTACATGCAAAAAAAATGCAACCAGACTACCAACTTACACCATACACAAGAATAAACTCAAAATGGATAAAAGACTTAAATGTAAGTATGAGACCATAGAAATCCTAGAAGAAGACATAGACAGTAAAATCTCAGACATCTCTTGCAAAAATATATTTGCCGATATATCTTCTAGGGCCGTGGTTGGCAAACTGCGGCTCGTGAGCCACATGTGGCTCTTTGGCCCCTTGAGTGTGGCTCTTCCACAAAATACCACGTGCGGGAGCACACGTACAGTGCGATTGAAACTTCGTGGCCCATGCGCAGATGTCGGTATTTTGTGGAAGAGCCACACTCAAGGGGCCAAAGAGCCGCATGTGGCTCGCGAGCCGCAGTTTGCCGACCACGGTTCTAGGGCAATGGAAACAAAGGAAAAAATAAACAAATCAAACTATATCAAACTAAAAAGCTTCTGCACAGCAAAAGAAAACCATCAACAAAATGAAAAGAGAACCCATTGTATCGGAAAACATATTTGCCAATGATACATTTGATGAGGGGTTAATTTCCTAGGACCTGAATAGACACTTCTCCAAAGAGGACATACAAAATGGCTAAGAGACATATAAAAAAAAAAAGCTCAGCATCACTAATTATCAGAGATGCAAATTAAAACCACAATGACGTACCAGCTCACACCTGCCAGAGTGGCTATCATCTATAAATCAACAAACAACTGCTGGCAAGGATGTGGAGAAAAGGAGACCCTGTGCACTGTTGGCGGAAATGCAGACCAGTACAGCTACTATGGAAAATAGTATGGAGTTTTCTCAAAAAGTTAAAAATGAAACTGCCTTTTGACCCAGCAATCACATTTTTGGGAATATATTCTAAGAATTTTGAAACACCAACCAGAAAGAATATATGCAGACCTAAGTTCATAGCAGCATTGTTCACAATAGCCAAGATCTGGAAACATCCCAAATGCCCATCAATAAATGAGTGGATAAGAAAGCTGTGTTAGCCAGCCAGTGTGGCTCAGTGGTTCAGTGTCAACCCATACACCAAGAAGTCACCAGTTTGATTCCTGGTCAGGACGCTCGCCCGTGTTGTAGGAGGTGTGCAGGAGGCAGCCAATTGATGTTGATGCTTCTCTCTCCCTTCTTCTCCAAAATCAATAAAAATATACTGAAGAAAAAATAAAGCTGCGATACATTTACAAAACAAAATACTATGCATCTATAAAAAAGAAGGATCTCTTACCTACTGAGGTAGCATGGAGAAACCTGGAGAGTATTATGCTAAGCTAAATAAGCCAGTCAGAGAAAGACAAATATCACATGACCTCATATTCATATATGCATAACCCATAGACAATAGTGTAGTGAGGGCCAGGGGCAGGGGAAGTGAGTTATAGACAAGGGTTAGGGGGGAGGCGGGGGCAACTGGGTGGCGAAAGGGATATATATAACTAGAGGCCCGGTGCACACATTCGTGCACAAGTGGGGTCCGGCCGGCCTGTCCCGATCAGGGGGGAGGGGTGGTTGGGGGTGGGGCCAGCTGGGGGGAGGGGGAACTTGAGGGAGGGGCTGGGGTGGTTGGCTGGATGGCCCCGCCCCCTGGTCAAACTCCCGGTTGAGGGAACAATTTGCATATTAGCCTTTTGTTATATAGAATACTTTCAACAATAAAGATAAAATTTTAAAAAAGGAAAACTAATACAATAAATAATAATCCTATATAATACAGGGGGCAGTGAGGAATGAAGAAAGGACCCGGCCAGCAGCCAGCAGCCAGGGGAAGGAAGGTCCCAATTGGCCCTGATCACCGGCCAGGCCTAGGGACCCACCTGTGCACAAATTTCATGAACTGGGCCTCTAGTAATACAATAAAAAAAAAAAGCTGTGTACATTTACACAATGGAATAACATGTGGCTGTAAAAACAAAGAAAATCTTATCTTTTGCAACAGTATGAATGGACCTGGAGATTATAATTCTGAGCAAAATGAGCCAGGCAGAGAAAGTCAAATATATGATCTCACTAATATGTGTAATCTAATGAACAAAATGAACTGTCAAACAAAATATAACCACAGGCATGGAAGCATGGAACAGACAGAGGTCAGAGGGGAGGTGGGTGGGATGAATAGAAGTTGAAGAGAATAGTCAAAAAACATACATACATAGCCTATACACACAGACAACACTGTGGTATGGGGCAGGGAAGGGGAGGGTCTGGGTGGATGGGACAAAGGGAGGGGGGAGGGGGGACATCTGTAAAAATGTTAACAATTGCCCTAACTGGTTTGGCTCAGTGGATAGAGCCTCGGCCTTCGGACTGAAGGGTCCCAGGTTCGATTCTGGTCAAGGGCATGTAACCTCGGTTGCGGGCACATCCCCAGTAGGGGGTGTGCAGGAGGCAGCTGATCGATGTTTCTAACTCTCTCTCTCCCTTCCTCTCTGTAAAAATAAAATTTTTTTTAAAAAGTCAACAATAAAAACAAAACAATTTTAAAAATAAATTTAAAAATAAAACAATAAAAATTTAAAATAGAATTTTGAGAGGAGAATTTTGTTTGGTTTGTGATAGGTTATAAAGGACACCATAAAAAAAGGTCCATTCACAGAGAGACATGAAACTCATATTGGCTTGGAAACAAAAAGGCTTAAACAAAGATTTGTCAAGTTCAGGAGGATTTCTTTTAAGGCACTAATGATGTAGAAAACATTTTTAGGACATTTCAGTGATTCTTTAATTGGGATAAAATCTTGTATATAATGCAAGCCTCATTATTTTAAAAAAATTTTAAGGTAAAAAATTGTAATCAGTTATTTTAAATTGTCACTGTACCAACTTTACTGAATAATGAATAAACTTAATTTTGCAAAATGGTCAGCAAATGAATAGTGAACAGAAACATGCATAAAATGCCTTAGAAATACCCACAAATAAGTGTTTTTGCCACTTTGTTACAGATTTCTTTTTAGTTCCATCTTCAAGATTACTAACATAACATAGAAGGAAATTGAGATTGAAAGATATACATAAAAGATGAAAAAAACAAAAACAAGCCACTTTACCCCCATCACCTATTTACTTTAAAACTCATTAATTCAGTAGGCATTTGGATAGGAAATGTGTTTTGGACAGGAAAGACTTTAGTATTCCTTCCAATCAAACATTCTAAGATCACCATTTCCTAATATTACATGATTAATGTGATTCAATACTTCTAGACTTCCTAAAAACATGTTACAAAACATGGCATAGAAGAAATGAACAATCTAGCTTTCAATTGCCATTACAAGTCTAGGACCTGTGTTAAAAGACTTTTTGAAAGAGACTCTTTCTGACATTACTTTGTGCTTCAAGCATAGAGATTAACAGCTACACAATCTTACACCATATGAATTAAAGAAAACATCATTATCACTTTATGCAAAGCTAGTTAATTCAGTGATTTCTGAAGATGTTTAATATTTTAAAGTGATCTGCCCTGGTCGGTTAGTTCAGCTACAGGTCAGACCAGCCGTGGGCAAACTACAGCCCGCGGGCCAGATCCGGCCCGTTTGAAATGAATAAAACTAAAAAAAAAAAAAAAAAGACCGTACCCTTTTATGTAATGATGTTTACTTTGAATTTATATTAGTTCACACAAACACTCCATCCATGCTTTTGTTCCGGCCCTCCGGTCCAGTTTAAGAACCCATTGTGGCCCTCGAGTCAAAAAGTTTGCCCACCCCTGGGTTAGAACCATGTAGCAGCAGATATAAGTCTTAGTTATTTTTACTCAGAAATTTGTTCAAACTTAAAATACTATCAATATGAGTATTAATCTTCAAAAATGGATTATGGGCCCTAGCTGGTTTTGCTCAGTGGCTAGAGAGTCAGCCTGTGCACTGAAGGGTCCCAGATTTGATTCTGGTCAAGGGCACATGTCTGGGTTGCGGGCTTGATCCAGTAGGGGACGTGCTGGAGGCAGCCGATCAATGATTCTCTCTCATCATTGTTTCTATCTCTCTTTCCTTCTCCCTTCCTCTCTGAAATCAATGAAGATACATTTTAGGGGGAAAAATGGATTATGGGGCATTTTATTAATGTTGTCATAATGACTATCTCTTCAAAGCATCAGTAGGGCTTATAAGCCTTTCATAGGACAGTGTTAGAAAAGTATAGGTTTAGTTTAAGTTTCTCCAATTAAACTAGCTTCCTCTAGTACAGAGCTCATTTTTCCAGAAACAATTTTTTTCAACAAAGTATACGTACATACTTTTTAATTAAAGTGTTCCATAGGAATGTATTCCTTTTGTTCTCTCTTACTTGTATAGGTTAGTAAATATTAAAACGTTGTCTAACTTTAAGTCCAATGGAAAAGAGAAAAAACACAAGCAACTTCATGTTTTCCTTGCGCCAATGTTGAACTTCGTAAGTTTATTTGGTATATAAGCTAAAAACAGAATGTTGTTATTTTTAGTGCAGATACAAATACAATACCAGAGCCAACTTAGGAGGGAGCCTCCGGTGAAGAAGAGCAGTAAACTTTCAGCCCATAAATATCTGCTTAAAGACATCTGTCCTTCAAATGTTTAATGAAAGTGCTGCTAAAAATTAGAGTCTTAAGTCATTGATGACTCAAAATTCTATTATCATCTGAAAATAACAGCCAGGCGCTATAAATCTTATATTTTTCCTCATAATTTCATGTATCTTTTGGGGGTTCTCTATTAATTTGAAAACTTGACTTGATTAGAAAATAAAGAGGCTACCAGCCATACCCTCACTTTTCTATGCATGAATAGTTCAAAATTCAGAAACTGCCAGCAGCCATTGGTTAAATATTCAGGAAGTTAGAGCATTTTGCTAACACATCTTAATTGTAAAAGAAAAAAAAAAGTAGGCTTGAAAGGACAAATTTTTAATTTAGTCCATGAGGAAATTTACAAACCGTATTTTATGGAGGTAAATCTTTACCCTTATTTCCCCAAAAATACTACTGATCTTTAGTAATGGCTCTTCTTTGTGAGTCAAAGAGTTAAAACCATCTCTTTTACTCCCAAATGAGTGTCAGTCCCACTCAGAGGTGCCATGTTTTATTTAAAACATACTCTTTCTCAGTAACCGCTTTGTTCTAATTGGCAAGGCAAAGCCGGGTCCCTAAAGCACATAGCTCATTACATTCCGTTTGGATTACAAAAACACAGGATGAAACAAACTGCATCTTAACAGCACAGGAGTATGGGAGTAGGAGGTGGAATTGGATTGTAATATGGAATAAAACCCACAGGGAGACGGGGGAACAAATCACTAGTGTCTCTATAAACTATACAAGGTTTCCAAATGAGCAAATACACAAGGCAGAGGACAGGCTTTTCCATAACTCAACCAGAGGCTCCCTGGTGGTCTAGCAGTTAGGATTCGGTGCTCTCCCATAACTCAACCAAATTGCTAAGTATGGATACAACAAAACGAGAATTTTTTTCAACACCATTATGCACTCATGTATGAGAGAATGGGAATACCAACAACCAGGTTTAACAAATGAAACCTGCAGGTTGCATTATCTAAATATGAACCTCATCTTTGCCTTCATACCGACAATGTGCAAACAGCCCAACAATTAAATCACACCTCCAATTTTTTTTTTAAATATTCTGCGAAGCTAAGCACTGGAGACTAAATTAGAAATGGTGCTTCACTCTGCAGTGCAGAGAGCAAGGTTAATGAGCTAAAAGTTATACGAACATGAACAAGAAAGATGTTAAGAAATGAATAGCGCACCACCAAAATAGAAAACGCATTAGACAAAAAAACTCCCCCGCAACACACATGCAAACCTTTCCCAAATTAGCTATGCTGTGAAGCTTCCAGCACTATTTCTCTGATTTTCCCTGGAGACCTAAAGACAAACTGAAACTGAATTAAAGAGAACATAGAAGGAAAATGTATAGCCCTAACCTACGCACAAATGTAAAACAATGCTACTGTGACATCCTCACAGGGTTTTTACAGTACATTTCCATCTAAACCTACTATCTTCACTTTTAACAATATCGAATAGTGGGAGATTTGTAGTCTAAACCATGGGTCGCCAACCGGTGGTCCGTGGACCACTGGTGTCCGTGAGGTCCAAAAGGTTGGCGACTGCTAGTCTAAACACCTATTATCAAATCTCAGTTTTTTTGCTTTAAATTTTATTTAATCTTTGGAATATTATTTAATAAATCCGAGCCACAGTTTCTTCATCTGGAATACAGAGATACAAAATCACCAAAGTTGTGGGGATCAAATGAGATAAATATTATGCAAAATGGATTTCAATTATAAAAGGGCTATCCCAGCTGGTCTGGGTTAGTGGATAGAGCATCAGCCTGCAGACTGAAGGGTCCTGGGTTCGATTCCATTCAAGGGCACATGCCCAGGTTGCAGGCTTGATCCCCAGTAGGGGCATGCAGGAAACAGACCATCAATGGTTCTCTCTCATCATCAATATTTCTATTTCTCTCTCCCTCTCCCTACCTCTCTGAAATCAATAAAAATATATTTTAAAACTATTATAAAAGGACTGCAGAAATCTTAATTATTATTGCAATTATTTCATCTCAGAATTTTATCGTCTTTTTAAAGGCATGGATATTTGTCCTTGCCCTTCTTCCATCTTATTTCACAAACATTAATTCTTGTTCCACTTCTTTTTTAAGTATCCTTTTTATGGAATTCTTCTTTTAAGATTATACCCTTATTATTTTCCTCCCAACCAGAAGTGTTAGATTAAGGTATTTTTTTCTTCTCTATATGCAATATTTACTCTAAAAGTAAATTAAGAAATTAAAAAAAAAACTTTGGTAATAGGATTGTTAACATACAGCTAGCTCTAGTTTACACACTAAGAACCAGCTGAGCAGTGAGACATTTTTAATTGACAGAAAATTTTGTATATTAAAAATCACATTTTAGTTATACATTAATGGTCTGAAAATAAAGCCCTATCATTTTACCAACCATTTCTACTATGGACAAGTAATTAAGTGCAAGGGTTGTTATAAACAGGAAAAGTGTCAAAAAGCAACCTCACTGTAACCCTCTAATTCAAGCACAAAGGAAATAGCCAGATCAAGGATCTGTAGCATGGTGGAGTCAAGAGAGTATCTTATACATGAAAAAGGGCCAACCACATCTAACCCAAGCAGGTCTCAGAACTAGGGGTCTCCAAACTTCTTCGGTAGAGGTACAACATTACTATAAAATTTGAGCACATACCTCTTACATGTCTGTGGGTTTTTTTTAATAATTAAATACTCCTGCAGTGTATTGAATGGTGTGACCCATCCTCAAACCTCCCCCCCTCACCCCCCAATCTCCCCAAAAAGTCCACCCGGAACCTATAGATGTAATCTTATTTGGAAAAAGCACCTTTGCAAATGTAACTAAGGATTTCAGATAAGATCATCCTACATAAGGGTGGGCCCTAAATCCAATGACACTTGTCCTTAGAAAAGACAGAGTAAAAAGAGAAACACAAGTGAGAAGGGCATGTGAAGATAAAGCAGAGACCTGGGTAATGTCCAGAAGCCAAGGAATGCCAAGGAAAGGAATGGAATAGATTCTCTCTCAGAATCTATAAGAAACCAACCCTGCTTGCTGACCTCTTGATTTCAAACTTCTGGCCTCCAGAACTGTGAGAGAATAAATTTCTGTTGTTTAAGTCACCAAATTTGTGGTAATTTGTTATAGCAACTCTAGGAAACCAATAGCAATTAGATTATGTACATTATAAACATTAATATGTAAAGGATAATAAAAATAGATGTAAGTGGAAATTCTACAATTTTCTCTTAGTGCCTCAATGGACAATCCCATGCACCGTTATAGAGACCACAACTTTAGACAAACATGTGAACAGAAATAAAGCCAAAGGACAAAGTATCTTAAAAGACCCAGTGACAATTAAATTTCTTCCTTTTTGCCTAAAGTATTGACATATGATCACATTTTTTCTACTTAAAGCCTAAAAGGCGTTGTCTTTCTGTTACTTACAAAACTGAGCATTTTGTTTCCCATTAGAAGTGTAACAATTGTTTTTGACGTAATTTCCATAAAGCTTCACACTGCTTCATTTACCTTGACTAGCATAACAATTAGCTACACAATTTATGAACGCTTATTAGTAAGACAGCAAACTGCTATAGACTAAGAAGTCCAAAAGGGCTGCCAGAGTTCAACTTTGCTAATCAATTAAGGAACTACTGCCCTTGTCTTGCTTTCATTTGAAAACAACGAAGCTACCCCACAAAGAATAGGGTTTCCAATATAGAAACAGTCTTAATATAATCAAATGTGTTAATTTTTAAAAAATAGAGCAAACATGAGGTTGCAATTGTGATATAAAAACAGTAATTGAAAAGAACTTACATGTCCATTAACAGGGGAATAGATAAATTGGGACATAGTCTAATGAGGGTGGCTAATAATTCATCAACTACACTGAGGAATACCAAAGGGATGTTGTTATATATATTCACTGGTACAAAAAGCCATAAACGGAGAATGCTCTAGGACATTAATGATAATAGAATTATTTTAATAGTTAAAATGAACTAAAGCAACATGTGTCATCATGATTGGTTTCTAAAAGCATTATTAAAAAAGAATGCAAGTTGTAGAATAACTAGTATAACATATTACTTATACATTTTTAAAACAGAATCATATATTACTTACATAAATACCTATTCATAATAAAAGTATAAATACAAGGATAAGAATGGAGGTTGTCGGTCACAGTTCGATTCCCGGTCAGGCCATATGCCAGTGTGATGTGTGCAGGAAGCAGCCGATCAATGATTCTCTCTCATCATTGATGTTTCTATCTCTCTCTCCCTCTCCCTTCCTCTCTGAAATCAATTAAAAAAAAATAGTGGTTGTCTCTGAAGTGGAAAAAGGATAACTGAGATAAAAGAAAACTATGAAGTTTTAGTTTCCTTTTAAAATGTTACAAAGGGGGAGAAGACCAAAATATTAGTATTTGTTAATTCCGAATTGGTTTGGGGATGTTTTCTACATTACTTTCTATAATATTCTGGTTTTTCATACACCCACAGCAAACAGATACCCTCCAATAGACAACACAATGATTGAGAGAATTTGATGAGCTGAACTCTTTTCAACAAATATATAACCAATATGTGTTATACATATGAAATCTTTCTTAGACTTTCAGCTTTAAAAAAAATCAAAGTCAACAGAATTACAAAGACAGATATAACCTATTTCATCCCCATCCGAGGGTATTTTTCCAAGAGAGAGGGACAGACAGAGAGAAATATCGATGTGAGAGAAATACATTGATTGGTTACTTCCTGCACACGTCATGACCAGGGCCCAAACTGGGGAGGAGCCTGCAACCAAGGGACATGCCTCTGACCAGAATCGAACCCGGGACCCTTTCGTCCGCAGCTGATGTTTCCATCCACTGAGGCAAACCGGCTAGGACAGACAGATATGCCGTATTTCAATTGCTTCATTTTAGAAAAATGAGGGCAGGGTAGCTGGATGCTGCACAGACATGCTCCCAGGAACAAGCTGGAATTACAACTGAAATATGGAAAAGCTTCCTGAATAATCAATGGAAAACTCACAGGAAAGAACCCTGATACCCAAGGACCGAAAGTGTAGACTGCATAGAGACTGGTAGGAGGGGTGGAGGCCCGAAAGGGCTAGCCGGGCACCCACAGATGGCAACTGAAGTCCCGGAGAGATATCTCAGCTGTGAGGGGGTGCCACTGAGAACTCTGGGATCTAATCCCGAAGCTGGGCTCCTCAGCAGAGAGCACCAAATCTGAGGAGGGTACCCATATAACATCCAACTGTGAAAAGCAGGGGGGGGGGCTGTCTGCCAGGGAGTGGCAGCTGAAAGTTCAGGCACCCTCTTGAAGGGCCAACGCACAAAAATTCCCTGTGGAGCCACACACCTTGTGCTCTGGCAAAGAGAGAGTGAAGTGGACTGGAGCTGTGAGAGCAGAACCCAGGAGTGGGGACTCGGGGGGTAGAGCTCAGAAGGCAGACACCCCACGTTTCCTGGGCTGAGCCATTCCCTCACACAGCGGAGGACATCTTTCCCACATAGACATCTGTCTTGCCTGGGGGGAAGACAATCCACACATCCTACTGCAGTGGTTCTCAACCTTCTGGCCCTTTAAATACTGTTCCTCATGTTGTGACCCAAACATAAAATTATTTTCGTTGCTACTTCATAACTGTAATGTTGCTACTGTTATGAATCATAATGTAAATATCTGATATGCAGGATGGTCTTAGGCGACCCCTGTGAAAGGGTCATTCGACCGCCAAAGGGGTCTCGACCCACAGGTTGAGAACAGCTGCCCTTTTGGAAAACACCTTGCCCTGAGGCCACTTAAGAGATTAAAAGTAACAGCCTCTAGGCAGAAGCAACTGCCCCACCCTGTAGAAAAAACTCTCACCACAACTTAGGATGATTGCCTGGGGGCAATTCAAGTCAGAATCCTATTAGTCTGTAGACAGAAGTGGTCTCTGCAGGCTTTGAATCTTTGCCTGATCCAATGAGTCAGAAACAGCCTTTAACACTGTCCTGCACTAGAGATTGAGAGGTGTAGGAGGACCTATCCAATACATAGTCACAAACCCAGAAAGACAACCAAAATAAGGAAACAAAGAAATAACCCCCAAATGAAAGAACTAGAGAATTCTCCAGAAGAGATAAATGAAGCAGAGATAAGAAATTTATCTGAAACAGAGTTCAGAGTAATGATTTTTAAAATGCTCAACAGTATGAAAAAAGATATAGTAACTATGAAAAAAGAACAGTCTGAGATAAAGAAAGACATAACATAAATAAAGAACACTTTGGAAGGAATACACAGCAGATTAGGGGAAGGTGAGGATCAAATCAGTGAATTAGAAGACAGAGTTGAAAATATCACTCAATTAGAGAACCAAAAAAAAAAAAAAAAAAAACAATTAAAAAACATGAGGACAGCTTAAGGGAGCTGCAGGACAAAGTGACACGTAACAATGTTAGAATAATAGGTGTACCAAAAGAGGCAGAAAGGGAGAAAGGAATAGAAAAGGTGTTTGAAGAAATAACTGTAGAAAACTTCCCTAACCTGGTAAAAGAAAAAGTCACACAAGTTCAGGAGGCACAGAGAAACCCAAACAAGAAGAACCCAAACAGACCCACACCCAGACACATCATAATAAAAATGCCAAAAATTAAAGACAAAGAGAGAATCTTAAAGGAAGCAAGGGAAAAAGAAAAAAAGTGTTACCTAAAAAGGAGTTCCCATAAGGCTGACACCTGACTTCTCATCAGAAACTCTACAGGCCAAAAGGGAATGGCATGAAGTACTTAAGGTAATGGAAAGCAAGGATCTTCTGAGACCAAGATTACTATATCCAGCAAAGCTATCATTCAAGATAGACGGTCAAATAAAGAGTTTCCCAGATTAAAAAAAAAAAAAAAAAAAGCCTAAAGGAGTTCATCACCACCAAGCCAGCATTACAAGAAATGCTAAAGGGATTGCTATAAGGGACTGCTGAGAAGAAAGAGAGAGAGAAAGCTAGCCATACAGAATTAAAATGGCTATAAATAAGTACCTCTCAATAATAACCCTAAATGTAAATGGATTAAATGCTCCAATCAAAAGGTGTAGGGTAGCTGAATGGATACAAAAACATGACCCAACTATAAGCTGTCTACAAGAGACCCATCTCAAAACAAAAGACACACACAGGATGAAAGTGAAGGGATGGGAAAAAAATTTCCATGCAAATGGAAAAGAAAAAAATAAAAGCTGGAGTAACAATATTCATATCCACAAAATAGACTTTAAAATAAAGGCCATCACAAGAGACAACAAAGGTCACTAGATACTACTAAAGGGATCAATTCAATAAGAGGATATAACCCTGGTAAACATTTATGCATCTAATATAGGTGCAGCTAAACATATAAAAAAAACTTCTAGAGGACTTTAACGGAGAGATTGACAACAATACAGTCATAGTAGGGGACTTTAACACCCCTCTGACTTCCCTGGACAAATCTTCCAGACAAAAACTTAACAAGGAAACGGAGACTCTAAAGGAAACACTAGATCAGATGGATTTAATAGACATTCATAGAACATTTCTCCCCAACGCAACAGAATATACATTCTTCTCAAGTGCACATGGATCATTCACAAAAGTATGGAGTTTCCTCAAAAAATTAAAAATGGAACTCCCATTTGACCCAGTCATCCCACTTCTAGGACTATATCCCAAGAAATCAGAAAGGATATATGCACCCCTATGTTCATAGCAGCACAATTTACAAAAGCTAAGATTTGGAAACAGCCTAAGTACCCATCAGCAGATGAGTGGATTGGAAAACTGTGATACATCTACACGATGAAATACTATGCTGCTGTAAAAAAGAAGGAACTCTTACCATTTGCAACAGCATGGATGGACCTGGAGAGCATCATGCTAAGCGAAATAAGCCAGTCAGAGAAAGATAAATATAATGAACAACATAAACTGATAAACAAATATAGAGCCAGAGGGAAAAAATATATAATGGAATATAATAGAAGTAATCCTGTTATTTGCAGATTTTTAGTATTTCCTACAACTTCTGAGATATCATACTATGTAGTACAGTTTTGGTAATATTATTATACTTGAAATCCTTTCATTCTTGAAATATTAGTGTTTATTGCATGTAATATTATTATATGTAAGATCATTTTTCTTGAATAATTGGTATTTACTGCATATAACATTATCATATTTAAAATCATTTTTCTTGAGATAAAAAAAAATGCTTCATCTTAAAAACAGAAGTTGCCTTTCTTCTGGGAAAAGATGATTTTAAAAATCAAGGTATGAGAAGCATACTGATTTCACTATCTTGCCCAAACTTCACCATGCCATAAAATAACTAACTGGAATGAGTATTTTAATACTATTTCCCTGATGGGTACACCACAATGTCTAAAAGGAAACCAACTTAAAAATTTCAAGATTCACTCTGTTCCTCTTACTGCAGATCCTCAAAATTTAGCTGTAACTTACAATGTTTCCCTTTCAAGGGTTACTAGAATTAAGCCACTTCTATTCTTAATTTCTAACAGGGAACAAAAGCAGAAAAGAGATTAGAGTATAACTCCAAGCAGTAAGAGCTGCAGGTTAATGCAAAAATGTTTTAATTTACCTGCTATGATACAAGAATTTGCAACCCTGTTATGGAAATAACCACAAAACATTTTGTCTTATTGCTACTTTCATTTTTACTATAAAGTTAAACTCAGATCAGTGAGGAAGCATCTCTTCATACCTGTAATTGTAGATATGAAGAGTAAGAAGAGCAGAATACATTTGTTTAACATGGCAGAGATACTCCTAGAAGTTAGATAAAAACCAAACTTACCTTTTAAAGACCTAAAGTATGTGACAAATTCTAAACGTTTAACAGATACAAACTGTCACAGCTTTCCCAGCCCTCTCAACTTCTTCCCACTTACCCCCTAGTTTAGACATAAATACAAAAGTCTAAAACAGGGGTGGGCAAACTTTTTGACTGGAGGGCCACAATGGGTTCTTAAACTGGACCGGAGGGCCGGAACAAAAGCATGGATGGAGTGTTTGTGTGAACTAATATAAATTCAAAGTAAACATCATTACATAAAAGGGTACGGTCTTTTTTTTTTTTAGTTTTATTCATTTCAAATGGGCCGGATCTGGCCCGAGGGCCGTAGTTTGCCCACGGCTAGTCTAAAGCTTATACTATGATTATTTTGGCGCTCAAATGGCATAATGAACAGAAGATAAAAATTGACAAAGATTCTCCCCTTTACCAAACTCTAGCTAGGATCCTCTTGAGCCCTTTTCTCAACTAGGTCTCAACCTCGGCCTATAAAAACTACAGACTCTTAATACAAATGATTTCATCTACTCCTCTCCCCCCACAGTAAAAGATTTAAACAAACACTAACAGTTTCTAACAGCTCAAGGCCCCATCCCTAGGTTGACAATAGCCCCGCATTAAGCGGATGCCTGGGAAAGCTCTGGGTTGCCAAAAGAATTTAAGGTTTGTTATAACCAACATCTGACTACAGGCCCCAGAGCACCCTATCTTAGAGCACTTACTAAAAAGAGTTTACAACTATGAATTATCCTTGACCCTTTGAGATGTACATGTATCTCCTACAATTCCGGAGTTTTTGCTCAAGGACATGAAAGCCATTCCTTTAAAACAGTGGTTCTCAACCTTCCTAATGCCGCGACCCTTTAATACAGTTCCTCACGTTGTGGTGACCCCCAACCATAAAATTATTTCGTTGCTACTTCCTAACTGTAATGTTGCTACTGTTATGAATCATAATGTAAATATCTGATATGCAGGATGTATTTTCATTGTTACAAATTGAACATAATTAAAGCATAGTAATTAATCACAAAAACAATATGTAATTATATATGTGTTTTCTGATGGTCTTAGGCGACCCCTGTGAAAGAGTCGTTTGACCCCCAAAGGGGTCTCGACCCACAGGTTGAGAACTGCTGCTTTAAAAGATGATCATCAAGAAGGAGAGGGTCTCAGTCCCTGTCTCTGTAGGATAGAATCTTAACTTCCATGGTTGTCAGCTAAGAGGCACCGCCCCACCTTATCATTTACACTGACCAACCCTTTGTAATTTGTCACTTCCCTGACTCTATTGAGCCAAGATAGCAAACCCTGTCTAGTCCCTCACCTTTTAAAATAACCAGTCCCACTGCACAAATCCGAGTTCAGTTCACACAGAACTTTGTATTGTAGCAGTAAATTACTCATTAAGAGCTGTCCTTACCACTTTAACTATTGTCCAACTTTGTTTATCTTTGACAAAAATAAAGTAATAAAGAAGGAACGTTACGTTAAGTTAAACATATCTCAATTAAAAGATTAAAAGGAAAAACATATCTCAAGTAGTAAAGACTTAGTTACTTTATGTAAGATCATTTAGATATAAAGTTCTTTTTTTTTTTTTTTTTTTTTTTTTTTTTTTTTTTTTTAAATATATTTTATTGATTTTTTACAGAGAGGAAGGGAGAGAGATAGTTAGTTAGAAACATCGATGGGAGAGAAACATCGACCAGCTGCCTCCTGCACATCTCCCATGGGGGATGTGCCCGCAACCCAGGTACATGCCCTTGACCGGAATCGAACCCGGGACCTTTCAGTCCGCAGGCCGACGCTCTATCCACTGAGCCAAACCGGTCTTGGCTAAAGTTCTTTTTTTAAAAAAAAGCATGAAGGCTGCAACTTCATGAAGGAATCATAAATTCAGGGAGTCAACCAATCAACATTTGGGGCTGGAAAGAACACCTGGTAAACATCAAACCCCAACCCTTCATGTTACAAATGATGAATCTACTGCCCAAAGAGGTTAAGTGACTTACCCAAGGTGATTTAAATGAGGGACTGGATTAGAAAAGGCTAATTCAGCATGACTGTCTTCCTGACTCCAATATAAAATATTCTTTCTCTTGCACTCATTGGTAAAGGCAACATTCACCATTAATCATTCAAGGTCAAACATGAACATATATTACCCTAGTACAATGTGAGTTTTTACAATTCCACTATACACCACAACTGTACATCGACGACAGTTTGTTTGATGCAAGTACACATAAGATTTCATTTCATTCGGGGAGGCTATTTCAATAGTCCTAGGAAAATATATGAAGCACCTTGGTGAAGAGAAATTGCTTTCACACACAAACAAAGAAACAAATCCCCATGCATAAACCCAAAGGAGGGCCAAATGATGTAGTCTTAGGAACAACCAAAAGAAGAAAAATAAAAGTAAATAAAAAATCCTTTTCTGCACTTACCAGCAAAGCATTTGGAACAGAGGTTCATAGTCTTGCTGGACCTGGGGCAAAAAAGAAAAAGGAAAAAAAAGAAAGAGCTAAAAATTCAGTATCATTGGCCAGGCAACTACACTAATAAACTAATAATAAGTCCCCAACCAGCCACACCACCCCCACAACAAAACACAATACTTTTTATTTGTGAGTTATCCAATGCATTATTTTTTGTGATTAGCAGCTTAAGATGATGACACAAGAGTCAATTTCTCCCAATAATTACCACATTCCTGCTGTTCACACTGGAACATGTATCACAAAGTTATCACTACAATGAAAACTTTGTCTGTAAAGGGGTAAAACTTCCTCATTGTATACACATTCATTTATCTCTACAGCATTACTTGAACTTTTGTCTTCTTTCCCTTCATTCCACTCCTATTTCAAGATCCTGGTCACATTATGACCTTGCTGTTTAAAATTCATTCTTCAGATGTTCCCAATAAAATTATTTTTCATGTCCTTTCCTCGTTAATAATAGCTACTAGTCTCGGAAAAATAACTTGGGTGGGCACTTGACATGCATTATCTTAATCTTCCTAACATCCCTGAGATGGGTATTATCATATTGCTTTGCTTCTAAATGCATTTTTTAAAAATCACATTAACATTTGTACAACCATGAAACATCATACAATTGGCTACAAGGAATGACTAATTTAATGAGAAAATGTTCCCACCACCTCCTACAAGGGGTCTTAAATTCAGAGGTCTTAGGAGATCAAGGCCATACAGTCGCTTGCCCACGTGAAAGATGAGCAGCTTGCCCAAGGTCACACAGTTGGAGAAGTACAGAGGAAGTATGTGACCTCGGTACTGAGCCAACTCCAAAGGCCATCCTGTGATCCTCTGTTCACAACACAGCACAGTATGTGGCATCACACAGCAGCCCAGGCACAACACGGTGGGCAATCTGATCTAATAACAGAGGAATATGTAAATTTGTCCATTACAGCGTCACCTCACGACCACATCAGCAGGTTGCGTCCCCGCCCTCTGCTCAGGCAGCTGCAAGGGCCAGGGTAGGATAGGATATGACAGGAGAGGATAAGAAAGGAGAGGGAGAGGAAGGCAGGCCTACATGCAGACAGGCTGAGAGGAGAAACAGAAATACAGAAAAGGAACAAGAAAATGATGCAGGAATGGAAAAGGGAAGGAAACGCGGGTGGAGCAGGTGCGCCCAGCAAGGAGCGGGGTGCAGGCAGCACGGAGCGGGGAGCCCCATCCAGAAGCGGGAGGAGGGTGGAGGACAGCCGAGGCCTTCTGGGCAGAGGCGCTCCTGCTTCGTGGCAGCAGCGCCCAGGGCCGCGCGGGCCTCAGCCACCCTCACTGGGCCAGGTGTCCTAGGCAGGGAATAGGAGCAGGACAGCAGCAGGGAAGCCGGGGAAGGGGGGGCAGCGAACACCCGGCCGGGGCTGAGCTCTGGGCTGGGGGTTAACGGCTTCCCCCAGCAGAAGCTTTAAGAAGGGAAGGCGGGAGGGAAGAACTTTATAAAGGAGTCAGTAGAGAGCAGAGTTAAAGAAGGAAAGAGGATGTGTGAGTGAACTGCAGGAGCTATAATGAAAATCAAGTATAGTTGTGTACTGGGGACAGATTTTAAAAGTAGGAGTCAGAAAAGAAAAAACATAAATGATAGTGAATAATTAGGCAGGTAGATAGATATTAAAACAGTGGAAGTAAGTAGAGAAGAATGTATGGGAAAGGTCGGATGAGAGAGAAAGAGGGAGGGAAGAAAAGTTTTAAAGGGGAGCCGGTACTACTTAAAAGGAGAATGGGAAGAAGGAAGAAACGGGGGAGGAAGCAAAGCAGGTCCAAGGAAGGAAGTAAAGAAAAAAATTAAGGTGGGAAGGAAGGGAAAGGGGAGGGAGGGCAGGGGTAAAGATAAAGGAAAGAAGGAATGTGGGGGGGGGGGGGAGGGAGGGTAGGAGAAAGATGGGAAGAAGAATGATGGAACAGAAGTAGGAAATAACGAGGAAAGAAAAGTTTATAAATGATGAATCAGTAGGAAAAAGTGTTACATAAAGGAGAGAGATAAATTGTGTGAGAAGGAGAAGCCAATAAGAAAGTCAAATACAATTGTGTGTGAAGGGGATAAGATGAAAAAAAAGGTTAATAGGGGCGACCAGGCCAGCAAGTGAGGGCAGTTAGGGGGATCAGGCAGCAGGGCAGTTAGGGGATCAGGCCAGCAGGGGAGGGCAGTAGGGGGGATCAGGCAGGCAGGTGAGTGGTTAGGAGCCTGAGGTCCTGGATTGCAAGAGGGATGTCCAACTGCCAGTTTAAGTCTAATCCCTGGGCTCCCAGATTGGAGAGGGTGCAAATGGGGCTGAGGGCACCCCCCCTCCTTGCACGAATTTCATGAACCGGGCCTCTAGTCAATAATAAGTTGTCTGTTAAGTTATTCTCATTGCTATTTCCCTTCCTGATTCTTTCTCAAGTACTAGATTCATTCCGACAGCTTTCTTCCAAAAGACTCCTGGAATACTCTGTTGAATAATCTGACCCATTTACACCCTCATTCCTCAGCAACTCCCTTCCCCATATTTTAGTCTTTGCCCAGAGCCGATCCTCCACATGGATTAAACCAACTTTCTTCTGCCTCCTTAGTAAATTTTATAATTAATGAAAGCCGTCCTCAGGAAGTATTCCCTGATGACTATGATTGTATGCCAATGTAATGGAACCAAAGACCTAATGGTTAGTAACTGTCATAAGGTGACAAAATTGGGGGGGGGGGGGGGGGGGAGACCAAGAAGGGATGGTCATTATTTCTCTTTCCCAAAGGAGATGCTATGTTAACAGGTGGATTTTTCTTTAAGACTCTACTTAATATAAAGACAATAAAGGCAGTAAGGAAATTTAAGCATCAATAATTGCATACAAAATGAAAAAATGGAGGATGTATTAATAGTGGAATTAACATTTTTTATATGCCTACTATGTGGTAAGCATGATACTAGATGCTTTCAACTCCATTTCACCAAACGAGAAAACAGAGGCTCCAAGAGGGTATATAACTTGCCAAAGGTTACAAAACACGTTAGGTGATGAACCTCGTCTGCTGAACTCTAAAGCCTGTGTTGTTTTCACCACGTCACGCCTCCAATACAGAGGAGAGGGGTAATCTGGAAGAATGGTCCCACAACTAAAGATTTAATCTATGGTAATTAGGTCAGCTCTCTTCATATGGTGAAAGTGCAATGCCTCCCCTCCAAAAACATATACCAGCAGGAGGGCAGGCATTGTGCCAGTTCCATCTCATAGAAGATCTGAGGATAAAGGAATCCCTTGGTTACTAGAACTCCCCCGAGGGAAGCAGGCCTCTTCCAGATGTGTTGCCATCTCTCATCCATGCAGTGCCATTAGAGCACCTCTGCTGCTCTGCAGTGTCCAGCAGAAATCATGAAAAGTCTACAGAAAACAACTGAGAGCAGCTCAACACCAATTGTGCTAGTTTTAACATCTGTGTAAGCTGGTAAGAAAAAACTGGCAAATAGCATTTTTCTCTGCATCCCTTTACCTCTCCTCAGATACTTTATGTTATTTAAAATACCCACTATACCAATATATTACCTAAATGACATACATTCTACTTTCTGCTTAGAACTTTGTCAGCAATATGGTTATCAGATTACAAATGAAATTACACAGCTACTGATATTATTAATCTAAACAGATGTCTGAAATCTGAAATAAACCAGATTTTGGCTATAGAAATAATGGCCATTGGTAATGCCAACTTGGATCCTGCAGGTCAACACTAATGAACTAAAAAAAAAGCAGGCAGAGGCTTCTGAAAATTCTTCTCCTTTCTCATGTTCAACATGTAAAACTTGAAGCTAGCCATAGGCATACAACTACAGACTGTCCATGGAAAAACAGTGTGATCAACATGCACAGTCTTGGGACAGACAACAGAGTTCTCTATGTGGCAGCAACCATGAAAGGTGAATAGGATTTTCCTATGTCCCCACTGCTGAAAAGAAATTGCTCTTACTGAGATCTACAATGGCTACCAAGTTTCTAAAACCAAGGTTTAGTTTAGTAGGTTGAATAATGACCACACAAAAACGTCAAATCCTAATCCCCAGAATTTACCTTATTTGGAAAAAAAGGTCTTTGAGGTTAAGTATTTTGAGTTTACCCTGTATTATCCAGGTGGGCCTCAATGACATTACTAATGTTTTTGTGACAGGGAACGAGGAGTTTGGAGAGACACACAGAAAAGGCACTCAGTGAAGATGGAGGTACAGACTAGAGAAATATGGTCACAATCACAGGAATGATAAGGTTAGCTACAACTCAAGAGGTAGAGAATGGATTCTTCCCTAACTCCTAGAGCAGCGGTTCTCAACCTATGGGTCGTGACCCCTTTGGGGGTCGAACGATCTTTTCACAGGGGTCGCCTAAGACCATCGGAAAACATATATAATTACATACTGTTTTTGTGATTAATCACTATGCTTTAATTATGTTTAATTTGTAACAATGAAAATACATCCTGCATTACGATTCATAACAGTAGCAAAATTACAGTTATGAAATAGCAATGAAAATAATTTTATGGTTGGGGGTCACCACAACATGAGGAACTGTATTAAAGGGTCACAGCATTAGGAAGGTTGAGAACCATTGTCCTAGAGGGAAATCAGTCCTGCCAGATTTTGGGCTTGTAGCCTCTAGACAGTGATGGCGAACCTATGACATGCTTGTCAGAGGTGACAGGCGAACTCATTTTGGGTGACAAGCATCGACAGAGACAAAAAATTGCATAATTCAAATATTTGTCTCTCGCAACGGCCAGAGTTGGGCATCACTCGAGTAATATTATTACTCACGTTACTCATGATCAATAATGCAATTCTAAAACCAGATGTAAACATGTACATCGGTGTTGCGTAGCAAAGATACATAGTGAAAACATCCAAGATACATTGTTCCAATATTGACATTAATATAAAAAGGTTAAGAATTGCACTATAAAGAGATTAATCTTTACTCATGACATTTTATTTTTACTCGAGTGACAAAATGCCCAATTCTGGAAACGGCCTCGTTATTGTCAACATGTGCCTCGGGTAAGCTTCCCGTGCGTTCAGGTGCATTCGGCAAACAGACGCACTTGATCGCCATGTTCATTAGGAGACAGGAGTGAGAGGGTTAGAAGAAAAAGATATACAGTGCAACAGTGCTCGACGAGACATTCTGCGTGCCGGATAATTGATTACAGCACCATATATTTGTTGGTTATACATACTATTTTTGAATTGTTTTGCACCAGGAGTCAGTGCAACAACACTGCAAAAAGTTAATAGGTAAGAAACCTATCAACCTTTTATAAAAAAACGCCGTGATTTATATTTATTTATTTTTGCAGCCTTGTGATGGAGAATCAAAAAAATAAAAAAGCAAGACTGAATGATAAAGAAAGTGGAAGTAGCAGTAGCTGACCCTTTCAAGACATATGGACCAAGATGTACGGGATTGTCGACAGAAACAACAGATCATTGTGCGTACTGTGTAATGAAACGGTAGTAAGCAGAACGTGGAATGTAGAGAGACATTTTGAAACTAATCATTGTCAGCTCTTGAAAAAAAGTATCCATGAAAGGAAGGAATACATTTCTAGGCAGCTACACCTCTATAAAAGTCAATCAAATTCCATCATTAAATTTGTAAGATGCTCTACAAATTTAACATCAGCAAGTTACTGTATTGCTCACTCCATAGCTCAGCATGGAAAAGCCCTCAGTGACGGAGAATTTATTAAGGAAACATTTCTAAGATGTGCACCAGCTCTATTTCACGATATGAAAAATAAAGATGATAATATTAAAAGAATTTCTGAGTTACCACTCAGTAGAAATACTATCAAAGACAGAATAATAGATCTTAACAAAAACGTACAACATCAATTAAAAAAAGACTTAAATAGTTGTAAATATTTTTCGATTTCTCTTGATGAAACTACTGATGTCACATCAAATGCTCGGTTGGCCATTATTGCTAGATATTCTGATGGTCTCACAATGAGTGAAGAGTCGATAAAGTTAGAATCAGTGCCAAATAGTACATCAGGAAATGAAATATGTAAGGTTGTTATAAAAACATTCAGTGACCTAAACATTGATATCTCTAAAATTGTGTCAGTCACGATAGATGGGGCACCAAATATGATGGGAAAAAATGTGGGATTCCTGAAATTGTTTATGGAAGCTATTAGACATCCACTTGTACCTTTTCATTGCATTATCCATCAGGAGGTATTGTGTGCCAAATCGGGATTCTCAAAATTGAATGATTTAATGTCAGTTGTAACAAAAATTGTGAATTTTACAGCTTCTCGACCCCTTCACAAGCAAGAATTTTCTGCACTTTTACAGGAAGTTGATTCAACCTACAGTGGACTACTAATGTTCAATAATGTGAGATGGCTGAGTCGAGGTAAAGTACTTGAGCGATTTGTGGAGTGCTTTGAAGAAATTACGGTATTTATTGAGAATAAGGATCTGGCAAACTTTCCTCAGATCAATGATCATAAGTGGGTCAGCAATTTGATGTTTTTTACAGATTTCTCTGTTCATATGAATGAACTGAACTTAAAATTACAAGGTTTTGGCAAAAGTATTGACGTTATGTTTGGATACATCAAATCTTTTGAAAGTAAACTTAAAATTTTCAAGCGAGATATTGAAACTAAAACTTACAAGTATTTTCCTCGGATAAAAAAGTATTTCGAGAAGGCCACTACAACGAGTGTAATGGAGTCCATACTTATGTGCCAGAATATAGTAAACTCATTATTTGAACAGTTCAGCAAAAGATTCAACCAGTTTAGAAGCCTAGAACAGACCATTAAAATAATTAAGTATCCGGATGTAGTTGTTTACAGTACTTTGGAATTAAAGGATTTCCAATGGATGCAAATTGACGATTTAGAGATGCAACTTGCAGATTTTCAAGGTAGCATTTGGACTCATGTGTTTGTCGACTTAAGGTCGAAACTTGAAAATCTGGAACGAAATCATTTGAATAATGAAGAAGAGTGCAACTACGAACAAGAAATTTTGAGTGCTTGGAACATAGTACCTGACACTGTTAGC
Organism: Myotis yumanensis; assembly: GCF_028538775.1. NCBI lineage: Eukaryota > Metazoa > Chordata > Mammalia > Chiroptera > Vespertilionidae > Myotis > Myotis yumanensis. Next base: position 89,354,202 of record NW_027223757.1, read on the forward strand.
GACATAAAAAATCTAGCGATGGCTTTGCTAACAATTTTTTCATCAACATATTTTTGTGAGACTTTGTTCTCAGCATTAAATAATATTAAAACGAACAAAAGAAACCGCTAACAGATGAAGTTAGTGGCGCTTGCTTGGCCTTGACGTGCACCAAGTATGAACCTGCAATCGAAGAATTAGCAGACAAACTTCAGCACCAAAAAAGTCACTAATTTCTAGTTTTCGTACCATTTGATTATCATTGTTTTTATTATTATTTTTTCCTAAATGTACAATTGTTTTTTGTTTTTGTTCATTTTATACATATTTTTTGGTTGATTTTTCTTTGTTAAATGGCATTTAAATATATAAAATAAATATCAAAAATATAAATCTTTTTTTTACTATGGTTGCAAATATAAAAAAAAATGAATATTTCTATATGTGACATGGCACCAGAGTTAAGTTCGGGTTTTTCAAAATTTTGACACGCCAAGCTCAAAAGGTTTGCCATCACTGCTCTAGACCTTTAAGAGAATAAATTTCTGTTGCTTATGCCATCAAATCTGTGATAATTTGTTACAGCACCTTCAGCAGCATTCAACCAGATTCTTCTTGAAACTCTACTTCTGCCTTCTTGTCACTCAGATCCTGGATCAAATATGCCTCTACCCTCTAGTTTTCCTCCCACCTAACTGCTCTCCATTAGCCACCTTTGCTGACTCCTCCTCCACTGTCAAAACTTTATCTGGAGGTCCAAGGACTCAGTCCTCATTATCTCTACTTCTTGCTTAGTGATCCCATGACTTTAAATAACATATATATTAAAGATTCACAAATGTTCATCCTCATCACCTTGCTCCAAACTTATATATATCTACCTGCCTATTCAATACCTCAAATTCAACATTTCAAACTAGAACTCTCAATACCCCCGAAATGTGCATGACTCATTTTGTCCACCTTTGTAAATGGCAATACCCTCTTCTTCCCTGTCACTCAAGTCAAATTTTAATTCCCATCCTTCCAGCAGTCTCTCAGTCATACACAATACTCAGCAAGATCCATTAGTTCTATTTCCAAACAGACCTCACTATCTACTTCTCTCCTTTGCCAATGGCTCTACTCTGGCCACCATTAACTTTCATTGGATCTATGTAATGACTTTTTACTGGTCTCCGCATTACCATTTTTGACCTTTCACAATTTTACACACAGCAGTCAGAATAATCTTTTAAAAACAAGATCATGCTATTTTCTTACTTAATGCCATTCAACAATTTCCTATTGCATTTAGTATAACATTCAAACTTTCTACCAAAGCCTTGAAGTCTCCTGATGATCTGGTTCTATCTCCCCTCTTCATTTCTTACCATTTTGCTCCTCTCAATACCACATTCTAACCACACTGGCCTTTTTTTTCAGTTCTAAAATGTGTTGTAGAGCTCTTGCCAATGTTGTTCCCTCTATCCTGAAATCACTGTATTACTGGCTCTTTCTTGTCACTCAGGTCCTGATTCAAACCTCCTTAGTAGGCTTTACCTGACCACCCAATTTAAATCAGTCCCTCTTCCTGTTTTCTTTGCATCATTCTTTCATATCTCACCACTGACCTGTTTGCTTGTTGAATATCTTTCACCATGGGAAGTTAAGTGTCATTATATCTTTCATCACTAGAAGTTAAGTGTCATAAGCGTAAAGACCCTCTTGGTCACTTGATACTTAATAGGTACCCCCCAAAATATTTGTTAAATGAAGAAATGAATCCTGTCTTGAAGGCATGAACCAAGAAAAATCTAAGTAGATTTGAAAAATGTATTTTGTAAAGGTCATTCAAACACTACCAAGATGACAGAGCAGCTGTTAGTCTGTCATCTCTCAGGAGCTCTGTCACGCTGTATTAGCTACAACTGGTAGATAATGCCACCCTGTGTACCTGGCCATGATTTGTCACTCAGGAGATAACAGGTGGCAGGCACTTTTAGAAGTTTCTTTCCAATTAAATAAAGTTGGGGGAAAAAACACCGTAAATTTTTTTCTTCTTTCAATAAATAATGTTTAATATTTTCTGGGTTTAAATATATGCCCCTTTCACATAATTTAGAAAAAGAATAGAAGCATTTTAAGCAAAAACTAAAGATCATTAATAATCCCACCCCCAAATAAGAACTGTTAACGTTCTGAAAGAATTCTTCCCTTACATACAGATATATAAAATTAAGAATTTATATATTTAATACTACTGGTAAAATTGCGTGGGATGTTCACAGGTGTGCATTTTATTATACTTTCACACATTTTTCATAGATATGACATATTTGACAGAAACATATAAAGTTTTCACTTTATATTTACACTTAATATTTCTCATGTCACTAAACATTCTTCAAAAACATTTATATTGCTCCATACAGTTTAGTATACAGGGTGGAGGCAAAAGTAGGTTTACAGTTGTTAGTATGGAAAATAAGAATAAACTGTTTCACATCAACTGTAAACCTACTTGTGCCCCACCCTGTATACAAATATTATAATTTATTTAGTCACATTCTTACTGTTGGATGTTTAACTTTTCCCCAGATTTCTTATATTATAAAAATTGCTTACTACACATTTGTGGACATAAATATTTGATCATAAATATTTTAATAAGTTTCTGCCCAGCCAGTGTGGCTCAGTGGTTGAGCATCACTAGTCGGATTCCACGTCAGGGCACATGCCCAGGTTGCAGGCTCAATTCCTAGTAGGGGGTGTGGAGTAAGTAGCAGATCCATGTTTCTCTCTCATCAATGTTTCTCTCTCTCTATTCCTCCCTTTCCCTTCCTCTCTCTCTAAAACCAATAAAAACATTTTTTTAAAACTGATTCTGAGAATTACTAGATAAAAAGGTATAATTCTGGTAAGTATTTCCTAATTACGTCCCAGATAAATTTTACCAATTTATACTCTCATCAAAAGCATTTCAAAATACTTTTTCAATACACTCTCACCAACATGGGTATTATTACTTTCAAATTTTTGCTTGATGGGAGAAATGGTTATCATGCTTTAATTATATTTTCTTCTGAAATAAAAAAATTTTTCCCAGTGTTGAAGAATATTAATTTTAATATATTTTTATTGATATCAGATAGGAAGGGAGAGGGAGAGATAGAAACATTACTGATGAGAGAGAATCATTCATCAGCCACCTCCTGCATGCCCCACACTGAGGGATCGAGCCCACAACCCAAGCATGTGCCCTGACCAGGAATCGACCATGACTTCCTGGTTCATAGGTCAACGCTCAACCACTGAGCCAGCTGGTGGGGCAAAATATATTAATTTTTAAATAAATTAACCTTCCAGCTAATTCATCTTGGAAATTGAAATAACACTCCTAATTTCTGAAAACTCTAGAAACATTTTATTTGTAATATTTTTCTGACATCCATACACCCTATCTCTCACCACCCAGGAAAACACATGCATGCCAGCTCCCTCCCAATATTTTAATATGAATGTGGAAATAAAAAACACTCACTATATCAATGTTTCTCAACACTTTTTTTTAATCCAAGACAAAGGAAGAAACTGAGACATACAAAATAATAAACAGCCATAAGGACAAACAAACATACCAGTCCTGGCTATATCAAGCCCTTCCAAGTCTTACGTTCCCCAAATTTCTCTAGGTTAGGCATGGAACATAAAACTAAAAAAAAAAAAAAAAAAAAAAAAAAAATCTATGGCCACAAAGGGATTTCCTTTTTTTAAAAAATATGTATTTCTTTATTGATTTCAGAGAGGAAGGGAGAGGGAGGGAGAGATAGAAACATCAATGATGAGAATCATCGATCGGCTGCCTTCAAGCCCGCAACCCAGGCATGTGCCCTTGGCCGGAATCGAACCTGGGACCCTTCAGTCTGCAGACCGACTTCCACTGAGCCAAACTGACCAGGGCGGGATTTCCTTCTTAATGAAGAAAATCAATCAGTAAAAACTAACTAGTCACATTTCCTAATCCAATCATTTTTAATAATTCAGAGAGGAAAGGCTAGTGAAGGAAAATAAGGAAAAGGGAAAAAATAAAATAAACCACCTCCTCCTCTATAAAATCATTCCAGTTGCCTTAGAGGTAAGACTAGATGATTAAAGACTAGTAACAATTTGTGTGTCACATCATACACTTAGACCCAGAAAGTCTAACTTCCTACAACAGCTAGGAAGCAGCAAACAGCTCTACTAAATCAGTCTTTTCTCACCCCAAGCAACAAGAAAAGGGCCAGTTCAAACAGATAACATCCTAGCTGGCAATGACAAAGGAGGCTTTCCAACAGTGCATCCAGCCTGTCTGAACTGTTACACATCACTCTAAATCATTCAGATGATGTCTGCAAAGTTCTCTTTTTAAGGAAATATTACCAAAGAAAAAGATGGAGTTGTTAGTAACTGAGATTAGTTTCTACAATGTAACAATATTGATCATTGTTACTTTAAAAACTAATTTCAAATGTAATATTCTAAATGCCAAGCGAGGTATTGTAATGAGCAGTGTCTTAATATTTTATACACAAATTCAAAGACAGTAAGGACATAGCATATGTCTCTTGTTTTATGTGTTTTAAATCCCTGCACTTGCCCTGGTTGGTGGGGCTCAGTGGATGGAGAGTCGGCTCATGCACTGAAGGGTCTCGGGTTTGATTCCTGGTCAAGGGTACGTACTTTGGTTGGAGGTTCGATCCCTGGCCCAGGTCAGGGAGTGTGCAGGAGGCCACCAATCAATATGTCTTCTCTCACATCAATGTTTCTCTTCCTCTCTCTGTCCCTCCCTCTCTCCCTTCCATCCTCTCTTAAAAAAAATCAAATCAATGGAAAAAATATCCTCAGGTAAAGATTAACAAAACAAAAAAAAAATCCCTGCACTAAAAAGGATATATAGATATAAAACAATAGTTACCACCTGTGGCCCGTAAACATTATTTTTTTAAAAAAAAGGCTTAATCCAGCACTAACCATTAAAATAAGATGAGGCATGGCCATTTATAAACTAGTAAAAATTAAAGCAGGAGGAGAAAAATACAAGTCAACTAAATAAAAGTGCCAAATAATTTTCCCATACAAGAGAAACTTGATGACACTATCAACTCTAACAACACAATGTATATACAGTGGCTGCAGCTGTCTGACCATATATGCCCCAAAATTATTCTTCAAAAAGAAGTTATTACTTTACAATTAAATCATTACTTTTCAGTTAAGCACCAATAATTTTATACTAAATACCAAGGGAGAGAGGGAGGGAAGGAAAGGGAAAGAGGGAAGAGGAGAGAGGAGGGGAGAGGGAAAGGAAGAGGAAAGGGAGAGAATGGGGGTAAGGGAAGACAGAAAGCCGACCTTCCCAAAAACCTGAAAGTAAAAAAGTTCAGGTGTGCAGTCACGCCCAGGGGAATGACAAAAGTGGGGGATTTCAAAAGAGGAAGGCCTTGTCTGTGAAATCAAACTCCCAGGTGCATCTATCCATTCAGAATCTGTGAAAGGGGAGAAACAGTGAAGTTCTTCTTATCACTGGGCAAAAACACTGAAGTTTGTAAGGATGTCAGACAACACTAGTGTTGGATGCTTTATCAAGGTTTTTACACTAAGCAAGTTTTAAAGTGAGTAAAATATAGTTTTAAATGCAGATTTCAGACATTTATGAAGTGTGATCGCATGATTACAATAGTAGCTGCCATTGCAAAAGGCCTTTATTTAAAGATCATTTAGAAAGCAATGCAATAAAAGCCTTGGGATGTTAGGAACATCACAAATAACATTAAAATGATGGTAACCACCCCCAATGTTACATGAATAGATTCTGTGGCTCTGAATAAAATTTCCAGTGAGAGCAACATTCACAGATTTTTTTAAGTACTCTATCTCAAACAATTTACAAGGAAGCATATAACTAAGTAACTGTAAATATGAAGATGTGGAGAGTTCGAAAAAATCTGTTTCATAAGAAGAGTTATTTTACTTTATGTGGAACCTAAAAGAAAACAAAAATGAATAAACAAAACACAAGTAGATGCACAGATACAGAGAACAAGGTGATGGCTGTCAAAGGGAAAAAGGTTTGGGGATGGGAAAATTTAAATTTAAAAAGAGATAAGGCCTTGTTCAACTAGTTTGGAGGATGAGTTCATATTCACAGTAATAATGGCATGTTAATATTTATCCCCACTTAGAGAACAATCAGCACACACCCAAAAATTATATTAATTTTATATAACCTATGATTTTAAATATGCATGTGCAGTTATACTGGGGTAAACTGAATGAAAATATATGTGATCTCTCTGTTCTACATTTTACAAATGCATATAAATCTACAGTTATCTGAAAATAAAAATTTTAACTAAAAAATTTAAACATGTGCAATTAGTATTTTAATTAGAAATTTAACTATTTCATTTACACACCTATAAGTTTCTCTATTCAAGTGGATCAAAACATTTCTTTTTTCTTATTGAGAAAAAGGAGGATTGCCTTATATCTGGATCCCTTCATTTGCAAATATATATGATATTTTTAAAAATTCAAATTCTATTGCTGTAAAACTAATGTTCAGAAAAATTCACTTTGTAAAGAAAATGGCAGAAAAAAAGACTAAGTTTACTGCTGCCCAGTTACCTGAAGAAATTGTATTCAAGTTGACTATTAAATTTATCACCTATTCCCACCCACTTTACAAAAAGTGTTTTAAAATTCTACATCAATGGAGGGCACTTTCTGGAGTAAAAAAAATGTTCTATGTCTGGGTGTTGACTACAGAGATGTATATATTCATTATGCATTTTATTAAATATAAATTATAGTTCCATAAAGGAAGTAAATTTTTATAATTCTATACTACACCAGGCACTACTGCTGGTAGTGCCTTCATGCTGCTATGAAAACAATACACAAAAAACTTTCCAACCATTTGTTATGGGAGTAAATATTTGAGAATAAAACTGAGAACAAAAAATTTGCCCTGGCCAGTGGTACAGTGGTTAGAGCATCAGCCTTCACACCAAAGGGTCACAGGTTCGATTCCTGGTCAAGGGCACATACCTGGGTTGCAGGTTCCATGCAAGGCCCTGGTCTGGGCACATGCAGGAAGCAACCAATTCATGTGTCTCTCTTACATCGATGTTTCTGTTTCCCCCAGGCCCCCTACCCCGACCCCAATCTCTTCCACTATCTAAAAATCAATGGAAAAATATGCTCAGGTGAAGATTAAAAAAAAAAATTTTTCAGAGTGATAACAATAATGCCCTATTTTTCTACCCTACAAGGGTTCAAACTACAAGATTAAACAGGCTAGCAAGGGTAGGATAGCTCTATAGCTGAAAAATTCAAATGCTGCTTCCACAAATCGGGGTGAGGGTGAAGGATACTACATTTATGGAGGTTTTTTCCTGAATAAAAGTCGACGTAATTAAATGGCTATGAAAATTTCTATAATGGGTTAATGATTATACTAAAGAACCAATTCTTCTAAGGCAAAATACTGAGATTTGCATTTTCCATCATCTTTGCAGCCATCCTATACAATAAAAGGGTAATATGAAAACAGACCGAACGACAGAACCGAACAACCAATCAAAGCATAATATGCTAATGATATGCTAAGGCTGCTAAACTGCTCACTATGATGTGCACTGACCACCAGGGGGCAGATGCTCCAACTGGTAGGTTTAGCTAGTTGCTGGGGTCTGGCCGATCAGGACTGAGCGAGATGGGCTGGACACACCCTGGAGCCCACCCGCAGTCCCTCCCTGGCCTGATCATGCACCGGTGGGGTCCCTCAGCCTGGCCTGCACCCTTTCGCAATCCGGGACCCCTCAGGAGATGTCAGAGAGCCAGTTTCAGCCCGATCCCACAGGCCACTTCCCTGGGGAGGGTGCCAGCCGCAGGGCTCATGGCTGGCGAGGGCTGCTGCGGCAGCGTGAGCCCCTCCCGATTGGAACTGATTGGGTGCGAGCCCGAGGCAGGCACAGTAGGGCCGGGATGAGTGGGAGCGGCAGGTAAGAGCTGCAGGCAGCATTGGACTGCAGGTTTCGGCCCGATCCCTGCAGGCCACTCAGAGGGACCCCACCTGTGTATGAATTCGTGCACCGGGCCTGTAGTCATTACATAAAAAACTATTGAAGAATTATATAACCATTTGTCCAGTGGCAAATACTTCTGCTTCATCCTGGTGAGGTGCACATTTATCCATTCTTATTATGAAGAAAATTTAGATTTGCAAGCAAAGGCATTCACTTATCCATATTTATGGAAAATTAAATCAAATGCAGGATAATTGTGATGGAAGACAAAAAGTAAACTTAAAGCATTATTATTAGATCTTTCTGTGTCAGAAAACGAGACATAAACCTTGGAAATGGTTAAGAGTTACAAGGGTTCAAACTACAAGATTAAACAGGCTAGCAAGGGTAGGATAGCTCTATAGCTGAAAAAGAAAAGCACAGGGTACTTCCAGCAGAGAGAAAATACCCAAGTAAAAAAACATCTTCAAAATGCAACATTTAATTCATGTCGTTCAGGTAAGATGCAACAGAACATTTACGAATAATGGAAGAGGAGAAAACAAAATCTAACAAATAGATAAACACAAGAAAAATTCAAATGCTCAGGCAATGTCACTGACATCACAAATGTCTTTTATACTTCAACTAGAGGCCCAGTGCACGAAATTCTGCATGGGTAGGGTCCCTAGGCCTGGCCGGCCGCCACCGGTCATCTCCCTCTGCTGGGCAACCAGCAGGACGATCAGGGGGCCCCTGCTGGCACTGCCCGCTTGCCGGCCCCGCCGCCAGTCGCCTCCCTCTGTGGGGCGACTAGCGGGGCGACTGGAGGACCCCCACTCGCACCTGCCTTGGCTGGCTGGGGCCTGTGCGCTGGTGACAGCTCCTGCGTTGAGCGTCTGCCCCCTGGTGGTCAGTATGCATCATAATGACCGGTCATTCTGCCATTTGGTCGATTTGCATATTAGACTTTTATTATATAGGATAGCACTGTCACTTGTTTGAATTCTAGATATTTTATATATTTAATAACTACCTACTAGGATATTCTCAAAGGGAGAGGTAAAAGGATCAGGATCACATCTGCTTTGAATCTAGATGAGAAATTGTTGAAAGGTATTAGCAGAAGAGAAACTGCTCTCCTTATTTCCAGTCCAATGCTCACTGAAAAGGAAATAAGTTCAAAGTTCAAATTTTCCATTTCCTGACTATTTTATCATTCACAAAATACAAGGTTGACTAAAGTCTGCAAAAGAAAATTCTCCATGTAATCAACCTGAGTAGTTATAAATCCCCAGCAGAAAAAGACAAAAGAGTAAGAAGGAAACTCAAGAGTACTTTTTTTGTCTCTGCTTCACTAAGACTTAAACTAAAGTATCCCTGTTCTAAAATCACCAGATTCCACTGCTTCTCTTTGTATCATATTTCATTGCCTCCCAATCCTCAAAACCATGAATTTCTTTTTTTTTTTTTTAAATATATTTTATTGATTTTTTACAGAGAGGAAGGGAGAGGGATAGAGAGTTAGAAACATCGATGAGAGAGAAACATCGACCAGCTGCCTCCTGCACACCCCCTACTGGGGATGTGCCCGCAACCAATGTACATGCCCTTGACCGGAATCGAACCCGGGACCCTTCAGTCCGCAGGCCGACGCTCTATCCACTGAGCCAAACCGGTTTCGGCAACCATGAATTTCTAATGTCTTACTTTATTTATAACCTTGCTACTGCTGTAATGCCTTCATAATCTTGTCATTAGTATAACAACACAGGTTGTTTTACAGGGGTAGTGACCTGGGAGGAAAGGGCCTGGCTTGAATGTGTGACCTTTAGGGTTTTCTCACCCAATAAAATAAAATAAATTACTTAGATCAGTGACCTCTGACAGTCTATGCATCTAGGATCACACAAAAATATAATACATAACCTAATAAGAACTTTTCTCTGTTATTTTCTAGGCTAGATATCTACTAAGACCTCCTCATGGGGACTATTTCCTAATTTTTTTCAGTTTTCTCACTCTGGTACATTTTTTATGAGATCTTTATTGAAGCTTACATTGTGATGGTCTAATATAAATGGTGAAAAAATGGCCCTGTGATTTCTTTAAGTGCCACTCCAGTTATATGACTTCCTATGGATGGTTTTAAATGCAAAGGCATCACTGACTCTTATTTAACTGGTTTTCTTGTCACTTTGGGATTCGATGCATTACCATGGGTATAAACGCAATCCTATTCCCATATTGAATTTCCACAGCTATTTATTTTCCTTAAGAAAATTATATTGCCTTGATTCTGCTAAATGCCACCATGTATGTATATTCACCAACTCTTCTAACCTACCCAATACTTTCAATTTTAATCCAGGTGTCTACTGAGCCCCTATTCCACCAAACTTGATGTCATTCACAAACACAATGAGCACATTCTGTGCCACCATGTAAGAATCTGGTGGAAATATTAAAAAGCCCAGGACCCATATGACGAAATTCAACTTATAATAGATGACCACCTTGTCCTCCCCAATGCTGAAGACTAGTGCTGAGCCTTGCCTACTGGTTCTAAGAAGAGCTTGATAATCATGGGCCCATCTACCTTCTTGGCCATATAACTTGGTACCTCTCACAAATATATGTCACCTAAACCATCATGACAAAAACAAGATGAAAGGCTGTAATCTGGCCAAAAAAAATAAAAATAAAAAACAGACCGATGAGAAATAACCTACAGTAGGTACCTTAAGATGGTGAGTCTGCGGCAGCTTCTTCAAAGAATATAGCAAAACAGTACTTTTCTTCACAAGACGCTACTCAAGTGGCTGTATTAACCTATGCTCTTGAGACCCTCCATAAAACAGAATGACATGCCCAAAGCTTCCCAAATGCTCTCCCAGACAGCAGAGCTATTTTCCAATATAGAGCCTTATTTCCACTACTATCAGTTGAACTGAGCGATTGTGAAGTTGTTTTTTGTTCCCAAATCTGTCTATGCCTTAAATTATTGCCTATTTTATTTGTTGCTGTGATCACAGTTTAGTTACTACCTAAACCAGTAAGTACAAAAAGAAAGCATTATTTCTATGAAATCTATGTTAAATATTTCAAATAGGTTAAAAGATATGTTGCTATTAAAAAAAAAAAAAAAAAAAAAAGAATGCTGTCAGATTAAACCAGACAACTTGCCTGAGGAGTAAGTCATAAAAATCTATAGTGCCCTCAGACTGCTTCACATGTCTTTAGATTCTAACTCCACTTAAAAATTAGACCAAAAGTGGATGCTAACTAATTGACAGATATTTATTTAGGCACCGCTGTGCCAGCCCCCACCAAGCTTAAATGAGTTAGGCATTTAAAGCCAGTACTGTAGTAGGCAGTTAGATAGACAAAGTAGAGCAAGGACAATGATCCAGATACAGAAAGTCACCTGGGCAGAAAGCCCCAGATACCCAGCAATAGGCAAAACTGGGAAAATAAGAATCTGCCCCCCAGGGTGACCTTTCTTCCCCTAGCATATCGCTGCAGCTGAAACCCTCTGACCTTTCATATCGCTGGTCTTGCAGTTAGGACCCTTCCCTGATCTTTCTTCCCCTGGCTGGTTTCAGACCCCCTTAGGAGGACCAACAGGGGACAGGAGAATAGCCTCATCTGACCCCCTGGCACCACCACCCCCTTATTAAGGCATTAAGCCCTAGAGATAACATTTGGGCCTCAGTTGTGTTTCAGCTCCAGGCTCAGGAAAGACTAACTGCAATGATTAATGACCCCCTGCCCTGGCACCAACCAATCAGTGGAGACCAGGACCTTGAAAAGACATACCTGAAAAGCTGATGAATTGTCTATTGAGACCTTCCCCTGGGACCTCCCATAAAATCCCCACCCTTAAAAGCTCTTAGAACAGAGGACCCAGCTCATCTCTCTATGGAACATGCCTGCGTCTTTCCCACCTCCTTCTCCAAGGAGAGGTTTCCCTTGCTGCTTTCTTTCTCCTAGGCTCCAAGGGCCCTTCTTTTGCCTCTGTAACTTGTTTCCTGAGAACAATTATTTTACAGCTCCTGATTTCTACCTCTGTGACTTTCTAAAGAAACTTTTCCTTGTATTTGAGTCTTAGATCTGAATTCTTTCTTAGCCAGAACTCGAACCCCGGATGCTGAACGGAGATCTGATCAGCAGTTTAATACCTGGTGCCATTTCGCCGCCAACAGTATGTGTTTTATCCACATTACTATTGTTATCCACAGGCACAGAGAAGTAACTTGCCCAAGTTCACATTCCAGTAAAAGACAAAGTGAGAGTTCCAGCTCAGAAAGTATAGTCCCAGAGGCCATATTCCTACCATGCTGTATCACAGATAATATACCATTCGTGTGGATTATACAAGAAAAAGTGCATGGCTCTAAAATCAATTAACTGATATGCAACAAAAAGGTCTTAAGCTCACTGCAAAAAAAGAAAAAAAAGAAATTAAATACATTTGTGTTTAAAATTAAAATTAAAATTTCAAGTTTTTTTTTTCACTTACCTATCAGTCAGTCTCATTAAACTGAAAGATTTCTAGTATACATTTCCCGTGTTATGAGGCAAGCCAGTCACAGCCACAGTGACTGAGCAAATGGCTTTACATTAATTACTATTATTGACATACCATATTCTCTTTTCTCAGGAAAAGAAAAAAAGTATTTACAGGTTACATGTAACATTCTGAGATTCAACCCATAATTAATTAGCATAATACATGCAATTTCAGGAATACAGCGGACAAAAAAACAAGTCTATCAAAAATCTGAAAAGGAAAAATGCAGAGAAAAAAGTGCCCTATAAGTGAAATTATTAACATTCAGCCACAATTAAATCCGTGTTTTAGGTGAAATAGCTGATATATGAGTTTATTTACTATAAAGTCTTTCTCCTTACTGGATTCCATTAATTACAATCTTGCTGAGTTGAATGCTAAATTACAACCAAATATCAAAGCAACTTCTAAAACATAAATCCATATCCACACTTTACATACAACCACACACAATAAAGTCCTCTGTTAAACTTAAGTACAAACTACGTACAAGTAAAAGAAACCTATGGAATATGTTTATCCAAGCACAGAAATCTAAGGAAAACAATGCAAAATACCCGTTCAAATATACAACTAATGAAGTTACTTTTTAAAGCATTTTATGCACACTTCTGTTTCAAGATGGCGGCAGAGTAGGTGGATCTTGCACTTCCTCCCATAACCAATCTATAAGTAAGACTAAATTGAGGGCATTCACCCAGAATTACCAAATGAAGACTAGATGAAGAGGAGATTTTTAACAAGGAAGGGCAGAAACCACCTAGAGATTGGTGGGCAGCAGGCGGAGAGTGAGGAGGGATAGTTCCGCTGGGGCGTGGGAGGGAGGAGGGAAAGGGGAAGATTTTGAGAGGAGCAAGGTCTCTCTGGCTCTCAGCACCAGAGCGAACAGTGGTCCACATAACACCTAGCCATGAAAGGGGGCAGACTTTCTAGCAGCCAGGGAAGAAGGAGCAGGTTGGAGATAGGGCCACTTTTTGTAAACCCCGTTGGCAGCTATTCACCCAAGGCTTCAGTGTGGACTGGAGTTGCCTGAGGAGGCTGGGATGGGAAGCAGTGCAGGGAGACGTGGGAAAGCAGCAGCTGGGAGACCTGTGATCAGTCATCCCACTGCCGAACCGCAGCACCCATTTTTCCTGAGAGGTGCAAGCCCCTTCCAGCAGCAAAAGCCCCGCCCTGCATCTCAATGCCTGCTGAAGACAGCAGCAGAGGCCAAGCCTATGGTTTGAACATCAGGGGATGTCAGTGACTGGCTTTGAGGTGTGGCCATCCCCCCGACACACACTGTCCTGGGAAACTGACTAATGCTTCCTCCTCACAGGAGAACTGAAAGAAACTCCCTCCTTCCAGCAGACCCACGGGACTGCATAGGAGAGGCTTCGCCCTGGAAAGGTCAGGTAAACATTCTGGGCAGGCTCAGGTGACTGGCTTTGGGATGGGGAAAACTCAGTCTCGATCCTCCCTAAAATCTGAACGGCACCTCCCCCTAACAGAAGAACCAGAGGCTCACGCTCCCAATTCTGCCAAAAGCCCTTTCTGAGACAGCCTTTCACTTCCTAAGTCTAACAGCTTGCTGGCAGGCAGAGGTGGGCGAGGTGAACAGAAGCAGAGCCCAAGGAGCTTGGGTGTTTGCTGACCCATCCCAGGACCCTGTGCTGCTGACAAGTTGGTCCTAGAACACAGCTTAGCCCCTCCAGTGCACAGCCAAGTCTGTGAAGGCAGCCACAAATCGTGGATCGCTGGAAGCTTCAAAGAGGTTGTTGACAGCCAAATATGGACAGCTTCTGACAGTAGCTAGCACCAAAATATCTCCTGGTAGACCCAGAAAGAGCAGACAAAACAGTCAGCCTCAATCAACATAAGAGCAGAATCCACAGGGAGCTCCCAGATACTACTTCACTTTTTTTTTTTTATTGCTTTATTATTTTTGTTTATTTTTCCTTTCATATATTTTATTTTTCTCTTTTCTTATTCTATTGTTTTTCTTTTCTTGTTCTTTCTCCTTTTTCTTCTTTGTCTTTTTTCCTTTTCAGAATTTTCCTTTCTCTATTCTTTTATCCATTTTTCCTGTTCCTATATTTTATCCTTACTTTTTTATTTTCTAAACCTGAAACAGCAACCAAAGAAAATATATGTACAGTAGCATTATTTACAATAGGTAAGATGTGGAAACAGCCCAAGTGCCCTTCACATAAGTGGATAAAAAAGCTATGGTACATTTAAACAATGGAATACTATGAGGCTATAAAAAAAAGGAGGAGCTCTTATCCTTTGTTGACAGCATGGCTGGACCTGGAATTTATTATGCTGAATAAGCAAAATAAGCCAGTTAGAGAAAGACAAATATCACATGATCTCACTTATTTGTGGAATCTGATAAACTGACGAACAAAGCAGATCCAGATGCATGGATGTATAGAACAGAATGACACATCTCAGAGGGGAGGAGGGTAGAGGGAATGGGAAAAGATTAACCGAAGAACAGATATGCATATACGTATAACCCATCGACACAGAAAATAGTGCAGGTAATCCTGGGGTGGGGGTGTGGGCTGGGTCGAGTGGGGCGAATAGGGGGTAATTGGTGAACCATCTGTAATACTATCAGGTATCATAATAGCGTCAAAGTGTCATCCTATATGATAAAAGGCTAATATGCAAATTGACCAAGTGGCGGAATAACCAGTTGCTATGATGCTCACTGACCACCAGGGGGCAGACACTCAACGCAGGAGCTGCCCTGGTGGTCAGTGCACTCCCACAGGTGAAGCACCACTCAGCCAGAAGCCCTGAGCTGGGCTCATGGCTGGCAAGCACAACAGCGGTGGCAGGAGTTTCTCCCACCTCCGCGGCAGCGGTAAGGATGTCCAACTGACAGCTTAGGCCCACTCTCCCCAAGGGCTCCCAGACTGCGAGAGGGCGCAGACCGGGCTGAGGGACACCCCCCCACCCACCCCGCCCCCGCTTGAGTGCACAAATTTCATGCACTGGGCCTCTAGTTGTACAAGTAACTTACTAAATACAAAAAGCCATACCTTTAAAATGTAGCAGTCAACACTTTTACCAAATTTAATTACACAAATAAGGAAACAACCTGACATTATGTTCATCCTAATGCAATGTACATTTATGTTTAAAATAAAGTATCTAAAGTGTTTTTATTATTACATACTTTAACTCACTTTTTCACTTAGTCACTGGTGTATAAAAAAGTACACAACCTCACCTATTAATAAGTATCCCTGCCAAAAATGGTTAACTTAAATCATGAGAAAGCAATGAGACAAATCTAAAATGTAGAGCTTATTCTTCTAAGCCTCACAGACATAAAAACAAAAAGCAGAGTTGTTCTGGAACTTTTAATCTTCTAGATTAAAAGACACTAAGAGAAATAACAACCAAATGCAATCTATAAATCATTTTTTAACCTGGATTGAAAAAAAAGGATGGGGGGGGGACGAGGGACGGGACTCTACAAGATATTTTTGAAACAACTGGGGAAAGTTCAATATGCATATAAAATAGTAAACATAAAATTTGTTAATTTTTTTTAGTCTGATAACAATATTGTGATTATATACAAGAATATATATCCTTGTTCTTAGGAGATTCACGCTGAAATACCTAAAAGATAAAACTATTGCCCTAGCCAGTTTGTCTCAGTGGATGGAACGTCGGCCTGCAAACCAAAGGGTCCCGGGTTTGATTCCCATCAAGGGCACATACCTCGGTTGCAGGATCCTCCCCAGCCCAGGTCCTGGTCAGGTGGCAACCAATCGATGTGTTTCTCTCACATCGATATTTCTCTCTCTCTCCCACCCTCTCTAAAAATCAATGGAAAAATATTCTTGGGTGAGGATAAAAAAAAAAAAGATAAACCTTTCATGATATCTGTAAATGGTTCTGAAAAAGGTATATTTATAGAGATGTAAAGCAGGGGTATCAAATGTTAATAATCAGTGAATCTAGCGAACAGCACAGGGACATTCATTATACTACCTATCTCAGCCTGTCAATGGTGAAATTTTAAAAAATAAAAAGTTGAGGGAGGATGTCCACACAAAGATTTGTACAACAATATGCATTTTTCATAACACCCCAAAACTAGAAACAATCCTAATGCTCATCAAGGAATACATAAATAAAATGCTGTATTACCAATAAATGGGCTTACTATTCAGCAATGAAAAGGAACATACTACGGATACACGCCACAACATGGATGAACCTCAAAAACATTCATCTCAATGAAAGAAGCTAGTCTTCTTTCTATATCTTGATTCCATTTATGTGAAATATCAAGAAAGGCAAATCTATAGAAACAGAAAGCAAGTAAATGGTTGCCTTGAGGTGGGCACAGAAATTTACAACCAATTCTCCTGAAGAAACTTTTCAGGGTGATGAAAATGTTCTAAAACTAGCCGAACCGGTTTGGCTCAGTGGATGGAGCGTCGGCCTGCGGACTGAAGGGTCCCGGGTTCGATTCCGGTCAAGAGCATGTGCCTTGGTTGCGGGCACATCCCCAGTGGGGGGTGTGCAGGAGGCAGCTGATCGATCTCTTTCATCGATGTTTCTAACCCTGTATCCCTCACCCTTCTTCTCTGTAAAAAATCAATAAAATATATTTTTTTAAAAATGTTCTAAAACTAGATTATAACAGTGATACACTAAAAATGTACTAAAAATTTCAAACTGTACAGTTATAATGGGTGAATTTTATAATATGTAAATGATACCTCAATAAAGTTATTTAACAATAAAGTTGGGAAAGAAACAGTCTATGTTCTGAAAAAAAATCTATGTAAAAAAAATGATAATTTGGAAAGAAATAAACTTGGTTATCTGGTAGTTAGCTTGGAAGTTGGGAGTAAGACATCAGGTTAAGCTATGTAGTAAAGGGAGTTACATTTCTACAATTTCTGGTTCATATGGTAATTCTATATTTAAATTCTATATTTAAATGTTTATTAAAAGAAAACATTCAATAAAATGTTACTTAAAAAGTAAAGAACTATAAGCCTTTTCTGTTACAGTCTCATCCTATATAATAAAAGGCTAATATGCAAATTGTCCCCTCGACCAGAGTTCGATGAGGGGGCGGGGCCAGCTGGCCAAATGCCCGTGGCCCCTCCCTAGCTGGCCCCGCCCACGATCGGCCTCCCCTACACCACTCCGGGATGTGGCCTGCCAGCCAACCTCCTGAGTCCCCTCCACCCAGCCAGCCTGGCCTGATCAGCCCCAATCAGGACGGGCTGGCTAACCACCACCCATGCACAAGTTCGTGCACCGGGCCTCTAGTATTTTAATATTCCCAAACAAGGCCTTCTAAGGATAATACATAAATTAATTTTATGATCAAAACACTGCCTTCGACAAGATGACAATCCAACTGAAAAGTGGGCAAAGGATTTGAATAGACATCTGTCTCAAGAAGATATACAAATAGCCAATAAGTACACTGAACATTGAAAAGATGCCTAATGTCATCACTTGTCAGCAATATGCAAATCAAAATCATAATAAGCTACCCTTCACACTCAATAGGATGGCTATCTTTTTTTTTTTTAAGTGTTGGCCACGATGTGAAGAAATTGGAACCTTCATAAATTGCTTGGTGAAATGTAAGGTTTGGCAGCCATGAAAAATTTTAACTGTTCCCCAATAATTTAAATATAGAATTACCATATGAACCAGAAATTTTACTCATAGGTATATACCCAAAACAACTAAAAACAAGTTTTCAAACAAAAACTTGTTCATGCATGTTTATGACAGCACTATTCACAATCTCCAAAGGTGGAAAGAACTCAAATGTTCATCAGCTGATAAGTGGATAAACAAATTATGGTGTATGTCCACACAATTAACTATCATGCAGCCATTAAAAGAAATGAAGTAGTAATATGTGCTAGAATACAGATGAACCATAAAAACATACAAAATGAAAGAAGCCAGACACAAAAAGCCACAAGTTGTGTGATTCCATTCATACAAAGTATACAAAACAGCCCAAATCTCCAGAGAGGGAAAACAGATTAGTGGTTGCCAGGGGCTGGTGAGGAAGGAAGAAGGAGGGACTGACTACTTAACATTAAGGTTCCTTTTGGGGTGATGAAAGTGTTCTGGAACTAGATGGTGGTAGGTGATGGTTGCACAACATTGTAAATGTACTAAATGTCAATGAGATGTACACTTTAAAATGGTTAAAATGGTGAATTTTGTTATATGTATTTTACCATATATATTTTTAAAACTCTGTGGTTAATACAGCATATTTAAATTGAATTTAATTATTATAATTTTTCTACTTCTTTTGGCTTTTATGTATATCATGGATCATAATAGATATGCCATAAAATCTAACATGTAATGAGTTACAGATATTAAGAAACATGCTAGACATTTTTTTTTGTATTTTAATCTTTAAAAACCTGTAAGTTAGTAGGAAAGTAAGTAGGTATTATTATCCCCATTTTATGTATAAGAAACCAAGGCCCAGGCAACAACTAATGAGAGGTAGAGCTGGAATCAAACCCTAACACTTACAAAATTAACTCAAGGGAATAAACTAAATAATTTGTAAGATTCCATCCAGTAATACAATTCTATGAATATGCCATAAGGAAAAAAAAACACCAGAAAATAATATCCTTCCCCAAACTGCCCTAATAGCAGCTTTCTGGCAAAATATATGGACAGAAAGTCAACACTAGTCCTAAAAGACCTTCAATATGATATATGCTAGCATTACTTTCCTTCCACCAGGATAAGATCAAGACGTTAATTATTGTGCTGGTTATTGTTTCCAGAGAACCCAAAAGGTCCAAGGTAATTGTCAACACTCATTTCAAAGTAAATCATGAAGACAGGGTGGAGGCACTGGCAAGGAAAGAAAATATCTTCAAAATACAGATTCCCAGTCTCCACTCCAGACCTAGTGAATTGAAATCTCCGGGCTAATGACCAAGCATCCTTATGTTTTCTTAAAAGCACAGGTAGGCAACCATGTTTGGGAATTGCCTGAGTCAAGTGAAAGAAAAAGAGAAACTTCTTTTAGTCAAACTGAACAGGTAAGCCTAGATCTATTAAAACTGATACTAGAGTACAGGAGTATCAGACTGAATTATAATCTTGTTATGATGTCAGATCTATTTACTTAGATTTCATAAAGCATGATTCTACCCAAAATACACTTGAATCTTTGCTTTAATTTATGATACTCAATATGTCAAATTGTACCAAAATGCTTTTATGAAATCTTTTATTAATGAAATCTAACTGTGCATGTATATTTATTATGTATATCAAGAATGTACTAGAGGCCCGATGCATGAAATTTGTGCAAGGGACTTGGCCCTCGCAGCCTCGGCTAGCCCTCGCTGCCCCTCACAGCCTCGGCCGGCCCTCGCAGACCTGGCTTTGTCCAGAAGGTCGTCCGGACGGTCGTTCTGCTGTTTGATCTAACTAGCATATTAGCTCTTTATTATATAGGATGTGTGTGTGAGACACACATTATATTAGTAATCTTATCTAATATTTAGCTTGCCTGACAATGTAGCCTCAAATCATTTTCAAATAAACACAAATAAATCCAATAAATATTTACTGGCACCCACTGTGCCAGGCACTGTGCTAGGTGCTGCAAATATAGCCAAGAACAAGACACAGTCTCACATCACTTATTATATACTGGGATATGTCAGTCATTAAGCAGACTGCTGTGGAAATACCCACCCCTTTACATCATTTCCCTATTTTACTTTTAGATGTGAACATTCTGCTTCATTCTTCCCTGGGGCATTATAGGATTCTCACTTTGTCATATCAACTCCTTTAAATTCCAATTTTCATTTTACATGGGGAAAATGTACATCGAAGCAGCCTCTATTACTACTTCAAAGCAACTGGAAAAATCCCAGATCTACATTTCCATTGCGCTGAGAATTTCCTATATGCCTAATAATGATACTTTATGACCTAGAAGTTCCAATGAATTGGTAGTAAGAAAACACTGATCTGCTTCAGTGGCACTGTAATTGGAATGGTGATTAAATGTATCATGTTAAATTTACTCTGGGCCTTTTCCAGTGTGGCAAATATAAAATGAGCTATCAGCATCAGCAGAGCCTAAATCACACTTTCCTTCTAAAATGATACTTCTCCTACTTGTCAAAGGTGATTGTTTGAGCTTATCCATTAATAATTAAGTGGCATAACATGGCAAACATATACACCCACATAGGCTTCTACAGGATGTACACGGACCAACATGGTGTATTGTATTTAGCAACTTGGGACAACCTTATGTA
The DNA here is from genome assembly GCF_028538775.1 of Myotis yumanensis. Taxonomy (NCBI): domain Eukaryota; kingdom Metazoa; phylum Chordata; class Mammalia; order Chiroptera; family Vespertilionidae; genus Myotis; species Myotis yumanensis. Next base: position 89,375,093 of record NW_027223757.1, read on the forward strand.
TGTCAGAGCAGTGCATTTGCACCACTATAGTTAATGGTCTGTCAGGATTTCCATTATAAAGCAATTTTCAAAGGTTTATTGCTCTGCTGAAGAATTTGCTCTGAGCTGAAATTTGGCATTCCAGAAAAGCAAAAACTGTAGCCCATAAATGTTTATTCCCTTTCAAGTAGGCAAAGTAGTTTGTTTGTGTGGGTTTTTTTAAGTTAATCTGACTCTTTATTTTAGAATTTCCTCCTATAGCTCTTTGGAAATATTCACAGAACATAAGCCTCACACCTCACAAAGGGACGATTGTTTGGTAACAGCAGCTAGCAACTTGCAAGGTACAGAGCACAGGTTCCAACTTATTTATGAAAAACAATTTTTTAAAGTAAGCATATTTTTGATTAAATCAATAGTAATTTTAAAACTTTTTCATCAGTTCTACCTAGTTATATTAAATTATTCATCATACTAGAGTACACTGCCATTGATATTAAAATCAATGGATGACTTTTAAATTCTCAATTGTTTAACCTCCTTTTACCCTTCCCACTCAAGAACCACAGACTACTACTAACCTAGTGTGAATTTTAATCCTAAAATCCTACTCTCAATTCCCATTTACCCTGCTAGATAAAGGGAATAAGTGCTGTAGGTAATAGCTAGGTAGCAAGAAAGGTTATATACTAGATAGGAGAAGTTTTAAAGGCAATTTAGAAAATTCAGAAAATAATGATTGGGCCCTGAATGACAAAGTTCACAAAAAAACACTGTAGTAATCTAGAAGACTGGTACATTAGTGATAAACTAACTATTTTATTTAATCTCTGGGAAATGTTCAAAGATGAAATCAACTATCCCACTATTTGGTTTCTTGTTATTCTATCTTGACAGCTTAAATATTTACACTTTAAATTACACGTTTTGCAATTCTACAACTAAATATAATTCTGACACAACTCTACCCAATAAATAACAGAAGAATGGTTTTCTATGCTTAAAGATTCTTAATATGTACAAAGACCCTCTAAAACTTTGTGAAGATTGGTGATCAAAGCATCTTTTTAAAAATGAAAATTTTTTAGAGACGTATAAAGATTCATCCTTAATTACCGCTGATATAGCTTAATATACTTTGCCAATTTTCCAACTTTCTATTACTCTGAAATAACTAGCTATAATCTCTGATATTATGAATATTTTAAAATATCTATAAAACTACTTTCAGATGAGTAGAAACACAAAATAAGATTTGTAAAATGTTAAGTAAATGAAATCCAATTCATGATTATAACCATTGGAGATATGGCCATTCATCCACCAAATAAGGACTAGAAGGGTCTAAAAAACATTAAAATATATAGAAAAAAATCTGTTTTATAATTTTGACATTATATTCTTTTTATAACATACTCTTATTCTGTTTCCAAATTAACACCATCTTTACCTCTGACAGGCACTGACCATACTTGCCAAATTTACAACTATGAAAGGTAAAGTAAAAAAAAAAAAAGTTAGATTTACCAGGGACAAAATAAGAGAATACTCTAGATTAACCCTATACAGCACCAGTGTTATAAATTAATTGGTTTGATGCATAGAATCAAATATCAAGGTAAGAAATTGTTACAATTTTGTTAAAAGACCCAGCTAGATAGTCCCTCCAGTAGTCAATGCAAGGACCTGTGAGTCCTTTTGGCTTTTGTAAGAGAAACCTCAAGTCAGCCTACAATGGCTGCAAATGCAGTAATGGAGAGGTAGCAACCCAGCATATGGTGCTGACCATCACACCTTCAGCCTCAATGCTTTTAATTGAAACCTCTCTAAAAGGCTGAAATGAAGCCCACTGGAAGGTAGTTATGGATGGTTGTATGACCATGTTAGAAAGATAAACATATTCTTGTTAATGAATTACAATAATACCAAAGGGTTTTTACCAGATTTGACAATAGTTTTTCATCTCCTTTGACCCATTTTTCACTCAAAACTCCCTTACTTTATCAGGAAGTCTTTTTCCTTAATATGGTATTAGAAGGAAAATAAAAGGCCCTGGTCATGGCAAAAAAGACCAGAATGATCTGCGGAAAGCAGGATAGCTCTCTGCCCCCCACTCCACTTCTAACAATTAAATATATTCTTATAAATGTATCATGATAGAAAATTAAAAAGACATTAATGGAGTATTAGTGAAAATATATCTCATTCCTATCCCTGTCTGTTAAACACCTAGTTACCCCTATTAAAAGGAATCACTATTGCCACTTTCTTGTAGATCCTTCCCTGAGGCACAGCCTATTTAAAATACATCCCCTTGACCCTGCCTGCATGGCTCAGTGGTTGAGCATCAACCTATGAACCAGGAGGTCATGGTTCGATTCCCAATCAGGGCACATGCCCAGGTTGCAGGCTCAATCCCCAGTAGGGAGCCTGAAGTAGGCAGCCAATCAATGATTCTCTCTCATTACTGATGTTTCTACCTCTCCCTTTCCCTTCCTCTCTGAAATCAATAAAAATATTTTTTAAAATATTTAAGAAAAATACATCTCCTTAGCTTTCAAATCTTAGCACTCCCTAGCCTGCCTGCACACTTTTTCTCTCTAGCACTGATCAACAATGAGGTTAGCATTATATAGCTAGTATTTACTATAATATATTTGATTACCTTACTCTTGTTCCACCCCCTCCAGCAACAAGAATAAAAGCCCATGAAGAACTCTGTTCACTACTATATTCCTAGAGCATGGAAGTTAATGAACCCTTAGAAAACCTGGTAGTTTCCCACAGGGTAAAGTAACTGTGAAGTGGATAAAAAGATTCACTTTTCGCTGTACATCATTTGGAACTGACTGATTTTTCACTATGTAAATATTGTTTTATCAAAATATAGAGGGAACAATTACAAAATAAAATTGTAAAGAAATTTTACTTAAAATACGCAAAGGTAATGGGCATCTCTCGTGTCTGTCTATTAGGCATAAGGATTAAAATTAAATCAATCTTATTTAAGTGGTGCTTACTTCAAGTATTAATGTATATGTACACATATAACTTAAATCCAAATATACTTCTAAATTAAATAAAGAATATTTTTGGATAATGAAAGTATTCATGCCACCTTAGAAAAAACAATCAACACACACACACACACACACACACACACACACACACACACAAACACACACCTCAATGACATATCACTTATCAGAATAGCTAAACTTAAAAGAATGACCACAGCAAGCTAACACACAACTAATGGTGAAATATCATACACTTTTCTTCCCCGGATGTCAGGAAAAAGGCCAGGATGTACACTGTCACCACATCTACTTGACATTATACTGGAGATCCTAGCCAGTACAATTAAGCAAGAAAAAGCAAAATAAGATCATAAAGATTAGAAATGAAGTAAACCTATCATGCATACATGACATAAATGGATACATAGAAACATGCAAAGGAATCTAGAAATATCAAAATCAGCACATGAATTTGAAGCTGACTATAAAGTCAATATACAAAAATTTTATTTCTACATTTGAAGCAATAAAAAAGTAAATAATGAAATTTAAAACAATAGTTTTCACCATAGCACCAAAAAAAATACCCAAAAATAAATGTAAAAGGCGTATAGGGCAGCTACACTGAAACTTATAAAACACTACTGAGACACAAATGGAGGTATACACACTATGCTCCTGTTGGAAGGCTCTTGTTGGTCAATGGCAAAATGACAGTTCTCCCAAAACTGATCTACAGATTCTACAGAATTTCAATAAAACCCCCAGCAACTTCTTTACTATATCAAATGTCAGGCTGATTCTAAAATGTATATGGAATTGCAAAGAATTACAGAATAGCTAAACCAATATTAAAGGACAACAAAGCTGAAGGGGCTACACTACTAAATATCAAGGTTTATCAGAAAGTTACAGTATAAAATACAGTGTGACATTAGTGCAGAGAGAAAGCAATGGAACAGAATTAAGAACCCAAAAAGAGACCCACACATATTTAGTCACCTGATTTAAGACAAAAAGACAGCACAGCAAATCAATGGGGGATAATAATCTTTTCAATAAAGAGTGCTGGGTCAACTTGATAGCCATATGGGAAAAAATGAGTTTTGTCCTCTACCACAAATGTATATACCCAAATGTGAAATGTAAAACAATTAAACCAGAAGAGTGAAAGAGTGTCTTTATAACACTGCAATAGATTTCTTAAACACAAAGAGCACTGATCACATAAAACACTAATAAACCCTACTTTACTAAAATTAAGAATGTCTGTTCATCAAAAGATAATATTAAGGGAATGAAAAAGTAAGCCACAGATTGGGAGAAGATAGCTGCAATACATACATATGGCATATGTGTGTAACATACATAAAAAAACTGCTATAAATCAATACAAGGACTGACATCCCAATTTAAATTAAAAAAAAACCACCTAAGCACTTTAAATATATGGATATCTATGTGGTCAATATGCAAATGGAAACACTCAACATCATTAAACAGAAAGTGCAAATTAAAATCACAATATAATACTAATATGCCCACAACAAAATGGCTAAAATTAAAGACTGAAAATACCCAATTGTTGGCAAAGGTGTGGAACACTGCAATTCTACTACACGGTTGCAGGAAGAATAAACTGGTATAGCCACCATGGAAAAGGCTAAACATGCATATCTATGATTCACCAATTCCCTCTTAAGAGAAATGAGACTCTATTTCTAACAAGAGCTATGTAAAGCCATGTTCATAGCAGCATAATTCCTAATAAAAACTGAAAATAATCCAATGATCACAAACAGAAGAAAATATATAAACTTTTATACTCACACAATACAATGAGAGCTACTACCCCAAGCAACAATGAAGATGCCATTTTACTGAGAAAAAGAAACCAGACACAAAGAAGAATTTATGGTTGTAGTAATATGATGTTTCAAACAGGTAAAACTAAATCTGTAGTGATAGAAATCAAAACAGTGGTTGACTAGGAGGGAGCAAAGAGAAAACTATAGGCGTGTTAAAAATGTTCTTCATTTTGATCTAGTTGATTATCTCAATGGTATGCATAGATATAAAAATAGATTTGTGAAAATTCATCAAACTGTAATTTTAACATCATACATCTTACTACATGTGTGTCATATCTAAATTTTTTTATTAAATAGGTTTTTATTGATTTCAGAGAAAGGACGGGAGGAGGAGAGGGAGATAGAAACATCAATGATGAGAGAGAATCATTGATGGGCTGCCTCCTGCACGCCCCCCCACTGGGGGACGAAGCCCACCACCGGGCATCTGTCCTGCGGATCAGAAATCCAATGTGACCTTCTGGTTCATAGGTCAACACTCAACCACTGAGCAACAAGGACAGGGCTTAAAAGGCTATATCATGAACATGATGGCAACAAATTTGAAATGTAGATAAATTTCTAGGGGGGAAAAACTTATCAAAACATAGAACAGAAAAACCCAATCAATCCTATAACTAATATAGAACATAAATCCATAATTTAAAGTTCAACCAGTAAAGAAAATTTCAGGTTTAGATGGCTTTACTGGCATTCTAAACAAAGTTAATAATAAGTCAGTCGTAAACACATAGAAGAGAATGGGAAGAGGAAAAACATTTGTCAGCTCCTTTGACAAGATTAGCATAATCTTAATGCCAAAATTCAACAAGTGCCTTCCAAGTAAAAAACAGAATTACTGTACAGACCAGCCACATTCATGAACATGCCAAGAATGCAAATAAAATTGAGCAAACGAATATAAACAATAAAAAATACTATAGTAGAGAAGTAGGTTTAATATACCATATTAACAAAATAAAGAAAAAAGATATTAGCATTCCAGATGGAGAACTGGATAAAAATTAACATGCATCCATAATTTTTAAAAGGTTATTTGAAAAGAGACAGGAACTTCTTTAACCAGAAAAAGGGTACTGCAAAAAAAAAAAGTATACATTAAGCCAACAGGGTACATCAAATTTAATGGTGACAAGCTGAAAGCTTTGTTTCAGAACATAAATAAAACAAGTGCAGATGTTATCACAACATTTATACATCTATTCAATGTATACAAAGCAGCCCAGTCAATGCAGTAAAGAGACATAAAAGATACGAGAATTTAAAAGGTAGAAATTAAATTAATTCAAAATAAATGACTATATAAGGAGAAAATCCGAAATCCTATTAGAATTAACAGAGTTGAACAAGATTGCTTGATACAAAGTCAATATACAAAACTTAACTGTATTTCTACGTAACAGCTTAAAATGTCTTTGGTGATTTTAAGGCATTAGTTAAGGCACTAGTATAAGGCATTATGTAAGGTAGTTACTTTGTATGATAATAATGTTAATGTTACTTTTAGAGAAAAAAACTGTCCTGCCCTGTTCAGGGAGTTCAGTTGGTTAGAGCATCCTCCTGATTAGCTGAGGTTTCGGGTTCAATCCCAGATCAGGGCACATACAAGAATCAACCAGTCAATGCATAAATACATCGAACAACAAATAGAGTTTCTCTCTCTCTAAAATCAATCAATAAGTAAAAATTTTAAAAATATGGCCTTAAACACTTAATCAAATATCTTTATTTTAAAAACTGTCCTGAGTTTTTAAAATACATTCTAAATTAGTTTTAAATGAAATAATATAATGGCTGGGATTTGGTGAAAATTAGTAAAGGGTTATAAATTCAACAAATTGAACATAAGCTGATAACTGCTGGAAATACATACAAGAGTGATTTATAATACTATTCTAATTTTTATTTGCATTTTCCATAATAAAAAGTGAATAAAAAAAATAAAGCAGGACACAGACTAGGTAAAATTATTTGCAAAAAAACATATCTCATAAAGAACTATTATCCAAAATATGCAAAGAACTGAACATCATATGTCATTAAGGAAATGCATATTAAAATGACAATGATATCTATAAGAATGGCTAAAAATCAAAACACTAATACCAAATGTTGGCAGGGATGTGGAGCAACAAAAAAAATCACTCATTGCCCTAGCTGGTTTGACTCAGTAGATAGAGTGCTGGCCCGCAGACTCAAGGGTTCTAGGTTCGATTCCAGTCAAGGGCAGAAGGCAGATAGCCATGTACATCCCAGTTGTTCCAGTCATAACGGTCATTTAGGCTTTTATATAAATAAATAACAAATTAAAATACACATACACACATCCCATTTGCAAAGTATCCAAAAAATACCAATCAATTAAAATCTATGAAATATTTATAAGACCTCTATTCTGAAAACTATAAATCTAATTGATAATAATTCAAGAACATCTAAATAAATGGAGATGCCATGTTCGTGGCTGAAAGACTAAATAAAGCATACAGTTCTGCCCTAGCTGGTTTACCTCAGTGGATCATGCATTGGCCTGTGGACTGAAGGGTCCCAGGTTCAATTCTGGTCAAGGGTACATGCCCAGGTTGCGGGCTCAATCCCCAGTAGGGGGCGTGCAGGAGGCAGCCGATCAATGATTCTCTCTCATTGTTGATATTTCTCTCTCTCCCTCTCCCTTCCTCTCTGAAATCCATAAAAATATTTTTTAAAGACCCTAACCAGCTTGGCTCAATGCAGTGGTCAGCAAACCGCGGCTCGTGAGCCACATGCAGCTCTTTGGCCCCTTGATTGTGGCTCTTCCACAAAATACCGGCTCTTCCACAAAATACTGACTTCTGTGCATGGGCCACAAAGTTTCAATCACACTGTACGTGCGCGCCCGCACATGGTATTTTGTGGAAGAGCCACAATCAAGGGGCCAAAGAGCCGCATGTGGTTCTCGAGCCTCGGTTTGCCGACCACGGGCTCAGTGGATAGAGCGTCGGCCTGCGGACTGAAAGGTCCCAGGTTCGATTCCGGTCAAGGGCATGTACCTTGGTTGCGGGCACATCCCCAGTAGGGAGTGTGCAGGAGGCAGCTGATCGATGTTTCTCTCCCATCGATGTTTCTAACTCTCTATCCCTCTCCCCTCCTCTCTGTAAAAAATCAATAAAATATCTTTAAAGAAAAAATATATATGTAATATATATTTTTAAAGGCTTAAAATGTGAAATGTTCAAACTCCAGAAACTAAACGCATTCTTAAAAAAAGCTCAAGAATATTTATAAGAACACAAAAATATCCATCAACCAACAAGCTAAACTTCGCAATTTCTGGTATATAATAAAAACTGCAAGCATGCACAGAAACAGGAAAATATAACCCAGTAAGACAATAAAATCAAATTAATCAAAACCAATCGGGGGGGGGGGGGGGGGGATGACCCAGATTTGATGCAGACATTAAAGCAATTATAATAATTAAATTCTTTATTTTTGAAAAGTTAAGTAGAGACTTGTAAGATATAAAAAAGAATCAAATTGAACTCTTACAGATGCAAACTACATTGTCTGGCATGAAAAATACACTGGATACAATTAACGGCAAAGCAAACATTGCAGAAAAAAGATAAATGAACTTGAATACCTAGCAATAGTAAATATTCACAATGAAAGACAAGAAAAACTGAAGAAAGAAAAAAAAAGTTATGAGTGAGCTCTGGCCAGGATGCACATAGTCCTATCGTCCTGATATGCCAAGGTTGCAGGTTCGATCTCGGGTCAGAGCACATACAAGAAGCAACTAATGAATGCACAAGTGGAACAGCAAATCAACAAATCTCTCTCTCTCTCTCTCTCTCTCTCTCTCTCTTTCTCTCTCTCTAATTTTTAAAAAAGGTATGAGTGAAAAAATTTCAAAAGGTTTAATATATGTGTAACTGTAGTCACTGAAAGGGTAAGAGAAAGACAAAATATATTTGAAGAAAGATAGCAGAAACATTTAAAAATTTCATTACAACTAAAAGCCCATTGATCCAAAAAGCTCAAAAAATATAAAGAAAACTACACCAATATGTATCATTAAAAAATTGCTTAAAATTAGCAATAAACACAAAAGCAACCAGGAAAGACGGTAAGTATGACACCAGATTTCTCACTGGAAACAATGCAAGTTAAGACACTACAATAATATCTTTAGAGCACTGAAAGCAAACACTGTTGATCTAGAATTCTATACTCAACAAAAATATATTTCAACAATGAAGGAGAAATCGACCTTTTCAGACATATAAAGCTGAAGGAATTCTATACCAGCAAACCTGCACCACACATACACAAAAAAATGTTAATAAGTATTTCAAGGAGTATAACAATGGCATCAAATAGAAATACAGACCTAAACAAAGAAATCAAGTGCATGGAAACAATTCATATCTTTTAAAAAGATTTTTAAAGCAAAAATAACAACGTAGCATGGATTTTACAACAAATGGAGAAATAAAAGTACAAAATCATAACATAAAGTTCAAGAAATAGCCCTGGGCGATGGTTAGAGTGTCAACCCATACACCAAGGGGTCACGGGTTCTACTTCCAGTCAAGTGCACGTAGCTGGCTTCACTACCCACCCCCAGTTGGGGCACATGCGGAAGGCAACTAGTCAATGTGCCTTTCTCAAATTGATGTTTCTCTCTCTCTTTCTCAACCTTCCTCCCTCCTTCCTCCCTTCCCCTCTCTCTCTCCCTCCTTCCTTCCTACTCTCTCTGAAAAGCAATGGAAGAATATCCTCTGGTGAGGATTACCAAAAAAGAAAAGAAATAAAAAACAGAAGTTTCTTCTACCATATATGAGTTGCATATCTCTTTGAGGCAGACTGTCTTAGACAAAAATAAAAGTAACCATTAAAATAACACAATAAAAAGCTATACTTAGATGCCTTTTATAGGGTTGAGAAACTCCCCTTCTATTCCTTATTGAGTATTTTTATCATGAAAGGGTAATGGATTTTATCAAATGTTTTTTCCAAGCATATTGAAATGATGTGATTTTTGTATTTTACTCTATTGATACAATATATTACATTAATTAATTTCAGATGTTAAATCAATAATACACCTCTCAGATAATCCCACTTGGTCGTGGTGTATAATTCTTTTTATATGTTACTAGTATTTAGTTGAAGATTTTTATATCCATATTCAAAGAGATATTAGTGTGTTGTTTTCTTGTGATATCTTTGTCTGGTTTTGGTACCTGGGTAATATCAGCTTCATAAAAATGAACTTGAAAATGCTCCCTCTATTCTTTTTGAAGACTCTGAAAAATTGGCATTAATTCTTTCTTTTTTTTAATATATTTTATTTATTTATTTATTTATTTATTTATTTATTTATTTATTTTACAGAGAGGAAGGGAGAGGGACAGAGAGTTAGAAACATCGATGAGAGAGAAACATCCATCAGCTGCCTCCTGCACATCTCCTACTAGGGATGTGCCCGCAACCAAGGTACATGCCCTTGACCGGAATCAAACCTGGGACCTTTCAGTCCGCAGGCCAATGCTCTATCCATTGAACCAAAACAGTTAGGGCTCTTTAATTATTCTTTAGGTAAATGTCAATTTTGTTGATATTTTCAAAGAACTAGCTTTTGGTGTCATTAATTTCCTCTATTGTTTTTTTTTCTATTATCTCTGTCATAATTTCTGCTCTAAACTTTATTATTTTCTTCATTCTGTTTGCTTTATCCTTAGTTTGCTCTTTTTCCACTGTCTCTTACTCCTTTCTTAGTATAGGCCTTTACAGCTATAAATCTCCCTGTAAGTACTACATAAGCTGCATTCCATACATTTTGATATATTGTATCTTCATTTTCATTCATCTCAAAGCATTCTCTGATTTCCCTTTTGATTTCTTTTTGACCCACTGGTTACTTATGAATGTGTTGTTTAATTTCCACATATTGATAAGTTTTCCAAATTCCATGGGGTAGAACGTAAGTTGTATTTTTTCTACTTCCTTTCTAATTAATTTTTCAATTACAGTTTACATTCACCATTGTTCTATACTAGAGGCCCAATGCACAAATTCGTGCACCAGTGGGGTCCCTCAGCCTGGCCTGCAAGATCGGGCCGAAACCAGCTCTCCCACACCCCCGAGGGGTCCTGGATTGCAAGAGGGTGCAGGCCAGGCTGAGGGACCCCACCAGTGCATAATCGGGGCCGGGGAGGGACCACTGGAGGGCTCCAGGGCGTGTCCAGCCCATCTCGCTCAGCCCTGATCGGACGGACCCGGTCAGCAAGCTAACCTACCAGTTGGAGCATCTGCCCCCAGTAGTCAGTGCACATCATAGTGAGCAGTTAAGCAGCCTTAGCATATCATTAGCATATTATACTTTGATTAGTTGACCGGACGACCAGACGACCGGACACTTGGCATATTAGGCTTTTATTACATAGGATTAGTTTCAGATGTACAGTAGCTCTATTCTTTTAAATGTACTGGGGTTTGTTTGGTCACCTAACATTATGCTATATCCTGGAAATGTCCCATGTGCACCTGAGAAAAATATATACTCTGTTGTTAGGTGAAAAATCTATAGATGTCTGTTAGCTCCAGTTGGTTTATAGCAGGGGTCCTCAAACTTCGGCCCACGGGCCACATGCAAATACAAATATTGTATTTGTTCCCGTTTTGGTTTTTTTTACTTCAAAATAAGATATGTGCAGGGTGCATAGGAATTTGTTCATAGTTGTTTTTTTTAACTATAGTCCGGCCCTCCAACGGTCTGAGGGACAGTGAACTGGCCCCCTGTTTAAAAAGTTTGAGGACCCCTGGTTTATAGTGTTGTTTAAGTCTTCTATTTCCTTGTTTATACCCTGTCTAGTTGTTCTATACATTATTGAAGTGAGGTTTGAAGTCTTCAACTATTATGTTGAAATGTCTATTTCTCCCTTTCTTTGTATCAGTTTTGCTTTATGTATTTTTATGCTCTATTATATGGAAATGTGGAAGTAACAGAAATTACCATCAAGTGTTGAATGGATAAACAAAATATAGTATGTCTACACAATGGAATATTTAGCCATAAAAAGGAAGCAGGCATAAATGAATGAACCTTGTGAACAGTATACTAAGTAAAAGAAACCAGACCACATAAGATTCCATTTCTATAAAATGTCCAGAAGAGGGAAACTTATAGAAACAGAAAACAGATTAGTGGTTGATGAGGGCTGGGGGGAATGGAGGAGGTAGGTTGGTAGGGAGGTGATAGCTAAAACATACATGATTTTATTTGTGGTGGTGAAAATATCTGCTTGGTTGCCAAAGCCCTTTGATTATTTTCTAGAGTCCTAACGAAGTTAGTTCTGACTGTTTCTGTTTGTTTTTCAATGTTTCTTTGGAAGGTTGAGTGTTTAGAGCTGCCTGCTCTGCCATTTGGCTGAAGTCATTCCTGGGCTCACTTTTAAGATATTGATATTAAGCTGGGAGCAATTACCAAGATAGCTCAAAATATTTCAAAATAAAAAATGAATTTAAAGTAACTTCTGCTATATGCTGATCTCCAAATTCACAGATTATCAAGAACTTTAGAATATCAGACTGTGTTTATTTCAAAATGAAGTAAACTAATAAAACAATGTTGCTTTTCGAATTAGCAAAAATTAAACTAATCTGATGATGTTAGTTTAGCCATACTTCTGGTGCTTTGGGTACCTTTTACTATTGTGGAATTACTCCACATAACTTACTATTAATGAAAATAATACATGTCAACTACATTTGTGAAATCCTTTAGAATATTCATAGTGTAACTCATTCCACACAACCCAAAGAGATAGAATGACAGAGCAGGTAAGGCAACTGTGCCTTCTTCATACCACACAGGTAGTCAATAACAGAGTCAGGAGAGGCAAGGGCTTCTTGCTCTCAGGCTAATGGTCTTCCATTAAACCTGCATTCTTTCTCTATGGAGACACAAAAGTCTAAAAATCTTCCATCAGGAATCACTCGTCTAATTATATCTAATTTAATAACAGTAATAAGCACTACTAGGAACTCAAAGTGAGATGTTTATTTTAAAACTAAAAAGCGAACACACATATTCATTAAACAACTGTTAATTAGGAAAGAATTTATAAATGTGCATGTATAAATTTCTCATTCAAAATTATTTATTACAAACTTATGCAAGCAAAGCAATCCCTGTATGTGTTGTCAGCAGGGATATAAATATAGAAAGAGCTACAATGATTCTTGCTACTATGAGCAGCTACACATAGAAGCTATATGGTTTTTTTTTTTAATTCCTGTTTTTGTCCCATCTAAAACTAAGATTGAGTACTAAATGCAAGCAGTAACATAACAAATGAGATCTAGTTGTTCAAATGAAGGATTATAAGAAATGTCCTAAAGATGATGGATGGAACATGCCTTAACATGCCAAATCATTTCACTTTTCAAACATAGCTGCAAAAGTAATCAGAAAAAATCAATCAATGTTTAAAACACATACTTTGCAGCTTCTAAAATTGAAACATCCATTTGAATAAATAAAAATATACATTACACAATAAAGGTTCTATCAACAAACAAGAATACATTTTCTTTTTTTTTCAAGTCTGACTGGTTATTGAATCATGGTTCAAATGAAATACACTCTAGCCAGTAGGCAATTACCATATTATTAATTTATTTAATTTTATTGATTGATCTTAGAGAAAGATGGGGGGGGAAAGGAGAGGAAGAGAGAAACTGACTTGTTGTTCCACTTAGGTATTCACTGGTTACTCTGGTATGTGCCCTGACCGGAGATTGAACCCGAAACCTTGGCATGTAGGGACAACGCTCTAACCCACTGATCTAACCCACTGATCTTCATGGCCAGGGCTGCAACTATTATAAAACAGCAATGCCCAATGGCAAATACTAGATTCAGCAAGGGCAGCCCACAGTCCAATATCAAAGACACCGGGTCTCAAAGGCATTTATTATTTTCCTCTCACCTTCCTATGCCTTCCTTAACTATAACAAAAAAAATGTTACTAAATTCAGTGCTTCTCAAGCTGACCTCTTTTCTCAGTGTGGCAAATACTACCGGTAACAGAGCCAACTATTCCCCCATCCTCTTCACTCACAAAATCCCCATTTTCTTCTGGTGATCCCAGGCATAGCACCAGGGTGGAATCAAGATTGGTCTAAGCCAGTATGGCAACCATTGTTCCTTTCTGCCAACAACTGATGTAGCTGTGGCTATGAGGCTCAGTTCTGGCCAATGAAATGTAAAGGGAAGTTTCTGGAGGTGGCAGGGACGTTACTAAGAAAAGTTTTATTCCCTTATAAAAAACAAATAAGAAAAAGTCTCCTCCCTCCCTCCCTCCCTTCCTTTTCCTTCCTTCCTTGCTTCCTTCTCCTTCCTTCCTTCCTTCCTTTCTTCCTTCCTTCTCCATGTCTTCATATGAAGGGGGATACTGGGAGGTGCGTTAGCCATTTTATGACCACAATGGAAAGGACAAGCAAATTGTAGAGCTGTTGAACCCACCCTGGAAACACTGACTCCAGAGTTCTTATTCAGTGAAATAATAAATGTCTGTGTGGTTAAGCCTGTGCTAATCAAAGGGTGGTTGGTCCAAGGACTGCTGCCAGCCTGCAAAGTGTGTATTACCAGTCCACAATGAGATAATTAAAGAAATTAAGAACAAGCACTCAGAAACTTCATAGCAATTTTATATTCTCACATTTTAATTGTATTTTATAACATGTAAGACTGCAATGAATTAAAATTAAACAAAAACTGGTTCTTCACTACATAGTAGAAAAGCATTTATTTAAGCCACTTTTATGTTGGATATTAAGCCACATGCAGCCAAAATATCCAGGGGTTCAGCAAGTTCTAAGAGAAAGTAGTCTATATAATTCCTCTTACGTCCTCATCCATTTTAAGAGTAACCTTTCTGCAAGTAACAAAACATACCAAATGAAATTAAACAAAATTGAAACAAATACAATCTGGAGAATAGCATTTCAGTCTCTCATCTAATCATAAATTTCCCAGGATCCCAGAGCACTGTGGAAAAGGGAAAGGAAAGTTATGTAAGAAAATTCAATGCATATACAATTCAAATGACATGAAAAAATTAAGCTCTAAAAGAATAAATAAAAAATAATTGAATTGTTATGCTTTCCTACTGATGCCATAATTATGCAACTACATTTCAGATGTTAATTCTCTTTAGAATATATTATTATCTGACTTCATTAAACTAGTTCAGAACTCAGTTGAGCTGATCCATACGGTATCAGAGACTGAACTGTGTAACATTACAACAGTCTGGTCTGGCTTTAAAAAATATATAAGCAATGCACAATAAAAACCTATTTTTTAATCCATCTATTAAAATTTTTTCTACTCACAATCTGCAAAATTTTTAATCATATTCTGATATAGAAAGCTAAAACACACATATAAAAAAATGTATCACTGCAGACTGATAAAGTACTTACCAGGAAGATGTAACACAATTAAGAAAACACTTTAACTTATGGTTCCAACTTACAGTTCTTTTCTATTTTGTAAATTAGGAAAACGCAAAAGAAAAATCTGTGAATGCCTTCTGAGAACAGTCAAAACGATAGATGAGAATATACAAATAGAATCTCAACACAATGAAAAACCCAACTGCACTGGAAATAACGTGACTTTACAAATGTGCTTGCCAAGGCCATTCACTTTTCAAAAAGCTTATACATTAATTTATCAAAGAATAATTCACATCTTTAATCAACAGCTAAAAGAACGTGTACCAAACTTATGGGTGTAGTTAACAAACATCTTAACAGCCTAATTAGATTAACTTTCATTGATTAAACACCTAATTTCTAAACAAGGCAACCACATGTTGGGGGGGGGGGCAAGAAAACGCATAGATGGTATATTTATGGAAGTTGCATGAGGCACCAAATACAGTCCTCTAATTTAAATAGAAAAAAAACTAAAATATGATTTTATATTCAAATTGCTTTGGACTTGAAATATGTCAGACAAATTCTTCCATCAGGGAATACAATTCAGGGTGTGTGGGTTACTTTCTTTTTATATCATAAGTTCATTCCCAACTACCAGAAGTTCCAACTTGGTCATAACTTTTCTCATAATATACATTAAGGTTACTTAACCTGTTTAAAAAATAGATATTTCTTTTAGCAATCCTGACATAAGGCAAATGCTTTAGTTGGTACAAAGCATATTTAGCCCTCCATATCTGTGGGTTCCACATCTGCGAATTCAACCAACCATGGATCAAAAATATTTTGAGGTGGGGGAGAATGTTTTATGGCTGCTGACATGTACTATGTAGTTAGGCCTATAATAGTTGTGTCTGTATTAAACATGTATAGACTTTTTTTTTCCTTGTCATTATTCCCTAAGCAATACAGGATTAAAACTATTTACATAGCATTTACATTGTATTAGGTATTATAAGTAATGTAGAGATGATGTGCATAGATGTATATGCAAATACTACACCCTTTTATAAAAAGGACTTGAGCATCCGAAGATTTTGGTATACATGGGAGTCCTGAAACCAATCCCTCAAGGACACCAAGGGACAATGGTACTAATGGTTTTTATTTAAAGAAGAAAGTCATGTCCTGGTCAGAGTGCTCAGTGGTTAGAGCATCGTCCTGCACATAGGTCAAGGGTATATACTTGGGTTGCAGGTCTGATCCCCACCTCCAGTTGGGGCTCGTGTGGGAGACAACCAATTGGTGTGTCATTGTTGTTTCCCTCTCTCTCTCTCTCTCCCTCCCCCCTCCCTTTCATTCTCTCTAAAATCAATGGAAAAAAATATCCTCACTCCTCAGGTGAAGATAAAAAAAAGAAGAAGAGAGTCATGAAGATTACATATTTAATACAAATTCTTACACATGCCAAGAACAATAAATGCATTTCTTTTAAACTGAGAAGTAGCTCTGATGTACTTGTACAAGAGAATTACTTCCATTACTCTGCAATTTCACCACTTTCAAATACAAAAACAAAATTTATACCTAGAATGACATTTTAAAGAAAAGTAAAAGGGGCTTGTTTCACCACATCACCACACTTTCAACTTCACTAAAACACTCTATGCTTTAAAACTTTCATTGATTGAATAATAAATTGCCATATTAAGGAATCGCAGCAAGATTTATAAGCAATAACTTCTTGATTATAACATCCACAACACGAAATTCTTACTTGTAGCATATCTATGGACACTCATATGCACACGCATTAAGCCATCTTTTAACTTTTTATAGTAATGGCTTTACTGAGCAAAAGTGTGCTGAAGAGATCCATGTGGAATTGGAATCAAGGGTCCTTTCCATGCTATGACAATGGAAGATCTCCTCCAATTAGAAATCATTAGTCCTGCCCAAACAATCTGTACGTTTTTAGGATTCAGCCTTTCAAACCAACTAGGATTCTGTTTTAACAGATCAAGTCTAAACATCTAATTGTCCACACAAAGAAGTAAGGCCCAGAGATGCTTAAGTAAACTAATATCACATTACTCCTCAATTAAAACCTAGCATTGGTTTCCCAGTTTGGTTGTAGTACTCAAGGCTGAATTTCAGCATATTCTTTGGACTGAAAACATTTTTTAACATCCAGACAACTGAATACTGTTCAGTGCTAAAATGAAATGATCTATCAAGCCATAAAAAGACATGGAAAAGCCTTAGATATATATTATTAAGTGAATGAAGCCAATCTGAAAAGGTTATATACTATATGATTCCAACTATATATACATTCTGGAAAAGGCAAAATTATGGAGGCAGCAACAACAAAATATCAGTGGTTGCCAGGGATCGGGATCGGGGGGGAGAGATGAATCGGCAAAAAGCAGAGTATTTTTTGAAAATACTCTGGCCCTAGCCGGTTTGGCGCCCAGTGGATAGAGCGTCAGCCTATGGACTGAAGTAGGGTCCCTGGTTCAATTCGGTCAAGGGCACATGCCCAGATTGCGGGCTCAATTCCCAGTAGGGCATGTGCAGGAGACCGATCGATGATTCTCTCTCATCATTGATGTTTCTAACTCTCCTTTCCTCTCTAAAATCAATAAAAATACATTAAAAAGAAAATACTCTATATGACAATACAGATGATGGATAGATGTTAATTTTGTCCAAACTCATAGAATGTACACCAAGAGTGAACCCTAAGGTAAATAAGGACTTCGGTTGATTATATCAATGTAGGCTCATCAATTGTAACAAATGTACCACTTTACTGAATGATGTTGATAAGAGGAGAGGTTATGGATGTGTTGTGAAAGGGGGTATATGGGAAATCTCTGTACCTTCCGCTCCATTTTTCAATGAACCTAAAACTGCTCTTTAAAAAAAATGATTTCAATAAAATGAAAAACAAAACATTTGCTCAGTTGCTTCTGCTCAGAATTATACAGACTTTTTTCCCTTTATCTTTAAACAAACAAGTAAACCATATGCCCAGTTAAACCGTATGTTTTTTTTAAAGAAGTATACTCTCAGGGAACAAGCTATCTATCTGAACACTGAGGCCATTACTCAAAAACAATATTAGAATTCTTCTTCAAACTTATCTTCAGATCTACATTTTGTAAACCATCAGAAGGAATTACTGTATGCGAAAGCCAACTATAAACTAGGTGCCAAGTCTCTTCTCCTTCATACCAATCCCATAAGGTAGGTCTCTATTCTTGGTTTAAGAGGTGAGGAAATTAATCAAATCGGGCAAATCCTATGACTGCAAAGTTCCTGCCAACAACACTGGCTCCTTTCACTGTCCTACAGTCACCTCAATTAAGAGACCTTCAGCATTCTTCAATGAGATCATCAACCCTTTTTTTCCAATCTTATCTCTAAAAAAAATGTCAGTCATTACCACCACCACCACCCCCCCTCCAAAGACCTATCCAAGTTCCAAGAAATGATTGGTCACGATGAAGAGCAGTCAGAGAAATGTTCTTCGGTCTCTGAAGACCAAACTAGGAAAAAGACCCCCAAGACATTTTGAGCAATGATGGCACTGTTGGAGTAATTAATGAAGCTCAAAGCAAAAATTCCAGAAAACAACCATGTGGATGTTTGTTATAGATAGCATGTTAAAAACATAGAATTGCTTTTGTCTCAAAAATGAAATTTGAAGGTAGAGGAGAAAATAAAGATGCAGTCAAAATTCCTTCTCCAAAATTCACATGTGGATTTGGAAACTACTATCTGGCAATAGCTGAAGCAACTAGAACTGTGATAAATGTTCTCTATGTAACAACAGCTTGAAGAACCCACTGGTAATTTCTTCATTCACATCACTCAGAAAAGTATTCAGAGTGACATCAATGCATACTTGACTTGACAATCTAATCTGCTTGCTGATTAATCTCGCCTCTCCACTTAATATTTACAGTGGCAAATAAATGGTAGAAATGAAGATAGTTTTCACAGGTATCTTGCTCTATAGCCTGACACCACACTGGAACAATATTCCAGCCATCTCTCAAAGGACATGCAACCTGACCCAATGCAATTCTCATGTTTGTAAATCAAGATATACTCCAGTTTCAACCACTTGTAAAACCCTGATAGGTCCCAAACAATATCAAAACCATACCAAACAACCTCCCACTTTCATGTGATCAAACTCAAAATTATTTTCCATTTCAAGAGCTACACATATGCCAGAACTCTAGATATCTTTCTACCTATATAAATTCTTAAGAACCTAGAGCTCTTGGTTATCTAGGTTTTCTCCACAAAAGATGAGTGTAACCTTTAGAATCTCTAGATAAAAGTTCCCAGGCCTGGAAAATCTCCAGAACAGCATGAACTACCTTGGTGGGTGGGAGAAGGGGAAGACAATAAAAGGAAAATAACATTTAGATATGAAGATTTCTAAAGGCTTAGCTATTAAAAAACATCTGAAAATAAAACTCATTTGTAATCTGTATATTTTCTATACTATCAACAGCAAAAAGAGAGAGAGAAATTAGGACGAACAGAAAAATCCAATGTTAATTCTCTTCACAGTGACAAATGACACTGGTGATACTATAATATTATCCTAGGATGCAGTCACCCTCCAGATGTGCCTTGTCCACTACTTCTATGGTGATTCACATTACCAAATTCTTTTTTTTTTAATTTTATATATTTTTTTATTAAGATATTACATATGTGTCCTTATACCCACGTTATCCCCTACCCCCTACCCCACTCATGCCCTCACCCCCCCCCCCCCCGCCCGTTGTCCGTGTCCATTGGTTAGACCTATATGCTTGCATGTAAGTCCTTTGGTTGATCTTTCCCCCTTACCCCCACCCTCCCCTACCTTCCCTCCAAGGCCCGACAGTCCAATCAATGCCTCTCCGTCTCTGGATCAGTCCTTGTTCATCAGTTTATGATGTTCATTATATTCCACAAATGAGTGAGATCATGTGGTATTTATCCTTCTCTGACTGGCTTATTTCTCTTAGCATAATGCTCTCTAGTTCCATCCATGCTGTGGCAAATGGTAAGAGTTCCTTTTTCTTCTTCCTCTTCTTAAAGAATACCTTTCAGCATTTCATATAATGCTGGTTTGGTGGTGATGAACTCCTTTAGCTTTTTCTTATCTGTGAAGCTCTTTATCTGACCTTCAATTCTGAATGATAGCTTTGCTGGATAAAGTAATCTTGGTTGTAGGTTCTTGCTACTCATCACTTTGAATATTTCTTGCCACTCCCTTCTGGCCTGCATGGTTTCTGTTGAGAAATCAGCTGACAGTCGTATGGGTACTCCCTTGTAGGTAACTGACTTTTTTTCTCTTGCTGCTTTTAAGATTCTCTCTTTGTCTGTTGCTCTTGGCATTTTAATTATGATGTGTCTTGGTGTGATCCTCTTTGGATTCCTTTTGTTTGGGGTTCTCTGCGCTTCCTGGACTTGGAAGTCTATTTCTTTCACCAGGTAGGGGAAGTTTTCTGTCATTATTTCTTCAAATTGGTTTTCAATATCTTGCCCTCTCTCTTCTTCTGGTACCCCTATAATTCTGATGTTGGTACGCTTGAAGTTGTCCCAGAGGCTCCTTACACTATCTTCATATTTTTGGATTCTTTTTTCATTTTGCTTTTCCGGTTGGGTGTTTTTTGCTTCTTCGTATTTCAAATCTTTGACTTGATTCTTGCGATCTTCT
This sequence comes from Myotis yumanensis, assembly GCF_028538775.1. Taxonomy (NCBI): domain Eukaryota; kingdom Metazoa; phylum Chordata; class Mammalia; order Chiroptera; family Vespertilionidae; genus Myotis; species Myotis yumanensis. Next base: position 89,396,134 of record NW_027223757.1, read on the forward strand.
GGTCTGCTGTTGGGAGTCTGCATAATATTCTTTATTTCAGTCAGTGTATGCTTAATTTCTAGTTGGTCCTTTATCACAACATCGAGGGTCTCACTAGATTTCTTGAGGGTCTCACTACATTTATCGGCGATTTCCATAAAATTCTTGAAAAATCTTAGAAACGTGGTTTTGAACTCTATATCCAGTAGTTTGCTGTCCTCCATTTCTGTCATTTGTGACCTGTTTCTTTGTCTTCGCATTTTGTCTGCTTCCCTGTGTTGGTAGAGTGGTTTTGTGTGCTAGGTGTCCTACCGGGCCCAGTGGCTCAGCCTCCCCAGTTACCTGAGGTGGACACTCTTGGTGCACCCCCTTGTGGGCTTTGTGCACAGTCTTGTTGTAGTTATGCCTTGATTGTTTTAGGTGTCACTGGGAGGAATTGACCTCCAGGCCAATTGGCAGTGAGAATCAGCTGTGTCTGCAGTGGGAGAACTTCTGTGCTGGAGACACCCTTTTGGGGCAAGACTTGCTTCAGTGGGGCTTTGGTGCTCACTGAGTCTGCCCCCTGAGTGTGTTCCTTATGAATCTGAGGAGTTGTAATCTGGATGGTCCCACTCTGACCACTGGGTACTCTGGCTCTTGGATTTAAGGAGGTGCTAATTAAGCCTCTTCCTGAGGTTACCCAGCAGGAGCTACGAAGAGATATGCAGATTCCCCTTCCTTTTTGGGGGGTTTGGGGGTGCCCAGATGAGGCCCAGCTGTGAAGCAATGCAAGCTGCTGTGGGGCCTTGGGCCTTCTCTTGGAAGTGCTGGGTCTGTCTGGCCCAGCTGCAATTTGTTAGGTAATTGTCAGGTTGCAAAGGACCCGGGCATTCATATGCAAACGCCTTTGCAGCAGCCTGGATGGGGCGGGGTCTCGGAATCAACAGGGAGGAGCAAGCAGCTTAGGCTGATTCTCAGCCCTGCCCTAAGGGGCCACGCATCTCAGTGTCCCGGTAATTGCTGCCAGCACCTCTGAGGGAAAGCCGCCCTCAAGTTCCAAGTTCTGCCTGCTGCCAGACCGTCCAGTTTCTCCCCGTATGAGCCCTGGGACCCCAGAGATTTCCCGGAACCGGAGTTCAGAGCAGTCGGGAGCTTGTGACTCCCTCCAGATTAAAAAAGACAGCCACGTCCTCAGGTGCCTGCCCCTTTCCCAGAGCGCCGGAGCCTCCGTACCTCTGCACTTTACTTTCGTAGCTCCTCTGAGTCTGTGTGCTCTTCTCTTTCCTTCTAGTTGTAGAATTTCCACTCAGCCAGCCTTCCTGTGGTTCTGGATGATGACTGTTCTGTCTTTCAGTTGTATTTTTGAAGTGGTTGTGCGAGGCAGCAATTTCAGGTGTTTACCTATGCCGCCATCTTTACATTACCAAATTCTTAACTCAAACTGTAAGATATTTTAAATATAATCATATACTGAATAGTGAGAGTGGAACATTAAGCAACCACTGGAATGTCCTGAGCAAGAGTAATGTTTGGGGGGGGAGAGGGGGAGAGAAAGACAGAAAAAAAATTCCAAAGTTCCACAATGAACAAATATAAAGAGACACAGAGGATTTCTGACTAGAAATACCAAAAGATCTGGTCAACTACTCCCTATTCTTCATCATCTTTATATGTAGCCCATCCAAGGAACTGGGCTCATCTAGTCCTGAACTTCTTCTCTAATGTCAACAAATGGTAGGGGTGTCTGGGGGATGTGGGGATGGAGGGCTGTAGAGCAGTGAGACTGATGTCTCTGGATTATACAGGAATTATATTCATCTCTGTTTCCCTTCTCCAAAGAGAAGTAGAGCACCTGGAACTAACCCCTAGAATGGAAAACATACCTTCCAATGCAATCCTCTCAAGGAGCAGCGTTTCTCAACCTGTGGGTCGTGACCCCTTTGGCGGTCGAATGACCCTTTCACAGGGGTCGCCTAAGACCATCCTGCATAGCAGATATTTACATTACGATTCATAACAGTAGCAGCATTACAGTTATGAAGTAGCAACAAAAATAATTTTATGGTTGGGGGTTACAACATGAGGAACTGTATTTAAAGGGCCAGAAGGTTGAGAACCACTGGATTAGAGGAACCTGCGGCCTGACGGCCCTAACATTAACAAATACCCCATCCTTAGGCAAAGAGATTTGAACACTGCCCTCCAAAAACAGAATCTGAAGAGTTTAAGGTTGAGTGCTTAATCTGGCCACTTCATACTGATAAGAGGAGAAATAAGAAGCCACTGCTAGAACAAACAGCTTTAACATTTTTACCTAATTCAGCTTTGGTCCTTTCTATTTCAAAGATGTTTGGAATGCCTTAGTGTCAGACACAAAAAGTAATACTTTTATTAATGACTAGAGGCCCGGTGCACAAAGATTTGTGCACTCGGTATGGGAGGGGTCCCTTAGCCCAGCCTGTGCCCTCTCGCAGTCTGGGACCCCTCGGGGGATGTCCACCTGCTGGCTTAGGCCAGCTCTCTGGGGAATCGGGCCTAAGCTGGCAGTCAGACATCCCTCTGGCAGCCCAAGAGCCCTCAGGGGATGTCCACTTGCCAGTGGGGAGCAGGCCTAAGCTGCAGTCGGACATCCTAAGCACTGCTGAGGAGACGGGAGAGGCTCCTACCACCTCCACTGTACTGGCAGCCATCAGCCTGGCTTGTGGCTGAGCTGAGTTTCCCCTGTGGGAGTGCACTGACCACCAGGGAGCAGCTCCTGCATTGAGTGTCTGCCCCCTGGTGGTAAGTGTGTGTCATAGTGACCAGTCATTCCCAGTTGTTCTGCTGTTAGGGTCAATTTTCATATTACCCTTTTATTGTATAGGATAGAGGCCTGGTGCATGGGTGGGGGCTGGCTGGTTTGCCCTGAAGGTTGTCCCGGATCAGGGTGGGGGTCCCGCTGGGGTGCCTGGCCAGCCTGGGTGAGGAGTTGAGGGCCATTTTCAGGCTGCCCACAGCTCCTTCAGGGTTTGGGAGTCCTGCTGGGGTGCCTGGCCAGCCTGGGTGAGGGGCTAATGACCGTTTTCAGGCTGCCACCCTCCCCCCCCCCACCCCGGCGACCCAAGCTCTCAGCCTCTCCTTTTTTTTTCTGGGATTTATTTATATTCTATAATTAAAACTTTGGCCGAAACCGGTTTGGCTCAGTGGATAGAGCGTTGGCCTGCGGACTGAAAGGTCCCAGGTTCGATTCCGGTCAAGGGCATGTACCTGGGTTGCGGGCACATCCCCAGTGGGAGATGTGCAGGAGGCGGCTGATCGATGTTTCTCTCTCATCGATGTTTCTAACTCTCTATCTCTCTCCCTTCCTCTCTGTAAAAAATCAATAAAATATATTTTAAAAAAATAAAACTTTGTAGCCTTGAAGGGAGCCCAGGTCCCCCTGAGGCAACCCAGCCTTCCAGCCCCTCCTTGAGCAGAGGCCATGGTAGGCTGGAAGCAGGTATCTGGGATTTATTAATCTTCTATAATTGAAACTTTGTAGCCTTGAGCAGAGCTGAGGGCCAGCCAGGGCAGGTGGGAAGCTTGGCTTCCTCCATCACCGGGGGCAACCCAAGGCTACTGCTTGCTCCAGCTTCGTGGCCGCCGCCATCTTAGTTGGGTTAATTTGCATACTCACTCCTGATTGGCTTGTGGGCATGGCTTGAGCATAGTTGTGGGATGGTTAATTTGCATGTCTCTCTTTTATTATATAGGATGGCCCTCCAATAAAATCCCCATCCCCCACACAACTGGCCAGTCACTTAAAAGCACCCGAAATGTCACAGCTATATTTACAATAACCAGGCTTTACAGAACCTGGAAAATTCAACATCGGGCACATTCTGCTGCAATACCAGTGAAATTAAATTGGCTATTAGAAAATGAAAAGAATAAAACTGTCCTGCCGAAACCGGTTTGGCTCAGTGGATAGAGCGTCGGCCTGCGGACTGAAGAGTCCCAGGTTCGGTTCCGGTCGGGGGCATATCCCCGGTAGGAGATGTGCGGGAGGCAGCTGATCGATGTTTCTCTCTCATCAATGTTTCTGACTCTCTATCTCTCTCCCTTCCTCTCTGTAAAAAAAATCAATAAAATATATTTGAAAAAAAAAACAAAAAAAAACTGTCCTGACATACATCACTTGCTAAGCCCTACACCACAATGATTTATAGTCTTCATGTGATCATACAGGGACCTTTTTTAACTTACTGTACTTTTTATTTATTTTTAAGTGTATTTTTATTGATTTCAGAGAGGAAGGGAGAGGGAGAGGGAGAGAGAGATAGAAACATCAATGATAAGAGAGTCATTGATTCGCTGCTTCCTGCACAACCCCACAGGGGATGGAACCTGCAACCTGAGCATGTGCCCTGACTGGGAATCGAATCGTAACCTTCTGGTTCACAGGTCGACGCTCAACCACTGAGCCACGCAAACTGGGGTGAACTTATTGTACTTTTTATGTATATATATTAGCATCCAGAAGAATGACTTTTTTAAAACTACATTTGTTAAAATTCCAAATACAAATAATCCTCAACTTCACCCCTGCCTCAATCTCTATCCCTGCAGTCTGAAGGTTGCAAAGACTTAAAATTCCTGTTTGTAACCCCTTAGTGGTCTATTGCTATGTTCAAAACTCTACATAGCAGGTACCTTTGGCTAAGGCAGTGGTTCTCAACCTTCTGGCCCTTTAAATACAGTTCCTCATGTTGTGACCCCCAACCATAAAATTATTTTCGTTGCTACTTCATAACTGTAAAGTTGCTACTGTTATAAATTGTAATGTAAATATCTGATATGCAGGATGGCCTTAGGCGACCCCTGTGAAAGGGTCATTCGATCCCCAAAGGGGTCTCGACCCACATGTTGAGAACCGCTGGGCTAAGGAGATCTGAAACAGCAAAGCTCCAGCAGTCCAGCTGTTTTCTTTTCTAATTAGTAGAAAGGGAATCTGTGGAAGGCTTAAAGGCTTAGCCTTGCACCAAAGCTAACAGCCTCCCTCTAGTATCAATCTTACCTCTTGCTGGTCTAAGCAAAAAAGATAGAATAGGCAATTAAATCTAAATCTTGGGCATCACTTTATAGGACATTAATAATGACCATGACAGCCTGGCCAACCACCCACAAGCTATTTAATTTAAAAGTCATCATAATCCCAACCCTCCCTTGCAGACTATCTTGTATGACGCACTAGCACACAACAGTAAGGCATCTACTAATATACTTTTCAAAACATATATGATGGAAGAGTACTTTATGATCTAGAACTATATAGCTTTTTTAAAAAATATACTTTTAATTATTAAATATACCCTTCATGAAAGATGTATATAAAGCACAAAACATACTTGAAAAACTAAATACTGAATAATGATTTTAGGCAATATTTTCTCAAAACATGCAGTACAGACTTTTTTATTCCTTAATCCCAGATAATTTTTCCCGTTTGATTTTCAATTCCAAGTGGCTCGTTCAAGTCAATTCTGGAACATTTTGTGGGAAAGATTCTCACTGAACTACCTTAGCAAGTTATTCCAGTGTCTGACTGGCCTCACTGTTGAGGTAAAATTTTAGCAGGAAATTAGAACATTTTTCTTTTTCAGTTCCATAGATCAAAAAGAATTGCTGCAGCATCCCTGCAGACACAATAGGATAGAGAAAAGAAAAACACTTGTTTAATACCATCCAGCTACTGGGGAGTTTATTTCTAAAGCTGTGAATATAGTTTTGAAATACGAAGCTTAATGTAACATAGATGGCCAGAGCATGTGGTTTTTGTTGTTACATTTTTAAAAATTAAATCCTTTAATGGCTATTTTGTCCATTCACCTTTCTTTTAATACTGAGAAAAGGGAAAAGAAAAACATTTCATGCTAGTAAATGCTTTATTGACCTAACTCTTATCTGAAAAAAAATGACCCATACCTCACAACCTTTAAAAGCTTGTGAATTTTTTAAAACCAATATACAAAACATTAAATGCAAAGATTTTGCTTTTAATCCTTAGACTACAGCCAGGCAGCTAACACTAATGGTCTGTCTCATGTATAGCCTACTACACAGCCCTCTCAAAAAGTTCCAAACCAGTACCTGTTAAAGAGCTATCATGAATATCTCTATATAAAAGGCTAATATGCAAAGCGTCCCCTCAGGAGTTCGATCACTCGCTATGATGTGCACTGATCACCAGGGGGCCATGCAGAATGAAGGCAGGCCCCGGGTGGCAGCCGGAAGGCCCTGATCAGCCCTGCCTGATCACCAGCCAGACCTAGGGACCCTACCCGTGCACAAATTTTGTGCACTGTGCCTCTAGTATTATTATATTTACTTCAAAATAAATAAATAGCAAACATTATCTGGTTCCAGGTGTTATTTACTTTTCATACCTAAACTTGCATTCTAAAAAAATCTTTATAACATACAAAATAGCATCTTCTACTAATAATGAATTTACTAACATCCATATTAAGATAAAAAGCATGTGCATTCATCCATTTCCCCACATGCCACGCATGTCTATAGCTGCAAACCTCGCATATCAACTCTGGTCACCCAGTTTTAAAATCAGACTTGTCAGTGACATCTCTGGGTTTGTAAAGAAAATTATGATAACTTAAATCCATAAATATTCTAGTGCATAAGGAAGATATGGGGATGGTTTCCATTTTGGATGGGTGGCAGTTAACTGGTTAATAATTCTTTTAAAATACAAGCAAAACAAAATTTTAAACTCACACACTCAAGTACCTTTGATTATATAGTGAATTCATTTAGTTGGGTTGTGGTACGTGGAAATACCTACATACATATTTGTTAGTTTCACACAGAAAAAATTCTATTTCATAACCACACTAAATAATTACTCCTAGTATGCAAATCCATGAGGGTATCAAAGATAATAAAGATGATTTCATACAATCCTCTCAATTAAAAAAAAAAAAGCAATCTCCTTCCCCCCCCCCCAAAAAACACCTCTTCTGCATTTGGAATAAAAATTAGAGGTAGATAAAATCTGTTCTTACAGGACCAAAGACCTATAAAGCATTCTACCACACACAAAAATTATTTTGAGCAAAGTGTTCCCAATCTGTTCTCTCCCGGCCATCCTATCCCACTCTCCACTATAATTCCTCCAAGGTGTTCTGTGTTAGGAGCATAAAGCCAGTAATTACATAGGTCACAGGGGATTGAATGAAGAACAGTAAGTTCACTCAGGCTCATAATCAATCACACATAGGTTGGGCATGAGGAGCTTCCCTCTGTGAAGTTTTCACTCCAATTGGGACCAACAAGGATGTTTGCTCCAGGCACAGCAATATTAAATCAATCCAATCAAACCCTGTCTGTAGGATTAATTTAAAGCAGTGGTTCTCAACCTTGGCTGCACATTAGAATCACCTGGGAATCTTTTTAAAATCCTGATCAGGTGATTCCCAGGTGATTCTAATGTGCAGCCAAGGTTGAGAACCACTGATTTAAAGGGTACATACGAAGGTATATGGAGCAGTTTAGCTGTCATTTAGCAAAAATGAGCCCCTTTCCTGGCTATTTCAGAACCTCATAGGAACATTAGGAATTAGATACGCAGTGAATGAACCAAATTCCCCCTTTTTACCTCTCATTCCATCCTTGCGATTTTCATGTCTCTTCCTTGCTACTCTGAGAATCCTGACCAACCAGATCAATACAAATCCTTTTTCAGAAACTATACTAATTCCCAACCTAATAGCTTGAAGTTGTTTCTTTTCTCTTATTTCTCCAAGTTTCAAAAAAAGTATTTACAGCCCTAGCCAGTTTTGCTCAGTGGTTAGAGTCAGACTACAGACTGAAGGATCCCGGGTTCAATTCCGATCAAGGGCACATGCCCAGGTTGCAGGCTCAATCCCCAGTAGGGGGCGTGTACGAGGCAGCCAATCAAGGATTCTCTCTCATCACTGATGTTTCCATCTCTCCCTCTCCCTTCCTCTCTGAAATCAATAAAAATGTGTTAAAAATAACAATAAAATAAAAGTATTTACACAACCAGGAACCAAAGAAATACTCCATTTCCATGGTTATCTGAGGTTCATATTAAGTATCTACAGAATAATAAATGAGAATATGCTACACTAAGGAATTTTTCTCCCCACAAGGATGGAGAAAATACCAATGAGAAGTCATATGATATGTCCATGCTAAAGATAAACAATAAAGATCACCACTTTATGTATTCCCACTGGAGAAATTATGACAGACTGTCAAGATGTCTTTAAAACATATTGCTGAACACCTATACAAAACTCTCCAGCCCTCCATTCACATGTATAAAGTGCTTGCATAAATAAACAAATATTAAAACCCAGGGCCCATGTGTCACTCAAGGAAATGACTGCTGCAGGCACAAAACTAATATATTTCCAGAGATGCCACAATGGAGCAGATATACTTTCAAAGCAAAAGAACTTCTTAAATTTACAGAAAAATAACTAAACATCTAAAATAGCTAATTTCAATAAGCTAATTTATATCTGTGTGTATTTTAATTTCAGAAATAAGGCAACAAGATCATTAAATAACCATCCTACTCCAAGCCAACAGGAATACAGCTCTACACAGTAATATCCTCACATCAGCATGTACATAAGAGGCTCAGTGCTCTTTCTACCACACTCCAAAATGCCCTTTGCCTCTTAAATAGCATAAGACACAAACCATAACTGACGGTTGTTCCTTACAAACTTATAGGGTTTGGTATGAAAGGCTGAACAATGATAAAATTAACTATCTCATTATCTCCTCAAAAGAACCACAGATCATTTCAACTACATGAACAAATACAAGGAACTGTTGCAAGGCCCTAGCCGGTTTGGCTCTGTGGATATAGAGTCAGCCTGTGAACTGAAAGATCCCGGATTCAATTCCAGTCAAGGGCATATACCTTAGTCACAGGCTCAATTCCTGGCCCTGGTCAGGTATGTTCAAAGGCAACCAATCAATATCTCTCTCTCTCATATATATGTTTCTCTCTCTCTCTGTCTCTCTCCCTTACACTCTCTCTGAAAATCAACGGAAAACATTCTCAGGTGAGGATTAATAAAACAAACTAACAAAAAAGAGGAACTACTACAAGGAAAACCTATTCCAAAAATATACAACAGTGATAGAACTCTTCCTTTTCTGTATTTTCTTCTATACCTATCAGAACAGTCAAGAAATATCTGTTTCGAGACTTTTACAGACTTACTTGTTTTGCCATAATGCTAACTGAGATGCCTTCTCTTACCACTACCACGTAAACAAGTTCTTGCCTGTTCAGGAGGTACTAGTAACTCTAAAACAGCTTATACCAAAAAATAATAAAGAATGGTATGCCTACTGAAGTTGAAGGCAGAAACAAATCAGCATTCACAGGATTCTAAGAGTCATCAGGGAAAAGAAGACAAAACTTGGATAACTAGTAACAAACTGATTTCATTTTTGCTGTGCCTCCCCCAAAAGTATACTAAGCCAACTTAAAATAAGCAATCTGATAACTAGTAATGAACTGATTTCATTTTTGTTGTGTCTTCCTCATCAGGATATTAACCCAATTTTATTTTTTAATATTTTTATTGATCTTTTAGAGAGAGAGGAAGGGAGAGGGAGAAAGAGAAATATTAATGTGAGACATCGATCAGCTGCCTCGTGCACGCCCCCCTACCAAGGATTAAGCCTGCAACCCACTCATGTGTCCTGCCTGACCAAGAATCACACCAGCAACCTTTCATTGCACGGGACAATGCCCAACCAACTAAACCACACCAGCCAGAGCTTAACCCAATTTAAAATAACCAATCTGCTTTGTCTACTGCCTCAACTTTTCTTAAGTTACATAATAATTACTAATTTTCCAAATTTTCAGGTAATAAAAAATTTCCTTTCAAATAAAACCTTACAAAGAATATGACTATAAAATTGAAAGAAGTATTCAAGGGTAAATATATGTATATTCTAAGTTCAAATGTAAAGCCTTCATATATTATGAAGTCAATTACTGGGGGTTTGAGGGGGAGGCTGATTAGATTAACACAGACTGAAATCAAGAGTTATAAGAATCATACAGAGAAATTAAATAGCATACAAACAAGATAACAATAGTTGGCAACCCAAAATCCTGACTCCCACCAGCTGGTATGGCTCAGTGGTTGAGCATTGACCCATGAACCAGGAGGTCACAGTTCCATACCCGGTCAGGGCACAAGGCTGGGTTGTGGGCTCGATCCCCAGTGGTGGTATTCAGGAGGCAGCCGAGTGATGATTCTCTCTCATCGATGTTTCTCTCTCTCTCTTCCTCCTTCTCTCTCTAAAATATATGAAAACATTTTTTTTAAGTACTGATTCCCATACCTAAGTTGTTAACAATAACAGATTAATTTTTATTTTAAACAGATCACCTCAGAGCCTTGAGAGGCTCTCCATATTAAACAGAGATGAAAAAAATTACACATTTTGAAATCGGCACAAAAATGACTTAGTGTAATAGCAACAATTAATGCATCAGTGGTAGCCAATGTATAAAAATTGAGTTTATTTTCAAATAAAATTATCAAATATTTATGAAAGCCTTAAAGCACCTCCATAGAACACACTGAGCAACTATTTCAAATCACTATTCTAAGTCATCTTCTAATACATTATAACTCTGCCCCACCTCCCAGAACATCTCCAATCAGGTTGGGGGTAGAGGGAGTGTATTCTTTCTACAATTAAAGACACAAAAATGGTTATTTGAACCTGAATTCTAAATATATCTAAAACAACATAATCCTATACAACATAATCCTATACTAAGTTAGTATAAACTGTTGTCCCTCATATTCAAAGATGAAACCGATGACTGTTCCCCTACTGAACCTGAAGAGTCCACAAGATTAGCCATCTCACCCAAAGGTGCACCTGGACAAGTTTTTGGAGCTGGAAATCCCACATGTATATCAGCTCTGCCTCAATCAGAGGAGCCAAGTGTAATAAAGCACAGCCAGATGGCTAAATCCAGCTTGTCACCTGTGTTTTAATGACCCATGGTTAAAAATGATTATTATGGATTGAATTGTTACCCCCTCACAAAAATAATATGTTGCAGTCCTCACCCCCAATATCTCAAAATGTAACCTTATTTGGATATAGGGTTTTTTCAGAGGTAATCAAGTTAAAATGAGCTCATCAAGGTGAGCTCTAATGCAGTATGACTTGGAAATTTGTACAGACATATACCAAGGGAAGACCATATGAAGAGACACAAAGAGAAGACAAACATCTACAAGTCTATATCCATATGGAGGAACCAATCCTGCAATACCTTGAATGCTGACTTCTAGCTTCCAGAACCCTGAGGCAATATATTTATTATTTAATAAGCAAGGCAGTTTATAGATCAAAGAATGTTATTTTGTAACATGAGAAAATTATATAAATTCACATTTCAGTGTTCATAGGTTTTTCTTGAACACAGTCACCTTATTCATTATGTATTATCTTATAACTGCTTTTGGGCTGCAATAGAAGAGTTGAGTAGCTGCAACACAAACTACATCACCTAAAATATTTACTGTCTAAACCTTTACAGAAAAAGTTTCCCAGTCTAAGAATAACTACTGTGTCATAAAGCATCACACCATTTGATATGCATAGACACCAAAAAGGTCAATCTGCTACCATTTTCCATCTTCCCTTCAGGTGCTCTTCAGTATCCTGTTTTTCTTAGAAAAATTAGCTGCATCACACCTATATTCCAAGGCTACTTTGTGTAGATCAAGTAATAAATATAAATGCCTCATCAAACTAAAAAATATAATAAGCATGAAAATTATAAAATAATTATTTATAAACATTATAAAATAAGTTAATAAATAAGTTGTACCAATTTTAATGGAAACAACTAACATATTCTTGGACCATGAACCTCATAAGCCCACCAATGTTAGCAGAACTTATGTGACTGATAAAACTAGATAAAATACATCATATAACTGTCAATGATAGATCCAAGAATCATAACCACATAAATGATGCCAATAAAATTCAATAAGCCCGAGCAAGCAAGCAAGCGATATATATGAATTAGATCTGTGTTTTCCTTTTATTATCAAACCACCAATTAGTCAAACGCGAGGTTAACACATGGAAAGAATACTAAATTGAGTTTGCAATAATTCTTTGGTTCCAATTTCCTAAAAGCTAAAACCTCCTAATATTTGTTCATTAAAAAAACAATTAACCAGCAATGGGTTCCTGACGTTCTGTAGCGGGGAGCACACCCCTGCACCCACGTGGCTTATGGCCATGGGGGTACTCTACAAATGGACTAATAGACTTTAACACCCAACTGCAACATGGAACCCCAGCTGTACCTTTTCCAGGACTGACTTCTCTCAATAAACTTTAGTTCCGATAACCATTTTTATCCATGACTTCATTCTTTGATTTCGAGAGACAACAAACTTAGACTCACAGATCCCACACTTTGGTTTCACTGGGAGGAGTGTGGATTTCTTCCCAGCGAGCCACCACTGGAAGCTACCATGCTTTGCTCATGTATGTAAGTTTATCCTATTAAAGCACTTACGAATTTGAAAACAAAAAAACACTGCTTTGTCAATTGTTTGGCAGTATCTACTACAGTTGAATAAAAGTTTCAGATGCTATGATCCAGTAATTCAAGTACCTGATACATACCCAATAGGAATGAATGCACATGTATTCCAAAAGACATAAAAGAATGTTCAAACAGCACTTCTTTGTAACAGGCCCAAAATGAAAATAACCCTAATGCCCATTTATAGAAGGGATAAGTGAGTTATAATAAATACACACAATGAAACACATTTCATCAATGAGAATGAACAAAATACTCCTACACATAATATGGAATAATCTCACAAACATAAAAGAGATATCAGGCAAAAAAGAAAATATACAAAGAATATCATTTATACAAAGCTCAATAACAGGCAAAATTAATCTACGACACTAGAAGATAGGAGGATAGCTACTTTGGAGAAGCAGGTGGGACTAGAAATTAGGAAGGGATATGAAAGGGGCTTCTGAGGTGCTGGTAAATGTCCTACTTCTCTCCATAAGCTGCGTTCAATTTATGATAGCATCTTGAGCTGCAGAGTTATGGCTGGTACACGGTGTGTAGGTATCTGTGTGTGTATCATATATATTTCAATAAAAGGTTAACCAAAAAATTAAGTTCCACTTCCAGGCACTGCTATCTAAGAATACTGGAAACTTTTTATGCTCTTATACAACCAACTGTCCCAAAGATAACTATAAACTCCGGACAAAATATAAAAAGTAAATACCGCCCTAGCCGGTTTGCCTCAGAGGATAGAGCCTCAGCCTGCAGACTGAAAAGTCCCAAGTTCAATTTCGGTCAAGGGCACAATGCGAAGGTTGAGGGCTCAATCCCCAGTAGGGGGCATGAAGCAGGCAGCCTTTCAATGATTCTCTTTCATCACTGATGTTTCTCTGATGTATATCTCTCTCTCCCTCTTCCTTCCTTTTTGAAATCAATAAGAATATATATATATATATATATATATATATATATATATGTATATATAATTTTTTTTTTAAGTAAATACCTGAAGGCACTGGTGAGCAATCAAAAGCAGACTATAGGGGAGTCACACACACAAAAAAAAGGAATAGCACTGAGGACTTTTTTTCTCTTTTTTTAATGGCTTTTGCTTGAAGGCAGGCTCAGTTAAACATTGTTAGATAACAGAATTTGGATAGAAACCACACTCTTACCTAGCATGCAGACCCAGAGGACAGAGTTCAGAGTGACCCACCAGATGAAATCAAGGAAAGGAGAGAGCCACAAAGGAAGAGATCCCAAAGTCCACATATAAACTTGGTCCCAAATCTCTGGTTGATCCCTGAAATACGCATGTGTGGGACAGACCACAAGCATTTCAGATTAGACTAAAAACTAAATACAATTTTTAGACTATTGATCACAGGGTAAAATGATTTGGAGTTTGCACCCACCCTGCTAAAACAAAAAATGTAAATCAATATTCTCTGGAAGTACACAACAGATCCAAATTCTCTATAATGAATTGTTCACAATGCCCAAGATGCAATTCCAAATTACCAGACATTCAAAGAAACAGAGAAGCGTGAATCACAGAAGTGTAAAGAAAATGTTCATAGAGACGCACACCAAAATAACCTGGATGTTTTAATTAGTACAAAATCATTTTTTTAACCTTCAAGGTTTCTCCAATGTTAACATCTTAAATAAGTCTCATCTAGCAATAGAAACCAGGAAGTTAGTTAATAATACAATACTATTAACTACAAATTTACAAACCTTACGTGAATTCTGTCACTCAATCCAGTAATATTCTTTTTCTGGCCCAGCATCCAATCCAAGCTATCCCACATTGCATTTAGTTGTCATGTATTGTTAGTCTCCTCCAACCTAAGGTAGTGCCTCAGTCTTTCTTGACAGACAAGAAATTTAAAAGCAACTACTATAACTATACTCAAGGATTAAAGAGGAAAACTGCTCCTAACAAATAGGAAATCTCAGCAAAGAAATAGAGACTACTAAAAAAGATCCAAATGAAAATTTTAGATTAAAAAATATCCAAAATTAAAACATTCATTGGATGCAGAATAAAGATGGCAGAAGAATCAGTACACTTGAAGAAAGATCAATAGCAATTATCCTATATATATGACAGAGAGGGGAAAAAATAATAAGAAAACTAAGCAGTCATATGTGGTACAAAATTAAAGGTCTAAACTTATGTGTAATAGTTATAATCAGAGTCCTATAATCAGAAGTGAGAGAAAATGGAGCAGAAAAAATATCTGAAGAAATAATGGCTGAAATTTTTCCAAATGGAATATAAGATGGAAATTTACAGATTTTGGAAGCTCAGTGAACCACAAGCAACACAAATACAAAGAAAACACCTAAGTATATAGTAGTCAAACTGCCAACAACCAAAAATAAAGAGAAAATTTCTAAAACAGCCAAAGAAAAATGACAAATCACATACAAGAAAACAACAATGTAACTTCTCATAAAGAATAATGACTGCCTGGCCAGAGTGGCTCAGCTGGTTGAGCATTGTCCCATACATTAAAGGATTGCCAGTTCAGTTCAGGGTGCATACATGGGTTGTGAGTTAAAAGGCAACCAACTAATCAATGTTTCTGTTTCTCTCTCTCTCTCTCAAAAAACTATTTAAAAAAAATGAAAACCAACATCCACACAAAAACTAGTATACAAATGTTCATAGCAGCATTACTTATAATAGTACTTATAAAATTTAACTGATAATAAATAGACATAGCATAACGACACAATAGAATACTATTCTGCACCAAAAAAAAAAAAAAAAAAGAATGCTAACATATGTAACAACATAGATGAACCTTTAAAACATTTCGTTAAGTGAAAGTAGCCAGGTGTAAAAGGCCATATGTTTTATGATTCCATTTATATGAAATGTCCAGAATAGGTAAATACATAGATGCAGAAATTAGATTAGTGGCTACTTAAAGTGAGGGCAAGGGGATAGGAGGAAATGCAGAGTGACCATTACTGGATACATAATTTCTCTTAGGGATGACAAAATGTTCTAAATTAGATTGTGTTGATAGTTGTACAACTAAGTGAATATAATAAAAAAATTCGTTGTTGCCAAAACCGGTTTGGCTCAGTGGATAGAGCGTCGGCCTGCGGACTGAGGGGTCCCGGGTTCGATTCCGGTCAAGGGCATGTACCTGGGTTGCAGGCACGTCCCCAGTAGGGGATGTGCAGGAGGCAGCTGATCGATGTTTCTCTCTCATCGATGTTTCTAACTCTCTATCTCTCTCCCTTCCTCTCTGTAAAAAAAAAAAATCAATAAAATATATTTAAAAAAAAAAAATTCGTTGTAAACTTTAAATGGGTGAATCGTATGTAAATTGTATCTCCAAAAACTGTTAAAAGAAAATGAAGAGTATAGCAACAACGCCAAAAAACTAAAATGGAATCTTAAAATTATTCAATTAACTCAAAAGAACCAGGAAAATATAAAGGAACAAAAGAGCTGGGACAAATACTAAAATAGTAGATCTAAATACAACCATATCAATGATTACATTAAATGTTAACAGACTCCAAATTAAACAGCAGATATTGTCGGAATTTTTAAAAAACAAGAACCAAAATACACACTGTCTACAAGAGACATACTTTAAACACAAAGCAAAAGGTTTGAAAGTAAAAGGATCCAAGAGGACATACCAACAAAAGAGTAAGAAACAGAAGAAGGCTGGGATGGCTATATTCATATCAGAGGTAGTAGACTTTATTACCAGAGAGAAAGAGGGACATTTCATGATAATAAAAGGTCAATGCATCAAGAAATACGACAATAATAAATGTATATCAGCCTTGTAAAGGCTGCAAAACATAAAGCAAAAATGGCATGTCCGGCCCGTCTTGCTCAGTCCCAGTCGGCCGGACCCCTGCAGCAAGCTAACCTACCAGTCGGAGCGTCTGCCCCCCTGGTGGTCAGTGCACGTCATAGTGAGTGGTTGAGCAGCCTTAGCATATCATTAGCATATTACACTTTGGTTGGTTGTTCAGCTGTTCTGCCGTTCCGTCTATTTGCAAATTACCCTTTTATTATATAGGATACACAACAAACACTGTACTTAACAACTGCAGAATACATTTTTTTTCTCCTCCTTATACCCACATACAAGACAGAAACCTTAATATAGCATGGAAGGCTCCTTTCATAATCCTGCACCTGCATAGCAGCCACACATCTCTAGTTACCAACCTCCAATATGCACTCCATACTCCCACAACAATGGCCATGCCCTCTGCCTAAGATGTGCCACTCCCCTCCTTCCTTTTCCTCAAATTTCAAATCTGCACCTCAGCTGAGTTCCTCAGAGAACCTTCCTGACTTTGTCAGGTTGATTTCATTACTACTCTTCTCTCCACCCCCACTACATCTTTTGTAAGCCTCAATAATAATAAATATTAAGATTATTTGTTTGTCTCTCTATTCAACTATCACTCCTACAGGACAACAGCTAAATTCTTTTACCATATAACAAAATAAAGAAAAACCATATGATCATTTCAAAAAATCATTTGATAAAAGTCAATACACATTTGTGAAAGAAAACCTAAAAGAATTAGGTTTAGAATTAAAAGAAATTTCTTCAATCAAATAAAGTCATCTAAGCAAATCTACATCATACTTAATTTCCGAATAGCAGTAACCTCAATAATAATAGTCAACATTTATATGTGCTTATTTATCTGACTGGTCCTTACAACAACCTTGTTTTGGGGTGGGGGGTGGGTAAGGAATTTGAGAGCTATTACTGTCCCATTTGGTATAATAGCAACTCTGGGTCAGAAATGTTAAATCATACAACCAAGTAAGAAAGCTAGTACTAGAATCCAGTCTTTGACCTAAAGTACTTTTCCATTATAGTATGCTGTCTCTTATCTTCAGGCTCATATCACAACAGATATGCTTTAGTATACTGGTCGAAGATTTGAGTGCTAGTCCCTGGTGTGGCAATGCTTAAAATTTCCCAGCCATTTCACTCATTTAAGGTGATTACACCAAATAATAAGATACTCAAATGGCTATTATATTTCATTAGTTGATGAATACAATAGGATAAGTAATAATAATGTGGAATGAAAAAAATTTAAATCCACATTAAGAAGAACCTCAAATCCCCTTTCATCAAAATAGCTGTGCCACACAGAAGAAAGGGTAAAACCACTGTTCTAAAACGCAGCAGATAAACAGGTAATTCAAGGTATTTTTTAAATTGGTATCTCTAACCTGCTACCTGTCAATGCCTTAATTGAGCAGCTGCCAGCTGGAAACTTAGGACCACAGCTCCTTAACAGAGAAACCAGATGATATGGCCACTTCTGAGTTTCTGATTCATATGAATTTTTCATGCAAGAAAATATGAATGCTGTCTTATCATCTTTCCATCTGTGATACACCCACAGCCAGCAAGTTCCACAATGAGGTTGGGTTTGCTTCTTCTTTCCTTTTTTTAAAATATATTTTATTGATTTTTTTACAGAGAGGAAGGGAGAGGGATCGAGAGTTAGAAACATCGATGAGAGAGAAACATCGATCAGCTGCCTCCTGCACACCCCCTACTGGGGAACCAAGGTACATGCCCTTGACTGGAATCGAACCTGGGACCCTCCAGTCCGCAGGCCGATGTTCTATCCATCGAGCCAAACCGGTTAGGGCTGGATTTGCTTCTTTACTGCACAACATGCACTTCACTTCAAAGCACACAGGGAAATCCAAGTCTCTTCAAATAATCTATAACAGAACTACAGAAAAAAAAGACAGGAAGGAATTTTCTTTAAACTAACTTTTGCCACCCAGCTGCCTATACACCAATTATTTCTATGCATAGTTTTTTGTGTTCCCCAAAGGTGAACATTTGACTGTAATTCATCATTTCTCTAGGACAACACAGAAAATAATTAAAATAAGCCTTCTCCACAAATCAAGTTGTTTTCTATGTAAACATCCCAGGTCTTTATAAAGGAGCCCATATGTTTCATGATAACACAATGACCTTTATACACAAGTTCCTAAAAGGCTTGGTGAATTTCTTACCTGACCTAATACTGCTGAAAGTCAGTGACGACAGTAGTATCTCTCACTGACATTTACAGTGACTGAAGTAAAAATAAGAACCTCTTTTCTTCAAGCAACACAGCAAATTCACAGGCCACTGGATAATCCACTACCAAGTAGAGTGCAACAGTATCTCAGACACTTCTGTACTCAAAATGTCTGCTTTCAACAATCTTCGGGAGTGTCCTATGAAAACCATTGGATAACCTAAATTTTTAATCAAGTAGTCAACAAAATAGCTTTATCATGACTACATTATGGATAAGACAATGTATAACTTCAAATGTCTCTTTAATTCCAATAATTCAGATATGTTTGGATTATGTCTTTAAAATTAAGCCCTTTATAGATTTAATTCGTTTCCTGTTAATCATATAAGAAAAAAAGGGTAGCCGAAACCGGTTTGGCTCAGTGGATAGAGCATCAGCCTGCGGACTAAAAGGTCCCGGGTTCGATTCCGGTCAAGGGCATGTACCTTGGTTGCGGGCGCATCCCCAGTGGGGAGTGTGCAGGAGGCAGCTGGTCGATGTTTCTCTCTCATCGATGTTTCTAACTCTCTATCTCTCTCCCTTCCTCTCTGTAAAAAATCAATAAAATATATTAAAAAAAAAAAAAAAGAAAAGAAAAAAAGGGTAAAGTTATCAAGGAAATTCAGAATTCCTTCAAGTACCATATCATGTAACAATGTTAAGCAAACTATATAGCAACACTTCGCAATACCACCCTTGACTCTAATTTCAGAAAGAAATGTAAAATATTCAAAGAATGATAATCTCAACCAATAACTTCCTCAGTTTTTTTAAACTCTCCTCTCTATCATTCCAATCCAACCACTATCACCATCAGTCTGGAACTGGCAGAGCTGTTGCTATCAAAAGGTTCCAGTTAGAAGATGCCACTTTAACAATAGACAGAATCTGGCACTGAGGCACACAGACCGAAAATCAAGTAATGCTTTATCCAGAGATTCAAAAAGACTAAAGGGTGAAAACTCCACTCTCAGTTCCACCGTTTGAGCAAATAAATTTGTGCACTTACCATTCTATCCCATGCCTGCCTATGGGCCATATTTTCTGTAACCCAATCCTATTCAAGCCAGCTCTCCATTCCCAATGGCAGCACCCTTCCCTCCAGCTTCCTAATCACCTATGAAGCTCTAAAAAAAAAAAAACCGTCCTTTGTATCACTAATCTGCAACTGAATTCAGAGGCCAATTTGCCTTTTCTACTAAAAATACTCAAACCATATCCTACCCATATAGTCTCATTCGATATAAAATATTTTAAAGATAAAAGCATTACAGATATTAGAATGCATATGAAATATGTAGCTTTTGAATTTTCAGCAAAAAGGGACTTTCTTCAGTTAAAAAGCTAAGAAAATGCTTACTTGCAATTACAGATATTGTTTTATGTGTTTAAAAAGCATAACTTCAACAGAGAAATATTACATGTATATGAAAATGTTGACAAGTCTTACTTTACAATTTTCTTTAATTGGTCTTCATACAAAAAAGACTCTAACCGTTGGTACTGTTGGTGGGAATGTAAACAGGTGCAACCACTATGGAAAACAGCACAGAGGTTCCTCAAAAACTTAAAAATAGAACTACAGTATGGTCCAACAATTCCATTCTGGGTATTTATCTAAACGAAATAAAATCACTATCTCAATATGAAATCTGTACCCCCATATTCACTGCAGCATTATTTACTATGGCCAAGGCATGGAAACAACTTAAGTATCTATTGGAAGATGAATGGATACAGAAAATGTATTACCTATATAAAATGAACTATTATTCAGTCATGAAAAAAAAGGAAATCCTGCCATTTGAAACATGAATGGAACTTGAGGATATTATGCTAAGTGAAATAAATCAGACAGAGAATACAATTACTGTATGTAATCTCACTTTAAAAAAAACAAAAAGAAAAAGGAACTCATAGTTACAGAGAACAGATTAGTGGTTGCCAAAAAGAAGGGGAGAGGGGTGAAATGGATGAAGGTGACCAAAACATACAAACTTCCTAAGATAAGTCCTGAGGCTTAAACGAACAGCATGATCAGTATAGGTAACAACATTGCATTGTATATTTGAAAGTTGCTAACAAAGATCTTTAAAAATTCTCATCACAAGAAAAAGAATTTGTAACTATGTGTGGTGATTGATGGTAAAGTTATTGTGACAATCACTTCACTATACACACACACACACTGAGTGGCCAGATTATTATGACCACCCCATCAGTACTTCATTGGGCCACCTTTCGCCTTCAATACTGCTGCGATTACTCTTGGCATTGACTCCACGAGATGTTGAAAGGTGATGCGAGGAATCTGACACCATGCCTGATGAATAGCACTGTCCAGTTCTGTGAGATTTGATGGTTGTGGAACCAGCTGCCTGATGGCTCTTTTAACTTTGTCCCACAAATGCTCAATTGGATTGAGATTTGGTGATTGTGGGGGCCACCTAAGCAAGGTAAAGTCTCCCTCATGTTCTTGAAACCACTCCTGCACAATACAAGCACTGTGGCATGGCACACTGTCTTGTTGGAAGAAGCCAGCTCCATTGGGATATGCCATCAACATGATAGGATGAACTTGATCAGCAACGATACTTAGGTATGTTGTGCTATGCAGACGTTTATAATGGTCTGGCCCTTTAGCAACTTCAGCGTGAAATTGTAGCTAATTTGCCTACAAACATCAGGTGGTCATAATAATCTGGCCGTGTGTGTGTGTGTGTGTGTATCATACTTTATTCCTTTTTATAGCCAACTTATTTTTCATTGTATAAATGTGTCACATTTTGTTTATCCATTCAATTGATGGGCATTTGGATTGTTTCTACCTTTTGGCTATCAATGTTGCTGCAAACATTTGTGTACAAGTCTTTGTGTGAACTTGTGGCTTCAATTCTCTTGGGTAAATTACACAGGAGTGGAATGTCTAATTTTATGTCTAGATTTATGTTTAACTTTTTGAGAAAGTATTTATATATTATTTTACATTCCTACAAGCAACATAGGAGAGTTCCAGTTGCTCCACATTCTCACCAACACTGTAGCCATTTGTGGGTTAGTAATTTGAATCTTGAGCCACATAAAGTGAGGCAGTCCACAGCTGTAGTTGATCCATGCTAGGCAGTGCACAGAAGAAGCTGACCCTCATCCTGCTACAGGTCACAGGCAGCCTGGATTTCTTTCTTTCTTGAGGCTTAATTACTCTACTCTCTTTAGGATCTATATATAACTCCCATGTGCTTCCAATAAAATGTTTTTTTTAGGTTGAATGGGGTTTGTCACTTGTAACAGCACCCATTTGAATTATACTTCCCACACACCCCCCCATTCTTTTTTTCCCACTCCCACCCCCATTCTTGACCCCAGTTGGAGCTAACATGCCCAAGGTTTGCCTGGTTGGAATAAGCCCAGCAGGCATCATGTGGTCAGGGTTTATTTTCTTTTTTCTTTCTTTCTCCTCTTTTTTTTAAAATTGTTGACAATATTACAAATATCAGAGAAATGCAAAATAAAACCACAATGAGATATCACCTCACACCTGTCGGAAGTGCTGTCACCAATAAATCAACAAACAAGTGCTGGAGAGGATGTGGAGAAAACGGAACCCTACCTAGTGCACTGCTGGTGGGAATGCAGACTGGTGCAGTATGGAAAACAGTATGGAGTTTTCTCAAAAAATTAAACATGGAACTCCCATTTGACCCAATAATGCCACTTCTGGGAATATAGCCTAAAAATACTGAAACACCAATCAGAAACAATATATGCACCCCTATGTTCACAGCAACGTTATTTACAATAGGTAAGATCTGGAAACAGCCCAAGTGCCCATCAATAGATGAATGGATAAAAAAGCTGTGTGAGCCCTAGCCATTTGGCTCAGTGGATTGAGCGTTGGCCCATGGATTAAAGAATCACGGTGGGTTTGATTTCGGTCAAGGGCTCATATCTCAGCTGCAGGCTTGATCCCAAGCAGGCTTGATCGCTGGCCAGCCCCAAGTAGGGGTGCATGCAGGAGGCAATCAATCCATGTGTCTCTTTCACATCAATGTTTCTCTCTGCTCTCCCCCTCCCTTCCATTCTCTCTAAAAATCAATGGGACAATATCCTCACCTGAGAATTAACACTGAAAGGTCATGGGTTTGATTCCTAGTCAGGGCACATACCTAGGTTTCAGATTTGGTCCCTGATTGGGGCGAGTACGAAAAGTAATTTCATCTCTCTCGTTGATGGCTGGCTCCCTCCCCCTCACCCTTCTCTCTTTCTTTCCCTCCCTTCCTCTCTATAAAATCAATAAACATATCCTCAGGTGAGGATTAAAAGAAAGAAAAGAAGGGAGGAGGGAGGGAGGGAGGGAGGGAGGGAGGGAGGTAGGTCGGTCGGTCATGGATGCAAAAAGAATGTTTCTACTTAAAGCCATGCAAATGAGCTTACAGAAATAAGGACAAAGAAGAAACTGAACCAATACCAAGGAAAAAATGGAAGATTATTGGATCATCCTTGTGTGCAATATCAGAGTTCAAGAAGAGCATAATGTTCTGACAGATAACCATCCTGGATCAATGATAGGGCTAAGAATTCAAGACTAATATAAATCTCAAAATGTACTTTTTGCTAGAAGAACTTTTAACTTTTCTTTATTCTTTGGACAACTTCTAGGTTTTTGCCTAGCTGTGTTTCCAGTGTGTAAACTCTAAGAACCTTAAATTGGGGGGGAGAAGGGGGGGTGCCAAGAAGAAGAGCATAATGCAGTATTATGCCTGAATATGAACAGTCTTTTCCAGTTCCTATCCAGAATGAAAATTCTTCCTAGTTATACCTCAAAGAGTAAGGCAGCAAAAATTACAAGGTGCATTAACTGTGTATATTCATAATATATAAAGTTTTACATATGTTCTCCCATTTTGTTTTTAAATAAATGTTTACTGACTTCAGAGAGGAAGGGAGAAGGAGAGAGAGCTAGAAATAGCAATGATGAGAGAGACTCATTGATTGGCTGCCTCCTTCACATCCCATACTGGGTTATCAAGCCCACAACTCCGGCATGTGCCCTGACCAGGAATTGACCCTCCTGGTTCATAGGCTGACATTCAACCACTGAGCCACACCAGTCAGGCTGCTCTCCCATTTTGAAATGCAACCCAGCACTAGCCACTTTTGCTCAGTGGACAGAGCGTCGGCCTGCAGACCGAAGGGTCCCAGGTTCGATGCAGGTCAAGGGCACATGCCTGGGTTGCAGGCTCGGTCCAACGTGCAGGAGGCAGCCAATCAATGATTCCCTCTCATCATTGATGTTTCTATCTCTCTCTTCCTTTTCCTTCCTCTCTGAAATTAATAAAAATATATATTTTTAAAAATTAATAAAGAAAGAAATACAGAGACAACCAAGATGGCGGCATAGGTAAACACCTGAATTTACTGCTGCACACAACCACATTAAAACTACAACTAAAAGACAAAACGAATACCAACCAGAACCACGGGAAGGCTGGCTGAGTGGAAATTCTACAACTAGAAGGAAAGAGAAAAGTGCACTGAGTCCGGTAGGAGGTGCAGAGGTGCGGAAGAGCGGATGTAAGGAGGCAAGCGCGAAAGGAGCTGGCAGCTGGGTACGCTGTTGTCTTTTTCAATCGGGAGGGAGAGACAAGCTCCTGACTGCTCTAAACTCCAGTTCCGGGTGAGAATTTGGGGACCCGGACACATACGGAGAGAAACTGGACTCTCTGGCATTGGGCCGGAATGTGAGGGCGGCTTTCTCACAGAGGTGCTTCAGCAGTCATTGTTCCTGCATGGGGCCGCAGGACACAGACTCTGGGACCTTTCCAAGGCAGAGCAGACTGGCAGCCATTGCAGTTTGCTCCGCCCTGGTGATTCCCTGAAACCCTGCCCCACTCAATTTACAACCCCACCCAAGCAGGGCACAGAGGCTTTAGCATATGAATGACCTGGCCTTTCTCCATCTAAAAACCTGGGCAGACTCAGTGAGCGCCAAAGCCCCACTGAAGCAAGTCCTGCCCCATAAAGGTGTCTCCAGCACAGAAGTTCTCCCATTGTAGACACAACTGGTCCTCACAGCCAATTGGCCTGGAGGTCCATTCCACTCAGTGATACCAACAGCAATCACGGCTTAACTACAACAAGACTGTGCACACAGCCCACAAAGGGGTGCACCAAGAGTGTCCACCTCAGGTAATTAGGGAGGCTGAGCTACTGTGCCCTATAGGACACCTAGCACACAAAGCCACTCTATCAAGACAGGGAAGCAGCCAAAATGCGGAGACAAAGAAACAGGCCACAAATGAAAGAAATGGAGGAAAGCAAACTACTGGATATAGAGTTCAAAACTACGGTTATAAGGTTACTCAAGAATCTTCTAGAAATCTCCAAGAAATATAGTGAGACCCTCAAGGATATGAAAAAGGACCAACTAAAAATTAAGCATACACTGACTGAAATAAAGAATAATATACAGAGATCCAACAGCAAATTAGAGGATCCCAAGAATCAAGTCAAAGATTTGAAATACGAAGAAGCAAAAAACACCCAACCGGAAAAGCAAAAGGAAAAAAGAATACAAAAATATGAAGATAGTGCAAGGAGCCTCTGGGACAACTTCAAGCATACCAACATCCAAATAATAGGGGTGCCAGAAGAAGAGAGAGAGCAAGATATTGAAAACCTATTTGAAGAAATAATGACAGAAAACTTCCCCTACCTGGTGAAAGAAATAGACTTACAAGTCCGGGAAGCACAGAGAAACCCAAACAAAAAGAATCCAAAGAGGACCACACCAAGACACATCATAATTAAAATGGCAAGGGCAAAAGACAAAGAGAGAATATTAAAAGCAGCAAGAGAAAAACAGTTAGTTACCTACAAGGGAGTACCCATACGACTGTCAGCTGATTTCTCAACAGAAACGATGCAGGCCAGAAGGGAGTGGCAAGAAATATTCAAAGTGATGAATAGCAAGAACCCACAACCAAGATTACTCTACCCAGCAAAGCTATCATTTAGAATTGAAGGTCAGATAAAGAGCTTCACAGATAAGAAAAAGCTAAAGGAGTTCATCACCGCCAAACCAGTATTATATGAAATGCTAAAGGGTATTCTTTAAGAAGAGGAAGAAGAAGAAAAAAGTAAAGATAAAAATTATAAACAAAGTGACAACAAATAAATATCAACAAGTGAATCTAAAAATCAAGTGAATAAAAAATCTGACAAACAGAATGAACTGGTAAATAGAATAAAATCAGGGGCATAGAAAGGGAGTGGACTGACAATTCTCAGGGGGAAGGGGGTGTGGGGGTGCGGGAAGAGACTGAAAAAAATCATACACCTATGGACGAAGACAGTGGGGGGGTAAGGGCAGGGGATGGGGTGGGAACCGGGTGGAGGGGAGCTATGGGCGGGGGGTGGGGGGGAGAGGAACAACTGTAATAATCTGAAAAATAAAGATTAAAATAAAAAAAAAAGAAATGCAACCTAGATTTTAGATTCATAAAGTCATTGCACCGCCACCCACAACCCCCAAAAGAGAAAGGAATGGTGCTGCTTTTCATTTGACTAACAAAACCAGAGAGGGGCCCTGGGCAGTGTTGTTACACTATACAACACTATAACTCAGTGGTTATAGAGGTGGTCCAAGCACGGAAGGGTCGCAGTTTTGATTCCCAATCGATGGCACATACTTGGGTTGCAGGTTCACTCCCTGCCCTCGGTCAGGGCACATGTGGGAGGCAACCAGATGTGTCTCTCTCATATCGATGTTTCTCTCTCTCTCTCTCTCTCTCTCTACCTCCCCTCCCCCTCTTCCTCCCTCCCTTCCACTCTCTCTGGAAAAGCAATGGAAAAAAATATCCTCTGGTGAGGATTAACAAAAAAAATTAAAAGTACTCACCATGGCCTTTTTTTAGAGGGGACATTATCCCATTTCTTAGACTACTTCCCACCATAACTTCACTTAGGCCCTCTGCTGCATTAAGTAACTGCATCATCCAGTAGATACGTCACCCTCACATAGGCTACATGAGGGCAGAGACTTATTCTTATACCCCCAGTACCTAAAACCATGCCTGGCAAAAAGTCAACAGCAGAACATCTGTTGACTAATTCACTTCCAATCCCATTCCTAATCCCAATTTTTAAAATCTCTTTATTAATCTCAGTATATTCTTCCACAGAAAGAAAATCTAACCTCTTCCAAAAGGCCTCTCCTGACAGGCTCCAAAGAGCTTCAACTGAAAGAAAATCATCTTGTTTCTGCTAACACTTATGTATTAGTGGTTATGTTTCAATTATCTATGTTTATTCTTATCTATATTCCCTTTGGGATAAGTTATTCAAGGGCTAGAAGCAAGCCCCCATTGCCTAATGGGACTGTGCCCCGGGTGAACACAATCCTATATAATAAAATCCCATATAATAAAAGGGTAATATGCAAATCGACTGAACGGCAGAATGACCAGTCGTTATGATGCGCACTGACCACCAGGGGGCAGACGCTCAACGCAGGAGCTACCCCTAGCCCACAGGCCCTGATCGCCTGATGGGGAACAGGAAACCGGGGGTGGGTGGTGGCAGACATGGGCAGCACCAGACCAAGGCAACCGGCAGCGGGGGGCAGGGCCGGCGAGGGGCAGGAATGGCTATCCTTTTGGTTTTTCCTCCTGGCCGGCAGGCTCCGATTGCCCAATGGCAAACAGGGAACTGGGGGTGGGTGGGGACAGGGGGCAGGGCCAGCTGCTGGCAGCTGAGGAAGATGGCCCTGATCACAGGACAGGCCTAGGGAACGTACCCGTGCACAAATTTCATGTGCCGGGCCTCTAGTGTTCTCTTTAATGATCCATTGCTCAACTTGTCGCTTACTACAACACAGCCATCTTATAGGTACCTGCAGCAGACAGTAGTGGCAGCACCAAGGAGGAGGAGAAGAGAGCAGAGAGGAAAGGATAAGGCAGAGAAAGAATCCATACCTAGATGAGACAATGGAAAAGAAAGGGAGAGGGTGGCAGAACCCACAAAGCCTCACTACTCATTCTTTCCTAGGGACCATCATAATCCCTCCCACAATGTACTTAAGTCAAGTTTTAAGTCCATCAGCTATCCTTCAGCACATTTTCCTACTATCATCACAACTCTATTTCATCTTAAACCTGGTAAAGTTTTAAAATCAATATACTAACAGCACAGGTGTAAATTATTAAATGAGGCAAATAATTTGGGGATGATAGGTGTTCATAAATTACTTACTACTCCCCACCACCAAAAAATGGGTGGTTTAAGACAAAAGGAGAAAAGAAGTAGCACAAAGCAACTCAAAAAGGAGAGCTCTGGCTCTAGGATGTGGTGCACCTGCACTCCCCACCTCTCCTCCATCCACCATCTTTCTGGCCATTGGCTATAATGCAGAAGGGCAGTAAGAATGTAGAATCTGAGCTAATTTATCTCAACTTGCAAGGCAGTTTTTTCAATTGCCTGAAAAATACAACACTATTGGCTGATGTGCTGGAAGACTTCTGTCCAACCTTGGAGTTGATTTTTTATTTAAAGATCTACTTCTAAAGGAAAACATGATGTTGAAGAACCTCACTTGTCAAAGCTAGATCAAAGTTCTAAAAGTTCCACACAAAACAGAAGTTTAAAGGAAGAAGTCGACAGCTTTCTCAACAATTCTCTTATCCCTTTCTATAATTGTCTATGGCTTCACATAATATAAAACTACCAGCATTAAGGCAGCAAATACATCCCTCCTGTTTTTTGTAGGTTTTTGTTTTTTGCTGTTGTTTTTTTTCAGTTCTTCACTGATAAACTCAGCCACTTTCTAAGCTAGACAGCTCCCTCTCCAGTTTAAAAGTTATGTGGCTAGTTTAAGTTATGACAATTCAAACAGTTCTATTTCTGCATGTTCTAATCAAAAACTTACCAGAGATATAATTTTTAACCAAAGCCAAAAAGAGGTTAGCAAACATTAATTTATGATGAGGCTACAGAGACAAAGGAAATATTCCACAGAGGCAGACTACTCATTTTCCTCATTGAATGCTGCAGCTCCAGGAATCTAATGATTCTCCATTTATTTAAAAATGAAAATGATAATAAAATTGCCTAGTGTTGACAGCAGGTGATTTTTAACTTCACTGCTGCCTGACAGGAACCTACAGGCTTTACCTGGCCTCAATCTGTCCAGTTTAGAATTGCCAACTAGTAGCTTCTCAAAAGCAAAATTCAATGTAAGCCATTTAAAAAGTGCTTTTCAAAGTGTCAAATACAATAGATTAGTCAAACTCAGCATGTTAGAACAAAATAAAACCTGGGTGCCCAATCCAGGCATCAACTGTCAAAGCCAAGTGAAACAGATCATCATTCCAGAGCAAAAAAGAGGATCAAATTCTCAAAACAGTTGTGATACACATACTGGCCGCCCCCCACCCTACCCGCCCCCCGCCGCCTTAAATACAAAGAATGCTACAACAATCTAACAGGTGTCTTCATTGGTAGTCTTAGCTTTTCTCAATTGTGGTTCCACAGGAAAAAAAATTAAGTACTAACACTCTAAGGAAGAAGTTGGCAAATCTTTTTTATAAATATTTTAGGCTTTTCAGAACACATGGTCTCTCTGTCACAACTACTCAATTCTGCCACTGGCACTCGAAAGCAGCTGTCAACAGTTAAGTAAATGAATGTGACTGTGTTCCAATGAAACTATGTTTGGACAATGAAATTAGAACTTCATATAATTTTCACAGAAATATTATTTTTTTCAAAACCATTCTTGTTTTTTTAAAAAGTCTTAGTTCTTTGGCTAGATTTGGCTGTGAGCAATAGTTGCCAACCTAATTCTTAAGGCATCCTTTGTATGTGATAGACCAACTTCTCTATCATCTAGAATGGTACTAATTATGTACCACACTATAGAGAATTGAGAAAATAGTCACTCAAATCATTTTCTGTGTCTACAGTGCTGATTGTCTAATACTAATAAGAGTATTCCATCTAGTATGAAGCTAACTGATAAGATTTATTAGCACTTGTTAACTTGGGCAAAAAACTTTACACAGTTAAAACTTATATTTTTAAGTCTCAAAAGATAAAAATATAAAAAGGAACTTTCACATCCAATACATTCCCAAAGAATGATATTAAATCAAACTGTTGCAAATTAACTCTCTGGTTAATGTACCACCAAAAAAATAAAGAAATTATTTTAGTAAAGCCAAGAATTCTTAAGCCAAGAATTCATTTCAGAAAGGCAAAGGGAGAGATAGAAACATCAATGATGAGAATCATTGATTGGCTGCCTGCTCCACGGCCCCTACTGGGGATCAAGCCCACAACCCAGGCATATATCCTGACTGGGAATTGAATCATAACCTTCTGGTTCTTAGGTCGATGCTCAACCACTGAACCACACCGACTGGGCCAATTATAGTCTTTCCATTTACTTTGTGTCTCAGGTATGTTTCTTCTTAAAGCAGAACCTATCTGAATAAAAATAACAAGTATAAAATTACACAATTGCTTCAAACACTTACATACTAGATTTGAATTCCAGCTCCACCTCTTTCTAGATGAGGAGCTGGAGCAAGTTCTCAACTCTCTCTACTCAGCTGTTAAGGAGAGAAAATACCATCAACCATCCCAAAAATAGCCAAAATGTACAACTGAACTTAGGTAAAAGAGTTTGTATACTATATAGTACTATAGAAATATCAGCTGCCATTATTAGATGCTCGATGACTTTCTTCATATTATCATTTTCTACTTTTTTATAACACTCACTAGTTTCTGCTAAGTCTTGGGTTCAATGGAATACTGTGCACCCAGAAGTATATTTCATTCAAGACATTAAGTAAAGCATAGTATGAGGTACTGTGGAAGAAATAACAATGTCTGAGATGGTCTCAGCACTCCAACAGCTTACAATGAACTCAAGACATGTGCACACAAGCCAGCGCTGTAAGCGGAGCAAGTGAAAACCAACATTTATTGTAGGATCAGAAAAAGTGGTACAGGTATTTAATAAGAGCCTTGGATAGATGATGGGAAACATACTGTAACAGAGGAAATTGCAAGAGCATAGGTACAGAGGTGAAAGAACACTGAACACACTCCAGAATACAGGGAAGTTCAAATTCTAAAACAAATTCCAAAATTTGTTTCATTTTTAAAATCTAACCAGAAAAAGAAAAATTTCACCATAAACTTCTGAAAGGTAAGCATCTTGAAGGATAAGCAAGATAAATAAGTGGGAAAATTATAACCATGCTGGTTTCAAACCACACTTTATCACTTCCAAAAACACTTCACAGTTTCTAAGAGGACACTGTTTAGAGTAGACTGAATTACAGAGAAGGAGTAAGTCTGGCCTAGTAAGACTCTTGAGGGAGTGGGAATTGACATACTCAGCTTATATTGTATTGTAATACACATACAATAATATAATCAACCTGCGTCAGAAACCATTTTCTTAAATTCTTCAAATTATCACACTCCTCTCATTGAAAGATAAAGTCTAAATCCCCTCCCCTTGAATCTGGACAGGCCATGTAACTGCTTTGACTGGAGAATACGGCAGAAGTGATGCTCTGCCAGTTCCAGCTGAGCCTGTCCACTGTGACAAATGATCATTGTTTCTTATGACCCTAAATTTTGGAGTGTTTGTTAAGAAGCAACAGACAACTAGAAAAGCCACCAGATCACAGCTCCAGCTTTCAGGCCTTTCACCACACCTACAACCAAAATGCTATTTCACTTAAGAAAGGAAATAACTCAGGACTTGTGACTTTTTGGGATAGGTTTTTAACAGAATATTCTGTCAACTCTCAGAGCATAAAAAGTCCAAAGGGTCCTACCTCCTCTTAAGAAATACAAACTGCCCCAAAAAAATGATGTCCGTCAAGTTCCATAAGAAAAGGTTATAAACATCAAACATATCAAAGTGATACATTTATTCTTTACACCAAAGAAACCCTCTGGCCTGAAAGGTTAAATACCAAGAAGTAGTCATCTCCAGAAAGTAGGAGGAGATGACTACATAGATAACAGTGAGTTCTCAAGGAGTGGAGTAACAGACAACTTTATGCTTTACACAATTATGAACTGCTTAAAATAAGCATGCAATACTTTTTTAAATTTTTTAAGATATTTCCTGGCCTCCCAGTGCTTACCCCAGGCTGCATTCTTACAGTGTACAGAAGGAGGAGGCAGAGTAAACACACCACATATACACCTCAGCCCTAACCCTTTTCCTGGTCTACAGTGTGAATGGGGAGACATGGAAAAAAAGAAAAAGAAAAGATATTTCATTTGAAACAAAGAGCAAACCACTAGAGCCCTAACAACCTTTAAATGACTTTTTGGTACATTAAGAGTGATAGTAAATGCCATTCTTAGCTTGCTTTCATAGAATGAAGGAGGGTGTTAGCCGCCAAATGGATACTTATTTTTAACAAGGAGCAGAGCCTATGCACCAACTTGCATCTCTTTCTCATCCCACCAGCCACATGCTTCTGCACAGTGTGGCACTCCCTGTTAGCACAGTGCCCAACAAGGGAAGAACGGCCTTGAAATTGCTTTGACTTCCTTCTTTCAAGCTTAGAAGGCCACTAGGTAAAAGGAAAATAGTTTGAGAATTCCTATACCTCAGCATCTCTGTGCTAGGCTAAGCCTCCTTGGAAACCATTTTTCATGTTTTCTTCTAGAGGACTCTATCACACTCCCAACTCCATGAACATTGGCAAGATGGTTGAATGTATATGAAAGAGTAGCACCAAATCAAATCAGAAGTTTTCATAAACTACCCACATCTCTAGCCTCTTCTCATTAGACCAATTCCTTGCTCCTAAGAAATTCTATCAAGAGACAGATAAAGAAAAGATGAAATACAGAACATTTCATTCTGCTTATGATTATTAATGTCAAGTAAAGTACCAAAGTGAAAAGGAAATCACCACAAGGAAAACTACAAGGTTATGAAATTATCACAGGGTTCTCCCATGTATCATTAAGTGTTGAGAACTCACTGTTATCTGTAAGCACTTCCAGGAGCCCTCCCCAACCCTCAGTTTATCAAGTTTCCTAAAAGAAACAAAGGTTCAGCAGGTTCCAACTACCAATATTTCTTCCAAAAGGTTTATTAAAGTTCTATGATCTCAGACTCTAGTTATTCTCTTTACTAAACCCAAATACTCCAATTTAGCTTCCATCCATCATAGAAAAATACAGATATACAGGTCAAGATACAAAACACACTGATAAATTGGAAAGAGTTCTATAAAAACTAGACAAACATCCTATATAATAAAAGCCTAATATGCTAAGTGTCCGGTTGAACAGTCAGCCTTTCAACCAATCAAAGTGTAATATGCTAACGATATGCTAAGGCTACTCAACCGCTCACTATGACATGCACTGACCACCAGGGGGTAGACGCTCCAACCGGTAGATTACCTTGCTGCTGGGGTCCAGCCAATCAGGACTGAGTGAGATAGGCTAGATATGCCCTGGAGCCCTCCCACAGTCCCTCCCCGGCCCTGATCGTGTGCCAGTGGGGTCTCTCAGTCTGGCCTGCACCCTCTCGCAATCCGGGACCCCTTGGGGGATGTCAGAGAGCCGGTTTTGGCCTGATCCCACAGGCCAGGCAGAGGGACCCCACTGGTGCACAAATTTGTGCACCAGGCCTCTAGTAGCAAATATAAGTACAGTTCAGTAAATTTAGAAGTAACACCTAAAACAGATTAGTGAGAAGTAACAAAGGATTACGCATGCTGAATACATCAGTAATACAGAGCAACTTGAGCAAGAGATCAACAAGAGGAAATCATGTGGAGTTATTTTTTAAGTTTTTAGATTTTTTTCTTCTTTTTTTTTTTTTTGTTAATCCTCGATGATATTTTTCCATTGATTTCTAGAGAGAATGGGAGAGGGGAGTGGGAGAGAGAGAGAAACATCAATGTGAGAAAGACACATTGATTAGTTGCTTCCTACACGCACCCCGACTGGGACCGGGGATGGAACCTGCAACTCAGGTATGTGACCTTGATGGGGAATCAAACCCATGACCCCTCGGTGCACAGGTCAACACTCTAACCACTGGCTAGGGCTAGATTTTTTTTTTTTAAATGTTTTTATCGATTTCAGAGAGGAAGGGAGAGGGAGAGAGAGAGAAACATCAATGATGAGAGAGAATCATCTATCAGCTGCCTCCTGCACTCCCCCTACTAGAGATTGAGCCCACAACCTAGGCATGTACCCTGACAGGAAATCAAACTGTGAACTCCTGGTTTACGGGTCTATACTCAACCACTGAGCCACACTGGCTGGACTAGATTTTTTTTTAATAATTTTTATTTTTCAATTCCAGTTGATATACATTATTATATTAGTTTCAGGTGTACATCCCATTAATTAGACATTACATAATTTACTAAGTGATCATCCCGATAAATCTCATACCCAACACCACAGTTACTAGAATATTATTGACCATATTCCCCATGCTGTACTTTACATCCCTATGACTACTCTGTAACAACCTGCTTGTACTTCTTAATCCCTTCACCCTTTCCCACCTGGCAACTGTCAAAATGTTCTCTATATCTACGAGCCTGTTTCTATTCTGCTTATTTACTTTTTTTTATAGATTCAATTATTGATAGATACCTATTTATTGCCATTTTGGTGTTCATATTTTTTTCTTCTTCTTCTTCTTAAAGAAGACCCTTTAACATTTCAAATACTGGTTTGGTGGGGATGAACTCCTTCAGCTTTTTCTCC
Source organism: Myotis yumanensis (assembly GCF_028538775.1). NCBI lineage: Eukaryota > Metazoa > Chordata > Mammalia > Chiroptera > Vespertilionidae > Myotis > Myotis yumanensis. Next base: position 89,430,593 of record NW_027223757.1, read on the forward strand.
TCTGGGAAGCTCTTTATTTGTCTTTCAATTCTAAATGATAGCTTTGCTGGGTAGCGTGAACTTGGCTGTAGGTCCTTGCATTTCATTCCAGAAAACTGAGGCACACTTCAAAGTTTAATTTTTCTCTTCTCTTTTCTTTTTAAGGAATGAGTGAAGGGAAAAAAATAGGTTTCATTGGAAGTTTTAATTTGAGTCTAAAATTCTAGACTCCAAGTTTACATTGTGGGGTAGAAGAAACAAACAGAAAAGGGGGCTGATCAAAGGTTATTCCAAGTTTTTCATCATTTGGTATTTACTGATTAGTGGTAATGTGTTCTATATAATTATAAATTACAAAGGATACAAAAAAATGTGTCCTTTATACAACACTATAATAACAGAAATCTGATAAGAAGCATAAAATGTATGCTAATTCCTTTGGTCAATTTTTCAAAGGGTCAACAGACTCTTCTTTGCCCCACAAGCCTCCAATTGTATAGAAAATAAATGAATAAAATATTTAAACACTTGCTCTTTGAAAGCAATGGCCCACCTAAGACAAGATTTAACAAACTGTGGACCCAAGTTATCTTCCAGATCAGACTTTGAATACAAAATACCATCAAAAGCTATTTCAACAGGGCTTTCACAACACACATTTAAAAGCCAAACCCAGACAAAGTCCTGGGAATGTTTGCAGTAGGGGAGACCTAAATTGTAAATGTTTAAATGAAAGAAAAATTCTATTCTATTCTAGAAAGTATTAAATGTAATCCAGCTTAACCTTCTACTTAAAGGTATCACCACTATTTCCAAGTAGCTTAGAGTGGAAATATAGCATATAACATAAGCCCTGAAGAGAGTCATGCTACTAACTTGCTAAGTAAAACCTTGGAGAACTGACTAAGCCTCAGTTTCTTTGACTATAAAACAGGAAAGCACTATTTCACCAACCACACAATTTCTATAAGAATTAGGAAAATAACACATATAAAGTGGCTGTCAGCCCTGACCAGTTTGGCTCAGTGGATAGAGCGTCGGCCTGCGGACTCAAGGGTCCTGGGTTCGATTCCGGTCAAGGGCATGTACCTTGGTTGCGGGCACATCCCCAGTGGGGAGTGTGCAGGAGGCAGCTGATCAATGTTTCTCTCTCATCGATGTTTCTAACTCTCTATCCCTCTCCCTTCCTCTCTGTAAAAAATCAATAAAATATATTTTTTTAAAAAGTGGCTGTCGCTTTTCCGCACTACCCAGGGAGGGCTCCATACGGCGTTGTTCTCGGTTCCCACGTAACTTAAAGGGAAACTTTTCACAATGTCCGGAGCCCTTGATGTCCTGCAAATGAAGGAGGAGGATGTCCTCAAGTTCCTTGCAGCAGGAACCCACTTAGGTGGCACCAACCTTGACTTCCAAATGGAACAGTCCATCTACAAAAGGAAAAGTGATGGCATCTACATCATCAATCTGAAGAGAACCTGGGAGAAGCTTCTGCTGGCAGCTCGGGCCATTGTTGCCATCGAAAACCCAGCTGACGTCAGTGTCATTTCGTCCAGGAATACTGGCCAGCGAGCTGTGCTGAAGTTCGCTGCTGCCACTGGAGCCACTCCCATTGCCGGCCGCTTCACTCCTGGAACCTTCACCAACCAGATGCAGGCAGCCTTCCGGGAGCCAAGACTTCTGGTGGTTACTGATCCCAGGGCTGACCACCAGCCTCTCAGAGGCGTCTTATGTTACCCTGCCCACCATCGCTCTGTGTAACACAGACTCTCCCCTGCGCTATGTGGACATCGCCATCCCCTGCAACAACAAGGGGGCTCACTCAGTGGGTCTGATGTGGTGGATGCTGGCCCGGGAAGTACTCCGCATGCGTGGCACTATCTCCCGTGAACACCCGTGGGAAGTCATGCCTGATCTTTACTTCTACAGAGATCCTGAAGAGATTGAAAAGGAAGAACAGGCTGCTGCTGAAAAGGCTGTGACCAAGGAGGAATTTCAGGGTGAATGGACTGCTCCTGCTCCTGAGTTCACTGCTGCTCAGCCTGAGGTTACAGACTGGTCTGAAGGCGTGCAGGTGCCCTCTGTACCCATTCAGCAGTTTCCTACTGAAGACTGGAGTGCTCAGCCTGCCACTGAAGACTGGTCTGCAGCCCCCACTGCTCAGGCTACTGAATGGGTAGGAACAACCACTGAGTGGTCCTAAGCTGTTCTTCCACAAATTCTTAACAGAACGGAAATAAGGTTGATGGAAAATAAACAGTTTCTAAAAAAAAAAAAAAAAAAAGTGGCTGTCATCCAGAAAACAGTAGCAGTTATTACTGTTTCCAGTACTAATACATATTAGAACTAATACAAGAGGGAGGGGGGAGGAGAGGGGGAGGAGGAAAGAAAGGAGGAAGGAAGGAGGAGGAGGGGGGAGGGAGGGAGGGAGGGAGGAAGGGAGGAAGGAGTGGGGAGGAAAAGAGGAAGGGAGGAAGAGAGGGAAGGAAGGAAGGAGAGAGGGAGGGAGGGAGGGAGAGAGGGAGAGAGAAAAGAAGAAGAAATAATCACAGGCAAATTATAAATACTTTTGAGATAAAAAAAAAAAAACATACCAGTGGTTCTCAACCTTCCTAATGCTGCAACCCTTTAATACAGTTCCTCATGTTGTGGTGACTCCCAACCATAAAATTATTTTCGTTGCTGTAATTTTGCTACTGTTATGAATCGTAATGTAAATATCTGATATGCAGGATGTATTTTCATTGCTACAAATTGAACATAATTAAAGCATAGTGATTAATCACAAAAACAATATGTAATTATATATGTGTTTTCTGATGGTCTTAGGTGACCCCTGTGAAAGGGTCGTCCGACCCCCAAAGGGGTCGAGACCCACAGGTTGAGAACCTCTGGATTGGAGGGAAAGTCTTTAAATACCTGTAAATGGCTACAATTAAAAAGGAGAAATCTTAAATCAAACTAATCTATCTTCAAACATGAGAGGAAAAGCAAACTAAACCTAAAGCAAGCAGAAGGAAGGAAATAATAATGATGTAAACAGAAAGTATTAATATAAAGAACAGAAAAACAATAGAGAATTACTAATTGAAAAACTTTCTTCACAGAGAAGCCAGCCCTGGATGGTGTAACTCAGTGGTTAGACTAGCATGTCAGCCGACTCACTGAAGGATTCCCAGTTCAAATCCCAGTCAAGGGCACATACCTGGGTTGCAAGTTTGATACCTGGTCCCAGTCAGAGTGCATGTGGGAAGCAACCAATCAATGTATGTCTCTTTCTCTCTCCCTCTCTCTTTCTCCCCCCACCTCCCCTTCCTCCCTCCCTTCCACTCTCTGTAAATATCAGTGGAAAAAATATCCTCGGGTGAGAATTAACAAAGAGAAGCCCAGGCATAGATGGTTTCACTGATGAATTCTACCAAGTACAAATTCTTCATAAACTCTTCCCAAAAAAATCAGGAAGGAGGAAACACATCCCAACTTAATCTATGAGGCCAGTTATTTTGATTCCAAAACTGAAAATAGCACAACAATAAAAACTGGAGACCAATATCTCTTATAAATATAGATACAAAAGTCCTCAATAAAATACCAGCAAACCAAATCCAGCAGCAAATAAAAAGGATTATACAGTAAGACCAAGTGGGATTTATCCCAGGAAAGCAAGGTTGGTTTAGCATCAGAAAATCAACCGAAGTAATAGATCATATATCAATAGATTAAAGGACAAAAAACACATGACAATCTTAATACACACAGGAAAACCATGTGACTAAATCCAACACCCTTTCACGCTGGGGGGCGGGGGGCGGGTCAACAAACTAAGGACAGAACTTTTTCAACTTGATAAAAGTTAACTTCATTACTCAATGGTAAAAGACTGAAAGCTTTTCCCCTAAGATCTGAGCAAGACAAGAATGCCCACTGTTACAGCCAGAGGGCCTGAGGGGTGGGGGGGGTTGGGGGGCGGTGTGAAGGGATTGAGAAAAGACAGACAAGAGAATGAAGACAAACAAGAGAATGAAAGCTAGGTCTCGGTGGGACGCTGCTCCCTGATGAGGAGACAGCACCAGCGCCCACAAGCCATGTCTTTATTTTATAGCAGATGCCACAAGGCAAAGTAGGGGCGTGATCAAGTTGTTTACATCATTCTCGTGAATTTCAACCTCACTCAATTACATGCACCTGAACTCTAGCACACAGGCACGTGGGGCCACGTGTTCGGACCATAGGTTCAAGCTTACAACTATAGCGGTTGGCTATAATTGTGCTGGGAGAGCGCTGCCCTCCAGCTGGGACTTGCACGTGGCAATGAGAGGACCCTGTCTTTTCATTAGTCCGAGGCTGGCCAAAACACTGTAGCCGCGCCCCACAGCCCACTCTCATCATTTCTATTCAACCTGTATTGGAGATTCTAGCCAGGGCATTTAAGCAAGAACAGGAGATAAAGGGCATTCAAATTGGAACAGTAGAAGTAAAACCATCCCTACTTGCAAATGACATGACCTTGTATGTAGAAAAATCCTAATTCACTAAAGAAAACTATTATAGCTAACAAGTTCTGCAGGATACAAAATCAATACACAAAAATCTATTTTATTCCTATATAGTACCAATGACCAATCTGAAAATGAAATTAAGAAACAATTCCACTTATGATAGTATCAAAGAGAATAAAATAGGTATAAATTTAACAACAGAGCCCTGGCCGGCTTGGCTCAGTGGATAGAGCAATGGCCTGCGGACCGAAGGGTCCCAGGTTTGATTCCTGCCAAGGGCACATGCCTGGGTTGTGGGCTTGATCCCCAGTGGGGGGCATGCAGGAGGCAGCTGATCAGTGATCCTCTCTCATCATTGATGTTTCTGTCTTTCTCTCTTTCTCCCTTCCACTCTGAAATTAAAAGAAATATAGATATTTTTTTGCCCTAACCGGTTTGGCTCAGTGGATAGAGCATCGGCCTGCAGACTCAAGAGGGTCCCAGGCTCGATTCCGGTCAAGGGCATGTACCTTGGTTGCGGGCACATTCCCAGTGGGGAGTGTGCAAGAGGCAGCTGATTGATGTTTCTCTCTCATCGATGTTTCTGGCTCTCTATCCCTCTCCCTTCCTCTCTGTAAAAAAACCAATAAAATATTTTTTAAAAGAAATATATATATATTTTTAAATTTAACAACAGAGGTATAAGATGTACACTGAAATCTGTAAAATATTGTTGAAAGAAACTGAAGCCTCTTGGGTCGACATCTCGGCAAGGCAGCAGCACATCCCTGCTCTCTAAGTCCCGCAATGCCTCCCAAGGACAAGAAGATGAAAGATGCTGGAAAGTCGGCCAAGAAAAACAAAGATCCCCATGAACAAGACTGGGGCAAGGCCAAAAAGAAGTGATCCAAAGGCAAAGTTCGGGACAAGCTCAATAACCTGGTCTTGTTTGACAAAGCAACATATGACAAGCTCTGCAAGGAAGTTCCCAACTACAAGCTTATAACCCCAGCTGTGGTCTCGGAGAGACTGAAGATTCATGGTTCCTTGGCCAGGGCAGCCCTTCAGGAGCTCCTCAGTAAAGGACTTATTAAACTAGTCTCAAAGCACAGAGCTCAGTGATTTACACCAGAAACACCAAAGGTGGGGATGTTCCAGCTACTGGAGAAGATGTATGAACAACAGGTCTCACTGGCTATATATTTTGAAAAATAAAACTTTATTAAATAAGAAAAGAAAAGAAACTGAAGACATAGATAAATGGGAAGATATCCCAATGCTCAAAGGGGAGAAAAATAAATATCATTACAATGGCAACACTCCTCAATTAACCTACAGATGCAATGCAATCCCTTATCAAATTCCTAGCTAGCTTCTTTGCAGAAATTGACAAGCTGATCCTAGAATTCATATGGAATGCAAAGGACCAAAGACGAACAAAGTTGGAGTTCTCACACTTCCTGATGTCAAAACTTACTATATAAAGTAAGTATTCAAGATGGTGACATAAAGATAGGCATTATATATTAATGTAATAAAACTGAGAGTCCAGAAATAAACTGTCAAATTTATGGTTAACTGATTTTCAACAAGAGTACCAAGAATAGTGCAGCTGCTCTGGAAAACAGCCTGGCAGTTACTCAAAAAGTTAAATAGAGTTACCATATGACCCAGCAATTCCCCTCCTAGGTTCATATCAATAGAAATGCAAACATATTCACACAAAAACATGTACATAAATGTTTACAGTATTATTCATAATACCCAAAAAGTAGAAATAACCTAAATGTCCATCAATTAATGAGTTGATAAACAAAATGTGGTACATGCATACAATGGAGTATTATTCAACCATAAAAGGAAATGGAATAATAATATATGCTATAACATGGATAAACCTTGAAAATATTATGCTACGAAAAGAAGTCAGACACAAAGGCCATATGTATTTTTTATGATTCCATTTATGTGAAATGTTCAGAATTGGCAAATCAATAAAAACAGGAAAAAATGTGGTTGCCAGAGGGATAGAGGAATGTGGCATGACTGAGAATGGATAGAGAATTTCTTTTGGGGGTGAAATTTTCTGGAATTAGATGGTAGTGATAGTTGCACAATTTTTTGAATATGCTAAAAATCACTACATTGTACACTTTAAAAGGATGAATTTTATGGCATGTGAATTATCTCAATATAAAAAATTAGCAAAAATATTTCATCAAGAACAAGCATTTGAAACTTACTTTCTACATTCAATAATGCTGCAGTATTAAGGCCTATCCAAAAATTTTCAAACCCTTTCAAAAATAGAAAATGACTATCCCAAGGTTTCATCTAAAACAATTATCAGCAGCACTTCAAAGACACATCTAATTCTGTCTGAGCCAGGAGTCCAAGCACTAACTATCTAATCTTTCTGAGTTAAAAGACAGCAAATTGTCCTAGTCTGTAGATCCAGCAGGAAGTCAAAATAGCTTCAACCTCACCTTGCTGGCCTAAAGCAACAGCAAGTTGTCATCAAATATGAGACTATTAAACTGTATTGATGTAATATTAAACAAATTTAAAATATATCTATATAAAATATATCTATAACACATATTTAATAACATATTTATCATTAACAAAATGGTATATAATGGTACTTTCACAAGAGCTCATCTATAAATTCAAATAACCCAACTCTCTTTGATCACAGAGTTCAAATACTGAAATACTTAAAGTTCTTTAAAATCATAATATAGCAGTTATATAGCTAAATAAACTGAAGACTGTCTATAGAAAATAAAATGCAGCAAAATAATATTTTCAGAATATCAGAAAAATGCAATTTGACCTTAACTCACAATCAGACCATGTGTGGAGTATGTCCTTCCTTCTTATACTGACACATACTAGTACATTACCCAGACTCCACCTCGGACACACTAAATTGGAGCTGGGGAAGCAACAGTAATGAGTTTTTTTAGAAAAGGCTACCATAGTGATTCTGACAACCCCATCCTCACTCCAGAGATGACCACTGTTCTAACAACACTTCCTGCACAAACTTACCTGCTCAACTGATTATGACCTATGTATGTACTTATGTCACGCTATACAATCCTGGCTCACCCTTTCTCTCCTAAACTTCAAACACCTAAGGCAGGGGTCCTCAAACTTTTTAAACAGGGGGCCAGTTCACTGTCCCTCAGACCGTTGGAGGGCCGGACTATAGTTTAAAAAAATACTATGAACAAATTCCTATGCACACTGCACGTATCTTATTTTGAAGTAAACAAACAAAACGGGAACAAATACAATATTTGTATTTGCATGTGGCCCTCGGGCCGTAGTTTGAGGACCCCTGACCTAAGGCATTTCCACATTTAGATGGTCCATAGCCTTAAATTCAACATGCTCAGCACCATTTTTGTAACATAATAATAATACCCATGAAGAAGTGACTAGGACCCTAGCTGGTTTGGCTCAGTGGATAGAGTGTCGGCCTGCAGACTGAAGGGTCCCAGGTTCGATTCCGGTTAAGGGCACATGCCTGGGATGCAGGCTCCATCCCCAGTAAGGGGCGTGCTGGAGGCAGCTGATCAATGATTCTCTCTCATCATTGATGTTTCTATCTCTCTCTCCCTTCCTCTCTGAAATCAATAAAAATATATATAAAAAAAGAAGTGACTAGGTAACCTGGTTAAATTAAACCTAGTTAATATATACACTTATTGGAATACTGCGCTACCATTTAAAAGCAGCAGCTAGAAATGTACATGCTGATTTGGAAAGAACTCTACAAAATAATTAAGTTTTTAAAAAGCAAGGTACAATATAGTGTGTAGTATGCTACTATCTGTGATAGAAAAAAAGGATAAATGCAGTGTATGCACAAGAAATTTGTGGATGCATACTTCAGAAACTTAACCATGGGGGGTGGGGGAAAGAGATCAACCAAAGGACGTGTATGCATGCATATAAGCATAACCCATGGACACAGCCACTAGGGGGCATGAGGGCATGTGCTGGGGGGTGGGAGTGGCCAGGAAGAGGTAAATGGGGGGCGAGGGGAGACATATGTAACACTTTAAACAATAAAAAAATTAAAAAAAAAAAACTTAATCATGGTTTTCACCAGAAAGTGAGACTAAGTGTATCACTTAGTAAGGAGACATCACTTTCATTGTATACCCATTTGTGTTGTTTGAATGATTTAGTGTATGAATACATTGTTAGTAATTTCTTAAAAGGATTTAAAAGATATACTATAAAGCTATAAATGTACATTTACATGCTATCTGAAAAAAAAACTCATATCCAGAATACATAAGGAACTCCTACAAATGGCTTAAAAAAAAAATGCAAGCAACTCAATAGAAAAATGAGCAAGATATTTGAACAGAAACCTCCTCATAACAAAGTTTAGCCAAACAGCCAACAAAGAAAGATGCTCAATTTAAGTAGTCAATAGGGAAATTAAAATCACAAAGCAATAACTCTATACATAAAGATGAAAGAAACAGACAACATCAAGTACTGACAAAGATGTGGAATAACCAGAATTCTCATATACTGGTGGTACGAGTGTGAACTGACATAACCACTTTAGAAAACTGGCAGTACCTACTAAATCTAAACTATATACATACACCTTATAACCCAACAATTCTACTACTGGGTATATACCTAATAGAAATGAGTGCTATGTCCACCAAAAGATACATGCAAGAATATTCACTGCAGCATTATTCATAATACCCCCAAACAAAAAAAACTCTGAAAAGGAGAACGGATAAGTTATGCTATCATACAACAGAATACCACATACCTGTAAAAAATCATTACCCGTCTACAAAAATGTACATGAAGCTCAAACCATAATGCTGTAGGAAAGAAGCTAAACATAAGTAGTAAGTATTACATAATTCCATTTACTAGTACATAAAATTTAAAAACAAGCAAAACTAATCTTATGGTGAGAGAAGTCAGAATAAGTTGGAAGTATTAACTGGGATAATAAGGCACAAGGAGACTCCTAGTGAGGTGCTGAAAATGCACATCCTATATGTCAATCTGGGTAGATGGTCGTTATACAAGTGTATACATATAAAAAATCAAGTTGTACATAAAAATTCATCAAACTTAAGAGAATGAGAAGACAAGCTACAGACTGGGAGAAAATATTTATAAAAGACACCTGATAATCAAATATACAAAGAAATTTTAAAATACAATAAGAAAACAAGCCCAATTAAAAAACAGGCAAAAGACCTGAACAGACACCTCACAACAGATGTACAGATAAGAAGCATCTGAAAAGATGTTCAACATCATAAATCATTAAGGAACTGGCAAATTAAAATGAGAAACCACCTCAAACCCATTAAAATGGCTAAAGTCCAAACCAATGACAATACCAGATGCTGGTAAGGATGTGAAGCAACACAAACTCTCATTCATTGCTGGTGGGAATGAAAAATGGTACAGCCACTTTGGAAAACAGTTTGGACGTTTCTCACAAAACTAAACACACTCTTACACAATCCAGCAATCACAATCCTTGGTTTACCAAGTTGAGAACTTAGGTCCACACAAAAACCTGCACATGAATGCTTAGAGCAGCTTTAGTCATAATTGCCAAAACTTGAAAATAACCAAGATGTCCTTCAGTATGTGAATTGATAAACTGCACTACATCCAAACAATGTAGTACCTGTCATTCAGTGCTAAAGAGAAATGAACTATCAAGCCACGAAAAGACATGGAAGAACCTTAAGGGCATATAACTAAGTAAAAAAAAAGCCTGCCCTAACCAGTTTGGCTCAGGATAGAGCGTTGGCCTGTGGACTGAAGGGTCCCAGGTTCGATTCTGGTCAAGGGCATGTACCTTGGTTGCAGACACATCCCCGGTAGGGAGGTGTGTAGGAGGCAGGTGATCGATGTTTCTCTCTCATCAATGTTTCTAACTCTCTATCCCTCTCCCTTCCTCTCTGTAAAAAATCAATAAAATATTTTTTTTTAAAAAGCCAATCTGAAATGGCTACATACTGTATTATTCCAACCATTATGATATTCCAAAAAAAGCAAAACCATGGAGATAGTAAAAAGATCAGTGATTGCTAGGGGGTACGAATATGACTATTTTAGGACAGTTAACCCATTCTGTATGATACTATAATGGTGGATACAGGTCATGAAACATTTGTCAAAACCCATAGAATGTACAACACTACGAGTGAATCCTGTTTTTTTTAATTTATATTTTTTTAGAGATAGGGGAAGGGAGAGGGAGAAACATGGGTCGGCTGGCTACCCAGGAACCCAGGATAGAGCCTGCAACTAGCTATGTGCTCTCACTGGGAATCGAACCAGCAACCTTTTGGTTCATGGGAGGACATTCAACCAACTGAGCCATGCCAGACGGGGCCAATGAACCCTATTTTAAACTATGGACTTTGATGTGTCAATGCAGGTTCACTGACAGTAACAAATGAACCATTCCGGTGGAGAAAGTTGATAGTGAGGGAAGCTGTTTCTGTACAGGGATAGGCATATAGAACTCTCTACTTCCTATTCAACTTTGCTGTGAATTTAATGCTGCTCTAAAAAATAAAATATTTTTCAATTGATCAAAGTATACATTTGAAATGTGCAGTAAACTAATTATGCCTCAATTAAAAAGTGGAAGAAAGATCTAAGAAGAAAAATATGTAAGGTAAACCAATGGTGTCAGCAGTCAGGATAGTGATTACCCTGGAGGAAGAGGGCAGTGACTGAAGAGGACAGGAGGAAGGTTTGTTAGAGGCTGGGAAAGCTATTTCTTGATACAGGTGCCAGTTACATGGGCATATTCATTTTATGAAAATTCATTTCACTATATTCTTAAGATTTATGCATTTTTCACTATGTATATAACACTTCAATAAAAAGTCTAAATTAAAAAGGATACAATATAAAAGTACATTGACATGCTATCTAATTCACACATAAAAATACTCAACCTGTCTAAAATTAGTCATCTCTTCCCCACTCATCATTTTCTAGACACAATCACTTCAACTTAGAACTTCCAAAGTATAAACTCTTGTCTACCAAACAAAACTCTACACTCCACTGACAGATGGCATTAGTGGTTGCTTCCACAATTTCACTTTGGACCTAGGAATAAATGACACCATCTTTCACCCAGTTGCCCATATCAGAAATCCTACTGCCTCTCTTCTCCTTTCCACCTCCTCCATCCCATCTTTCATCCAATCTGTCTCTGCTCTTATACTCAAGTTCTCGAACTCTCCAGTCCTCACTACTCCAGTGCTATGGACTGAAATGTTTATGCCCACCCCCCAAATTCCTATGTTGAATCCTAATGCCAATATGATGGTGTTTGAAGATGGGCCTTTGGGAGGCAGAGTCCTCATGAATGGGATTAGTACCCTTATAAAAGAGGCTGGAGAGAGGTTCCTTATCCCTTCCACCATGTGAGGTTACAGTGAAAAGACAGCATGGAAGAGGAAGGAGGCTCTCATCAAACACCAAACCTGCTGGGACCATGAACTTGGACTTTCAGCCTCCATAACTGTGAGAAGTAAATTTCTGTTGTTTATAAGCCACCCAGTATATTTTGTTATAACAGCCCAAATGGACTAAAATACCCAAGTTTCTGCCTACATTCATTCTCAGCTCTTCTCCCACAGCATTCACTCAGAGTTGCTTTATGTAGGGTCTACTGACCCGATAGTCCATGGATAGAAAGAAGTGTTTAGCCCTGGCCAGCATCTCAGTGGTTAGTGACTGTCCATGCACGGGAGGGTCGAGGGTTTGATTCCTGGTCAAAAGCTCATATCTGGGTTGCAGGTTAAATCCCCAAGGGGCTCTCACATCCATCTCCCCCGCCCCCCCCCCCCGCACCCCCTTCCTTCCACTCTCTCTAAATATCAATGTAAAAAAATCCTCGGGTGAGGATTAACAAAGAAAACAAGTGTGTTTAGATCTATCTGGTTTCCTTTGTAATCATAGGCATTTTATTTTATACATTATTCTGAGAAGAGCTTCATCAAATTGCCAAAGGGATCCACGACCCAAAAAGGTTTAAACGCCCTACCTAGACTGTGCTTCCATGCTTATACCCTCCAATTCTCTTCCACACTGCTGCCAGAGTAAATTTTTTGAAACATAAATATGTCAACCATGCTTCAAATCCTTAAGTGGTCCCAAATGTTTCCAAGATAAAATCCAAATTCAATAGTATGACAATCATGTTCATAACTGGCCCCTGCTCATCTCCCCAGCTTCATCTTCCCTCCTGCTATACACTGCAGCTTACATACTGAGTTGAATTTGCAACTCTGAGCTCAGGATGCTCTCTCACTCCTCTCTGCCTCTGCACAAGCCATTCCCCTGCCTGGAAAGCCCTCTCCTCATCATCTTCACATGGTTCACTCCTGCTCACCTTTTACACCCATCTCCCCAGAGAAACCTCCTGGCCCTCCTCCCTCCCAGTCTCAGTAACATGCCCTGTCAGTGCTCTCACAGTATTCTGTGATGATCTCCCATAGTGCTTCTTTCCTCATGCTATTTTGTCGGTTTATTGGTCTGCCTCCCCTTCTTAGCGAGGAAGTCAGAGAAAGGTATATCACTCCTAGCAGAGCTCAAGACACGATCGAGTGCTTAACAAATGCTTGCTGAACAAGGGATTGGCTCTGAAAAATAGCCAAACTGACCAAAGGCTGGTCAGAAACATTATCAACTAACTAGGTGTCACTGGTCTGAAGATGACCATAAATGCAAACTGTCCAGTTGAGGCAAGATAGCCCTGCATCTGCTATCAATGCTCCTTCATTCAAGGCTGAGAAGTTACCCCTCGCCCGTTTTGTTCAGTGGTTAGAGCATCAGCCTTACAACTGAAGGGTCCTGGGTTCGATTCCAAACGAGGGCACATACTTCGGTTGCAGGCTCGATCCCTTGCCCCAGTCTGGACACGTGCGGGCAGCAACCAATTGATGTGTCTCTCTCACATCTATGTTTCTCTGTCTCTCCCCCTCTCTTCCACTCTCTAAAAACCAATGGGAAAATATCCTCAGGTGAGGATTAACAAAAACAAAAACAAAAAGCTGAAAAGTGAGTCATTAATAAATGTAATTACCATGGTCAGGCACTGTGACAAAGGCTTGACAGCATTAGCGCTCACTAAACCTCAAAGCAACTCTAAGATATTCTTTTTTAAAAATAAAGAGACAGAGGAGGTAAAGTGTCCAATGTCAAGCAGAAAGTTATAGTCAGATTTTAAACCCAGAACTCTGATGATTCTAAAGCCCATGCCTACCCACTGAGTGCAGTTGGTTTTCTGGACATCAGTATCCCCTTCGTCCTTGGAGACAGTTTAGAGAGCTTGGGTTTGAAAAGGGAGGCTCTTCATTAGCCTCTCAGCAAATGAGAATGGTCTTATTTCCCTGGCAGCACTACTATTAAATTCTTTAAGATTTACGCTAACCTCAGAGTGTTTGTCCAAGAATAAGTAGTAAACTAGAAGGTGGGGGTTGAAAAGGGAGAAAAATCAGTCCCAAAGAATGGAGTTGGTTGAGGCAATCCCAATAAAAGAAGGTATATTGAGTCTCCATGGTCTACTACAGAAACACCATGAAACACCATCCTTTACCTGGCTGAGAAGGTGCCTTTGGGCTTAGCAAAAGAGCCCATAGGGTTCTAATAGATGGAACACCAATTTTGCTGAAAGCTCTGCCATTTCCACTATAGAACTGTACCATAGCTCTCATCCTATGATCTTTTTTAGTTGTTGTTGTATTTTTTAATATGTTTTTACTGATTGCAGAGAGGAAGGGAGAGGGAGAGAGAGATAGAAACATCAATGATGAGAGATAATCACTGATTGGCTGCCTCCTGCACACCCCCTACTGGGGATCCAGCCCGCACCCAGGCATGTGCTCTGAACTGTAACCTCCTAGTTCATAGGTCGACACACAACCACTGAGCTAAGCCAAGCCAAATCAGCCCGGCTATGATCCTATGATCTTTAACACTTCCCTGTAAGACTCCACAGGACTCACACTCTACACACACCTCAATACATAATGTTTTCTTTAATCTCACCCACCACCTTTTTACATTAGTTTCACTAGCTCTTAAGATGTGGCCACCTCTCATATTTTGACTAGAAGCTGGTGACCACAAAGCATTTTCATTCCCAATTACCACCCCACTTCCATCCACATTTCCCTATCCACATCCCCCTCCAACTCCAGTCTTCCCCTTGACCATCCTTTTGTGTCCTTAACCCTTCTAACCCACCTCCATATCTGGTGTCTGATACAGATCGGTCCAGTGACTTTTTTGTACCCAACTTTAAACACAAAGCCAACATGTTCATTCTTCCTGTTCCTAGCCCCAACCAAAAACACACACAATATAACTACCTAATTTATCTACAACAAAAATTATTCAAGTAAACATAGAGGGCTTTCAACTATGGGATAAGAGTAACTAGTCACTAGACCAGTGATGGCGAACCTTTTGAGCTCAGAGTGTCAGCATTTTGAAAAACCCTAACTTAACTCTGGTGCCGTGTCACATATAGAAATTATTTGATATTTGCAACCACAGTAAAACAAAGACTTATATTTTTTATATTTATTTTATATATTTAAATGCCATTTAACAAAGAAAAATCAACCAAAAAAATGAGTTCACGTGTCACCTCTGACACACGTCATAGGTTCGCCATCACTGCACTAGACAGTTCAAAACAAAGGATAAGAACATGCAGTCTCTAGGAACATACACTTCCACAGAACAGGTTTTACTGTGGCTATCATTTTCTAAATTAATCCATACTGATATTATTGAGATTATAAACCCTAAATACACCATGCAATACTCCACACTTTCACTCAAGATATCTTTATCGTTTAAGTCACAGCAACTGTTCCTTGATTACATCCTGCCCAATATGCACTGAAGAAAAAAGATTTGCCTCACAAATAAAATGCACAGTTTGGATGCATCTTGAAAGTACTACAGTACTGGGGGTGGGGGGTCAATATGGATAACAGGCAGAGCTAATTAGCAGTGACCTAGTCACAGACATGGGGAATACAGCCCCCCCCCCAATCAACAAAATAATAAAATACAAGTTCCCCTAAGCAAACATTTTTGTTGATCAACATCCAAGAACACCCTTTTATCTGAATAGCACAGCTTTGTGTCATGTTAAAAGAAAAAAGCAAACTAGATAAAACCGCATAAAGCCATTCACTGGAGATTTTGTATACACTAAACGCAAAGTTTCATATGCAGCAGACACACAAAGACTTGAAAAACCTGGTTTTCTGGATTTCAGTGGCATCTGAAAAAGATAACAAATACCATCCATGCCCCCTCAGGACAGAAACCAAGAAATCATAAATCTAGAAACACTGAAATACACCACACCTGAAGCTTATTTTTTATTTCTTGCTGGTAATACACTTCTGGCCAGTTTAAGAATGAGTGTATTATTCAATTGACCTAGTGTTTCATTCATATGTCGGGGGGAAAAAAAATTCTTTCAGGAGATAACTTTGCCAGCACATCTATCCATATAAAGCACCCTGCAAGGGTTGAAACCTGAAAAGTAATGACTTGAGGCCCTGGCCAGGTAGCTCAGTTGGTTAAAGTGTCATCCTGATACTCCAAGGTTGTAGGTTCCATCCTGTCAGGGAACACACAAAAACCAACCAAGGAGCCCTTCCAGGTGGCTCAGTTTGTTGGGAGTATAGTCCTGTACACCAAAAGATTGCGGGTTCAATTCCAGGTCAGGGCTTACACCTAGGTTGTGGGTTCGATCCCCAGTCGGGGTGCATACTCTATGGGAGGCAACCAATCGATGTTTCTCTCTCTCTCTCTCTCTCTCTCTCTCTCTTCCTTTCCCTCCCCCTCCCTCTTCCTCTTTCTCTCTCTGCTCCTCTCTCTCCCCCTCCCTCTCTTCCTCTTTCTCTCAAATCGATAAATACATATCCTCAGATAAAGATTAAAAAAAAAAAACAATGAATGCATAAATAAGTGAAACTGGCGTTTCTCTTCCCATCTTCCTCTCTCTCTCTCTTTCTCTCTAAAATAAATAAATAAAAAGAAAAATGATGGCCTGAAAAAGGCAGAGACTTTGAACGCATAGACATGATCAGTAAAGTCTTCCACCCAATCTGTAGTCTACAAATTCTTGCTCCCACTCGTTAGGTACCATAAGCTACAGAAACCTCATATGGTGTTTCAGGAATGCTACCAATGCAAGCATGTAAGAGAAAATCAAATGCCTGGCCGAAGAACCTGACTGCAAGAGGAGTATCTGTGATACCTTTGAATGGTCAATTAACTCTTTTAGGAAATGTGGCTGAGAGTATGATTATCTTAGCTAATAAAGAGGGAATATGCTAATTGACTGTCACATCCTCACAAGATGTCAGTGCCCAGTCCCCTTAGCCCCGCCAGGGCAGCAGGCGCACGGCACAGCCTGGCCCACCCCCAGGTGGGTCCAGCCAGTCCCCTCAAAGCCCCAGTCACCCAGGGCCGGCCCAAGGCACAGGCAGGCCTCAGATGGCAGCTGCCCAGCCGACGCCCAAGGCGCAGGCAAGCCTCGGATGTCGGCTGCCCACCCGCCCAGGGCCGGCCCGAGGTGCAGACAAGCCTCGGATGGCAGCTGCCCACCCACCCAGGGCCAGCCGAGGCTCAGGTAACCAGGGCTGGCCGAGGCTTGCGCTGCCAGCAGTGGCAGCAACAGAGGTGTGATGGGGGCGACCCCTTTCTTCTGATTGCTGGGTCGCCTCCTGCCCCTGAGGGCTCCTGGACTGTGAGAGGGGGCAGGCCGGGTTGAAGGACCCCCCCCACACACACACCTCCAGTGCATGAATTTTCATGCACCAGGCCTCTAGTTTTATATAAATGCACTTCACCTTACCAGAGTGTAAGAAGTAGATAAGACATCACCACCTTTTACTACACATTACTCCACTACAGCAGAAATAAATGAGAAAAGGCACTCCTCAAAAGATCCCAGGTATAATATCACCAACCTCACTGTTTACAATGAGGCTTAAGTAGTCTGTCCACAAACTTGAAACACAAAATATTGTGGTATGGTCTGCCCTCCCCGCCCAAGGCCAGAGTGGTAGCAAGCTGCATCAATGACCTCTCCCAGGACATTCTTTTGCCCTAATACAAAATAGCACCTGCCTATGATTCAGGACATCTGGTACAGCTGAATGAACAGTTGCTGTTAGCTAGTAATGCATCTTCTTCCTATCCGCATTCTTCCTTCCTCTGGTTAGCAGCTGCAGCCACAACCTCAGATGTCCATCACTACTTGCAGTTCTGACCCCTGTCATTGTCATTCATCTTTGCCATTCCCTCAGCCTGGTATGTCACAGATCACTCTGGTTTTGTCCACTGCTGCTGGATATTCCAATACACTCCATCTTCCTCTTAAATTTTTAGAGGCTTAAATTTTCCAGGAAATCTAATGCATTTATTCCTAATCACATATCAACAGCTGCCATGTGAAATTTACATTTGTGAAAACAAATATCATTCCTCTACAAAAGTACCAGGGGAAAAAGAACATGATTCTCTATTAGTCCAACATCTCCCTTCATAGACCTCTGAGATTGCCAGTTAAATAGTGTGAAGAAAAGAGCCAAAATGATTGACTCAAAAGGGAACATGAAAGAAATGTTCAAATTATAGACTAATATGTACTGCAATTTTAGTTCCCAAAACTGATCAAAAGAGCACTTCCCCGTAATATGGATTAACAATAGCATTGCTTCCCCAATGTAAATAAAATATCGTGTTAGAGCTGGAAAGAAACCGTTAAATTAGACAAATCCCTTATTTTCAAAATATAAGAAAACAGGATCTGGAGCACTCAGAAGAAAATAAGGTTGAATGTCAATTATATCTCAAAAAACTGGGAAGAAAATAATCTTGAATACCCTGGCTGCCTATCTGGTCAACATTCTAGAACAGCACTGTCTAACAAAACATTCTGGGAGAATGAAGTGTTCTATATCTGTGTTCCTCAATGGAGTAGTCACTAGTTCTTGAGCTAGTGAGTACTTAAAATGTAGCTATGTGACTGAAGAACTGAATCTTTATTTTTAATTTTAATTAGTATGATTTTAAATTGCTACATTTAGCTGGTGGCTACCACGCTGGCCAGCACAAGTCTAAAATAGGGTCTTAGATTCTGAACAATAAACACTTCAAATAAAGGTGCTTAACCTCCCTCCCGCACTTAACACATACAGGACAGTTCTTCCTTGTGCCTAAATATCCCATTCAGCAATGTAATCTTGTTATGTAGGGACCCAGCCCAAAGTAGAATCAGCCTGTTTCTCAAAGCCCCTAGTAGAAATGAGTGACATCAGTGTCATCCACCTAGTTGGGAAGAAGGTCCTCTTTTGCAAACCACTCTGACACGAAGTCCTACAACATCCAACTAGCCTGAATCTGGATGATTTTTTAAGTGTTTCATTAAAATTATTAAAGTGTTGGGCTGTGACCAGTCGCTTCCTCTATGTGGCTTTGTTGGCTGGAATGTCTTCCCCTACACCAAAAGGTTGCACGTTCAATTCCCAGTCAGGGCACATACCTAGGTTGCAGGGTCCATCCCCAGTTAGGGAGCTTATGGGAGGCAAAGTGAATATGGGAGGCAACCAATCCCATGTTTGTTTTTCTTTCCCCTCTCCCTCCATCTCTATCTAAAATCAATGGAAACATAGTCTCGGGTGAGGATTTTTTTAAAAGAAAAAAGAATTTTTAACCTCAATTTTAATTATGATTATTACAGGATTTCAAAACTTTGCATCACTTTGCACAGATACAACCTCCTTATAACCTAATAAAAAATTCAAATTATATTAATTCTCACTCTATTCTCAGTAAATAACATTTAATACATTAGGGTTTTTTTTTAATGGACTTCACTCATTTCAAAAAATTCTTAACCCTTTAATTTTTCCAGCTAGAAAAAAGTTAATTTGTGAAAACCAATGCTAACTTTAATACTATTAAGGATTATTTGTAAAAACTGTAGTCAAAACTTTTCTGTACAGCTTAAAGTATTGGGTTCTCCTCTTTTTTTGGAGGAAAAGGTGAATGGGGAGGAAAAGAGGATAATACCAGAGGAACCAAATATCCTATATATGTTAAATGGATGTAACTTTAAAAAGCTACTACCTCAAACCATGTAGATAAAGACCATGTTTTCTTTTTTTCTTAAATTATCTCCCTGTGTTCCATCACATAAAAGGGGCAAATTTCCTATTTTCTGGACACCCCAAATGTAATCAAGAAAACGGAGCAAGTAGATAAACACTGACAGTGACTAGTTCATTTAAATCATGTTGTATCTTCAGGTGCACACAAAACTCAAAGATGAAAAGAAAAACTGCACAAACAAGCTGCTTTGTTTTTAAGAGAATGTTTAAGGGGGTTTTATAATCAAGGGATAATTAGTGACATCATTGGAATGAACATTCTGATTAACTAGTGATTCATGCTGTATCTCACAAACTTGAAAGCCCAGGTTAAGCTGGTTGAAGTGTGGCAACATGTTCCAATTAGGAGACAGAGACTGAAGATTCAAACTCAGTGTGAGGGCCACACACTGCTTAGGAGCCAAGCACACTAGCCAGATGACTTACAAAGTGACAGAAACAGAGATCAATATTAATTCCCAAAGACTAGGCTCAGAAGAAAAAGAAAATAGGTATATAGATATGTATGTAAATTCTATTTAAAGTAACTCAATTACCTTGTGATTCTCAAAAGTAAAATGGAATAAACAAATTATGTTATATGTTCAATCAACTTTCTACTAGGAATCATTTCAGGAATAGAATTTATTTTTGTGAGAAAACTATTGATCTCTACATAACCCTATCTTTATTTAAAATACATCTATTATCTAGAAACAAACTCATAGATAAAAGAACAGGCAGACCGCTCTTGGTGAGGTTGGGGAGTAGGATTGAGCAAAAAAGCCTGTTTGTCTCCGTGGATAGAGCATCAGCCTGCGGGCTGAAGGGTCCCAGGTTCAATTCCAGTCAAGGGCACGTGCCCAGGTTGCTGGCTCAGTCCCAGTGCGGGGGTGCAGGAAGCAGCTGGGCAGTGGTTCTCTCTCATCAGTGGTATTTCTGTCTCTCTCTCCCTTCCTCTATGAAATCAATAAAAATATTTTTAAAAAATAAATAAAAGAACTCGGACAACAGTGTCGTGATGGGGGGTGGGTGGAGGTGGAAGAGGGCAAAGAGTGGAGGATAAGTGGTGATGGGAAAAAATGAAATAAAATAAAAAGAAAGCAGTGCTCTATTCTATAAATAAATAAATAAATAAAATATATCAATTATCTAGCAGATCTAGTAAGTACAATGCTTCAACAGAATAGATCACAAAGGTGAAATACCAATAAAATCTATTTTCCTAAAAAATAAATATTGGCCTAATGTTTCTTTTATGAAATGGTTCATTAGAAAGGCTCTTCTTTTTTTATCAAAACAATTAACAGTTTACCCATTAAATCCCATATTTCAATACTCCATTACTCTCTAATACCAGACTGAACATTTGTCTAAAAACTTATTTACGGAAGAAATAGTACTTCCCAAAGTTTTCATAAAATTACATTGCGATAGATTGTCTCCAAATGAAAAGCAAAGTATTAAATAATAGTAATTGAATTTTTATACTTAACAAGTAGAATGAGAGAAAAAAATCCATCTTTCCTCAACCTACCTAAACATCCTTTCTATTATCCTATAATACACTCAGTATATTCTTGTCTTAATCTTCTGTCTTTTTTACAATATTCTAGATCTGCTCTATCGACAACTTTTGAAAATATCTGTGAAAAATCCAAGTGCCTCAGTACATTTTAAACATCCAAACAATTTAAAATGTAGCTTCAACTAATATCACTTATATCTGTATAGTTTAAAAGTGCTTTTCTATATATGTATATTTCAACTAAAGAAAAAGTACTAATTGACTATGTCATTCCATACTTGACAATTATAAATTGTTATGTATTTTGCATAATTAGTTGATTACCTAAAATAAGTAAGAAAATGTTCATATTTCACTAAAAGTTTTAAGTCTCTGGGGGGGGGGGGGGTTATGGTCTTTAATCCTAAAAACATTGTATTATTATGCAAACAACCTCCAAGTTTTACAAATAGGTACATTTTCAACAAGATAGCGAAGTTTTCCAACAGAAAGATGGCCTATCTATAAAATGGTTCAAAAATTACCTGCATATAATTACACAATATAAACCAAGAGGGAGAGAACTAGAAAACTTCATGTGTTCTAAACACTAACACATTTGCATCAAATGGCCCTCTTGGCATTCTCCTTTCTAATTATGTTCCCACAGAAAGACCCCAAAGCTCTATTTAACCAAGCCCCACTGATTGGTGTCATGACTAGACAATGCTGGACAGTAAGTCCTGCAGCCTAAGTCACTGGAGAGAAAAAGCAATCCTAAAGGAAATGCCTTTAGTCTGTTGGTGCCAGAACATTCTGCGGAGAGGCTCCTCTGCAAAGCACTGGGTGTGGGCTCTGGCTAGCTGACTTTACAGACCTACAGCTCCCAGAGTGCAATGCTGACTGAAGTTTTTAGACACATCTTCATTTTCATGAAAGGAAAAGGCAAGAGATACCTCTTGAATGGCTTTCACATCTATCTATTTCTCTCCATTCTCCTTGGCCACTATACCAGTACAGGCCACCATCATCACTGCCCTGTATTACTCCTCCTGATAAGTCTTTTGTTAACCTGGTAACACCCCACAAATTTACATAATACATCATATTCATACAGACTCATAAACCACAGTCACACACCCAGGCCACTCATGAGATGATCCAATAGTTTTTCACATTAAAGGAAATCACATCACTACCCGCTCAGTGTTCTGCAATAACTCCTCAGGATAAAAGCATCAGGATAAAAGTCCAAAGTCCTAAGCATCACCTTTGGAGCCCTGCATTATCAACTGCTCTCACCATCTAGGCTTCATCTTCAGGTGACCCCTACCAATCGACCCCAATGAACTTTGAGGTCCTCAAATGTGTAGTGCTCTCTCACACATCCAGGCCTTCACCAATGCCTCCAACACTCTTCTCCCTATTTCCATTCTCTCCTACAGGACTTGGCTGGTGTCACCTCCTCCAGGATACCTTCCTCTACCTCCCACATTGATTTGTAACTGTCACTTTACTTTTGTACTCTGGGAGCTCCCTGATCCCAGCGGATGGGGCCAGTGCCCCTTTGTCCACCATTATATCAAAGGCACTCAAAAAATTTTGACAATCGGGGAAAAAGGAGACATATGTAAAACTTAAGACAATAAAAAAGAAAAAAATTTAATCTATTCTAAGTTTAGTGAACATAATATAAATGTCATCCATGCAATAAAGAAAACATGTTCAAAGTCAGTTAAGATATGATGGAAACTAGGCAGTAATTTCATTATACTTTGGTATAAAATGCAAACTACACAGGTGCCTACAAACACCTTTAGAAAAGGTTAAAACATTACATATTAAAAAGAACACTTTTCATCATAAAAATGTTAGTTTTGTGGTCACTACTCCTGTTAGGCAAATTGCAGTTCAACATTTCAGGCTGAAATATCAAGAAAAAAGTCCTGATTGCTTATATAGGCCAAGTATGGCATCAGTCTAACTATCCCACTTTGCTACTACCAAACTCTTGGCATTACACAGAATTCTGCTGTCTAAAGGGAGAAAAGGGAAAAGGGCTACTCCAATTCCTTAATTTTTAAGTCTTGATATAAGTCTTTCAATAAGGATTCCACTCATGACAATGGTCCCAAGGACATAAACATGTTGCCAGGAAATAGAACTTTGATATATACTGGGCATTCATTGCCATTGGCAACTACTTTCTTTGAGCCACATGTCTTATCATGAGTTACAATCTGAGGCTTGTGACACCAGAGTTTTCCAGGGCTGCAGACTGATGTCATAAACATGATGGTACTAAGCACTCCAAAGAGTTCACCAGCTCAACCCTGAACTCCCTGTATGCAAGGGGCAAGTTATCCACCTTCTCCTCTTTAAGCCTCCTTCCTCATCTACATAGATAAGATTTCCTAAGGTCCTTGCAGGAGTTAGACTATCCGAGATAGCACTTAGCAAATAACCCAATTATTATTTTCAAATCAAAAAGAAGGGAAGACTATAAAGCCTAAAATATTTTCACAACTTCAGAACCTTTGGTAATGTCACAACGTACTTTTTACTAATGTCCTTCCCACCGGGAAATTCTTGATAAAAGGCAGAAAGATGAGAAAACAAGACTCCCTTTCTTCGTCATAACCCTTGGATTTGACACATTTCACAGAAGTCTACATTAAGATACAGTTTGTAATCTTTGTCTGCACTCCCGAAATCATTGCCTTAGGTTCTACCTTAACCATTCCTACGTTCGGAAAATTAGGAAAGATAAAATACATCTTCCCAAGATGTCCTCCCCAGAAATAATCATTTCCTTACTGCCTCTGTGCACCTCCAAATATACCGAGTCCTTGGAAAATAAAATAAAAATAAGAAAGGTCTCAATCACAAAAGTTGGCCTTTGAAGTCTACCGTTTCCTTACAACAGAAGCAGAGTCCTCAGGTCCTACCCAGGCACCTGTTAGGTGAGAAACGTGTCAAGCCATCAAGAGCCGGTCCTCCAATTTAAACTGTGGGTGGGAAAGTTGATTTCCCACCTCACATTTTTCAACTCTAAACCAGAATGGCCAAGTAATAATAGAGGCTGGCCAATGTGAATATTTTCATTGTGTGTGTGTGTGTGTGTGTGTGTGTGTGTGTGTTTTAATGGGGACAGAAGGGAATTGGAGCCAATAGACCCTCAAGTTCCCCAAGCCAGGCTGACTTGAGTTTTGTTTGTTTTTTTGACAAGGAAATTTTACAGATCTTCCGAAATGTATTTTAAATAAAGGTGAGGCCTCAACTGTCTTACAACTTTCCCTCCGCCTGGACTCTGCTCTAGATTTTTAAAAAAGGGTGACGTGTGAACAGCTTCCTAAAAGTCAATGAGGCACCGGGATTATAATTTAGGAAGTGATGATGCAAGTCTCCGGGGGACAGGGAGGAGGGGAGGTGAAAAAGTCAGAGGAAATACCCTCCTGGTGCCTGGGCACAAACTCAGACCGAGGAGGGGGAAGAGAGGGGAACAAGGGCCGGCCTCCACATGCCCAGAAAAGGGGGCCCCCAGCCGCCCCCCCATCCCTGCCCGCTGCCCTGCCCCCCTCCCCCGTGGCCCGGGCCTTCCGGGCGGCCCCGGCCTCTGGCAGGAGGATCAGGGAGGGTGGCAGCGCACTCCGGGCCGTGTCTGCGCTGCCCACCCCCACGCCCCACCCGGCACCCCTCCCCGGACTCGGCCCCTGCCTCCTCCCCGTAGGCCCGGCTGGAGCCCAGCCCCCAGGGCTCGGGCCTCCCCGGACTAGGCCTGCCCGGGAAGGCCCCCGCGCCCGCGCCCCCGGCCCCGGCCCCCGCCCCCGCCCGGCCCGGCACTTACCCCCAGAAGCCGCAGGGACAGCGGGGCGGCAGGCTGGGCGCTTTGCTGCGCTCGCTCCCGGCGTCTCCCATGGTGCTCGGCGGCGGAGGCGGCGGAGCTCGGCGGCGGCAGCGGTGGCGGCGGCTGGGCCTGGGCCCCGCTCGAAGGAGGCGGCGGCGGCGACTGTGGGGGTCTCGGGGCGGGGGGGAGGGGGAGGGAGCGGGCGCGCGGGCGGGCGCGAGTCCGGGGCTCCGAGCCGGGATTCCAGGCCGGTCAGCTGGAGGCGGGCCGCACCACTGGGCCTGCGGAGACGGGGGGGTGGGGGGGCCCGGGGCGGCGCGGAGCGGAGTGGGAGGGGAGTTGAGGAGGAGGGGCGTGCGGGTGAACCGAGGCCCGCGGGGAGAGGGGCAGGAGCGAGGACCCGGCGCCCTCGGCGGCTCCCACCGCCGCTCCCAGCCACAGCGATGTCCCGTGTGGCCGCGCTGGGAAGGACCTGAGGCCCTCGCCGGCTCCGGCGTAGCTGCGGCCGCAGTGAAGCTCCAGGTCCCGCTCGCTCTCCCCTCCCCCGGAGGCTCGCTGACCGGACAATGGCCGCTCCTCCCCCTCCCTCCCTCCGTCACACACCCCTCCCAAGAAGTCACAATGGTCTCGCCCGGGAGAGCCGCCGCCAAAGCCCAGCAGCTGATCAGCTGGGATCCGGGCGTGCCACTTTGTTCAGCTCCTCAAAGGAAGCGAATGGGGCTGGGAGCAAACCTAAAACGGCAGGCTCTCGCTCGGCGACGGGCCTGAGGCTTTCTTATTCCTGGGACTTTTAAAATCCGAGGCAAACTTGCCTTCCCCCATCCCTACGTCTGAAGAAGGGGAGCCGACTTCTGATTACTGGGGGGCGCGTTGCCCCCCACACACGTGAATGGTATGCCCCAAGCGGGAGGGAGGGGAGCAGCTTAGTTGTTTAGGGTAAGTTGGGCCAGTCCCAGAGCAGCGGCCGAGCGCTGCGCATGCGCTCAGAGACCCCCGTAACTGGGTGCGGGGAGGGGCCGGGAGGAAGCGCTTCCAAACCCGGAAGTGGGTCTGGGTCTTCCCGAAGAGCTGTGTCCAGGTCAGGGTCCATGCCCGCTGTCTCCCCTCTCGGTACCCCCCAGCCTCAGAGACACAAGTCCGTTCTCTAAGCCTAGACTAGGAGAACCTATTTCCCTCTCAGAGTGGACATGTTTGGGTTTTGCTGGGGAGCTCTGACCTAGTCAGTGATGGAAATGGATGAGTGACCAAAGAAGTTTGAGCCACTAAGAAATGAGTCCTTTAGCTCCCCGCGTCTTGTGTTCTGCAACTCATGCTGAGCTCCAGCCAAACGTAACCTGAAGGCGACTGTTGGTGACTAATTTCAACACGGAGGAGCCTTGCACCAGACCGCCTGGAGAGCTGACCCACAGCCGAGGTCCTTATGGGTGAACTTCTAAGTCCCTGACACTTCCAGGAAGGAAGGTTTTCTGGCTTTTAGAAATAGCTGCTGTGTGCCCCCACCCTTGTGGGGACACCAGATCGATTTTATTACCAAACGTTCTTTAATTTCTGTAGATGCCGTCCCGTTAGTGCTCTGCGGGCTTGTTAACGTTGATGTGGCTTCTTCTGGCATCTAAAGAGCAAGGATCACATTTAGCTTAGCCTCTTCCTAAAGATGCTATTGATGATGAAGACAAAGGATGGTGAAAAGTCAAACCATTTAATGCTGAATCACCCCCAAATGGGAGTGGGGGTTTATTTGGGATAAATATTTAGTTTAGACTTTGTGGATTTTCACAAACCTTCAATAACTATTTCTGTTAAAAGTCCATAGAATGAATGAAGCCATACAGCACACCTAGCTCTCACTGGACTCATACTGCCCTTAAATCTTCACTTAAACTGACATAAAATTGCCACATTTGTGGAAGACTTACAGCCTATGAGTTTAACGAACTGAGATTAAGTACACTATTGACATCTTAATTTGCTTTTCTATATTGAAAAGGAAACCCTAAATCCAAAAGGATACTTTAATATAAAATGTGATTGTCTGAGGGGTAAGTGATCAACCGAAGGACTTGTATGCATGCATATAAGCATAACCAATGGACACAAGACACTGGGGGGTAGGGGAGGCCAGGGGAATGTCAAGGAGGGTGGGGGGGAAGGAGACATATGTAATACTCTTTGTAATACTTTAAGCAATAAAACAAAATTTAAAAAATAAAAAAATATTTTAAAAATGTGATTGTCATCTTACAAACTGCTTGCCTACCTGTTTGCCATTTATTCAATTTAACAAGCATTTGTGGAGCACCCAGTATTTCTTTCCTAAGGCCTTGTCCCTCCTAATCCCCTCTGCCCCAACTGCCCTTCCTCTTTCTTGCCCTGCACACTCCTACTTTAGCCACACGTTACTTATTCAATGTCTTCCATACCCTAACAAGGCAGAATTGGCCCCTCCTTCCTCTGCCCACATAATCTCATTATACCACCTGGAAATTTAAGTTTGTCTCCTCACAAAACCTAGCTCCAAAAGGACTGGTTCATAGAAATAGCTATGTACCCCCAACCCAGTGGGGATACAAGAGGCTCAGAGGGTATTACCTGTGTTAATTTTATTACCAAATGTTATTATTTTATTTCTGTATATACCATCTATTTGTTCATTCTCTGTGGACTTGTGGTGTCCACAAATCTCTGTCAGATTGAAGCAAACTCAATCCATGAAGGACTGGAACAAGGATCTAAAACATTAACAGGAAGCAGAGGAAAACCAAGATGGTGGTGTGGGTAAACGCTGCCTCCCACAACCACATCAAAATTACAACTAAAATACAGAACAACCATCCAGAACCACCTGAAATGTAGCTGAATGGAAGTCCTACAACTAGAAAAGTAAAGAAGAAACTATACCAAGACTGGTAGGAGGGGCAGAGATGCAGAGCAGGCTGGTCTGACACCCACGTGGGCCTTTTTTTTTTTTTTAATTGGGGGGGGGGGTGGGTATCTCTGCTGCAGAGGCCTCCTGTGAGAAGAAAGGAGTCCCAGGCCCACACCAGACCTTCAGCCCAGGGTTCCAGAGCTGGGAAGAGAAGTCCCCTATAACTTCGGGCTGTAAAAACCAGCAGGGGTTATGCCTGAATGACACAGAAGCTGCTGCTGTCCCACACAGTTCCTCTTAAAGGAGTGGTGCACGAACTTCCACAGTCCCACTTCCTCTGTGCAATGGCTGGGGGGAATCCAAGGACATATGGTGAGAAACTGGATTGTCTGGCATCCAGGTAGGAACTTGAGGGCAGCTTTCTCCCAGAAGGAGGTGCTCCCAGGGTTTATTGTTCCTTGCTGGGACCTCCCCCATCACAGAGCTGACTGGCAGCCATATCTGAGTTTCCATCAGCCTGGCCCACACTGTTTGCTCTGCCCTGGTGATTCCCTGAGACCCCGCCCCATCCAATTTTCAGTCCCACTGAAGCTGTTTGCTGTGGCTTTTCTATATGAATGACCTGCCTGGCTCAAGCGTCAGACTTTGTTAAAATCTCTCAAACAAGCAGCACCTGGTGTCAGCATGCCCCAAGCTTATCAATAAAAGGCCCAAGAGCTGACACTAGCACCAGCCTGCCTTGCTTCGAAGCTGGGCCTTACCTGGGCACTTCTAAGCCCAATACAAGTAGCAGCCACCTGCAGATCTCTCTGTAGCTCCTGCCAGGGGGTCCCAGGCAGTGGCTGACTTTGCACCTCCCAGGAGACCCCAGAGCCAGTGCACCCAGTGGACAGCTTCAAACCATACCAAATTACAACTCTACACATCCACAAGTGACACACTCAAGGGAAAGACTCAGTGAGCACCAAAGCCCCACTGAAGCAAGTCCTGCTCCATTGGGGTGTCTCCTGCACAGCAGCTCTTCTACTGTAGTCATACCTGGTCCTCACAGCCAATTGGCCTGCAGGTCAACTCCTCCTACTGATGCCAACAGCAATCAAGGCTCAACTACAAGACTTTGCACACAGCCCACATAGAGCGCCAATTCAGGTGACTGGGGAGGCTGAGCCACTGGGCCCTACAGGACACCTATTACCCAAGGCCACTCTACCAATTCCAGGAGACATAGCGGCTCTACCTAATACATAGAAATAAACACAGGGAAGCAACCAAAATGCAGAGACAAAGAAATATGTCACAAATGAAAGAAATGGAAGCAAGCAAACTACTAGATACAGAGTTCAAAACAATGGTTAAGAGGTTACTCAAGGATCTTAATGAGACCTTCAAGGGACTTAATGAAATTTTCAAGAATCTTAGAATTTCAAAGACATGAAAAAGGACCAGTCAGAAATTAAGCATACACTAACTGAAATAAAGAATAACTTACAGGGATTCAACAGTAGAGTAAAGGATTCCCTGAATCAAATCAATGATTTGGAATATGAGTAAGCAAAAAACACCCAATCAGAAGAGCAAAAAGAAAAATGAATTAAAAAATATGAAGATAGTGTTAGGAGCCTCTGAGACAATTTCAAACCTACTAACATTCACATTATGGGGGTGCCAGAAGAAGAGAGAGACCAAGATATTGAAAACCTATTTGAGGAAATAATGACAAAGCCTGGCCGGCATGGCTCAGTGGTTGAGTGTTGATCTGTGAACCAAGAGGTCATGGTTTGATTCCCAGTCAGGGCATATGCCCTGGTCATGGGCTCAGTCTCCAGTGAGGGGCGTGCAGGGGGTAGCTGATCAATGGTTCTCATCATTGATGTTTCTATCTCTCTCCCTTCATCTCTGAAGTCAATAAAACTAAATTTTAAAAAAGAAGAATGAATGAATGACAGAAAACTTCCCCTACCTGGTGAAAGAAATAGACTTTCAAGTCCAGGGAGCACAGAGTTCCAAACTACAAGAACCCAAAGAGGCCCACACAAGACACATCAAAATTAGCGAAAATGCCAAAGGTTAAAGACAAAGAATCTTAAAAGCAGCAAGAGAAAAGCATTTAGTTACCTACAAGGGAGTACCCATATGACTGTCAGCTGATTTCTCAACAGAAACCTTGCAGTTGAGAAGGGAGTGGCAAGAAATATTCGAAGTGATGAATAGCAAGGACCTACAACCAGGATTACTCTACTCAGCAAAGCTATCATTTATAATTGAAGGTCAGATAAAGAGCTTCACAGACAAGAAAAAGCTAAAGGAGTTTATCACCACCAAACCAGTATTACATGAATGTTGAAGGATATTCTTTAAGAAGAAGGAGGAAAAAGAAGAAGATTAAAAATATGAACAAGCCCTTCCAATGTGGCTCAGCAGTTGAGCAATCACCTAGGAACCAGAAGATTGCAGTTCGATTCCCGGTCAGGGCACATTCCTGGTTTCGGGCTCAATCCCAGTGTGGGGCATGCGGGAGGCAGCCAATCAATGATTCTCTCTCATCATTGATGTTTCTATCTCTCTTCCTCTCCCTTTCTCTCTGAAATCAATTTAAAAATTTTTTTAAATTAACAATAAAATGGCAATACATATCTATCAACAATTGGATCTAAAAATCAAAATAAATGAACAAGAAATCTAAGGAACAAAATTAACTGATAACTAAAATAGAATCAGAGGCATGGAAACATGGAACAGACTGAGGAATCTCATAGGGAAGGGTGAGGGGCAGGAAGAGATTATCCAAATATAAGCATATATACATTACCTATGGACACAGACAATAGAGTGGTGAAGGCCTGGGGTGAAATGGGAACCAGATGGAAGGGGGCAATGAGCAGGGAGTAGGACAAAAGAGGTACATCTATAACACTCTCAACAATAAAGTGTGTGTGGGGTTTTTTAGTAAATTTAAAAAATATTAACAGGAAGCCAAATAGCTATTCCTTCATTATCTTTCTCTGTGGTCAAATGTTCTTCCATAACTTCTCTCTACAAAGCTGCTTCATTCTTTTCTGCAGACTTGCTTTCTCTGCTTCTCTGGGAACATAGTAGAACATGACTGTCCAAGCATGCCTCGCCTCACTTCAAGAACCAGCAGAGGCCCTGGCTGGTGTTACTCAGTGGTTAGAGTGTTGGCTCTAGGTCTCAGGTTTGATTTCCAGTCAAGGGCACATACCTGGTTGCAGGTTCATCCCCAACCCTGGCTGGGGTATGTGCAGGAGGCAACCAATCAATGTGTTTCACATGGATGTTTCTCTCTCTCTCCCCTCCCTCCCTTCCACTCTCTCTAAAAATCAATGGAAAAATATCCTCGAGTGAGGATTAACAACAACAACAACAAAAATTTGAGAACCAGCAGACAGTAATTCGTATCTATGAATCCCAGTTGGTATAGTTTATGTCAGGTGGTCTATTCTAGCAATAGTTGCCTTTAACCAGTGGAACAGTATGTTGTCAAGGCTCTTTGTTTTGTACTGCAAATATGGCTGCCAGAGGCCCATCTTGTGGCCTGCAGTTCTATAAGAAGGTTACTTATGTTCATAGCAAAGATTCTAAAAGGTGACTACCACCAAAAAAGGAATAAATTGCAGCCTGAAATTCAAAATATAAAGAACAATGGGCAAGGTCAAGAATTCTCCAACAAACTAACTCCCACTTAAACTATTTCAGGCCTAAATTTAAATGGCACTCTCTCAAAGAAATCTTCACTGACCGCCTCCCACCCCGTCCCAATTAAAATTATGTCGCCCCATATTTATCTTCTCTGGTACTCTCTTCCTTTGTAGCATCTATCACAGTATATAATTAAATATTTGTGTGTCTCCTCTCCAAAGATCATGTCTGTTTTGTTCACTGCTATATACACAATGCCCAGGGCACATTTGGTGAGTCATTTAATAAACTTGTTGAGGGTTAGGCATTGTCCCATGCGCCTAAGGGTTGCTTGGTTGGATTCCTAATCAGGATTTTTGCTTGATCCCCAGTAGGGGGCCTGCGGGAGGCAGCCAATTGATGTTTTGCTCTTGCATGGATGTCTCTCTCTCTCTCTCTCTCTCTCTCTCTCTCAAAATAAATAAATTTAAAATTTTTTTAAATCTTTAAATAAATATAATGAAAATAAACATGCTGAATGAATAAAAAGGCACAATAATTTGTTAATATGAGATCCATATATGAGTTGACATCCTTATCAGATTATCCTGGGGGTATGTCTCCATCACCATGCACTTCCCTAGAAGACTGAAACTTACTGTGAGCTTTTCACCACACTGTAGTATGCAATGAGGCCCAGTGTTCATCTGCTTTTTCCTATGACCTTTGTAGCTAACTAGCTCTTCACTCTTAGTAGTTACCAAGGTTTCTTTTTGAAGAGTCTTTGAACCAATTCCTATAACATGCCCACTTAGTTGGCCAAAAGCTCAGAGAGGACATAAAATGTCAGGACGTCATCAAATTAGGGGATCAAAGTGTGGGGTGATTGGTTGATACACTTTTGTCATAATTGTCTTGGCTGCTTGCTAGTGTAGATTACATTCCAGATAAACCTGTGATGTGATTCTTGGAGATAGTTTTAATCACCATTGGCCCCAAAAGAGCCATGTACATGCTCAATAAGATCTAGTGAAAGATACCATTAATGCTTAGGCAGCCAGAGCCCTTGAAGTAGCAACTGAGGTGGTATGGGAAAGAGCCAGGTGTGACTCAGGGGTTCACAACTGTTGTTTTCTTAGTAATACTGAGTCCAAAGACTTTAGCCATGGACGATAAAACCAAAAAGAAGGAACTTGTAGAGAACTGAGAGACAATAGATGGCCCTCCAACTCTCATTCTATCCCTTACCCAACATCTCTCTCTAATTCCCAGTTCAAACCCTTTCATCATTATAGTTCATTCTAATGTGGTCATTATCCCCAATATCCAATCCAAACTCTAGCCCCAATATTAATCCTACTCTTAATATCTGTAAAATTTAATCCTAGATTTCAAACCTAATCCCAACCCTAATTCTGTGAGCTTCTTGCCTTGCCACTGAGTTATTTTTCCCAGCTGTTCTTTCTTGTGTCCCTTGACCCTGACCCACTCCTGGGAGCAGAAAACTCTATAACACCCTGGTTCCCTGGGAAGAATGGGTGCTAGTTTCAATAATCCTTAAAAAAGAAAAAAAGAGAGTCTATGAGCTACCAGGAAAAAGAAAAGGAGGTATCTCTCACCTGTGCAGGACACGGAGACACTGTCCAGTGATACCTTGTCCTGTGCTTAATTCAGGAGCTGCTCAGACTCTGAATGTCCAGAACAGATGCACTTCAAGGCACCTGTGTAGACTCAAGAATGTGTGGTTCAGTTCTCCATGAGCAGAAGACCTGAGACCCTTCTATAAAATGATAGGGTTAGATTAGGTTAATGGCTTTCAAACCATGTTCACAGATCAAGCATTCTGGTTTCTGTTCTCCTCCCTGACTTGGGTTTGGTTTTTCAAAGGCGGGGGTGTGTGGGGGGGGGGGGGGCGGGCGGGAGTCAATTTTTTTTTAAGTCACTGAACCAGACCCTCTCTGTTTTCTGATGTGCAGTTGATTCTTTTAGTCACTTATGGTCCAGTTGGCATGGATAAACTCTCAGAACCAAGGGGAAAGGAAGAGCAACCAACCATACCCTCTCCAGCCTTTCTCAGGAAACTAAAAATAAATTAAATACAATGAAGAGTGCAATGGGAGAGAGGGGGAGAGAGGAGAAAATACTGCCATTTCACATCCTGTGTTCTCATGTTCATGAAGCAATTGCTGATTTCCCTGCTTCTCACTCCCATCTTGGTGTGAAATTTGATTTTACTGACTTTTAAATTTCTTCTCAAGAATGGAAATATTGTTTTTCTCATAAATACTTGACCTTTGTGAGGGAAAAAATTCAAGTAATGAGAAAGCAAAAGTCCTCCTGAATACCACCAACCCCGCCCCCCCCCCCGCCCCCCAGAAACCCTTTGTTAACAGTTTGGCATACAGCCCTCCAGGCTTTTCATGTATATATGGTTATATAAATGGGGTGATTCAACAGATAGCATATTCTAGCTGATTATTTTTAACTTAGAAACATGTCATGGACATCTTCCATTTCTACGCATATAGCTTTGCAGTATTGTCTTGTAGCTAAATGTATTAGGGTTCTCTATAGATACATAGATAGATAAAAATGTATTTATAAAGTATATATAACTATATATGAGATTTATATTTACATACATATAAAAGAGATTTACTATAAAGAATTGGCTCAAGTCATCATGGAGGCTGAGGGGTCCCAAAACCTGCAGTCCAACGGCCAGAAAACCAGGAGAGCCAATGGTATAAGTTCCAGTCTCAGACAGGAGAGACCAATGTCACAGCTGGGAGGCCAGCAGGCAGAGAGCAGCTTCTCTCTTGCTCAACCTTTTGATCTACTACTCATGCCTTTAACAGGATTGCCCATATTGGGAAGGGCAATCTATTTTATTCCCTCTATTGACTCAAAGGTTAATCTCATCTAGAAACACACTCACAGACATGCCCAGAATGTTTAACCAAACATCTGGGCCTTCCATGGTCTGGTCAAGTTGATACATAAAATTAACCATCACACTACAAAGTCCAGCTGCCTGGTTTTGAATCTAAATTCTACTACCTACTGGCTCTGAGACTTTAAGGAAGTTACGGAGGCTTTCTGTGCCTCAGTTTCCTCATCTGTTACAGGAAACATCTGTGATGTGCTATGCTTTTCAACTGCCCGGTTTCTCTTTGGTGACCCCACTTCTCCTGCTCCCAGGCCTTCTCAGAGATGCAGTCACTAACTAGGGTTAGTCAGGAAACCCTAGTTTTTGCCTCCAGGAATTCAGCTGGCTCAAGGAGAGCCAGGGCCCTTTCCTGGCGGACTTGCTAGCTTTGCCTTCTGAGATCAAGTGTCTTTAGGCCCATGGAAGCTCAGAGCTACTGAGGGACTCTCCATGTGGAGCAGGCTCTCTGGCAATCAAGCCAACATAGAGGAAAAAAAGATGGAGAGAGAGAAAAACTATATCGTTAAGGCATTGAGTCCTTGAATCCAACTAAATCTGAAGCCAAAACTACCCTGTGGACTTTTCAGTTACATGGACCAATAATGTTTTTCCTAAGCTAATTTGTT
The DNA here is from genome assembly GCF_028538775.1 of Myotis yumanensis. Lineage (NCBI taxonomy): Eukaryota > Metazoa > Chordata > Mammalia > Chiroptera > Vespertilionidae > Myotis > Myotis yumanensis. The sequence goes on from NW_027223757.1 coordinate 89,465,688, forward strand.
AGGTTTCAGTATGTTTCAATGAGAGAAGTCCTGACTATGCATAATAGTATCTACCTATGTCATAGGTTTATTGCAACATTTAAATTATATAATCCACTAGAGGCCTGGTGCACAAAATTTGTGCACTCAGGGTTGGGGGGCACAGTCCCTCAGCCCAGATTTCGAGAGGGCGCAGGCCAGGCTGAGGGACCCCAGCAGTGCACAATCAGGGCCGGGGAAGGATGGGGGAGATTGGCCAGCTGATGAGGGACCACGGGAGGATTCCAGGGTGTGTCTGGACCGTCTCACTCAATCCCGATTGGCCTGACCCCAACAGCAAGCTAACCTGCCAGTCAGAGCATCTGCCCCCTGGTGGTCAGTGCACGTTATAGCAACTGGTCGACTGGTTGACTGTCTGCCCCCTGGTGGTCAGTGCACGTCATAGCAAGCGGTTGAGCAGCCTTAGCATATCATTAACATATTACGCTTTGATTGGTTGAATGGCTGACCAGATGACCGGACACTTAGCATATTACACTTTTATTATATAGGACTAGAGGCCCAATGCACGAAATTTGTGCAAGGGACTTGGCCCTCACAGTCCCAGGTGCCCTGACCCTCGCAGCCCTGGCTTTGTCCAGAAGGTCGTCCAGAAGGTCGTTCTGCTGTTTGACCTAATTAGCATATTAGTTCTTTATTATACTATTATAGGATGAGGAAATCTTAACACAGTATGTAGCATATAGTAGACACTCCATAGCATTCACTATCATTATTGTTTCTTTTTTTAAAAATATATTTTTATTGATTTCAGAGAGGAAGGGAGAGGAAGAGAGAAATAGAAACATCAGTGATGAGAGAGAATCATTGATCGGCTGCCTCCTCCACGTCTCCCACTGGGGATTGCGCTCACAATTATGGGTGAACCATTTAATGAATTCCCTCTTGACTCATTTATCATTTCATTTGTTCATTTATTCACTCAAAGACACTATGTATTAGGCACTGTTTTAGGCTTTAAGGATACAGTGGCGAATGAGACAGATAAGGTTCCCTACTCTAGTGGTGCGTATCCTCTAGTGGTGGAGTCATACAAAATTTTTTTTAAATGCCTCGAAGAACAGTGAGGTCCAGCGTTCTACTTTTATTAAAAAGTATACAATGAGTCTTTGTCCATTTGTCCTCTCAAGGTCTTGAATAAATTTTTTAGGAACAATTGCAACACCACTTCACATTTGTTATATGTGGTCCAACTTCCCTCCAGGAAGGTTGTATGAATTTATACTCCCTCCAATAGACAAGGAAAAGGCAGGTTCCCCGCACCTCACTAGCACTGGCACATCATTATTCTTTTTAATCATTGACAGTGTAAAAGGTAAAAAAAAAAAAAAATGGCACCTAATGGATGTTTTTATTTGCTTTGGTTGGGTTATTAATGAGGAGGTCTCTTCACAAAATTTAGATTTGGACTTATTTGAATTTATTTTTGCATGGATTTTGGATTTTTTTATGTGTGCACTAACTGTTTGCACTACCGCTTTATGTCTTTTGTCCACTTTTCTACAATGGTTTTTTTGCTTATTTAGTTTAAGATACAGGGTGGGGGCAACAGTAGATGTACAGTTGTGAGTATCTGTAACAGTTTATTCTTGCATTATTTTTTATTAATGATTGTATTTTTCAATGCTAAACCCATTTGTTTATTTTTATCAAATTTATTGGAATGACATTGGTTAATAAAATTATATAGGTTTTATAATTGTTGTATTATTTTCCATACCAACAACTGTAAACCTACTTTTTCCCTGCCCTCTGTTTATGTTATTAAGAATATCAACCTTTTGTCATATGTGCTGCAAATTATTTCTCTGTCATTTGTCTCTTAGTTGTATCTAGGGTTTTGATTTTCAAGAGTCTAAAATGCAGAGCAACTATGTGAATTAGCCTTGGCTAGTGTTTTAATTGCCCACATGGGCACTTTTTTCTTAAGGACTCTAGTTAAGGCTGACAGGTCAAAAGAAAAGGAAAATACCCCAGAGAATTAAAGGGGAAAAGATAGGAAATTGCAGGAGAAGGGGGGCAAACACTGAGAGAAAGCCCAAGCCTTCAGCCTGCCCAGCCCCACCTCATGTTGGGCAAGCTCAGCTCTGAGGCCAATGGCATGGTCAGCCCAGCCCCTCGGGCTCAGTACCAACCTGAGCAGCCTGAGGTGAATCATCTAGGACTTAGGTCTCAGCCTTCTCAATTTCCTGTCTAAAGGTATGGCCCTATCGCTTTGTCACCCCCTAAAGACTGGCTTGAGGTTTCCCATCAAGTCCTTGCTCAGGTTGGCAGACAGGATCTAGATGGCACCACATATGGCACAGCGGGCCTCCAAGAACTGATCTAATGGGAAGAACCAAAGGTACTTGAGAAATGGGGAGTGGTTAGGAAACAAGGGTTAGAATTCATTGTCAGGTTGAAACTGGGGAGGGAGCCAGAGGTGGACGGGTTGGGCTGGGAAGACAGGAGTAGATACTTAGAACACTTAGCAGAATTGGTGGCTCAGGAAAATGGTTATGAATGGGGGAGAGGCTTAGATGTCTATGATAGGATCAAAAAGCTGAGGCTGGTGATGCCTTAGCTGGTTTGCCTCAGTGGATAGAGCATCGGCCTGTGGACTGAAGGGTCCCGGGTTCGATTCCAGTCAAGGGCACATGCCTGGTTTGCAGGCTTGATCCCCAGTGGGGTGTGTGTAGAAGGCAGCTGATCAATGATTCTCTCTCATCAGAGATATTTCTTTCTCTCTCTCTCCCCTCTCCCTTCCTCTCTGAAATCAATAAAAATATGTGTGTGTTTTTTAAAGTTTGGATTTCTCCTTCCCAAAAGCTGACTCTGAAACAAGAACTGGGATGAACAGAGAACACTTCTAGGAATGGCAAGGTGGCGAATACAGGGTGTGCCAGCTATCACAGGGAGTGACTAGAGCGCAGTGAGGACTGTGCAAAATCACACCTTGAAGTTATCTCAGCTGACTGAGTGTTTGTACACCCACTTCTGTTCATAGTTGACAGCTGCTCGCAGCACTTCAGCCTGCCTTTTGCTGGCAGAACACCCTTCCCTGTTTCAGAGAAAGCCCTCAGGCAAAGATATGCAGACACTGGCCTCCCGGAGTTAGTGGGATCACTCTGAAGGGGTGAGGCCCGAGGATAGTATGGGGCACCTACATGTCTGCCACAGCTGGGGACTGTGTGTGTGTGTGTGTGTGTGTGTGTGTACATTTGGGTGGTGTGATATTTGATAAAAATTATCCAGGGGTTTCTTCCCAAGGCTGTGATTAATCAAATAAGGCTACTTGCCCTCTGATTAACAGTTAGGGAACAGAGTTAAGGTTATACTAGGATCAGAGACTTAGGAGCTGTTACAGGCACTCAAGAGGCTTCTCCATCCTACCTGAAGTTACTCAGTTGGTAGGTGGTGAGCCAGGGCAGGAGTGCAGCCTGGGCTGTGTCACCCCAAAGCCCATTAAGAGGACAGAGTGCTGGATGGCCTAGTGAGGGGAGGGAGGTATCTACAGGATCCTTGCCGCCTGGCTTCTTCCCCAGCAGCCGGAGAACGGGGCTAGGAGGAGGCTATGCAGCAGCCATCTGTTCTCTTGGCTCCATTGCCTGGCAACTGCCCGCCCATGTCTGCTCTCTGCTCTGGAGGAGGACACATTCCTCCACGACCCATTGGGCAGGACGAGGAGCCATGCCCTCACCAGAGCCGCACCACATGATGGATTCAACGATTATGCCTTTCTGATGTGGGGGCGCTGCTCAGTCATGAAGCAGACCCAATCCCATCTGGTGTATCTTCCTTGAAGGAGCTGCTGGGAGGAAAATCTGTGTCGTGCTCATGCAGGTAGGAGTGTGTGCATGCACCCACAGGTACGAGTGTGTACACAGGTGTGGGCCTGTGTGTGCGCTTGTGTATGTGCATGTGTGCACAAAGGTGGATATGAACACTGGGAGCTCACGACCATTGTAGTTCTATTTCCTTCGCAGAGATCAGTTAGCAAACTTGTCATTGATAAGTCATAATGCTACCATTTTTTATTACCTTCCACATGCCAGTAACTATGCCGGGTGCCTTACACACATCAGATAGTGTAGAAACATAAACCTGACAATCACCACACAGGAGAAACCTTCTTTATTCTGCAGATGGGGAAACCAAATTAACTACCAAGGACTTAATTTTTAAGTGGTAGAGCCAGGATTTGAGAACATGTTTTTAATTTCACAGTGTATGATATTTAATTTCCATCTCCTCCCAAATCTCAGAATGAGAACAAACTACTGCTACACATGACAATATGAATTATCCACATAACAGTCGAGTTGAGCAAAAGAAGTCAGACACAAAATACCTACTACATGATTTCCTTTACATAACTAATCTATGAGATCAAGAGTTAGGAGAATGGTTACCCTTGTAGGGGGGCAGGGAACACCTGGAAGGGGGCTCTGGGGGGCTAGTCATAGGTAATATTTTATTTCTTTTTTAAAAATATATATTTTATTGATTTTTTACAGAGAGGAAGGAAGAGGGATAGAGAGTTAGAAACATCGATGAGAGAGAAACATCGATCAGCTGCCTCCTGCACACCCACTACTGGGGATGTGCCCGCAACCAAGGTACATGCCCTTGACCGGAATCGAACCTGGGACCCTTGAGTCCACAGGCTGACGCTCTATCCACTGAGCCAAACCGGTTAGGGCTATTTCTTGTTCTAAGTGCTGGCTCCATGTATACATTCAGTTCATGCAAGTTCATTGACTGAGTACGTATGATTTGTGCACTTTTCTATGTAAATGTTTTACCTCAAAGAAAAAGTTCAACGTAAAAAACAAAAAAAACAAAAAACAAAAAACAAAAAACATCTTGCCAGCCGCTGTGAGTGATTCAGAGAAAGGAAGAAGCTGACCCTTGTGGCAGGAGGGTGGGTCCTGTTCTAATCGGGTGACTTAGTCTCAGCCTCAGGAAGCCCCCAGCTGTGGAGTGGGGAGGGGGTTGAGGTTAGCGGACTCCACGCTGAGTGCTCCAGCAGGGCTAGTGAAGAGCAGAGAGGAGGGCCTGGGGGAGTTAAGGATGGTTCTAAGTCAGTAGACCAGGACGCAAGAGAACCTTTCAAAGGTGGTCAGTGTGTGTGGCCAAAAGAAGATGGTGGCATTTATCGCCAAACAGACCTGGGTTGACCTCCTGGCTCCCTCCTCTACTGGCTGTGGGACCGGGAGAGAGCTATTTACCCTCTCAGAGTCGTGGCTACCTCCCTGCTGGGACCATGCTACCAAAGACTGAGGCTATGAGGCTGAAATGACACGATAAAGTAAAATCAGTTGGTGCAGAGCGTGGTTCCCAGCTGACATTCAGAAAAGGTGTGTCTGGAAGGTGGGAGATGCCTCAGACCCGTTCTGGGTGGCTGTGGCCAGAACAGAGAGCTGTGTTAGCCACGAGGGAGGGCCTGGCCTGTGACGGCCCGGAAGGAGTAACGGTGGCAGAGGCGATGGGGACAGACTGGTCCACCTGCAATGAAAGTCCCACTGGGAGAGATCCTGGAAAAGAGTCTCAGGAGAAGGACCCAGGGTTGGAGCAGTGGGGAGAGGTTGTCAGGTTGGGGGCCCAGCCAGAGAGGAACTTTTGGGGCGAATAGTCCAATTTAATGGAGACTTAGGAAGCTGTATGCTGTGGAGTGGGAGTTCCCCTGGAAAACCGCTTGGAGTCTACCTGGCAAATTTTTTCCACATAATACAGAGACAGATAGAATCTGTTCTAAAAACTGGCGAAGGGCCCTAACCGGTTTGGCTCAGTGGATAGAGCGTCGGCCTGTGGACTGAAGGGTCCCAGGTTCGATTCCGGTCAAGGGCATGTACCTTGGTTGCGGGCACATCCCCAGTAGGGGGTGTGCAGGAGGCAGCTGATCGATGTTTCTCTCTCATTGATGTTTCTAACTCTCTATCCCTTTCCCTTCCTCTCTGTAAAAAAACAATAAAATATTAAAAAAAAAAAAAACTGGTGAAGGGACCGAGGCTGCCCAGACTGAGGGAGCATCAGCCCTCCAAAGACACAGCTGACAGGTGAGAAACGTAACGGAGAACGTTCTGTCTCATCTCCTAACTCAAAGGCCAACTCCCCCAGGAGACCTCATTCCCCAAAGTTCCACTTAGAAGTTGGCACTTTCTCTTTCATGTTCCTGCACCCCGTGCACACCGCACGCCTCCGGGGCATTCTGCCTGCGAAGGGGAAGGGGCACCTATCAGTTCTTTTTCTGCTTATAACATAAAACCCAAATAACAGTGGCTTAAACACAGCAGCAGTTTATTTCCGTTTCATTTAAGAGCAGTCCATAAAAACGTGTGCTTTCAAAGATATCATCAAAAAATATGAGAAAAGAAGCCACCGACTGGGGGAAAATATTTGAAATCAAATATTTTATAAAGGCCTGGTATCCAAAATATATAAAGAATTCTCGAAAGCTGATAATAAAAAAGACAAACAATCCAATCTAAAAACGGACAAAGGATTTGAGTAGACATTTCACTGAAGAAGATATGAATAGCTAATTAGCACCGGAAAAGATGTTCAACACCATTCATTAGTCATCAGGGAAATGAAAACCAAAACCGCAGCGAGACACCATTTCGCATCCACTAGATAGAATGACTAGACGCAAAAAGACAGACAATAACAAGTCGGGCAAGGATGTGGGAAAACGGGAACCCTCATCTGTTGCTGGAAGGAATGTAAAATGGTGCAACACATTGGAAGATAATTTGTCAGGTTTTTTTATTCTTTATTAATTAAAGTATTACATATGTCTCCTCCCCCCCCCGCCTCCATTGACCTCTCCCCGGCCACCCCCACCTCCCAGCACATGCCCTCACCCCCCTAGTGTCTGTGTCCATTGGTTATGCTTATATACATGCATACAAGTCCTCTGGTTGATCTCTTACCTCCCCCGCCCCCCGCCTTCCCTCTGAGATTTGATGGTCTGTTCTATGCATCGATTTGTCAGTTTTTTAAATAGGTTAAACCTAGGTTTGCTATACAACCCAGCAATTCCACTCCTAGGTATCTACCTGCTGAGAAAAATGAAAGTATATGCCTGCACAAAGACTTGTACACAAATGTGAAATGACTCAAATGGCGGTTAACAGATGAATGATATACCCAAACCTCGGAATGCGATTCGGCAACCAAAGGAAAGACGTACTAGAATGCTACAACATGAATGAACCTCAAAAACATGCTCAGAGAAAGGTGCGAATGTCCACACGTTATACGACTCCATTAATATAAACTACGAAGAAAACCTAAATCCATAGAGGCAGAACGATTTGTGGTTGCCAGGGCTGAGTGGGAATGAGGGCAAATAGGCACAAAACTTTTCCTTAACTTTTGTTTTTTATTGAGGTTTAACATACATGCAAAAAAGTGGGTGGGAGAGGAGACCAAGATGGCGGCGTAGGTAAACACCGGAGACCGCTGCCGCAACCATTTCAAAAATACAACTAAAAGACTGAACGGACATCACCCAGAACCACAGGAAGGCTGGCTGAAGAGAGACTCTACAACTAGAAGGAAAGAGAACAGCAAATCGAGGCTCAGAGGCGGCGCAGTGTGGAAAATACAAAGGTACCGAGGTGCGCGCGCAAAGCGGGCTGGTGGCTGAGGGCGCGGTTGTCGTTTTCTGTCGGGAGTGAGTCTCAGACTCTGGGCTCCAGATCCGGGCGAGTCTCTAGGGACCCAGACTCAAACGGGAGAAGCGGGATTATCCGGCATCAGTTGGAACCTGAGGGCAGCTTTCTCTCCGAGGTTTGCAGCGGCTGCCGGGGTTCTGAGAAGCAGAGCCTCTGGGAACGGGACTGAGCGTGGCCATAACTGCTCCCTCCGCCCGCCCTGTTGATCCCGCCCCGCCCAAAGCCTGCGCACAGCCATTTGCCGATCGCCTCAGGCAAAGGCTGGATTAGCGCCTCCCCAGAAGGCAGACGTTTTCCATACAGCTGATTCCTATAGCCAGTCGGCCTGGGGGTCAAATCCCTCTAGTGTTAACTACAACAATTAAGGCTTGGCTAGAACAAGACTGCGCACAGAGACCACAAGGGGGTGCACCAAGAAAGCATAAAAGATGCGGAGACAAAAAAACATGACAGAAATGGAGGATATGGAGCTAAGAATCGCAATTTTGAGGGCTTGCCATAAATTTGTGCAGAGCCTCACGAAAACTAATGAGACCCTCGATGCTACGATAAAGAAATTAGAAAGTAAGCATACACGGACTGAAATAAAGAATATTATACCCAATAGCAGACCGGAGGAGTACAATAATCAAACCAAAGATTCGACAAAAAACACCCAATTGGAAAAGCAAAATGAAAAAAGAATCCGAAAGTGTGAAGATAGTGTAAGGAGCCTCTGGGACAGCTTTAAGCGGTCTAATATCAGAGTCATTGGAGTGCCAGAAGATGAGAGACAGCAAGATATTGAAAACCTATTTCAAGAAATAATGGCAGAAAACTTCCCCCACCTGGAGAAAGAAATGGACTTACAGGTCCAAGAAGCGCAGAGAACCCCAAACAAAAGGAATCCAAAGAGGACCACACCAAGACACATCATCATTAAAATGCCAAGAGCAAAAGACAAAGAGAAAATCTTAAAAGCAGCAAGAGAAAGAGGCTCAATTACCTACAAGGGAATACCCATACGACTGTCAGCTGATTTCTCAACAGAAACTTTGCAGGCCAGAAGGGAATGGCAAGAAATATTCAAAGTACTGAATACCAAGAACCTACAACCAAGAGTACTTTATCCAGCAAAGCTATCATTCAGAATTGAAGGTCAGATAAAGAGCTTCACAGATAAGGAAAAGCTAAAGGAGTTCATCACCGCCAAACCAGTATTATATGAAATGCTGAAAGGTATCCTTTAAGAAGAGGAAGAAGAAGAAAAAGGTAAAGATACAAATTATGAACAACAAATATGCATCTATCAACAAATGAATCTAAGAATCAAGTGAATAAATAATCTGATGTACAGAATGAACTGGTGATTATAATAGAATCAGGGACATAGAAAGGGAATAGACTGACTATTCTTGGGGGAAAAAGGGGTGTGGGAGATGCGGGAAGTGACTGGACAAAAATCATGCACCTATGGATGAACACAGTGGGTGGGGAGTGAGGGTGGAGGGTGGGGTGGGAGCTGGAAGGAGGGGAGTTATGGGGGAAAAAAAGAGGAACAAATGTAATAATCTGAACAATAAAGATTTAATAAAAAAAAAAAAAAAAGTGCACAAACCTTCAATCTACAGTTTGATTTACACACACACACACACACACACACACACACCTGCATAACCACCTCCCAGACAAGAAAGTGAACATCTGAACATCTCTGGCACCTCAGAGGAGCCTTCCTCGGCAGCCGCCGCCTCCCCAAAAGTTACCATCACCCGGCCGGTGCTGCTCAGTGGTTGGGTGTTGACCTATGAACCAGAAGGTCACGGTTCGATTCCCAGTCAGGGTACATGCCCGGGTTGCGGGCTTGATCCCCAGTGTGGGGCATGCAGGAGGCAGCCAGTCGATGATTCTCTTTCATCATTGATGTTTTTTTTCTCTCTCTCCCTCTCCCTTCCTCTCTCTGAAATCAATAAAATATATATATTAGAAAAAAAGTAACCACCATTCTGACTTCTGCCACCCTGGAGCAGTGTTGGCTACTCTTAGAACAATCCTAATTCCGTCCCAGCGCAGGAACTCTGTGCTTCTTACCCACCATTTTCTACTTTTGGGTGGCTCTTCAAATTTGCCCTAGGCTCCTTGGCCAATGTCTTCTTTTTGTGTCACTTTATCCCACACTGGACACTACCCCTCTTTCTTCATCCCCTCAAAGTGCCACTAACTCATCATGATGGTGTTGATTTTTACTGAAGATTTGGAGTCAACTGGGAGCACTTACAACACAGGACAGAAAGCAACCGAAGTTGCTTAAGCTTCACAAGCCCTAGAACATATGGCCATTCTGTCACTGGGTGGGTACCTCCTAGGACCCTTCTCCGTCATGTGATTGCTCACCCCCTCGTCCCTGGTAAAGATCACAGACTCCAAATCCACATGGAATAAGAAAGTAACGTACTAGGGTGAAGTGGCCTGGATGTAATGAGGGACTGTGGTGAACTCCAGAGTTACAGGCCCCATGAAACAAGGGCAGCCACAGTCAGCTCTGACCTGATATCCCACAGGCAGGAGGAAGAGGTGTCTTTAATAAAAGCAGCCTGCATTCAGCCAGTTTCCATATCAGCTCCAGACTTTCCTGCCTTTTCTCTCCCCTTTCCCAGACTCCTGCTCCCCCTACCTTGTTATGCAAAGCAATTCAGTCCCCCTTAGCCTGGGTCTCCCCATCCAAGCTGGTCCCCTAGCACCTCCTCTTTCCCACCAAAATCACCTGTCAAGACTTGCCAAGGCATTTTCCGAAATGAAAGAACCATTCGCTCAGGAGGTAGAAAAGACTACATCAGCTTTTTAAAAAATAGCACTTTCGCCTGGCTGGTGTGGCTCAGCAGTTAAGTGTTGACCCAGGAACCAAGAGGTCCCTGGTTCGATTCCTGGTCAGGGCACATGCCGGGGTTGTGGGGGTCGATCCCCAGTAGGGGGTGTGCAGGAGGCAGCCTATCCATGATGTTTCTCTCTCATTGATGCTTCTATCTCTCTATCCCTTACCCTTTCTCTCTCTCTAAAAATCAATTAAAAAACATTTTTAAAAAGCACTTTCATTTTTCCTGCTTTAGTCTCATTTTAAAGATGAAGAAACTGAGACCCAGAGAGGTGAAAAATTTGCCCTGATCACCAAACCCTTAATTAGTGAAACTGGAAGTTGAATCCTGCCTCGGAAGTCCATGAAGGTGGCTTGTTCATCTCTCTACCCCCAGAACTTAACATGGTGCCAGAGCTCAATTAGTGCAGGTTGTATCTCAATCGAATTAAAGGATGCATTTGCGGGAGGAAGGCATCCCAGGCTGTGAGGAAAACAGGAGAGGAGAAAGGACAAATTGATGATGAGCTGGTGAAGGGCACAGTGAAGTGAGAGGGGCCGGCTTGCCCTTGGGCTCCTGGGAGTGGGCAGTCCCCTGGTGGCTCCTCCGCCTCCTGCCCAGCCCTCCAGGGAGGCTGTGTGCTCTGGGCGGCAGCAGCTGCCATCACTCATCAAAGCCAGGCAGCCTGAGGAAGCTCAGGGCCTATCCTGGAGGACACTTTCAATCAACTTCGGTTCCATTTATTCCATCTAAATGGCTCTGAAATGTAAATAAAATTAAATTAATGTTGCTGTATTTGTCTCTGGTTAAGGTTGTAATGAGCTGCAGTAACACTACCCCTGAGATCAGCGGGGAGAGAGGCCCAGACAATAGCCGCTCGGCCAGCTTTGTGCTCACACCACCCCCATGTTCTCTGCTCTGGAGGGACAGGTTACACTGTCCAGATTCATCCATTTGGGGGCTGCGGGGAGTTCATGGCACTTCCACCCTTTCTCCTTCCACCTCAGACCACCCCACTCCGGACCATCTCACTGCTCTCCACAGACACGGTCCCCCATTACACCCTCGGATTTTGGGAGTTTTAGGGCATGTGGAATGGCTTTCTCTTTGCCCACCAAGCCAGGGCTGACACATGGCTCCCCCACCAGGACTTGACCCCTGGGCACACTCACCCCTCTAAGGAACGGGCTCCGTTGCCCTAGGTCAGGGTTTCTCAGCCTACACTATTGACAGTCTGGGCTGGACAATTCTTTGTTGTGGGGAACTGTCCCAAGCATTGTAGGTTGTTTAGCAGCATCCCTAGTGTCTACCCACCAGGTGCCAATTGCATTTGCTTTCCCAGTTGTAACAGCCCAAAATGTCACCAGAGATTGCCAAATGCCTCCGGTGGGGCAAAATCATCTCTAGTTGGGACCCTTTACCCTAGAGGCGGGGAGTGCAGGGACCACAGAAAGGAGGAAGCATGAGGGAGGGTGGACTACCAGATCCTACGGTGCCCCTGTCTTTCACTCTCCCTAGTCTTATCTATCCTGACTCCCAAAATAGTTTAGTTTCTTAAACAAATAACATTGTTCTAAGGTAAGTAACACACAACCATCCCACCTTTGGACTAAACGCCGAATGCCTCTTCCATGCAGAGGCCCCACTCAGCTCTCTCCCACTGCCGTCCGTGCCCCCGTTTACCCAGCCCAGCCTGCAGGGCTGCCCACGACGAAACCAAGAAAGGGGTTTTCCTTTAGGATTTCTTCCTTGGTAGAGATGCCCCAAGTAAAGGAGTTCTCAATAGATTAGAATTCTCAAAGGAAGAGGGAAGTTCTTGCCAAGATCTCCAAAAGAAGGGAATTCCAATAGAGGGGATTTTCTATTAGAAGCAGGCCCCAACCCTGTTTACAGACGGAGCCATTAGAATTCCTCAGCATCTTCCTGGTACTCCACCGCCAGGACCCCCAGGCGGGCAGGTTGGGCGCGGGCAGAAAGCTCTGCAGCGTCAGGAGAAAGCGGGGACGCCAGAGGAGCATTAGCTCCCAGAGTTGAAGGCCCTGATAGCAACGGTAACAGCAATGAATTTTCCCTGGGAAAGCGGGGGCAGGGGCCGGTCCCCACCCACTGTGCCCTTCCACCTCTCGCTTCAGCCATCTCAATTTACAGAACCAAACTGTGGGAATACAATCCGGGAATTTAGCTCTATTTATAAATCTCTGAAAGCTTTCATGTGGTCCCAAAGAGGCCTCGCCAGAGCATTCCAGCTTACACAGAGGAAATCAAAGAAAATGAATTATAATCACAGCACAAAGCCTGAGTCCAGAAGTACAGAGCCTGGGAGGCTCCCCGCCTCCTACTGGATTCATTATCAGGAAAACAATGAAAATCCCAGCTCCCCTCCTTGGATTTCATCATAAGCTGACGTGTGTGTGTGTGTGTGTGTGTGTGTGTGTGTGTGTGTATGCATTCACACATGCCATATTTACATTTCTACTTTTTGCCAAAGTCTGTTTCCTGGGAGAATTTCTGATATTTGAGGGCGGTAAAAGCCATAGTCCAAAAGTACAGTCATAATCTGGAGGACGTCCATCTACTGGCTTCATGGTCATCGGATGTTTATTTGACCCACAGCTGCTGGGCTCACTAACTTATCAACACGGGTTGCTCTGGGCCCAACTGCACTTGTGCTAAGGATTTGGGCTAATTTTTTTTCCTGCGAATTCTTGCCATGCTAGGAGACCTAATGCAGGTGATAACGAATCCACTGATGAGCCACCTCCCAGATCTTCACATGGTCTCTCAGCGCGGCAGGGACCTCCAAGTACAGTCTCTGTCCCTTCCAAGTACAGGAGCTGCCTGGATGGCCGCATATGGTAGACTTCTGAGGACAGGTGGAAAGGAGTGGCTTTCAAGTGCAGAGGGAAGGACTGAAGTTGCCTTCACGCTCGCTCACTGGCTCACAGTGACTCCTCTAGCTCCTCCATGGAATCCCTCTTCATATCAGATTCCAGGCTCCCTGGGCCTCTGCCTGGCTGCTCCTTCCTGCTGCAGCTGTCCCTAGGCTGTCCCTGCCCCCAGCTCAGGAGGGGTCCGGGGCTGGGCCTGGCATACAAAGGGAATTTCATGCCCTGTGCCTCCAGGCCCGCCCTGGGAGGCGGCCAGAAATAGAGCCGGGCTACAAGGAATCCAGATCATCTTCCAGATCCTTCCTGGAGAGCTGAGGTGAAATCCATGCCTCCTTCCCCCCAAAGCCCATTCAGGGCAAACAGGATTAAGGCAGCCAGGTCACTGCCCCCGACCCTGTCTTCCCAACCCTGTTTCCATGTCCCCAGCCCTCTCTCCAACAGCCTCCTCTGGGTGAGGCATTATTAGCACTTTATTGATGGCACAGCACGCAGTCACAGTGCCAGTTCCCCTTTTTGACTTTGATGGATGATGAGAGACTGGAGTGGGAAGAGCGCGTGTGTGTATGTGTGTGTGTGTGCGTGTGTGTGTGTGTGTGTGTGTGTGTGTGTGTTATACTCAATGGATGAGGGGAAGTGAAGCAGAGACAGAAAGACGGCAGGAACAGGAGGCAGAATGAGAGGCCCGGATACCAAAGCTGACTGAGGAAGAAAAACAGAAAGAGATGTGGTGAGAGAGGAGGAGAACCAAAATGGGGCTCTAGCAAAAACCCAAATTGATCCAGAGGAGCCAGAAGAGTTGAGTTTATTACCTCCCCTGTGTGTGCCTCAGTTTCATCATCCATGAAATGGGGAGAATAATAGTAGCTACCTTATAGTGTCATTGTGAAGATCAAATGAATTAATGTACCTAATGTGCTCAGAGCAGTGCCTGGCTGCTGTTTTATTGAATATAAATATTAGCTGTTATCATCATCAGTATTGCTGTCACCATCAGCTCTAGTTTCCATCCTGGGGCACAAGGCATGTGGGGAGAAAGACAAGCCTCTTTGGCTCCTCTGGCCGGTCCTTCTCACCGCCTGTGTCCTTCTTGCCACCCACACCCTCAGCCAACACTTTGCAGCACCACTTTCTGTCTCTGGGAACACTTTTTCTTTTTCCCCTGAAAACTCCCAAAGTTCCATCTTTCCTGCACTTCCTCACTAAACTGGACAAATAGTTCTGTTTATTTGAACTGTGTCTAAAAAAAAGACACATTGGCTGTATGAGGTGGAAGATAAAGCTGAACAGATGGTTTAGATTCAGTGCTAGAGAAAAAAAAAGAAAGAAAAAAGAAAATCCCGCCGGGCCCAGGCCCTGGTCAGCGCTCGTGCAGGAGGCAACCAATCAGTGTGTTTCTCTCACATGGATGTTTCTCTCTGTCTTTCCCTCTCTCTTCCACTCTCCCTAAAAATCAATGAAAAAATATCCTCAGGTGAGGATTAACAACAACAACAAAAAAGATTTCGTGCTCGAGGACTTTGAATGCTAGGTGAGAGTTTGGGCTTTCTGAAAAAAAATGGGGAGCCATGGATGATGTTAGAGCATAGTGTGGCCCAGGTTAAGCACCATAGAGTTGGTTTTTAGTGACTATTCATACAGGGCAGTATTTTAAGTCTTTCTCAGTCATGTACATGTTTGTGAAAATGCGTTTCAAATACTTCCATGGGAGCAGGTCTGAAAGCAGAGGAGAGAAGGCCTGAGGATCTGGATGTGAGGACCGATAGAAACACCAGGCAGCCAAGGCCAGGCATTTTATCCTGGGCACTTTTCTGTGATTGAGCCTTGGCTGGGAGCCAAATAGAGCCTGGTTCAGACATGAGCCATGCTGCATGTGTGTACATGTGTGCACATGTGTGTGTGTGTGCATGTGAGCTGGGGGCCATGTCTCAAACATACACTTTGGGACACAGTAGAATTTCCTGAGAGTTGTCGGGGTGAGGAGAGAGAACATGATGGTTACAAAAGCATAATCCAACACCACACTGCCTCCTCCTCTGGGTGATAATAGCACCTACCTCGTCGGGCTGTTCTGATGAATAAATGAGTGAATACATGTAAAATGCTCACAACAGCACTGAGCAACAGAATAGGTCCTCAAGAAGGTTCCTATTATTACCGTTATTATTATGTTGTTATTACTATTATAATACCATATATTATTAGCATTATTATACCATTATTATTAGTTGTAAGACACTGAGTTGAGAATGAGGACAGCTTGATCTCATCTTGGCCCCTGAGATTCCTCCTTCTTGTCTCCCACACTCCTGTGGGGCTGCCCCCTCCCCTTTTCTTTCACAGGGATCGTCTCCAAGGGCCAAGTTAGTTTACTATGGCCCTGCTCACTGGTCCCTGGGATTAGGTCAGGGATGGTACTTATCCTAAGCTTCGACAATGGGAGGCTCTGCCTATGCACTGGAAATTGCCTGAGGACGCTGGTTAGTAACCAGAGTACTAAAACAACACAGTCTTGTATATGTGTATAATCTTATTCTCTATGTGTGCACATGTATGTGCGTGTTTCTATATATACTCCCACTCTAAAAGGCACATACATACGCACTTCCCACTTCAGTCACCTGTCATTAATCAAGGCCAGGCAGGTATTCTGGCCCCTGTCGCCAAAAGGTCAACAGCTCCTGGCAGGCAAGGCCTTTATCTCTCACAGCTGCTTCCTCCCACTGGGCTGCAGTCCTACTGGCTTCCTGGAGTTCCATAAATAAGGCGCACGCAGCCAGGCCTCCGTGCCTCTGCACATTTGGTGTCCTCTACCAGAATGTTTTCCCTCTGGGCTAACTCCTCCTCTGGTTTTTAGACTCAGCTCCAGCACCGCCTCCTCCAGAAAGCCTCCCCTGGCCCTACCCCTCTGCCCAGTCTGGACAGGCACTCCTCCTCTGTGCTCTGGTGGCATTTCTACCAACTGAGCACTGGCCACACTGAGTCGGTTTCACACCTGACTCCCCATGGACCGGGAGTCCTCTGGTGACTGCACCTTCTTTTCCTGAATCTCTAGTGCCTGGTGCAGCACTGGACACAGGGAGGATGCTCAGTGCTGGACTGAAGGAGTACAGACATCGGGGGGCAGGCAGACGGATGTTTGTTAATATTTATTACTCTTGCTAGGCTCTTTTTATTTTATTTTTTATTATATTTTTATTGACTTCAGAGAGGAAGGGAAAGGGAGAGATAGAAACATCAATGTTGAGAGAGACTCATTGATTGGCTGCCTCCTGCATGCCTCCTAATGGGGATGGAGGCCATAACCCTGACCTGGAATCAAGCTGTGACGTTCTGGTTCATAGGTCAACACTCAACCATTGAGCCACACTGGCTGGGCATGCGAAGCTCTTTTTATATGTTACCCATCTGAGCAGTCTTCAAGGTAGGCATTGGTATCTCCATTTTACAGGCCAGGAAGCTGATGCTTAGAGACTGCATTAGTTAGGAATTGGTTCTGTTGTAAGGAACAAAGACCCCAAGAAAGAATTTTGTTTCTTGATGGTCCAATATGGTGGCTAGAGCTCCAGCCATCACATCTTTGTTCCAGGTAGAAGACAGATAAAGAAAGAATGAAGAAGAGAGCAGAGGGTGCCTGACTTTTGAGGAAGGTTCCCCAAAGCTGCCACGTGACATTTCTGCTTACATCCCATTGGCCAGAACTTAGCCACATGGCCACCTAGGTATAAGGAAGGTTGGGCAATGTCTTCTGCATGGCCATGCGCTGAGCACAGATGTTGAGATTCCATTACTATGGAAGGAGAGAGGCAACACTAGCAGCCTTTGCAACAGAAAGATTAAGTAATCTCTCCAGCGTCACACAGTGGAGGAGTTGCCGGAGCTGAAACTCAAGCCCATCTCTGCGAAACCCCAGAGCCAGTGTTCCTTTCGTAAATCATGCTGCTTCCTACACCCAGGAGGACAGGGCAAGGCGCTTACACAATTTTCAGGAGGGGTGTAGAGCTTTTTAGGGGTTGGAGGTAATGACAATTCTGAGGTCAAGATCAAGACAAATATGTTCATTAAAACACAAGTTCATTGCCGGCCCCACTGGGATGGACAACTGTCACATGAGGGGCTGGCAAATACCCATGATGCTCCTTGCCAGCGTGTCCTCTCAAAGGAGGAGGTTGGAACAAAATTCCCAAAAGCACTGGGGTCACTTCCTGGTGATGGCCTCACAGGGCAGAGTCTTGTAGCCCAAACACAGACAGGACCCCAGGGAGGTCCGGGGAGAGGCAAGGATTCCTCATGATGGCCTGCAGCACTGCCAGGTGGCCTGGCGCTGGGCTATGGAGAGGGATCACAAGCTAGCAGTAAAGCCTCAGTCACTTCTCAAGGAAAGGCTTGCCAGCTACGCCTTTTGGAACTGGGCATAGTTCTGTTCTCCCAGGGGATCCTCCAGTGAGGGCAGGGCACTCTGGCACCAGAGGGGCCAAGCAGGAGGGGGCGAGGGAGGATGCAGCCTCCGCCAGTGGAGGCAAATGTGTTCCCTGCCTGAAGCTGGCTGCCGTGGGGAGGGTGGAGCACGCTGGGCAGCTGCTGAGCGGTAAGGCTGCTTCCAGCACACTTGCATCCCTTTCAAGCTCTCCAAACACTCCCTCCCTCCCAAAGCATAAACATGCTATTTCCAGCTAAGTGACCTTGGGCAAGTCACATGGCTGAGCCCAGTATCCTCACCTATGGGCAAAAAGAGCATTTTGAGGCCAGAATAGAGGTTACCTGTGGGCACTGACTGGGGGGAAGCAGGAGGGAGCCTTCTGGGGCACCGGAAATGCTCTATATTTTGATCTGGCGGTGGGCACACAGGCGTACATGTAGGCAAAGACTTGTCGAGCTGTGTGTGCACTTAAGGTTAGGGCACTTGACTGCATGCGAGCCAGTTACAGCTTAATACAAAAGTAAAGAGTCAGAAAAGATGCCCCTCGTACTCAAGTCCGGCCTGAAGGGCAGCTGTGAGCATCCACAGAAAGCATGAAAGCAAAGTGTTTTGCGCAGTCAGCCGGGCACTATCATGTTCTCCCATCCCCTGTCTGCACTCCTAATGGATTTGTAAGATACAATCTCCAAGAAAGTAGTTTTCCCTATATCTTTCTGGGGAACAAAACTGGGAGTGTGTTTACCTACATAAATCAACCAGGAAGACTCCCCTGACTTCTCATACTTGAGGCATTAAACCCCATTGACAAATGAGACATCCTGGTTCTAGGCAGGAGAGGTCTCCTACGCCCTTGTTGGAGTCAGCTGAGGCACAGAGGGAGGAAGTGACCTGTCCGGGGGGGCCAGCGGTAGGAGGCTGGGAAGGTCTAGCACCCAGGTCTCCTGACTCCCCCAGTCCAGTGCTCTTCCCCGCGCAGGAATGGCCCAGATGGCCTGAACGCCAGGCCTGGCTCCCCCTCGCCCCCCTGTGGCCAGCCTGGGAACACTCGTGCTGCCCGGCTGCCAGGACTGTCTGTGCACAGATGGAGGGGGCGGCGGCTGCCCCTCCTCTCTGGAACCTTCTGCACTCCTGACAACTCAGCCATGAGTCATCCCAAAGGAAGAATGATCGGCAGAACAAACTCCACCTCCTTGAACTGGGGGCAGGAGTCCCAGCGCAGTTTCCTGACTTGCTGAGTATTCTTTGCAAACTTGCTTGTTATCTCCCAGGTGCCCTGGGTGACGGCTTGACCCAGCCAGCTTCTTGCTGAGCCCCACTCCCACCCCAACGCCCCCACATTCAATGTGTCCTGTTGAGAGTTCCTTTCACTGCCCATATGGTTCCCCTATGGTTCATCGGCTCCCAATGCCTCTTTCTCTTCCCTGCCATGTGCTCTCTGACCCAACCTCATTGTCTACGAGGCCAAGACACCCTGCCCGGCTGAGGTTAGAGCCTGTGACACCCATCAGCCCTGCTGTCCCACCCAGTCTGTTTCTCCTTTGCAATAAATCCCATTTGGTAGCTAGTCTAAAACAAGGCTGAAAAGCAATTTCAGCGTGCTGCCTGGGTCTATTTGTTTACTCCTCCTCTCAGCCATTCAATAGGCATTTATTGAGTTCCGACAGCGTGCTAGGTATTGTGCTGGATGCTGAGAAGACAGAGACACAAAGCATGGCCAAGGTCTAATCTGTTCCTCTCCAGTCTTCCTTCCTCCCTTTAAGAGCTCTAGTTCCTTTATTTATTTATTTTATTACGGTATTTGTTTTTGCTTACTAGCTATGTAATCTTAAGCAGAAAATACACAAGAAAAAAAAACCATTATTATAGATGCCAACCACTATGCTAGGTGATTTACATCTATTATTTAATTCTGTTGACAACCTATGCTCCGAGGTGGGGAAATGGAAGCTCAGAGAACTTAAATAAACGTGTCCAGGGCCACACAGTCAACAGCTGGCAGAGCCTTAAAGTGAAGCCGGGTCGCCCGGCCTCCCCCAGCCGCCGTTCGCTCTCTGTGAAATAGCACCCGAGCCGTAAAACCCAGGCTGGACGCACCCAAGCAGGTTTGAAGGAGCTTTCCTGCTCTTCCCTGCCCCTCGGTTCTGGTGCAGACCTAGGCCAGGGCCTCCGCCCTGCCAGGAGTGGCAGGAAGACCCAGAGCTGCCGTTGGAGGCTTTAGGGGTCTGCCCAGGGCAGGGGCCCCAGGCTGCCTCTTCTCCCACGGACAGTCCGCACTGCGGTGGTGCTGTAATCTCATCCCCGCATGGCGCAGCTCAGTGGGAGGAAGCGGAAAGTAGTGTCTTGCTGTATATTTTAAAAGTCAAGTGTCTCAAGATAATGTTAATGGAGGCATCAAAAGACAGGTATGAGGGGGTTCAGGGCAGCTTTATCCCTGATAGCCAACAACTGGAAACAGCACACAAATCCACCAGCAAGAAGCTGAACAAGTAACTTGTGATTATATAGGAATTATATGCATTTGCATACAATGTACCAGTCCTAGTAGTACACAGTGAAATGCTACTCAGGAATGAAAAAGAATTCCTGGAATCATGGGCAACACCTTGGGTGAGTCTCACAGATATAATGTTGAGTGAAAGGAGCTGGGCAGGAAAACGTCACACACTGTACGGGTCCACTCATGTGAACTTCGAGAAGAGGCAGAGGTAACCTATGGCAATAGACATCCCAATGCTGGCTACCGTTGGAGGCTGTTGATCGGGAGACACTGGAAATGTGGAAATGTTCTCTGTCTTGATCTAGGTCAGTGATAGCGAACCTTTTGAGCTCGGCGTGTCAGCGTTTTGAAAAACCCTAACTTAACTCTGGTGCCGTGTCACATATAGAAATTTTTTGATCTTTGCAACCATAGTAGAACAAAGATTTATATTTTTGATATTTATTTTATATATTTCAATGCCATTTAACAAAGAAAAATCAACCAAAAAAGTGAGCCCGCGTGTCACCTCTGACACGCGTGTCATAGGTTCGCCATCACGGATCTAGGTGGTGGTTTACATGCGTGACCCATATGTGAAAATTAATTGAGCGGTACCCTTAAGACTTGTGCACTTTACTGTTCCATATGTTATAAATCAACTTAAAAAATGTTAGCCCTAGCCAGTTGCTCAGTGGTTACAGCCTCAACCCGGGGCCTGAAGGATTGCGGGTTGGATTCTGGTCAAGGGCATGTACCTCGGTTGCAGGCTTGATCTCCGGCTCTCCTCGGGGCCCATGTGGGAGGCAACCAATTGATGTGTCTCTCTCACATCGATGTTTCTCTCTGTCTCTTCCCTTCCCTTCCACTCTCTTTAAAAATCAATGGGAAAAATATCCTTGTTTGAGGATCAACAAAAATAAATAAATAAATAAATAAAATGATGTTAATGTCTCAAGGGTGCTACCCATGCCCTGCCACTTCCCCAGAGTCCCCGTGCACACCCTCCAGGATGGCCACCTGGAGCAGAATGGGTAAGGGAAGGCCTTGCCTAAGGGAGCGGGGGGCAGTGTCTCCGGGGACAGGACAGGATGGGCACCCACTATTCCCAGACTCCTGCCCATTGTGCTAGGAGCAAGTGGGTGCCCCTTCCCTTAGCCACCCCTAAGGCACTCTGAGGGGGCATTGCCCTTGGTTTGTGGGGTTGTACCCCGGGGTTCTCTCCTGACATGCTAAGCAGACGGGACCGATAACCCGCAAATCCAAATAAAATCTGCCAAGTTCTTTTAAGCAGAGAAAGTCTGCAGAGCCCTTGCGGGTGCTTTCCCTCCTGCAAACCTCTGGGGTTCATTGGATTTTACTGCCGAGGAAAGAAGCCTGAGAACGGAGGAGCTGGTCCAAGGTCTCCCGCTGAGTTAGTGGGGAGGAGCCCAGCCTCGTCTCCCACTGTGAGGGCTCCCTCTGGGCAGTGGGGGGAACTGCTCCAGGGTGGTCTTTCGAGGGGGGCGGGGCTTCTCCATTAGGCACCTCAGCCTGGGAACCTGCACAGAGGAAGGGGGACACGTGGTGACGGCCTGGCTATGGGCCTGTGGGGGGTACTTTGAAAGCTGAATTTCCTCCACCCCCTCCAAGGGAGAGGAGAGCTCTGCCTCTGACCCTGGGCGGTGCTGAACCCTCTCTGTGTGATTCCTGATAGGGTTTTTCTTTACGAGATTTCCCGTGTTTGCTGAGAGCTGAGAGTGGAAGCTGAGGCCGAGAGCTGGGGTGAGAGGCAGCAGTGCGGACAGCGGGGACGCTGCTAGGGCTGGGCAGCTCCCCTGGGCGCGGGCCCTCTGGAACAAGGCTCCCTGATCAGGTTCAAGGGAAAGTGCAGCTACAGTTGCTCTGCTCTGGGGAGAGAGATGGATGAACAGACACACCTGCCCTGCAGCCAGGCCTGGGGCACTCAGGACAGGTGACAGAGAAACAGCCCCGCCCTTTCCTCTGGCAGTTCTCTCTGCTGTCTAACTTCCATCCCTCCTCTTGGAGTTTCTCCCCCACCCTTTTGTTCTGTCTTTACTGGAAATGGAGAAGCCTAAGGTGGGTGGAGCAAGGAGCAGAGAAACACTCACTGAGCTCCTGAGAAATCTCTCCCAGGTCCTTCTCACCCGCTTGCTCTCTGCACCAGCCCCTCTGGGGCCTCTCTGGCAGCTGGTGACTGGTGGCAGGCCCAGGGTCTGGACATCCCAGGAAGAGCGGGTAGCAGTGGCAGGTTGCTCCAACCAAGCTCATACATTCCACACTCCAGGGCTTCTGAGCCACCCATTCAATATCAAATATTTCCCATTTAGTGTTTTAATAAATATATATATATTTTATTGATTTCAGAGAGGAAGGGAGAGGGAGAGAGAGAAAGAAACATCAATGATGACAGAGAATGATTGATTGGCTGCCTCCTGCATACCCCCCACTGGGGATCGATCCCACAACCCAGGCATGTACTCTGGGAATCAAACTGTGATCTCTTGGTTCGTAGGTCGAACTCAACCACTGAGCCACACTGGTGGGCTCCCATTTAGTTTTAATTATGATTTTTAAAAACTGAGTAGGTCCCCAAATCCCAAAGCCACAAGTCCCCTCGACTCCTACCCTCAACCACTCAGTTCTTCTCAGAGACAATCAACCTCATCAGTTTCTTGAGTTTCCTTCTAAAAAATTAAATACGTGTATAATGTTCTGTTTCACATAAACATACGCTGAGCTCTTCACAGTGTATCTTGGTGATGGTTCCACCTGAGCACATGTCCAGCTTTACTTAGTCTTAAAAGGCTGCACTTGTACAATTCTAACAAACATGAAGCACCTACTACATGCCAGGCACCTCACTAGGCAGTAGGGTTATAATAGTAAATGAGTCAAAGTCCTGCCTTCATGGGGTTTACAGTGAGGGGGAGGGAGACACACAGGCAAATGCCTTTGCTGAATAAGAAGTTTTGAATGGGAGAACTATCCTATCTAATAATAGGCAAACATGGTAATTGACCATACCTTCGCTATGCCTCCCATTGGCTAATCAGGGAGATATGCAAATTAACCGCCAACAAAGATGGTGGTTAATTTGCATATGTAGGCCTGAAGTGGCAGAGCGAAGACTGAAGGCGGCTCCAGCTGGAGCAGCGAAGGCTTGGGTCCCAGGTGCTGGAGGAAAACCAGTGCCGGCAGCCAGGGGGAGGGAAGGCCTATTGCACGAATCTTTTCGTGCAACAGGCCTCTAGTCTATATATATAAGAGGCTAATATGCAAAGTGCCCCCTCAAGAGTTTGACCAGGAGACGAGGAGTTTGATCACTCGCTATGATGTGCGCTGACCACCAGGGGGCAGTGCAGAACATGGGGGGGGGGGGAGTGGGGACCATGTGGTGGTAGCACAAGGATGGCAAGGGAAGAAGGAGGCTGGGAAGCGGGGGGGTGGGGAGGTCCGGAATCTGATCAGCCCTGATCGCTGGCCAGGCCTAGGGACCCTACCCGTACACGAATTTCATGCACTGGGCCTCTAGAATTTTACAATAGAAAGCCAAAGTACTGCCAGGACAGGCTTCAGAAGGAAGTGACATCGATGGTGAGAGCCAGTGGATATTTGCCAGAGGGGGGTACGAGTGGGGAGGGAAAAGTGTTTTAAGCTGAAGGAATGTGTTTAAGGGGTAGACGTAGGACATTCTGGGCACCTGGGGACTTCGTGTGGGGAGGGTGGGGAATGAGGCTGCTGAGGTCAGAAGGGCCCCATGACAGTGACCGAGGGAGGAATTCAGCTTGATCCTTACAGTGGGGAGCCTCCAAGGGATCCGTGACTGCTAAGATTGAGCTTGTGTTTTGGAAAGATGCGGTGGCTGCTGTGTGGAGGGAAGATGGATGGCATGTGGGCCCCTGAGCAGCAGGGAGGCCAGCGGGTACTCCATCCACCAGGCCTGAGGCCTCTGCGCTCACTGGCTGAGCAGCCACCTGCCCCTGCCCACTAGCGGGCTTGGGGTAATCCCAGCTTTCCCAGCCACAGTGCCCGCCTCTAAAACCCTGAACGGGGGGAGGGCAGTGGTTAGATGAGCCCAGCCCTTCTATGACTTCAGCCTCCTGTTGAGGAAACTGACTTCTGCCCTTTCCCTCCCTACCCGCCCCGCCTCCTTCCCCCTGACACCTGTTCTTACTGGATGCTTTTATGCAGACTGTGTACCCTCCCTGTCACCAAACTCACCCGTTCTCAAGTCAGTGCTTGGGGACTGGGGATCACCCAGCTCCTTCTCCTCTTCTCTCCTCCAAACTTGGAGGGAGACTCCCTGCTCCAGGGGCCCACTCGCTCTCTCCTACTCAGACATTTCTTGGGGTCCTGGTTCTAGCTGGGTTTCTTTGGTTCCCTGACTGACATCTGGGCCCCAGGATACCCAACTAATTGGTCCGTCTCCCATCGGACAGCAGTTGGGTTCCAAGGCTGTGGGTGTCTCTTCCTTGCCCCTCCAGACTCCCCGGTCTCTGTTGCATCCATTGGTGCTTCCTCAGAGAGCCCTGGAGACCCCACTGTGTACTGCTCATTCTCTTCCCTCAGGTCCACGTGCTGCCCTGTTCCACTTTGCTTTGTGCCCCGGAAGGCTGACCCCTGCCACTGCATCTTATGGTCTCTGTTCACTGGCTTCTCGCTGGGCCCGCTGACTGATGGGAGCCACCAGCAGTAAGTTTGAGAGCAGCAGGGGGAAGGGCCAGGGTATTTGGCTGCCCCGCCCTCTCTACCAGGCAGTTTGGTCGGCTGCGTTCTACACCCAGGCTCCTGTTGGGTGGGCCAGTTCCCACAGCCACAGCTCTTGGCAGTCGCTCTCTGCTCCCCTTCATGCCTGGGATGGTAACTGGCCCTGGGTGCTTCATCATCTCTTATTAGGTTCCTTAAAGCTGTCACTGCTCTGTAAGGAGTCCCTTCATTTCTATGCCTTCAGTTAACCCTTTGAGGGTGCCTTGTTTTTCTTGCCAGGACTGATGGATGCATCCCTTAAATCCTCCACCCCTTCACTCTCCCCCGACCCCCACCTCCGCCCTCTAGCTGGGGTGAGGAAGTTCGTTCTTCTCCCCTGAGCATCTGTGATTCTTCCCTTTGATCTTAGACAAGTAGCATGTGCTCTGTTTTCTGGTGGGGAAATGGGAATGTCATCAGACTTCATTCCCAGGTGGTTGTAAGGATTTAATGCGTCCTCGTGAGTTGTGGGTCTAGCATAGTGCCTGGCGTAATGTAGAATCTTAGTAAACAGTAGGTTCCTTCCCCTTCTGCTCAGCACCTGCTCCAGCTGACCTGGGTGGGGAGCTTTCCCTCTGAGAGGGGGGCCTGGGCTCATGGGAAAAGGGGAGTGAGGGACTGGAGGGAGCCTGATGAAAAATCCTGTCCCCAAGCCATGTGTGCGACTCCATTAACCTAGAGAGTGCCTCTCGTGCTTCGTTTTCCTTTCAAATAGAGATGCGTGTGTGTGTGTGTGTGTGTGTGTGTGTGTGTGTGGCAGCAGGCGGGGCGGGGGGGGGGGGGGGGTGACGGTCCGCTCATTGCAGGACCAGAAGTAGCCCTCACTCTCTGGCCCGGCCCACGCTGTCCGCCATTAGTGCAGCCTGGCCAGGTGCTGCTCTCACTCCATTAGCCTTCAGGAATCAAAAAACCGATTTCTTAAGTCAAGACTAATTATTGCAACCAGCTTTCCTCCTCAGCTTGCTGCTGGCTGGCTGGGCGGCATGTGCTGGCTGACAAATTAATTTCTGCTATTTATATTGGGCTAGAGAGGAGCCACACGCCTGGGGAATGGGGGGCAGAGGAGAAGAGGTGAGAGATGGAGATGGAGAGACAGGGACAGGGGCAGGGAAGTGGGGAGAGAAGAGCACAGAGAGAGGGTGTAGAGAGAGGAGGGATCAGAAACAGAAGAAACAATGGGCAAATGGAAAAAAGCCAGAGGGATGGCCGGCTGGGGTGGGCTCCAGGCTTGGGTGGGGGGCAGCCTGGCCCTGGGGTGTGGGCACTGGCTCTGCTCCTTGCACTTGTGGGGGTGGCTGGTCTGGGCACACAAGCCGGCAGGAGTCTGCCCTCTGGGAAATCTGCCAGCGTGCCACCGATCCCTCCCGGGCTGGGACATGCACTAGCATCTCATCTAGCACTCAGGACAAGTGCTCTTCATGCCCATCAAAATGCACACAAACGTCTCCGCTCCCCAGCTCCAGGCTCCTGCCAGCCCCACGCCTCCCCCCTGGGAGACTAGGTTCTCACGGAACTTATCCCACCAAAGTCAGAACCTCAGGAGGCTTGCAGCAAGCAGGCCCCGGCCCACCCCTTGGAGCCCCCCTCTTTCCTGTTCTTCTTTCTTCCTCTCCATTTCTCCCTCCCTCTCACTTCCCCTTCCCACCCTGGAGGAGGGTTTTGGGGCCTGGGATGCAGACACCCTCCCCCTGTGCAAAGCCTCAGGGCCTCAGCCCCAAAGCAAGGGAGAGGGGTCGGCGTCTGCCTCCCCACACACCTTCCTGCCAGGATGTTCGCCTGGCTGCGCCAGTCTGGGCCCTGTATCTTATTCAACGATATACACTTGACCCTTGAACAAAACTGGTGTGAACTGCGTGGTTCCACATCTACGTGGATGTTTTTAATGGGCAATTGGAAAAAACTCGCCAACGAACCTTGTAGCCCAAAACAGACAACATAAACTTATAATAGTGTATAATATTGTAAAAGTATTTAACTTCCTTACGATGTTCTTAATAACATTTTTCCTCTAGTTTATTTTATTATAAGAATACAGTATATAATACACATAACATACAGAATATGTGTTGACGGAGTGTTTGTGTTATCAGTAAGGCTTCCAGTCAATAGCAGGCTATTAGTAACGTTTTGGGGGAAATCAAAAATTATACATAGATTTTTGACTGCATGGCAGTCAGTGCCCCAACCCCCGTGTTGTTCAAGGCTCAAGTGCATATTACATGTTTGTTTGTTTGTTTGTTTTCCTTTTTTATGGAGAAAAATCTTAAGGGTGCAGCTTGATGAGTTTCACATATTTATCATTGGGAAGGAAAACTGTTTCCTCTACCTTCCAGGCTCTTCGGGCTGGTCTAGGAATTAAATTAACATGATACAGATGAACAGGAGAAAAACCACAGTTAATTGCATATGTACAGGGGCTCCAGACAAATATGAGGCCCACAGGCAGTGAGACAGCCGAGGCTGACATTCTGTCCTGCGCTAAGGAGAGGGGCTTGCAGCCTGGGACTTCCAAGTGGAGGGAGAGGGTTCGCATGGAGGCGAAGGGCAAATGTTTGGTAAACAAATGTTTGCCGCGTCTTACAGAGAAGTCTTTCTGACGAAATAAAGTGACCTTTGGTAATAGCTCTTTATGGTGGAGGCTCCCTCAGTTCTTAGGCAGGGAGGGAGGAGGTAAAGAGAAGAACTTGCCCAGTCCTCTGTTTCTTAAAAATAACCAACCTAAACTTTAGGCCCTAAAGCAATGTTCATGTCAAAGCGATACATTTTAGGGTGGCAAATTCTGCTCCCAAACATATGCATTTACCCTTGGAACCACCAACCACTTAGATCAAGAGAGAAAACGTTCCCAGAGCCCAGAAGCCCCTTCCCGCCAGGATCCCAGCCTATGCCCACCCCACCCCTGCCACCTCCGGATAACTATGATTCTGACCTCCAGCACCACAGCTTAGTTTTGCTTGTTAGTGAATTTTATATCAATAGACTCATGCAATAGATACACTTTTGTATCTTGTCTTCTTTTGCTCAGCATCATGCCTGTGCGATTTGTCCATGCTGTTGTTTGTAGCGGTAATTCACTATTTTTCATTGGTATAGAGTACTCCATTGTGTGACTATACCACAGTTCACTCAACTATTCTCTTTTTTTAAAAAAATTCTTTATTGTTGAAAGTTTCATATACGTCTCATTTTCCCCCCATTGACCTCTCTCTGCCTGCTCCCACCCTCCAGCACATGCCCCCACCCCCTATTGTCTGTGTCCATTGGTCATGCTCATACGCATGGATACAACCATTCTTCTCTTGATAGATACCTGGGTTGTTTCTGCTTTGGGCAATCTATATCTATATATATAAAAGGTGAATATGCAAAGTGTCCCCATGGGAGTTCGGTCAGGAGTTATATGGCTCACTATGACATGCACTGACCACCAGGGGGTGGTGCGGAACAAAGGAAGGCCCCGGCTGGCAGCTGGAAGGCTCCAACAGCCCTGATCACTGGCCAGGCCTAGGAACTCTACCCATATACGAATTTCATGTGCGGGGCCTCTAGTTATGAATAGAGCTCCATGAATATTCTTGTACTTGTTATGCTCTGCACATTAAGAACAGTATAACCGTAGGAAGTGCGATGTTGTGATTTATAAGAAATGTATTTGGTATTTGTCCATGGTTCTTGGCTCACAGGTCCCCAAACCCTTGGACTTCCCTGAGCAATTATTCTCTTGTTCTCAGTTTCTGAAATGGGCTTTAGAGACATAAAAGGTTGTTATTCATAACAAGCCCCTTTCCACCTCTCCTGGGTTTGTGTTAAGGAGGTGACTTTGGGAAAGCACTTAAGGATGGGGGCTGGTTGCCAGGAGAACCAACCATGTGAGGGGAGGGTTGGAAGTTTGAGTCCCACTCCCAGATCTCGGGGGGGGGGGGGAAGAGGGGGGCAAAGAGGGGCTGGTGGTTAGATCAATCACCAATAGTCAGTGATTCAATCAATCATGCTCACGTCATGGAGCCTTTATAGAAACCCAGAGGCTGGGGTTTCTGAGAGCGAGCAGGTTGGGAACCCAGAACGTGGCCCCAGACTCCACAGGACAGAAGTGCCTTCGTTTGGGACCCTGTGTATCTCTTTATCTGGCTGCTGATCTATATCCTTTAATTTATTTTTTTTAATAAACCAGTAGTCGAGTGAGTAAATGGGTTTCCTGAGTTCTGTGAGCCATTCTAGCAAATTAATACTGGGGGAGGAAGCGGAGGAGGCTGGAGACCCAGTGCTGGGAGGCTGGACAATTGGCCCTGGTCTGGCTCGCCCCAGGCTGGGACTTGGCTTTCCTCAGGGACAGGCTCACTCCATCTGGGGGCTCTGGTGAGCGGGGGTGGGGGCGGGAGCAGTGGAGGCTGCTGCAGTTTGGCTCATGGCCTTGGGTCTTCGAGGCCCAGGAGGCTTTCTTCCCCTCCCACTGCCTTTTGGAGGAGGGCCCCTAATTTCCAGGTGGAGAGCCGCTAATGAGCCCCCAGAGGTCCGACGGTTGAGACAGCTCTGATGGAGCTAAAGGACTTCCCTGAGTTTCTTTAAAAGCCCTGGTGATGCCCTGGCTACTTGGGCTCAGAGGATAGAGTGTCAGCCTGTGGACTGAAGGGTCCTGGGTTCGATTCTGGTCAAGGTCATAGGCCCAGGTTGCAGGCTCGATCCCCAGTAGAGGCACGCAGGAGACAGCTGATCCATGATTCTGTCTCATCATTGATGTTTCTGTCTCTCTCTCTCCCTTCCTCTCTGAAGTCAATAAAAATGTATTTTTAAAAAAGCCCTGGTGACAGTGAAACCTGCATTAGCAGGAGGATTAATCACCAGATGGGTCTCAGCCACCCCTTCCACGGTGAGCACCTGAGGCTTAGAGACACCCCCACCTGCCTATCTGATCTGAGACGAGAGCACAGGCCAGGGAGCGGGGAGTCTGTGGCCCAAGTCTGGGGGGCATGGGGACAGAGGGATGGGGATGGAGACCTGAGAAACAGGGATAGGGGCCTCTAGGGAGTGCTTTCAGACAGACCCTAAGAGAATGCAAATAATATGCAAAATATGCAAACCATTAGTGATTAGTTGTGTGTCAACAGCTTAGGTCCTGGGAGTAATAGTTGACAGGTCTGTGCTTTAAGCCTCTGACTGGGCCCAGGAGAGCGCCAGGAGGGTCTCTGTAGGCCCAGGATAGGCCCTCTGACCCCTCAGCTTGCCAGCCCTCCCGGGCCCCCTCCCTGACGACCCCCATTGGACAGTGAGGGTTCAGACAGCCAGAGGCTCAGAGAAATCCCTGTGCAAACTGGCCCGCCCTTTCCCGGGGTGGCCAGGCCAGGCTCTCTGGCTCCAGCTCCCATGTCCTCTCCTCCCCTTTCATGGTGTGTGACTTCCTTTTCCTCCCCTCTCTGCCCCGTGTCCTTCCCCCTCCAGCCTCCCAGCCTCTCGGGCTGTCTCCTCCCTGTGCCTAGTCTCTGGATATCTCCAGAGTCATTCCCGGCGACCTTCCCTCAGAGCTCCTGATGGAAAATGTACTAATTTCAATGCCTTGTGCCTCAGTCACTTAATTTGCACCTGGTTCTCATGTGATGGGTTCAGAGAGCCCAGCCAGCCCTGATGGTGTGTGTGTGTGTGTGTGTGTGTGTGTGTGTGTGTGTGCTCTGAGAGCAGGCAGAGAAAGGCCTGAGAGGGCACCTTGCCCACCCCCTGCCTCCCCCAGGCCATGCTGGTGGGACCCAGGAGGTGGCACAGCTTTCTGAACACCTGGATCTGCCCCCAGCACCTGTTTGAGGGGAACATTCTTCCTGGAGTCATGGCAGGGGGAGAGGAGAATTAATTAATCCATATTGGCCAAGGCCCTGCTGCGTGCCTGGCAGTGTCTAGGTGCTGTAGTGTGTGGGCACGGGCAGTGGGCAGGATGTCTTCAGGGAAGCCACCTCCCAAAGCCCTCCTCAGTGTGCCCTGCCAGCGAGGAGGTGAGTAGGCCGGCACAGAGCACACCGCCATTGGAGGTGGGAGGTCCTGAAGCCGGGCAGTGAGGGAGACCCAGAGGGTATGGGGTGGGCAACTGGCCTGATCTTCACCCCAGGGGCGGGGTGCAGGGGCCTGAGACCAGTGACACTGGACCCTTCCGTCTGACCCTCTGTGGGGTGGACAGGGGCACCAGGCAGTTCTGCGTGAAGGCCAGCAGGGGGTGGGCCCCTAACACCCGCCTGCTGGCTCCTTGAGGACAACAAAGGGCTGATCTAGGAGGATGAGCTGACACTTGGAGCCCACATGTGGTCGGGGTGGCAGTGGTGGTGTTTGTCCCTTCTCTGACCCAGGGACCTCTAGTTTCTCAGGAGGGACCTGGGAGATCTGGGGCTTCCTACATGGAGTCCCCCTTGTCTACAAAATGGGGACTCTCCTGCCTGCCTCCCAGGTTGTGGTGAGCACCCGATGAGAACCTTGCAGTGGTTCTCAACCTTCTGGCCCTTTAAATACAGTTCCTCATGTTGTGACCCAACCATAAAATTATTGTCGTTGCTACTTCATAACTGTAATGTTGCTACTGTTATGAATCGTAATGTAAATATCTGATATGCAGGATGGTCTCAGGCGACCCCTGTGAAAGGGTCGTTCGACCGCCCAAGGGGTCGCAACCCACAGGTTGAGAACCACTGCTAAGGGCTCTGGGGACTTTAAGAAGCTGTGCAAGGGCGAGGTCTTGGGTGCACAGCCTCCCACGAGGATTGCTTTATATGTTACATATAGTGTGCATGTTAAATCCGCCCTTCTATATCCGGGACTCCGCCTGGGAGTGCTCCGTCACACACAGCCTGCACTTTTGGCCTCTCCCCTCTCCCCAACCTCTGGGATGGAGACCCTCATTTCCCAGTCTTTTTGTCCACGCCCCCTCCCCACCACCCGCTCAGCAGTGTCCTTTGTGACATTGCTAAAATGGCTGGGACTCAGACCCCCACCTCCCGGGCCTCGCTCTCTGGTGTGTGAGCATCAGCTTTCTAGCACCCCTCCCCTTGGTGGCCCAGACACTGTCACTGCCCCTGACCTTCAGGCAGTACCAGGATCCTCTTTCATCTCTCCTATCTGCTCCCCCAACTCCAGCCTCAGTCCTCGCTGCTCGCTGCTGGCTGCCAGGCTGAAAGGCTGACTATCTCCGCAGCCCCGAGGGGGGATCAGGTGTGTAGGAGCTGGGGCTCGGCTCCTCCCTGGGGCCCAGGAGAAATTGAACAACTTCTCTTTTCTCCTCTGACTCAGCAACCTGAGCCCCCATCTCTCAAGCTGGAGCCGAGGAATTTATAGCTGGGAAGGGACCTGCAGAAATTGTCTGGATTCTGGGCAGCCTGAAGCCCAGTGGGCCTTGCTGGGCCAGGCCTGAGGCTGGAAGGTGTGGGCATAGGAGGAAAAATAGATGGGGCCTGGGTTAGGATGCCTCACTCAGCTCAGGCATAACATTTAAGGGGCACCACACACACTCAGTAAACAAGGGAAATATTTTCATGTAATATTTTTTTAAAAGCAATTAATACAAAACAAAATCCATGATTGTCATGGGCACAATAATGCCTCCCCCATCCTCCCCCCGAAGAGGCCTGTCTGTGTCCTAAACCCCAGAACCTGTGAATATGTTAAGTTATAAGGCAAAGGGGAAGTGGAATTGTGATGGTTGATCAGCTGACCTTCAGACAGGGAGATTACCCTGGATTGTCCAGACGGGACCACTGTCATCACAGGGGTCCTTACAGAGGTAGAAGGAGCAGCAGAGCCAGAACCAGGGAAGGAAATGTAGGGACATTGTGATGCGATGCGATGCGATGCGATGCGATGCGATGCAATGTATATTCTGCCGGCTTTGAAGATGGAATGGGGCTAGGAGCCATGGACTGCTGGCAGCTTCTACAAGCTGAAGAAGGTGAGGAAACAGATTCTCTCCTCCAGAAACGAATGATGTTCTGCGAACACCTTGGTGTTAGCTCAGTGAGACTGGTGTCAGACTCCATCCTGCAGAAATGTGAAATAATAAATTTGTGTTGTTTTAAGCCACTAACTTGGTGGTAATTGGATTCAGTAGCAATAGAAAAACTAAAACAACAGCAAGGCCAAATATTAGTATTTTCAATAAAGACAGAATCGGGCCCTAGCCAGTTTGGCTCAGTGGAGCTTAGGCCTGAGGATTAAAGGGTCCCAGACTCGATTCCAGTCAAGGGCACATGCCCGGGTTTCAGGCTCAATACCCAGTAGGGGCGTGCAGGAGGCAGCCTATCAGTGATGGGGGGGCGGGGGGGGGGGCGGGAACATTAGAGAATCCCTTTCTAGAGAAACAGAAAGGTAATGTGTAATCATTTACCTCCTCTTTGGTTGAAATTTGCTGGGTATGTAACTTTAGATAGAAAGGCAAGTCCCTCAGAATTTAGAAGGTATTGTTTCATTATCTTCTAGCTCAGTGGTTCTCAACCTTCCTAATGCCGCGACCCTTTAATACAGTTCCTCATGTTGTGGTGACCCCCAACCATAAAATTATTTTTGTTGCTACTTCATAACTATAATTTTGCTACTGTTATGAATCGTAATGTAAATATCTGATATGCAGGATGTATTTTCATTGTTATAAATTGAACATAATTAAAGCACAGTGATTAATCACAAAAATAATATGTAAATATATATGTGTTTTCCGATGGTCTTAGGCGACCCCTGTGAAAGGGTCGTTCGACCTCCAAAGGGGTCGTGACCCACAGGTTGAGAACCGCTGGTCTAGCTTCTACTGGTATGGTTGAAAATCTGAGTCCATTCTGATACCACAGATGAGTGGTAATTGATTTTTACTGTAAAAAGCCGGGAACGCTGTCTGTTGGAAGCAGAGGTCTTGATACGAAGAGTCAGTGGTTTGGGAGTTCTGTGTTGTGGAATTGCCACGTCCCGGCTGGGAGACCCGAACACCACACTTTGGGCCCCTCGCAGTCCCCGCACCCATCTGCCTCCAATATTGACGTGTGGAGTGATCTTTCAGCTACAGAAGAAACAAAGGGCAGTAAGAGAGATTCTGGGAGGAGCTAGAGCTGTAGAGGCGTGGAGGCCAAGGCTTAGCTCATGGCTCTGTGGCGGGCCTTTGAAGGTGCTGTGTGTGCGGCAGGGGAGAGAGAGGGGGAATGGGCTACATGCTCCTGGGATGGCCAACTAAGCTTGGTGACTATTCAACCTCTCCTCCTTCTCCCCTCCCTCCGCTGCTCCCTGAAAACCCAGGGGCCCGGCCAGATCTTCACACAGGGTAGTTCGGACCAGTGAGGGTTGTTGGCTGGATTGAGTCAAATGGCTGCAGCCCAAAAGTCTCTGTCCTCAGGGGGGAGGCTGGTACCCAGAGAAACAGGGTTGGGCACCAGAGTACATGTGGTACCCACTGATAGGTGGGGTGGGGGGGGGGCGCGTTACCCCATGCGCTGGGCCCAGGCAAGGGGGCCAGGGGGAGAGCAGGATCTGACAGCCTGGGCCCTGCACGCTTCCTCTTCTTCCTGATCTCCCCTCTCTCTCTGTCTTTTGCTTGCCATCCCCCAGGAAGCAGCAAACACAATCAGCAACCTTTCTTTTTTTAAAAAATAAAAAGGCACTTAGGGCTTTTACGGGGGAGGCTGAGGCCCATTAAGACATAAATTAAATCTTTATGGCAACAGCCAGAGTGCAGGTTCCCTGTGTGAGGAAGGCCTCTCACCAAGCTTGGCTCGGCGGCCCCCAGCCCCAGGCTCCCTCCCTCTCTCCCCCCAGGATCAAAGTGCATCTTAGTGGCTGAAGGAAAATTAATTGGTGTTGGAATTAAGTATGTTATAGGCCAGGGCTAGAGTAGGGTAGGAGGAGAGAGAAGAAGGCAGGTGAGGGAGGAGAGGGGTAGAGGAAGGGAGTGAACATATGACTTTATTTAACCCTCTCACCAAGTGTAGGGAGGGAACTACAATTGTTATCCTTCACTTGACAGATAGGGAAAACTGAGGTTCTGATAGGGGGACTTATAATCTAATAGATAGACCACCTGAATTAATCTGAAAAGTAATCATATTATTTTAAATCTTAGAACACATATACTTATGTGAATAGGGGTGAAGTTTCTCTTAAAGTTTCCTTTTCAAGGCCTGTGCCAAGCAATTGAGGAGGTGACTCAGCTGTGAATCCAGCAAGCAGAACCCATAAGCATGGTCAGGCCGACGCACGAGGAGTCAAACATCATCTCATCAGCATCATCTCATTGCCTGATGACTAATTACAATAGCTGACGCCTGCAGACTCTCAGACCTGCCCGTAGCTGTATTCCTCACCCTAGCGCGTTCCCCTTTATAATCCTGTCTCCTGCACCTTGTTGGGAGGCAGGATTTGATGCTTGTAAGCCCCCTGTCTTGGTTGGTTGGCCTTCTCAATGAACACCTAATATGATTCAACTCTGCCTTCGTTATTGGACACAGCGACAGGCAATGCCAGCCCAACTGGGGGTTTCTGCATAACCGCTCCAAGAAGTTAAATTACATGTCCAAGGTCATGCAGCTAATGTCAGCTGGGATTTGAACCTCTTTTCTGAGGACTGGGGTGGGGGGCGTGGAAGGAGAGAGAGATATACACACATTGGTCCCCTTCCTTCCTCGCCCTCCCACCCCACTCCCCCCCAGCATTCCTCTGCAGTCATTTTAAGAGCCAGGAAGTCCTGGGTCACTCTCGAGGGTCCCAGAAAATGCGTGCTTTATTTGGGTTGGGCACCAGAGTACATATGGTGCCCACTGAGAGGTGGGTGTGTATGTGGGGGTGGGGAGGGGGGACATTAATCAGTTTACCCAGTTAACCTGTTGGGAGCCATGCCAGGCCAAGGGCTTTGGCCATCGGGTTTGGGGCAAGGGGGAGAGGCAGAAACTGAGAAGGCCTGGGGCCTGGCAGGCTCCACAGTGAGGGACCTGGGGCCGGAGTGGAGGACCATGTGGGCAGGGCTGGCAGAGAGGTGCTGGGCTCCCCTCACCTCCCTCACACTTGCTTGGGTGCTGACCTGTCACTCATTCATTGACTCAACAAGTGTTTATTTTAGCACCTGCCATGCAGCTGATGGGGGCGGGGGGGCCTGTGTGCTCCAGTTAGGGAGCAATAAGAATGAGAATAATGCCATATTCATCTTCCTAAACAGCACATTTTCCCCACAATTTTAAAATTGCTGAAATCAAGATGTGTCTTATAAGCAGCGAAGGGCACCGTTATCTTCAGCAGTGTTTTATTTTTCTTGGAGGCACATAAAGTCGTGGTGCATCCAAACCACGGCAGCTTAGATTTGATTCGATTTAGTAATAGCTCTGCTTACAGTGCTTCCCACACACCAACACGGTCCCAACTGCTCTACGGGTATTAACACGTTAGGGCTTCCCAACTACTCCTGAGCAGAAACTCTTACTGTTCCCACTTCAGAGATGGGAAAACTGAGGCACAGAAAAGTGAATTCTCATTTCTCCCTCAAGGAGTGGACAGCCCCAGGGGTTGCCTTGTAAACACCAATGCCAGGCTTGCAACCGCAGCAGAGCTGTGTGGAGGGCCCCAGAGAACACCCGGAGGAGGGGCCCTCCTGGAAAACTCCCTCCCTGACCCTCTCTTTGCTGAAGGGTCTTCCCTTCTCCCTGCCCCACTCCCTGTTCCCTTCTCCGTGTGTGGTGCACTGTGATTAATCACGGAAGCGGCTGCCATTCCTATCAGCCCAACAGCTATCAGCCCAGTTCAGGCCTCAGGAAAGGGGAGGGTGGGGTGAGGCGTGGAGGTGGGGTGGGGAGCCCCACAGAGACTCAGAGAGCGGGAGATAGTGCCTCATCATGCCTGCCCCTCCTGCAGCGGACCTGGACCTTCCTCGGAGTCTTTCTCCTGGTCTGTCTCCGGCTGGGAAGGCACCTGCTGATGGCGAAGGTTTGCAGTAGGGAGAAGACAAGAGAGAAGTTGCCAGAAATCTGGCCCCCGCTCCCTTACCACGCAAAGCAAGCCAAAGCCAGGTTGGGCAGCAGAGGGCCTGGGGTGTCACCCCTCCCCCCACTAAATCTGTGCCCCTGGGTAAATCTGTGTCCCCTAGGTCTCAGTTTCTATAACTAGACCAGCGGTTCTCAACCTGTGGGTCGCGACCCCTTTGGCAGTCAAATGACCCTTTCACAGGGGTCGCCTAAGACCATCCTGCATATCAGATATTTACATTACGATTCATAACAGTAGCAGCATTACAGTTATGAAGTAGCAACGAAAATAATTTTATGGTTGGGTCATAACATGAGGAACTGTATTTAAAGGGCCAGAAGGTTGAGAACCACTGATTCTAATCTAGACAGTGGGATTAATTCTGCGCAAGAGACCCTAGATGGGGGTGCAGGTGCCTAAGAAATGACCTTGCTCCCCTGACTACACTCCCCACCCCCCTGCATTCAGTCCTACCCCTTCCCCAGCCCGACTCTGCCAAGTGCTGGGAAATGAAGACCTCACCTGCCAAGAGGAGCTGGGAGGGGCGCCAGGGGTGCTGCCAGCAGCCCGGAGCTGTCACGCTGGCTGCCTCCTCTTGCCGGTGCTGGCGGTAATTAATTAGTCAACCCATCCGGAGGCCCCGGCAGCGTGGGCAGCTTCTCCCCACCCAGCCAGTGCAGCAGAGATGGCAGCGCCTCCAACCAGGTTAGGCCCGGAGGCCCTGCCAAGCGCAGCCGCGTGGGCCCGGGGCCTCCTCTGTGAGGGGCAGGGGGGAGGTGGGGAGGGGGTGTGTGTGCACTCATTCCACAAGCACCTGGAGCACTGCAGTGTGTCTTGGGTCAGAGTCCCTGAATGCAGAGCCTGAGGCAGGGGGTCACACAGACATGGTTCATTAGGGGGCGCTTGCTTTTCAGGAACCCCTAGTAGAGGAGGGAGACGTCTTCGTCTGTTCGAGCGGCTCTACAGAGTGCCATCGACATCAGACATTTATTTCTCACAGTTCTGGAGGCCGGGAAGTCCAAGACCAAGGTGCCGACCGATTTGGCTTCTTGGCTTGCAGACCCACTGGGCCTTTCCTCGGCGCCTGCTCGTGGAGGTCTCTCTCTCTCTCTCTCTCTCTCTCTCTCTCCCTATAAGGGCACCAACCCCATTATGAGGGTCTCATGCTCAAGACCTAATCTAACCCTAATCACCTCCCAAAGGCCCCCCTTCCAAACACCAGAACTTTGGGGGTTCGGGCTTTAACATACGAACGGGAAGGGGGGACACAAATATTCATTCCACAGCAGGAACTGAGCAAGAATGTGGTCTCAGCTAACAGCTGAGCTTGGCCTGATCTGCAGGGAGCTCTGGAGCTTTATCCAAACTGCAAAACTGTCTCCCCCTTTGCGAGGAGGGCCAGCTCTTTCCACCCCTCATCCATCGGTCATCGGCTGTGGAGTATGGGAGGTGGGTCACCTCCAGGACAAGGAGCTGCCCATCAACAGAGGCAGCTGGGCGCCATTAGCAGGCACAGCAGCCGAGGGGCGAGGGGCGGTGCACCTGCCTGGGTGCAGGGCTTCTGGGCAAGGAATCAGCAGGTTTTACTGCACCAGCGATTCTCAAAGTCCGTCTCTGGGCCAGCGGCATCTGGGAAATGAACACTGTCAAGCTCAGTCCCAGGGACCCTAAATCAGAAACTCTGGGGGTGGGACCCAGCCAGCTCTGTTTTCAACAATCCTCCCGGTAGGTGTGAGGCCTGCTTACGCTGGAGAACCATGAACTACAGGGGACAGGTGAGCAATGCAGCCACCATCCCAGGGCTCATAGGACTTAGAGTCCAGTGTGGTCAGACGAGCAGGACGCACATGGGTCTGTTCGTGGGTTTGTGGCTAGGAGCTCAGCTGGTTTGACCAGAGTTATCTAGCAGTGGAGATACTCCCCACCATCCCCTCCCCCCCCCCACACACACACGTTGATCCTCAAAGTCCTCGATAGCCTAGGACTCCCCTCATTGCACCCATTGACTAGTGTCCTTCCCTCATCACCCTATTGTGGCACCATTGTAAGGGGAGGGCATTCATGTTCAACCAACATCTATTGAGTCTCTTCTGGGCTGTCTCTCATAACCCACTTTATTTGATCCCCCCTACAGCAGCCTATGTTGTAATTTAGCATCCCTGTTGTACAGCTGAGGAAACCATGGCTCAGAATTACTTGCTTAAAGTGACACTATTAATAAGGGGAATAATTAATTATTGTCCATTACTTGGGCCTTTCGATTCCAAGCTTAGCATGTATTCTGCTATTAACAACTTTGGTAGAAATCAGAGCAGTGGTTACCCTTAGGCGGAGGTAGTGGAGGGCCCAGGGTACACTGGGAGGGCCATATTTTCATTTCCGTGGTGATAACACCCTTGTATGAATAGGTAAAAGTCACTGAACTTCACACTAAGGATTTATACATTTTATTGTATGTAAATTGTGCCTCATTTTAAACATTGCAAAAAGGAAAGCCCTAAACAGTCACAAAAAGACAAAACACTATATAATTTCACTTACAGAGGTATCAGGAGTAGTCAAACTAAGAAACAGAAAGCAGGATGGTGATTGCCAGGGCCCGGCGGGGCAGGGAAAAGGGGGAGTTGTTGGTTAATGGGTACAGAGTTTCAGTTTTCCCAGATGAAAAAGTTCTAGAGACTGTTTACACAATTATAGGAATATACTTAAAACTACTGAATTGTACCCTTAAAGGTTAAGATGGTAAATGTATATTCTATCAGATTTTAAAAAAATATTAAAAAATAAAGCCCTCAAAGTTGAACTATTCCGTGGAGTCAAGAGGCATGAGAAGATAAATGTTGCCCTTGAATAGTACTGACCAGGGGTTTAGCTCCTGAGTGAACTGGCTAGAACTTTGGAATCTCAAGGTCAGAGAATGTAAGCCTGTCCATATGGTGCTTGAACTTTCCCCGACAAAGTCCCTGCAAGGTGATGGCCAGTCTGTGCTCACCCACCTTCGAGAGACAGGGAGCTTGCTCCATCCACACTTTCAACACAAGCAATGCAAGATGATCTGAGAAGGTGCAGATTTGAACCAGGGTGTCCGTTGTGTAGCTCTATTAGGAAGTCTATACTTGCGTGAGGCCCACACCTCACCCCTAGGACCTGCTCCCGGTCTCAGGGTAGTAGAGAAAGAGGGATTGCTTGCATAGGACTGCCCTGTGGGGTTTCATTTGTTTGCTTTTGGTTCCATTCATTCTTCACTTGATTTCTTTCCCATTATCCAAGTGCTTCTAGTGTTAGCCAGGCAGGACACACTCATGGACCCGCCCCTCTGACTCTGCCCCTTTGTGGCCCGGAGCGGGGTGAGTCAGCACAGCGGATGGTAGGAGTGTTCCTGAATGTCACCCCTGCGCCAGGATGGCTAGCAATCATGCAGCTGTAACATGGAAGTGACCTCGAATTACATAAACGTGTCCACTACACCCAACCTGAATGGGTCCCTTACTTACTTTCCTCCGAGCTGGACCCCATCAATGCCCATGGCCACTCTGATGCCACCTAATTGAGGGAAAGTGTGAAGAAGGGAAGTCAGAGTAGAAAGAGACAGGGATCTTAACTGCCTAGGGTTAAAATATCTACATCTGCAAATTTAACAAAGCCTGTGACCATTTGAATAGTTTTGCCTACTCCCCTCTGAGAATCTTGGACGGGACCTACTTAAATGAGGGGCCCTGAAGCAGAAGCGCCTTCAGCTCCAGGGCAAATCCATCTCTGCCCAGGGGCTCTGAGTGCCCAGAGGGCAGGGCAGCCCTGCAGGCTTTTGAGGGCCCTGACCATCCTCACCCCTGTCCCACCATCAGGCTTCCCTTTTGCTGGTTAAACACATCAGTGCCTTGTTCCTCAAAGACAGGTCCCTGGTTCCTTTCTGACCTGGAGGCAGTTTGCCTATATCCCTTTAAAAGGGTTCAGAACTCAGCGCAGGCTGCTGACGCCACCTGCCAGAACAGACATCCAGATCTGCACGGCCACGGATTCCCTCCCACGGCCATGGATTCCCTCTCACGGTCTGGGGCCAGGGGGTCACAACCAGGCACTGCCCCATCTTTCATTCAGAATTAATTTGGCAACTATTTCTGAGTGCTTCATCTGTGCTCGGCCTGAGGTAGACCCGAGGGATCCAGAGATAAAACAAGAGGGTCCCTGACCTTGGGGAGTGTACGTCCACCTACAGAGCTGCACTTGTCAGGTTACGACGCCCATCCCATCCTGTTCCCACCAAGTTAGCTTTGCAGAGCCTTCCACAGATCCTTGACTCAATTTCATCTTATTAGATTTGCTCTACTTGGCCATTCTGCCAAAATCATTTTGGACCGTGCCCTGTCCTTCCGCTGCCTCCGGCTTCATGTCATCCGTGAATGTGATAAGCCTGCCGGTTATGTCTTCATTGCCGCCTGGATAACAGCGTTGGACTGCCCAGGACAAGGACAGAGCCTGGGGGCATTGGAAGTTTCCCTCCAGGTGGACACTTATTCCTTAATTGGCACCCTTTGGGGACAGTGGCTCAATCCACCTAATTACAGGGTCACCCAGCCGTATTAGTTCATCCTGTTCACAAGGACATCCTAAGTTGCCTTGTCACATCCCTCAGTGAAGTCCAGGCACACAGGCTCCTTTCTCAGCCCAGCAGCGCTGTAAAGAGAAGAGGAGTAGATTCCGTTCTCCAGCCACTGACACCACACTTTTAAAAAGAAATCTTTTCACTGAAGCATGCATTCAGCAAAGGCCCATATCATAAGTGTGACACACCATATAATCAGCATCCAAGAAATAACAATACCAGTCCCCTGAAGCCCCCCCATTTCTCCTTCCGGTCACCTCCCCCTGCCAAGAAGTACGCTCTGTGACTTCTAACACCATAGATGGGCCCCTCCCATTTTTGAACTTTGTACAAATGGAATGGTAGGGGCCGTATTCTTTTGTTTCT
Organism: Myotis yumanensis; assembly: GCF_028538775.1. Classification (NCBI taxonomy): domain Eukaryota; kingdom Metazoa; phylum Chordata; class Mammalia; order Chiroptera; family Vespertilionidae; genus Myotis; species Myotis yumanensis. The sequence goes on from NW_027223757.1 coordinate 89,507,673, forward strand.
GGCTTCTTTGCCCAACATTACATGTGGGATGCCTCCACGTTGCATGTAGTTTTAGATATTCACTCTCAATGTTGCACAATATTCCAGGATATGAAACTAGCACAACTTATGTATACATTGTACGGCTGCGGATTAGCGCTGCTCCCAGAGGGGGCGACCATGAACAGCACAGCTCTGCACATTCTGTTATTTATAATTTGGTGCACATTGCACATATGCACTCATAGTTTGAGTCTGTCTTTAAGAGTGAAGTCTCTGGGTCATGACGTATGCATTCTGTAGATTTTGCTAGACAGCTCTGAAAAGCAGTACCATTTTTTCACTCCCAGCAGACACACACGCACATCCTCGCTAACATTTGGTATCGTCCATCCTTTTCATCGTCTCCCTTCTGTGGGCGTGAAGTGGTCTCTCATTGAGTTTGCATTTCCCTGATGACTAATGATGTGGAGTGCACCTTTTCATGGGCTTATTGGCCATTTGGCTGGCCTCTTTTGTGAAGTGTCTGTTTAAATCTCTTGCTCATTTTTCTATTGGGCTGTTTGCCTTTTACTTATTGATTTCTAGTAGTTTCCTTTTTCATATTCTGGATGTGCACTGGCTCTGCTCTTAATCTCAGCCAATTATTTTGGCAAATGAGTGTATTTGATCCCAGGAGACAACTGGGAGGGAATGAGTGTCCCTTTAGTGAGAAGCCACGTCAGGGAGGGGCTGGCCATGCCAATTGTCATCGTTTGTAATCAAGCTGCCATGTTGCCTGATTAAAAAGCGGTGAGGGTGTGAAAGGCGAAAGGAGTCAGAAACCACACGTTGAAGGGAACAGGGCAGAAGGGACAACCCCAACAGCCTCGATGGAAACTTTGAGGTTACTTGTCAGAAACCCCGAGCTTGAGCACTGGCCTCACTTACCGCTTCCGACCATGTCATTTCGAGTAACGTAGCCTTTCTAAGCATCTAGCCTCTCCTCAAGGAAATAAAGATAATAATACCCATTTTACAGGGTTTCCTGAGGTTTAAATTAGAGAGTAGTTTATTAAATGTAATATTCCATGCAAATGTCATGTATGTCTTGGAGTTGGAAGGACCCCATCATTCTGGCTTAATATAGTAGCTGCTCAATAAATGTGCATTGTTGAGTGCCTGATGTAGACCTGACTGGCAATCTGTTGGTAAAAGGCTCTGGTGTCAGATTACTTGGGTTCAAAAGCCAATTCCACCACTTACTAGCGATGTGTCATTAGGCAAGTTAATTACAATCTTGGTGCTTCCTTTCCTTATCTTTAAAAGGGGAATAGGATAGTACCTAAGCACACAGCACCAGCGTGTGAATTAAATAATTTATGCAAAGACCCTTACCAGGCTTAGAGAAGGCACACAAATAGTAACTATTACTATTATAATCAGGAGCTTACATATGTCATCTCACATTTTTATCCTATCGTCTCTATTTTGCAAGTGAGGAGAGGTTAGGTGAATTCCCAAGGTCATGTGACTTGTAAGTACCAGAGCTGACGCCGGGCCTCTGTGGGTCTGCTGCAATCCAGCGCATCTAACTGGGTTGCCGTCCAGCTCATATCTGCCCACCCTGTTTCCAAGGACATTGGGGAAACCCTCATTAAAAGCCTCCTTGGATTTTTTTGGGGGGATGGGAGGAAATGGACAAGAGAGGCCTGAGCCCCTGGACACAGCGGCAGCGTGGGTTGAGCATGCCAGGCCCGGCGTGCAGGGGAGGGCTGAGGGGGTGAGGTTGGTGAGTCCAGGATCTGCAGAGCCATCAGAGCTGGGAGCCGCATGGGGGACTCTCCTGAGCCCCAGGCCAGGCAGCCCAGTACAGCCCTGGAGCTCTCTGTAATGAGCCTGCCACATGGCTGGACAGAGACTTATGACTTCTGGAGGCTGGGCCGCCTCCTCCCGCGTGTCCTCCCTGGTTATTTATCACATTTGTTTCTCTGGAGAGACAGGGCCATCACTTACACTGTCCAGAACAAGGAATGCAATAAAGCTAGTTCTTCAGGAGACCCTCAGCCCCCTCGCTGAGGTTCGGAGGGAGAGAGGGGCTCTCCTGGTGCGGGGTGGGGCAAGGCACCCGCAGCAAGGCCAGCTGAGTCCAGCTTCCCAGGAGGTCTCGCAGCATCGCCAGGACCACAGGGACGGACATCACTCTCCCTGCCACAGCTAAGCTGGCGGCGCTTAAAGGACCACTAACAGCATCCCGACACCTACTCAGGGTATCACCCCTCCCACCACCCCGGCACTGCCAGTGAGACTGACACCATCACTGGTGACATCACCTTCGAGCTGCCGCTGCCGCAGTCAGCATCCCTACCACCGCCAGCATTGTCTTTATCACCAACAGGAAGGTAATTACCATCCTGCCTTCATTTCCCACTTTAGCTTGGCTCAGAGAAACGAGATAATTAGAAATTGTATGGCTGTTTCTACCTCCATTCCTCACTTCGGGACGAAGCAACATCCTTTTTGTCTGCCTTCCCAGGTTCTATGGAGATAGAGTGGGGTCCTGAGAGGAGCTTGACCTTGGGCTCCTCTGTGCCACTGACCAGACGCGAGGCAGCCCCATGCTTCCCCCGCCTCCGTAGCCTTACCTGTAAAGCAGGGACAGTAAAATTCATCTCATGGATCATTGCAGGGATAACAGAGTTGAACACTTAGCACATGTAATGTACGTGCTCAGTACACCAGGTATTGAGCATAAAATGATGATCATAATGATCCTTATTCCAGAGTGAGACGGCTTTCCTAGTCCCCCAGGTCCCGGGGGATTTCCTAGCCTCCCATCCTGCCTGCCGAGCCCAGCACAGGGACTCTCCCTCCACATCCCGCCGCCTGACTCAGGCTCTGGAAACGCGTTCTCACTGAGCAGACAGCAAAGTCACATCTCCAGGTCTCATCGTCCTATTAGGACGACATCAGTGTAAACATTAGTTATTCACAAACCCAATTACATTTTGATTGCTCTGACCCAAGTGAGATTGGGGTTACTCTCAATCCACTTTTTTTTTTTTTTTTTTTTTTTGGCAGTGGCCTCCCTCCTCCTCCACTGCACCCAGGAGAGAATTGTCCGACTTCCCTAGTTTCATCTCCTCTCCTGCTCTCCTCTCTGGCTGCAGGCGCACCCAGACCAGAGCACGCTGCCATTAAGTAGGGAGTAGGAGGGGTGGGGCAGGGGGAGGGGAGGGGATAGGAGAGGACCGAGAGGAATTGGAATGTCTTTGCCCAGCAGAGGAGGCTGAGCAAGGAGCTGTGTTGGGGGAGAGGGGGTGGAGGGGGGGATGGCAAGCTAACCTGCCAATACCTGGGACATTGTTCACCTACATTCTAGGTCAGCAATTTTCAAACTTTTCATCTCATGGAACATAAACTAATTACTAAAATTCTGCAGCACACCAAAAAATATGTATTTTGCAGATATGACAAAAAAAGGGTATAATTTTGATTCATTCACACTGGGCGGCTATCGTGTTGGCTGTTGTTAGTTGACAATCTGAGGGAAAAGATGTCAGTGCCCCTGACTAAACAGTCTGGAATCGCATGTCCTTGCGGCACACGGTTGAAAATCGCTGTTCTAGGCTATGCCTTATGTAACGTGTTCCAGTGGAGCTCTGGATCTACCACCAAGCCTGCTTCTCCGGATGTCTCCCATCTTAGTAAATCCGCCAGTTGCTCAGACTAAATCCTTGGAGCCGTCCACAATTCCTTTCTTTTTTGTTTTTTCAGTCCAATCCATTAGCTCTACTTCAATATATGTCTGGAATGTGGCTGTTTCTCACACCCCCACTCTTCCCCTCCTGGTCCAAGCCACCTGCCTGGCTGACTGTAACAGTCAACTGTGGTCTCCCTTCCCATCACAGCGAGTTCTCAGCACAGCTGCCAGCATCTCCTTTCAAATGTGTCCCACCAAGTCACTTCCCTGCTCAAAGTGCTGCAGGGTCCCTGTCTCGCTCACAGTAAAAGCCGAAGTCCTTAAAATGCCTGCGGGGCCCTCTCCTCCTGCCTTCTCCTGACTTTGTCTCCATCACTCGCCCCCTCACTCGCTCTGCTCCAGCCACCAAGATGCCACTCGCAGTCCTGTCTCTCGCGTTTGCGCTTGCGGGTCTCTGTGCCTGGGAAGCTTCCCTCCCAGAAAGTCTTGTTCCCTCGCCTCCTTCAAATGTCACCTTATCAGTGGAGCCACCTCTGTTCGTCAGGCCCCAGCAGAAAGCAGATGGCACACTCCAATCCCGATCCTTGAGGGGCGTTTACAAAGAAGTGGGCAGGGTGTTTGGAAACCACAAGGACCCCGAAGCTATTAACAGTGAGTGGCTGTGGCCATCTCAAGGCCAGACGATGGGTGGGAAGGTTGGGGTGGAGAGCGGCAGCTGTTACAAAATCCCGGAGGCAAAAAGGAGTGAGTGGAAAGGACAACTTGAGAGGGACTAAGGTCTCTGGTCAAGGAATGCAGCCAGCTGGGTGCTGGCAGACTGACAGAGCCAGAGTGCAGGGGGCCTGGGTGATGCAGTCCAGGGGGTCAGTCTCCCCAGGCACAGGAGAAGGGTGGAGAGAGGGTCTGGAGAGGCAAACAGAAGGTAGTCAGCTCATCCCCAGTGACTGCACTATTTAAATGTCACTTCCAGCTCTCTGTACCTCATCTCTGCTCATTTATCTGTATCCCACTATCACCTTCTAAAATGCCATATAATGTTTTATAATATACTAGAGGACCAGTGCACAAAATTCATGCACTGGGCAGGGGCGGAAAGGTGGGAGTCCCTCAGCCTGGCCTGCGCCCTTTCACAGCCCAGGAGCCCTCGAGGGATGTCCGACTGACAGCTGTTGGATATCTTTAGCGCTGCCATGGAGGTGGGAGAGGCTCCTGCCACCTCTGCTGCTCTTGCTAGCTGTGAGCCCGGCTTCCTGCATTGAGCGTCTGCTCCCTGGTGGTCAGTGCATGTCACAGTGACCGGTTATTCCGCCGTTCGGTCGATTTGCATATTAGCCTTTTATTATATAGGATTTTTATTGATTTCAGAGAGGAAGGGAGAGGGAGAGAGAGATAAAACCATTGATCAGCTGCCTCCTGCACACCCCCTACTGGGGATTGGGCCTGCCACCTGGGCATGTGCCCTGACTGGGAATCGAACCATGACCTCCTGGTTTATAGGTCGATGCTCAACCACTGAGCAACACTGGCTGGACAAAAATACTGTGTAATTTTTGTTTGTTTATCTTTACCCATTGGATGGTAAACTTCATGAGACAGGAATTTTGTCTGTTTTTGTTCACTGATGTACCTCAATGTCTGGCATATCATAGGTGCTCAATAAATATGTGATGAAGGAGTGAGTGAATGAACAAAAGAGGGGAGCAGTGGGGGAAGGGCCAGGGGAGAGCTAATGGGACCTGAGATCTCTGGATTTAACCGTGGGAATTGCCATCCGTAATGGAGAAAGAATGCATTCCTTGTTCAAGTAATTGGTAGTAACTGATGGTAATTTCAAGTAATTAAACACTAATTAATTCAATGAGTCAGTAATGTATTTATTTATAGTAACTGTGTTTGTTCCCTTATAAATATTGGTATTACTTTTGTCAGGCAATTAAAATCCACTGGGAAGTCACTGAGGTCCCCGGACATTATGGAAGCTTGGTCTGGCCGAGCCAAGAATGAGTGGCGGGACCAAGGCTGAGCGAAGGCGGAGGGAGGAGCTCATACAGGGCGCGGCGGGCCTGAGCAGGCTTCCGGAAGGGGTTTTGTGTGTTTAGGGTTTGGGGATGAAGACAATCACAAAATCCTTTTCAATTATTTGACTTCCTCTTTGATTTCCTTACCCAGAAGTATTTTTTTTTTTAGATTGGAATACATGAGGTCCATGGGGACACTGGGTATAGGAGGGCCTTCCCTCCCCTGACTTCTTTTCCAAAAGAACAGCAGTGTCCTGAGCTCTTGGACTTCTGCCCTGAGCCCTGATCTAGGCACGAGACCAGCTAATTCTGGGCAAGATAGAAGATGGAGAGGGAGAGGGAAAGGGGATACTCCAGCCCATAGACCCTGAAGGACCCAGCACAGGACCTGAAGAGCTGAGAGGAGTTGGATGGGGCGAGAGGTGTCACTGAGGGAGAATCTAAGTTCATATAAGGCTCTGGGCAGGGGCTCCAGGACCTCCCCTTCCCCACTGTACTTTGCTTTTATCAAAGTGTGTGGAATTAGAGGAAATGTTTTAATATTCCTATTTGCCCTTTCTCTATAATAGAAGTGTCAGAGATGAAAGAAAATTAGTAAAATGTATATGAAAATCTCCCTCCTGTCAGAGTCTGGGGCACACCGAGGGACCCAGAGTCAAGTCCCCGCCCACCCACCCATGCTTCAATATCACGCGAGACCCAGACCCGGCTGGCCCCACCCCCATCAAGCCCCGCAGGGCGGGGGGCGCAGCCTCAGGTCCCCTGGCTCCGGTGTGAGGGTGCAATGGTGTGATTACTATTTGCACATTAGCTCTTTATTATATAGGATATTATTGATTTTAGAGAAAAAGGGCAAGGGAGAGAGAGAAACATCAATGATGAGAGAGAATCATTGATCAGCTGTCTTCTGCACTCTCCCTACTGGGGATCAAGCCCACAACCCAGGCATGTGCCCTTGACCCGAATCGAACCCAAGACCCTTCAGTCTGCAGGCTGATGCTTTATCCACTGAGCAAACCGGCTAGCACTATACTTTGTTTTTTAGGTTCTCCGTGGCCAGTGGTAAATTGTACTTAACGACATGTTAGAAAACATACCAAGCAGGCATAGAGAAGCAGAGAAAGCAGTGGGGGCAGGACTGGCTGACTCAGAGGCTATAGTATGGACGACATCTTCTCTTTCTTCATGAACCATCCACAACCTATGTCCCCCTTAGATTCTGGCTGGCTTTACTACTTCCTTGCCGTGTGATATATTGGGCAAGTTACTTAACATCTCTGACCCTCAGTTTTCTCATCTGTGAAATGGGGATAATAACAGTACCTGTCCCACAGAGTTGTTATAATGTTTCAATACACGTAGGCACTTAAACACTTAGCCCATGTAGCCTAGCACGCAGGACGTGTTTAACCCACCTTCGTTATTAGAAGGATTAATACAGGCCCTGTCTGGGTAGCTCAGTTAGAGCGTTGTCCCGATACACCAAGGTTGTGGGTTCGATCCCTGGTCAGAGCACATACAAGAAGCAACCAATGAATGCACAAATAAATGGAACAACAAATCGAACTCTCCTCCCCCTGACCCCCATCAATCACTAAAAAAAGAGAAAAACTACTATAGGTGTCCAGACACCTGTGACTCATCTTCTGCACTCACTTTGGCCTCATCTCTAACTTCAACAAATCTCATAACCCTGACCAGCCCTAAGAAGTCTCCTTCCAAGGGCTCAAGGGAAAGAGCCCTGTCCTTCCAGGTGGGAAGTGGGCATCTTCTTTGCGGCAGACTTTACTCCTGGCCCCCAAATGCCAGCACAGAATTGCCTTTCCTCTGCCCTGCATCTCCCCAGCAGCCTCGCCTCTGGAGGGACCCAGCTGCAGTGGCCTCCAGCTTCGCGTTTCTTGCTGTGTCTCCGTGACTCAGCACCACGGCAGTTTTTCTTCGTCTCAGTGCCTCTGTCTCTCTGTCTCTGACCCTGTCCGGGTCTCTCCTGACTGTCTCTCATTTCCCCTCCTCGCTCCCACTTTGTTCTCTCTGTTTGTCTCCCTTAATTAGCCATACTTTGGAGCCAAAGTGTTTTCATTATGTTTTATTTATTAAATGGCTGTACATTTACTGTTCTTAATTTAAAAGGCAGATCGATAAAATGCTTTATATTCCTTGCTTAAGTCAAAACAGACCTAAGTTAAGTTGTCCTTTGTTCATGTGGCTCTTGCTTGCTTATTTCTTTTTTGTAGGAAGAAAATATTCCTCCTCCTCATTCCCTTAGTTGACAGGAACATTTAACTCACTCCCTGGCTCATCCAGTCAGTAAATTACTCAGTAAACAGCTATTGAGCCCAGTTGTGTGCCAGGCACTGTGCTGGGCTCCGGGACATATAGATAATACAAACAATGATCTTGCCCCCAAGAGGCTCCTGTCTAGCTGGCGGAGCTGACTCGGGCACTGACATGTACCAGAAAACAGGGGCGGCGCCGTGTCAATGTGCAATCGGGTAGGACGGGACACAGGGAGGGAGCAGAACAGGTTTCCTGCGCAGAGAGCAGGTTGCGCGGGAATTGAAAGATGAGTAGATGTCTTGATTTGGCTCACCCAGAAGCAGTCCCTAAGACGAGGAAAAGAGTGCCAAGATTGGGAGGATCCAAGGAGGCTTCGTAGGGGAGCAGACGGGTACCTCAATGAGTGGGCCCCCACTGTGGGCAGCCAGGGCTCACTCCCTCTGGGAACCTCTGGGAGACTGAGTAGAAGGTGTCTCAGAGTGTCCCAGCTGAATGGTGAGGGAGCTGGGTGCCCACACTCCCATCAGCTCCCATCAATCACTGGTGAGGCCACTCTGGGAGGCCTGAATCCCTCGGCATCCCGGCCTGCCTTCAAGCAAAGGACCCAGGTAATGGAGTCAGGCCGGTGTGCACTGAAGTGGTCAGGACAAAGGGGCCCAGCCCGGTGGTGACACCATCTGCTAGGGTAGGTGTTGGGGGCGGGGAAGGGCGTGCCAGGCAGGTGGACAGTGTGAGGGAGGGCAGAGGCGGTGGTGGCTCAGGAGCCCACACACCGTTTTGGATGGCTCTGGATTTCAAGTCCAAGAAGGCTGGCTCTGCATACCTGCGCCTCAGCTTTCTCGTTGATGGAAAAGGAATAAAAACACCTTTCCTGCTCATGCAAGATGATTTGCAAAGACCTTCCCAGCAACTCGGACCCTGCATTGCAGAGCCCAGTGCAGCCCTTTCCTTGAATGTCTCCGCCATCCCGCCCGCCTGCCAGCCTCCGAGGCGTGGGATATGCAGGGCTATTTATGATGCCCTGTCGATATCTGTCTTGGCAGAGGAGCGTGGAGGGGGACGGATGGAGCCCGGGGTCCTATCCATCAGTCACTGGGCTGCAATCTCTAAAGAGATTTTAATTGTGAGCTCAGATTTACTCCAGACATCAGTGGTGCCCGCCTGCCTCTTTACCGCCGAGCGCGGGCCCGTAGGCCCGCTGCGATTTGCCAAATGGACGCCTTGTAGCAACACTGAGGAAATATTTGCTGCAGCGAAACAATGTGCCCAGCGGAAAGCAATCGCCCTAAATCGGCCCCTGACAGCCCGCCCGAGCTCTGCCGGGGCTCCTGCCGCTGTTCGCGCAGCTTTCTTTCCAGCATTGCCACCTGCCCGGGGAACAAGGGTGACAACCTCGAACCGGAATCGGAGGGAAACTGAGTCCGCGAGCACCACTTCCGCTCTTCTGGGCCATGTGGAGTAGGGACAGTAGGAGAACAAGGTGGTGGGGGTGAGGGTGAGGGTGACGTGGGAGGGGGCCTGGATTGGGAAGGCCTGTATCAGGCCCACCCTGAGCAAAATGCACAGTAGCTTTGAGCCCATTTACCACCAGGGCACAGAGGCTAAGGGAAGTGCAAGGCGAGCCTGAGACTGCAGAGCGACTCAGCATGGACGAGGCTGGAGGTCGCAAGCTTTGGTCTTCTGGGTCTTTGCATAGGTTTTGTCTTTGGAGCCCTCAGCACCCCTTTCTGAACTCCCTTTCCTTTGTCTTAAGGTTTCTTCACTCCCTCTTCGGGGAACAGGGCCCCTTCACTCTCAGGATTTGCTCTCGAGAAATGACCTGCTTCAAGGACTTGTGCCTCTGTGTGGGCTTAAGTGGCTTCGCCTAGAGGTGGCCAAGTCTTGTCTCCACCTGTGGGGCAAAAATACTTGTATCCTCATAGATTAAGCACCTCTGGGGGTGGGAGCAAGAGGAGGAGGAGGAGGAAGAAGGAGAGGAGGAGGAGGAAGGGGGGGGGAGGAGGAGGAGGAGGAGGGGGAGGAGGGAGAAGAGGTCCTTTCAAGACTGTGAAGGCACCCTGATAAGGGCCTCCTGCTCTGACTTAATGGCCAGGGCCTCGGGAGGCACGTTCCCTTTGGCCCAAGCCTATTTTTGCAGAATTTATCCAAAAGAAAAAGACAAAACCAAGCCAAACCGCTAGCCCGCAAGAATCTCGGACCTGATATCTGTTGCCACGTTGCTGGTGATAGCCAAACACTGGGAGCCTGCATGTGCATTACCAGGAGGGTGGTTGAATAAATGATGGTCCAATTTTGGAATATTATGTAATTGCTGGAAAGGAGGAAGATCTAATTGTTGACTTGGAAAGTTGCTCATGAGAAAATCAAATTGCCGAGTAAATATGTGTTTGGATTCCACTTTAAAAAATCTGAACACAGATTCAATGCAATCCCCATTAAGATACCAATGGCATATTTCTCAGACCTAGAACAAACTCTCCAAAAATTCACATGGAATTAAAAAAGACCCCGAATAGCCACAGCAATCCTGAGAAAAAAAGAACAAAGTTGGAGGGACCACAATACCAGATATCAAGCTATGTTACAAAGCCACTGTTCTAAAAACTGTCTACTACTGGCACAAGAACAGACATATAGACCAATGGAACCAAACAGAGAACCCAGAAATTGACCCAAGTCATTATACTCAATTAATATTTGACACAGGAGGCAAGAGCATACAATGGTGTTGGGAAAACTGGACAGATACATGCAGAAAAATGAAACTAGACCATCAACTTACACCATACACAAAAAATAAACTCAAAATGGATAAAGGTCTTAAACATAAGATGGGAAACCATAAAAATCTTAGAAGAATCCACAGGCAGCAAAATAGCTCCTAGGATAATGTAAACTAAGGAGAAAATAAACAAATGGGACTACATCAAAATAAAAAGCTTCTGCAGCAAAAGAAACCATCAACAAAACAAGAGAGCCCACTGCATGGGAGAACATATTTGCCACTGTTATAACTGATAAGGGTTTAATCTCCAACATTTACAGGGAACTCATACAATTTAACAAAAGGAAGATAAACAATCCAATCAAACAATGGGCAAAGGACTAAATAGACACTTTTCGAAAGAGGACATACAGAAGGCCCAGAGACATATGAAAACATGTTCAAAGTCACTAATCATCTGAGAGATGCAAATCAAAATAACAATGAGGTACCATCTCACACCTGTCAGAATGGCTACATACAACAAATCAACAAACGACAAGTGCTGGCGAGGATGTGGAGAAAAAGGAACCCTCGTGCACTGCTGGTAGGAATGCAGACTGGTGCAGCCACTGTGGAAAACAGTATGGAGTTTCCTCAAAAAATTAAAGATGGAACTCCCATTTGACCCTGTGATCCCACTTCTAGGAATATATCCCAAGAAACTAGAAACACCAATCAGAAAAGATATATGCATCCCTATGTTCATAGCAGCGCAATTTACAATAGCTAAGATCTGGAAACAGCCTAACTGCCCATCAGCAGATGAATGGATTAGAAAACTGTGGTACATCTACACAATGGAATACTACGTTGCTGTAAAAAAGAAGGAACTCTTACCATTTGCAACAGCATGGATGGAACTGGAGAGCATTATGCTAAGTGAAATAAGCCAGTCAGAGAAAGGTAAATATCACATGATCTCACTCATTCGTGGAATATAATGAACAACATAAACTGATGAACAAAAATAGAGCCAGAGAAAAAAATATTTTAGAATATAATAGAAATAATCCTGTTATTTGCAGATTTTTAATATTTCTACAACTTTTGTGATATTATACTATGTTAGTACAGTTTTGGTAATATTATATTTAAAATATTTTTTCTTGAAATATTAATGTTTACTGCATATAATATTATTATATTTAAAATAGTTTTTCTTGAAATGTTCATGCTTATTGCATGTAAATGGCTAATCATTTTGTATCTACTACAATCTGGTAATAGATTTACTTTGTATATTGAAAAAATAAAAAATAATGAAGATCTGGACATGTTTGTATTCTGGGGTAGGTAAGGAAAAGCACAGAGAAGCGTCAGATTAGGATTAGGTTCTGTTGCAACAGAAAAGAAGACCACAGAACAACAGTGTTTGAAACGGGGTAAAGTTTACTCCTCCCTCATTTAAACTCCTGGAGGAAGTAGTTCAGGGTTGGCCTGGTAGTTCTACCCAAGAAGTCCTCCAGGTTCTTTCCATCCACCACGAGTGGTCTCCAATCCCAAGGTCACCTCACGGCCCAATGTGGCTGCTTTAGCTCAGCCATCACTTCAGTATCCTGACCAACAAGAAGAAGGAAGGCACCGAGGGCAGCATGCCCTCTCCCCTTGAAAGGTCACTTCTTTAAAGTCTCATATTAATTTTGGTTATAACGGATTCACCAGAACCTGGCCCAATAGACACATCTAGCTGCAATAGAGGCTGAGAAATGTAATTTATTTTTAAAAAAGATAATGCTTCCTTTAAAAAAAAAATCCTCACCTGGGGTTATGTTTTTATTGATTTTAAAAACAAGGGCGGGGGAGGGGGGGAGACAGAGAGAGAGAAAGTAACATGGGTGTGAGACAAACATCTATCGATTGCCTCCCATATGTGCCCGGACCGGAACTGAACCCAAAACCTTTTCGTGGATGGCATAATGCTGCAACCAACTCAGCCACCCGACCAGGGCATGAAATGTAATTTTCATTCCACATGGATGTGCCCAGATCAAAGTTCTTTAGGAAAAAGAGTATTGATATCAGGGAACAACTAATTTCTCTGCCCAGGGAAATTATTTATTTATTTATTTATTTATTTTTGAAATAAATTTTATATCGATCCCATTAGGCAATCACTTTGCAAAAGGGCATGGAGAGTAGTTGAATATTGATTTTTTTAAAACAATATTGCATGGTGGTTATAGATGAGGAATCAGGCAGGCCTGGGTTCAAGTAATAATACTTGGGTAAATTAGTAATTTTCTAAAGCCTCAGTTTCCCCATCTGTAAATCAGAGTTTATAATACAGGTCTCCATACAGTAGGTACTGAATAAGTGGTAGTGATTATTGACTATCAGATGCCATCTTTCTCTCTCCTTTCCTCTCTTTACCCTGCTTCCAGTCCAGTGTGGGATGCCGCTCACACCCTCTGTCCAGCCCTTTGGCCAGGCCAGTCCTGCCTCTCCTCCCAGCAGCCCTCACATGGAAGCTGCAGGAATGGGAGGGAAGGAGGAGGACAGACGTCTGACGTCCCTTAAGTGACCACCCTCTTCCAGCACATTCTCCTGCAGCTCTTCCCAGAACTCAGTGGTCTGGGCAGTGTCTTTGCCGCTGTCTCCATTTCCTTCTCATTGATCAGAAAAACCATTTTCTACTCACAGGACCTTGAGTCACCCTTCCTGGGGGTGGGGAGTGGGGCACTAGGCAGATCCGGTTCTCCAGGAAGAGAACAGGTGCCCCTGGGGGAAGAGACCTTCCTCCACGACCCCAATGCCAGCTGATACCTTGGCAGCTGACCCTACAGCCTCTGGCTGGGCAGCCCTCACCCCATCCTTGGACACCCCTTCCCTGGGCCTGCCACCCCAGGAATAAAAGTCATCTAGAACCCTGGGGAGGGAACACACAGGGGCTTCCCATGCAGAGGAACAAGATTCTATTCCGAGCCTGGGAACCCTGTAAATCCAGCCTGTAGATGGAACACACACACACACACACACACACACGCACACGCACACGCACACGCGCGCGCGTGCACGCACACACGCACACACACGCACGCATGCCAGCAGCGGCCTCCCTAGGGCCCCACAGTTACAGCTCCGCCCCCACCCACCCCCCCGGAGTCCTGTGTAACCAGAGGACATAGCGTCTCCCACTTCCACGTCATAATTAGAGGCCATGGGAGGAAGAGTGGTTTCTTTTTTTTTTAATTTTTTTATTCTTATTTAAAAAAATATTATAATAATTATTACAAAGGGTATTACATATGTGTCCTTCCCCCACCCCCCGCCCTTGACAATCGCCTGCCCTCCCTTACTCCCCAGTGTCTTACGTCCATTAGTTATGCTTATATGCATGCATACAAGTCCTTCGGTTGATCTGGAAGAGTGGTTTCTGCTATGACAAAGTCAGTCTTATCCAGTGACACCTTCTGTACTGAGTCAAGTTGCAGTGGAAAATGTTGAACCAGGCTCTAACTTTGGTCACACGCGCGCGCGCGCACACACACACACACACACACACACACACCCCAAGCAAACATGAGCAGAAGAGAGGCAGTGAGCACAGAGGATTCTGAACGGAGCCCCTGCCTCTCCCCAGGCGGCTGGGCCGAGGGCCCTGTGGCTGAGTGCTGGGAGGGCAGGCGGGCCTCATTCTCCTTTCTGGGTGGGGGAGGGGAGCTGATGGGCCGAGACAGCTTGCCCTGTACCAGGCTGACCAGGTGGCTCCTGGGTTCTGGGTTCTGAAGCCTTGGCTGCCACGCCTCACTCCCTTTGGTCACGTGTTTCCCTGCTTCTGAGATTGTGTCTTAATGACCAAGTCCAGGCTGTTTCTCATCTCCTCCCTCAGGCAGTGGGGTTGGGGTAGGTGTAGAAACCTCAGTCTTTTTTTAATTTTAATTTTTATGTTAAAGCAGAAATGGGCCTCTTGAAGCCAGAACCTGTCCTCTGGCAGGTTGGGAACTCGGCAAAGGCTGGGAGAGGACAACTCGATCAGCCTGGGCACTAATCCCCAGGCGACGGGCCCTGCCTCCCCCATCAGACTGGGCACCCAGCTCTGTCCTAGGGGCCACTCAGCTGGGGTGGGGTGGTTTAGGCAAGAGGAGGCAGGGCCGCCTCTGCCCCCCACCCCTCCCCACCCCCTACCTCCACCACCCCCCACTTGCCTCCTTCACCTTTCCCAGGTTGTGTTTACCTTGGCCTCCTCCCTCTGCCCTGCTCTCCCAGCCGATCTGATTGCTGTAATTAGTTAATCAGTAACTGGCATAATTTCTCCCTGATTAATGCAGGAATAATCACCCGCCAGGGCTGCCAGGAATTTGCTTATCAGAGTCACTTTGAAACAGCTTTGCAAATGAACGATTGGCACTTTCCTCGGGGTTAAAATTAGAGCCCAAGGAGGCCGCCCTCTGCGTGGGCGTCTGGGATGTAGGGCGAGGCCGGCAGGGGCGCCCCGCCCCACTCCTGTGCGGGCCTCCGTTGGCCTGGAGGCGGGGTGAGGTGGCTGAGAGGGAGCGCAGGCGCACCCTGGGGACGCGGGGTCCCGCGGGTCTCCCGGCCCCACGTTAGCCAAGGGCTCCGCAGCCCAGGCAGCCGCCGCGTCCGCGCCATCGCCGCTCTTCCCACGGAGCCCGGCGGCGAAGGTGTTTGTTGGATGCACAGAGGAGAGACCTGCTCCTGCCCTCTGCGTCCCCCGCTCCTCGGGCTCCGGGGACACGGGGAGGCAGGCACACGCCCTCGCTCCCGGACTTTACAGCCAAGTGTCATTTCCAGGCCTGCCGCGCCCTCCCCGAGGGAGCTGGTGGGTGGAAGAGACCAGGGCAGAGCTTGTCCGGGAGAAGGAGGCTGTGGGCCAAGGTGCAGGACAGGGCGATAGAGCAGGAGAGGCCGGCTCTGGATGATGATGATGATGATGATGATGATAGCAGCAGCAATAACAAAACAGCAATCACCTTTACTTTCCATGGGGCACGAGAATTATACTAGGCTCTTTACATATGTTATCTCAGCTAATCCTTATGAAATAATAATAAGCATTTAATGAGCACATACTATGTGCCAGAACCGCTTCTTTATTTTTATTGTTTTATGTTTAATTATGGAAATTTTCAAACATACATAAAGGGAATTGTTCCTAACGAACTAAGTACTCAACACCAAGTTTCTACGAATTATCAATATTTTTCTAATCTTGTTTTCTCTGTTCCACCCTCCGTTCTTATACTTGTTGTTTGAGTATTTTACGAGTATAACCAGTCAGTCCCAGACAGTGTATCATTTCACCTGTAAAATGAGATGCAGTTAACAAAGCGCGGTCCTCCTAGGGCTGGGGAAGGACTTAATGAGACCTGGCCTGCTCTGGTCCTAGGACACACATGCACTCCGTAGATATTGGTTCTCATATAGAAGTGGGGTGTCTATTTCTGCCATGGCCCTCCCGCCCTGTCCCCCGCAGTGGGGAGGCCCCACTTTCCTGGGCTTGTCCACTCCTCTGCACAACACTAACCCTTTGTATCCATCTCTTTCCTTCTTGGAACTCTCTCTCCCTTCACTTTGCTGACACTGAACTCTTCACTTCTCCTACCTTCGGGTAGCTCCTCCCCTGTCTCCTTCTCCATGTTCCTGGCTCCTCGCTCTGTCCTCCCTGACATGCAGGCAAGGTCAAGTCCAGCACCACCTGTCCCCCTTGAGTGATCTCTTTGATCCTCTTGTCTTCAGCTTCTTTATTGCCACCAAGCAAGCTCCCAAATAAATTCCTATCCCTGTCCTGCTCTTTCTCCAAGGACGCCGGCCAGCGTTCCCCACGTGTTCTAGACGCTTCCCCTGGGCTCTCCTGCTGGACCCTCAAATTCAATTTGTCTGTAGTAATTTGTCACAATCTTCTTCTGCAGATTAGATTATCCTTCTGCAATCCTTAAACCCTCAGCCGGCACCATCACCCTTTCAGTCCCTTTATCTAGAGACTTGGTAGTCACAGCCAGCCCCCATGAGGATCCCGGGGGCTCCATCCTGAATATCTCGTCCTCCTCCCCCTCCTCGCCATCCCACTGACCACCCTCCTGGCTCAAGCCTCTGTCCTCTCACAGGGACTCTTTGCCCCTCATCATGTTCTCTCCCATCACCCTGCAGCCAGAGTACAAAGTGCAGACTCCTCGGGAAGGCGCGAGCGAGCTCTTTGTGGCTGGTCACAACCAGCTCTTTCCACCTCACCTCCCTGTGGTCACTCCTCTCTCCCTGAACCTCTGCCTAAGCATCACCCTGGGGGTGGCAACTTGAATGCATTTGTCCCTCAGTCAGGAAGGCCCCTCCCTGCCCCTTCCCCGATTCCTATCTATTCCAATCTGCTCACTTGATTAGTCAGTATTAGGTCAGCTGCAAATAACAGCGATCCCAAATAACAGTGACTTAAACGTCAGAGATGTTATTTCTCTTTCACGCAGAAGTCCAGGTGGAGCTCTGCTCCAGGAAGTCCTCAGGGCCCCAGACTCATTCATGTACTGGTTTGTCCTCCCGTGAGCGTGGTTCCCATCCTCATGATCCAAGACAGCAGCTAGAGCTCCAGCCATCACCTCTATGTTCTCGGCAGCAAAGGGGGCAAGGGGCACGTGTGACTGCATTTCAGGAAGGCTAGCAGAGGCGCCGCGCTGCACTTCCACTTCCACCCATTGGCAGCTGCAAGGGAGGATGGGAAATTTATTTGGAATCATGCGCCTGGCTAAACATCTTGTCTAGGGTCTTCCTGCTACAGAAGGAAGGGAGAGAGGGTGTGGGGGGAACAACCAGAAGTCTCTAGTGTCATCTGACAGAGACCCATTCAAGTGCCTCTCCCTTCGAGTGCCTTCTCATGGGGTGAACCACTTCTCCCAGGGCTCTGGCCTCCGGTACTTACCAGAAATTCTCTCCGCTGTCTACTTGGAGTCAGTTCTGGGGTTGGTCTCCCCTCCGAGACTGTGCGATCTTGGGGGCAGTGGCAGTGACTCCTACGGCCTTGAGCCTCCTCAGGGCCGGTTGCTTGTGGGGCAGAGAAGGTGCTCAGTGAGTGCGTCGGTTACATTGAGCCCTTGAGCAGCTCAGGCCCTTCCTCCCTGGGGACAAACAGTGTGGCTTTGGAGGTGCCTGGTCCCTGTCAGGATCACAGCCTGGAGCTGGTGCACATGTGGACCTACCTGTGGCTGTGGTTTGTTTAATTTATTGAGATACCAGTATAATTTAAAGCGCCATAATCCTAAGTCTAAGTCGATGGTTTTTAACAAATATTCATGTCGGTGTAACCCCCACTTGGAGCTTGAGAGAGAACACGTCCAGCACCTCAGAAGGGCCCTGTGCCCCTTCCTAGCAGCAGCCCCTGCAGAGATAACCACTCTTCACGTATTTGTGTGGCTCTGGTTTTATCGATGCTTATGAGAACTTCAGCAACAACTGGCGGCTTGGGGGCCGGGAAGAGAGTAGGATCCGGGGTGGGCAGCATCTATCGCTGCAGCGCCACGTCTTCTCCCACCTCTTTATGTGCCAGTCACACTAGTCTTTAAGTTTCTTTTCTTCTTTTTTGTAATACAGTAAAGTTTTTTAAAAAAATTTTAAAATTGATTTTAGAGAGGAAGGGATGGAGAGAAAGAGAAACATCAATGAGAGAGAAACATCCCGCTGTCTCCTGCATAACCCCCACTGGGGATTGAGCCTACAACCGAGTTATGTGCCCTGACAGGGAATCAAACTGGCGACCTCCTGGTGCATGGGACACTGTTCAATCCACTGAGCCACACTGGCTGGGCTAGTCTCACTCAGCTTTCTCTGGCTCCAGGGCCTTTGCACATGCCATTTCATTTTTCCTAGAGCACCCTTCCTCCACACACGGCCTATCTGATTCCTGTTTTAGCATGAACTGAGGTCTCACTTCATAGGCTGTTCCTCCCACGCTCAGACAAGTTCTACACTCCCACAGCATCTTGCACTTTTTCTTTTGTAACGATTATCACCCTTTTAATTCATAATTCCTTCTGTGGGAAGACATACCCTAAGATGACCTCTCAATGTGTTCCATCCCTTGAGAGTGGGTGAAACTTGTGATTTGCTTCTAATCTACAGGCTATGACAAGAGTTCTGGGATTTTACAGTCTCAAACCAACTACCTTTGAATTAATCAAAAAAGGAGACTATCCTGGGTTGGCCTTACTGAATCAGGTGTAAGCCCTTTGGAAAGGGCCTGGGGGCCTCTCTGAGGTCAGAGACTCGCTCCTGCTGGATTCAGAGAAGCAAGTCACCTTGAGTCCCACTTCTACAAGGAAATTGATTTTGACGGAGGGAGCGTGGAAGCGGATCTTTCTCCAGTCAAGCCTCTGATGAGAACGCAGCCCCAGCTGCTGTGAGTGTTGACTGATAATAATCATAATCGTTCCAGGTTTGCAGAACTTCCCTGGGCAATGGCAGCCATCTGTTTCAGGAGATTAGGTCCTTGCTGCCCACAGCCGATGACTGACTGATGCAGGGGAGCAAAAGGCCAGCCTCTGCCTCAAAGCAGGGCCACGTCGGAGGTGGAATTTATTCTTCAGAGCTTCCTGAGGCATCAGGCTGAAGCTAGACTCTAAGTGGACACCACACCTCGTTTATCCCCCTCCCCTGCCCTACCTTGCCCCCACTTTTGCCTGCGTTTTCCTTCAGTGCTTGAGTACCTGTCGCAGGCCCTGCTTTTGTGGGGCCCAACTGAGACGACTCTCAATAGGGCAATGGAATCCCCTAGTGAAAGTTGTACTGCTTCACTTGGCAATCAAGGCCACCTGTGATCAGACCCAGAGCACCCACTTTCCCACCTTGTCCCCCACATCCCCTCCCTCGCTACTCCATTGCAGAGCATAGTAGATCCTTGAGTGCATACTGGGTCAGGCAGGTGTTCCTCCATTTCCCACCTCTGAGCCTTTTCTATGCACTTCCTCTTGCTGGGCCTTCCTCATCTACACACATTGAAGCACCATCCATACTTCAAACACCGCCTCCGTGAAGCCTTCCCTGCGCTCAAGCTGGAAGTCCGGCTTGGACCTTTCAGAGTACTTCCTGTCTCTCTCAAATGACGAGAATCACTTTTGCTCGGCAGTCATTAAATGGCACTATTTCTGTCTCAGTTGAGGCCCCAAAGTCAACAGGTGCCACTGGCCCCCATCCAGAGTGAAATGGGAGACCACCCCAGCAGGGTGGGACTCGCTGCCAACGGGGAGGTTAGGAGGAGAGAGCTACTGGGGAGCTGGGTCTCATCTCCCCGTGTGTGGAGGGTGGGATCCGGTGGCTGGGTTTAGGACTCCAGCCGGGGAAACCTGAAGGGTCAGGGGCTGCACTTGCCACTCGCTTGGATGGCAGATGAGTCAGTGTTTGTAGGGACAAAGGATGCTTCGATTTCCCATGGAGCAAGTGGGGGCCACTGGGATCGACTTGGTGTTTCCAGGGGACCAGTGATGCCCAGAGATTGAGCACAGATGGGTGCCACACCCGTGCCAGGGAATAGTGACAGGTGAGAAAGCCCAGCAATGGCTTGGGAGGGGGATGTCTCAAAAGCACCCATGAAAATCCCCAGGAGAGGAAGAGGCAGCTTGGTACACATGCCATGCCCACGGAGACCTCCACTAGAGTCCGTGACAGCACCGGGTGAGTGAACGCTCTCCTGCCTGAACCACCCCACCCCCATACTTGGAGGGGCACAAGTGGCCTAAAGAGTTGGGGATGGGGAAGGGGGCTGCACTGTGGAGACAAGTGAAACTGTCTCCCCCCGGCTCCCCAGCAGGGGGCTGGCAGCCAGGGGGATGCTTCACATTTATATGAAGGGGCCTCCCTGGCAATATAGAGACTGGACTTTAAGAAAACACAAGCTTTATCACAGAAAAGATCAAATGTATTTCCAAGTAATGAGAATACTATAATGGACTCCCAGGTACCACCACCCAGCTGCAGCAGTGACCAGCACATGGCCAGTCTTGTGTCATCTCTACCCTCACCCTATCCCTTCCCCCTAAGGGACTGGATATTTTAATTACCAAATGAAAGATTTTTTTCACCAACCCAATGAGAACTTCTTGCTGCAAACAGTTGTTTTGGCTCTGCCTGGTCTTGGGGTACAGGTTTCCCCTCTGTGTGCCATTGTCACTGCAAGGTCAAGATCACTGTCCTTCTGACCTCACGTAAGATGCTGGTCATGGAGGTCGATGGGAATGACCGCGTGCTGGGTGGATGGGAGCTGGTGATGATGACAATGGTGAGTACCAGGATCAGAGAGTAAATGGCTGGCGCGTGTGTGGTGGGAATACGGGTGATATGCAACTGGCATGTGGGTGGCGTGTGGGTGCTGCATTGGTGGTATGTGGGTGGAGTGTGTTGACATGTGGTTGTGTGCTGGTATGTGGGCTGCCATGTGCATGGTATGCAGGTGGGAAATGGGGTGGCGTGGAGTTGTCACGTAGATCTAGCCAGGGAGTGTGTGTAGGTATCGGCTGGTTCGCTCGGGCTCAGGGTATGTAATGATTTATCTGATTTGCCCTCTCCTGTGTCTCCCCTCCCGGCGCTGACTGCATCTCATACATATCAAGGTTCTTATCACATCAAGAATTCATAATCATCCCAAAATATTCAATGGGATATAAAATATTTACACACGAGGCGCCAGACAATGAAATGAAACGAGCCTGTCCCCAGACCCTGGCAGAACCCTCTCTCCTGCAGGAACAGGAATGCAGCTGAGAAGTGAGGGTGTCTACATGGGCCCCATCCCCCAAAGCTCTGGGACCCCAGGGCACATGCTACGTGTATATTTGGTGGGAGAAGCAAATCTCCAGACGGCCCCCACCCCGCCCCCGTCCCTGTATGTGCATCCCTCCCTAGCCCTGCCAGAGGACAAGGGTGCTCTGCTCGGCAGGCGATGGCTGAGGGGCGGCAGGAGAAGTGAGAAAGGCTTGTCCTGTATCGTAGAAACTCAGAATCACGGAAATGGAAGCAATCACAGAAGTCATTCATCCTTCTTTCCCCAAATTGCTTCAGGGACCCTCATTTATCTGCTTGCTTAACTCTGAGAACAGGGAGCTCATTACCCTCATTTAATAGCTGGTGATTCGTGGTTACAAAGATACCCTTGCATTGCAACGCTTGCAAACTCCAGTAACCAGCCTTTTTTCAGTCTGACAGCCTTTCAGCTCCCTCTGAGGGTCACCTTGTCCACCCCTTTGCCATCCTGGGTTCTCAGTGTCTGGAGGCCCCAGCCCTGCCAGCTACCCTGGATGCCCCAGAGCACAGATGGGCCCCTGAACAGCAGTAATGACCTCATCTGTTTAATTAGCATGCAATTAGCCTAATGCATATTTTAACATCACACCAGAGCCGCGCATCAATCATCTACAGCCGAGGACAGACAGACAGACATTCAACCTGCAGAGCCACGAGGACGAAGGTCTTCTCAGTGACTTTCCAGGGGTGCAGCACCCCCAGAAGGTTACGCAGTAGCCTGGAGGGCTGTGCTACGTGTAAAGTCCCAAAGTCTATCCCTCCAGCTTCCGGGCCAGGAAGATGACACTCAGGCCTCAGCTCCCTCAATTGCAGCTCTACTCCCACTTGGGCAAGTAGAATTGGCTGTGGCTTCCTGCTGATAATGTCAGCTCCTCGAGGATACTGTCACCCCATCAGGCTGGAAATCCTTTGAGCACAAGAACCCTGTCTTCTCTCCCATTTCCTATCTTTTCTTCACTCCACCTGGAATTCCCAGTTCAGAACTATGATCCAGAACAGAACACTGGACTGGGAGTCACTGAATGCGTGCACATGTTGACCAAGCCATGTCTTCGGGCACATTGTATCTGCTGCAGAGACTGTTTCGATCATGGTGGAATGGAGAGAATAGAGGCTTGCAAGTTGTTCCATTTCAGCTCTACCACAGGCTAGCTGTGTGACCTTAGGAAAGTGTCTAAACCTCTCTGAGCCTTCGTTTCCTCAAATATAAATGGATTATAATATCTACCTTATGGGGTTGGTGGGAGAATTGAATGAGTTAACACAGTGCCAACACATAGATCCTCAAGACACAATGATTTCCTCCCTCCTTCCCTCCTTCTCTCCTTCCCTTCCTTGTTCCCTTTTTTCTCATACTTCCTTGAATTTACAGGGCCCTCCAAGGACTCTGGCCACTTTGATGGATCCCTGGGGGACAAAAGAACCTTTACTGTCAGTTCTGAGTAGAGAGAGCTGGAGTTTGTGTGGAGCGGTGGGATGCAGCCTTGGGTGGGTGAGGCAGGGAATTCCTGATTGACACATCTTGCATGAGGACAAACTGGAATATGACATTGTTATTGTCAGACCCCGAGTGGCAGAACACAGAGGAACCTAAATATTTCATGGTCAAATTCATCAATAATGGAGACCGCGACTAAATTACATAACTGTCACCTTTCTGTTAAATAATATTTTCTCCGGGGGGCTGGGAGGGAGCAAGGAGCCTTTATTGCAAGTCATGAATGATTTAGGCCAGCAAATAAAAGGGATCAGGAAGAGGAGGGAGAAGGATTTTCTAGGATCACCTAACTCATCCTCGGGAATGGCCGGAGGGAATCTGAAAGCAGCAAGGGTCTTGGGGAGGGGGTGCTGGGCATACCTACAGGAAGGCTTTGGGTGCTGGGACACGCCTTCCAGAGCTGGATAGGGTAGTTAACCTGAGTCTCACTGCCAAGTTCTTCCTTTTACAAGGAGATGGACAGAGAGAAGCTCAGAGACAATCAGAAATAGGGGCTATGTCTCCCCATCAAACCAAGAGGTTACTCTGAGTGTAGGCGCTTGTCTCCCCCACAGACCAGGGCTCCCTGAGGCAGGGGCTTGTCTTCCCCACAGACAAGGGACTCCCTGAGGGCAGCAGCTGTGTCTCCTCCATCAACACTGGAGCCCTGTAGACAGGTGCTGTATCTCCCGCCAAGAACCTGGGGGAGGGGGGGGGGGTCCTAGCCCCAAGGCCAGGGTCTTTGGCATCAGACAGTTCCCGGAGGGCAAGAGTGTTCCCCTCCATCAGCTTTGGGTGCCCTTGAGGGCCAGGGATGTGCCTCTCCAACAAACCCAGGGCTCCCCGATGGCTGGGCTGATCTGCTGTCTGACCTGCTGTCAGATCAGGGGCTCCTGGTGCAGGCTCTCTGTACCCCCAGTCAGAGTGGGGTCCCTGTAGGCAGAAACCATGTCTCCTCCATTAGACTGGAGACTCCTGAGGTTGTGGCCTATGCCTTCTCCATCAGACTGGGAGCCCCTCAGCGCAGACCTGGTGTCTCCCACTCAGATTGGATGCTGCCTGAATGAGGTTTCTAAGTCCTTTGCTCAGTGGAGGAGGGAAAGGATGAAGCCAAGTCACATCCTGAGTCTTGGGTGTCAGCAACAGGCAGGCCCTCCCCTCCCCAGGAGGGAGCCTCCGTGGGCGTGTGTGCAAACTCACCCTGCACCGTCAGCCCTCCGTGGGAAGGGTGAGGGCTGGGAGTGCGGTGCCCGCTAAGTGTATAATTACACAGTACTTGGGGTAATTTTCCTCTTCCTCAAGAAGTGCACGTTGGCCCTGATTTTCCTATCTGCAGATTGTAAGCTCGTAATTAGCAGCAAATTACCCACACAAGTGACAAATTTTTGTGCTTTCAAGTAAACAGACAAAATACCCACGGTTCATAAATTGCCTCTCGGTGCAGCAGGCACCTGGCTCCCGGCGATGCCCATGCTGCCCACACATGGCAGGGAAGAGGGCGGAGAGCCAGCCGAAGGCCGTCTGCCGAAGGGGAGACCAGCTTGCCTTTAGGATCAACCTTCCCGCTCACCGACCAGCGCCAGCAGATCAGAGTCCTGGTCCCCGGCCTGGCCAGCTTCACGGTCCCTGTCATGGACGTGGAGCTCTGGGGTGGCAGCACCAGCCTTGAGGCTAAGAAGTACCCTCATGCCCCCACCTGTCACCCAGAAGCTCCCTAAAACCAGTGCTGTGTCTTCGCCCAGCCAGTACCACCTCTCTGGGTACCACAGACCTGCTGAGCTCTGCTTCTTACTAGTACTTGCCTTTGAACACATTCTTAATCTTCCTTTGTGCCATGGATCCTTTGGAGACAGGGCATTTTAAGTGATGTCATAGGGTGGGACCCTAATTTGATGTCCTAATAAGAAGAGGAAGAGACCCCAGCTCACTCTCTCCACCTGCACAGAGGAAAGGTCATGTGAGGACACTGGGAGAGGACAGACATCGCAACCCAGGAAGAGAGGCCTCATGGGAAACTAACCCGCAGGCACCCGGGTCCCGGACGTCCAGCCTCAGAGCCGTGAGAAATAAGTGTCCATTGCTTAAGCCACCCCGTCTGGGACTTTGTTATGGCAGCTCGAGCAGACTAACGTACCAGGCAAATCTCTGAGCCTGCTTTCTCATTGGTAAAACAGGGTAACGCTCATTCCTCCATGTAGGAGCACAAGGATTCAACGGGACGAGAAATGTAAAATTCTTATCAACATCCCCAGCACATAGTAAGCGCTCTCCGTTGCTGTGCTGTGATTAATATTTTAGGATCTGGGTGAGTTCGTTCTTATTCTCTTTGCCCTTCCGCTTCATGTTCATGCATGCCATTCCCACCACACTCCCAGACTTGACAAACACTCATTTAAGGAGGGCTGAGTCCTGGCCGGTGTGGCTCAGCAGACCAGGGCGTCGCGGGTTTGATTTCTTTTTCTTTTTCTTTTTTTATTAAATATATTTTATTGATTTTTTACAGAGAGGAAGGGAGAGAGATAGAGAGTTAGAAACATCGATCAGCTGCCTCCTGCACATCCCCCACTGGGGATGTGCCCGCAACCCAGGTACATGCCCTTGACCGGAATCGAACCCGGGACCCTTCAGTCCGCAGGCCGACGCTCTATCCACTGAGCCAAACCGGTTTCGGCTGCGGGTTTGATTTCTGATCAAGGGTATGTACCTGGGTGGAGGGTTCCATCCCCAGCCCAGTCAGGGCGTGTGGGGGAGGCAACCAGTCAATGTGTCTCTCTCAGGTGGATCTCTTCCCCGCCTCCCCTCCCCCTCCCCCTCCCCCTCCCCCTCCCCCTCCCTTCCACTCTCTCTTAAAATCCATGGGAAAAATATCCTCTGGTGAGGATTAACAACAACAAAAAGAAGAGTCAATTTCCTGTGCTCCCCAGTAGCTTAAGCTCCCTAATGCCATCTAATGCCGATAATGCTCCCCATGCTGAGAGGAGATGCCTCGCTCCTGGAGGCAACAGGACCTGAGGCTGACACGCTGGGCCCCCTCTCGGGTCACAGGGTTCACATCTTTAAAAGGGGGTCAATAACATCTACCTCATCAGGCTGACAGGGGGGAATATTTGCAAAATGCCTGGCCCATGTGTGGGCACCTCATGGGCACAAGGTGACGAAAGCTGTGATCAGTTTTATTGTCCCTGGGAATCGGTTACTTTGGTGGCCACCGGTGCAGCACACCTCCATGCATCGTAGCCTTGCGTACTCCGTCCCACGTGGATTCGGCGCTGGCCTGAGACCTGCCTTACCCGATAGATGATGGCAGAAGTAACGTTGGGTCAATTCCTGGCCCAAACCTTGAGAGAGCCTGGCAGCCCTGGTGTGCTGATAACTGGCTCTACAGGAAAAAAAGAAAAAGGAAGGTGAGAAAGGAAAAAAAGCGGGGAGAGGGGAAGGAACCTGATTTGTTGTACCTGTCGATTTCTGTGGTGCAAATACTTCCACAGACTCATTTCAAACGACCTGGCAGCTTCCACTTTTGAACTTCTGTGAACCCCCAACTGCCACCGAAGTTCAGCTGCCTTTTAGGAAAGAGAGCTGCGTGAGAAAGCCCCACGGAGAGGAGAGGCCCTGAGACGACATGGAGGTGGGCCGAGGGACCCAGATGAGCGACCGCGTCAGCCATGCCAGCCGGCTCCCAGCCTCTGTGCCCTCCTAGCTGAGGCGTCCGACCTGTGCATGAAGAGGCCGCGGGCATGCCAGCCCGGGAGACATCACATGGATCAAGGTGAGCTGCCCCTGCTGTGACTGCCTGAATCTCTGACCACACAATTGTGATCAAATAAACGGTTTGCTGTTTTAAACTACTGAGCGTTGGGGACTTCAGGCTGTGTGGCTGATAAAACTGCTGTCTCTCCTCAGGCAAAGGGCCCGTCGGCCTCTTGTGCCTGCCACAGTCTCTTCCTTATGTGGTTTCTCATCCCTTACGCATGACCAGGTTCCAGGAAGCCCGGAGGAGAGGTGCCCAGGGCTCCTCCCAGCAACTGGGCAGCCTCTCTGATCTTCAGGGGGTGTCCCTACACCGCCCCCCCTCCTGCATCCCACAGGAGCTGGCAGTGAGCTGTGGAGTGAGGGAGCCAACTGGGGAGGAGGGTGTGGAGCTGAGGGAGGAACGGAGCCCCTCCCTTCCCTGGTGACATTTGGAAAGGACAGAATTAGGAGGAAGGTAAATGTTACTCTTCTCCTGGGACCCGAGAGAAGGCAGGCAGACGCAGGGTTCTGATTGTTTCAAATTTGGTGAGGGTGCTGGGTGCTGGGCCTGAGGTCACTGCAGGAGGAGGAGGTGCTGGTGGGCTGCAGTGGAAGTTTCTGGGGCTGGTGCCAGCGCCCCTGAGCTGGGTAAATCCAGGGTGCCAACCAGGGGTCTGCAGTGTGTCCCCAAATTCCCGGCAGCTGCTAATTTGGGGGATTTGGGAGTGAGAAACTGAAAATCTGAGAATTCTTGGAAATTCCCCAAATAATAAGTTAGTCTGCATTTTCCATAACACTATCTTTACATGTTTTAAATAATGATTGACCATATATAATAAAGAGTGAGTTGTTTTTCTGTCACAGGGTTATGCTAAAAGTTTCAGAAGTCTTTTGTTTGAAAAGAATATAATGTTAAATGCATAGTTTATTATTACTATGAGCCAATATATTTTTACAAGATTATTTACTCCAAGATGTAAAATAGTTCCCTACACAATATAGACATATGCTAAGAGGAAATATTAAAATAAAAGAAATATTAACACAAAATTAATGGCAAATAAAAGTCATTAAAAATTGAAAGATACAAACATTTAATATTTGAACATTTTTATTCTTAAAGTGAACATTCTAAACCACACGAAGCATTAATTGATCTGACAGTCTTGATCTTTGTTTTGCTATAAGCATTTCAGACAGAAAAATAGTTTGTGTTGACATCGCTTAAATCATTAAGGAAATGTCTTAGGTGTCTTCAGTTTGGGTATTAGGGCACACAGTGCTTCCTACAGGATTCTTCTTCTTTTGTAAAATGAATATACTTTGTCTGTTTGACTCATTTTTTGTGGGTTTTTTTCCCACTGAAATTGATATTGCTTTTGCTCCTTCGGATTTTAGATCAGTTTCTGATTTCATGTCTGAGAATTTCACAACATTCCTATTTTCTCCTCTTTGCATTTCTTCCGCAGCAGTTTCTAGTGTTTCCATTCAAACACTAGAAAATGCCACTGGCCATGATTGGATAGGATTTGAAGAATGTGACATTTAAATCCTAGCAAGGTAACACATGCCAAAATTGCCAATTTAAGGGCTTATTTTGCTTGGAATATTGCTCATAGGATTTGTATAAAGTGTGCTATGCATATAAACTTATTAATATTTATTTTATTTGTAAAAATGACTCACCACTGATAGCAGACAGGGCCACAAACATACATCGTGTGATGGCAGCAGCGACAAGCAAGACCAGCAGATTACATGGTGAGTCTCACCTCTGCGTTCCTGTCCCAGCTCCCAGAGATGTTGAAGTTAACCTTCACCTGCATCTATCAGGGTTCCCAGCTCTTGCTTTCAACTTGACATCAGTGGATCCCTTCAAGCCAGTAACGTCTCTGTGTTGATTATGAAGCTTTAAGTCTTACAGGAGAACTATTATTTTTTTCCCATTTTTTCCGTTTTCTTGACTGACTTTCCTTGGGGTTTTGGATTTGACAAAGAGAATTCCTGAGAAATGCCAGGAAGACATTATTGCTGCATTGTAATACTGGGTCTACAGCACAGCGTGAGGGATGTGAGCTTTATCCAGGGGGAGTGAACGCCTGTGAGGAATGCTGTTGCCCAGAGATTGAAAAGGTCACTAGAGAGAGAGCTGGACTCTGGTAGAAAGACCACCCAAACCCCTGGCTCCCCAACTTCCTGCCTCCCCTGTTCTTGCAAAGCAACATTCCCCAGGGACCTGTTTTCTGCTCTCTTCTTGTCTTTATCTCCATGATCTTTGGGGCACCCCGACCATGATCTTGGTTTCAATGCGCTGATGAAACCCATATTCAAATCTGTAGCCCAGTCCTCTTCCACTCTTTTGCTTAAATACCGATTTGCAAGTTTTTTGCTTCCTGTCCATGTGACTCCAGACTTTTCTGGTTTAGAAGTCTGGATATCCAAGGTAGGAATGCCTCCAGCAGGGGACAAAAAGGTTCCATTGAACTGAAAGGTGAGTTTGACACCAGGCCCCTTTGGTTTCTCATGCAAAGGTTGGGGGAGGTTTATAGTGTTAGCTGGGGTGACTGACCCTAATTAACAATGGGTCATGGAGGTGCACGGGGCATCCCCTGTACAGTGATGGTGAACCTATGACATGCATGTCAGAGGTGACACACGAACTCATTTTTTTGGTTGATTTTTCTTTGTTAAATGGCATTTAAATATATAAAACAAATATCAAAAATATAAATCTTTGTTTTACTATGGTTGCAAATATCAAAAAATTTCTATATGTGACACAGCACCAGAGATAAGTTAGGGTTTTTCAAAATGCTGACACGCCGAGCTCAAAAGGTTCACCATCACTGCTAGTACTTCTAGAAAGACCACAGCAACCTTAATCAGGCAACACCTCGAAAGGCTCAGCCTTCTCCAGACTGAAGATTCAGCTGTCCCACCAGATAAGAGCTCTCACTAGCTGAGGTACTTGAGAAGGGCAAATGGGACAGGGATGAAATGACTCATACCAGCTCTGAACTTGTGATTAGATGCAGAAACAGGAGCTAGAGTGTACACACATGCACTCCTTGCTTTGGGTATATTGATCTGTTTTAACAAAATTTCCTTCGTTTTTCCTATCCTTATTCCCCGTTATTTTTATACTAAAGGCCCCAGTGCACGAAATTCGTGCACTCAGTGGGGGTCCCTCAGCCCGGCCTGCGCCCTCTTGCAGTCCGGAAACCCTCAGGGGAGCGGGCCTAAGCCGTCAGTCAGACATCCTTAGCGCTCCTGTGGAGGCAGGAGAGGCTCCCACGATTGCTGCTGCACTCGCCAGCCGTGAGCCCGGCTCAGGGCTTCTGGCTGAGCGGTGCTCCCCCTGTGGGAGCGCACTGACCACCAGGGAGCAGCTCCTGCGTTGAGCGTCTGCCCCCTGGTGGTCAGTGCACGTCATAGTGACCGGTCATTCCGCTGTTCAGTCGATTTGCATATTAACCTTTTATTATATAGGATGGGTGCTTTTAATGGTAATATTTGCAATTTGTTGCATGGATTATAGAATATCAAGATGGGAACATGATGGAGTTAGAAAGAGAATAGGCATCCTAGGTATCCTGGTGTAATTACTGATGTGAATTTGGGTTTGCCCCCCTTTGGGCAAAAGGGTAAGTTTTTATTTGTGAAGAATACTTACATTATTCTAGGTGGAAGCAGGTTTGATGGTGGTCATGGTGGGTAAGTTTAAGATTGGAAGAAGGGTATATGTTGATGTTGGGCAGCCGCCATAGTGGACATCTGTCATTCCTCTGGGCTGCCTAGGACCTGTAAATCGTCTTCCTTTATTTGGAACCTCCATACCTTATGTCCCTACCTTTCCCTTAAGTACAAGCTGAGCTCATTTTCCCAGGATCCCTTGCACCAGGTATGTAATTAGACTCCATTGCACAGATATACCCAGGAGAGCTGCAGAAACCTGGCATGGAATCCCTGTGGGTGACGGTGGCAGCACAGGCATCCGGCTTCCAGAGGCTGTGCTGCAAGGGTTTTAGGTGCTGCCAGCCTTCGACCTGGGGGAGGTGGTCCCCACATTTTAGAGAGTCTTGCTCCTGTCCTCCTCAAGCAACATTTCTCCCCTTAAGGCCAGGAATCTGCAGGACCAAGGGACATGCTACCTACAACCACCCCACCTGCATCAGACTGCCAGGACCAGGACCCCAACTCCCTGTCCAAATGGCCCCACACCACTTCCAGGGCCTGAGCAGCCCTCTCCCCCATCTGTCCTCACAGGGTAGATCATGCTGCTGCTGAGTGCCCTGATGCCCGAGGGACAGCCAAGGACTGTTTGTTTGTGGGCAGCATGAACAGAGCGTGGACCTGTGGGCAGGCATGTCCAAACATGAGCACAGGGGCCCCCTGGCGGTGCAGGGGAGGCTGAGGGGAAGAGAGAGAGGAGATGGGACAGGGCTGCACCACCATGCATCTGTGTTTGGCATAACTGGCGTGGCATAACTGGTGTGGCCATATTGCAGTGGGAGCGGGTGGGTGGTTTCGGGGTTCCAGATCTGAACCTGACCTTCCCTGTTGTGGGAAAGGTATATTTGCCAAGGTTGGAGAGAATATTTGGAAGCTTGCATTTTCCAGAAATGCTCACAGCGGCATTTCTTGTCCCACTTTCTCTAGCAGATCTTTCCTATCCCCACCAAGAGGCAGAGTCTATTCCCCTCCCCTTGAGCCTGGGCAGGGCTTTGTGACTGCTTTGACGAATAGAATGTGGCAGAGGTGACACCACATGACTTCAGATACCAGCTCATAAAGGCAATGCAGCTCTCTGAATGTCTGTTTCTCAGAACACTTGCCCTGGGAACCCTTCCACCAATCTGAGAAGAAGCCCAAACGAGTCAATATGGGGAGACACGTGGGAGGCCCAGGTGGAGAGGAACTGAGGCCCCAGCCAACTGCCAGGCATGTGGGTGAACAAACCTGCAGATGATTCCAGTCTCCAGCCTTCGAACCTTCCAGCCGAGGCCTGAGACATTATGGGACAGAGGCAAACCATTCAGGATCTGCAGGACTTAAGGGCATAATAAATGCTTGTTTTATACTACTAGGTATTGGCATAACTTGTTATGCAGCCATAGTAACTGGAACAGGCTTGAATATATTTAATAGCTTGTCAGATTTATAACTTTGAAATGGTTTGATACATTGTATATGGGCCTCTATTTGCACTCTTCCCCGGGCCCTGCAAATGTTAGGCACTATCTCTGCGTTTGGTGCCTCGTGTCATTAGCACAAGCTGCAGGGTCTGTGCCCAGTCCTGCGGGTAGAAGGTATCCACTGCAGCAGATCTAGCGTGTCATTTGGACTCTCTTCCTGGCTATGTGGTCTCCAGCCATGTCCTCTGGTCATCCCAGAGACGTCACGGGCCACCTAAAATCCGTTGTAAATGCCTCTTCTGCATAATCAGTCAGAATGGTTTCTGTTGCTTGCAGCTAGACACCCTGATTGAAATGGAAATTGGCTCCAGGTTATTTCACTTTGATTCAGTTCAACAGACATTAATTGAGTATCTGCCACATGCTGGACCTATTTTAGGCAACAATGATACAAAGATTAATAAGACAGAATTGTATTATTAGATAATAGCTAACATTTATTGATCATTAGGATTCTGCCAGATACTGCTAAGCACTTTTCCTGCTATATTTCAATTCTCACAACTACTTTATGTGGTCGGTACTATCGTTAGCCTCATATTGTGGACTCAGAGAGGTTAAGTGACTTGCCCAAGATCACACAGCTAGAATATGGTGGAGCTGAAATTAATGAGTAGGTGGTGGACATAGAGCCATCTGAATACCATGATTGTGCTTTTAACCATTTGCCTCCAGGTGACATCTGTGTTTGGTGCTGACCCTAGTGGAGATCCGTGAAGACTTCTGGGAAGAGGTGTTGCCTGAGCTGAGTCATGAGGGCCCTCCGGACTGTGGGAACTGCATGTGCAAGGCACCGGAAGAACGAACTGGCTGGCATAACTTGTGGCCATATTGCAGCGGGAGCGGGTGGGCAGTGGAGGGGAGAAAGGCAGGGCCCAGATCCCACAGAGCCATGTGGCGTGCTAAGCTGAAGAGCCTGAACTTGGTCCCGAGGCCTGTGATTGTCAGTGGATTTGCAATTCAGAAATCTGTGGCACAGCAGGGGGACAGGTTGCAGGGTGTGTGGGCTGGAAGCAGGAATCTGTGGGAGGCCTTTGTAAGTCCAGGGGAGAAGTGATGGAGGGCATCGGTATGAGAGACAAGGCAGATGTAGAATTCGCAGGACTTGAATGTGGATTTTAAGAGGAAAGGAAGAGCTCGGAGTCCCTGGTGTCTCTGCCTGGGTGATGGGGAAACGGTGACCGGTCGCTGAGATAAGAAGTGCAGGCAGAAGAATGAGGCTGTAAATTTGAAGCAGGGAGCTGGGCAGCCTCAAGGAGCCCTGAGCTGAAGATGGAGCTGTAACCGCTAGCAGTGACTGAGTACGTGCAGCACGCGGCTCTGTGCTAAAAGCCAACCTCACAGGGACAGGGCGAAGATTAAATGAGTTAATACACATAAGGGCTTTAGAATAGTGCTTCCCACTAGGTAAGCACTTTGGAAGAATTTACTATTCTTATTTTTTATCCTCACCTGAGGACATGCTTAGAGAGAGGAGAGGAGAGGAAGGAAGAGAGAGAGAGAGAGAGAGAGAGAGAGAGAGAGAGAGGGGTGTGAGACAAACATCGATCAGTCGCTTTCTTATGTGCTCTGGCCAGGGATTCAACCTTCAACCCAGGCATGGGCCCTGACTGGGAATCGAACCGGCAACCTTTCGGTGCACAGGACGATACTCACCAGGCAGAACTTACTATTACTATTACTACTACTACTATTATTATTGTTAGCCTTGTTTAACAGACAAAGAAACTGGGCTTAGAGAGGTGAGGTGGCTTATCCAAGGCCATGCAGCTGTCTGACTCCGGGCAGTGCCCCTGCCCTCACACCGGCTGTCTGCGGGTCACAGTATGGGTGGTCAGAGCATGGGTGGGTGAGCTCTCCCCAGGGGAGTGTGAAAGGGATAAAAGCTGGGCCAAGTGCCGAGGCCCAGGGAGCACTGAGCCAAGGCCCAGCAGCCCTGCAGACCCTCGGCCACTCGTGTGTTCCCGGGCCCCTCTGGTGCCCGCACTCTAACTCACTACTGCTCCTCCCTGGGAGCTTGTAAACAATATGCTCCCAATATATTCCTGTGTCTCATCCGAGAACTCAGCTTCCATCCTTCCGGAAGAGTCGAGGTCCTGGGCCCACCTTGAGAGGCCCTGGGGCTCCCAGTGAACTTCTCCATAGGAATGAGGCCGTGTCCCCCACTGAAAGGTGGGGAAATATGTGCGCTGCCTCAGAAGAGGGGGGTGAAGGCCGGGGTAATGCTGCCCCTGTACTCCATGAAGCTTAGGCATTGCTATTATGATTGGCCTAAATTATCATTGTTATGGCTGCTCATGTTGGACTCTGCAGAGTTTAGCACAGCGTCTAGGACTAGCAAATGCCTGTGGAATAGATGTCTGGGTCCGAGCGCCTTGGGTCTGGCTCTAGCTTCCCTCGGTGAGTCACTCAGAGCCGCAGCTTCCTCATCTGCAGGCTGAACACTAATCCCCCTCACCGGGCCCAGGGTGAAACGAGAGATTGCGGGCCTGTCCTTTGAGGACTGTCCTGTGTTCCACAAACGCAGTCACAGTCATGTCCCCTGTGCCCTCCCGGCAGGGATGGGGGTGGGGGGGTGGGGGGGGCGGACAGTGGGCAACAGACCGGGGAAGGCCCTGCCTGAACTGGTGGGCAGCTCCGGTCCTTGGCAGAGACGTAGGACGAGGCCGGCAGGGTGGCTCGGAGGACGTGGGCCAGGTGTGGGCCATTGACTCAGCAGGCCCAGGAGGGATCCCTGAGGCTAATGGACTATGGCCTCCCCCATGCCTGTCCCCGCTCTTGTCTAATGGCTTGGCGTTCAGGGTGTTGCATCCTGGATGCTGACTTGCCTCTGCACACATGTGGGCCTCCGTCTGCGGGCGGGCGCACTTGGGGACGCTCAGCTATCTCCCAGCGTGAGGAGGTGGAAAATGGGATGTCTTCCCTGAGAAGCGTTCTCTTACGCATCATAGAGATGGTTGGAGATCTTGGAGCATTTGGGCTTTTTGGGGGGGTCTCTCCCGATATCTGTAAACCAAGCATGCTGCGTCTGTGTGTCTGTGTGAGCTGCTTAGCAGCGCCCCCGAATCACACACGGACAAACCATGGGCCAGTGGTGACGGCAAGGCCAGCCCGGTGGTTGCCTCCCGTGGCGCACGCCGGTGGTGACCATGTCGGTGGTGGTGAGGGTGGGTGGGTGACCTCTTGGCGGCTCCTTTCCCACACTGTAGCATTTTTCTTGTAGGTTAAGCCCTTACTTGAGAAGGAAGGGTGAGGAGGAGGAGGTTGGGAGGAGGAGGAAAAAAGAGAGGCGTCCTCACCCCTCAGCACCGTGTTCCACCAGCAGCCTGGGCCAAGAGCCGAGGCCAGGGAGCACTGAGCCAAGGCCCAGCAGCCCTGCAGACCCTCGGCCACTCGTGTGCTCCCGGGACCCTCTGGTGCCCGCACTCTAACTCACATACTTCTCACCCCTGGGTGCTTGTAAACAATATGCTCCCAATATATTCCTGTGTCCCATCCGAGAACTCAGCTTCCGTCCTTCCGGAAGAGTCGAGGTCCTGGGCCCACCTTGAGAGGCCCTGGGGCTTCCAGTGAACTTCTCCACAGGAATGAGGGAGGCCCTGTCCCCCACTGAAAGGTGGGGAAATGCATGCTACCTCAGAAGAGGGGGGTGAACGCACCCTGACATTCTACCTCTTGCAATATCCATTTTTTCCTCCAGGAAGCAGTTCACTTGTGCTGTGTGATTGGGGAGGGAGGTGGTAGGTGGGAGCAACTCCTTGCTTTGGCATTTTTATCTAAGGGGAGTGAAGACACTCAGCCGGCCTTTCCTCTAGACCAGTGGTTCTCAACCTTGGCTGCACATTAGAATCACCTGGGAATCTTTAAAATCCTGATTTCTGGGCCTCATCCTCCAGAAATTCTGTTTCTTTGTTACTAATGTTGTGGCCTCACCCCATAACAAAGAAACAGAATTTCCGGAGGATGAGGCCCAGAAATCAGGATTTTAAAAAGATTCCCAGGTGATTCTAATGTGCAGCCAAGGTTGAGGACCCCTGCTCTAGACCTTTGCTGAAACTGCTCCTGCCGCCCAGAACACCCTGCCTTCAGGTTGACATCCCACTGATCCCTAAAGGGTCAGCTCAGACACACCTTCCTTATCGTGCCATCTAGTCTTGCATGATAGAATTACTAGTACATTCCCTGCCTGGTGCTCCTAGGTTGCAGCTCTGAGGCCAACAGATCTTGATGGGCCTAAGTTACATTGTAAATTGGGTCAATGTCCTTCTCCGGTTTAGTCTATTAGCTCTTGGGGTTCAATTTTGTGTGGCCAGACACCAAGGCCTGCTACAGTGGTGTGTTAGTAAATGTGTAACCACCTGCTCTCTGGGGGGAAGGCCCTGATATGTACCACTTGCCAATTCCCATGGTCTAAATGCGCCTGCCGTGGCTGACTTTACGCTGCCAATGTGACACCAGTGAAGGTGAAGCTGAGAAGAGATGTGTACAATCAGCCCTGTGAGCTGGTATGGGCTGGTTCCAGCGTACAATTGTTGATTCATGTCTATGCTTTACAAATGTTGACATCAGCCAGTACCTGGCACACAGTAGGCCTTCAATATAAATTTGAATGAATGACAGAATCAACGAATGAATATGTAAATAAATGAATGGAAAGAGCTGGATGAGTGGGTGGAATTATATCAAGTGTCTAGAGCAGCCGTGACTCATGGCCGGCTTTGGCAGAGGGAGGTGGGAGGAGAAAGGAGGTTGTGTCTGTTTGGGGCAGGAGCATTGGTGGCCAATGCCAGGCAGATCCAAAGTATGCCAGCCCCCAACCAGAGGGCCTCCCTGCCACCCCCAGGCTTCCTCAGTGCTGAGGCCGCTTTGGGTCTCTCATAAATAACCTGTAAGGCCGCTTCTCGTTGGGGCTTTTGTTTCTTCAATCATGACAAAAGCGCGCTAATGAGTTATTGGAAAAACCAAGCCCTGCTCCAGGCCAGAGAGGCTGGGTAGCACGGAGGGGAGGCGTGGAGGTCACTAGGAGGGGGAGGGAGAAGGGAGACGGAGAGGTTCCTTCCGCCCTTGAAGGGACAGAGATTTGGGGGCCTTTGTTTGGTCCCTGGCCCTGGCCCTGCAGTGCCAGGTGGGGATATTTGTGGAGGTTGAATGGTAAGTGCTGAAGCCCTCGGGTCCCCAGGGCCCACTTTCACCACCGAGAGGGCTGCTGCAGAGACCTCCCAGAGCCTGTCCAGGGCAGCTCGGCTGACTGAGGCCTGGCCCAGGGTCCAGGAGCCAAGGCAAGGGGAGTCAATTACTATGGCAACCACAAGGCCCTGAGGCCTCTTTTCCTGGGTCCCAGAACCTTCTACGACTCTGGAGACTTCCCCCAAACATAACTAAGGCTGATTTCTCAGCACTCTGGCAACTGGAGACTTGGGATCAGAATTTATTTGACTTGAAAAAATAAAACAGTATGACATTTATTGCATGTGGATGTTGCTGAGTAAATTCAAACCCACTCCAGTGCAGAGGGACCGGAGGGCCTCAGCATGAAGGGGACTGAGCTGAGAGGCACACGCAGGCCCCGCCTGCCAGCAGCCTGGCCAGGCAAAGCCAAACCCCGGCTCAGGCCTCCTGGCAGCTTGGAGGGTTGAGGAGGCCACAGGGAAAACACTGGAGGAGCTTTATTTTTTAAAAAATGTATTTGAAAATCACATTTGTTTATTTCTGATTATAGAAATAATACAGACTGCTTGTAGAAAATTGGGGAAAAATAGAAACATATACAGACAGAAATGCAAATCATCCATAATCCCTTCGCCCACGATAATCATTAAAATGGCATTATCAGTCCTTCTCATCTTTATTTTATATACAGCTTTTTACATAACCGAGACCATATTAATATTACTTATATAATTTATATTCTATCTATAGCTCAGGCCCCTGAGCCTTGCGTGGTGAGCAAATGAAGAACACACATAAACACGCCCACACAAACCCACACACTCACACGTTAATTTACGCAGACAGCGGGGAATGCAGCCGGGGAAGAACACTGAGCAGTAATAAGTCCCTACCCTGCTACTGAACAGCATTCCAACCCTGAAGAAGTTACTTCATCCTCTCTATGCCTCAGTTTCTTAATCTGTAAAATGGGGTTGATGAAACCTCATTTAATAGCCTCGCAGCATTTGGGGAGGGTGAAATGTGAAAAGTCCTTTCTCAACTATAGTGGTATCATTAGGCATGCGATGGAGTAAAAAGAATTAGGAGCCCCAGATTTTGGCATTTAATTGGCTGTGTGGCTTTAAGCCAGATCTTTAGTTTCTCTGGTCCTTAGTTACCTACTTAGTTATATGAAGGACTGGACTATGTTTCCTAATAATAAAACTAATAATTTGTAGCCTGCCTACAATGTGGCAGGCCCTGTGCTGAGTACTTCGCATCCCTTTTCTTATTTAACCCCCCACCCCGCAACAGCTCTAGGAGGTTGGCACTATTCCTATCATCGTTTTATGGATGAGGAAACTGAGACACAGAGAGGCTAAGCAACTTGCCCACCGTTGCTCAGCTAGTAGGCAGCTTACTGGCATTAAACGTAAGGACTTCCAAGCACTGCTATCAAACTCCTGTGATGATGGAAATATTCCCCATCTGCATTGGCCAATACAGTAGCCACTGCCATAGGTGACTATTGAGCACTCAAAACACGGCTACCGTGACAGAAACGGAATTTTAAATTTTACTTTGTTTAATCTCAGTAGCTCTTTGGCCCCTCTTCTGTGGAAAGGCAGCACTAGGTAGTGGTACAGACTCTAGTCTCTGGAGCCAGACTCTCTCATTTGAACACCAGCGTTGCCACTGACTTGCTGTGTGACCTTGGGGGGGTGACTGAACTTCTCTGTTCCTCAGTCCTCATCTCTCAAAGGATGATAAAGTTACCAGCCTTGCAGGGTGGTTGTGAGGGCAGGTGGCCTTCAGGCTTGTCATTTTCTGGTCCACACACTGCTTCAGGTCAGCCCTGGGTTAGGGGATGGAAAGGATGAGAGGTGGGGCTAGCTAGACCGTCCTCACTGGGCTGAGTGGGAGGGTCAACTAGATTCCCCCTTTGCCCGCCAGGGGCCAGATGTGGCTCCCAAGGCTCCCAGGAGGGTGGCGCGGAGGATCCCTGAGGAGAGCCTGGGGAGCCAGATAATGAGGCGAGTTCATCAAAAGGCAGCGAGTCCCCTGGGCTCGGGGTGTGTCCAGAAGGACAATCGTGCGGGGCGGGGCCCTGGACCCTCCCTCACGCCCAGCAACCTGCGGGGGGGATGGGGCAGGCCAGGCCTGACCTACAGGTTGGGGGACCAGCGGGGGCTGGGTGGGCTGGGAAGAGAAGGAGCAGGGAAATGAGGTGCAGGGTAGGATGCTACCAGCTTGTCCCGGGGCCGCTCAGAGCAGAGGGCGATGCAGCGGAGCCACCACGCCGCACTCTGAGGGTGGGAGGTGGGCGCCAATCCTGTCGTATTCTATGTGCATGGCGCCCCCTGGAGTTTATGCCACGCAGCGGTTCTCTCTCTCTGTGTGTGTACGATTATTCCATTGCAGATCCGCCCCCCACCACCACCTCCCGCCCTCTCCCCATCCCCCTGCCGGCCTTTGCAGGGGTCAAAAAGAGGTGATGGCTAAAGGTAAAAGAATTTGCTGAGGAAGTTGAACAGAAAGGGAGCAACGAGAATCACACCTTGTCCCTGCGCCCAGCTGGTCCCTCCCCTCGGGTGACCTCAGCTTCACCCCCTCCTCCCGTCCCCCGTCCCCCCCCCCCCCCCCCCCCCCCCCCGCAGCCTGTCCTTTCAAGCCGGAGAACATTTGATCCTGCTCCCAAGAGCTGCCCTGGACGAGGCGAGGAAGGCCTGCTCAGCGAAACTTGATGCCTCCCCTGGGGCCGCGGGCCCTGAGGGCAGATGCGGGGACAGAGCCCCCTCAGCCCGGCAGAGCCCCCACCTTCAGAAACACCCCTGACCCGACCTCCGCTCCTGGAAGGCACCCAGACCACTTCCCCTGCTACTTCTTTACACAGGACTCCCCAGAACATCCCACCCCGCGCCTGCTTGCTTCCCTTCCCTAGGAATTAGCTTCCCCCCACCTGTGCACATGAAAACACTTCTTGTTTATTCATTATTTCTACTTGTCTCTAGTTCACAGTGTCTGGATAATGTGGGCCTCCCTCATCCTCATCATTCCGGTCTTGCCCGGAGCTGACTTTTGTGTGAGTCAGGGTAACCCCACTCAGTTTGTTTTAGTGAGCAGCTACCCTGTGCTCGCCCTGCACGGGGTGCTGTGTCACAGGTGTCCCTCTAAGCCGGGTGGGGGTGCTGCCCATGAGACTGGAGTCACAGGCGGGCCTTCAGGTCTCCAGGTGCTCTGCAGACATGTGCCGTTCCCTCCCCCCCCCCACCTCTGTCTCCCTGGGCCGCCAGCAGTGTGAGGTGAGGAGGGGGCTTCTTGCTGGGGTGGGGCCTGTCCCCCCGCAGAGAGTGGGTTGTCCTCCCTGTGGGTGCTGACTCTCCCTTCAAACAGGCCTGGCTCCCAGGGGCCCAGAGAGACATTTGCATGAGGAGAAAAGCCCCAAATAAAATGCCAGGAAACTTGGAAGGCTGAAGGCAACCAGGCTGAAAGGGTAGGAAACCATCTTGCCTAGGAGCCAAGAAGTCAGAGGAAGAGGGGGCGCCCGGCGCCTTCCTTGTTCCCCATCCCCTTGGCCCTTCCCGTGAAGTGCACCTTTATTACTGTTACAGTGTATCGGTTCCTAGATCTGTATTCTGGCTCCATTTTCACAGCAGGATCCATAACCCTAGGGTAGCATTCTCCTCACTTCCGCTGGGGGCCCTGAGGGCAGGGCTGTGTCTCCCCCTCAGACGGGGGCTCCCTGAGGGCAGGGCCTTGTCTTTACTTATTGGATCTCTCCAACAGAGTGCCCATTGTGATGTAGGCAAATGTCCAGCTCAATAAATATTTGTTTAATTAACAAATAAATAGTCAAGAGACCCCGACTTTTCCCGAAGATCACTTTCTTCCCAGACCCCCCAGTGGGGGAGCAGAGCTGAGTAAAAAATCAGTACTCCTTGCGCCTGCTCAGAGGGGGAGACCATGTGCTTTTAAGCTGGTGTTAAAACCAAATTACTTTTGATCTACTGAAAAGTTAAACAAAATTCCCCCTGTTCCAACGTTAGCATGGACAGAGGGGGCTCTGGACAGCCCAGGTGACCCTCACGTGGGGAAAGGTGGCATCCAGATGTCAGGCTCAGACACTGGCAAGGCTTTGGAGCCTGGGCTGGGGGATCTTAGGACCAGTCCAGGCCCTGCTCATTGCGGAAATGAGAATCTGGAGCCCAGAGAGGGAAGGTCACACAGTGAGGCAGCGCACAATTGTGACCCAGAGGCCAGAAATCGGGGAGGGACTCCTGTCTCGTTTGTACCCCCCATTCCCATCATTCTAGGGCTGGTATTTTCAGTAACTCGCTGTGTAGCCAGCCTGTGATGATCTCTTTGCCTCAGTTTTCACATCTGTCAAGTGGAGGGGGCCACCTGTCTTAACTTACCTCACAGGGACATTTTAAGGACCAAGTAGGATCGTGGGTGTGGAGTTGCTTGGAAAGTTCAAAGGTGAGGGCAACTTTGGTGACAGTTGTAAACTAATTTACAAGAGAATCCAAGTAGATTGGCCTTTCCAATGTGAGCCTGTTTCCCGGACTTACAATCAATATTCATTCATCAATTCATGTGATAAGCATTTATTGGGCACCCACGGAGTGGATACTATAGCACCCCTTCAATCAGTTCCTCACCCAGGCCCAGAGCTCGTTAAATTACAGTCAGGTCCTGTTGTTCTGTTCGAACCCTGCCATTGTTCCCATTTTACTCCAAGTAAAACCCAG
Source organism: Myotis yumanensis (assembly GCF_028538775.1). Classification (NCBI taxonomy): domain Eukaryota; kingdom Metazoa; phylum Chordata; class Mammalia; order Chiroptera; family Vespertilionidae; genus Myotis; species Myotis yumanensis. The sequence continues at coordinate 89,549,439 of NW_027223757.1, forward strand.
CAGCCTGCAATGACCCCAAGGCCCAAATGACCTGCCCCCTTAACCTCTGATCTCAGCTCCTGCTACTCCTCTGACCCGCCCAGCTGCAGCCACACCCCCTCACCACTGCAGGGCTTTGCACTGGCTGCCCCCCTCCCTGCAATGCTCTTCCCCCAGATACTGACGCTGTCCAATCCCTCTTCTTTCCAAGGTCAAGACTCAAATGTCTCAAATGTCAGTGGGATCTTCTCTGTACACCCTCTCTAACATTTCAGCCCTCACATCTCTCACATCTCCTCCTAGCTTTAGTATTTTTTTTTTTTTTTTTTACCATTTAAATACTATTTATTTTCCTTATTTACTTAATCTATTGTCTGTCTCTTCACTAGAACGTTACCGCCTTGAGGGCAGGGTCTCTGGTCTGTTTTGTTCACAGTGAATCTGCGGTGCCTAGAGTAGTCCCTGGCATGTAGTAGAAGCCCATTAAATATTTGTTAAATGAATGGTGAGCATACAGACAGCCTGCATTCCACTGGGAGAGCCTGGGGGGTAAGGGTGAGGAGGGGTGGACAGGTGCAGGCCCTAGGCCACAGAGGTCTCTGAGACCCCTCCTCTCCATAGCTGTCATCCCGGGGTTGCATTATCACTAGTCTTGAGCAGCACGATTTATAACAGGAGTTAACTGCTTACTAATTAGCAGCTGGAACAATTAATTGGCTATTTGTTAGAGCCCGATTTAATAAACCGGTCTTTCAGCAGGGCCGTAACTCTCCCCGCTGCTCATCCCCTCCCAGCCAGCCTTCCCCACCTGACCAGAGAGTGTCTTGCCCTGAGATTGAATCGATACCTGCCACTGGATGATTTTCAGAGACAATTTCCCTCGCAAGGCGATGACAACATCCCCTCAAAGACTCTTCCTTTCTTTCTCCCTCTCCTCCTCCAGGCTCTGACTCACTGGAGGTGAGTGAGCAAGAGGCAGAGGAGATGGGGGAGCTTTCTAGTAACACACTCTCACAACAAAAGCCCACAGCTGCCCTGCAGTGCCAAGGTCTGGCTGCTGGCTCCCTGGCCTGGCACCCCCCCCCCCCCACTCGCCTCCCCGCCCCCACCCCCCCAGTCAGCAGCTGGTCCCTGAGGCCTCCTGGAGCTCAAGGGCTGAGCTTTCTCTGGGGGAAATAATGGGATTTTCCTTAGAGCATCTAGGGTGGAACCCAAAAATTGGCAGTTGGTTGCTGACTACTGAGCCTCCAGGCCTCAGGCCTCATCTGACTCAGGTCTAGTGCTCTAACTCTCTGCCCCACCCCCAAACAGCCCAATTTGGGGCCCAGAGAGTTGTTCTCCGTGTGTGAAGAGAATAGGAAATACTTCTAGTGAGAACACTTACTAGGCCCTTAGGTCTCTTCAGTGTAGAATCGGGGGAGAGTAAGGTCATAGAGCCAAACTAAGTCGAAGCCCAGTTAAGCGTTTGGCAGCTGCATGAGTCACTGAATCTTTGTTGTTCTATGAGCATAACAGCTCCGTCTCACGTAATTGTGATGAGGATTATATAGTTAATACACTTGAAGGGCTTAGAACAGTGTCTGGCATGTGGCGTCAGCTATTATTACGTCTCCCAACCCCTCTGAGAGATTGGGATTCTCCCAACTTGACAGCTGGGGAAACTGAGGCCTAGAGAGGTTAGGAGTGGAAGGCAGAACGCGGCTCCCACGCCTAGTGCTCTTTTCCTTCTCTTTGTTGCCTCCCATCATCAGACAGAGGCCGAGGGCGGGGCTCCCTTGCGGAGGAGATGACTGAATTTACAGGCACGGCAAACAGGCTGTCAAGGTATTTACACTGCATACAATTAGCTGCAGTGTATTCACACGTGGATTAGCTACAGCAAATGTTCAATCCCAGCTTGGCTCCAACTCGGTCCTCCGTCCCCCTCCCCGTCTCTCCCCATCATCAGCAGTCTTCTTTCTCCTTCCGGCCAGTGTAGGTGTTCTGAGATGACAAACTCAAGAATATGTCAGCTGACTTCCTGGGATTCCCTGCCCCCCCCCCTCTTTCCCCTCCCCCTCCCCCCCCATGATGCACCCCACAGCCAAAGAAGAGCAATTAACTGCTGTTTGGGGTTGGGCTAACTAATTGGGAAATAGGAAGGCAGTTTCTCATGACATGGATAAGGGCTCATCAACGCAGAATAGGCAAAGCCAAGGAGAGCAGCACTCAGTGTGATCATTCCCCGAAAGCTTCCTGGAAGAGGTGAGAATTTCTAGGAATTTTCAAATAACGTGGAGAAGAAGGTGACAATAAAAGAAGCGACTCATCATCGCACCCATAGCAACCCTGTATCTCCGTGGGGCAGAAACTGGGTTTTTCTCTTTGGGAGGATGGTTGGGGGGTGAGGAGTAGAAAGGATGGCTGCTCTGAGGGTACCCGAGGTCTGTGGTGTCTGGAGTATGATAGGCATCATTCATTCATTCATTTAACAAGTCTTCAGCTGGTATCTGATGGGTCTGGATCCCCTATTCAGCTTTGGACCAACAGGAAAGGAAGGAGAGAGAAGGGGGTGGGGGTGAAGGAGGTGCAATTAAGAGGAGGTGGGCTGAACAGGATTCTTCAGATGTTCTCGGACTTCCGGAGGTGGACAGAAAGGGAGCTGAGGTTTCAGCTGACAGCATCCCCCCCCCCCCACGCCCCCCACGTCCCAATGCGGCCTTGAATTTCTCCCCACACCTCCCACTCCTGCCCCGGCAGCGGGAGTCAGCCCCTGGACAGGCAGGGGGGGGGGGGGGGGCAGCAGGAAATGGGCCTGAGGGAGGAGTGATTATTATTACTATTTTTAAAAATTTGTGTCCTAATTTACATACGAAAATATTAACTCCTTTTTTGTGTGTACATTTCTTTGAGTTTTGACAAATGCAGAGTCGGGGCACCAGCATCACAACCCAGAAACGGAATAGTTCCGGGGACTGGTGGTCGGGTTGGTAACCTCCGCGCTTGCTAGCAGCTGCGGTCGTCCGCGCTCCCACCGCCGCCCTGATACAATCCTGCGCACACACCGAGAGAAATAACGGCGACAGGTGGAGTAGGTGAGATTAGCAGGACCCGGGCGCGGGGACCGGATCGGAGGCGAGCGGGAGGCCTCCCGCTTCACTCCCCAGTAGACACCCTCCCCGCCGGCGCTTGGGAGGGGCGCTCTCCCTACCCCGGCTCCGCGAGGGCCGGCGGAGGTAGCGGAGTCCCGGAGTGCCAGACCCCAGCAGCTGGAGCGGCCCCGGGCTCAGCTGCCGGAAGGGAGTGCGCCCCTGGGGCGGTCTGGGGCGCCTGACGTCTTGAGGGGAGGCTGGATGGCGAGAGGGGCGAGCTGGGGAGCAAGGGGGATGGCTCGGGCAGCTCTGGCGCCGGAGTCCTGCGGACAAACCTGTTGGCAACCTGTGGGCCGAGACAAGGGCAGGAGCTCTAACCGCGCCTTCTCAGCCGGCGGCCAGGCGGCGGCCCCACGCCCTGCGCGGAGAGAGGCTGAGGTGGCCTGGGAAGGGGCGGGGGCTCGGCCGGGGGCGGAGGGACTCCGGGGCGCGCACACAGCCCTGCAGACCGACCGCAGGAAGCCTGCTCGCGCGCCTGCAGAACCCGGAGAACCGCGGCGCCCCGGCCTTTCTTTCCGACCCTCGCTTCCGTCTCGCTCTCCAAAGTGCAAAACATTTACAAAGTGTGCAGTGCCCCGCAGGCTTGGGTCCCCGGGGCGAGCGGCCGTTCCTGCCCCGCGAGCGCAATGGGGTCGGTGCGCCCGGCTCGGGCAGCCGGTCTGGGTTTGCAAGGGCGGGCGGAGAGCGAGTGTGCGCGCCGCTACCGAGCCCGCGCCGAAACCCACGTCCCTCCGCCACTGTCCTCGGGATAGATGGATCCATTTCTGCTTTCTGACATTTTCCTGCGGGGGGGGGGGGGCGGTGGAGAAGGGGCGGAGAGAGGGAGATGGAGGAGGGGGGAGGAGAGAGAGAGAGAGAGAGAGAGAGAGAGAGAGAGAGAGAGAGAGCAGTCTGCTTCCCCCAGCCCTGTTTTGTTTTCTCTAATTGGTCCTGGGGGAGGCGAGGAAATTGGACAGAGGCTGGACCGGGCGAGCTGGGCTGCCTTTAATTGGCTCCTTTTTTTTTTTAACTGGAGGGGAATCAAACAGGAGAGCGAGCGACAAAGGGTGGGAGAGCGAGAGACCGAACGCGGGGACGCGAGAAAGAGGGAGGAGGAAGGGAGGAAGGGAGGGCGGGAGGGAGGCGGGGGGAGCGCGAATGAAAAGCTCCGAAGGGGGAAAAGCAGCACAGTGAAGCCCAAGTTGCGGAGCGAGCGGAGCGCTCCCGCGGCCCGGAGCCCAGCGGCCGCCGCGCGCGGAGCCCGGCCCGGCCCCTCCCGCTCGGGGCCCCGCCGGTCCAGGCGCCGAGCGGGGGCAGGGACGATCAACTTGGGGCGCGGCGCAGCCCCGCTCTCGGGAGAGCACCGAATCGGAGCTCCGCGGCCGCGGCTAGACCGCAGGAGCCGAGCGCGGCGAGGGCAGGTGGCGAGCGGCGCCCGCGCTGCAGCCCGGGCCTCGGCGAGAGCGCGAATATTTTTCAAACGATTCAAACTTTCGTCCTTTCCCCGCTTCCTGTGGTCGGTCTTGACTGGAACTGCTCTCCCGATTCCCGCGGGGCGCCCGGTGCGATTCCTCTCCGGGCTCCTCCGGGCTCAGCTAACTTCTCCCCTCGGCCGAGTCCAGCCCACGCTGCTCGCCCGCTCCGGAGGGCCCGGGCCCGGGCTCCTTCGCCCCTGGGAGGGCGCCCAGCCCGGCCCCCTTGGGTCGGGCCCTCGAGCCCCCAGCACCCGCCGCAGGACTGGAAGCCGCAGATTAACCCGTACGGAGCCTGGCCTCCCGGCCCCCGTCTCGGAGGGGCGTCCCCCGGGCGCTGAAACGACAAGTTTATTAGTCGTCGTTGGCCTGTTGGATCGAAGAACCGCCGCCGAAGAAGGTCCCCGGCGTACCGTACCCCGAGAGGAGAGCCCTGGGGACCCGGGGAGACTCGGCGGCCGGGCTCCTCGGGCCGGGGCGCTGGCGGCTGCGAGGGGCGTGCGGAGGCACCCGTGGCCGGGCCCGCACCCCCTGCGTCCTCACCCCGGCCGCGGCTCTGCCGGAGGAGCCATCCGCGCCGCTGCCGCCGCCGCCTCCTCAGTCTCCGGGTCTCCGTCGCCGCTCCGAGAAGGGCGAGACGCAGGGGGCATCGCGGCGCCCCGGCGGATGCGCCCCCCGCCGCCTCTCGGGCTGCGCCGCCTCGCGGGGATGAAGCACCGGCCGTGAAGATGGAGGTGACCTGCCTGCTACTTCTGGCGCTGATCCCCGTGCACTGCCGAGGACAGGGCGTCTACGGTAAGAGCCCGCGCCCGCGGCACGCGCGTTAGCACCGGCGGAAACTTTGCAAGAGGCGCAAAGCGCGCGTTGCGGGGTTTGGTGGGGACCCCAGCGGCTCGCACTCTGGAGGGGATGCCCGGGTCCCCGCCCTTTCCCAGGCGCGAGAAGAGCGAAGAGCTGCTTCGGAGCACAGAGGCGGGTCGTGGGGTCTGGCGTGAAGCTGGTGATGCCAGGGGGAGGCACCCACTTTCTCACACCCTGTCAGAGGCGGGAGTGACTCCGAACCCCGGAGAGCACCCAGTCGGCTGGCTCCGGAGACTCCGACAGACCTCAGGCCGGGGCTGGGGCAGCGACTTGCACCGAAGCCTGGTTTACCCCGGCTCGGCCTGGGGAGCGGAAGCCGAGCGATGTGTGACCCGGAGTTGCGCGTGGTTTGCGCGAGAGCTGGCAGCCGGCACCGCCACGGAGCCGCGGGCTCGCCTTCCGCGATCTCACAGAGGCTTCGCTTCTTTTAGTCGCTTCTTGGCAACCCGAGCGGTTGCCACATCCCCCGGATCCGGAGCCTAAAGCCCCGGCATCCCTTTTCGGACCTCTCTGGAGCCAGTTCTCCCTGCCTCCGGTTCCCAGCTACAAAACCCCAGCCCCACCTTCCGTTCCCTGTGCGCGCGCACACATACACACACACACACACACACACACACACACACACACACACACACGGGCACCGTCCCCCCAAAACGCAGACCAGGCACACCCCCACCCTCTACGCCTCCAAACGCTGCCTCCTGCCCGCAGCTTTGCTCCCGCGTCCCCACGCCTCGCTCTTGGGCGCTAAGGGGACTCCAGTCACCCCTTATCCCGTCTTTTCCGTGGGTTTTCCCCGGGAAAGGTCCCCAGAACAGGCATCACCGCTCTCAGGGACCCTCCCTCTGACTTCTAGCAGCCCTGAATGCCCCGACCCCGCCGCACAAAAAGTCAGTCTCTGGGCCCAGCGGCCCCTACTTCGCTTTCTGCTGACTGCAGGGCAGTCTGTGCAGGCCACTTTTTGATGAAGTGAGCAGGAGTGGGAGGATTCTCTTTCTTTCTGAGGTTGAGGGCGTAGTTCCTGCCTTTAAGATGGGGGGCGGGGGGGAGAGTTTGGCCTGTTCTATTGGTGGGGGTCGGCCGCTTTGTCCCTCCCCATACATTTTTGGCTACCAGCCTCAGGTGCAGATGCTAACTAAATGCCTCCTTCTGAGGGTGCCTCACAAGAGGGAGGGGTGCCCTGAGGGGTTTCTGGGAGGTGACTTGCTAGCTGGCTTGGGTTTAATTCCCTGGGGAGGCTGGCCCAGGCATCTGGCCAAACTCTGCTCCTTAATTAGTTTGTGTGTCTCTTACTGCCTGGCCCTTTAGATATAGGCCAGAAAAGGAAGACGAGGAAGAATGAGAGGCTGGGTTATGGGGAGGAGGCGACCGAGGGGGTCCCAGAGGCCTCAGCCCTGCAGGGGTTGTGTGTGTGTGTGTGTGTGGGGGGGGGGTGTCTTCCTTCCTCTTTCTCCCCAAGGTTTCCCTTCAGCCTCCCTGTTCCTTAGGAGGAAGCCTAAAGAGGGACATCGGTGAGGTCTCCCCCTGTTTTTCACCACACCCAGGAGGTCTGTAGAGTGACTGAGAGCCCTCCTGGTGGCGGCTGTCCCCCACTCTCCTCCCTCTGAGTGCCCTTGGGCAGACCTGGCATGCCCATCTCCCGGCCATGGCCATCCCCTTCCTCCATTCCCTCCACCTCCTCCAGCCTCCTCCAGGGCTGCATGGGGCACATCTTGAGGAACCCCCAGCAGTGAAGGCGGGAGTGGGAGACAGGTGCAGTGGTCTCTGCAGACCCTGATTTCAGAGTGCTTTGGGGCCAGGGTTGAGTCATTGGCTCACCTGCCCCCTTTCTGGGTGTTTTCTCCCCTCCCTGAGTCCAAGCTCTCTCACTCAGAGTGAGTGAAGTGGGTTGGGTGCATTGGGGCCAACCCCTGACTCTTGGATGACATTCTTTCCACCAGCCCTTTGAGAGTGTGGCTCCAGGGAAAGACTGGGGCCTCGGGGGAATTGCTGGGTGGAAAGTCTTTATGGCGGTGGATGGAGAGAAAGGAAGATCTAGTTTGAGGGGGAGGATAGCAGGAGGCTACTGACTGAGTTCCTTGTAAAGCTTTGGCCAGATCTAGCCAGAGAGAACCATCGCAGGGCTGGGGCTGGGGTAAGGAGTAGTATGGAGAGCTGGTTTTCTGCTCCCTCCCCCACTTTCCCTCTATTCACAAAGCAGATGAAGCAACTTGAGAAAGAGTGGAGTGCAGGTGAGAAATGGTCAGGCGAGTCCATCCCTGTGTGTCAGCACCCAGCATGGTGCCTGGCACACAGCAGGAGCTCAGCAAATATTTGTTGCAAGAATGAAGGGCCATGGTTTGGGGGGAGTTGGAAGAAATGCTTATTGAAATTCTTTCTTTCCCAGGTGTCTCCCTAAGATGGTTTGCACAGGGCAGTTGGGCATTCTTTGAGGGTCTCTGCTTAGGGTGAGTCACAGTCTTAGGTTGGTGGCTATAGATAAGGCAGAACTCAGGCTGCAGAAGAGAGAGGAGGCTGGAAGCCCAGTGCTGCCCTGGCAGTGCGGAGGGAGGCAGTTTTTACAAGTGTGCCCTGGGGAGGGAACCACCAGCCCCTTCCCCTCTGCTCCCAGGCCTGTGTGGCTGAGGGAGGAGCAGATTAGCAAACATGGAAGCTGAATTGGAAAGAGGGAGGAAGACTGGGATGTGGAGGGCAAACCCCGCCATAATCTGGCCTGAGCTGGGAGTCTCTGCTGAGGCTGGTAGAAGGCAGGGGCCTGGAGACCTATGTCCGCTTCCCTCTGAGGGTCCTCTTGCCGGACCCAAGCTGCGCTGCTGCAGTGGGACCGGGGAAGCGCTCTCAAACTGGACAGGTGGCTTCGCTCTTCTTTGGGGCACAGATGCTATAGCAGCTGAGTACCAGACCAGATGGTCCATTTGGAGCTGGTTCCCTCTTTCCTCCCAGCCGCCCAATCTCCTGGCCCCATTTGTTGTGCTCCAGGGTGGATCCTGTAAGCTTCTTTCCGGCAGGCCAGGGGTGGTGGGCTGCCCCAGAGGCCTAGTTCTAGGCAGAGGGAGTAGCCAAGGGATGGAGGAGTATCCTTCATGAGGATACACCCGCCCTGGCTCATCTCCGCCCATAGCTGCCGGACTTCCAGCGAGGGGCGGGTTGAAGGGATTCCTCTCCCTTAGAAAAACACAACAAACCTCGGGATTATTTAATATGCAGGAGTGGGAATTGACATTATCCTTAAGACAGGTTGTTTGCAACTTACTGGTGGAAGTCAAAATATTTCACCAAAGGTGTCATCAGAAACTACTATCCTATGCTAATTTTTGTGGGAACATGAAGACAGATGTTGAATAATTTGACAAGAGCAACATAGCTTACAGAATTATCACCAAGTCAGGTTTTTTTCCCCTCCTCTGAGGGTGTGGAGAAGGAATTTCAGGAAGTGTGCCTCCCAGCGCCGTCTTCTGGGTGTTGATCTAGGTGTGGGCACTCGGGATTTTTCACTAGTTTCCACCCCAGGCCCAGAAACTGCCTGTCCAGATCGGATGCCCCCCTGGGAGAAGGCATCGCATTGGAAAACTCTGGGGGGGTCAGGGCTGACAGAAAGCTGAGGGCTTTGCAATTGTCCTCAAGAAGGTCCAGGCCTCTGTCCTCCCTTCCTTCTCAGTTATAGCAACTGCAGGAGGGAGAGGGTCTTGCGTCTCCAAATCCAGGCGCTTTTGTTTGCTTTGCCAGCACTGTCTGTATCCCCCATTGAGGTTGGCCCCTGAGCCTGAGAACCCCCCCCCCCCACCCCCCACTCTTAGGTTCAAGATCTGCATGATGCCTCATTTTACGAATCTGTGCTTCCTGGCTGGTGGGGGCTCCGGAGGTGGTGGGGTTGGTTAGAGAGGATTATATTAGCCAGGAAAGCACCCTTGAGGGGGCGGCTGCAGACATACCAAGGGCCTATTTGTAATTGGCCGAGCTTGGCTGTGAGCTGCTGGGGCCGGGTGGCAAAGCCTCATTTAAAGCCTGGTATTAGCTCTGCTTTGCTGGAACATGGAGGGACGGGCGGGGGGCTCCACAGGGAGAATGGAGGGAGCTAATCACAGCAGCCAAGGCCGGCAAATGAATGATGCAGGAAATCAATACCTGGGTGTGGGAGTGGAAATCCGGGCAATGGTAGCAGCCGTGGTTTCTCTGGCTGCCCAGGAGGCAGAGGCTGGCCTGGGAGGAACGAGACAGAGGCAGGAGTGTGGTGCACCCTCCTCTCCACTTCACATCCTCCCCTTACTTGCCCCCAGTTCTGCCTTCCTCAGCCCTTCCCACTCCAGCCTTGCATCTCCTTGTGGCGGGGCTCAGGGAGCCTAACCCACCAGCAAAGACCTGGAGATGGGATCTTGGGCCTCTCAGTCCTGGAAGAGACATGCCCCACCCCTACCTTGCCTCTGGACACAGTCTGACTAGGCCCCAGGTGCAGGGGTGTGTACCTGAGGACCCTGCCCTGTGCACCTGGCACTGCCACTCCAGATATGACCAGCAGGGGGCGGGCTTGGCCGCCACATTGCTTATTGCTTTTCCTAGACTCTCTTGGCCTCAAGACTCCACAGGGATGAGACTTACGCTAATTCCTTAGCCTGGGGCCCAAGGGGACTCCCTAGGCCTTCTGTAGCTCCATGCCTCCCTCCAGCTCTCATGTTTCCCTTCCCAGTGTCCCAGGGCATTTACCTGTGGCCAAAGCCACACTTCTATCCCCTAGGCCAGAGGAGAGCCCTATTGGGGGAGGCTCAGCTCGTGGGTTCCTGTCCAGGTGGGGCTGTGTGCAGAGCAGGGGCTCCTGCCCTGGCAGTGCTGCCTCTTTGTGCACCTGGTGTGTGGCCCGTCTCCTGCACGTTCCTCCCCATCATCAGGAGACCCTGCTTTGCAGACATGCATCTGCTGATGGCAGGTACTAGCTACTAGGGGGTCCCTATTGCCTTTAAATGCTGATACAGTGGCAAAAGCAATGCCTACCTCAAAGAAGTGAATCCTTTCTGTTTTTTTAAACCATGAAATCTTCCTCTCCCCAGGTTTACGAGTAACTCGTGCTCTTTGCAAAAACAATCAGAGAATACATAAAAATATAAGGAAGAAGGTAAAACTCACTTGACATCCTGCCGTGCCTTCAGTGATGGCTCCTTCAGGCACCTTTTTGTGCAAAGAGGAACGAACCTTCCACGAAGGATCATTGGTTGTAACAACAATCCTGGGCTGGTGTGCAAGTGTCACGTGCCTTATAAGCATTTTCATTCTCTCTCCATTGATTCCCGTAATATTCTGAGAGGTCAACATAGCAGGTCCTATTGCCGCCATTTAGCAGATGAGGAAACCGAGGTTCCGAACAAGAGTTTAAGGGACCTGCTAAAGGTCGCACAGCTGGTGAGAAGTGGCTCGGAAATCGACCCCAGTGGATCTTCTGGGTTGGGGGCAGGAAAGCAGAATGGTGTGCCCCTCACCACCCATTAACTCTCTAATTAGTCCCTGCCTTGAGCCTACCCTGTTCTGGGAATTGACAGGGCTGCTGAGATGAATGAGCTGGAGGTTCTGCCCTCAAGGAGAAGGGGAGGGGACTCACATACAAGATGGTGGCTCCTGGGAGATCTTGATAAATGCCATGAGGCAAGTGCAGATAAAGGGTGCGGGCATTCATTCGAAGGGGGAGGGAATGACTTCCAAGGCCTAGTGGAGGAGGGGGCACTTGAAGTGGCTTTGACACAAGGAAGAAAGGACTGAGAAGGACATCCCAGGAGGAGGCAGAGGCACGGAGGATAAAGAGCCTGGGTGTGCGGGGAGCAGTGTCACTCTGCTGGGCTGGAGCGTGGGTTGAGAGGGAACTGGGTAGTCAGAGGTGGAACAGTAAAGGCGCAGTAATAAGAGTCGCTAATGTTTACTGCCCGGCTGGGGTCAGGAATGTGCACTGTCTCCCCTCATCCTCCCCACAGCCCCGAGAGAGTCCTTCATAGCCCATTTTAGCGACTAGAAAACTGAGGCTCAGAAGGACGAAGCTCCTTGTCCAAGTGGCAGAGCTGGCTCAGACCCAGATCTGCCGATGGCAAAGCCGGTGTCTGGGGGAGCAGGCTGGAATCCTGGGCTGGGAGAAGCTGCTGGGAGGGCCTTGAGAGAGAAATGGGTCGATGTGGGCTGTCTTTCAGGCTGGGTAGCCCTGCCGCAATGTGTTTGAGGACGCCAGGGTCAGGGGGAGGGAGACTGGTCAGGAGGTCCAGGGAAGTGTACTGAGAACTTGACCCAGGTGGTGGCTGTGAGAATGGACAGGAGAATCTGGGTACAAGAGCTGCAGTCATTCCACAAACATACGAGTGAAGGTTCTGTTTGGAGCTCTTGAGATATTTGGAGAAAAACAAGCTCTTGCTCTCCTAGACTTTATATTCATACGGAGGGAGACAGGTAGTAAACAAGTCAATGAATAAGTATATAATGTTCCTATGGCGATGAGCCCTGTGGAAAAGAGAAAAGCACCCCAGGGGACCAGGAATGGTGGACTGTGGTTCAAGTTCATATACAGTGGTGGTGGTGGTGGCTCCTTGAGTAGATGCCACCAGGACAGAGCTTGGAAGATGCCTGGGGAAGAGGGAGAAAGCCTGGTGGATAAGTGCATTCTGGGCAGTCAGTGCAAAGGCCCTGGGGCAGAAGCCCGAGTGGCTTGTTTAGTCACAAGCAGGAGTTGGTATGGCTGGAGCAGAGTGAGCCATGGGGAGGGGAATAGGATGTGAGGGTTGGAGAGTTAGTGGGGCCTGATTGTTGAAGGCTATGTAAGGCTATGTAAGGACTCGGGCTTTTATTCTGAGTGAGTTGAGGAGCCGTGGGAGGGTTTTGAGCAGAGGAGGGACATGAACTGACACCCTTTTAATAGAATCCCTCCGGCTGCCATGTAGAGAATAGACTGTAGGGGTTTAGGTGTGGGGGAAGGAAGCCAGTTAGAGACTCTTGCAAAAGACGGGGAATGAGACTGTACGATCATTAGGTCCTAAACGTGCATCAGGAAGAGCTCAGGAAAGGGGTGGGGGCAGAAATGCCCTGAGGTTTGGCGTTCAGAAACCCAGGTCTGAACCCCAGCTCTGCCTGCATCAGCTGAGAGCCCGAGGGCCATCTGCTTTCTGAGGCATGCCCTCTCCACTGGTCAGATGGAGAGCATCGTACCCACCGCGTGGGTTGGGGTGAGCGTGTCATGAGACGCACCTGTGGAGCCCTGAGCTGGCCCTGAGCAAGGCCTCAGTCAGTAGATTTACTTCCCTGACAATCCCAGTGCGGTCTTGAACTTCGTGGGGTTCTGGTGTGGGATGTCTGGGAGAGATGTTGATGGGCCGGTGGACATGAGTGTTGGTCACGAGTGGGCTGAAACCATGAAGTGAAATAAAATGGCCAGGAAAGAGAGAGTGGAGTGAGAGAGGAGGGGGGCCGAGACCAGCACCCTGGGGTGGGAGGAGAGAGAGGAGACAGAGCAGGGAGGTAGGAGGGGACCTAGGGGCCAGGGACAGGAAAGCCAGGAGAGGAGACAGAGTTTGAGGGAGGACAGGCCATCTGGGGACTGGAGATTGGCAGGGAGGCAGCGGGGGTGCCCTGGGGTCTGCAGATCCAGGTCAGTGTGCCTGGGCTGGGGCGAGAGTCTGCATTTCTAACGAACTCGGGGGTGATGACAGTGCCGCGGGCCCATGGAGCAACCTTTGAATGGTAAGGGCATGCGGGCAGAGGGGCTGGACGCGAATGGGCAGACTTGGGCTGGAGGGCCAGATGGGCAGCTGGCTGCCTCTGAGGGACCCTGGACCAACAGTCTCCCCTCACTGAGCCTCGGTTTCCCTGTCTGGAAGACGGGTTCAGTCACCCCCACCTTTGGAATTAGAAGTCCAAGTGACAGCACTTGGTAAACTCTCAGGCAAGCCGTGGGGACTCTGTTTCACGAGAGCAGAGCGGTGGCAGGCAGATGGCAGGGAGCTCCGGGCGTGGGTGGCATGTGGAAGCTGGAGGTGCGGGCTGCGCTTTTGAGATATGTGGCAGGCCAGGGAGGGTGCGGGCAGTTCCCAGCCTCGCGGGGCCTAGTTCCCAGCCGAGGCCTGTGGGAAGCTGCGGCTGCAGGGGTGAGTGACCGCAGGAGCTGGTGACAGGGTGCTGCTCAGCCGGCTGCAGAGATCCCACCTCAGGCTCCTTTCTAGTCCCAGACACTCCGCCGAGGTACACTGATTGCCTGGAGACGGGAAGCTGTGTAGAGAAGTGCTTCTCCACCCGGTGGCCTGTCAGAACCACCTGGGGAGCCTTTGCAACAGCAGATGCCTGGCCGCACGCGTGGGACCCCCTGGATCAGAAGCTCTGCAGGTGGCATCGAGGCAGCTGCGTGGCGAGAGCTCTCCAGTTGGCTCCCAGGCGCAGCTGGCGGAGATGGTGCATCGGAATGAGTCAGGCCCAAACAGATGTCGGCTTCCCCGGAGCTTTCGGAGGGCATTTCTGGGTTTTCCAGGTCACTGCCCAAGCTTGGTTTCAATCAAGCTCCTGTGGGCCCTGGGGTCTTTAATACACACACGCACACTTGTTATTCTTAAATGATGGACGGAGACTTCCTGTGTTAGGAGTGCTAACCGAAGGTCCCGGTCAGGAGCTTGGGAGATGGGCCCCTGCTTCTCACCAGGGCATTCCCTGTCCCGAATCTGGAGAGGCTGCCAGAATCCGCCCGGAGGTGCTGCCCCATTGATTTGCACGAGGTAAATTGTTACCTTTCCGAAATGTGGCCCTTCTGTGTACTCTCTCCTCCATTAGGTTTATAAATAAATGAAAATTTCAGAACCGGACCCCATTGAAGCAATTCAGTGTCAACCAAGCACATCATCACGGGCGCCTGCGAAGTGTCCAGGAGGGTGGCGGGAGCTGAGGCCGCAGGGGCGAGGGCACCTGCGCCCCAGGAGCGGGCAGGGGGGCAGGAGGACGCAGCCTTTTCCAAGGCCCTCATTTCTCAGGTGGAGAAGCTTGAGTGACTTGCCAAAGGCCCTGGCAGGTAGCGGAGTCAGGATTTGAACTCAAGCCTGCCTAATGGCGAGTCCAGGGCCCGCCGGCTGCTCTGAGGGGGGCTCCATGGCACTATCGGCCCTTCCTGTTGCCTGGGCTGTGCTGTGCTGTGGAGTTGGGAATCTCTGTCTGTTCCTAGAAACCAGGCCTCACGAGAGAGGCTCCAGCAAATGGACGTTTAGTGGCAGGCTGTCCAGGGCTGCGTGGCGGCTTCCTGGTCGCTAGAAACTTAGGCTCCTTTCCGCTTGTCACTCTGCTCTGCTTACGGAGGCGGTTCTCAAACTTTGCTTCAAACTGGGGAGTGTTTAAAACTCCCAAAGCCTAGGCCAGTGATGACGAACCTTTTTGAGCTCGGTGTGCCAGCATTTTGAAAAACCCTAACTTAACTCTGGTGCCATGTCACATACAGAAATTTTTTGATATTTGCAACCATAGTAAAACAAAGATTTGCATTTTTGGTATTTATTTTATATATTTAAATGCCATTTAACAAAGAAAGATCAACCAAAAAAATGAGTTCGCGTGTCACCTCTGACACGCGTGTCATAGGTTCACCATCACTGGCCTAGGCCATACCTTACCAATGAAATCAGAATATCTCGGGGAGGTAAACAGGCATTAGCATTTTTTTTTAAAGACCCCAAGGTGATTCTCACATGCAGCAAGGTTTGGGAACCCTTGCCTTAAAGCCTTTTGCCACAACGCCACCAAAGGGCTGCCCTGCTCCGTCATCATGGTACATTCCAGCCCTGGTCGGTGTGCTCAGTGGTTAGAGCGTCAGCTGTGCACCAAAGGGTTGAAGGTTTGAAGGTTTGATTCCCGGTCAAGGGCACATACCTGGGTTGTAGGTTTGATTCCTGGCCCTGATCGGGGTGTATGTGGGAGGCAACCAATCGATGTGTCTCTCTTACATCGATGCTTTATTCTATCTCCCTCTCTCCCCCTCCTTTCCTCACTTCCACTCTCTTTAAAAATCAATGGAAAAGATATCCTCAGGTGAGCATTACAAAATAAAAAAAGACACATTGCAGGTAGGAAAAAGAAAAGGTACGGGCCTACCAGCTGAGTCCGTTTCCTTTAAAAAGCTTTTCCAGAAACCCCCTCCCCACGACTGCTGCGTGTAGCTCATGGGCCATTCTTAGCTGCAAGGGAAGCTGAGAAATGCCTTTTCGATGGGCACATTTTCACCTAAGAGATTATCAGGGTTTAGTTAGAACGAAGGGGAGAATGGATATTGGGTAGATAATGTCCAGTCTTTACCACAAATCCCCACCTCAGGGCCAGCTGGTGCTTCTTGAAATGAGAGAGGATTTAGATGGCTGTGAACACCACTCTCCTCCCCCCTCTCCCTCCCCCCCGGCCAGCCTAGCTCAGGTGGTGGTGGTGGTTGGGGGGAGGGGGGGCGGGGGCTCTGGCTGTCCTGAGGATGCCCAGAAGGAATTTATAGAAAACAGACCTAAAGCAGGGGAGAGCCTTGCTGGGGTCAACAACACACTCACGTGCGGGTCCCAGCTCCCTGTCTGCCAGTGCCTCCTTCCCTCCTTCCCACCAACTCGTGAGGTGGTTGATTTCTGCTGGTTGGTACCTGTCCCCTCTGGCAATGGCTCCTTTCAGTCCCAGCCACAGGAGAGCTCTGTGGACCCCCCTGATTTGGGGGAACAAAAACTGAGGGGCTACGCCAGAAGCCATGGGCCAGAAAGTACTGCAGAGGTGATGTAGCTCATCTTTCTGTTCTCAAAAGTCTGTGGTCCTTTGTTGTTGGGAAGTTCTCCTCATTGTCTTACCTTAATTCAACTCGCTGTAACATAATCTCTTCTCAGAAAGATTCATGAGCTGAGGCCTCTCAGCTGAACTTGAGTATCTCCTTGGCCCTTGGCCCTGAGACTTTTCCTATGTGATTCTTAAGTAACTCTTAACGACGTGCTTTCCCTATTTCTGAGAGGGGCATTGGGAAGGTAGAGGTGGGGAGGGTGCTGGTGGCCTCATCTCCCTGGGTTTGGTTCTGGTGTTCTGCTGGAATGGTGACCTTGGGGAGGTCAGTTTACCTTCCAGCAAAATCCGTAAGCCCACGGCAAGCTGCAGTTCTGTGCTGTGGCGAGGTCTGGCTTTACTCTCCTTTCTGGGATATGCCACAGGGTAGACATAGAGAAGGTCATGAGGTGGGGCCCGAGGGTGTGGCAAGGAGAGAGCTCAGCCGCCAGTCAGTGGCCTCAAGTGGCCCAGAAGCAGATCTTTGAGATTTAGCGCAGCAAGAGACTAGACCAGAGACGGTAAGTGGCTTGTTGAGGTCACACAGCAGTTAGGTACCGAGGCTGAATTAAAAGCCCTGCCAAGGGACTCCACATCTGGATCTTTCTCATTCTCCTAGACAACCTTGTAGGCTCGGAGGAGCTGGGGCATGTCTACCTGGTACTTATAAGCTCATTTTAGGCCTGTAAATCTACAATCCTCCTCCCACCCCTGCAAACCCCATTTCTTATCCCCAGGCTTCACTGCATCCAAGGAGTCTTGTTCTGGGTCCAGAAGCCCTTCATGAAATGTCAGGAGGCCCTGGGAGGCCCCCGTGTCGGGGAGGAGGCAGCCAGCGTGGCTCCGTGACCTGGAGGCTGCTGCTAGTCTCTGTCGCACAGCCTATGGTCCACTTGAGGGCAACCAGCCCGTTCGCCCGCAGGAACCCGGGCCTGTTTCGGGAAGGCTGCTCTGGGCATTCCCCGCAGCCCTCAAGCCTTTCCCCCGTGGCTCAGGCTGGTTGGTCAGATGAGTTGGATCTTGAGGATTGGAATTCAGGTGAGAAGGTTTCCATAGAAGTGATAGGTGGAGGTAGAGGAGTGTGCTAGGGTATTTGATGTGTGTGTGTGTGTGTGTGTGTGTGTGTGACAAAACAAGGGCCCTGCGTTGTGACCACGTGAGAGACTTAATAGGGGCACCATGACAATCAGAATTGGCTTGGACTTGAGGTCGCAGTTTGGGTTCCCCAGAAGCAGACCCTGAGATAAGGAGCCAAGTGCAGGTAGTTTATGTGGGAGGTGAGTGCAGGAAGCTCAGGTAGGGGAATGAAGACATGAGATAGGAAAGCAAAGGGAACCAAGAAAAGGTGCATTGTCAAGCAAGTCACCACCATGTCTCACTAGGGATCTTGGGGACGCTGCGTAATACACACTTCAGAGTCTGCCCATCATAGTGAGGGAGCTGGGGCAGGTGTACACGAACTCCCATCTGTCATTGGTTGCAGGCTGCTCCTGGGAGTGTTAATTCCTGGGGGTGTTAATTCCTGGGGGTGTTAATTCCTGGCACTCGCTGGGTAGCAGGCTGCACTCGAAGGCAGTGTGACTGGCCTCAGGTGCTGGCGCTGTGCATGGCAGTGGTCAGGGGAGCGGGGCTCTGGCAGTGTGGACTACATCCTGCCTAGCCTTCTGTTTTGCCTCTTCAGAACCAGCCTGTTTTGCTGAGCTCTTTGTTCGAAGGTCTTGTCTTTTGGGCTGCACGCGCAAGCCCTGATTCCGGGCGGAAAACCAGACCTGTGAGCTCCTCGTTTACTTCCTGGGATTCTGTGACTAGACCTCCAGTCCATCAATTTCCCCCAAGACCTTCCTGGTAGAACCCAGGCTCTCCCTGAAGGATTGAGGGGCCTCACACCTGGGGAGGGCAGGGTTGGGGGTCACTGAGGACAAACCCAGTCTCCAGGGCCCTTTGGGCATTGCCATGGGGCATGATCATTAGCTTCCCACCAGCTCAATTCAAAACGAAGAGAGAGGAGGGGACCATTTCTGACACTGGACGGCTGCCCTCTCCCCGCAGGCAGGACTCTGTGTGGGTAATTAGGCCGATTGCATTCTGTCCACTTCCCTCTGCAGGAAGGAGCCTCTGTGGGTAATGACCTGGCTAGTCTGCACCCTGAGTACCCCTGGGCCTTACGCGTCCAGATCAGAGCGGCGCCTCCATCCTGTTGTGAATTTCTCTCAGCCTCTCCACGCCCACCTGGGACCTGAGATTAATTAAGTCATTAACCACATTTTTCTGGAGCCCTCTCTGTGTGCCCACACTGTTCTGGGTGCCGAGGATACAGCAGAGAACAAGGCAGAGGGATGATGGAGAGTCACAGGCTTATAAAGTGACAAAGCCAGCAGAGATCTTGGGGCAAATCTCATCATTTGTCAGAAGAGAAACCCGAGGCTGAGACAGGGCCAGAGAAGTCCTCAGCCTACACAGCCAATAGGCAGCCCGGCTGGGAGCTACAAAAGGTCAGAGGTATGGGGCTCAGAGGTCACCTGGCCCTAGATGCTCAGTGTTTAGAGGCAGAAACCAGTAACCAGAGGCGAAGGGTCACACCAAGCTAGTGGTACTGCTCTGCCTGCCAGTAGACAAACCCTCTCTCACATCTATCTCCCAAGGCAGATCTGGATTCTAATTTACAGAGGGGAGTGTGTGTGTATGTATGTATGCATGTATGCATGTATGCATGTATTTGCGTGTATGCATGTATGTGTGCGTGCATGTAGAACTAGCGGCATTAGGTAAACTGCCCTCGCTGGGTACCTCCACAGGAGCTGAAATACATTCCCATGTTCTCTCTACCTTGTGTGTACACTTTACCTCTATTTTTGTGCACATGTAAGTATACATGGGCATGCATGTGCTGAAGGTGTGTATATGCACGCTGATGTTGCACACAAGAGCATGGAGATATGTTCAGGGGGCCATGCTTGACTGTGGGGGACGTCAGATCTCTTTGGGGGGCTCTCTGGGCCCACTTTTCCCCCATTGGACTCTCCTGGACTCTCTTGCCTTGGTTCTCAGGAACGGGGAGGGAATAGGCCGTCAGCTGGTGTTGATGTCCAGCCTGGGTTATGGCTGCCTCATCCCTTCCAAGAGTCCTGGCGTGGGGGCAGGGACAGGCCAAGGCTGGCCTGGAGCTCCGGGCTAATTTTCCCGGCCTCCATCGATCCAGCAGCTTCTCCCGAGTCTATTAGCAATCGGCGAGTGAAAATATCCCCCATCGTGAGCCCTGACCTGAGACAGGGAGGAATCCATAGCAATTTGTTCAAACAGAGGAAAGCGGTTCCCTCTGATTTGTATTCCAATTTATTTCAGGCAGGAAGGGGGTCAGGGTGGGGAGGGGGCAAACCCTGGCACTCGGGAGCTGGGCCCAGGCCCGGCCCTCAGCCCCCATGCCAGCCAGGGTGGCAGCTGGTGCTCCCCATGGTTCCTGGGGGAGGTGGGCCCCAGCAGGGGGGCGGGAAGAGAGGCCCGCCAGCCTTCCCAGCAGGCCCTGCTTGGCTGGAGAGATCAGTTGTGGATTTGGTTTTCACAAAATACAAAGCCGCCCACTTGGAGCCTCTCTCCCAGGCACTGGGGACCGTGCCAGGCATGCGCTCACCCGCTGCGCCTGTGCCAGGGTGGGGGCTGGGCTGGGCGCAGGGCCCCAGCGGCCCCAGCTGGGCTGAGTGGCAGGGGGCCTATTCTTCTCCTGGAGCCCCCACCCCCCAGCCAGCCTTTCAGGAACAGAGTTGCTCAGGCTCAGAGAGGACCTGCACCCTGGAAAAGCTGTGCGGGCGGGAGCCCCTCACCCAGAGGCCCTCACCACGGGAGCCCCAAGCACATCTCCATGACGCAGTGCGCATGCTTTGTGCCTGGTCCGAGCAAATCGGGGCTCCCTGGTGTCCTAATCAGGAAGTCTCATTTGAACTGACCTTTACTAAGTACCTACTGTGCGCTGGGCGCTGGGCCAGTGCTGCCAAGTACCTTGCCCTTGCAGAGTCCATTCTTCCTCGTGTGCCTCAGTTTCCTCGCTGAAGCTCCCACCACCCCTGCATACTTCTGTCACCTCCCTCACCGTCTCTGCTGTCTTGTCCTTCCTCCTGAGAATCTGTTCTCCCTCCCAACGTGGGTGGCCCTGATGAGGGTCTCAGGTCTGATGGCCCCGCAGCCCCCCTTTTCCAGAGGGACCCTCTACACAGGCTAGCTCTTTTTCTTCTGGGTCACTTCCTTTCGCCCCACCTCACCCTCCCATCCCACCAGGGTCCAGGCCTTTGCAGAGGTGGTGCCATGGCAACCACAGAGGAGGATTCTGGGAAGGGTCCTCCAAGTGGTCCTGCAGCCTCCCCCTACCCCCACCTCCTTCCCTCATTTGTCATTGCCCCCCAGGGAGGGGAGTAAACAGAAAAGTTCTTCACACCGAGGTGTCAGCGACTAGCAGCTCTGAGATCAGCGGTGGCACAAGACTTGCCAGGCCCCATGACACCACCAGGGTCTAATTTCAGAAGCAAGCAACTAAATATATCAAAGTGGATGCATGATCATCTCTCTGGCTCAGGTGGGAGTATAGGGAGGCATGTGGCCTGAAGGATAGGAGTAGAGGCTTCTGAACCGGATCTGGGTTCAAGTTCTGTCGTAGCCACTCGCTACCCGTGTGATCGTGGGGAAATTGCCCCGTGCCTCAGTTTCCCCATGCACAAGATGGCGATAATAATAGCACCGTCCTCGGGGGGCTGTGGCGAAGAGAAAATGGGGAACTCTGGAAAGCCACTCAGCCCAGTGCCCGGCGTGTGGGGAGTGAACGCTCCAGCTGCTCAGGGGAGCGCCTGCTAAGTGAGCGATTCCGGCACTGGTTTCGCTCAGAAAGCTGGTAAGTCAGAGGCTGCCACCACGGAAGTGTCACATGAGGCTCTGGGTATAGGCGTGCGGCACCGTCCTGGGGGAAAGGGAGCAGGACCTAGAGCCGGGCCCAGGAGAGAGGGTGCCAGAATTCCAGCCTTCCCCCGTTTTCCTCTTGGGGAAATTTAGAGCAGGAACCTGTTCCCTCTGAGCTCCTTTACAGGTGTGTTCGCACCCAGCCTTTTGCTGCCACCCCCGGCACGGCCCATTCCAGACCTGACTTTCCTCCTAAGGGGCAGTCCCTCCTTCCCTGTCCCTCAGCCCCTAGGAGCCTCCTAATGGCAGTGACTTTTCTGGGCCCGGCTGTGATTGAACTCTGGTCCAATTGGCCTCCCCCATCCCAAGTACCTCACTTTCCTCCCCCAACCTGCTGGGTTTCAAGTCATTTACAAGTTGTTCAGAGGCTCAGCATTATAATCAGATCCTACAGTGTATACCACTTATGTGGTTTCTAAAAGTTTAGCCTAAAAAGGGGAGAAACCCTTCAGTGATGGAGAGAAAAAATGATGAGAATAATTAATGCAAGTATGGCATTTCCTGATTTATAAATATACCTGATGCTAAAGAAAATATGTTTCTACACTTCATGCGTCTCGAATTGACTCTTGGAAAATAAGATTGTTCATCTTTTTCAGGGGTATAACATGCTTTCCCTTCCAGGGGCACAGAGAATGAGCAAGTGACAGTTTAATACGCCGGGTGTTGGGGAGTGTGAGGAAGAACACGGAGTGGGGAGAGGGAGTGAGGGGGTGGAGGTCGGGTGGCCACGCTCTCTTAAACAGGGTGATCAGAGAAGGCCTCTCTTGAAGAGAGCTGAGGTGATGGGGAGAGCTCTGGAACTCTGGGAAGAGCAATCCAGCAGAGGGAGCTGCAAGTGCAAGGGCCCTGGGGTGGATGTGGGCTTGGCCTGCTTGGAGAACAACAGAAAGCAGGGTGGCCACATGGGGAGGAGGGCAGAGAATGTGCTATTGAAAAGGGGTTGGCTTTGACTCCAAGTAAGCTGGGAGCCGTGGCAGGGTTTTGAGCAGAGGAGAGAGGGATCTGGTTTTGTGTTGTAAAGGGATCCCTTCGGCTGCGTGTCGAGAAGAGACTGTACCAGGCAAGGGAGGAAGCAAGGTAGACCCACCAGGAGGCTGCTGTAATTCTCCAGGCAGGACATGGTGGTGATGGCTGAGGGGTCAGGGTCAAGACCAGTTTTGGAGGTTGAACTGAGAGGGCTCGCTGGTAGGCTGGGTGCGGGTGTGGAAGACGGAGAGGCCAGGGCCGGCTCCTAGGTTTCTGGCGGACACGCAGTCAGCAGGGGACAGTGTGCTTTCACTAATGGGTGGGTGAGGAGTGGCTCTCAGGCCTTGCAGGTGTTGGGGGCATAAGGCTGTCCTCCTGAGCTCAGTGGATGGAGAGAGGCATAAGGCTAGTCAGGCCCTTACATCTGGTTCCCTGGTATTTAACCCCAGGCCGACCCTCCTCCCGCCTCCTGAGTTGGGCGGGGTGAAGGCCTGGCCTGGAGGGCTCTGCAGAGGCGTCTGTAAGAGGTTTCAAGCAGTCACGTTGGGGCACCCCTAATCCCACCCCCAGAGCTGGGTGGGGTGATGCCCAGGAACCCCCAGCGGCCTGGGTTGGGGAGGTCAGAGTGCTGCCTGGTGGTGGTGGGCTCCCTAGAAATACTGTCCTTCCCTCCCCTGCCCTCTGTGCTGGGGTCTCTGGCCCCACCCGCTCTCAAGCTGCAAGATTGATTTTGCTTTCCGCGTTGTTATTGTTATTACTACCCACTTAAACAACTTCATAGGAAAAAAGAGAAAGAAACCCAGTGACCACCAGACACCAGCCATTCGTTCTAAGTTCCCGGCCCATCCCTGTCAATATGTTTTTACATAGCAGTAAACAGTGGTCCGCTCTGCTTTCTTGTGCGACTTTATCTCCTACGCACGTCTGCCGGTATTGACCGAGCCCTCAGACCTGCCACTTTAATGGCCTCCGGGCACCCCCTGCATCGACGCGCTGGAGTTTGGCCACCATTTCTCCATTTGCTGGGCGTGTGGCAGACTCCGATTCCCCTTTCTCCTAAACAGCCCAGCCGTGAATATCCTTATGTGGATTGCTTTTTCCGTTAAAACGGTGTCCTTGGGGCCTGTTCCCCAAAGTGAGAGTGCCTGCCAGGGCCTAGGCCAGGGCAGTTTTATGGTTCTCAATTCGCACTGTTAGAGCTCAGCCTGCCCACGGGCCAGCCACAATGGATTTTATAATTTTAATTTATTTTCACTGGGTTTGGTAGGTGCATTGTGTCCTGATTCCTTTTTTAAAATATAATTATATATTTTTGTATTGTTTAAGATATTACATATGTGTCCTTATCCCCACGTTACCCCCTATCCGCCCCCGCTCATGCCCCCACCCCTCTGTTGTCCGTGTCCATTGCTTAGGCCTATATGCGTGTCCTGATTCTTAGCTTCCAGTTTTCACTTCCTGAAGCCACATTTGGGTTTTCAGCTCCTAATGAGACCTGATTTGTGCAGAACTTGACAGTTTACACGTCGCTTTCTGGTGTGTCATCTCACTTAAGACACTCTAACGTTACTGGTCTCTGTTTCACGTGGCGCACTTGGGCTGAGTCAAGTTCAGTGCTGGAGAGGAGCCTCAGTCGGCACTTGCGGGTTTGGTTGGAAAGGACTGCCACCCGCCTGCCACCACCCCTTTCTTTCTGAGGGCGCAGGGTCCCCAGATGTTCATTTCAGCCCAAATCCAGTGCCTCAACCCCGTGTCTTCCCTTCTCTCCCACAGCCAGGCCTGTGGCAGGCCCCGGGCTGTGTGCCCTGGACTTCCAAGATGGGGTTCCGAGGAAGCCACTGGGCTTTGGGGTCAGGTGGGGCTTTGGGGTTGTTTGCTTCAGCAAAGCCACTGTTCCCTGCGTGCCCCGGCTCAGGACTGGCCCAGACTCCATGTTCTGGGTTGGGGGCTGGGCCTGGCAGTGTGGCTGTGGTCCCACCCAGGACGCGCCCCACCCCTGTTGTTGGCTACACTGGAGCCTCAGGCTCCTAGGGACCGGGTCACTCAGGCGACTGTCGGGGTCCTCGTTGGACACTGCAGTGATGCTGCAACTCTCAGACCCAGGGGCCTCCTCCTGGCAGACACCTGAGGTATGAGTTTGGTTTTGCTCCTTCTAACTACACTTCCGGAGTATCTATGAGGCAGCCATGCTGTACATGGTCGATTCCACTCTTATCGTGTTTAACACTCACAATAGGAAATACTCGTGTCCATTTTACAGTCAGGAAACTGAGGCTCTAGACTAGAGGGTTAAACGATATGCCCCAGAACACACAGCAATTACTGCAGCCGCCTGGGTGAGAACCCAAGCCCTTAGCTGGGTCCCTCCGGCCCTGCTCCTCCCCTGGACGGGTAGGTAGGCATGCTTTGGCACATGGGCACTCGGTCATATCTAGTCTGGATTGCTCTCAGGACCCAGGGCCAGGTGAACTGCAGTGATGGGGTCCCCAGGACCAGCAGATCTTGGAGGGTCTGGATAGCTGGGACCCACACAGGGAAATTTTACATAAGTAACCCTGTGTCCTTGGGCCCCGTGTCCGCAGGCCAGGCAGGCTCAGGTCCTGGGTTCCAGAAGCTATTCTCTGCCTTGATGGGTGGCAACTTGGCCTCCTGGGGAGAGCTTTCCTCCCAGGGGTCACCTCTTTTAGCCACCATGATATTCTGGTCCCTCAGGATGACCGCTCTTGGTGTTCCCCCCAAAGTAGACCTCCTCTGGCAGGCCCTTGGAACAGGTTCCCTAAGGGTCCCGGACTATATTCTCAAATGGAAAGGGCACTGAAATTTACTGAGCGCCTACTAGATAATAGTTATTGTACTCTGTTCCCAATGTACATTATCCTATTTAATCCACAACCCAGACGTTATTACCACTACAGCCTCAGATGTAGTATTATCCCCATTTTGCAGATGAAGAAACTGAGGCTTTAAGAAGTTAAGTAAAGGACTTGCTCAAGGTCACATAGTCATTCGGTGAGAGATAGAGCCCTGCCTCCTACCCCTCCCAGCAGGTCAGCTGCTTAGACTGACAGTTACAGCCTTGGGTGACGGATGCCTGACCTGAGGCCCGTGCCTTTCTGCTCTCTTCCTGAGGGTCCTGCCTGCACTGCTTAGAGCTGCCCCAAGTCCCCTCATTGTTGAGAGTTTTGATCCCAGTGTTCTGGGGCCCACCAGGGAGAAGCCCCTTTATTGTTTCCCCCAGGGGGCCTCAGAGTCCTCATTTCCAGGCTGTCCTGTGGCCTGGCCTGATATCCCAGAGTTCCACACATGGCGGGCAGGCTAGACTTCCCCTGACGCTCAGACAATGGGGAGTCTATGAGCATAATCTGGCACTCTCAGGACCCGTGCCTGCTGCTGAGGCCAGGATGTGGGTGCAGTGGTGCCGAACATTCCTCGGGACTGGGCACAGATGGACTGTCCACTGCTCTCAGCAGAGGAGGGCTGCCAGGATGTTGGCTCTGCCAGAAGCGCCGGGCCCTGCACATGGGCCCGGCTTTGTAAACAGTCGCAGGCTGGGCAAGCAGCAGCAGGCCCTGCATCTGACGCGAGAGCACAGCGAGGTTTTATGCTCCATTATGGCAACAGGGTGGCAGCCTGTGCACTGATCCTCTCAGCTGTGCCCGCTCCCCACTCAGTGACAGCACCCTTGTCCCCGGAGGTCAGTGTTTGCACTCAGAGGTCAGTGACTCACACACTCGGGCTGGAGCCAGAGGGGAGGTCAGCTGAATAGAGGTTTGAGTTTGATGAGCAAAGAAGCCCTGGTGGTGTGAGCAGACTTCAGTGTGGTCTGCAGCGAGGGAGGGCAGAGCGTCTTCAGTGAAGAGCGCTAGGCCTCATGGGCTCTGCATCCTGGCGCTGAGGGCAGGGTGGGTCACTAATAGACGCTCGGGAAATGTTACAGAGCAATCGATGGATCAATGGCACATTACCAGGCGACTCTGAGTGCCCTTGGAAGGGTTGGGAGGCAGGGAGTGAGGGGGAGGATGGAGAGGGAACTGGCTTGGACCAAGGCCTGATGACCTGAGAGAATGTCCAGGGGTGGACAGGACACAGTGTGCTGTGCGTCTCCTCCGGATGACCCGCATGAAGGCGAGGCCAGAAGAGATGGTGGGACTGTTTCAAACTGGTTTTTCCATCATAGAATTGGAGCCCTCCCTCTCCCCACCCCCAGACCTGGAGAGCTCTGAGAAGTCGCCTGGCCCATCCTGGTTGGCCGTGAACAGAGGACAGACTCAGCCAGCTCCGAAGCCAGCACGGTGGGTGGGGAGGCCAGGGCAAACCCCCGCTGTGGAGAGCAGAGGGCGGGGTTCATCCAGGTTGATGGGCCACAGCATCATCCCTGAGAGGAGGAGGCCAGGCGGAGCTGGCCAGGCACCCGCCCTGAGATCCTGCTCCCAGGCCCGGCCGCCATTCTCTGAGCAGCTAATTAAAAGAGAAAGGCCTGTTAATATTTCAGCATTGTTAACCTCCCTAAATTATTTAGTGTCCATTTGCATTACATGCATAAAAGGATCGATAAACATGTGCGTGCCAGGAGCTGGGAAGGCGGGGGAGGGGCAGTTTAAAGGATGCTGCCCGGGACCGTCCCACCAGTGACTGGTCCTGCGTGTCCTCCCACCGAGTGGACGCTCGGGAACTGGAAATGCATGGGGCTGAGCACAGAGGCCAGGCAGCCAGACAGACACCCAACCAGCAGGGCATCCTTGGGCAACTTACTTAACCTTGCTGGGCCTCAGCTTCCTCATCTGACAAAAGGGAACAATAACAGACTTGTGATGAGCAATAAAGAAGATAATAGATATGAAGCACTCAATGCGATGTTTGCGCAGAGTAAATGGTTATATTATGTGTACGTTGTTATGCTGTTGTCATGTTATGGTGGGGGAGACCTGGGACATAACTCCAGCTCACAGCCTCCCGCCCTGCTTCCTCTCTGCCTCTCCACAGGCCTTTCGCCCAGCTCTTTGAGACTATACACTTCCCTAGGGCAGGGCCTGGTGCCATCGCGCCCCATACCCCTGGACCCCAGCACCAAGCTCAGCCCCTCCCGCTCATAAGGATTTGTTGGATGAAGGTCTGATGGAAGCCAGGACCAGAACACAGATCCAGAACACAGTTCCTGGCCCAGAATGCTCAGCGATGCTGTGGGAGGCAGTTAGCGGGGTGGGCCTTGGCCTGCCATCTGGCAACTGGGCAGCTAGAACCAACTCCAGGTGGGGAAGTCGCAGCCCCTGCTCCTTTCTCTCCTTGCCCTCCCCCGACTCCGCTCTGTATGGAAGTTTCCCAGCCTGCAGACACCCTTCCCTGAAGGAGCAGGAGCAGGAGCAGGAGCAGGAGCAGGACAACAGCCCCCCGTTGGCTGCGAATGACCTTTTCAAATGTGTGTGGAGGGAACCTGATGGAAAGCTGAGGGGGCTTTACATTCAGGTTTTCCATGCGCTTGCTGTCTGCCCGCCTTGTTTGCTCTACACGTACTGCTGCACCCTCATGCCTCTGTCAGCACTCCCCCCTGGCTAGTAGCCAGGAGGACGTTCTCTCATGGAGGTAGGGTCCTTGATGAAACTCCCCTTCTAGGTTCCAGTGAGAATCCTCTTCGGAAGCCCAGTGGGCAGCTTGAATTAGCCTTCACCTGAGTGAGTCATAATGTGTGGCTTTCTCACTGGGCCTGCAGGTGCCACAATCCCCACCGGCACCTACAATTTGAGGGTGTCTTCTTTTGGGGGAAGAGAGGAGTGAGCTGATTGGCCAGAAGCCCTCTGCTAGGGACTTGCTATTTCTGCCTCAGCCGTCCTCATGATGAAGTTGCCCCCTGGGTGACATCTCTCATGCCATCTCATATTCTCAGCCAAGGGACTGGCATGTGGTGTGTGGTGGTGGTGGTGGTGGGGTGTGTGTGTGTTACTTGACTCCACAGCCTTTAGTTTTGTGTTGAGCATCGGATCAGCACTTCTCCACTTGTTACAGACAACACTTCTGTCTCTCAAGATGTTAAGAGCTACTCTGTGAAGAAAGGGCTTTATGGTCAAATACATTCGGAAAGCACTGGATTAAACCAAGTCAGCGGGTGTGTTCACTGCAGGACTTTTCAGAGCCTTTAATCATATCCTCTTGTGAGCCGAGGCTCTGAGGAGAGAGAGGAGGCAGCGTCCTTGTTTGGCGGGGGACTGTGGATGGGTTTTCCTTTCCTCATGGGGGTTTATCGATAGAGTTCGGAAAGCAAAATGAGACCAGGCCAGAGCTGACTGTTCCACATGGGCCTGGGAATTTGCTATGACAGGCTCTCCTGGCGACACAGGGCGGGGATGGGGGCATCTGAGGATGATTGGGCCAGTGGACTGAGTTCCAGGCCACTGAGTGGAAGGCCTGGGTTAGAGTCCCAGCACTGCTCTGGGTCAGCGAGTGACGGGATTGCCTTCTCCCTGCCTTCGTGTCCTCTGCCAACACAGGCTACATAGGACTTGCCTGTCCGCCTCTCAGTACCGAGGCGAGGAGCTTGCAGTTATGGCCCGGGGAATACATCAGCCGTCATCATCTGTGGGTCCTGTCATTCGGGCCTCAGGCCCGGGGAGTTGGCTCCTGAGGGGAGTGCGGGATCATCTGTAGAATAAAGTGCTGGCGGACAGGGTTCGATTGTTCACCGTGTGCCACACCCTGTTTTAAACACTTCACCTGAGTTTACGTATTTATTCCTCACAACAACCCCATTTCACAACTGAGAAAATGAAGGTTTAAGTAACTTGCTGAAAGTCACAATATAACTCGCTGAAAGCTGGGTGAGGGTTATGATAAGAGGGGTGCTCCCTGAAGGGCACCTCCCCACTGGTTTCCAAGCCCCCTTTAGCCCTGCACAGCCCTCAGCAGGAGTCCTGACTGTATTCATGAAGCATCCCCACCGGTGTAATGTCTGCTTTGAATGTTTGCACCCCTGAAGTGTAGAGGGGGCCACAGAGGGGGCCTGTCTGTCCCCATCTCCCCCTCCTATTTGATCATCTCAGGAGCTGTCATTTAGCATACTGTTTGGCCAGAGGTTTTACACATATTGTCTTCTTGTTTGTTTTTTGGTTAATCCTCCCCCAAAGATATTTTCCCATTGATTTTTAGAGAGAATGGAAAAGAGAGGGAGAGACACACAGAGAGAAACATCGACGTGAGAGAGACACATAGATTGGTTGCCTCCTGCACGCACCCTGACCTGGGCTGGGCATCAAGCCTGCAATCGAAGTGACTGGAATCGAACCCGGGACCCTTCAGTCCATGGGCCTGCGCTTTATCCACTGAGCAGACCGGCTGGGGCTGCACATATTTTTTTAAATCCTCACACCAGCCCTGGGAGAAGGCATTATGTTCCCATTTTGTAAATGAAGAGGCCAAGGCTCAGAGAGATGAAGTAACTTACCCCGTGTCACCCAGCTCGTGGGTAGCAGAGCCAGGAATTCATCCCAGACTGTCAGCTCTTTCCATCTCTCTAAAGCCGGTCTCTCCTCTGCCCACTGTTGCTTGTCACATGTTCCTGCTTTAGAGTCGGCTTAGCACCAAGCGTACTCGGAAACCATCCGGTTCATTTCTGTTTTTCTGTTTGCTGAAACAGAAGGTGCTGTTTGTTTCCCCGAAGGTGCTCTTTCTGAGCTGGTCCCTGGCTTTCCCAGACAGCCTCGTCAGCACCCGCAGGGCAGCGGCTGGGAGCATTTGTTGTGTAAACGGCTGGATGGAGGGATTATGTCGGGGGGCCCCTGACATGGGCTCTGGCCTGGTTGCCTTTGGAATCAGAAGATGCTGCTGTTGGCAGTGCCACCCTGGGGCGTGTGGAGGGGAGGCTGAGGTTAAGTGGGACAGAGGACAGAGCCCTTTTGGGGGCCTGCGACGCTGTGGGGGTTTCTGTTGGTTCAGGGTTAGAAACACAGTTCCAGACACTCCGGGGGTGAGCAAAGTGTGGGACGCTGACTCATGCTAACGAAACTCAGTGGGGGTGGGGGTGGGGGTGGGGGGTGGGTGATGGACAAACTGAAATGCCAAGGTCAGAGGGTCTGGCTACCTTGCTGCTAGCCAGTACTCCTCCAAAGGGAATATGTGCACCTGGGAGACGTCAGCCATGAGAAGGGGCTCACCCAGTAGGAGTTCACAGCCTGGTGGCAGAAAGACAAGGACCTGAATTGGATGGACACACAGATTGATGCCTTGTTGTGGTGCTGGGGGAGTAACCACACAAAAGGAGGGGTTGTGCAAGAAGCCATGGGCGCTTCCTGGAGGAAGTTACGCATTTTATGTCCAGGCTTTATCTCACCTCTGCGCACCTCTTTAGGGCCAGGACTCTGTTCACTCCCTATGTCCCTCGAACCCTACAGCTCTCCCACCTCCTCTCTCCACCATCACCTGTGAGCAGACAGGTGTTAACAGGGGGCTTTGTCCTCCTTCCGTGGGCCCAAGCCTTTGTGGGGTGGGGCTGGTTTGCCTTTAGGATGGGGGGGGGGGCTGACACTGAGGGAGGGGCTTTCCCAGTTCTGTCTTTTCCCTCTGGGTCCCCCTGCCCTGGGCACTGGGAGAGAGGTCGGGGGGAGCCAGTTTTTTGAGAACTTCCGGGTCCTCTGGGAGAACTTCTGTCCCTTGGAGAAGATGCTGGCACAGGCCCAGGGGGCAACGAGGGAAAATTAACAGGGCTTTGGGGAAAGGGAATGTGTAGTCTGTGGGTTGGGGAGTCTTAGGGTAGGCTCTCTGAGATGGTTGGGGCTGGGTAAATACTCTCCGGAGAAACTAAGGGGATGAGGGAAGCAGCTGGGCAAAATGTGGTTCAACTGACTTAGCCTTTGCCTGTTCCTAGGGTCTGGGGGCGGGGGTTCTGGAGCGTGAACAGCACCACAGTCATCCCATCTTGAGGCAAGAGGACTAGCACCTGCACCATGTTTGCCAGGCACTGGGTGGGTGTGTATATCGGGGAAGGGTGACCTCCTAGGCATTTCCGGGCCAAGCGCTGGCTAAGGGCAATTCCCTGGGAAGGTGAGCTCTGTGCACCCACAGCCACCACTCAGAGCAGCGGGGTGGACGCACCGACCAGATGCGGGAAGCTGCGTGGAGCCCCAGCAGCCTCCCCTGCAGGGCTGCTAAGACAGTGATGCTCACTGGGTGATGACCAGTCTGTACGGCGATGCTCACTGGGTGATGACCAGTCTGTACGGCGATGCTCACTGGGTGATGACCAGTCTGTACGGCGATGCTCACTGGGTGATGACCAGTCTGTACGGTGATGCGCACTGGGTGATGACCAGTCTGTACGGTGATGCTCACTGGGTGATGACCAGTCTGTACGGTGATGCTCACTGGGTGATGACCAGTCTGTACGGTGATGCTCACTGGAGAGCACAGGTCTCCTGCAAGGGTGTGGGATGGGGAGGAAGTGCCCCTGAGCTCCCTGCCTCTCTGGTTCTGGCCTGCGGGCTCTGGGAGGATTCTTTCTGAGCTCCATGGGGTCAGGCCTCCAAAGAATGACCTGGGCAGGTCTGGGCTGACCCCTTCCTCAGACATGCTCAGGAGGGAGTCTCAGACCCCTTCTCGCCTCTTGTCTAAACCTCCCCGCTCTCTGTCAGCTCCAGCCCAGGCCCAGATCGTCCACGCGGGCCAGGCGTGTGTGGTGAAAGAGGACAACATCAGCGAGCGCGTCTACACCATCCGGGAGGGCGACATCCTGGTGCTGCAGTGCCTTGTCACCGGGCACCCCCGGCCCCAGGTAGGCCCCCATCCAGCCTGTGCAGCCCCTCCATCCTCCCACCCCCACTCTGGGATCACAGGTTGAGAAGCTGAAGCAGGGGTTGGGGACTAGGGGCGATAGTGGCAAATACATGGAAGACAGGAGATGGGGCTGGGGAAGTAGCTGGAAAATGAACTCTCTGGGGAAAGGGCTGGAGGCTGCGGGCTTATTCACCTGGAAACATTGATGGCCAAGGGGAAAAACTGAGTGTCAGGTATTCGGTTCCACTCCATCCCTCGTGTCTGTGAGCAGACACATCCTCAGATGCACCTTCAGCCCCTGTTAGAGGCCGTGTGCCAAGCGCTAGGGTAGGTGCTTTCTCCAGTGTTTTCTCGTTGGCTCATCACAACCGTTGTTTTCCCTGCTACTTAGGCTCAATCCCTGGGCTCATATTTGGAGATTGAGGTTCAGGGAGGTTAGGTAAATTCCCAAGGCCACGCAGCTCTGGTGAAGGTGGACACAGAATTTGAATCCAGAACCAGTGTTCTCTGTGGCTTGGCACACTTCCTCCCAGGGCATCCTCTTTGGATTGGGGACTCCAGGAATTACCAGCAACATTTAATACAATCTCTACTTTTGGAGGCTTCTGCTAGACAAGCCCTACACTCTGGAGATTAAAAGACTCAAAGCAATTAGAAAGCAACAGATGCTGAGAATCTGGAAATGCCAGGTGAATCTCGTCCCAGACCAACAGAATGATTCAGACAGGAAGCCGAGGCTGGTTATCGCCGAGAGCCACTGGGAGGAGGCAGGAGGCGATGGGCTGGAGGGAGGATGCAATTTGCCGGTGAGCTGCTGTGACCTTTAAGAGGAGCAGAAGAGGTTTCGATTGGATCCTAGAAGGAGAGTGAAATGTGAAATCAAATGTCCTTTCTCAGGACAATTTTAGGAACAGGGATGGCTTTAGTAGGTTGGGCCTTGAGACGAGCAGATGGCCACGGAAACCCCCAAGGACTCTTCGGGCCTGACGCTATGCCTGCTGCTTGCTCCTTCTCTGAGGTTTGTTTAGAGGCGAAAGCGGTGCTGCCAGCCTTCAGGCCGGTGTTGTGTCAGGTGTGACGATTAGGGATGGTTCTCCTGACGCCAGGGAGGCAGCTGGGCCATCTCTCCCTAAGGCGCACTAGCCATCTGTGGGTGTCCCCTGTGTACGAGTCAGCTGTGGTTGTGGCTGTCTGTACAAGCCTTCATCTTTCCATTTCCATCCAAGGTGTCATTGTTTTTCCTGCTACCTAGGCTCAACCCTCTGGGCTCCTGTTTGACTCTGTCCCATCTCATTCCCCACAGATAGCCGGCCTCTGAGGCCTCTCTTTCAGTGCCCTTGCATGGGTCTTCTCCTCTCTATTCCTCATTGCTCCTCTAGGTCAGACCTTCAGTCCTGTTCCTTGGTCCCCTGCAGTAGACTCTCACTGGCCTCCCGTTCTCCCAAGTCTCCTCCTCCAATCCATTCCTGCACCCTGTTCCCAATCGTCATCCTCCAGCCGGCTACATCATATCATTGCCCTGCTCGGAAATGTTCGATGGCTCCCTGTTACCAACCAAACTCAGCTCAAGTTCCTGGAGGTAGAATTGAAGACCTCCCACAATCCGGCCCCCTCCTGCCTTTCCTATCTCAGCTCCCACTGGCATCCTCCTCACACCCTGTGTTCCAGTCGAACTCGCCCAGTACACCCGACCCATTCCTGCTTTAACCACTGCGGCTCACCTCTCCTGAAACGCCTTCAGTTGTTCCCTTTTTCACTCGTTTCATTACAACCAATATTTATCGAGTCCCTGCCATGTGCCAAGCCCTGTGTCGGGGCACAAGGATATAGCTACGGTCCTGTTGTCATGGAGCATCTAGTCTCAGGGGAGCAGCCCCCTCTCCTGGCCCCCTGTGTGGGGGACTGAGTGGGCAGGGCATTCTCCACTCCAAATGTCAAGAGAGGGAACCCCTGGGGCCAACATGCAGAAGGAATCCATAGCGATGGTAGTGAGCAGAAGCTGAAGAACCTGGTCCGTGGAGGGCCATGGACCTCAGGGGCAGTAGGGTTCATGCACACGGAGGGGACATGAGTTGAGGCCACAGGGTTGTCCATGGCTGGGGAGCTGGAGCTGGACTCTATCTAACGCTGGAAGCTCGACACGAGTGGCACCACCTATCACTGGAGACCAGAGACCTCTGTCCACAGCTCAGAGTCACAGCCGGGAGCAGACCCTCTGCTTCAGGATGTGGGTGCACACAGTCACCTAGGAGAGAGCGTGACCCTAAGCCTGTCGCTGTCTTGCACTATCCAAGTGGTGAGGAAACCCTGAGCTGAGAAACGAACATAAAAACTGGTTGGAACCTGTGCACCCATGTATATTGGACATAGGCAGCCATAAAGCTACACCACTGACAGGGATGGATAAAGCAAACCACATCCTAAGCAGCATGGAAACAAACGCCATCTCGACAATCATGTTAAAACCGCACAAGCCACGTACAAAAAGAAAACATATTTCCATGGCCTTGTTCTCTCTCTAAAGCGCACCCTGTGGTCTAAGTGCGGATTGCCTGAAACGGCCTGCGTCCTTCCCCAGGTTCTGCAAGCTCTAAGCCCGTGAGGGTAGGGTTGTGTGTCGCGGGGATGAGAGTAGCAACGTTATGGCCTGCAGTGGCCCCTCCCTGCGTGGGAAGGTTGTCCTTTCACCGACTTCTCCCAGCCTTTTTTTTCATGACCTGTGGCCTGACCTAGTCACCAGGCTCAGGGCCCTGGCCCTGTCTCAGTAACAAGCAGTCCTCCTCAACTTTAGATGGAAACGTCCCTATCACATCCTCTGATCCTTAGGACTTAGTCATCTGAAACGGGTCCGTTTTTCTCGAACTTCTGGTACTTTGAACAGTAGCTCCAGTTTCTTGGGGGATCCGTGATAGTGTCCACCATCTAAGGCAGTGGTTCTCAACCTTCTGGCCCTTTAAATATAGTTCCTCATGTTGTGACCCAACCATAAAATTATTGTCATTGCTACTTCATAACTGCAATGTTGCTACTGTTATGAATCGTAATGTAAATATCTGATATGCAGGATGGTCTTAGGCGACCCCTGTGAAAGGGTCGTTCGACCACCAAAGTGGTGGTGACCCACAGGTTGAGAACCGCTGACTAAGGCAATGTTAATAATAGCCATTTATTGAGTGACTCATATATACCAGGCCCCACACCTAGCTGCTTTACATACTTTATTCCTGAACGTCACAATGACCCTGCAAAGTGGGTGTTATGCTACATAATAGTTATGGTTATCTATTGCTACAGAACAAGTGCTCCAAAATGAGGGGCTTCAAACACTATTGTCTGACGGTTTCTGTGGGCTAGGCAGGGTGGAGTGGCTGAGTTGGCCGGCGCTGGCTCAGGGTCTCTCAGCGGCTGCAGTCATTTGAGGACTGACTGGGCCTGGCACATCCCCTTCCAGGCCACTTCCAGGTGCTGACCCGAGGCTTCCCGCCCTCCCTGTGGGCCTCTCCATAGGGTTGCTCATGACATGACAGCTGGCTTTCCCCAGAGCGAGAAAGCGATCTATTCTACTGGTCACACAGACCATCTGGTACTAAGTGGGAGGGGACTACAGAAAGGTGTGACTACAGGAGGCAGGCGTCATTCCAGGCCAGCATGGACACTGGCTACCACCTAGACCTCTTGCACAGATGAGAAATCTGAAGCCTTCCAGGCACTAAGTATACATTAATTTAATACCCCCAGTCACCCCAGGAGGGTGCAGTATTCTCCATTTTACAAATGAGGAAAGGAAGGCAGGAGAGGCTGGGTAACTTGCCCACAAGTCCATGCTCCAAGCACTGCACATACTGCCTTCTTTAAAACCTTACCCGTCTGACCCCGGATTCCCCAGGCTCTTGGCTGACATGTCCTACCTTGCCTGCGCATTCCCACAAGCCTGTTTGGGTTGGTTTCCTAGGCCACGTAAGCTTGTGAAGGGGAGACACATTGCAAGGTTCAGCCTGGAGGCCCCCCACCCTCACTGCGGGGTCTGAACCTGCTCCTCCCTGCCTGCCCAGGTGCGGTGGACCAAGACTGCGGGGAGCGCGTCCGACAAGTTCCAGGAGACGTCCGTGTTCAATGAGACTCTGCGCATCGAGCGCATCGCGCGCACGCAGGGCGGACGCTACTACTGCAAAGCCGAGAATGGCGTGGGCGTGCCCGCCATCAAGTCCATCCGCGTGGACGTGCAGTGTGAGTTGGCGCCCTTCCTGTCTGTCCTGGCCCTCCCTGTCCATCCTGGCTTCCGGAGACCCCCTGGGGCTCAGGCTGGGAAGGAGGAGTGGGGGTGGAGTGCCATAGAGAACCGACACCTCCGTGGAGGACAGGAGACACTTCCTCTCGTCCATGCTGGAGAGGGAAATCGCTGCTGCATCCCTGCGGTTCCTCCGATGTGTACTACCCTATGCCACTCACACTTTCCCGTCCCTAATCCCTTATGAATCTCACAACATCCCTGCCAGAGGGCAAGACAGGTTGGATTATACCCATTCCACAGATGAAGAAACGGAGGTACCAAGGGCTCATGACTTGTTCAAGGGCATAGGTCTCTTCATTATGGTCCAGTGCCCTTCCCACATACCTCATGCCTCTGATTTTGTCCCAGGGCAGCTCTGAAACTTCCTTATCCCACCACATGCAGGCACAAGCACCTGCTGCTTGAATGGGAAGCCCCCAGTCCCTACCTGTCCCATGGATATTTCCTTAATCCCAAGAGGCTAGCTCCCTGCTTGCCACCCGCCTCTGTGCCTATCCAGGCTGACCCAGGCACCCAGCACCTGTGGAGCCAGGCCCAAGGGCCTGGCTTATACAATCTTAATGTCTACAATGAACTTACCCATTAAAGACACCTCACACTCCCCCAGTGGAGCCCGATAGAGTGGTGAGCAATGGAACCCCAGGTCCTCTCTTCTGTCCCCCATCAGCCACCCAGGGGCATGCTGGGAGGGTGAAGATAGACCTTCTGGGACTGAGGGTCATTTCTCGAGTTATTGGTGCTGGAAGGGGCTGGCAGGCATGCCCTGGACTCCATCACTGCCCCAGCTCTGCCCGTGGCCTTGGTAATGATCTTTATCTCAGTGGACCGTGGAAGGAGGACAGAATGTTGGGCTGTTGGAACATCCACTGAAGGATGTGTGCATGTGGAATGACGGTGCCTTTGGTTCACAATCCTGGTTGCACATTAGAATCCCTGGGCGGGGGGATCCTTTTAAAAAATACTGATGTCTGGGTCCTGCTTTCAGAGATTCTGATGTAATTGACTGGGGGTGGGGCCCTGACATTGGGGTTTTGTTTTGTTTTTTTAATTGAGGATTAACCTACATGCGATAGAGTGCACTAGTCACAAACGTACAACTTAATGAATTCTTACATGTGTATGTGCCTGTGCAAACACCACCAGTTCAAGAGAACCTCCAGGACCTAGAAAGTTCCCTCATACCCCCGTCGTCAGTAATCTTCTTACAGGCAATCACTCTTCTGATTTCTGACACCGTTAATGAGCTCTTCCAGGCATCGGTATTAAAAAGGAAATCTCCATGTGGTTCTATTGTGCAAACAGGGGTGAGAACCACCAATCTGGTCCAATTTACTCCTGAGGAAACTGGCAGGGAGGGGCTTAGGCAGGTCTCACTACAAATTAATAGCTAGCCTGGGATTTGAACCAGGGTTTCCTCACTTCCAGGCTGCATCTGCTTCCTCCATCCCATGCTGGGAGGGTGAAGATAGACAACCCCCATGCCGGTCTCTGGGGAGGGAGGGACAGCTGGGGAGTCATCAAGTCCAGCCCCCTGATCCTCAAGGTTGGTCAAGCTTGCAGGGCTGGGAGCGCATCTGGAAGCACCCGTGAGGGTGGCTCAGCTTTCCCTGAGGGCTGTCAGGAGCCCAAGCCCCCCACCTAGGGGTCACCCAGTCCTGACTCCCCTGGGGCTGTGCCCTTGCAGACCTGGACGAGCCGGTGCTGACGGTGCACCAGACGGTGAGCGACGTTCGAGGCAACTTCTACCAGGAGAAGACGGTGTTCCTGCGCTGCACCGTCAACTCCAACCCGCCGGCCCGCTTCATCTGGAAGCGCGGCTCCGACACCCTGTCCCACAGCCAGGACAACGGCGTGGACATCTATGAGCCCCTCTACACCCAGGTCAGGATGGGCAGTAGCTGGCCTGGTCTCCTCATGGCTCACCCTGCACTTCCTCCTGCACCCAACCAGGGAGGGGACACGGGGGCTGAGGCCCCGCCATCTGCAGGTCTTGGGACTGCCCTGGCTGAAACAGCATGTTCTGACATCAGACACTCTGGGGCAGACGCAACGGGACGAAGAGCTCAGGGAACAGTGATGGGGACAGGAGCGTCCTCAGGGCAACAAGTCCTTCTGGGACATTGCCAGTTAGGAAAGGTACCCCCTAGAGCAGTGGTTCTCAACCTGTGGGTCGCGACCCCTTTGGGGGTCGAACAGCCCTTTCACAGGAGTCACCTAAGACCATCAGAAAACACATATAATTACATGTTGTTTTTGTGATTAATCACTATGCTTTAATTATGTTCAATTTGTAACAATGAAATTGGGGGTCACCACAACATGAGGAACTGTACTAAAGGGTCGCGGCATTAGGAAGGTTGAGAACCGCTGCCCTAGAGGGGGGCGAGTCACCCCTGCCTGCTGCTGGCTGTCAGAGTATTGGAACCCCCTGGGCAGACACAGCAGGAGTTGGGGGCAGAGAGATGACTCCACTTCCCATAGGCCCCCTAGGGTCCCAAGAAATGGTGATGAACATTCCTACCAGGGAGGGCTTTCAAAGGCGGCTTTTGGAGGTGGCTGCCAGAGTGCCACATGTGGCCTTGGCCTGTGGGATTAGCTCCATATTCGTGAGAGCAGGTTTCCCTCCCTATCCCTCCATTTTTTAAAGCGGAGAAACTGAGGCCGGGTCCTGGCCAGTGTGCACTAGGGCAGTCCCAGACCCAGAGAAACCCAAGGTTTGGGGAGTACAGCACCCACCCCCAGACTCAGGCTCCTTGGGGATAAATGGTGTGGAGATGGGGGAAGATAGGCATTTAGTTCAGCCCCGGGGGCTGGATAATGAGTGAGGGACCCCTGGAGACCCGAGCAGACCCCTCACACCAGTGGTCCACTGCTGCCCAGGGGGAGACCAAGGTCCTGAAGCTGAAGAACCTTCGGCCCCAGGATTACGCCAGCTACACCTGCCAGGTGTCTGTACGCAACGTGTGTGGCATCCCGGACAAAGCCATCACTTTCCGGCTCACCAACACCACGGGTACAGGCACTTCCCCGCCCATACCCTTGCCCACCTGAGCTGACTCCCCACCCAGGAGACAGTGCCTCACCCCATACAGAACTCTAGGCACATCACCACCAGTGCATCCCTGCTCCCCTCTGCCTGCTCCCTGCCTTCCCCCCTTTCTTTCTTCTCCCCATCCTTCCCCAACCCCATGGTTTTCCTAGCTCCTATATCCCCACATTCAGCCCTGCCTCCCACCCCCCTAAGACCCCACCTCCTTGTCCTCTTAGCACCACCAGCCCTGAAGCTGTCTGTGAATGAAACGCTGGTGGTGAACCCTGGGGAGAATGTGACGGTGCAGTGTCTGCTGACAGGCGGTGACCCCCTACCCCAGCTGCAGTGGTCCCATGGGCCGGGCCCGCTGCCCTTGGGGGCTCTGGCCCAGGGTGGCATCCTCAGCATCCCTTCAGTGCAGGCCCTGGACTCTGGCTACTACAACTGCACAGCCACCAACAATGTGGGCAACCCCGCCAAGAAGACCGTCAACCTGCTGGTTCGATGTACGTGGCTCCGGAGGTGGAGGGGGTGGGGGGGGTGGGGGCAGTACTCAGAGGCAGACAGGGTCCCTGTCCTCCAGGAACGACCGAGGAAGTGGGAGAGGGGCCTGTCTGCTTCCTCTTGGTAGGTGATATATGCTGAGAAGGCATGTTCCAGGCACTTTTATTTCCCTGCAGATGGCAGGATTAAAGTTTGTGTAAAGTTTTATTTACAATTTACAATCTACATTTCCAAATATAAACTCAACAATCCAAGAGGTAGGGAGGACTGGTATTGAGTACCTACATTTTTTTTTTTCTTTAAGATTGGGAAACAGGTTGCAAAAAGCTAAGTATGGACTTCCAGTCTTTAGGAGAAATTTCCTGGCTTTCTTTTTGTACACTGGTTTCCACATGATTCACTGAGTTAAAGTGAAAATAACACATTTCCACGTACCTCATGTGTAAATATTTGCTAGCAAAGCATTTCAGTGAGTCTGTAGATACTTATCAAATGTAAAAATGATACAAAACTTGGAGTATGATCTAAAGAAGTACAAACATGTACCTTACTAATCCTCAGCCTCAGTAGTTAGCATTAGCTGCTTGATATGATCTTGATTTTGCTACTCTGCTTCAAGGGGAAAACTTTAAATTCTTGTGTAGCTTTAGGTTATTTGTTTGTTTATTTTACGTTTTTTAAAAGACACAGCCGTTACCAGCTCTTTAGCACTTAAAAGTAAAATATAGCTTCTGCCAAATTTGACTCAGTCTTCTGAAGAAACAAACACTTTTTGTTGTTGATCTTTCACCGACCACTCTCTGACTCTCCTCATAAGAGGAAGTTAACCCTCTGTTACTTTTTACTTAATCAGAGCAAGAAAGAAAGCAGCAAGACTGTGACTATCTGATGACTGTTTTCTGCTTTGATGGTACTTTTCCCATCAGAAGATTCTTCTTCTCCACCTGTTTTCATTTGGCCTTTAAAACCTGAGTTGATGAGGTCTCAATTTACATCCAATACTTACGGTCACTTCTTTTTAAAAATATGTTTGTATTGATTTCAGAGAGGAAGGGAGAGGGGGAGAGAGAGAGAAACATCAATGATGAGAGAGAATCATTGATTGGCTTCCTCCTGCACGCCCCACTCTGGTTATCGAGCCCACAACCCAAGTGTATTCTCTGAGTGAGAATCAAACAATGACTTCCTGGCCAGGCTCTTCTGGTCACTTCCTAGGGGGACATACAGCTTGCTTTGCCCAACCCAGCAAAGGATACCAGTGGCTGTGGTATCAGTGTCCTGTCCAATTAGCATCCAATATTAAGAGTCATGTCTAACACTTGCATTACATCAAGCAATACTTAGATTTTAAAAGAGGCCAGACCCTTTACTTTGTAAACTCTGAGCTTTAATGTAACTGCATGTAAAATTATTGTATTGGGCTCTTACTATAACAATCACAATAACTTGCTGAAACGAGTTAAATAGCACCAAAGAGTAAAATGTACAGAATAAAATTTCCCCTCAGTTTCCCTTAGTCCCACTGTCTAGATAGAACCACTATTACATTCTGTTGCATCCTTACGGAATTTGTATTTTGTTCATTCAAGGTTTAAAACGAGAATACAAATAAAGTAGCGTAGTGGTTACGAGCACAGGCTCGGAATTAAACTATCTGAGCGTTGGTTCGCTCCTTGTAAAACAGGGATGATAAAGTGCCTCCCTCACAGACCGGGGCATGAGTTAAATGAGTCAACCTGTGTAAAGTGCGTGGAACAGTGCCTCTCACCAAGTGTATGTTCAGTATCTGTGACTCTAATGATCACCAAACCCACTTTTCTGTAGCGAGCTTTTTTAAACTCTTAAAATCACATCTGAACAAGCAGAACAATTTCCAAGCAAAAGGATGGCTTCTGGTGGTGGCGGCGGTGGTGGGAGGGTGTAGCTCCCAACCTGTAGGAGGGCCACTTTGAGGGGAGGAGCTGGGTCTGGGGAGGGGTGGGACACTGACCCTGGCTTTGGGCCAGCCCCAGCCAACCTGCCCTCCCCACCCACCTGCAGCCATGAAGAATGCCACATTCCAGATCACCCCAGACGTGATCAAAGAAAGTGAGAACATACAGCTGGGCCAGGACCTGAAGCTCTCGTGCCACGTGGATGCGGTGCCCCAGGAGAAGGTGACCTATCAGTGGTTCAAGAACGGCAAGCCGGCACGCATGTCCAAGAGGCTGCTGGTGACCCGAAACGACCCTGAGTTGCCTGCGGTCACAAGCAGCCTAGAGCTCATTGACCTGCACTTCAGCGACTATGGCACCTACCTGTGTGTGGCTTCCTTCCCAGGAGCACCCGTACCCGACCTGAGCGTTGAAGTCAACATCTCCTCTGAGACAGGTGGGCGGCTGGAGGGGCAGCTGGGAGGTGTGAGGGAGCTGGAGAGGCCCACAGAGGGGAGAGGGGCAGGGGGTGAGGGGGCAGCAGCTTGGGAAAGGGAGGCCAGAGTGGAAAGACTCCGTTTGTTCATGCCACACACATTTATCAGGCACCTATTCTATGCCAGGCACCGTGGTAGGTGCTGGGGTAGAGTGGTGGGCAACATAGACTCTGCCCTCATTGAACTAAGTAGGAAGGCAAATGTTTTTCAGATAGTCCCACAGATGAATGTGCCACGGCAAACTGTGATGCCTGAGACAGGAAAGAGTTCGCTAAGATAAAATCTTTGGTCTGCGATCTGAGGAGGGAGGGGTGGAATTTTACTAGGCAAAGGAGAGCAAGGGAGGGTGGAAGAGAAAGGCAGGTCAAGGAATCAGCAAATAAGGGCACTGAGGCAGGGCAGGGTGGGGGCCGTTTGGAGAACTGAAGGAAGGACAGCGTGGCTGGGGGGATGGGGTGAATGAGAGCACAGAGGCCAGCGGGGGCCAGGTTATGCAGGGGATCTGGGTCTCTGTTCCAATAACAATAAATAACAATAATGAAATAATAATGGCTAACGTTTATTGAGTACTTCCTATGTGTTCTAATGATTTTTATATTTATCTTATTCGCCTTCATGATTTACCTATGGGATAGATAATTTAACTTCAGTTTTTAGAGACGAAGAAACAGGCTCAGAGAGTTTAAGAAGCTTACCTAAGACGTCCCGGCTGGGTGGCTCCGTTGTTTGGCGTGTTGTCCTGTCCACCAAAGGGTTAAGGATTCAATTCCTGGTCAGGGCACACACTTAGGTTGCTGGTTTGATCCCTGGTCAGTGCATATATGGGAGCTAACCGACAGTTGTTCTCTCTCACATCGATGTTTCTCTCTCCCTTCTTCTCTATAAACATATCCTCGGATGAGGACTAAAAAAAATTAAAAAAAAAAAACAACTTACCTAAGGCAACAGAAGGTAGCACAGCAGTAAGTGGTGGAGCTGAGATTTGAACTCAGACCATCTGCCTTCAGAGCCTGAAGGGTCTACCCTTTGAGAATGACAGGAGCTGGAGGGGATGGCTCTGGAGGGGGTTTCTGGAATCTCATTTCCAGTCCGCAGCACATTGCACCGAGGAGCTGGCTGACTCGGTGAAGCCTCTTTCACTCCCTGGGTCTCAGTTTCTCCTCTGTGAGCCATCGGAAGAGACAGCCTTGGTGGCCCTTCCATCTTGACATCCGCACACAGGGAGGGGTCAGGAAAGGCTTCCGAGCGGGCCTTTATGAATGGGCCAGGCCTCCACAGATTCCCAAACTTATTTCACCAATCATTGTGTGCCGGCCCTGGGTGGGGAGCTGGGGACCCAGACACAAACAAAAACAGCCCGTCTCAGAGCCCGCTGCCCAGCTGGGAGAGGCATCTGTTGGGGTAAAGCAGGAATTGGAAGGGCAGACCTTAGAAAGGGAGCTAAAGGCAGGGTCTGCAGAGCATCCTGGGGACATGCGAGAAGGAGTCCCAGGCGGCCAGGGAGGAGCCATGCTCCATGTGAGCATTTGCTGGGCTGGGGGGCGGGGGGGGCGGGGCGCGGCGAGGGGAAGGGAAGCCCAGGAGAGGAGGGATGGGGAACCCCCATGGGGTATGAGACTTGGCTTGTCAGGGAGTATATTCCTTATGAGTGGGTCCCACAGCTGGGACACAGGAAAGGAGAGGGGAGATGAGGCTGGGGCGGCAAAGGCCAGAGCACAGGGCCTCCCTTACAGATCCAAGGAGTTTGAGCTTTAACCTGAGGGCAGTACAGCCTCAAAGGGGGAAGGACTGTGGGGTGAAGAAGTGTTGGGAGCTGGGATGTTTTATAAATGGAAACCAATGGAGCACATGGCCATTTCCTCCATTTGGTTCATAAGTCTAAGGCATGGAAGCTTTTTTTTTTTTTTTAATCCTCACCCGAGGCTATGTTTTTTCACTGATTTTAGAGAGAGAAGAAGGGAGAGGGAGAGAAACATTGATTGGTTGTCTCCCGTATGCACCCCTACAGGGGACTGAGCCAGAAACCTGGGTATGTGCTCTCACTGGGAATTGAAGGAGACCTTTTGGGACAATCCTCCAACCAACTGAGCCACCCAGCCAGAGCAAGGCATGGAAGCTTTTTAAGAGCCTGTGGAAACGGTTTAGACCTGGAAAAATAAATTAATTGGCGCCAAAATACAAAGGGAAAGCTGCAAAATTAAAGCCAGTAAATGTATAAATGTTTATAGAGTATAAATTATGCTAACTAGATAACTGGATCTCAGCATGCCTTATAGAGTTATTTGCAATTTACATTTAATGTAGGACATTTTAATTCGTTTGATGTGATGCAGGATGGGACAGGATGGGACCCATGGAACCCTTTAAAAGACCCTCCATTTGGGCATTATGCTGGGTTGGATTAGGTTTGGCTGTGAATAACAGGAAAACTCTTAATAAAAGTGGCTCGAATAAGTTAGCGGTGTATTTCTTTCTTCAAGCAAAAGTGAGCAGTCCAGGCTGGAATAGCGGCTCTGCTGCACCAAGTTCCCGGGGCCCCACACTCCGTCCTGTCTTGCTGTTCCGTTTTCCTTAGCACTCGCCTCCAAGGGGGCAGCTCCAGCTGCAGC
Source organism: Myotis yumanensis (assembly GCF_028538775.1). Classification (NCBI taxonomy): domain Eukaryota; kingdom Metazoa; phylum Chordata; class Mammalia; order Chiroptera; family Vespertilionidae; genus Myotis; species Myotis yumanensis. The sequence continues at coordinate 89,594,145 of NW_027223757.1, forward strand.
CTCCAGCCTCCAGCCTGCATTCCAGCATGCAGGCAGGAGAAGCGTGGCAGGACTTCTCTTTGTTAGAGACACTTGCCTTCCGTCACATCCCACTGGCCAGAATGGCTGGGAGATACAGTGTTCATTCTGGCCCTGGTCCTGCTATAACCCAGATGTTGGGGCTACAGACCAGCAATCTGTGGTAACACTCCAGAAAGAAGGTGGTGGCTTTAACTAGAGCAGGCCCAGCAGCCAGGAGAGCGGAGATCAGGGTAGGAGATGTTACTAGAACTGTTTAAAAGATGGAATCCCCCAAACGGAGTGATGGTGGGGTAAGGGAACAGAAGGAATAGGCCGGGACAATTTAGCTCTTCTTCTGAGTTGGGGGAGATTCAGTAGAGACCGGGGAGGTGGGAGGATTTGTGGAGGTGAGTATTGCTGCGGAATAACTGAGCTCTGGGGGACCCTGGGTTGGGGAAGGGAGGGTCGCACCTAGGGAGAGGGAAGGAGAAGCCCCAGAGTGGAGGCCACGGGGTACCTGCCTCTAACCCGCCCCTCCACCCTCCAGTGCCTCCCACCATCAGCGTTCCCAAAGGCAGGGCCATCGTGACTGTGCGCGAGGGCTCGCCTGCCGAGCTGCAGTGCGAGGTGCGGGGCAAGCCGCGGCCGCCCGTGCTCTGGTCCCGCGTGGACAAGGAAGCTGCTCTGCTGCCCTCGGGGCTGCCCGTGGAGGAGACCCCGGACGGGAAGCTGCGGCTGGAGCGCGTGAGCCGCGACATGAGTGGGACCTACCGCTGCCAGACGGCTCGCTACAATGGCTTCAACGTGCGCCCCCGCGAGGCCCAGGTGCAGCTGAACGTGCAGTGTGAGTCCTACTGTCCCACGGATCCCTCCCGAGCTGTCCCTCCTGTTCTCGCCAGGCCTGTCCCCTCTTTACCCTTCCACCCACCCAGTCCCACCAACGCCTCCACCTACTCTGCACCCCTAAACCCTCCACACCTTGACACATTTTTACAAATAGGAAACCAAGTGACAGAGAGCTTACGTCCCTAGAGGGAGTTCTCACAGCTCATCAGAGGCGGGGCGGGGCTGGGATGTGAACCTAGGCCATCCGGCTCCAGGGACCAGGCTCCAAATCCCGGCCTTGGGCTGGTCCTCATTGCATGGGGATGAGGGGCCATGAACAGAACCTCAGTGCGGGACGCGTGGCGGGAAGGGACGGCCGGGAGGCGTGGGCATCCGCAGGCCGGGGAGATACGAGCGTGGTTATCGCCTAAGTGTGTAGCGAACGTGTGTCCGCCCGAGACCCTCCCAGGCTGCGGGCCCGGGAGTAGGGACGAGTGCCTCGCCTTCCCCAGGGGCCGCCCCTCGGCCCCACCTCGGCCACGCTGACCGCGCCCCCCGCCTCCACCCCCAGTCCCGCCGGAGGTGGAGCCCAGCTCCCAAGACGTGCGCCAGGCCCTGGGCCGGCCCGTGCTCCTGCGCTGCTCGCTCCTCCGAGGCAGCCCCCAGCGCATCGCCTCGGCCGTGTGGCGCTTCAAAGGGCAGCTGCTGCCTCCGCCGCCCGCCGCCGCCCCCGTCGCCGGCGAGGCCTCCGACCACTCCGAGCTGCGCCTCGACGCCGTCACCCGCGACAGCAGCGGCAGCTATGAGTGCAGCGTCTCCAACGACGTGGGCTCGGCGGTCTGCCTCTTCCAGGTCTCCGGTGAGCGCCCCGCAGGTCCTGCCCACCCCCAGCCCTGCCCGCTCCCGCGGGCCCGTCGCGTCCCTGCCTCCCTGCACCTCGTCTGGGCCCCGCCTTTCCAAGACCCGCCCCTGCGCGGCCTAGGCCCCGCCCACCTCCCCGAACCCAGCAGGACCTCCTCCTACAGGCCTGCCCCCAACTCACGTCCACGCTTGGGCGGGGCCTTCCCCTTTCAGACCCCGCCCATGCCTGTTGGGAGCCCCGCCTGTTTTAGCTCAGCGCCCGCCTTGAACCCTGACAGCCCCGCCCCTTTCAGGCCCCGCCCCTTTCAGGCCCTCCGTGGCCACGCCCACCCCGCTCCACCCAGCGGGCCCCAGGTCCTGGTCCTAGGCTCCGCCTACATAGGACATAGACCCCGCCCCTTCCAACCTTGTCCAGTCTCCGCTCCCCTTTCCAGTTGTATCCGAAGAAGGTGCGACCAGCCCCGCCCACCCCCGGTTTAGACCCACCCATCAGGCCCTGGCCCCGCCCCCCTCCCGCCCAGCTCAGGCGTCAGGGTTCAAGCCCCCCTTCTTCGTCCTTGGTCCCACAGAGGAAGGTTGGGGTGGGGGTGGGGGTGGGGAATCTACTCTTTTCCTGACCGCAGGCCCAAAGTGAGGGGCCTGAGCTGTAGCTAAGGGGGAGAAGCCGCCCCTCACGGGTTCCCTAGCACCTCGTGGGTGGTGGAGGCAGCCCGCACACCCTTCCTGAGCGACCACCCCAGCGTTCCCGGCCCCTGGGAGCCCAGGCATCCCTCTCAGCCCCACCTCCTCGTCTCCATTCCTGGGTGGGCTGACGGCGCTGCAGACGGGAGTGAGAGGATCAGAGAGGGGTGGAGGTCTTGGTGAGGGGCGAGGGCCTGGCACGGTTGCCCACCGTCTCTCTTCTCCGCTGGGGAGAACTGGTTCCCTGTCAGAGCTGGGAGCAGTGCGGCGAACCCCAGGATGCCTGTCCCCCCTCCCACCGCACTCCCAGCTCTCCCAGCAGCCCAGACTGGCTGGGTGCCCCTGTAGCTCTTGTTTGGATCCCCTCAGGCAAGGACAGGGGGCTGACACCGCAGGCCACTGGCCACCTCCCCAGCTCCCCAGCCCCCCAGCCAGAGGCCCCTTTGACATTTCCCACCTCCTCCCCTCTCCCCTGTTCTCCCACACTTTCCCTGTCTCCCCAACGTTTTGCCTGTCTCTCTCCTGTGTCTTCTCTTCCTTCTACCTCCATGCCTTGGCCCCTCTCTTCCCATCTTTCCCCCCAATCCTCTTCCCTGTGTCTCCTCTAATCGCTGCTCTGTCTTTACCTTGCCCTTGCCACTGCATCCTCACCAACGCCATCTCTTGGAAAATTCAATCTCCCTTTTCTCTATCTCCCACCTTCCCTCCGACCCACCCTCATTCTCCCCAAACCCCTCTTTCCCCTCATCTCCTCTCCTCACAATATTCTCTTTGTCTCCCCATCTCATCTCTCTGTCCCACCCTGTCCTGTCTCCCCGTCCCATGCCTCCTCTCTTTGTCTCTCCCCATTCCCCACCCTCCATGGCCCCATGCCCCCCTCCCCGCCCTCTTAGCCAAAGCCTACAGCCCGGAGTTTTACTTCGACACCCCCAACCCCACCCGCAGCCACAAGCTGTCCAAGAACTACTCCTACGTGCTGCAGTGGACCCAGAGGGAACCTGACGCCGTCGACCCCGTGCTCAACTACAGACTCAGTGTCCGCCAGGTGGGCCAAGGGGTTAGGGGCCCCTGGGGTCAGCTGACCCTGAGGTGCTCATGGAGCCCGGGAGAGGGGGTGGAGATGGGCTGGGCCACACCGACCCTTCTTACAGACAAGCCTTCAGTGCCAGGGAGGAAGTGTTCTGGACACAGCAGCGGAGCTGGAGGTGCTGGGGACTGACCCCCACTCTGCACCCACGCTCTGGGCACAGCCCTGAGACCTGGGCAGGGGTCCATGGAGGGGGAGGGGGCAGAGCCAGGTCTGCTCATGAAACTCAGACTTTTTTCTTACAACAGAAGCTTAAGGTAAAATTACAATATTCTACCTCATAGGATCATTATTTTGAGGATTAGGTAAGGCATTTAGTGCCTCGCACACATTGAAGTGTTCAATATGTGTTGCTATTATTTGTTATTAAGCTGGCCCTGGGAGGTGGCTTGAGGGGTGAGTGCTCTGTTCCCCAGATGAGGGATCTGAGGGCCTGGCTTCCTAGTCCTTTGCTCTTTCTACTCCTTGACCCTGACCCCCAAAGTCACACCAGGGCCTGGGCTGGTGCTCTGGTGGCGGACACGGCCTGCCTAGCATGGGAACTCCCTGTACCTGCAGTTGAACCAGCACAGCGCCATGGTGAAGGCCATCCCCGTGCGGCGTGTGGAGAAGGGGCAGCTGCTGGAGTACATGCTGACCGACCTCCGCGTGCCCCACAGCTACGAGGTCCGCCTCACGCCCTACACCACCTACGGGGCCGGTGACATGGCCTCCCGCATCATCCACTACACAGAGCGTAGGTGGTGGTGGTGGGAGTGCGAAGGGCGGGTCCATCTGGTGTCCAGGGGATCCCCTCGCCCCTTCCCACATGGTCCCTGAGCATGGGCCCCACCACTGTGCTGTGTCCTGCTCTGTCACTGAGGCCAGGCCCCTCTGGCTCCCAGTCCTGGCCCCGGGGACCCTGCCCCTGGTCCGAAGCTCGGGCCCCTCTGCACAGCCCCTCTCGGTTCTGACTTGGCTATCTTGCTTGCTTTCTCAGCTATCAACTCTCCCAGTCTGTCAGGTGAGACACTCCCACCCACTTTTCCTTCTTAGGGACATAAAAGCACCCCTGGTGGGAGGAAGGGACCCGAAGAAATACTCAGAGAGAACATGGGATGGAGGCCAGCGGCTGAAGGAGAAGCAGAAGGGAGCAGGGCTGGGCTTGGACATGTTTGCATCCAGGATTTATTAAAGGAGGGGGACAAGGGTGGGGCTGGGGAACACCTCTAACTCAGGACCTTCCTCCTCACTGTCCCCAAAAGAAAGTCCAGGCTCACCCGTGTCCCCTGTTCTCTGGAGCAGGTATCCTTCACCTGAGATCCATGGGCCCCCAAAGGATCTGTATACAGAATTTAGGGGGGGTCTGTGGATCCGGAGCCTGGACGGGCACACACTCCTTTATTTTCCCCAACTTCTAGCGGAAATGTAACGTCTCCTTCGATGGGGAATGTAGGCAGCCAAACACAGTAGTATGGTCGCCACCTGGGACTGTCCCCAGAAGTCTGAGGTTTGCACATCAGTCACCTCAAGTTGTTGCAGCCCTCTCTCCATACCAGTTATGTCCAGTAGCCTTTCAAAACCATGGCAGTTACTAGACCAAACACCAGATCTCCTGATTTAATTAGACAATGAAGAAGCCCACTTATTGTAACACAAGTTTGTTTAGAAACATGTGACAACTCTCAGTATAACTGATTTTCTGTGCAACCTTTTGTATTTCACTTTGTGCATCTAAAATTGTTACTCCGAGATGGGGTCCTTGGACTGCACTCGCTCCAGGAGGGTCTGTGGTGCACAAAAGGTGAAGGAGTCCTGATCTGGGCACAGTTAGCCAGGGGCCCTGTTGCCTGGCTTCTCAAGCCTTGGGATCCTGGGCCCACTGCTGGGGAGCTCCCGGGGGTGGCAGGGAGGCAGAGCCGGACCAGAGGACCCCGGAGGCCGACCCTCTGTGTCTCACCCCCACTCCCCGCCCCGTGCAGACAACACCTGCCACTTCGAGGATGAGAAGATCTGTGGCTACACCCAGGACCTGACAGACAACTTTGACTGGACTCGGCAGAACGCCCTAACCCAGAACCCCAAGCGCTCTCCCAATACTGGTCCCCCCACTGACGTCAGCGGCACCCCTGAGGGTGAGGACATGGCCTATTGCTAGGAATGAGGACTGCGTCAGGGGTCTGGCCTCTGGGAGCCCAGTCTAATGGGGGAGACACAGCCCTGTCCTCAGGGGGCCCCAGTCTGAGGGGGGACCCAGCCCTGTCCTGAGGGAGCCCCCATCTGAGTGGGGACATAGCCCTGTCCTGAAGGGGCCCCCATCTGAGTGGGAACACAACCCTGTCCTGAGGGGGCCCCCATCTGAGGGAGACACAGCCTGTCCGCATGGAGGATCAGGAGGAAGAGCCTCAGCAAGGCTAAGGACTCGTGCAAGCTGGCCTACACCCCATGCTGAGAGCCTGGGAGGGGGTGTGGGCTGGGCAAGGCCCCTGGTGTTTGTAGCTGAAACCATGGTAGAGAAGGAATCGGAGGCGAGAGGTCTGGGTGGGGTGAAGAGGCTGTTGGTGTCTCCCCTCCCCCACAGGCTACTACATGTTCATTGAGACTTCGAGGCCCCGGGAGCTGGGGGACCGGGCGCGGTTGGTGAGTCCCCTGTACAACGCCAGCGCCAAGTTCTACTGCGTCTCCTTCTTCTACCACATGTACGGGAAGCACATCGGTGAGTCTGGAGACCGGGATTCTACCTCTGCGTGTTGGGGCTGGGGGCGGAGAGGGGGTCCCCAGGAGGCTAGGCACTGACACATGGGGCCTGGCTTTCCCAACGTGGGTGAATCCCAGATCCTTGGAGGGTTGTGGGCAGAATCTGCGCAAAGGGGGGTCCAGAGCCAGCTCGTGTGGGGTTTTGAGATGCTCAGGCTGCCAGAGTCTGGGGGGAAATGGCTCCAGCAGGATGAGGTGGGGTCACGAGGGGATGGAGGAAACAGCTAAGAGGTCGCTTGTACCGAGTGTCTGCCAGGTGCCACATGACATCCCGGGTGCTCTGCATCTGTGGTCTCATCGTCCCTCACAACCACCCGGGGAGGGAGGTGCCTGCGAGGTTAAGCACCCACATAGCAGCCCAAACCTGCCTGACTCCCTCAGACCCCAGACACAGAGCTGGGAGGGTGCTGCTTTGTGAGCCGTGGGAGGAAGTCTGCTTCCTGATGTGGGTGTGACCTGAGAGTCCCTTAGGGAGAGGTGGCACTGGCAGGAGAGCGGCACATGAACTGCTGAGCTCATCTGCGCAGCCTTGGCCGCAGAGCGCGGCTCTGTGCCGGCCGCAGGAGCTGCAGTGACCGCATGGACACGCTCCCTGTTCTCTCGGCACCACAGTCAGGTCAGAGAGACAGACACTGAGCAGCTGACTGTGCCAGATGCGATTCAGTGGCCACTGTGGCACGTGCCCGCAGCAGAAGGACAGGGGCCAAGGCCGTTGGTGCTCGGGGCCGACTCGGGCCTGGTTATAGAAGACTCTGAGGAATTGAAAACTTAAAGAATTTCATGTGTTTGCTTGTTTCCTTGCTTATGGGAGAGGTGACATATTCTCTATGGGTCAAAAGGTGCATGATGAGAGTCCCACATCCCAGTCCTCCTGCCCCCCGTAGCCCCACCCCAAAGGCAATCACTGTACTAGATTTTTGGGGAAATTCCCAGGGATACTTTACGAATATAGAAGCAGTACACATTTATCCCCCCCCCCCCCCCCTCCAATTTTACACTGTCTGAGTCTTGTTTTCCCTCTGAACTGTGCGTTGCAGTGGCCGTGCCTCGCCAGGCCACAGAACATTTAGTTGTTCTCCAAGGCTGCCCAGTAGAGGAGAGACTTTTAAGCAAGTGTAGACCTAAAGGCTCACTATGGAGGAGTCTGCACAGCCCACATGACGGGTCAAGCTGAACGGGTGAACTGGAATGGGGTGGGGTGGAGGGTCCTCGTACCCTGGGCCCCAGACCATCCGCACAGACCAGTTTGCCCCTGGCTGGCTCTGGGCTTTGTGGGAAGCCTCCTCTGGGGTAAGTGTGGGGGGACTGACCAGGGCTGCCTGCTCTGCCCTAGGTGTGTGTGTTGGGGGTGACCATGGCTGCCTGCTCTGCCCTAAGGGGGCGGGGGGCTGGGGTGACCAGGGCTGCTCTGCCCAGCCCTCTGTTTCCATTTGCTTCCCAGCTCGAGAAACCAATGAAACCAACTCTGCTTTGCCCAAGTCTTTCCCAGTTTTATAGTGAAAATCCCACATCCCAGGCAAATTCAGAGAGTTGGTCATTTTATCCCCAACTCAGGAGGGGCCTGGGACCCAGCTGCCAAGAGGAGGAGCATGCTGGGTGCAGTGGGGCCCCGGGAAACCAGGCCTTGGGAGCTGGGATGTCAGGTGTGTGGGCTCCAGAACTTGTCCGTGTACCCCAGGGCGTGGAACAAGCTGTCAGGGGAAGCCTCTGGGGGCAGATTTGATTCTAGCTGAAAGGACCCTGTAAGCGTCAGATGTGCCCAGCAAGAGGGGGCTGTCCTGTCCCTGGGCAGGAAGACTGTCCGCGGGGGTGCTGTGGAGGGGACCCCTGTCCATCCCGTGCGACTCCCGGCTCTGTCCCCTCCCCTCCATCTTCCCCAGGCCTCCCATACCTGACTGGACCCTGCCTGCTTCTCTGGCCTCATTTTCTCCTGCTCTTCCTCTGGCGACCACGTGGGCTGAGCACACGGGTCTCCTTGCGTTTCTTTAAATATTCAAGGCAGGTTCCTCCTGCCTTAGAAGCCTTTGCTTATGATGTCCCTCTGGCCTGGAACCTTCTTCCTGTCCCCTCATGCAGGCTTCCTCAGAGAGGTCCCTGGCAGCCCCTGAATTATTTTCTGTCCAGTGCTTGCCACCAAGAGAGCGCGCACGGCAGGGTCCTTGTCTTACTCACCGACGTATCTCTGGTGCCTAGAATAGTGCCTGGAACGTCGTGGTGCTCGATTAGTTGAATGAATGATAAGCCCCGAGGTAACTTGGAATCCTGAGATCCCATGGAAGTCCTCTTTCACTCCTGATGACAGTTGTGAAAAATTCTCACATTCAATTCTTGAGAACCAATAGCAATTGGATGCAGACTTTCCCTCAAGGAGTCACGGGAAAGAGAAGATGGGACTCCCGATAACTGCCATGCCCCTGCGCGGAGAGCGGGCGGGGCCTGGGGGCTGCAGTTTGAGGGCTCAGAGCTCCCAGGAAGCGTAGAGAACTCCCAGCCAACGCCTGGGAAGACTTCTGGGAGGAGGCGACCATTCAGAGAAATCTGGAAGCACAGGGAGGGTTTGGCGAGGGGGGATGTGGTCGGGAGGGGCATCTCAGCAGTGGGAGCAGCTGAGGCAAAGCCCAGAGGCCAGAAAGCGGGCGTATGTCCAGGCTCCGCCATGCAGGCCCATTCGGCTGAGGAACACAGGGGAGAACGCAGTGAGCAGACCCGCCCTTAAGGGGGTTTGAAGGTCGACACCTGTGAATTCCGTCAGGAAGCCCCTGAGCAGGGAGATCTTGGAGCTGATGGGGTGCTCAGGGGAGGGGGCAGAAATTCAGTGTCTTTGGGACAGGGTGGTGCAGGAGGAAGAAAAGGTATGAATGAGGCTGGACCCCAAGTGGGGTAGGAACAGGGGGAGATCTCCAGGAAGGGGGAGGGAAAGAGGTCCCTTCGGGGCTGGTGGGGAGCCCAGAAGGCACTGGGGCTTGAGCCTGCTGAATCAGTGTGGCACCCCTGGCCACTGAGTGCTGGTGGCAGCCCTCTCGTGGCCCCATCTGCTGGCGAGGGTCCCCTGCCCAGGCCTGGGTTTGCTGCTGGGGAAAGGGGCATTTCTTGCTGTCCCGGTCCCTCCTCTGCCCTCCCCTCCCACCCTACCTGGCAGCTCTAGGCACCAGCTGTCCCCAGACCTTGTGTTTTGAGGGCTCTTTTTGGTCCAAGCCAAGTCCTTTCATCTCAGCAGGTAACATTTGGTGGCTCTTCCCCACAGGGGGTCTGTCTGTCTGGTGTCACAGATGGTGTGGCTTTGTCTGTGGGCAGCTATGCCAGCCACCCTGCACCGCCTGAGTCCATTCCTCTTCCCTCTGAGCCGGGTCTTTTATGTCACTGGGGGCTTAGGGTAGGCTGGGAGAGCCGGGGAGGGGCGCCACATGGCCTGGGTGTTCTTAGCCAATCCATGGCCCTCCCCTGTCCCCCAGCACCTCCAGAACTCCAGGCCTGTGGCTGTGGGCAGATGGACTCAGTACCCACAGATTGTGCCTCCAAATACCCACAGATTGTGCCTCCAAAACTTGACGTTCACTCTTTACCACAGCTGTGTGGCATAACTATTAGTCTCTCTTTCGACCAACTCATTCCCTTTTTCTTAGCACGATTACTATTAGAGAAATCGTGGATTCGAAGGGCTAGCTTTATTCACCTCTTAAAACATATAAAAGTATTAAAATTGTAGTTTGTTGCTGTACCTCCAGAAATCATCCCACGTATCATGGGTGTGCGTTGTGTGTTTTGGAATCTTGCTGTGAGCGCAGACATGTGCCCATCATCCTGGGACCAGTTCCCTGTCGAGAGGGCGGAGGTGTGTGTGTGTGTGTGTATGTGTGTGTGTGTGTGTGTGTGTGTGTTGGGGGCGGGGGTTAGCTAATCGGGAAGGAAGGGGAGAAATGAAAGAAAATTTGCAGGTTGTCCTGCTGAACGGCACTCTTTCCTGTGTTAGCCCCGCCACCCCCGGTGCCGGGAGAACGGGACACCGAACCAGTCTGTGACGGGACTAAGGCCCTTCCGACAGGGGCCGTGCTGCGGGCGGTGGTGGTGGCGGAGGGTGCCCTTGTCCAGACCTCACTGGCCCCCTCTCTTCACGCCCACCGCAGGCTCCCTCAACCTCTTGGTCCGGTCTCGGAACAAAGGAGCCCTGGACACGCACGCGTGGTCCCTCAGTGGCAATAAGGGTAACGTGTGGCAGCAGGCCCACGTGCCCATCAACCCCAGCGGGCCCTTCCAGGTGAGTCTGCCGGCCCGAGCCCCTCACAGGCACTCCCAGCCCCTGGACGGGTGCTCTGGGCGGGAATCACTTCGGAAGGCCCGTGTTGTTCCTGGGAGCCCTGGGAGCTGATGCGGAAAGCAGCAGGGTGTGGGGATGAGGGAGGGGGGGCAGTCTGTCTAGCAGAACCTCCCTAACCTCTGCTCCCTGCTCTCTGACCCCACCCCAGATTATTTTTGAGGGGGTTCGAGGCTCAGGCTACCTGGGAGATATCGCCATAGATGATGTCACACTGAAGAAGGGAGAGTGTCCCCGGAAGCAGATAGATCCCAATAAAGGTGATGACTGAAAGGGGGATGAATCTGGGGAAGGCTTTGGGGTGGGCACCTGTGTCAGGGGTAGGAGAGTATCTGTGTCTGAATGGGGGCTCGGAGAGGCTGGGTGTGTGTGCGTCAGTGACGAGGTGCACACGCAGGCTCCAGCCGGGCTCAGGCTGTGGGGTGTGTGGGACAGTTAGACCAGACCCTGCCCTCCTGTGAGTGCTTGGCTGTCTTCGTACCGCAGTGCCTCCTGTGCTCCTGTCTTCATGTATCTCTGTGTGCGTGGGTCCAGATGTGAGCGTGTGCTCCCCCCGGGGGCCAGATGTTTGCAGTCATAACAGCTCAGGTTTACTGAGCAATCGCTATGTACCAGGCAAGATACAAAAACCTGTACACACATGAGCTCATTCAATCCTCAAAGCAGTCCTCTGGGGTGGCTCTTACTATTAGACTCATTTTACAGATGAGAAAACTGAGGCCCACTGAGGTCCAGTGAATGCCCATGTCTTAGCCACAGAGCCAGGACCCAGGACCCGGACCCCCGCAGGCTGAGCTAACTCCCACACCACACACCTCAAGACCGTGCTGATGTGTGTCTGTGTGCGTGAGGGCCATGTCTGCTTCAGGTCCCCAGAGAGAAGGGGAAAGTAACGGGCCCTCCCACAGCCCCCCTGCTGCCTGCGGCTCCCTGGTCCTCCAGACTGACTGGCGCCTGGCTGTCTCCCTCTCTCCTGTCCAGTGGTGGTGATGCCGGGCAGCGGAGTGCCCCACCAGCCCCGCCCACAGCTCTGGGGGCCCGTGGCCGTCTTCCTCCTGGCGCTGCAGAGATGATGAGAGCTGCGCGGCCCCCCACCCCGCCCCTGGCACACCAAAGTGTCTGCATCGTACCAAAGACTGACCTCTGCCAGCCGGGGTGCCCGGGGCAGGGGCGGCCCACAGGAGGGGCCTCCGTTGGCTGCGAGGATGAGCAGAGAACAAGGACAGAGGCCCCGCTGAGGCCCTGCAGACGCGCACACTCACGCCCTCACTCACACAGAGATCTATTAAAGCACAAGTTTCTATCCGACCTGCCAGCCGGCACCTTCTTTACCGCAGAGACGGGGACTCACTGAACGGTGTCTGCCACCCCAGGGACCTCGGCGCCACGCAGCCTTGTCCTGGCTGCACCTGCGGTGTGTCTGCCCTCCCCCCGTCTCTCACTTCAGGCTGAGCTCCAACCCATGGCTTTACCAGGAAGGGAGCCGGCACAGGAGCCCTGCCTTGCCCGGACTCTGAGACTCCCTGGGAGGGGGGAGGCTGGGGTCAGTTAAAGGGGACGGGTGTGGGTGGGGGGGGCGGGGGGACTTTTTGAGCTCTGTGAATGCCCAGTGCAGAGGACAAGGAAGATGAGACCCTGCTGCTTGCAACTCTGTACCCCGGGCAAGGGCCAGAAGGTGGAGCCCCCAGGTCCCCCAGATCCCCTGACCTGATTCCTGGGATGTCGTATCCCCCTTCCCTCCAGTGCCTCATTTGAAGGGACCCAGCATGGGGTTCTTGGGCCTGGCAGTCTGAAGATTGACCCCCCCCCCCACTACCTCCACCCCTGCCCTGAAGCATCTGGATTCCTGAGCGCTCAGTCCCCACCCAGCAGGCTGGCCTACCCTCACCCCAGCCGCTTCTCCGAGGCCAGGGGAGTGGTGGCCAGGCCCGACTAGGGTGAGGCTTGCCTCTGAAGGGGCAGAAAAGGCCTGCTTCTCGATTTTGCGTCCCCATGTCGGACACTGGTCTTGGCAGTGGAGTGGAGCCTGCCTTTCTTATGTACGTGGCACGAGGGGTTGCCCTGGACGGGAGGCTGTGTAGGGCTGCCGCCCTGCCCTCCTCTACTGGATGCGCATCCCAGGGCCGGTGAAGGAGGGGGGCCTTGTAGGCTGGGGTGGGGGCAGTTGCTGGTCATGCTGTTCCCTGGGCGCTGAGCTCATGCCCCAGCTGGGAAAGGGCTCCGGTCCTTGGGCCCTGGGTCGGAGCCCGAGCTGGGCATGACGGGATCTAGACCTTTCCTCAGCATCACTCCTGAGGCCCCTTCCAGGATGAGTCTTCACGCAAGTGTGCATGTGGCCATGTGTCTCTGGGTGTGCATGTGTGCGCATGTGTGTGGGCCCGTGTGTCTGTGTGTCTGTGGGTACATCTCTGGGCACGAGTGTGTGCAAGTATGAGTCTGCGTGTGCAGTAAGACGTGTCTGTGTGTGAGGCTGGGTCTGCACCTCACCCCCGTGAGGGCCTGTGTACGTCCCCGTGCATGCCCATCTTCAGGAGTGACAGGACCGTTTATGGGGTGCTAGCCACGTGGACCGCTCTAGCCCTATTCTGTGTCTCGCGCTGCCTGCCATCGCCTGAATGTCTACCTTTCACCCTCTGAACGGCAAGGAGCTTACAGATGACCCTGTTGGCATACAAGCACCTGCGGAGGGGCTTCTCCTGGAGTATTGGTGGGGGCAGCTGCAGGGAAGAGGCAGCGACGCCAGGGGCAGGCGGGAACCGAGGCAAACGCTGCCCGTCTCACTGCTCTGCCAGGCCTGATACCATCATCACCAACAGCAGGTGGGCGCCGGGCCAGGGCCAGAGCGGGGTCTCCTGATACCAACCAGCCTGGCTGCCTTCCTGGCCCGCCAAGGCCTCTGTCCGAAATGAGTGGCTCCAGGTCCCCAGAACACGCTGCCATCACACCTGCGGGTATTGTTCCTCAATGGTCCCATCTGTGCAGGGTCTGTGGTCCCAACTAGACTGTGAGCTCCTCCTCTGAGCCTTCCAACCCCTCCCCACCCGATCCCAACCTCTGACCGGCACTGTGGGCCTGCCCTGGAAATCCTCAGTGGGCGTTGCCCAGTGGACGGAATATACCAACAGAGCCTCCCAGGCCTGGCGGCAGGTCCGAGCCAGCAGAGTCTGTGAGGAGCAGTGCTGAGTCCACCCCGAGGTCCTGGTTTCACTGACTGGCACGCAGCCTGGCATCGGAAATGCTGGAACGCTCCTCAGGAGGACCTAAGACTGGGAGCCCTGGCCTTCCACCTGCCAGTGCTGCCTCTTGTGCCCCCTGGCCCCAGGCCTACTTCCCTCAGTCGGCCTTTGGGCACACCTGTCCCTGCCCTGGCTGTCCATGACGGGGACTGTCCTATGTTCACCTCCACATCCATAGCGTCCGGTGCAGCAAAGGTGCTTGACATATATCAGCTGAACTGAACTGCATACACGCGGCTCTGGGTTTCTGGTCTGGAGAGGGGACCTGGTGACATGGAGAGAGAGTGCAAGGCAGGGCAGTGACAGGGAGCACTGCTGAGGGAGATGGCACGGCCCGGGCAGCCCTGACTGAGGCCCCTGGCCCAGGCCACCAGTGTGCCTGAGTGAGACACTGAGGTACCTGGTCGTCTCGTGCAGGGGTGAGGTGGGTGTGTGTCTGTGTGCAGCTGGCCTGCTGGGGATGTGAGGATGTGGGGATGTGGGTGTCCTGTGAGTGCCCAGGGGGTACCAGTCTCTGTGAGTTAGTGTTGCGCCAGGAGATCTGCAAGGAATGAGTGCCTTTGTGTGTCTCTGGGTAACTTACAGGCGTGTGATTGCGTGTGTGTCAGCCCCCCTGTGTCAGCGTCCCTGTGTTGTGTACGTTTGTGTGCCTGTGGATGTCGGCATCTGTGTGTTGGTAGGTGGCCCATGAAGACGCAGCCCAGGGGAGAACAGGCTGGCTGGACCCAGCATCTCCCCATGGCCGTCTCCTCTCTGGGTCCGGGTGGCTGAGGCTTGTTGTGGCCTTAAAACTGGGGGTGCAGGGTTAGCTCTCAGGGCGTCAGGGCCCCTCCACCCGACCCCTGCAGGTGGGTGTCTGGGGAGAAAGGCACTCCTGGGCCAGGTGCTGCGTGGGTAGGGCGTAGGAGAGGGCGCCTCAGCCCTGCTGTCCTGCTGGGACTGTTGGACAGCCCCCTGGGTGCCAAGCTAGGCCCGCGAACCAAACCCCTCTGCTGGGATGCTCCCCGCTCGACCCCTTTCCCACTTGTCCTCCTCTCCCTGTGCTCCGTGAAAGCCCTGCCCAGGCTGTCCGTGCCTGAGGAGGTGAAGTCCGGCGGGAAGGGACTGGCCCAGGTCAGAGAGCCAGTTGGATGGAGCTAGCCCAGGAAGGCAGTGCTACAGCCCCGGGGGTGTCAGCCCACTGGCTACTGCCCCTGGGCCTCCTGCCAGGTAGCTGGGAGGAGCTTGGTCACACTGCCCTGTCTCCGGGTGTCTGGGCCCTGCCCTGGGAGAGGTACCATCTCCCTGTCCCAATTTCTGGCCTCTCATCCAGGCCGAGTTCCCTCCCGCCCCGGCTCAGGCCTGGCTGCCACCTAGAGGCTGCCTCCTTCTGCCCACACCAGCTTAGCGGCAGCCCGCCCGCCCCGGTCCTCAGAGGGACTGCTTCCCCTCCGCCCCTCCGCCTTCACACAAGCCCGGCCTGGGCGTGAAGGTCAGGGTGTCCTGGGTCGTCATCCTGTCGACTTCCCCTCAGGGCCAGGAGGGCCTGGGGAGCAGGGGCAAGTCGGGGTTTTCTTCTCCCTGGACAGGTCAAGGGGACGGGGGTATTCCCGTGTCTGTCTCCAGGAACAGGTGGGAGAAACAGATTGGGGTTCTGGGTTTAAGGGGGCCCTTCCCATTTCCAAAGGCAGGGTAAGCACCTCCTCTCTGTTAAATCAGTGTTATGTGTGTATCTGAGCGTGTGTGAGTGA
Source organism: Myotis yumanensis (assembly GCF_028538775.1). Taxonomy (NCBI): domain Eukaryota; kingdom Metazoa; phylum Chordata; class Mammalia; order Chiroptera; family Vespertilionidae; genus Myotis; species Myotis yumanensis. Next base: position 89,609,613 of record NW_027223757.1, read on the forward strand.
GTGTGTGTGTGTGAGAGGGTGTTTGTGTAAGGGTGTGTGTGTAAGGGTGTGTGTGAGAGAGAGTGTGTATGTGTGTGAGGGTGTGTGTGTGAGGCTGTGTGTGTGAGGGTATGAGTGTGAGAGAGTGTGTGTGTGTGTAAGGGTGTGTGTGTGAGGGTGTGAGTGTGTGTGAGTGTGTGTGTGAGGCTCTGTGTGTGTGAGGGTGTGTGTGTGAGAGAGTGTGTGTGTGTGTAAGGGTGTGTGTGTGTGAGGGTGTGTGTGCGTGAGGGTGTGAGTGTGTGTGAGTGTGTGTGTGAGGCTCTGTGTGTGAGAGGGTGTGTGTGTGAGAGAGTGTGTGTGTGTGTAAGGGTGTGTGTGTGTGAGGGTGTGAGTGTGTGTGTGAGGCTCTGTGTGTGTGAGGGTGTGTGTGTGTGTGAGAGAGAGAGAGAGAGTGTAAGGACCACTTTTCCCTGGAGACCTTTGACCCTTAGTGCTGGAAGGGACCAGAGACCACTGAATCCAGTGTCCCCACTGTGCAGGTGAGTAAGTGGAGGCCCAGAGAGATGGTACCTGCCCACCGCCACCCTTTCCCTCATGTCCCCACATTCCTTTCCCAGGAGCCCTCCTGGAAACGCCTCCCTCCTGGCATCCCCCAGCCACCCACGTCATCCTCTCAGCCCAGCTCCGGGGCTCCTCTGCCTCCGTGGTCTCCAGCACCCTTCCTGCCCAGGGTGGCTAGCTCAGCAGGCCTTCATCCCCCCCCCCCCTTCCGCCCCCAGGAGAAAAGGCAGGGGAGGAGGGGGCTGCTCCAGCCCTGAGGCCTCATGAACTTGGAAGAGAAGCCCCCCTCCCCCATGCCCAGGCCCACCCACCACCAAGGTCAAAGCACAACAGGAGACCCTCACTAGCGGGGGAAGGTACTGGGGTTGTACAGTCACACGACCCCATCCTCACCCCTTTGCCTTGCTCTCTGTCTCCACCCAGCCTCTGCCCCCCCTTTGTCTCCTTCACCCCAAGACCCCCAATGTAACCTCTAGTTGCGGACGCGGTTGTTTCAATAAAGCTGCAGTTCTAGAGCTCCGGCTCAGGCTGTGTGTTGGCGGCATGTGTGAGCGAGCAGGCCAGGCTGGGAGGGAGGGGCGCAGGGGCGAGGCCGGGGCTCCTCTCCGGCCACTGGGGAAGCCCTTTTTCTCTTTGGCACCTGCTGCCATGGATCCCGTTCTGCCGCCCAGACAATGGGGACCTGTGTGGCCTCTAACCCAGTGAATCCAGCCGTCCTCACCCACTTGTTCCTTTAGCAGGTGCTAGCCAAGTCCTGCCTCCCGGGGAGCTCCTGGGTAGTGGGGAGATGGACACTGAGCTAGTAACACACCAGGAAATGGGTCGTTAGGAAGACAGCTGGGGCCAGGAAGGAACATTGATGCTGGGAAGGAAGGTAAGGGGATGTTCTTATCTGGGTTGGGGCTTCAGGGAAAACTTCTCTAAAGAAGAGACATTTAGGAGAAACCTAAAGAATGATTGGAGTTAGGCTACTGGGGCCGAAGGGGTCTTCCAAGCAGGGGGAACAGAATGTGCAAAGGCCTAGAGGGGTAAAAAAAATCTTCGAAGCTTCAAGGAAGTGGGAAACAGACAAGAAGGAGGATCATGTTGGTCAACCACTAGTACTCACTTCGCCCTTTTCCTCCCCGGCTCCCAAGTTGTTCCCCGCCCCCCCCCCCCCCCCCCCACCACCTCCCCGCTCCTGCTCCCCTCACAGTCTGTGCTCCTGCCCTGGGCCATAAACCCCACCCTGCACTCCACCCGGGGCTGCCTCCCTTATTCATTGCCTGTCAGCTGCCCCCTTGCCCCCAAGTCATACTGAGCCAACCTCTCCCTCTCCCCAAGCCTCTCAGAATCCTAGAATTTCAGAGCTGCGAGGTCCTTAAAAGCCAATTATTTCAACCACCTCCCACCATGTTTTCCTGGGGAGAAATCGCTTGCCAAGGTCATGGAGGCAGGTAGTGATGGGGGACAGGCACCCTCCCATGAAGGTTTGTGAAGTGACCCCAAATCACGGGCATGGGCGCCACGATACGAACTACTGAGAGGGCAGGCAAATGACAGGATGAGTCTTTCGAGTTGCTCAGTTATGATGACTCAGGGAGGGAGAGCCAACAGCTTCATTTTCATGTGTCAGATGCGGAAACTAGACTCAGAAAGGTGACGGGCTAGCGGCTCTCTCCCCATCTTCATCCGCTCACACCTCCGGTAACTTCTTGCTGCCACACCTAGGATTTCTCTTCTAGAGCCTGGGACCCACCATGGGTTGGATCGGCTCAGTGGGTACCAGGAAGAGAGACCCTCTCAAACCCACTCACGGACGGCAGCGTCATTGTGAGGCTGTGTGTAGTGAGGGGGGCAGACGCTCTCAGAAACCCAAACACGAGAGGCGTGGCAGGGACGGGACCTGGAACCAGATGGGTCGTCTGGATTTGGTAGCTTTAGGAGTTTACGGCTCCGCACCTGCAGAGTATAGATGGACGCAGATTCTTCATTGTTCTTCCTAGAGATGGGGGAGTCTAGTTCCCTTCCCCTTGACCCTGGGTCTCCCACAGAGACTTGCTTGGCCTATAGAATGCGACGTTCTGTGTTGAAGGTGCCTTGCAGTTTCAGCTCGCCTCTTGGAGCATCCTCCCTGGGAACTCTGAGTCACCACGTAGTATGCCCACCTCCCCGAAAACTGACATGCTGGGGAGGCCACACAAGGGGCTCCAGGGGACCGTTCCAGCTGAGCCCAGGCTTCCAGTCATCCCCCCAAAGCACCAGACATGGGAGCAAAGGCGGGCTAGGGCGGAGCGTCCAGCCTGCCCTCCAGCTGCCCACCTCTGTCGGGGCCATGTGCCACAGAAGAATCTCCCAGCATGCTCGGCCCAAGTGCCTGACCCTGAGTCATGGGATCTAATCAAAATAGCTGCTGTTTAAATCCCCGAGGTTGGGGCAGTGTGTCAGAGGAGCAATGACCGCCCCGGCGTGACTCAGCCACTTCCCGGCGCCTGCTGACTCACGGTGCTTGCTCCTTCCTGACCTCAGCTTTCCCGGGCCACAGCCTCGCCAGCTCTGGCCTCCCTCACAGCCTCCAGTGCAGCTCCCAGCACGCACGGCCTCAGCCTCGCTAGAGAAGGGGCCCACGGGACTGGCCCACCGTTTCGTGCCATCATACACGTATCGTTGGGCGACCTGTTGATTGGCTACGCCTGGGTCAGGTGCCACCCCTGGTCCAATTAGCTGGATAGGAGGAAGCGGTCACAGATATATAACAGCTGATGCTTCTAGAAAGGCTGTGGGTGGGCCCCCTTCAGGAGGGCAGGGTGCTGGCAGGCCCCATAAATGCACATCCTTGGTTCTTCCCTCTTTCACCCCCGCCATGACCGTCCATTCTCAGGGCACAGTGGTGCCGTGTGTGTGCCCCGAAAATGACCCCGTCCAAGGCAGGCCCCCTGGTGGACCACACAGGTGGGTCAGGTAACTGACAGGAACAGAGTCTGGTGTCACTCAGGATGACTCAGATGTTTTTATTTTCATGTTTGCAGAGGAGGAAACTGAGGCGCTTACCCAAACCCATACGATCAGGAAGGGGAAGGTGCGCGGCTCCTGGTGCGCGTTCTCCCAGCCAGGCCTCCTCTCCCTCCTTCCCTCCCCGGTTCCTTACCCACTCACCAGGGGCTGCAGAAGCAGGGCCTCTCTGGCGTGGCTCCCCCTTCGGATGGAAAATGTCCCCGGTCCTAATTTTCTATTTCTAGCCGCCTGACCTTTTTGCATGTGTCCTTTGTGGAAAGCGACTGTAACACCTTTTTAGAAAGAGGCTGGGTATAAATAAGCCCATGAAAAAGGTTGAAACTCTCCTCCCCGAGGTCACCCTGACCCTGGGGGGGAGCATCCCTCCAAACTGCTTGTCGAACAAACCCCTGCTCCCAGTCCGTCCTCCCTGGGTACGCAGCCCTGCTGGACCCAGCGTGTCCCCTGCTCTGGGGTCAGCCTGGCAGCCGCCCTGAATGCAAACCCTCCCCTGAGGCCCTGGCCCTGTCTCGTTGGCAGTTTTGGACTTAAAATGTGTTGAGCTTCCCGTTTCTCTCAGGCCCACGAGGCCGGCCACAGCTCAGCTGAGGGCACTCACATCCCGTACTCCTGCTGCTCCAGGCACAGGCCTGCGCTCAGGGTCCCAGTGTCCTCCCAGAACCACCGCCAACTCACTGTCACCTGTGGGGTAGTGAGAAGTAGAGGGGAACACGCGCCAGGGAGGCTCAGAGGTTAAGTGTCTGTGCGGAGGGGGTCTCTAAGCCAGTGGTCGGCAAACTGCGGCTCTCGAGCCACATGCGGCTCTTTGGCCCCTTGAGTGTGGTTCTTCCACAAAATACCACGTGTGGGCGCGCGTGTACAGTGTGATTGAAACTTCGTGGCCCATGCGCAGAAGTCGGTATTTTGTGGAAGAACCACACTCAAGGGGCCAAAGAGCCGCATGTGGCTCGCGAGCCGCAGTTTGCCGACCAATGCTCTAAGCCATTGAGAGGTGCCCATAGTGTACTGTGCAAAGAGAAAGGCAGATCCAAAAAAAGCAGGCCTGTGACTACCTCATTATTATATTAGAAATACCTGCGGGTACACGTGAGCATGTGAACGCTTTTCAATCTAGAGCAGTGGTTCTCAACCTTGGCTGCACATTAGAATCACCTGGGAATCTTTTTAAAATCCTGATTTCTGGGCCTCATCCTCCGGAAATTCTGTTTCTTTATTATGGGGTGGGGCCACAACATTAGTAACAAAGAAACAGAATTTCCGGAGGATGAGGCCCACAAATCAGGATTTTAAAAAGATTCCCAGGTGATTCTAATGTGCAGCCAAGGTTGAGAACCACTGATCTAGAGGAACGTTCACTGGGTTATCTGTAGTTATCGCTGGTGAAATTTCAGGTGCTTCTGACTCACACGTATTATTTTTAATAGCCACAAAATAAATCTATTCTCTTAGAAAAGAAAAGCCAGAAGTCATCCAGGACTATAGATTAGAAATAAAGGTCACATTTTTTTCCTTAGCATTATTTTTATAACTACACATCACAGAGCCTGGGAAAGGCTTTGAACTTAGACCTTAAAATCTCGCCTGCTGATTTATTCCAATACAAACGCTCAGACAATGGGGATGAGGAGAGGAATTGGGTTGCGCTGGTCAGGGATGAGGGGGTGAGGATGTGTAGCCGAGTTTGGAATAAGAAAATCCAAGGGGAATAACGCCATCTCCGGAACAAACATGAACACTGGGGACATGCCTGGCCCCTGCGTGTGGGAGCATGTGCGTGGGCATGCACACGTGGGAGTGGATTGCATGTCCGCTTTGGGACACCCGTGTAACTTCTGTCCTGAATGTGGGCCATTTAGTGAGGTCTCACTCCTGCTCAGAGCCAAGGTGGGGGCGAGAGGGCGGGTCTCTTTAGCCTGGGGAGGGCTGGGGGAGGGCGGGGGGGTGGGCAGGAACTGTGGTTGGGCCCTTCCCAGACTCCTCCCCCACCCAGGAGGCAGAAAGCCCCTGGAACCTCTCAGACTCCTGACTACAAGCATCCCTCTCTGCTGATCTCCGCCCCAAGACCAGGGCCAGAGAAGGGGCCTGATTCCACGGGCGAGAGAGGGGCTGAGCCTGGACCCAAACTCAGGCTTGTGACCTCAAATAAGTCAGCCCCATCTGGGCCTCGGTTTCCCTGTAACTGGGAGGTTTGAACTTGAAGGTTCTTCTAGCTCCAGGCATCAGTGAAATGAGGGGTGGGGTGTCCTTCAGCAGTACAAGGAAGGGACCCCTCAAAAGAATCAATGGCAACCCGGGTGGCACAGCCCTGTTTCTGTCTGTGTCTGTCTCTGTCCCCCTCCCCAACACTGGGACCCCCATTACCCAGATCTAAGTGGGAGCTAGTCAACTTGCTCCCTCTCCACACCCCAATCCCTGAACTAGCCCTTCCCCTGCCAGGAGGCAAGCCTGAGTCTCAGTAGGGCGCCAGTCGGGGTGTGGGCACAGATCAGGATACAGAGGCTGAGGCTGGCGGGCTGCGGGCTCCAGGCCTGGGCTCCGTGCCCAGCGGTGGGCAGCCTGCTGCACACCAGCAGCGCCGCCCCCGGGGGTCTGGCTGAGAGTTCTGGGGCAGGAGATCTTGGCAGGATGGGGTGGATGTCAGGATGGGGCAGAGCCAAATCCAGAGTAGGCAAGGCCAGCAGTCTGCAGGGAGGATGCTGCCGGTCAGGGGAGGCCGCAGGTGGACAGGGGTGGACCGTGGCAGCTATGGGGATGGACCAGAGGGGAGTCTTGCCCTCCATGGCTCCCAGAGGCATCAGTGGCTCCCATGGCCCCTCTCTCCTGGAGGTGGGGGTGGCCCAGCAAACCCGGAGGGTTCCCAGGAGGCCATTGACCAGCACCAGACACCAGCTCCTGGGGTGAGGCCTGTACTGGGACTCAGGGATGTTCCTTCACCCCCTTCTGCCTGGGTCTAGAAGTGGGGACAACTTGGGATGCAGGAAAGTCCCCATTTCCCCTCCCCCTAAGATGGGACTATGGACTTTTCTTTGTCTAAAACTTGAGAAGCAGAGATGGCTCGATCTTCCACCCCCACACCCCAGGATTCTCGCCCGCTGGGACTCTGCTGGGAGGCATGCAGACTTCGGGCCTGTGGGGTGGTGACCGTGGGGTGGTGCGGGGTCCAGGTCTCTGACCTCAATCCTGATCCTCAGCCTGGGTGACGGGCCTGACTGAGGAAGTGGCGCCCTCCTTCCTGCCCTGACTGCACCCCGCTCCAGGGCCTTTATTATTTTAAAATATATTTTTATTGATTTCAGAGAGGAAGAGAGAGGGAGCAAGAGATAGAAACATCAATGATGAGAGAGAATCATTGACTGGCTGCCTCCTGCACATCCCCCACTGGGGATTGAGTCTGCAACCCAGGCATGTGCCCTGACCAGGAATCAAACTGTGACCTCCTGGTCCATAGGTTGATGCTCAACCACTGAGCCACGATGGCCTGGCCAGGGCCTTTAGAGGCCTCCATACCTCTCCACCCATCTCCCCGCACCTGTCACCATGGGAACAGTGGGGCTGGCAGAGGTGTCTGTTGCCTCCAGACCTGAGCAGGGCCTGGCTCTTCTTGGCTGGTCAGTCTGAAGACGTTGCCAAGGGTTTCACCATTGAAGGGAACCCCTGGCCACGCCCTCCGATGGCTGCCAGGGTCCTCCCTGCTGTCTTCCCCAAGTCCTGCTGGGACTGCCGGTGACCAGGAGCTCAGCACTTTGCAGACAAGTCATTCCCCATTGGCCAGCTACATCCCCTCCAAACCTTCTGCATCCTGTGTGATGGTGGGGGTAAGGCAGTGACAAAATGGGGACGGAGGCTCTGTTCTGCACCCCGAACATTCCAGAATGGGCTGCGGAAACCCAGGCCGTCACTCCACGGAGGCGTGGTTCTGCCTTGAGAAAGAGTGTAATGCCCAATGGGAGGGGCACACACTCAGGGCCCAGCGCCTGCTCTGGTCCAGGCTCTGCCACGGACTTCCTTTTGTTCCTGTGTCTGGACCTCGGTCTTTCACCTGCAGAATGGAAGGAGTTTGAGTTCGAAATGATTTCCTTAGGGCCCTGAAGCTTTGACTTCCAGTATTCTGTGTTTTTATTTGTTATGAGGGTGAAGGATTTGGCACAAGGAGCCATCACTAACAGTCAAAACCAGTTTTATGCTTGAATCCCTGGGTTAGCAGAAGATGGGTTCCCATAACACTTGTTTAATCTGCGGGCCACTGCCCGTCCCCACAGGCCCTGCCCAGGTTCTTAGGTTGATCGAGCCCTGTTCCCTTTTCTAGAAATGGCATCCTCTTCAGGCCAAGGTGGGTTTCTCTTTCTCCCCTATTGCCCTGTTGGTCACTCTGCCCAACTTCCGGATGCCCTCTCTATCCTGGATCCATCCAGGCTGTTCTAAGCCCGCCTTCCTCACCACCCACCATGACCCCAAGGGCTCTGACCTCCTTCTTGCCTCTAAACCCCAGGAGAATCTCCATCCCTTTCCCTCCACTGTCTCCTTCTCTCTTCCCGGATCCCAACCCTGGGAGTTCTTTTAACTACTAGGGCAGGGGGGATTGTTGCATTTTTACCATACAGTATCCATTCGTTCATTCACTCATTCATTCATTCATTCACCCTCTTAGTCACTGTGGCAGACACCGTTGGTTACTAATGCCACAGTCACTCCCTACTATTTTTGTCCCCCTCCCACTCTAGAGCTTGAAAAACTGAGGCACTCATTTCTCAGCCTCCCTTGCAGCTAGAGCTGGCCCATGTGACCCAGTTATGATAATAAGATCTGATGAAGTCTGTTGGGGGCTTTGGGGAAAGAAGGAAACTCAGGAGGATGGCCCTATCTTACCTCCATGGCCCTCACCCTGGTTCCTGCCCATGGGCATGATTGTGTGAGGTGTGATGTCTGGAGCAGTGGTAGCCATCTGTGGTGGCCTCCTGGCACCAGGCCCAAGGATAAAAACCAACACTCTGAAAATGGTGAAGCAAAAAGGTGGAATGAGCCTGGGGTTCTTTGAGGACTGTTGAGCTGTTGAATCCACCCCTCCACACTTCTCATTAAGTAAACAGGCGTCACAACAGTTAAAGCTTTATAAATGAGGTATTATGTGTTTTGTTGTCACCATAACAGCAACAAGTTAGACATTCACTCAATCGATCATCCACTTATTCATTAACTCACTCATGCATGTGTTTACCTTCTTGCTGTATTGATTTAGGATAGAGATTCAGATGCTCTAACGGAGACCCCAGACAACAGTGGCTAAATTTAATAGAAATGTATTTCTCTCACACATAACAGTCTGAGTATAAGTAGTCAAGGGCTGGGATGGCAGGTTCAAGAGGCAGGGTTCCAGGATCCTTCTAGCCTGTTGCTTCACCTCGCCTGGGTCCATATGTTCCAAGATGTCCCCAGCACATCGCATTTCAGCTGGAGGGAAGGGGGAAAGGCAAGAGAGGGCCTGGTTCTTTCTTTTAAAGATATGATCTGGAAGTTAACACACACCATAGTTTTTTTCATGGCCATTGGCCAGAACTTAGTTATATGGCCGTTTCTGGCTATAAAGAAGACTGGGACATGCATGCTTTATTCTAGGTTGCTATGTGTTCAGCTATAAATTATATATATACACTCTTTTACTATAAAAGAAAATGAGAACATTCATGGGCACAATTAGCAGTCATTGAATTTTTTTCATTTTCACTCATTCACTCATCAAACACATATAAACACATACTATGCAGAAAGCACTGGGCCACATGCCAAGGCCTCAGATTCCGGCTGTTCATAGTCTAGTGGGAGAACAAGGCAAGTCTAGGCATTCAAATCCAACCAAGCTTTGCGAGTACTCGCTCTGCCCAGACATGTATCCAAACTGAAGAGCCAAGAGCATAATGACATTGCATTTGCTGGGCCCTGAGCTGGCCCACCTCCCCCTCAGGTCCCCTGCCTCTACTGAGACACGGGAAGAAGGGAGAAAGGTGACAATGGCAAGTGAGAGCATGTCCCTCAGAATAAATCTTTGCTAGAAAAATCCTTCTTAGGTTCTAATGAGATTCCTGCCCGCAGAGATGAAGGCTCTCTCTTTGTCCTTTTGTGTGACGAACATCAGTGCTGGCATCTGCCTCAGACACCCTTCTGGTGCCTCTGAAGGGAAGCTGTCAGTCTTCTACCCATTTGGGTGGCGAGGAGACTCACTTCCTTTGGGAAGCAGAGATGTGTTGCATGGGTCTGACCCCGTGCCTGGCCCACAGCGAGTGGGCTGCAGGAGCGCGATAAGTGGATGAATGAGGAATCAAGGAGCGTGTGGTAGAGTGTGTTTCCCAAAATTGGCTGCAGCAATATTTCTGGTTCTATGTTAGTTCTTCTAAGACCTGGTCACTTCTCATGGATTTATTTCCTCTCTTGAAACTGGGCAGATTTGTGACTGCTTCTACCAATAGATTGCAAAATAACTCTGCTTGGGTCTTGGTCTCTCTCTCTCTCTCTCTCTCTCCCTCCCTCCCTCCTTCCCTTCCTCCATCCTTCCCTTCCCCCTGCTCCCTCCCCACTGTCACCAATAGCCAGCATCAGCCCCCAGACACGAGACTGAGTGAATGTAGATCATTGCAGCCCCTAGGCTTGGATCCACCCCAGGTGATTCTGGGTGAAGTAGAGATTGTCTCTCCCCACCAAATCCTGCCCAAGTGGAAAATTCATGAACAAAAGAAATGTTACTGTTTTAAGTCACTAAGTTTTGGGCTCATTTGTTATTTGGCGATAGATTACCACAAGCACGGCAGATTTCAAATGGCCACGAACTCTTTGCAACTCCCATCAAGGGATGGGGTCTATTTCCGCGGCCCTTGGGTCTGGCCGGACCAGCAGAATGCAGCAGAGGTGATGTGCAACGGCCACGCCCGGCCTCAAGGGCCTTGTGCTTCCATTCTCATGGTCTTGCTGCCCCGAGCCTGCGAGGGACGAGCTCCCCTGCAGATACTGGAGACAAGGTCCAGCCGGCAACCCGCACCGACCTCCAGGCGTGTGAGCGAGTTCATCTGAAGCCATTCTGCCCCAGTCGAGCCTCCAATTGCAGCCACACCGGGGGGCCCAGGCAAGGACCCCGCCCAAATTGCTGACCCCCCAGGAGTGGGACTAAATATGGTGCTTGTTTTCTCAGCCACTGAGTTTGTTTCGCTTCCCTAGATAACTGACAATAAAAATCAGCTCCTATTTCTGAATCAACAAGAGCCCAGAGGCACTTGGAGGGCCAGTGCTGTGTCAGGAGGGGAGGCGGGCAGAGGAGACGAGATTCTTGGCCCCGGGAGCTGGCTGCCCAGCGGAATGGCCGGGTCTCACTGGAGGAGACGGCCAGCTGACAGCTCAGACCCGTGGGCTCTCCGTACCCTGATGGAATGGAGGCCTGGGGCACACAGCTGCCCAGTGGCACCAGTTTCACAGCCTCGTTTGCATCAAGGTGTCCAGGTGGCTAAGCTGTCTCCAGTGGGGGGTGGGGGAAGGAGGCCGCTCCAGGCTGGACCTGCGGGACAGTGGGCTGTGTTTCCCTCTAGGGGAGAGAAGGAGCCAGGCCCCTCATGGCCTTTGGAGGGAGAGCTGCTCACTGCCTGGAACTGGCATCGAGGAAGTTGTAAACCTCTTACTTACACTTTGAGTTGTTACAGGACTTGAGTTTCACCCTCTTTACTGCAGCCAGCCCCTCCCGCAAGGCAGCCCCCAGTGGCCCAGTCCTGGCTCCAGACTGGAAGCCCGGGCTCCGCAGGCTGGGGAAGAGGTGATGGCGACTCCCTCCTGTTAGAGTGTGAGCGCCAGGCGAGCAGGCCTTCTGCTCCTTCTGCTCACAGCCGAGTCTCTAATCCGGGCTGGAAGCGGACCATGATGGGCAGTAGGAGCTCCCTCAGTGTTTGCTGATTGGATGAGTGAACCAGAGATCAGCAGTATTTCCTGTAATCCCAGGAGCTCCCTGAGGACAGGGCTGTGTCCCCCTCAGATGGGGGCTCCCTGAGGACAGGGCTGTCTCCCCCTCAGACTGGGGCTCCCTGAGGACAGAGCTGTGTCCCCCTCAGACTGGGGCTCCCTGAGGACAGGGCTGTGTCCTCCTCAGACTGGGGCTCCCTGAGGACAGGGCTGTGTCCCCCTCAGACTGGGGCTCCCTGAGGACAGGGCCGTGTCCCCCTCAGACTGGGGCTCCCTGAGGACAGGGCCATGTCCCCCTCAGACTGGGGCTCCCTGAGGACAGGGCTGTGTCCCCCTCAGATGGGGGCTCCCTGAGGACAGGGCTGTGTCCCTCTGACTGGGGCTCCCTGAGGACAGGGCTGTGTCCCCCTCAGACTGGGGGCAGTGCCTCTGGACAGCTGGGACTAATGCAGGGCGAGACCCCTGGGTCTCCTGCCCTGGCCGTCAGGCCCCTGCGACATGGGCATGGACGGTGGCAGGGCCGCAGATGGCATTCAGTGATGGCAGAGGGTGGTTAAGTGCCCTTGGAATGAAGCTGAGCCTCATTACAGCTTGTTGGAGAGAAGAGCCAATTAGGGAGGTAATTTTCCTTGAGCAGTCTGAAGGATGGAGAAAACGATACCCACACAGCCAGGAAGCCAGCAGCCGCCCACCTCCGCTGGCTCCATGAGGCCCCTGCCCTTGCCTCCAAGGAGACCCCCAGCCACATGTGGCCGTGGGTGCAGAGAGGCAACTGAGCCCCCACTAAGGCCTCAGGGCTCCAGAGGGTGCACGCTCAGCCCCTCCCCCATGCAGCCCCGCTCACACAACACGCTGTGGGTATAAACCTGCCCAGCCTCTAAGAGGCCCATGGTCCTGGCACTGGGAATTCTTCTCCATCACTAATTGCCCTGTTTGGGGCACCAGTGTCTTTTTAGGACATCCTTTGTGGGGAAGGAAAAGAGGAAGCAGCGTTAGGGAGAGGCTCTGAGAACCGTCCCCTCCGGTCCCCATCAGGGTGTCCCGGGCCTTCTGTGGCCGGCAGTCGGCAGTCAGAGGAGAGATGGTTTCCCGGGGGCTCGCACAGGCCAGGACTTGGTGGAGGGCAATGACAGAAACCAGCTTAAGGGATTGAACCAGGGCGAAAAGAGGGGGGCCGGGTTCTGGGAAGGATTTGGAATCTCTCTTATTATCAAAGAAAGGGAAGGACAAGCAGGCAGGAGAGCCTGGGGGACAACTGGAACCCAGGACTCAAAACCTGCCACAGCTTTCTGTCATTTTCCCTCTGGCCTCTACTTGTCTGCCCGTTGACCGGACTCTCTCAGGCCCTCTTCCTGCCCATGAGGCACCAGGCTCTCCCTCATGACCACGATTCAGTGGGTCCGTGGCCATGGGCGGGGACACGCTACACGCCCTCTCCTGGGGTCACAGAGCTGGACAGGTGGGCTCAGCTCCCCAGAAGAAGGGGATGCCAACCCCAGAAGGACAGGGCTGGGGAGACCCTGTCATAGTTATCAATTGTGGGGCGCAGCTGTCTCCTTCCTTCACTGTGTGCTGGCATCTTGTCCCGTAGTTGATCTGTCTCATCTCCTTTATTTCTTAAAACCAGCATGAGATAAGTCTCTATTACTATCACCCATGATGTAATACAGACAAGGAAACTGAGGCTCAGAGAAGTTAAACAACTCGCCCCAGGTCGCACAGCCGTTAAGTGAGAGAGCCAGGACTTGAACCCAAAACTTTTGGTGGCACAAGTTGGGGAGGGAGGGAGATACAATCCATGTGATGAGCTAAAGCTTGAACATGTGAAACGGACCTCCTAATGCCCAGTGGTCTGAGCCAAGTGTCCGAAACAGAGTTCCTACAGAGCGGAAGGAAGCCAGATCAGGGCAGAGCTGAGCAGGCTCAGCAATCAGGGTAGGCTTCCTAGAGCAGGTGGCATTCGTGAGACAGAAGGATGGGTGGGGCTGCTCCAGAGCTTGCAGGCAAAGAGGCGCTGCTGGCAGTTGGAAGTTGGGCTGGTGAGACGGACGAGGGGCCACGGGCGGGCTCCAACAGCATCTAATTTAGTGGCCAAGCCAGAGGGCTGTACGGCCCAGGTCAAAAGGGTGGGCTGCAGGGACACTGTGAGTAGGGCAGACACCAGGACATTGTGGGTTTTAAAACAGAGGTGCGGACAGGAAGGAAACAGCATTTCTGGCAGGTGGATCTCAAATACGTGTTGAGCACAGCAACACATAGCTTGGGCTCAGGAGAGGGACAAAGCAGGGGGACTTGGGGTCTCTGTCCACCCTGCACTCCATCCCAAGGCTGCCCAGAGTTAGACTTGGAAGCAAGCCTCTAGCTGAGCTGCCCTGGAGGAGTAGCACCCAGCACAATGCCAGGCACATAGTAGGTGCTCAATAAAGAGCTATTACCCCACCATGGTGGTGACAACACTGTCAGCTGGGATGTCAGATGGAGGGAGGCTGCAGGAGAGAACCCACTCAACTAACTTCTGAACGCCTGCTCGCGCCATGCACACTCAACTATGAGCACCTGCTGTGTGCCATGCACACTCAACTACTGAGCACCTGCTGTGTGCCATGCAGTACTGCCCAAGGTGCGTCCTGAGAGCAGAGATTTTGTCTGTGTGGATCCCTGCTCTGCCCCCACAGTCCAGAACTAACTTAATGTGTCATGTGTACAAACACTCCCAGCTTCTAAGAGCTTCAGGGTCTTGGCATTGGGAAATTCTCGATCACTAATTGCCCTCTTGGAGGCCGCAAGTGGGGAAACTGAGGCTCAGGAAATTAAAGGACTTGCCCAAGGTCGCACAGCTAGACAGCGAGGGAATCGGGTTCTGCTGATTTCCCAAAGCATTTTTCAGCCAGCAACTCCTGCTCCTCCCCGGGTGGGCGGGAGCCAGGCGAGGAGGGGCCCTGTCTGACTCGCTGAAGGGAGGTCTGGTTCACTCCCTCCACTTCCGCCTGGCCCTGCTCAGGGGTCAACCCTTCAGACTGGAGTGGGGGGCAAAGGAGAGAGGGGGCCTGCAGAGCGACAATGGCTGGGCCCACGCTCGGTCCTGGCAGCTTCTCGGAGTCTGAGGGCGTCAGCCCAGCAGCAGGGCAGCCTGCTAATTAGGACGCGGCTTTATGACTCACTCTTCCGAGATGTCATTTTCTAGACTGGGGGCTGGGGGTGGGAGTGGAAAGGCACACACAGAGTTGTTTTTAATTACATTTGGTTTGCTAATTTCTGATAGAAAATAAATATTTACCGGGAGCCATATTTCTTCATTTCACGCCAGCTGACTCCCGAGTTTATCGGGAGCCCAAACAGCCACCTCCTGCTCACCTCCCAGCCCCCCACATCCCCACCCCACACTGAAGGCGCATCCGAGCTGGAGGGACCGGTGGGAAGGGAGGGAGACGGAAGGAGATGGTGAGGCAGAGGGGAGTCAGGCCTGGCTTCTGCGGGGCGGCAGGTCCAGGCTCAGGTGTGGGCAGAGGGCAAGGGGCCTGAGGACTCGGGGAGCGCCTCCCTCCTGATGCTCAGCTTCGGGGGCTGGGGCTGGGGCCGGGGCAGCTCTGAGCACCCCCCCTCCCCGCCCCTTCTCCCAGCCTGGTTTCTAACATCAGGAAGATCCCTAAGGACACTTCTGGCTTCCACATCTAGCAGGGGGGTGGGGGGTGGGGGGTAGGTGGGGAGGTGGTGTGTGTGATTCTGGCCCCCGAAGGGTCTCTTCAAGGAGCGTCTCCTGAGGGCTGAGTGATGGGGACGGCAGGGAGCTAACACTCACCCTGTCCACTCACTGGTTTCCAGATGGGCCCGTGGAAGGGAGGGGAGGGAGGGAGGGGAGGAGGGAGGGAGGGGACGATATGGGAAAGAGAGGAAGTGATGGAGAGCTCCCCTGGGGGTGATGGAGCTCGGTGGCTCCCAGGAAGTAAGGACCTCTGCCCTTCTCTTTTCTGAGAGTCAGGTCTTAGGGTTCACAGGGGACACATAAAAGAGGGGTGTCTCCCTAATGCTGGACAGGGGAGAGGAAACTAGAGGCCCCTTTGTTGAAGGCTGGGGGCCGTGGCAGGGTGGGGAGTAGGAGCAGGGCGGTTCTCAGCCTCGGCACTATTATTCACGCTTTGGGCTGGATAATTCCTTGCTGTGGGCGGCTGTCCTAGGCATTATATCTCTGGTCTCCGCCCACTGGACGCCAGGAGCACCCACCACCCAGTTGTGACGACCAGACATCGTCAGATGTCTCTCCGGAGCGTGTGGGCACAAAATCGCCCTATGAGAAGGATAATGGGTGGGGGCGGGAGGGAGAAGCCTCAGGATATTAGGGGGGCGTCTGTGGGGACTCTGGACTGAGAGGTGAGGGGGCCCCTAAGGAATAGGGAAGAGATAAGGAGATTTGGAGGCTGGAGACTGGAGAGGCCCCTGCCCCCCCAGCCTGGTTTCTAAATCCACGTTAAGCCATGATTGTTTTTTTTTTCCCAATTACATTTCAATTTGGCTCAATTACTTTTCCATTATTGTTCAAGCGACTCGGTTTTAATTGAAGCTGCTGGTTTCTTATCTCTCTCATTCCCCCAGATAGAACTGGGGAGGGAGGGGAGGGCTGGGGTTGGGGAAGCCCAGGTTGGTGGAGTTTTAGGGGCAGTGGGCATATTCAGCAGAAGGACCAAGGCCTTGAGGGTGGGGCATACCCAGGAGCTCTCTGGGATATCCCAGAGTGGCCAACAAATCCATAGGGGGAAGTGGGGGAGGGGGAAGAGAGCTTCAATGAAGGAAACTATGATAATGACATTTGCCAAGCACCGGCCATTGTTGTCACTAAGACCAAAAAGGTATGTACTATTATCATACCCATTTTACAGATGGGAAAACTAAGGCACAGAGAAGTTAAGAACTTGCTCTGAGTTGTACACCTGATAAGAAGAGCTGGGAGGCAATCCAGCCCTCTGGCTCTTAAGTTTGGGTGCTTAACCCCAGGTTATACTTTCTCTCCTGAGTCACAGTTATACCCACTGGCCCCCTCCCAGCCCCAGCCCCATCTCCCTGACACTCTCCCCATTCCAAACTCTGAGGCTCTGACTCAGCTCCTGCTAGGGCGTTTGACTTTCCATCTGTCTCTAATTCTTCCCCAGCCTTAAGAGCCTGGCCTTACCTACCTCTTCCAAGAAGTCTTCCCTGATTGGCCCCTGCCCTCATGTACTCCCACAGCCCTGAGCCGTCCTACCCACCCATGTTACTAGCTGCTGTAGGGCTGGAGGCAGGAAATGGGGTGGGGCGGGGGGGAGGTTGGAGGCAATGACTTGCACTTGGACAGATCAGAGTTAAGTGAATTAAGTCACCTACAAGCTGTGTGATTGGGCAAATCACTGAACGTTGGGTGAGCCTCTCTTTCTTTGTCTGTACACTGGGTGTTAACAGCACCGACCCCTGAGGATGGGTGTTCCGAGGGTTAAACGGAAGGGGATGAAGTGTGTGAAGCACCAGCAGGAAGTAGGAGGTTTAACAGGACAAGGGCTTTCTCAGCCAGCCCTGTGTTGACCCTGGGACACCGGCAGAGAGGGGTCAATCTCCCATTCAGAGGTGTGTTCAACTGCAGGGCTGGATGGATCCCGGCTTAACCCCGAGTGTCATCAACGCTGGGGCAGAGGAGACAAACAGCTGTGACCTCTGCGCCCACAGGGTGAAGAGGAGGCGAGAGCGAGGATTCCGGGGCGGCTGTCCCTGTGGCTCTGAGGGCGGGTGCGTTCACGGTGAGCAGGCAGCCTGTCAGGCGATTGTGTGCACGTGGTTTTCTCCGTTAGGAGAGATGCCTTCCTTCAAAAGGCATGAATATCAGACCCAAGTGGCTTTGAATTGTTTTCCCCAAATAGCCAAAAGGTCTGCAAGAGGCTGGTTCCAGGGTGACCTGTGGCCCAGCTCTGCACAGATCCCTCTGCGCCGGCACCTTCAGCGAGTGCAGTGTCACCAGCCGCTTTGGGAGGACTGCACCGCAGCTTCTGCAGGCAGCGTCTGCGGCTGAAAGGCAGGAGGGAGAAGCGGGGAGCCCTCCTCATGCCCAGTCTCCTTTCATCGGGGAGAAAAGTCCTTCCCAGAAACTGCCCGGCAGATTCCCGGATGTCTCCTTGGCAGGAACTCGGGCACACAGTCCCCCAGCTGCAGGGGAGAGAGGGGGAGCCAGCCTCTGGCGCCCTGTCCCCAGGGGCACCAGCTTGACGTGGGAAGGGTCTCCTGGAAGGTCCCCCCGCCTGGGGCCTTGGAGGAACTTGACTTTTGTGTCCTCATCTGGCGCGTCCCCGAGTGAGCACTTGCGGCAAATAACCTCCGGATAAGCGGCTTTGGTGCCGGCCTCCCAGGAAATAAGCCCCCGTCCCCAAATTAGCTTGTGCTGGTGCTCCCTGCTGCCTTCATCTTTTGTGAAGCTTTTGAGTTTATTTCTTAAAATGTCTTTTGTCCAGTTCTCTTTGTTGTGTTTGAAGGAGGGTTGGTCTGAAAGACGTGGCGTGTCATTGACCGGAACAGAAACTGTGGTGCCCGGCAGAGGAGTGGGATGTCGCACTCGGCTTAGACCAGCGACATCCCCCGAGGCTGGCACACCGCTGAGCCCCAACAAAATCGGGGTTCTCCGAGAGAAGGAGGAGGGGAAACGGCTGCATGGTGGCCCCGGCCGGCCAGCCACAGGCTCATTATTGCTGAAACCACTGGTCAGGGCACGGGGGATGGTGGCCCGGAGGCCTGCCTGGGAAGTGTGCCTTTTTGCCTGTACTCTGGGATTTACTGACATTTTCTTCCAACAAGCATTTTATTTTTTTATTTTGAGACAATGACACACTCACAGAAGAGTTGGAAGTACGGTGCCAAGAGCTATTTATTTTCTGAGGCACTTGAGAATAAATTGCAGACCTAATGTCCTAGCACCTTCCAATGTATGTATTTCTTATACTCAAGGCCATTCTCCTGCATGACACAGCCATCAAAATCAGGGAATTAAAACCGATGCATCGCTGCCTTGTGATCCTCGGGCCCCATTCAAGCGTTGACAGCTGTCCCTATAACGTCTTTTACAGCCAAAAGGTTCAGTCGAGAATCACGCGCTGCATTTAGTTGCCAGGTCTCTGTCATGTGGAGCTTCCTTCGCTCCGAAACCGTTCTTTGATCTTTCCTTGACTTTTATCACTTCAACATGTTTAAAGATTACAGGCCAGTTGTTTTGTACAGTGTTACTCAATGTCTATTTATCTGGCAAGGATTACAAAGAAGTGATGCTGCGTCCTTCTTACTGCATCCTATCGGGTTGCAATATGTACCATTTCTGATGATGTTCACTTCCAACAAACATATTTTGAACATCCTATATAATAAAAGGCTGATATGCAAACTGACCCTTAGATCGGGAGTTCGACAGAGAGTTTGACCAGGAGTTTGACCAGGGGGCAGGGCCGATCGGCCTGATTGGGGCAGGCCTGACTCCACCTGTGCACGAATTCATGCACCGGGCCTCTAGTATTTACATAAGCATGGCCTCGGACTTCTCAGTGTCCCGAAGCTGCTGTTCACACCTGCACACATAAAACAAACCGGGGCCAAGGCTACCCTGCGTTAAATGACCTGTTGTGGGTAAGTCCATGGTTTACCCATTCAGGGGAGAGAGCAATCAGGGAGGCCTTCAAGGAAGAGATTGAGTATGGCCTCAGAATGGGAAGGATTTGGCAGGGACTGATGGGAAGCATCCCAAGGTGGGAGGGACAGTATGTCCAAAGGCTCAGAGCTGAGAAGAGTAAGGCATGGATGACAGAGACAATACATTCAACAAAGCTGTGTCATTTCTGTCTTGGATATGCAGAAAGATCACATTTCCCAGACTCCCTTGCAGCTCATTGGGCCATGTGAGTAGGCTCTGGACAACAGACTGTGGCTCAAAGTAATGAGCACTGCTTCTAGGCTTCCCATAATCCTTCTGCAGGACCCTCCACACTCTCTCCTCCCCTCGAGTGATAACTTGGGCACCGTGCTGGCCTCTGGAGAGAAGCAGGGATCAAGGCTCTGGCCCCATTGAAGACGTTCCCCAGCCACAGAGACAGACAGACAAACAGGCAATGAAATCATGACAGAGTGGGAAGCCCTGTCCCACGGGGTCGCCCAGGCCTATAGCTCTCATTTTCTTCCTCAGCCAGAAGAATGGAACTCTCCAACGTCCTGTCTTGGGTTCCCCGCTCCCGCTGTGTGGGCCCTGCCAGACACCAACCAGGGAGATAGTCATCAGTGGTACTCAGCCCAGACACAGTAGTGGGAAGAACACAGCTGAGTGGGGAACTAAAACCCCAGATTTCTGGCTGGAGGACTGGGAAGGGAGGCTCCAGGGATCTGGAAAGTGTCATGTGGATTGCAGAGAAGAGGGAGTTCAGACACTAATCCCATAAACTTGTGTATGAATTCCAGGCCTCGCCTCTGAGCTGTGTGTGCCTGACTCTGATCCTAAACAGCTGGTCCAGGCTTTGAGAGCTGATGCAGGCCACACACAAGCCCTAGACTGGCCACAGGGTAGCACACACTGGGAACTGTCCCTTAAAGCACTGAAAACACTTTGAAATTTAAACTAACATTGGCACAGCCCACAGAAGGCAGCTCAGAACTTGCAGCATAAGCCTAACTTTAAAAAAAAAAAATCTGCTAACAACAATAAAAACCCACATACTTCTTAGGATTTAAACAAGACCCTAAATATCTAGGATAAAATCCAAATTTGCTTGGCATATGAACAACGAGGAAAATCTGAATTCACAAAAGAAAAGAAAAGCAGCAGATGCTAACCCCGGGATGATACAGATGTTGGCTCACCAAAGACTTTATAGCAGGTAATATAACCATGCTTCAAGAAGTTAGGGTAAACACTCTTGAAATAAGTGGAAAGGTAGATGGTCTCAGAAAATAAATAGAAAATATGAAGAAGATCAAACAGAAATTTTAGAACTGAAAAAATATAATAACTGAATTAAAAATTCACTGGATGAGCTCAATAGCAAAGTGAAGATGGCAGAGTGAATGAACTTGCGGGATCAATAGTTATTTGATTTGAACAACAGACAAAATAATATTAAAAAAATGAACACATGCCGAAACCGGTTTGGCTCAGTGGATAGAGCGTCGGCCTGTGGACTGAAGGGTCCCGGGTTCGATTCCGGTCAAGGGCATGTACCTTGGTTGCAGGCACATCCCCAGTGGGAGGTGTGCAGAAGGCAGCTGATCGATGTTTCTCTCTCATCGATGTTTCTAACTCTCTATCTCTCTCCCTTCCTCTCCGTAAAAAATCAATAAAATATCTTTAAAAAAAAATGAACACATTCAGGAATCTGTGGGACAATACCAAAAGTTTAATATCTGTGTTAACAAATTTTTAAAATGTGAATTCCAAGTATGTTTTCTGACCATAGTGAATTAAACTAGAAATCAGTAACAAAAAAAACTATTAGAAAATCTCCAAACACTTGCATATCATACCACACACTTTTAAGGAATTCATGAATCAAGAGGAAACCTTAAAGAAAGAAATATTTTAACTTAATAAAAATGAAAAGAAAACATGGGGTATGCAGTTAAATCAGTGCTTAGAGAAAATTTTATAATATTAAAAATCTTACATTAAAAAGAAGAAAGGTCCCAAATCAATAATCAAAGCTTCTTCCTTAAGAAACGAGGAAAAAAAAGTGTAAAATAAACTCAAAGTAAGCTGAAGGAGTAAATAAAGATCAAAGTAGTAGAAATCAATAAAATAGAAACTAGGAAAACAATAGAGAAGAATCAACTAAATTAAAATCTGGGCCTTTGAAAAAAATCAATAAAATTGATAAACCTGCTGCTAGACTGACAGCAACAAAAAAGAGAAAAGACACAAATGGCCAATATCTGGAGCGAAAGAAGGAAGGTCACTCACCATCAACCCCACAGAATTTAAAATAAGAGAACACTACAAACATCTCTATGTCCATATATTTACAACTGAAGTCAAAGGTCAGCCAAGTACAGCCCATGGACCAAACATGGCCTACTCCCTGTTTCTGTAACATTTTTTTTTTTAGAACATGGCTGTACTGGTTTGAATAGTCCCCACCTCCCCCACCCCCAAATCCATATCCACTTAGAACCTGAGAATGTGACCTAAATTGGAAATAGGGTTTTGGCAAGTGTAATTAGTTAAAATGAGGTCGTATGGGTGCAGGATAGGCCTAAATCAGATGTGACTGATGTTCTTATAGGAGAGGGGTGGAAGATTTGGGTACAGAGATACAGAGAGACGCAGAGGGAAGGCCATGTGAAGACTGACGTAGAGATGAGACTGACACTGTCTGGAGCCGGAAGCAGCAAGGAAGGACTCCCCCCTAGAGCCTTCGGAGGGAGCATGGCCCTGCTGACACCCGAACTTTGGACTTCTAGCCCTGAACTGTGAGAGAAGAAATTTTTGTTGTTTTAAGCCGCCCAGTTTCTAGTAATTTGCTGTGACCGTCCCAGCAAACAAGTACCACAGCCACGCTCACTCGTGCACAGCTTTCACACCACAAAGGCAGAGGGAAAGAGCTGTCACAGACTGCATGGCCCCCAACGCGGACAATCATTTTTCTGGCCCTTTACAGCAGCGGTTCTCAACCTGTGGGTCGCGACCCCTTTGGCGGTTGAACGACCCTTTCACAGGGGTCGCCTAAGACCACCCTGCATATCAGATATTTACATTATGATTCATAACAGTAGCAACATTACAGTTATGAAGTAGCAACGAAAATAATTTTATGGTTGGGTCACAGCATGAGGAACTGTATTTAAAGGGCCAGAAGGTTGAGAACCACTGCTTTACAGAAAAAGTGTGATGACCTTGACTTAGATGAAACAGACCGAGTCCTTAAAAGCCACAAACTACCAAAATGCACCCAAGAAAAAGAAATAACTAGAACAACCCTGTATCTATTAAAGAAATTTGAATTCGTAGTTTAAAAACTTCCAAGAAAAAAAACATAAATCTCCTGGCCTGGATGGTTTCTCTAGTGAATTCTAATAAACATTTAAAAGAGAAATGACACCAATTCTACACAAATGTCTTCCAGAAAGCAGAAGAGAAGGGGAAACTTCCCAACCCCTTTTATAAGGCTAGCATTACCCTAATGGCCAAACCACTACAGACCGATATCCCTCATGAACATACAAACAAAAATCTCAAACAACGCACCACGACATCGCATATGCAATGTGCTTGGAAAGAAGAATACACCACGACCAAGGAGAGATTATCCCAGGAATGCCAGGCTGGTTCAGTATTCAAAAACCAACCAACGTAATCCATCATATCAACAGGCCAAAGAAGAAAATCCGCATGAGCATATCAAACTGAGATAATAAATGTATGTTGCTTTAAACTGCTAGGTTTTGTGATCATTTGATATTCAGCATTAGATAATTAATATTAGCAACACACTGATGGCCCTCCTGTTCCTCCTGCATATCTTCCCCCTTCCCATCTCACATCCCCGGAGAAAATATTTAGGTAACCACTAATCGGAATGTGTTGCTTATCTTTCCCATGCTTTTAAAAAAAAAGTACTTTTATTCTACATGCTTACACCCCCAAACCATATGTGTATATTTTATGTGGTTTTAAATTTTATATACATATCACACTGTGTGCAGTTCTTCTGCTACTTATTCTTTTGATTGCTATGTGAGTAGATCCTGCTCATTTATCCTTGCAGATGTACAGTATTCCTCTGTGGGTTCAGGCCACAATTTATCCATTCTTCTATTCATGGACATTCCATTTGTTTTTAAACGTTTTGTTTTTCCAGTGTTGCTGTGTGGAAATGTGTGGGAGTTTCTCTGGGGGTGGGGGTGGGGGCGGGGAGCTTGGTCTATTCCTGGGTTTCTCCCAGAGTTTGTAATGAAGTGGCCACGATCCCAGCTGAGGGTGTGTGTGTGTGTGTGTGTGTGTGTGTGTGTGATGTTGCCTGTGCGTGTGTGAGGGTTGGAGAGGAAGTCAAGACATAATGACAAAGAACAATGACCACAAGTCACCGAGCCTGGTCAATGTACCCAAGACAAGCAATTCACGTACTTATCACAGAGCATCTCTGCTGGAGGCCGATTTAAATGCTGTTGTACTTTCTTGGAATCTCCGGCTTTTCTCTCGATTCCTGCCTTGCCAGGGTAGTTTCTCTCGCAGTTCGCTTTCCCTATCCAAATCCTGCAACTTTTGCCAAGGGCTTAAGAGAAGGCATGAGGGGGCCGGAGGGGAGCAGAGGGAGGCCCCTCCCCAGTGTGTGTGATGAGTGAGGGGCTGAGGGCTGCTAGGGGGACCGGCTGAGGAAAGGGTGCAAGAGCCCTGGGAGAGGGAAAGGCAGGAAGGGAGGGAAAGGGTTTGCAGGTGGGGAGGCAATCTTCCTCCGCAGAGCCCAGGAGTTCTGCCTGCACTGGGAGAACCCAACATGCTCTGAGCATCACAGGTTCCATGAGATGCCCCAACACACGCATGTTCACAACAATGCACACGCCTGTAACAGCAAGCACACACACATGCACAGACACACGTGTATATAAACACACACCTGTGCATCCAACAAAACACTCGTGCACACGTGGTACACAGAAACACCCCACACGCCACGTGTGCACCTGCGCGCACACTGCTCACACTCTTTCCTGGTCCAATAAAAGTGGAAAATGATTTAACACCTAGTCCCCCCGCCTCGCCCCAGTGGATTCCCGCTGCACATCCGAATATCGAAGCCGTGAGGAGTCCAGCGTGAGAGACCTCCCTCTTCCTTCTGCTCAGGACCCTTCACTTGTTTCGCACCATTGGCTTCCTAATTATGTCCTCTGTGTGGGTATTTGTTTCTCAACATAGGACGAGATGGTACTTTTTAATTAGGAAAATAATGCATGCCCGTTGGAAAACCAGCTAGCGAATGCATTAGAGAGAAAGAACAAAGCAGAAAGCACAGAGGGGAACCCTGCCGGCCTACTGGTGTTCATCCTCCCAGGACTCCAGCTCATAAATATGCTCGTGCATTTCTCCTTTTCATAAATGTTTCATCACTTGCTTTTTCCATTCGATAATATAAGTCTCTTAACGCTTCGTGGTATTCCCTGCTATGGCTGGTGGCAGGCTGTTTTTCCCAGAGCTGGCTGAGCAGTAGCTCCCACCTCACAAGCTCCCCTAGGCCCTCGCCACTCCCCATCGAGAAGTGGCGTCCGGGGCCCCTCCCTTGGAACCTGGGCTGACCTTTGTGTGATTAATCATAAAGATCCCGCCTTGCCCTCCCGGGACCAGCCACCATGCTGTGAGGAAGCCCATGTGGGCATGAAGAGGCTCATGTAGCAAGGAGCGGAGGCCCGGCCTCCAGCCCCCGCTGAGCTCCCAGACCAGGGAAGAAGTCGCCTTTAAGTGACTCCTCCAGCCTGAATCAAGCTGTCCCAACTGGGGCCACACAGAGCACACAGCTGCCTTGCTAGCCCCGCCCAAATGGCAGATACGTGGGAAAAATGGCTAGAACACGGAGGCTGCCTGCTGTAGGTAAGCACCACACTGCTGCTGCACACGGATGGTGTTTCCCACCCCGGCATGCACGCCTGCCTTCTTCCGCAGCCTGCCCTGTCAGCCGGGCCACAGCAGCCCTGTCCCATGTGTTTGAGGCCAGTGCTGGGTTGCTGCACACGGGAGGAGCTCAGTAGGTGCTTATTGCAAAGCTTAGCGAGGGGAATGGTGGTCTCAGGGACCGGAGAGGGGTCCTGCCTTCCCACCCCTGCCCCTGGGACATGGCCTTTCCCTGCTCCCACTTGGGCATCTCTCTCACTGCACAGCTCACTGGCTCCCATGGGTCCCTGGGAAGGACAGGGACACATAATGGTTGGGGGGGGCGGGTGGCCTGAGGGGGTGATGGCCACTCCTTGTCCCGGGGGAGCGCAAGCTTGGTTGCTGTCAGTTCTGCACGAGGAAAGACTGACGATGCTGGGATATGAACAACCTCTGGTTCTGGACCTGGAGCTCTGGGGATGGTGGTGGCTGGGAGAAGCCATCGCTGCTTCTGGCCGGAGGGACTGGAGTGGCAGGAAAACTGGAGGCAGACAGCAGGAAGGACTTCCCCTCCGTGAGAAATGAAGCATTCCGACTGCAGCGAGTGGTGCAGGGAGCGATCTCAAGAGGCGAATCTCCCGCCTGGTTGAACGCTTATCCCGTGAGGCTCAGGTGCCACCCAGCGTGGAGGCAGGGAGAGGGCCCGGCCACCTTCCAAGCTCTTGTGCTGTGAGGAAGCGCCATCCTCGGAAACGAATAGGACCCAGCAGGAACCCTTCCCGGGTGTTGAGGAAAAACAAGTCTGAACACTGCCCCCCTCATCAGCACCCCAGCTGAGAAGTGTCCTCCCATTTCCTGTACCACCAGCAGCACAATGTCTAGGACTCTGACCACCACCAGGTGACTTGGGTTCAAGTCCTAGCACTGCTGTGTGACCCCTGGTAAGTCAGTGAACCTCTCTGAGTCTCATCCATCACAGAGGGAAGAGAGCCCAGCACCTGGGATTATTGAGGGGTTGGATGGGACCCGTCGGTGAACGCAGCTGGAAAGCTGTAATCACATCAGCATGGTGAGCTACCACTACAGTTTGCTATCCTGTACCTTACTGTGGCGGCAGTGTCTCAGGTCCCCCATCAGGGTGACCACACAGCTGCCTGCCCTGTGGGGTTGCAGAGCCTAAGGCAGGAGCCTGGGCCTTGATGAATGGGTTCCTCTCAGTAGCCAAGGCCCATCTTCAGGAATCCCGTTAGGACCTGCTGGGCCTCATACCAACAAGATTCACGCTGCTCTGCGGGCGGATCGCAAGGCCTGTGGAAGCCACCTCAGTTTGCCAGGCCCCCCAGGTCCCCCCAGGCCCCCGGGGCTGACAGCCCAGAACACTGAGCATTACTTAGTCCCTGCTCCTCTTTCTAAAAAAGCACAACTCTCTTAAAATAGCAGCATGATTTAGTTCATTATTCTCCATGGTAAGTGGGTAACGGTAGGAAGACAATTCACCCAGCTACCTGCTGTCTGACTGCGTTTCCTAAGATCCCGCTTTGCACTTGCCATGGCTTCTCCTTCCCCAAGAGCTTCCAATGGCTCCCAAGATCTCATAGGATAAAGCCTCAAACCCCACGCCTAAGATTTCGGGACCTCCACCATCTGGGCCCTCCTTACTTTCCTGCCTTGCTGACAGGAGCCTACACTCTGGACAAACTAGCCAGTCTATTCCCTGTCTTTGTCTCTGCTTCCTTTGACTGGGGCCCTTGAAGGTTCTGGTCAAATCCAGCTTCCTCCATGAAGCCCTCTTTGATTGCTGTAGCCCAGAGTTTCTTGAAATTGACTTGCACCATCGGCATCAGAATCACATGAAGTGGGGAGTGGGGTTAAAAAATCATGGGCCCCACCCAGATCTATTAGACCAGACTACCTGGGGGAGAGAACGCCTGGGACGTCGCTCATTTGACAATCCCCGCCCCATCCCATGATGCCCCAGTGTAACTTGGTAACTGGCTGTCCTGCTCTGAACCCCTGTAGCACTTGGACCTGGACCTCTCATGTAGACACATCACATGCAGGAACACGATGGACTAGACACTCCAAAGCACCCTCTCTCTCTAAAACACGGATCCTTCGTGAGCCATATTTAATAACCCGGGCTTGGGAGGAGTCAGGGGAACCCTCGAGACTGCCCTCAGGGAGCATGCTGCTTTCAGCTCTACAATAGGGTCCCCGCAGGGAAGGCAGAGAAACGGACTGACACGCCTGCGCTAGGCAGGGACTCAGGTGGCCAGCGTCCCCTGGCTTCCACCTGAAGCTATTGCAAGCCTCTCTGGAGGAAAACATTTCAAATTGCTCCCCCAGGGTTCCCCCAGGTGAGGGTTATGCAAAAACAGACAACAAAAAACTCATGATCAAAGTTCACCCAACATTTACGAAAATGAGCCACCATGACTGAGAGTCAGCGGAAAGCACAAGCAGCAGATGTGAATTCTCTGGGAGTTAGGATACTAGGATAATTAGACACTGGTTACAAAATAATTATGCATAAAATATTTTCAAAATTAAAAATAGAATGGCAAGGATAATCAGGAAACAAAAGTCTGAAAAATGACAAGGCTGATTTTTTTTTTTAAATTGATTTCAGAGAGAGAGGGAGAGGGAGAGAGAGAGAAACATCAACGTTGAGAGAAAATCATTAATTGGCTGCCTCCTGCACACTCCCCACTGGGGATCAAGCCCACAACCCAGGCATGTGCCCTTGACCAGAATCAAACCCAGGACCCTTTAGTCCACAGGCCGATGCTCTATCCACTGAGCCAAACCGGCTAGGACATGTCAAGGTTGATTTTTTAAAAAGGACTGAATAGACCTCATAATAAAATAAAATCAATGAATGGGTCAAACAAGATATTAGACATAGCTGGAGAAAGAATTAGTGAAGTGGAGACTAGAGCAGAAAACTGCACTTTGATTGCAGCACAGCAAGTCAAGGACATAAATATGAGAGAGAGGTTAAAAGGTGTGATAGACTAATTAGGGTCTCAGAAGAAGAAGAATAGAGAAGAGGAATTATTTGAAATAATAATGGTTGTAAATTTTCCATTTTGATTAAAAAATGTGGACTTGCAGAAATAAGAAGCACAATGAAAAGCAGGGTAAATACAAAAAGGCCTCGTCCAGCGGTCGCCAACCTTTCGGACCTCACGGACCACCACGGACCACCGGTTGGCGACCGCTCTAATCCACCTGGCCAGGCTGACTGGACTCTGTAGGTTCAGGGACCAGCTGGGCCTGAAGATGGTCCTGGCTGTTAAGAGAAACTCAGCCCCGGCCAAGTGGCTCAGTTGGTTGGAGCATCGTCCCGAACACCAGAAGGTTGCAGGTTTAATCCCCGTCAGGGCACATATCTAGGTTGTGGGTTTGATTCCTGGTTGGGGAGGGTATGGGAGGCAACCGATCGATTTTCTCTCTCTCTAAAATTCAATGAAAACATATTCTCAAGTAAGAATTGTTAAAAAGGAGAAAGAGAGGAAAACTCATCGTGCAGGACATCAAACAGAAAGAGGAAATCCTAAAAGCAGCCAGAGAGAAAAGACAGATCTGGTCTCTGGCCTCCTTATAATGTCAGTTCCCTGAAGATGAGCACACCCAGTCTCCAGCCAGACCCACGTTCCTTAGGGCCCAGGCCTCTATCAGCTGTGAGCCCTCAGGTACATTACACACCTGAGTGCCTGGGTTTCCACTGGGAGAAGCTTGAGGGACGTGTTGCAGGGTGGGGAAGAGGCATGGCTTTGGAGACAGGCAGGTCTGGGATAAATCCTGGCCCTGCTCCCCACTGCCTGTGGTCACTCTTGCTTGTCTGGGGTGAATGCTCAAACATGGCCATTGACTTGTGTGTTGTTGAAGTTGAAAAGAGTAAGATAATCAAGCACCCAGGTAAGGATTCCGACTTTTAAAAGATTTGCTTAAGTACCTACTCTGTGCTCAGACAGGCCTCGAAGATTCTCTCAGGGAGCCCTTGAGACAGCCCTGTAAATGGTCAACATTTGCAGAGGGCACCTCAGGGGCCATGATACAATCACTCCCCTTGACGTATGCACGTCCACTGGCCTGTGCAAGGCCCCTCTACCTTCATTTTCTTTCCTCTCCTACATCCCCGACCCCCACTCACATTCTCTCCGACACCAGCACACATTCTGACGCACTTGCTATATGTCTTTGAATATGTATGCCTCTCCTTGTTAAATATGTAGTGTTGGTTTGCCTGAGAACATGTTTCTAATTTCTGTTTCTTTTTCCCACTCAACACTATATTTTATCTATCCCTATATCTGTCTGAACATCTAGTGTGTTGTTTTCCATGGCAGCTTGGCATTTTAGAGTGTCCCCACTTAACAGGTGAGATAACCAATGCTTAGAGAGTCTAGACGACCTTGCCCAAGGTCACACAGGCAGTAAGGAGATGGCCTTCGTCAGCACCTTCACAGCAGGCCTCTCTCCCTTCACAGATTCAAAGCGAGAAGCTCACTGCCTCTTCTCACGGGGCCCACTGGCCGAGCCTCCCTGTGGGGGAAGGTCCTCCGCTGGCCTCCACGGGCCTCCACAATGCCCCACTCACCCTAGCGCTTGGCTTCTGAAAGGCCCAGCCCTTCTTCTTTCAAACCTCTTCAGGGGAGTGCTTTTACAGCATTTAATCAAACCTATCTAATTAGGTAAATAATTTAATTTACGTCAGTAGGTGACACAATTGCATGTTTCAATATTCAGAAGATATAAAAGGGCGTACAGCGAAGTCTTCCTCTCTGCCAACCTCAGGCACCATGTTCCCCTACCTGGAAACACCCACTATGAGCAGCATTTATTCATCTTACCGGAGGTATTTTGTCCTTACACAGAAATATGTTTACATGATGTGCCCAGCCCTCCCTCGTTTTATGCACTTTCCTTATCCTGTTCTACACGCACGTTTGTCACTTCAGCCTGCATCTGAGGGATTGTTCCACATCGCGTTCTGCTGGCTTTGTCTCTCTTTGTGGCTGCATAGGGTTCCACTGTGCGCATGGACCCTGATTCATTCAATTAAGTCCCTATGGACGGACATTGTCCAATCTCTTGCTCAATAAATTGCTGCAATGCACGCCGCCGTGCACATGTCACTTCTCATGTAGGTGAGCGGGTGGATGTTAGGAACATGGCTCAGGCGCCTCCAGGACGGGGGCACTCATTCCCCCGGCAGCCAGAGCACTGGCTGCTGACGGCTCACAGCTGCAACCCTCTCCAGGCACCGCCCCCCCACCCCCCACTGACCCTTCCCCAGGCTACACCCCTCCCTAGGGCACAAACAACCACTCACTGGTCCACAATCACCCCCTAACCCCAGTCTGGGACACCCCTGCAGCCAGCCCAGCCCAGGGCTCCCTGGGGCCTGCCCGCCAGGTGCTGCTCCCCAGGACCTTCCCCAGTTACCGTCCTGCGTGCAGATCTGTGCCTCAGCGACTGTTTCCAGGGAACCCCATCAAAGACAGAGATCTGTTTGTAGGATAAATTCTAGGTAGAGAACTGAGAACGATGTGCTTGTACTGTGGGTAGATGTCAGCATACCGTCAAAGGCTGAACAAAGCAATGTACACACCTGGCGAGCAGTCTGCCCTGAATGGAGCCCTTCCACCTGATCCAGCGAGAAGGTGCGTTTGTGTAGATGTCCCAGGACTTCCCGGTGTCCCTGCGCAGCAGGCAGGACATAACGGGCACTTTGCAGCTGGGAGGTGGGGCTGGTCGGCAGCTGCTGGCCCGAGGTGGCCCAGCGCGCCTAGGCCATCCTGGTTTTCACCAGACATGGGATGCTGAGACCTTTGATCCATCAGGGACTGGAGAAAGGGGAGGGGCTGCAGGAAAATGCGCATAAACAGAGGTACAGCTGGAGAGTCTCACCCCTGCGAACCCACGAACCCAAGTCTCTGTGGGGAGGGCCCTAGGAGTGGCCCCAAAGCCATCCCTGTCGGGGTTTCCATCCCTCAGAGTTGAAGCAGCAAGTGGCTGAAGGAGCTTCTCCAGGGTAAGACTGAGCTCAGAAGTAGAGAGGGAGGGGGGGAGAGGAAGTAAAGAGGGAGGAGGAGAGGAAAGTAGAGAGGGAGTGGGAAGAGGAAGTAAAGAGGGAGGGGGAGAGGAAGGAGAGAGGGAGTGGGAAGAGGAAGTAAAGAGGGAGGGGGAGAGGAAGGAGAGAGGGAGTGGGAAGAGGAAGTAAAGAGGGAGGGGGAGAGGAAGGAGAGAGGGAGGGGAGAGGAAGTAGAGAGGGAGGGGGAGAGGAAGGAGAGAGGGAGTGGGAAGAGGAAGTAAAGAGGGAGGGGAGAGGAAGGAGAGAGGGAGGGGAGAGGAAGTAGAGAGGGAGGGGGAGAGGAAGGAGAGAGGGAGTGGGAAGAGGAAGTAAAGAGGGAGGGGGAGAGGAAGGAGAGAGGGAGGGGAAAGGAAGTAGAGAGGGAGGGGGAGAGGGAGGGGAGAGGAAGGAGAGAGGGAGGGGAGAGGAAGGAGAGAGGGAGGGGAGAGGAAGGAGAGAGGGAGGGGAGAGGAAGGAGAGAGGGAGGGGAGAGGAAGGAGAGAGGGAGGGGGAGAGGAAAGGAGAGAGGGAGGGGAGAGGAAGGAGAGAGGGAGGGGAGAGGAAGGAGAGAGGGAGGGGGAGAGGAAGGAGAGAGGGAGGGGAGAGGAAGGAGAGAGGGAGGGGAGAGGAAGGAGAGAGGGAGGGGAGAGGAAGGAGAGAGGGAGGGGAGAGGAAGGAGAGAGGGAGGGGAGAGGAAAGGAAGCCTTTCCCTTCTTCATGTGCATGTGGGTGCGTGCCCGGCCTTCCTCCCACTCCCCCTGTGAAGGCTGCCATCCGACAGCTGTGGGAACGGAAGGTCTGAAACACTGAGTGACTCCATCACCCAACAAACTGGCCTCAGAGACACGAGGCAGCGAAGGTCTCCTGATCCCGCTTGAACCCAAGGTCCATGCCCTGGTGGGGGTGGGTGGGGGTGGGGGTCAGCCTGGGAGACTCTCCCAGCGCGTCCTGGGCAGCCCAGCCCCAGGAGGTCAAGCTCTAGGGCCCAAGCTCCCTGCTACTCAGGAGGGGGCAGGCAGACCCACACCTTCTTGCTTCTGAAGGCTGCCTCTCACCCCAAAGCCAGCTGACACCCATTCTGTGCCACAGCCAATCATAGCACAGCTGGTCCAGGACCCCGCCAAAGGACTTTCCAACTTCCGGGGGCTGCAGGGGGGTCAGGGGAAGGAAGTGTCCGCAGGGCCTCTTAACAAGGGCCCTGCCCTTCTCTGATGCCCCAGACAGCCCAGCCGGGCCCAGCCCTTGCTCTTCTTGCCTGACCTTCCCTCAACCAAGAGGCCACTGTAAGCGGTCAGGCGCCCAAGGGAAAGTCATTCAGACTAACACAAGCGCCAAGTGCAACCTCTCCTAAAGCTACTCAGACGCCTGGTCTTTAGGTCCAAACCCTCATGCACTGACCCACCGTCTACTCGTGTAGAACAGCCCGACCCACTTCCGGACCCTGACAGCTGTGTTCTGATTCGGGCCCTGGGCTGGAAGGGCCTCTTCCTCCCCCCACTCCTCCACCTGCGGACCCATCCTCACCTTCCACTCCCTCACCCACCCCCACTCCCCGCCGCCCCCCCCCCCCCCCCCCCCCCCGCAAGGCACCCCCTGCTCTGGGAAGCCCTCCCCCACCTTCCCAGGGGAGTGTGCCCCCCACCCACTCACTAACCACTGCCCACACGCGGTGTTAGGAGTTCAGTTGTGTCCCCCCACATGCATACATTGCAGCCCTAACCCCCAGTACCTCGGAGTGTGACCTTATTTAGAAATGGTTGCTGCAGAGATAATTATTAGGATGAGGCCTGGCTGAAGCAGGCGGGCCCCTAATCCAATGCGTCTATGTCTTTACAAAAATGCCACATGAGGAGAAAGAGACACGTTCAGGGGGAAGATGATGTGAAAATACCATCTACGAGGAAAGCCAAAGATTGCCCCCCAACCCCCAGCAGCGAGGAGATAGGCGGGGACGGGTCTCCCGCATGCCCCCCCCCCCCCCCAAAAGGGACCAAGCTTGATCTTGGGCTTCTGGCCCCAGAGCTGTGAGAGAGTGAGTTTCGGCTGCTCAGCCACCCCCAGTACCCGGTGCAGCCGCCCCTGGAAGCTAGTGCACTTGACAGGCTCTGTGCACGGCCACCCTGAGCTCCCTGCAGGCTGAGCTAAGGCGCTCCTGGATGCTCCAAGCTGGCGCTGTCACCCTCACACTTTGGGAAACTGAGGCTTAAAGCTGGTTAGGGAGAGCCATGGTATGGACGCAGGCCGCCTGGTGCCCCAGCCTGTGTTCTAAGCATTAGCCTATCCGTCCCGGCTGTAGCTGCCAGTAGCATTACTGAGAGGAGGCCGGCGGGTCACTGTCAGCGGACTCAGGAGAAGAGCTTTCAGCACCACGGGGCGGCCAGGCTCCAGCCAGTGGGAGGCAGGCCCAGGATTTGCACCACAGCCCCCGCCCCCTACCTCCTGTAGGCAGACTGCATGCCGCTCCTCGCTGTGGGCACATGTTCCCAGGCCCAGCTGAGTGTCCTGAGAGGGCCGGGCTTCCTCATCCTACCTCTGGGCCCCCGGGCCCCGCAGGGTGCCGCGCACACAGCAGGTGCCCCATAAATGCGGCGGGAAGGGAGAATCCATGCCTGGCTCCAACGCAGCGGCCTCCTTGGATCTCATGACAGCATTTCATACGCAACTCCAAGTATCGACAGAATTCTCATCTCAGCCTGCTAAACGCCGGCCTAATTTTCCAGTCTATTGACAGACTTCATCTTACTTAACTGGCCCCTATTGTGTAGCAATTGGAAGGGCTCTCATCCCCTCTTAAACGACGGGGAGGTGCCTGGAACACCCTCGCTGTGGCGGGCTCCTTCTGAAGGAGCCAGAAGAGCATTTCTGTGCCGCTAAAAGCAGCAGCCACTGGCCGGAGGCTGGGGGGCAGGCCCGGGCCACCCTGGGGCCCAGGAGGCATCGCTCTGTCTGCAGTCAGCTCGAACCGTGTCCTGAGTCCCTGCTCACCTGTGCTGACCCTGTCGAGGGAGCAGAGGACAGAGCTCCTGCCTGGCCTCCCCCACCCTGTCCCGTCCTGCTCTGATGCCCACTCTTGTCTTCTCTGTGTCTTACATCTCCCAAACCTTCTCTGAAACAGAATCCTGGAATGACTAATCTCTGACCTGGTGCCCGCACGGCCCCAGGCGCTGGGGACTCAGTGTCCCTGCTTGTGGAGGTGACATTGCAGAGCGGAGACATAGACGTGAAACAGAGAGAAGGCAGGTGGTGGTAAGCGCTATGGTAATGGGGAAAGGGGTGGCCATTTAAATGGGGTGGCCCAGGAAGGCCTCTGTGAGGGCACGAGCAGAGGCCTGAGCAAAGAGGAGGCGTGAACCACGTGGACATGTGGAGGAAGAACTTTCCAGCCCACGAGAACAGTGAGTGCAAAGGCCCTGAGGCGAGAGAGGCTGCATGTTCTGGGAACAGCAAGGAGGCCCGTGTGGCTGGAGTGGGTGAGACGAGTGGCCACATGGTGCAGGGCTTCGGAACCCCCTCACAGCTGTGGCGTTTACTCTGGGAGAGATGAAAGGTGTGCACGGACCGGGGCTTGGCCTGGCTCGTTTTAAAAGCAGCTGCTGTGTGGAGAGAAAACCGTAGGGGACAGGGAGAAGCAGATGCCATAGTCCAGGCAAGACAACGCTGACCTCTGCCAGGGTGGTAGCTATGAAGCACGTGCGCCCACCCACTCACTCGCACACCCACATGCGCTTGCACACATGTGCATGCACTCACCCATCCACATACATGCACACACGTGCGTGCACTCACATACGCGCACACACATGTGCGTGCACTCACACACACGTGCACCCACGATTTATTTTGAAATGAGTGCTGGTAGCATTACCAGATCTAGAAGCAACTTCAGAGCCCTTTCCCAGCCCATGTTATAGACGACAGTAGTTCCCTTATCCATGGCTTCCCTTTCAGCAGTTTGGTCCCCTGGGTCAAGGGCAGTCTGAAAATATTACATAGAAAATTCCAGAAATAAACAATTCATAAGTTTTAAGTTGCACGCTGTTCTGAGCAGCGTGATGAAATCTCGGGCCTTCCCACTCCATCCCCTGGGACGTGAGTCCTCTCTTTGTCCAGTGTCTCCACACTGTATCGGCCTCTGCCCGCAGGTCACTTAGCCATGGTCTCTGTTTTCAGATCGGCTGTCAGGTGCAGCAGTGCTTGTGTTCAAGTAGCCGCAGAGTAGCCTGAAGCTACGTCACAGTGCCCCGTCCCTCCCTCATCCCTCGCCTCCCTTCATCTCACCCAGGAGGCCTTGCACCATCGCCCATCATCACAAGGAAGGTGAGTGCAGCACAGTGAGATTTTCTGAGAGAGAGAGAGAGAGAGAGAGAGAGAGACCACATTCACTTTTATTACAGTGCATCGTTATAACTGTCTATTAGTTCTTGCTGGTAACATCTTGCTGTGCCTAACTTATAAATTAAACATTCTCATATGTCTCTCTGTATGTTTAGAAAAACATAGCATATCTAGGGTTTGGTACTACCCATGGTTTCAGGCATCCACCACGGGCCTTGGAAGGTATCCCCCGAAGATAAGGGGGGATCCCTTCTCTACAAAACTGAGGCCCAAAGAGGAGAAGTGACCCATGGGCCACGCACACAGCTGGGATCTTAGACCTGGAACCCGGTCTCAGCACCCGCCCCAGGCTCTTGCCCCAGCGTCTCTCTGAAGTGCGTCTCCTCCCCTCTTTGTCTCTCTGTTCCCAGCCTGCCTGTCTATCTCCGAAGATGCCTCCGCATTTATTTCTCCTCCTGTCAGGCCCAGTTCGGAGCATTAATTAGTGATGAATTAGCAACGTAAATCCCAGCAGTGTCGCTTGGTGCCCAGGGGCTCCTGGAAGGGACCTTGCAAATCTGATCTTAATATCTCTCGCCTCCTCTCCTAGGGCAATTACTTCTCACATCATTTGTCTGCGGAGGCTGTGGCCACCCCCCACCCTCCCAGCCCGGCTGAGGACAACAAGTTCATCTTTGTCAATTAATTATTGAACGGTTTATTTCGCACTGGGAGGTGATAAGAGAAGGGAAAGCCGTGTTGTGAAATCATCACCGTAATTACACAGACGCTGCCCCAGCGCCCAGCATCGCAACCCCGCAGGTGCCTGTGGGGGAGGGAGAGAACAAAGGGCAGGCCCCGTGGGCAGGAGACCTGTCTGTGGCCTTCGGGCAGCCCCTGGGCCTCCGTGCCTTGTGATCAACAGACACACCCCTACAGAGCTTTCAGAGTCCAAGTTGAAGTGGGGAGAGGGAGACAGGGAATTAAGCAGGGCCGGAAGCATGGTGTGCAGGCCATGCTTCTTTGTCTGGGATGATCAGAATGCGGGAAGGCTCAGACTACCCTTGCAGTCCCTCCCATCTGAGGCTAGGAGCCCCGTAGCATGCACAAATTGTGGCTGCGTGATAAAGGGTCTCTGATACTCTAGCAAAAAGCCCTTCCCTTCCCTTAGTCTAGTAAAAATGGCCCACAAAGCTCAGAGCATCTGTCCCAGGCAGCCTGCCCCATTACTCCTCACCTCATCTCCCCTTTGCTCACTCCACTGCAGCCACACTGGTCTCCTTGCTCCTCAGTGTTAATGCCAGCCCCCCCCGCCCCCACCCCAGGGCCTTTGCACGTGCTGTTCCTCCTGCTTGGAGTGTTCTTTCCTCGGAGGTCTATATGGCTCACTCTCATCTGCTGCCTGATGAGCGTCACCTTCCAGTAAGACCCTTCCTGGGCACCTATTAAAGTTGCAACCCCTTCCCCCACTAGACTGACTGGGGGGGACCGCTGTGTACGTTATAGAATGTCTAACCACTATGCTGTACATCTGAAACTAATAGAACATTGAATGTCAACTGTAATTGAAAAATAGAAAAGTAATTTTTTAAAAATTTCGACCCACCCACTCCTTGCCCTGACACAGACATTCTGTATCTCCCTTCCTGCTTTATTTTCTCCAGATCATTTCATCATATTTGACATATGATGTGTTTTACTTATTTATTTGTTCTCTCTCTCTCTCTCAAGGATAAACTTCACAAGGGCTGGGATTTTTGTCTGTTTCCTCCCCTCCCCCCATCGTATCTGTGTCTGCAGCACCGAAACAGCATTTGGCACCACATAAGCGGAGCTAATAATTATTGCATGAATGAATATTTGTGTGGGATGGGGTCTGGATATGGAAGGAAGGGGGTGGGTCCTTCTCCAAGGTCCACTGTAGCACCGGGGATTTAGGGAGATTCTGGGCAGAGCTGGGGGACCCTGGCCAGGGAGGAAAACTGCTGGGAAAGTCATTTGAAAAGCAAGTGTTCCCGGTGATTTCATGTCTGTGCACGCCTGGAGGCTGGTGCGCTTGACGCTGCCCCTCCATCGGTCACACACAGATGGTCCCCACCCCCTCCGAGCGCTCCCCAGGGTGGGGACAGAAGCTTCGGACACTTGGATGGACTCCCCAGCAAGAGTCGCCTCACCTGTCTCCTCTCACCACAGCTGTTCTGGGGGACAGTGCGCTGGAGGCTGGGCAGGGCATCTCCGCAGGGTGTGAGGAGGGGGAGCTGGGGCAGGCAAGGGGAGGGGGTGCCTGGAGCACAGTGAGACCTGGGCTGGGCCTCCGTGCCACCAAGAGGAGGTGGGGGAGCTGGGTGGAGAGATAATAGGGAGGCTTGGGAGGAGTTGCAGAGAGAGCTTGAACACAATGAGGGGGCTTCGGGGGAACTGACTAGGGGAGGACAGGGCCGGGGCGGGGGGGGGGGGGGGGGTGGAGGGGTGGTTTGAGCTGGAGGGGACACCAGCTCCTCCTCCATTCCTCCAGGACCCTCTCTCAGGCTCCCCTCCTCTCCTCCGAGCTATGCTGCCCTCCCTCCCAGAAACGAAGATGATGATTTTTTAGAGTCAGTTTTCCCCCAAATCTCTGGAGATGCCAGAGCTGCTGTTTCCATGGAAACCTTCCCCGCCAACCTTGGGAAGGAGGAGCTGGGCAGCCCCCACCACCCCCGCGCTGCCCCTGCTCCAGGCTGCAGGGGGGCCCCAAGTTGAAAATACTCCCCCTCCCCCAGATTTCCCCAGCAGGGGCTCCGCTTCTTTGCTGAGGGCGAGGCAGCTGGT
The DNA here is from genome assembly GCF_028538775.1 of Myotis yumanensis. Taxonomy (NCBI): domain Eukaryota; kingdom Metazoa; phylum Chordata; class Mammalia; order Chiroptera; family Vespertilionidae; genus Myotis; species Myotis yumanensis. The sequence goes on from NW_027223757.1 coordinate 89,647,841, forward strand.
TTTGTCTCTGGCCTCAGGCCTAGATGGGAGGACGTAAGACCCAGGCAAGAGAGAAATGGGGCTACTGGGGGGTGAGTGGCTTCTAAGGCGAGCTCTGTCTGCGGGCATCACCCGCCTGAAATGACCGGCTGACCACGGGACCAGTCCTCGGGGAAGGGCCCCAGCAGCATCTCTCTTTCCCAGGAGATCCCCAAAGATCCCAGTTCTTTCTGGCCCTGCTCAGCTCTGGGGAGCTGCCCGTCCCGGGCCCCAGGCCACCTGAATTCCGCAGGGACCACACTACAAACTGCAAAAACCCAAGCTCTGTCCAGCTCGAGCAAGGAAGGGACTTATTGGAAGGAGCATCTTAGCTCCTTGAAGTGATGAGACAGCGGGAGAAGCCGGCTCAAAACCTGGCCAGAGGCAAGAGAGACTGCGAGCGGCCAGAGTCACCCGAGACAGCCACGCCAGGGCAGGGGACTCGCTGCCTCTGGCCACTGGCCACCTGTGGACACCAGCATGTCTGAACGCTGGCCACCTGTGGACAGTTGTAATGATCCCACTTCTCGGTGCCGCTACCTCCAGGTCAAGATCCCGGGCAAAGGGATAGGATGAGGGAGGTTGTTTTTCAAAAAATATATTTTCATTTATTCCAGAGAGGAAGGGAGAGGGAGATAGGAACATCAATAATGAGAATCATTGATTAGCTGCTTCCTGCATGCCCCGCACCAGGGACTGAGCCCATAACCCGGGCATAGGCCCTCTCTGGGAATTGAACTGTGACCTCCTGGTTCATAGGTTGATGCTCAACCACTGAGCCACACCCGCTGGGCAGGATGAGGGAGTGTTTTGGGTGATGGAACTGTTCAGTGTCCTGATTGTGGTTACATGAATCCACACATGTGTTTAAAATTCATAGAACTGTACAGCAACAAAATCAAATCAATTTTACTCTATGTTAATGTAAAAAATATAATCCTGGGCAAAAACACCCTGTGGCTAAGATGGTTCCCATGCCCATAGCCCAGCTTCCAGGCCAGGGAGGGGCCTGTCTGCACCCCCTTGGCTCCCAGAACAGGTTGGGTCTGGCCCCAGCCACACTCACACCCTGGGAAGTCCATGACGAGGTAGGCAGTTTGGGCGGCCGGCCAACGGGCAGATGTCCACTTCCCAGGCCAGCACTTGCGTCTGGGAGCTTCCTAGGAGAGGTAACCGCTGTGAAGGCCCCGCTTCAGCCAGAGCAGCAGCTCCCGGAGGAGGGGAGGGGCAGCTCCTCACCCAGGGGACACGAGAAGCCAGGCACCCGTTCAAGCACACACCACAGGTGCAAGGGCGCACACCGGGCTCCGAGGCATGCTCACAGAGCCCCAGTCCTGGTGTGAGCCGCAGTAAACCTCAGCCCCAGTTCACTGCATCCTCTTCGATCCACCCCTCCACCCTCCGAGCGAAGTCACCTCCTCTGTAGAAGGAGAGGCCTCCAGGGCTTCTTGGCCGGGCGGTCAGCCATGGCGGGCTGAGCAAGGACACCTGAGAATTCATGGAACCGCACTTAGGCAGCCTGGGCTCCTGCTGCGACCCTGTCCTGCCTCTGTCCTGCCACTGTCCCCGCCTACAGAGGGGTGGAGAGAATGGCCACATGTCATGGAGCAATCCCTGGAGGGCCCACCTGGGAAGAAGCACTCTTCTGCCAGAGCAGGAGGCTCTGGTGACAGCCAGATGCAGCCATGGGATTGTCCTAAGAGTCCGTGCAATGGTGCTTCTCTGGGAACAAAGGGGGGAGGCGGGGGGGGGGGGGGGGGCGTGCCTTCTCCAGGCCCTGGGCCCAAGGGAGCGGAGGATGGTGGAGGGTCTTTCTTAAGGAACTTGGGACAGCCCAGCACTGGCCTCACACACTCCAACTCTCAGTAGCTCCAGGAATCAGGGAGAGAAGGCCCCCCAACTCTCCCCAGCAGTCCTCCACTGGCCCACACTAACCCCCCCCAATTCTACCTGTGCTGGGTGGGAGCTGAGTCTGACTTCCAACCAGGAGCTTCCCGAAGACTGTGGGCGATGCTCTCCCTGGGACAATGCAGTTGCCGACTCCTTGAGCTCATGCAAGGAGCAGCGGGAGGGAGAGCTCCCGGACCCGGACACCAGGCGTGTGCACAGGGTCCTGGCCCCCCTGGAGCACCTCTCCCAGCCCAGCGCTGTCTAAGGACTTGCTCCCCCTTCCGGATCACATCAGGGTGGAGTAACCCACTCCCAACAGCTCTGGTGGAAGTGCCTGGAGGTTAACGGCAGGGGAACCGAGGGGAGTGGCTTCCCACACACTCCTAGACCGGACCAGGTGGCCAGACTCCAGGCTGGGGCCGGGGTGTGGGCACGAAGAGCCCACCTGGTGCCTTCTCTCCTACCTTCACCTGGCCCTGGGCCCTGCTCTCTCCTTGCTCCTCCGACCGCACCTGGAGCCCTGCTACCTGGGCCAGGACCCCAGAGAAGGAGGTGGGGAGGGAGGGCAGTGGGGGGCTCTCTGGGGAGGGAGGGGATGTACCATAGGCAGCCTAAGGCTTCCCATGAGCATATATGTGCACCCCAAAAAGCAGAACCTTTTTCAAAGGTCACATGTTGACTTGTGTTGTTAAGACTGCATGGGAAAGCCATGTGACAATAACACCGAGAGACACAAAGGGATGCCTTTTTCTGGCCTGCTGCCCTGGCAACCACAGGGCACGCCACCCGGCTCCATCGGCTTGAGAAGGGGCGGGGGGAGGGGAGTGGGTCCTCTGACCAGAAGGGAAACTGTGGGTGCAGGGGAACAGAATGGACAAGGGGGAACGCTCCACTGGGAGCCACATTGGCAGGCCTTGGTGGGGTCTCAGGCGATAGAAATAAAAGGTCCGTCCCAGGTCCTCGGAGGTTCCAGCTGTGGGAAGGCACACAGAGAAGCAGCCAGTGAGTGCAGCCAGGAAGGTGGGCACAGCAGGGTGGGGCATCCAGGAGGGAGCCCAGCCCACCTAGGGAGGGCGAGAGACATAGCCGTGAGCCCGGGAAGATGTCAGGGGCAGCAGACAGGACGGCAGAGTGAGGGCCACCCCGAGGCAGGGAGGTGCGGGCTCATAATTAGACCAGCTCAGTGTGAAGCCCCTGGTGCTGGCGCAGCGCCCTGCAGGTGCTGCCACCTGCTCTGCATGGTTGATTCCTCACGCAAAGCTGCGATGGCGAGAGTGTTCTGTAAGTGTACAGTCTGGTAGCCACTAGCCTGAGCCCTGGAAATGCAGCGAGTGCCACTGAGGAGGTGAGCTGTGAGTTTATTTAGTTCTTTAATTAATATAAACGTACATTTAAACAACCACCAGCTTTCTGGCCTCTGGATTGGACAGTGCAATCTGGAGACACTGAGACACATGGGTGACATTAAGCTCCAGTTGGACAGACACTGTGGTCCGTCAGGTGGTGAGTGCCCTGGGGGAAGCTGACTTAGTGATGTAGAGGGCGCTGTTCTGGGAGGGGTAATAGGGAAGCCCTCTGAGGAGGCACCGGCACAGGGATCTGAGCAGAGGAAGGGAGGGCCCAGGGTCACCTGGGAAGGGCATGCCAGGCCTTGGGATGGGCATGTGCTTGCTGCAATCTCAGAGGCCTGAGAGGCTGGAACAAGGGGTGGGGGAGGGAGAGGGAGATATGAAATGAGGTCTGAGCGGAGCCAGGGGCCAAAGCAAGCTTGGCCTTGCAGGCCACGGGGAGGAGCACGGGTTTTAGGCTGTGAATTGGAGCCCTTGCCATTGCCACGGCTCACCGGACCAGGAATGGGTGCCTGAGCCCCTCTGGTAGACCAGTTGTCCGCTCACTCTCTGCCTGCACATGTTGCCATTTTTGCTGTGGATAAAGGAAACATTCTCCTTGTGTGCCTCACTCCCCAGTTCCTCCTCCAGCTCCCCCTCTCCCAGCTCCTGTGTCTCTGCCCTCGCCTATTCCTATCTCCCTTGCTCCTTACTTCTGCCAACCTCTCAGCCTGGTATCTGGCATGTCTCGTTGTGACTCTGTCCCCCTGCCTGGCACATCCTCCTCTTCCCCTGGTGGCTCAGCAGAGACACTGGGAGCCTGGCCAGGGGGACATGGCAGTGCACAGTCCTGGGGAGCCGCGGGCAAGCAGCCTGGGTGCAGGAGAAAGGAGAGAGCAGCAGATGGGGAGAGTGGTGGGGAAGGCTGTGGGCGGGGAGCCCTGTTCCTAAAACAGGACCAGGATTTTCCCAGATTCCCAGAACAAAGGAGGCAATGCAGGTCACGTCCCAAGGTAACTCCCACCTCTTTCCTAGCTCTTCCTCAGCCTCCAGCCCAGGGAGACACCTGGCGGGGCGGGGGGGGGGGGGGGGGGGGGGGGGGGGGGCTGGAGAGAGGAGGCATGCAGGAGTTTCTGGGTCTGTGAAGAGAGATGTGGAGGGGTAGGGGGTATTGTAACAAATTACCACAACCTCAGAGGCTTAAGACAACACATATTTACTATCTTACATATCCGAAGGTCAAGAGTCCAAAGTGAGCCCTAGGGGTTAAAATCAATGTGTCAGCAGAGCTGCTTCTTTCTGGAGGCTCAGGAGAGAATCCATTCCTTCCAGGCAGCACTTCCAGAGCAGTGATGGCGAACCTATGACACATGTGTCAGAGGTGACATGCGAACTCATTTTTTTGGTTGATTTTTCTTTGTTAAATGACATTTAAATATATAGAATAAATATCAAAAATATAAGTCTTTGTTTTACTATGGTTGCAAATATCAAAAAATTTCTATATGTGACACGGCACCAGAGTTAAGTTAGGGATTTTCAAAATGCTGACACGCCGAGCTCAAAAGGTTCGCCATCACTGTTCTAGAGGCTGCCAGCATTCCTTGGCTTGTGGCCACATCACTCCAGCCTCTGCTTCCATCATCATGTCTCTGCCTCTCCTGCCTTTCTCTATCCTTTATAAGGACTCTAGTGATGACATTGCCGCCCCGCCCCCCCCCCCCCCCCCCCCCCCCCCCCCCCCGGCCCTGAATAATCCAGGATGATCTCCCTACCTCAAGGTCCTTAACTTAATCACATCTGTAGAGTCTATTTTGCCAAATAAAGTAACATTTCCTGCTGCGGGCACTGGACCGTGAGGCCCTTGAGGCAGGAAGCCTCTCCTTTCTCACCCTCATTCCTGCCCTTCAGAATGTGACAGGATCACAGGATCACGTGGCTTCTGGAGCCGCCGGACTCATCCTGGTCTGCATTTTCCTAGCGGTGATCTGGGCAAACCACTTACCCTCTGTGCCTCAGTGTCTTTATCTGTAAGATGGGGATACTAACTGTACCATTGTGAGGATTCAATGACTTAATCCATTGAAGGTGCAGCGCACCTCACCTGGCCTGTTAATAAGCACCGTGGTCAGAATGTGCAGAGCCTGGCACACGGTGAGCATGTCAGCTGCCATCATTGTGATTATAACTCCTATTGCCATGCTTCCAGGGTGCCCAGCCCTGTGGTAGCTGAGGAAGGAGGAAGGAACACTGCTTGTCCTCAAGGAATTCACATGCCAATCAGGAATACAGAGGCTTGCAGGAGCAGAACTTCTTTTCTAGAAGGACGATGTCTAAAACGCACCTCAAACGTTCGTGCTATTGAAGTTCTTCATTACCCATGGGTGTTAGACGCTGGTGCAATGAACCAAGCCTTTCCAGCTCTCCGCCTTCTGGGCACGTGGTGGAATTGCACTCTCAGGACTCGGAGGGTGAGCAGGTGGTGGGCGAGTGAATGTGTGGGGTCCTGGGACTGATCCAGGCCAATGAGTTGTGAGCAGAAATGAAAGGGTCGCTTTCAGGCCTGAGCATTTCATTTCAGGAGCAAGCCCGTCCAAAGTTGTCTCTCCCTCGGGCCCAGCTTCTCTTCCAGCCTAATTCCCAGAGACCAGAGGAGCAGAGCCTCCTGCCCACCCATGATGGACATGAAGAGCAAGTGAGAATTAAATCTGACTAGGGAGTTCCTTGTCCTCTCAGCATAAACTAACCTCTCCTGACTAATTTAGCAACTGAAGTATTTTACAGAAAAAAAATCCAATCGACTATTATGAATGATTGCACACTTGATCACAGTCTCTGCACCAACATGCAGATAGCATAGCAATCCATGAAGAACAGCCACTCTTACTTCTACTTTTCCCCTTAGTATGTTTTCCCTAGGTGTACGCATCAGTGAGAATGTGGTTTGGCTACTAATGACAGAAAACCCAAGTTAACAATGACTTAAACACCATTCACTCTCCCAGGTAAAAGCTCCAGAGTTAGGAGGTGCGCGCTGGTATGGTGACTGGGTGATGATAGGGAAGCCAGGCTCCTTCTTTCCTGTTACTCTGCCCTTCTCAACAGATGGCTTCCCCAGATGGCTGCAGATGGCTGCAGTAACTCAAGCCATCGCATTTGCAGGCCATCCTGGAGGAAGGAGGGAGGTGGGGGAGGGGCATTTCGGGGTGGGGGACAGGGGGGTTATGGGGGTCATGGGGGTCATGGGGGGGTGCTCCGTCTCTGTAATGACATGCCACATAAGACTGTTCTGTTTACATCCCATTGGCCAGAACCTGGTCACAAGGCCGCATCTAGCTGCAAGGGAGGTTGGGAAAGGAAATGTTTATTCTGGGCAGCCATGTACCCCACTGGTTTTCCTCAGGCGGGAAGAGAGATGGCTGCAGGGACGCGGCTGGCAGGCCCTGCCATGTGTGGGATGGTATCCCTTCACATATAAGTCCCCTGGTTTAATGGCCAGCTTGGCCCTGTTCTAATTTTTCACATTCCATATCAGTGCAAATTGCTTTTCTCCGTTTGTGTTATCTCCTTGAGATTTATTTCCCAATGTGTGATAACCTGCCGGGCTGAGGGGTGTGACTGGGACGCTCTCTCCGCAGCAGCTGCTGTTACATTTCGCTGCACCGGGCGCCCAAACAACAGAGCCACGGGGATTTATGAGCCCGAATTTCTGGTCCCCCAGCCCCGCCACATGGGCTTGTGCCATTTGGCTTATTTTTACTGATTCGGTAGATGTATTATTTAAGGGTGTTTTAGTTTTCATGTCATTCATTCATTAGCAGCCAGCTGAGGTTTGGGCCTGGGCTGGGTTACAATCCACAGTCTCACAAATAGCAACTGGGTTGTTGTTTTATTCATCTGCCAGGGGGATTTAAAGCCCATTTTAGAGCCGAGAAAACTGAGGCGCTGAGGCTAAAGTCACAGGCCAGTGTGGCAGAGCAAGGACTGGACCCCAGTCTGACTACGAGCCCAGTGCTCCTATGAAAAGGACTTGCTTGAACAGTAAAGCAGGACGGTGGTGGACGCTGAGGCACAGAGGGAAACCCTGTGTGGGGAATGGTGGAGTTTATCTGACTCACTCACCCCCATGGCTTTGTGCATGCTGCTTCCTCTCTCTGGACCTCAGTTTCCCCACAAGCAGAGTAGACGATGGGGGAGGAAACCACCTCTCAGATCCCTCCCAATTCTGGATAGAAAGTGCAGTAATAAATGCTGGCAGTTTAGGAGGGTGGGCACGGCAGGAAGGGGAGCACTGACTGGGGGTGGGGGCGGGCAGGGGGAAGTTGGAGGGGGCCTCAGGAGAGGGGTGGGCTGGATCCCGTCTGGTCTGCCCTTGGATGTGTGCACTGCGCTCTCCCTGTGGCTGTCTCGAGTCTTGAGTCCGGGCTGAGGGTGGACGTCACAGTGTACTTTGCATGCACAGGTAAGGCCTGCATGTTGGGACCTGAGATGGACACTCTCTCCCTTACCCCAGGGAGATGGGCGGTAGCCAGGGTGGAGTCCAGAGCGTAGGAAGGGAAGCACAGACAAGCCTGCTACTCAAGGGTCTGGGGTGAACTGAAGGGGGAACCCTGGCCCAGTGTCCAGCTCCAGCCCTTGGTGATGTCCTCACAGGACAAAATGTTCCCAAGACAAATGAAAACATATGTCCACACAAAAACCTGTCATGGATGTTCATAGCATCATTATTCATAACTAGGGGCCCAGTGCCCGAAATTTGTGCGAGGGGGAGCATGTCCCTCAGCCCAGCCTGCATCTTCTCCAATCTGGGACCCCTCGGGGGACATCCCTCTCACAATCCAGGACCGCTGGCTCCTAACCACTCACCTGCCTGCCTGCATGATCACCCCTAACCGCCTCTGCCTGCCTGACTGATCACAACCTAACTGCCCTCCCCTGCCGGCCTGATCTCCCCCAACTGCCTTACCCTGCCAGCCTGATCTCCCCCAACTGCCTTACCCTGCCAGCCTGATCGCCTCCAATTGCCCTCCCCTGCCAGCCTGATCGCCCCCTAAATGCTTACTCCCCTGCTGGCCTGATAGCCCCTAACTGCTTGCTCCCCTGCCAGCCTGATCACCCCTAACCGCCTCTGCGTCAGCCCCCACCACCATGGTTTTGTCCAGAAGGAAGTCAGACATCTGGAAGATATCTGGTCTATCTGGTCTAATCAGCATATTACCCTTTTATTAGTATAGATAGCCCCAAAGTGGAAACATGACTGTCCATCCCTGTTGAATGGATAAAACATGTGGTACATCCATACAATGGAATGTTATTCAACCATAGAAAAGAGCAGAACACTGACACATCCTACAACATGGATGAACCTTGGAAACATTTCCCTAAGTAAATGAAACCAGGCACAAAAGCCAACATATGTATGATTCCATTTATATGAAATGTCCAGAGTAGGCAAATCCCTACAGACAAAAGGTAGAGTAATAGTTGCCCGGGGCTGGCCCTGGCCAGTCTGGCTCAGTTGGTTGGGCATCACCTGTGCACCAAAGGGTTGCTCGTTCGAGTCTTCATCAGGGCACATGCCCAGGGTTGCAGGCTCCATCCCCGCTATGGGGCGTGCTGGAGGCAACCAATAGGTGTTTCTCTTCCTCACATCAGTGTTTCTCTCTTCCACCTTCCTCTCTCTGTAAAAATCAATAAACTATCCTAAAAAGAAGTTGTCTGGGCTGGGGCTTGGGTGGGAAGGGACATGGGAAGTAACTTCTAAGATACAGGGTTTATTTTAGGGGTGATGAAACTGTTCTAAAATTGATTGTGGTGATAGTTGCACAACTCTTTGAATATCCTAACAACCACTGAATTGTAAACTCTAAAAGAGTGAATTTTATGATGTGTGAGTTATGTCTCAATAAAGCTGTCACCAAAAAAAAAAAGTGACTGCAGAGCCATCACTTACCTAGGAGAGCAGAAAAGCCAGGAGCCACCGGTGTTTTCCTTTGTGTGATGGAAGCTAACTCCCCTGGATAAATGTGAAAGAGGCTGTGGGACACCATAAAAATACCATTTTTGTTCATCACACCACTAGAAACACACTATTTTGTTTAAAGTGCTTCTCCAAACTGCCCGGGACTGAGGGCTGCTGGAATCAAGTTTTGATCGGCTGAATATAAAAAGATGAAAACGGTGGGGGAAAAGTAATCTGATGTTTAATATCTGCATCAACTCAGAAGAGGGTGGGGTGTTCAACAGAAGTTTGTGTGAAAAAGACCTGGTTTTAGTTGGCCATCAGTTCAACAGTTGCTAACCACTTGAAGCGATAGCCATAGAGCCTGCTCCCTCTTAGGGTGCATGAGAAGAAATACAATCGCTGGGTCAAAGGGAGTGACCGTCCCAGTGTGAGGAGAACCCGGCTCCCCTGTTGTGTTCTCATCTGGGCTTCATAGAAGGAGTACACCAGCGGACATCAACCCGTGCAGAAGAAAAGGGCCAGTCATGTAAGAGTTCGGAAACCATTTCAGATGAGAACAACAAAAACATGAGAGTATTTAACCAGATCACATAAGATGTAGCTGGGGACCACACAGCTGTCACATGAAAGGTTGAGTAGATTTGCACTATGCCGTTCTTTAGAGATAAGCAAGGTTCATGCATATGGGCGATAGGAAGGTAAGTTTGGGTTTAACATAAGGAACTATCATTATTGAAATAGATAACCTCTAAAAGGACTTATACTAGCCATAGTTTATTGAATAATAAGTGAAAGGCACTTATTTTATTCGCTTGTTTTGAATATATTTTATATTCACATGGCTCAAAAGCAAAACAATACAGAAAGGTTTATAATAAAAAGCCTTCTTCCTATCCTGTTATCCTCTCTACTCCTGTGCTCACGCATATGGGAACCAATTTTTAATCATTCCAAAGCTTCCATAAGTAAATATTAAAAGATTATTATACCACCACCCCTTTATACAAAAGGTAACGTAATACACAGACTGTATCTCTGCTTCTGTCTGGATATTTTCTATTGACTTGTTAAAATCTTCTTTTCTATTGTGTCTAATTTGATGTTAAACCCATATATTAAGTTCTTAATTTCAGTTATTTTATTTTTCAGTTCCATAGTTCCCATTTGATATTATATTATATTATATTATATTATACTAGAGTCCCGGTGCATGAAATTTGTGCATGGGGGGAGGTCCCTCAGGCCGGCCTGCACCCTCTCGAAATCCGGGACCCTTGCGGGATCCAGCCTAAACCTGCAGTCAGACATCCCTCTCTCAATCCAGGACCGCTGACTCCTAACTGCTCACCTGCCTGCCTGCCTGATTGCCCCTATCTACTCTGTCTGCCTGTCTGATCACCCCTAACCACTCACCTGCCTGCCTGACCTCCCCTAACTGCTCACCTGCCTGCCTGATTGCCCCTAACTGTCTCTGCCTCAGCCCCCACTGCCGTGGCTTCATCGGGAAGGACGCCTGGAATGATGTCTGGAAGGTCGTTCGGCTGTTTGGTCTAATTAGCATATTATCCTTTTATTATTATAGATTATCAGATGAAATATTCTATTTGTAATTGTTTTTTCATCTCCTGATTTCTTGGCCATTTTAATCATAGCTATTTAAAGTCCTTATGTCTGGATCACTTGCAGGCCTGTTTCTATTGTCTATTTTCTCCTTTGACTTGGCATGCCTAGTAATATTTTTACTGATTGCCAAACATTGTGATTTAAACACTCCACAATATATCATAAAGATCTCTATTGATATATTAGAAATTCCCTTTTTTCTAGATAGGCATTTTATAAACAGTATCTCCAAACCATACAGCAATTCTGCAAGATGTGTATCTTGCCCAGAGACTAACACACAACTAAAAACCAGCAATGGTGGGATTCATATCCAAGTCTGTCTAGCTCCAATGTGGGTGCTCCCCCCACAACACCTGTGAATAGCCATCACAGGAGGGGCTCAGGTGGGCCCTGGAGGGCCAGCAGTTGTAAAGACAGTTCTAGCCTGGCTCTGCTGATTAGGAGACCCACTCAGTTAGCTCGAGAACAAAAAGTCATATCAGTGAAGAATTCTTACGGCTAAGAATGGTTTCTGAGCCTGTCCCAGGGTGTGGAGAAGGGGCACTGAAGCTCACCTTTCCCCAGTTGTCAGCCTGTGGGGGCTCCACAGTGGTACCAGTCAAAAGAGTTTTTATTTAAATGTTGCACTGAATTACTCTCTTTCAGATGCACGCACACACTCTGGCTTTATTACGCATTTATTTACATGTAGCCAATTCTGTCCTGTTACTTTGTCCCAGCTTCATTCACCCTCACCCGACCTCTGCACGGACCCCGGTAAGGGACACTGCCCCCATCCCTGGCACCTGTCCTTGTGCCATCTGTACCCACACCCCCCCCCCCCCGCCCCCCAAGCCTTAGCTATAGCAGGGCTTTGTCCTGCCCGACAGGAGTAGGCAGAGGGCCAGCAGTTGTAAAGACAGTTCTAGCCTGGCTCCAGGTTCCTCTGCCTACTCCTGGCTCCCCCTCCCCAAACCCCAGCTTCTAAGACCTGTGGTAGTCAAGATCTCAACAGGAAGTAGGTAGCACAACCCAAGTTAGGATAATTTGAGGAGGGCTTATTTACAAAGGGATTAATTACTAAGGTACGGGTGGGATATAGAGAGACCACAAGGGGGAGGGAAGAGATGGAGGGGTGGTGGCAATGGAGCTGTCACCACCCACATCTCAAAGGGATGCCTGGAGGGAGAGGTTCCTGGAACCCAGAGAAGAGAGTCGTGGAGAACAGGCCACCTTGACAGGAACAGTAACCTTCAGCCACCCAAAGTGACCTGCAGGTAGAGAGCGGGGAATAAGTAACCCCAGGTCACTACCCTCTCAATTCTGGTCTTTGGCTAGGGCTCCCTATTGGCCAAACATAATCAGAAGCCTCCTGAGGCAACAAGGAGGATGGAGAAGGATCTAGAATGGATCTGGACAGGCAAGAAAGTATCTGGCGCGTGTGTGTGCAAACACACACACACACACACACACACACACACAGTTTAAACAGTAAAGGCATTTATCTATGTCACATGTAAGTCTGTTTGTGGGCATCCCAGAGTTGTGCAGCAGCTCGGTCACATGGTTCAGTGATGTCACTGCCCACCCAGGCTCTCCCCATCTTTTCACTCCCCTCCTCAGGATGGTTGACTTTTAACCTTAGGCTTCCACAGCTTCAGGCATCACTTCCTTACTCAACTTCATTCAAGACAGGGAGGAGGGGACACTTCCTTACCTGTCTCCTTTGATCAAGGAGTGGTCATTCACAAAAGCCCCCCTGCCCCCAGCAGCCTTCCTCCCGCCTCTCACTGGCCAGACGGAGTCACATGCCCACCTTGAGCCAATCACTAGTAAAGGTGGGCAGGACACCTTGGGGGGCTTAGACCAACCAAGGTTCATCTCCTGGGGCCAGAGGTTGCTTCCACTTCCTTGAGTTTGTTGCTTCTCCCCAACAAAGTCAGGGTTCTAACGTCTAAGGAAGAAGGAGGGACAGGGTCAGGCCGCAGGTATTTTACTTTTCCCCAGGAAGCCCAGGCATGTCACAGGAACGCAGGCTGGAAGCGGGCACCGCAGCTGTGCTGGGGTCCTAGGATCCGCTGAGGTTCTAGGTGGCCAGTTCCTCCTGGCCGGCCTCTCTGCTCTGCCCTCCTCTCCCCAGCAGGTTCCTCTGCCTACTCCTGGCTTCCCCTCCCCAAACCCCAGCTTCTATAGCTTCTCTAGGTTCCCCAGCCCCTCTCCATCAGGCAGGACAAAGCCCTGCTATAGCTAAGGCGGGGGGGGCGGGGGGGGGGGTACAGATGGCACAAGGACAGGTGCCAGGGATGGGGGCAGTGTCCCTTACCGGGGTCCGTGCAGAGGTCGGGTGAGGGTGAATGAAGCTGGGACAAAGTAACAGGACAGAATTGACTACATGTAAATAAATGCGTAATAAAGCCAGAGTGTGTGCGTGCATCTGAAAGAGAGTAATTCAGTGCAACATTTAAATAAAAACTCTTTTGACTGGTACCACTGTGGAGCCCCCACAGGCTGACAACTGGGGAAAGGTGAGCTTCAGTGCCCCTTCTCCACACCCTGGGACAGGCTCAGAAACCATGCCTAGCAAGAGGGCATTCTGGGAATGCAGCAGATGCTGTTGGGGCCCACCCAGGCCCCTTTATCAGGCCCGTATGTCCGGCCCCAGCTGCTAAGCCTCACAGCTGCCCCCTTTTCTGGAGAACAGAGCCACCTCGCTCAGATGTCTGAGCGGTCGTCTCCCCAGTCCTCGACCCCCCCTCACCCACCACCCACCCCTGCATCCTGGGCTCCTAGCTGCCAATAACTGCTGATTGGGTGGGGGGGGGAGGGGGAGCAGGGGCAGGAGTGAGGTTGGGGGAGGATAAGAAGCCAGACCTTTGGCCCAGGCGCCAGCTCTGTGGTGCTGTTCATGCTCAGAGTCCCCTGTGGGTCAGGCCTCGCCTGGGCCTGGCTTCTCCTGGCCTGGGTCTGGCCCTCCTATCTTATTCCCACCTGCAAGGAATTCCCACCCCAAGTGAGCAGGAACCTGGTCTCCTCCATCTTCCTCCTCCTCCAGTCATCGCACAGAAATCCTTAGAGCAGCCGCCAGCTACACCTCCTGCTGGGCTCTGCAGGCAGAGGCACAAGACAGCCTCTGGTCTTAAAGGGTTGAAATTCTAATCAGTGAGGCAGGCAGGACACACCTATAGAAAGGGAAACACTCCTAGCGAATAGCATACGCCAAGACCTAATGCTTGGCCCAGCAGATGAGGGTTCAGGTCGTGTGCAGAGAAGAGGGAAGACACAGCAGTCAGGGAGGGCTCCCTGGAAGAGACACCAGTGGGTTTAACATTTCCATAAGCAGGAAGGAGGCCAGAGGAATGCGCTAGGACTCAGGGGCCCAAGGCATAGAGCATGTGGTGGGGTAAACGCTCTGCAAGAAAGCAGGAGAGGTAAGATGGGAGAGGCAGGTTGCCGCCTGGGGCGGCGGGAGGGACAGGATGGAGGATGAGACCAAAGTTCAAAGCTGGAGTGACTGGAAGAAGGAGGCTCTTATGGAGGGACGTCCATTTGTGTTGTTCATCGTCACCTCGCTTTGTACCCCACGGTGCTGGGCACAGAGCAGGTGGGCTGTAGGTGTTTACCCAACAGGGTCTACCCAGGCCCCTGCTCCTCACCTCCTCCCTGCATCCCGGCTCCCCAAGCAGGCCTGAGGGAGCCTTCCAGGTCAGTGCGACCTGTGCCCAGAGAATCAGGGGAAGCGAAGCCCCCCCCCCCCCGCCACCCCCCCCTCCCGCCACCCCAGCAGGAATTTAATCAGGAGAGTTAATTAGAGGCCCGGGTGAGAGACGGAGGCACTGGTGCTTGTGTGCCTGCGTGAGCATGGGAGCCGAGGATCAATTTCAGGCTTGTGCTCCACAGAGAATGAAGCTGCTGGAATTGGGATGCAGTTGTCGGACAAGAGCCAGGCCCCTGCGCTGGGCTGGCTCCACTCCCTCCATCAGGGACAGGCTCCAGGGGCATATGTGTGCGTGTGCCCACACATGCTCACTCTCCTACACATGCCTGCACACTCACACACACACATCACACACATGCACATGATGTATCGCATTCACATGTACCTGCACACACATCCACTCACACAGTGCATTCACTGACACACATTCACACACTCATGCGGAGCTTTGCACACAACCGTACTACATACCTACACACTCATGCACATGTTCAGTCACATACGCACACACACTCAAAATATATTCACATGCACATTCCATGTACACACTCACATACACACACATGTGCAGGAGGAGCAGTTTTGACCTCCATGGCTCCACACCCAACTCAGATCCCTCTTCACTGTGCTAGGCTGTTCTGAGCTGCACCCTCGGGCCATAGCAGAGCTGGCACCGTACAAACACCAGCCTCTGCCCTCAATAAGGCCCTCTCCCACCTGTTGGCTTTTCCACAAGGAAAAGCAACTTCTCAGAGCTCATGCCCTAGTCTCTCTCGCTCCCACGCCTGCACGTCCCGGGGTGAGGCAGTTCTTCCTCCCAGCTACCTTCAGTCCCCTGCAGAATCAGGCCAGCCCCGTTCTCACCGACGGGAATGTTCTCACCAGTCAGCACAGCACGGGTCCCGGGAGAGCCAGAGACACACCCAGGGCTGCCTTACCTGATACGGGCAGGGGCTATGGAGGTGTGAGTGTGTGGGGAATGTCTGCACGGGGCTTTAGTCTGGGCTCCGAGGGTTCTAACCCAACTCTGAGTGACTTTGGGCAAGTTACTAAACCTCTCTGAGCCTCAGTCCCCTTGTCTGTAAAGGAGGGCAGCCACGGTTCCAGATTGTGTGAAGAGTGAGTGAAATTATACATGTCACGTGCTTAGCACAGAGTGAAGTACATACTGCTAGTATGTGCTCAATAAATTTAACACTTACCATCCTGAGGGCCAAACCCAGCACTCCTGGCTTCCCCTCCCCGACCAGAGTTCACTCTTGCCCTGCAGGCCTAGCTCCCTCCTGCCTTCCTTCCCTGTACCCGAATAAGAAGACAGGTTATTAGTGCCAATTTGATCAAAACCGCACATGGATTAGCATGTACGCAGCAAAGTCTAATTCTGTTTACTGTTCTAAGGGAGCATGCAATTATTACAGGAGCTGGGACAGAGTGTTTTTAATAACATTTCTTGTTAAGATTTAATTATAGGAAATTGTATTTTCTTAATCACTGAAAACTCAACTGGCTAGGAAAAGAATCGTGATAATTTTGTTTGCAGTTTATTAAATCCGTAGGATATTCTTTCTCTTACATTTGCTTTTATTATGTGCTGCTGCTAAGTGCTTTTTAACCCTTGGAGCTGTGAGGAGGGAGGCCTAGGGCATCCCTGCCTCCCCGTCCCCAGGCCCTCCACTGAAAACTCGGTGCCGAAGATCCATAAACCCAAGCGATTTACAGAGCCGAGTTGTTCGGTTTCCTGCTCAGGAAAAAGAACAGGCGTGCTCTCCTCCTTGTTTAACGTTGGTGGCCTGAGAAACCGTCCAGAGAATACCTGGCCCTCACACCAGCCCCCCCGCCCCATCCCCCTCGGAAACCCAGTCCCAGGTGTCTCCAAAGCTGCGAACCCCTGCAAAAAAAATCAAGAAATTGCAGAAATAACATTGGCACCGTCTGCATTCACAGGGCATTCCTGACCCTCAGGAGGTCCCAGCCTAGAGAAGTGGCCTAAGGGTCTGATGGTTCTGCAGGAGCCGCCTGACCCTCTGTCTGTTCTCTCCTGGACAGGGCAGCGCTGTGGGTGAAGCTTCATTCCTACAACTGACCGTGCATGAGGCCTCTTTGCTACCAGATGCTAAGAACCGGGAATTCAGAAATGGATGTGAAGAGCCCTGCCCAGGATGTCTACGGGCTCTCCTGCTCCCACTTCCGCAGCTCTGTGTGCGTGAGGAGGCGCAGAGAGGCAAGGGGGTGCAGAGAGCCCCACACTGAGAAACAGGGTGTGTGAGAACCAGAGACACAAAGGAGCCATGGTCTGCCAGGAAACCGGACTCAAGGGAAAAGATGCAATGTTATCAACAACATGAGAAGTGATGCTTATAAAAACCAACGCGAGACGCCAGCCCCATGGGGATTTGTGCTGCGTGGTTAAGTAACAATTCCTTAGCCAAAGGAAAGCATCCCTGACTGTGAAATCGTGTGATCCCAGAAGAGTAGCGGTGTGTGTGTGTGTGTGTGTGTGTGTGTGTGTGTGTGTGTTGGCGGGACCCTTTGACCTCAGTCACAGCCCCATCTCCATGTCTACCCGACCCCCTGACTGAGGAGCCTGGACCATCTCCGCACAGATGCTGTGTTCAGAGGCAGCCCTTCCTCCGGAGAGAACCACCCTCTCAGTCAACAAGTCCCACCTGTGTCTAGCCTGGAGCTCTCCTGCTACAAAGCAAACCTCCCTCCTCTTGATCTTGTGGGAGGCCGGAGAGAGGGACAAGGAGACAGTGAGTGGAATTCCGAGCAGAACGGCCCAGCTGACACCTCGGCAGGTCCTTCCAGTCCCCTCTAAACCCTGAGACCCCAGCTCTCGTAACCACTCCCCAGTGGCCTCTCTGTTCCCTCCACGTCCCTTTGGTGTCTTTGTTCGTCCCTTCGGTGTCTTTGTTCTCTGGAGCTGGGGAGAGCAGGCCCGGCGGCGTTCACCCCATAGCAGAGTGCAGGACATCAAAGAGGCGGCAAGCGAGGTGATGGATAATAGATGGCTGGCAGCATGAATGATACATATGCAGATAAATGATGGATAATGGGCCCGCATGATGTATAGGCGGCGGCTGGAGCAATAGATGTGTAGATACGTATAGATTGATGGAGGGGGACAGATTCAGAGACAACAGACACAGGGGCAGCTGGGAGGACTGATCCAGGATCCAGGATAGATGCCCTGGGACTAGATAGGCAGGCAGATAAGAGGCAGGACGGGTACCTGGGAGACAAGACAGAGGGAAATATTCAGAGAAGGACTTCCTGGGCGCGGGGACAGAGAAAAAACAACAGGCAAGGAATGGACACCCAGAGCCGTCCACGGACAGACACTGCTGCTGCCCAGGCACCCAAGGTAGGACGCAGGGTAGAGGGCGCGGGCTGAAGGAGCCTGGACACACGGACAGGTGATGGATGTGCCCAAAGAGGATGAACAGATGGGCGGGCCCATCCATCTGGGTGCTCCTCCCTCTTCCCTCGGCCTCCCTCCCGCCCGCCCCCTCTCGCCCCCGCGGATCTTCCGGGCCCCTGGGTGCAGCCCCACAGCCGGGTGCCGCGTCCTAACTGCGCGGGGACGGCCACGCTGGGGTACCCACGCGGAGGGGCGGGGAGAGGCTGCGGACAGCCGAGGGTCTTGTAGCGGAGTTTGTTTCCATGACGGCCGGCCCACGTGACCCCTCCCCCTCCCCTTCCCTTCATAAATAATGCCCCGGGTTGAAAACTCCCCAGGGAAGGGCAGGAGAGAAGCTCCTTGCTGGGCTGCTTTCCCCAGAATCGAAGCGAGTCTTTGAAGCCCGCCTGCCTTGCGGAGCTGCCCCAGTCCGCGTGCTCCTTCCCCTGTCACTCCCTGGCGTGTCCCTCCTACCACCTGCCTCCTCCTCCCCAGTCCTTGGGGTCTTCCCGACCCCAGCTCCTCCCCCCCCCACCCCACCCCCCGAAGCTCCTCTCCTGCCCCAGCTCCTCTCCCCACCCAGCTCCTCTCCCCACCCAGCTCCTCTCCCCACCCAGCTCCTCTCCCCACCCAGCTCCTCTCCCCACCAGCTCCTCTCCAACCCCAGCTCCTCTCCCCCCCAGCTCCTCTCCCCACCCAGCTCCTCTCCCCACCCAGCTCCTCTCCCCACCCAGCTCCTTTCCACCCCAGCTCCTCTCCAACCCCAGCTCCTCTCCAACCCCAGCTCCTCTCCCCCCCAGCTCCCCTCCGCCCCAGCTCCTCTCCCTCCCCAGCACCTCTCCCACCCCAGCACCTCTCCCACCCCAGCTCCTCTCCCACCCCAGCCCTCCCCAGCTCCTCTCCCCCCCAGCTCCTCTCTGCCCCCAGCTTCTCTCCAACCCCAGCTCCTCTCCCCCCCAGCTCCTCTCCCCCCCAGCTCCTCTCCCACCCCAGCTCCTCTCCAACCCCAGCTCCTCTCCCCACCCAGCTCCGCTCCCCCCCAGCTCCTCTCCCCCCCAGCTCCTGTCTGCCCCCAGCTCCTCTCCCCCCCAGCTCCTCTCCCCCCCAGCTCCGCTCCCCCCCAGCTCCTCTCCCCGCCAGCTCCTCTCCAACCCCAGCTCCTCTCCCCACCCAGCTCCTCTCCCCCCCAGCTCCTCTCCTCCACCTGGTACAGTGGACAGACAGGAGGGAAGCTATTGTCTGGAAAGGGCAAGGCCAACTCCTGGGAGGGGGGGCTGGAGCAGATAAGACCCTCCATCAGCGAAAGCTGCTGGTGAGGTAAGGGGCTCGCACCATCCCAGCCAGACTCAGCACCCCCGACACACACACCTCACACACACACACTTCACACACACACACACACACCTCACACACACCTCACACACACCTCACACACACCTCACACACACACACCTCACACACCTCACACACACCTCACACACACACACACCTCACACGCACACCTCACACACACACACCTCACACACACACTCCTCACACACACCTCACACACACCTCACACACACACACACACACCTCACACGCACACCTCACACACACACACCTCACACACACACTCCTCACACACACCTCACACACACACACCTCACACACACACACACACACACACCTCACACGCACACACCTCACACGCACACACCTCACACACACACTCCTCACACACACCTCACACACACACACCTCACACACACACACACACACACACACACACACACCTCCCACACACACACCTCACACACACCTCACACACACCTCACAAACACACACCTCACATACACACACCTCACATACACCTCACACACACCTCACATACACACACACCTCACACACACCTCACACACACCTAACACACACACACACACGCACCTCACACTCACTTCACACACACCTCACATACACACACCTCACACACACCTTACATACACACACACCTCACACACACCTCACACACACACACCTCACATACACACACCTAACACGCACACACCTCACACACACACACCTCACACACACCTCACACACACAAAGGTGGGAATAGATGCACCAGGATGGGCAGCTGCAGATGCCCCTCGGCTCCTGCTCAGATCAGCCTCCAGCTTGGATGGTGCACAACTGCAGAGGAGGAGACAGGAGGTGCATGCACCCCAGGAGCGTGGCCCCCGGAGGGTTGGGGTCCTGTCACTGCTGGGACACAGGGCCCTTGCCCAGCGCAGGTTTCGCTGTCTCTGCCTGTGGAAGTCAGACCGAGCCCTCCAGGGAGACGGACCTGCTGCCTGCAGGGCACAGTCTCTTCAGCAGCCGCTCCTTCCCAGCCCCCAGGCCCCGGAGCACAGACCCCTGGGGAGCCCTCTGCAGAGAGCCGCCCAGGGGGGCACAGAGAGCCTCAGGGACCAGCTCAGTGCACCACAGCCTGGAAGCGCAGGGTTGCAGCCACCACCACGCCCAGGGAATTCTCCGCCCTGAGAGTTAGGAAAGCAGCCAGGGAGGAAGAATGAGACACACAGGGGAAGTGGTCAAAGGTGGGCATTGTGCACGTACTGGCTTCCCCTCCAAACCAGGCCCAGTCCCCACCCTGCCTCACATGCCCTCCAGCCCATTGCCCTCGAGGTAAAGGAATCATCTGCCCAAAGGTGACGCCAGAACTGTCTTTAAGACGCAGGGGGTTGCCCAGGATTGGCCAGAGGTTGAGGGGAGCAGAGGGGATTCCAGGCAGAAGGGACCGCTTAGCATGGGCAGGGAGGCCCGGGGTGAGGGGAGCAGACCTGCTCCTGGGTGACGCTTCGCAGGAGCAGAAAGGACAGCAGGAGACAGAGGCGGGGCCGGCCCCGGGGGCCTTGTTCTCCATCTGAGACCCTACAGCAGGGAGCTACTGAGGGGCTCCGAGCAAAGGGTCTATACCGTGGGGGGTGGACTGGAGGCCGCGGGTATGGAGACTGGGTGGCCGGTTAGGAGGCTACTGCAAATAGTCCCGGGGGAGGGGAATGATGGGGACCACATCGGGGTCACAGGATTGGCTGGGGGGTGTGGGGGGAGTCAAGAAATGTTTTGGAGGTCAAAGCATCAGGACCTAAGAGGATGGAGACAGAGAGAGAAACGTGAAGTCAAGGCTGACTCCTGGGTGTCTGGCCTGGGTGCGGTGAGGGCAAGGGCCACCTCAGAAGGGCCACGTGCGAGGAGGAGCAGGCCTCAGGAGGTGTCCAGTTCGGAGCATGTTGCATTTGAGGTCCCTGATGGTGCAAAGACCAACTGCCCAGGGGTAGGTTGGACATTCTGGCCTGAGCCCTGTGGGCGAAAGCGGCATGGACCAGCAAGGTCTGTGGTCGGGGAGTAGAAGTGACTGACGGGAGACAGAGAAGAGCAGGAGACGAGGCGAGAGGGGCCAAGAAGGGACTGTGGGAGAAGGGAGTTGGGAGAGCACTGTGTTGGGGAGGGAGAGGGTGGGGGGAGGAAGGAGGAGGCAGCAGTGCCAGGTCAGGGGCAGCAGAAAGTGCCAGTGCGAAAACACTGGGCGACCCACACCCTTGGCACTGAGCATCTTCATAGTCAGGGTCCAGCAGGAAACTCAGGCCGCACTCAAACTGAGTAATTCAAAGAGGGTTTAATGAGGGTCTGGGCAAGGTGCAAAGGTGTGGGAGGGTGCAGGGAAACTGACAGTGAGTCCTGAAGCTCAGGGCTAGTGACCGGGGAGCCAGGCCCGGGCGACCTGGAGGGTGAGCCACTGGACAGGAGCTATAGGCGGTGGGGTGGTGGCGGGAGGGCCACACAGCCAGCCCCCTGCAGCTCCTCAGGGAGCAAGTCAGGAGATTAAATACTCTCCTCCCCCTCCATCTCCTGTGAGTCTCCCCATTGGTGGGTCGCAGCCTGAAGCCAGAGGACAGGGAGCCTGGGCCCTGCGACCCACAGAGTCAGCCCTGGAGCCCACACACGGACTGTCAGGCCGCACCACCACGATGCGCACGCAGGTGGTGCACTGACCACCCAAGTCAGTGATGGCGAACCTATGACACGCGTGTCAGAGGTGACACTCGAACTCATTTTTTTGGTTGATTTTTCTTTGTTAAATGGCATTGAAATATATAAAATAAATATCAAAAATATAAGTCTTTGTTCTACTATGGTTGCAAATATCAAAAAAATTTCTCTATGTGACACGACACCAGAGTTAAGTTAGGGTTTTTCAAAATGCTGACACGCCGAGCTCAAAAGGTTCGCCATCCCTGACTGAAGTCATGGGCGGCACTGGATCCGGGCCCTTTGTTTCTTGCTCTCAGCTCTGCTTCTGTTGCCTGACTCCCCATTCCTCCAGGGCAGGGGTAGCCCCACACCTAACCTCACCCCAAAGGGCGAAGAACTCTTCCCTGCTAGTTCCAGCAGCAAAGTCCTGGGCAAAGTGTCTGAGTGGCCCGGCCCAGGTCACACGCCCGGCCCAGGATCAGCCCTCAGCCTGGTGGGGAAGAGGGAAACTGTGCTGGGCAGTGGCCACCCAGGAGCACTCAGACAGAGAAGAGGGTGGCAGCTGCTGGGAGAGTTGTCTTGCAGATTAAAAGCAGGAATGTGATGAGGAAGCGAGCTGGGACCAAGTTATGGCCCTTTGTGCTTCTAAATGAAGCGGGAGGTGAGAAGACAGCAGGGGGAAGCTTTCCTTCTTTGCCTTCTGCTGGGCGTGTACCAAAAATACACGGAGATTTGTCCTCGCGCACACCATAAACACACACGCTTGCATATACAGGACCATAAATGTAGAGGCACAGACACAAGCCTGTGCAAACATGCCTGCTCGCTTTACACTCGTGGACAGACGTAGACACAGTCACCGACATATACACCGATCAGTCAGGATAGGCCAGGTTATGCTTGATTAACAAACAGCTCCAAAATCTCCGTGGCTCAAAAACACAGAGACGTCTTGCTCACACTGCATGTCCACCATAGCCTCTGCTCCTCCTAGTCACTCTAGGATCCCGGCTGATGGAGAAGCCTTCAGCGCAGACCTTGCTGGTCACTGTGCCAGAGGGAAGGATGACCCCTGAAAGGTCTCATACAGCTGATTAAATCCCTCCGCCCAGAAGTGACCTTTTCTCACGTTCATAGGCCAGAACTGGTCATAGGCCCCACCCAAGGAAGCCGGAGACCCTGAACTTTTGAGCAAATAGTGATGACCACAGCTAACAACGGTGGGTGCTCACACCCTCCCCACTCTTCCCACAGCATTCTCAGTCTATTCTTTTATATCTCAGACTCCTAACAGCTCCCTGTTCCCAGCAATTAGCGTCAAAAGTTCCCTGCCAGGAGCTAGAGGTCATGGTAACGCCCTCCCTGTTTATTTCAGGCCCCTTCTGCCACCCCCAGCTCCCCAACAGGGCCCCCACCATCCAGCTCCCCTCCACCCCACTCTCCCTTGCCTCCCCTGCCCCATGCGTCTTCCCTCCTGCCAAGGAGAGAGAAGGGAAGCTGACATTTAGTCAGTGCTGCTTCTCCCTGACAGCCCCCCCCCACCCCGCCCAATTGCTTCGAGTTCCCCGCTCCCTCCCTTTCTTCTTTCTGCCATCGCCTTGAGAGCTTGCTAAGAGTGAGCCAGGGGCACACAGAGGGGCAGGCTGCTAGGAGCTGCAGAGACAGGGGGGAGGTCCCCCGGACCTGGGAGTGACACAAACAAAGACCCGACAGGACCCGAGATGTAGAGACACAGACACGAACAGACAGAGGCGGAAAAGAGACGTAAAATGTGGCAGAGGGAGAAGCGGAGACACAGCCAGCGACAGGGGCAGATGGAAAGAGCCACAGATGGACAGAGACTAAAACAGAGACAGAAGCAGGTGGGCGCAGAGACAGCGACTGGGCAGGAGAGATGGATGAGCACAGAAAAGAGCAGAGGGACCGAAAAGGCTGCTGGGCTCCAGGGTAGAGGCCGTGATGTGTCCAGGCCGTGTGTGTGTGTGTGTGTGTGTGTGTGTGTGTGTCCATACAGCTCTGGTGTTTGAGCCCCATTATCTTTCATTGAAAGCAGGCGCTGAGATATCTTTAAAGATAAGAAGTGGCCTTTTCCAAGCAAGTGGCCGGGGTTTGAGGCGAAAGCCCGGGGGGACTGGCAGGGGTTTCCTTGGAGATTTCTAGTGCTGAGTGTTGGGCTCAATAGCACTGGCGCTGTCACTTGGAGGAGCCTGCGGGGACTGAACTGTGAATACATTCTCAGCTGTCTGCACCCCACCTCTGCCTCCTGCTCGCTGTGGCAGGCAGAGGCCACCGGGGAGGGAGGACAGAGCTGGGATGGAGGAGGGGCAGGGCTGGAAAGAGAGGCAGCGTGGGCCTTCAGGGAGCCCTGGGTCTGAGTGGAGGTTCAAGCGAGTTCTCTCACCAAATGATTATGGAACCTGTGCCAGGCTCCCTGCCAGGCCTCGGGGACCCAGCGGAAGACAAAACCACCTGGCCCCCGCCTGGGTGTTAGTCTAGCAGAGCAGACAGACTCCAAATCAACTGCAAATAGAATACGGCAAATCAGGTCAAATGCTTGCAGAGGAGAAGTTTCATACGTGAGGGGATGCCGGCGATGGGGTGTCTTCACACCGAGTGGTATTGTGACCAGGACCTTCCTGATGGGGACGAGCCCCCCAAGAGGGAAAATATGTGTGGAGTGCGGACACAGGGCCCGGGCGGACGGAGCGCGACACCAGGCGGGGCACTAATACCAAGCGGAGTGTGGGCTCTACTCTCAGGACAAGGAAAGAGACATGAGTGGTCCCCATCCATGGTGCACGGGCACCTGCCGTGGGTCAGGCACCGCTCTAGGGGCTGAACCCAGCTAGGGTGCTGGGACAGACGTAAGAGGATTGTGGAGCAGAGGAAACCGGCACATCTGATCACGTCACTCCTGTGCTCAACTCCCTTCCGTGGCCTCCAGCATCCTCAAAGAAAAGTCTAGATTTCTTAGCAGAACTGCCAAGGCCCTCCCACCCCGTCCCCTACTTCCTCCCGTCTCCTCGGATCCTGCTATTC